>NW_022146424.1:7591068-9031068 GCF_002938485.1 Sitophilus oryzae | reverse complement strand
AAGTTTCGCAACAAAATTATTCTTCTATTACAAAAAGTTGTGAAAATTAATGCAAAACAAACTCAGTTTATTTTATTTAGTTTTTATTGGAGCACCTATGACCTATTCAACAATTTTGTTATAAATTGTTAGTATCAATACCGGGTGCGTCTCAAAAGTGGATCACCCCTATAACTTTTTTATGTTTTTAGATTACAGAACGAGATTTGGTATATTAGTATATGACATAAATTAGGATTTATTGATGTATTCAATTGTTTTCGGCCACTTCCTGTTTTACCGGAAATTACTACAACTTTTGATTTTTAAATTGCACTTTCGAAATTTTCTTACTTTATTCGATAGAAAATGACACTGTGAATATAATGACATATCATATGCCAATTTCGCATATGGATTATTTGAAATTGTAGCATACGGGTCATAACGACAATTTGACACGAAATACCAAGTGTGTGGTATCAAATTATTCGTAAAAAAATGCTTTTTCCAAATATTCTAATGAACCACCCTTGTTCCATTTTATGTATGATTAAAAAATAGGATTTGGACATCTTTTAACGAACCAGGACAAGACATTAAAAACATTAGAAGATCAAATCTATTTTTCCAAGGCTCATTGATTAAAAAAATTAGTATTTCTAACACAGCCGTGACACTCTAGATTGACATTTAAAATACAATTTTATTTTAAGAGAAAATGTCAAAAGTTGACATATGATATGTCAATCTATTCAAAGTGTCATTTTCTAGTGAATAAAGTAAAATATACCGATAGTGCAATTTATAAATCAAAAGTTGTAGTCATTTCCGGTGAAACAGGAAGTGGCCGAAAACAATTGAATACGTCAATCAATCCTAATTTATGTCATATACTAACATATGAAAAAAAGTGAGCCACTTTTGAGACGCATCCGTATAAAAGATCTTTACTTCAGTAATAATTATAAAGACTTGGCAATTGCACTATGTGATATTCTACTAATTAAAGTCCTTTATGCTTAAGTGCACTGTTTAGATTTACTCAGTAATCGAAGTGGAAGAATATTCTTTTATAATTATAGTGCCGTCCAATTACCAAGTCATTATAGTTATTACAGAATTAAACATGTCTAATATTGATACTGGAATGTAGCGTATTTGGGAGGTGGCCAAACACTATGACCTTACAGATCTATTCTGTGTTCCCCTTTCTTGAATTATAATGAGTTATAACCCATGATACGGTCTCAGGGCTTTGGCAAAAGCCAGTATCTGAGACGGCTTCACAGAAACTAGTTCTCCAACTCTGAATATCAGTCGACATAGTGATGAGCTGTTCTGGTGTTTCCCCATTTTCCCCACAGAATCTACATTTGCCGTTGTTTCTTATCTACAATCTAGTGTTCATTTGATTGACCCCGTGACAATCGGAAGATTGTTCTTATTTAAATCAAGGAAAATCTTGTTTTTTCTCGATCGTATATAAGTTCTGAGAAATTTCTTTGACTGTCTTAGACCGGATTCCCATTCTAGGTTACGGATGGAGTCTTGAGTTCCGCTTTAACTTGATTTCCACTTTGAAAACAGAACGGTTCAGGTCCAGTTAGTGGAGTGTTCGTCCCTTTTCTAGTTATATCGTTTGCTTTTTCATAGGAGGAACAACCGTAGGAGGACTTTATTTTCTTTACCTAATTTTTCCAGCTTCTCTAGGGGTGCAAGGGGTATTGAAGCGATATATATAGCCTAGCTTACCCAAAAGTCAACCTCACCTTCACGTGGTGCACCCTGTTTACACAAACAAGGCTCTGACGTCCGAGTATAGGCGGTATAACCTTATACAACCCCCAGACCTACCATCTTCTGGGGAAAAGGAGTAGTAAAATACACCTAGCCGGCCGAGAACGTTGCACAAGGGAACTATCGTCGCGGTCCTCACTGTGCCATAGCCATCCCGTGCTACAGTTGCAGCTAAAACTGTGCGGCAGCGTAACCGCCACAGTTAAACCTTTTCACGCGGCTTACACACAGCAATGATGGAACATTCGAGTGGGACAACATTATCGTCCGGAGGTAAAATACCCCCTCAATCGGATCTCCGGGAGGGGGTGCTTACTCGAGCGTATCATCGGAGAAACAAAAAACATCAATGTTTCACGTTTGCGGCGTGGAACGTTCGCACTCTACTGGACAAGATAAATTCAAATCGACCAGAGAGAAGAACAGCGCTGGTCTCATAGGAACTCCACCGATTAAATATAGATGTTGCCGCTCTAAGCGAAACATGCTTTGCGGATGAAGGTAGTCTCACTGAGGAGCATTACACCTTCTTTTGGAAAGGTCACCCCGCAACACACAGGAGAATTCATGGCGTAGGCATTGCTATCAAAAACAAAATATCGCCACCAAGTTAACAGAAGTACCTATTGGTGTCTCCGAACGTCTTATGACCCTAAGGTACCCGATATCAAACAAAACTTACGTCAACATCATTAGTGCCTACGCTCTCACCCTTGACGCGAAAATTGAGGATAAGGATAGATTTTACCAAGCTTTACAAAATGCCCTCCAACGCATTCCAAAGCACGAACGAATCATCTTGCTAGGTAACTTTAATGCCCGTGTTGGCAAACAACAGGGAATATGGCCTGACGTATTGGGAAAACATGGAATAGGAAACGTAAATAGCAATGGTGAACGCTTATTAACAACATGCGCAGAGTATAATCTTTGCATCACCAATACGTGGTTCATGTTGAAGGACAGGTTTAAAGGTACCTGGAAACATCCTAGATCAGGCCACTGCCATCAATTGTACCACATAATCGTTCGAAGGACGCATCTAAAAGATGTAAGGCTCACAAAAGCCAGAATAGATGCCGAATGCGGCACTGACCACCGACTTTTAATTTCAAAAATAAAAATCTAGTTAAAACTCAAACATCCACACTGTAAAAAGCAAAACAACATGACCAGCTTCTCTAGGCATTCTTTAACCAACTTCGAATTGATGGTTACTGAGTTGATAACTATTACTGCTGCCATCGGATGAGATGGCTATTTCCTTTTTCTGATAGTTAATTATTATAGTAAATATTCTCTGGTTTAAGAAGAAAATACACATTTTCAATTACAATCTTTCAAGCCGTATGAAATTACTTTCATCATCGCCATCAAAATATCGTGAACAAAAAGTTAAATCTATGGTCAACTCAGACTATAAATAAACAAAGGGACTTCAATAACTAATAAAATATATTTAGCTTCAATATGATGTTAAAATGTCTCTAGTTTTAAACATTTTATCCTATTTATAGGTTAAATAATAACGGGAGTTATTTTGTTTGAAGTTTCAGTTCGAACGTTGAACAGCTTAATAACTAAATTACTGAATTTGCCAAAATCAATTCAAGTTTACAATATACCGAAATTCTGGCAATTAATTTACTTAATAGGTAAATAAATTCCCCTCTGTTTACTCTCGATACATTTCAAACCATTAATGAAATCAAAATATTAGGAATAAGAGAATATAAAAGTATTTGATGGTTTGAATAATATACACGGTGAGTCGTAAATAAGAGCAAATATTTTCAGGGCTGGTAGATCTTGCTAAAAGAAACATATATTCTCTTTAACGTATTTTAAAAAGTTAAAAGCCTAAACATTTTTTTTTGGGAAAAAATTGAGAGCCACCGGATTTTTTCTGTATCTGCATCTCTTTTCGTGCCGTAACCATAGAGTATATAAAGTAACCATGGTAATATCAGAGATTAAGAAAATGTACCGTGGGAAAATTTGCAGTGAACAGGCAGTTCTAAAAAGTTTTCTAAAATATATAGGAAAATGTAAAAGAAAATGCACCATTTTCAACACCTTTTTTTGCAAAAAAAACTCATAGGTGTGTTTCTGGGGTCGAAATATACCACTTCTAAAAATATTTGCAATTATTTGTCAGACCTTACTTATTTTCTCACAAATAAAATTTGTAAGTACAGCTTCATTCAGAACCTCGAAATCAGTGGAATAAATTAGTAGTTTCAATTAGCGTAGAAGTTTGTTCACTTAATTTTAATGTAAGCATTCAGAACGTCATAATTAATGGTAGTAATTTTCAATTATTGGAAAAAGTTAACAAACTTTTGACTTTTCCACTAATTATACTTCAAAATTTGCGAGGAATGTAATTATGGACTTTGATTATCACCCGTCAAGAAAAATTTTGGTTAGAGATCAAAAGTTTATTGTTTTATAGGATATTTTATTAATTTTAATTGTGTTTTTTAGACATTGTGAATGATCGTAAACTAAAAAGTATAAAGTGTAATTTAAACAACTAATTTATTCCACATTCGACTAATTGGGAGGTTCTGAATGAAGCTTACATATTTATTAATATGTGCACTGAGAGTGTATGAATATCTGCTAGCTGGGATCAATTCACAGACGCTCAAGGTAGATTAAACGGAACTCACTTTTCTTAAAGTCTCAGTGCCATTCCTTTGAAGGTTGATTCTCACTATACCTTCCGTATCAGCTACCTTCCGTTTACATAAAATATTATATCATGTAAATGAATAGGACAATGCACACTATCCGTTCCGTTTCCCTTCCATTCCATATCCTTTCCTTCCATACATTTCTTTGGCGGATGGACTGAAGTATATCGGAAACAGGCGTCATCAAGTTATATATTTGTACCTTATATTTGTACCCGCTCTGTTAACATTTTGCTGATATATTTATTTACCCCCTTTAACCTTTTAATTAAATCTATTACCATTCATTTTTAAAATAAAACTTTCGTAATGATATAAATTTTAGAATAAAAAATGATGGAACTGATACCGAACAGAAGCATACGTATAGCGGGAATACAATAAAAAATACGGAACGGATATGGAATGGAAACGAAAGGTATAGGGAGAATCAACCTTAAGTGATTTTTTTTCAGGGATATACATTTAAAATAAGAAAGTTGCTGCAAACTTCAGGTATTTTCGGTGTCTGATCGGTGTCTTTGAAAAATCTCTGATCTAGGTATTGTGGTTTTCTTTTAATGGTTTATTGTAGTTAACTTTTAATGGGAATTCAGCTGGGACACCTTGTATATCAATAACACAAAAATAAGACTTTTAATGTTAATATTTTACATTTTAAAAATGCACGTTTTAGAAAATCTCAAATAAATTCTGTCAAAGAGGAATTTCTTGACAAAAAAATGGACTGCGGATTACTGAACTTTGACGAACTACTTTCGGAAAGTAGGTAGAAAATGTCTTTGAAAACTACCTCAGAGAATAAGAGACCCGAAGCATCGACCCGATCTAGAAAATGCGATCTATAACTTTTCTTCTTTTTGTTTTATTTATTCGGATATTGTATGTCGTCTATAAGGTATTTTCGTCTTTGAGTTTTAGACAGCGTTTTTTATACGAATAAAAGTTTTTTCATTTTGTAAATTTGTTAAAGAAAAGACGAATATATGATAATAAACTATGTATTTGTTCAATTTTTGCATAAAAATCGTTAAAAATATAAATTTACATTAATATTTTACAGGTTTATTAGAGGAACATTTCAACCAAATTTAACACGATTATAATTAAACTAGCGTGTACCCGCGACTTCGTTGGCGTCGAATTAATCATTTGTAATGGTGATGATAAAGCAAAGCAAGAATTTCCATTAACATACAAACTGGATAAAATTCTCTCACATTTATGTCAGCATGAGAAAAAACAATATGGCGATATTACTATATAACTTGGTAATATTTGAGGGGTAGTTTCCACCCTCTTGGAATTTGAGATTCGAGAAACCCCTCCTCATCGAACATCTACACCCCACACACCACAGTCAATCCGTTTGCCAAAAATCAGCTTTAAACGTCAAGCAGTTTAAGCAGAATCGTAATTACTCAATGGTCACATTTTATGAAACACCCTGTATAATTTTTTAAAAATCTTAAAATATGTAAAACAACAAAATAAAATATACGTGTTTAAGACTTTTTCCGAAAAACTCACCGATTTGTAAATAAAAAATATTCTAATATTTGAGGGGCGGTTTCACCCCCTTAGAATTCGAGTTTCGAAAAATCCCTTCTTATCGAAACTCTACACCCTAAAGTCAATCCGTTTTCCAGAAATCAGATTTTTACGTCTAGCGCTTTAACCAGGATCGTGACTAATCAATGACCAAATTTTTCGAAACACCCTGTATACATTTTTAAAAAATCTTAAAATATGTAAAAAAACAAAATAAAATATACGTGTTTAAGCGTTTTTTCGGAAACTTGACCGTTTTTTAAATAAAAAAATATTGTAATATTTGAGGGGTGATTTCACCCCCTTGGAACTGGAATTTCGCAAAATCCCTTCTTATCGAATCTCTACACCCTACACCCTACTACCCTCTACATCCTACTACCCTCTACACCTCTACACCTCTTCATCATGTCTCAAACGTATCGGTCCTTGAAAAAGCTAACTGCGAGCTGCGAGAGTATTGAAGTTATGATTACAGGGTCCCGCTTGAGATGGGCTGGTCACGTATACAGAATGCAAGAAAACCGCATACCAAAATCTCTGCTTTACGATGAGCTTGTAGACGGCAAGAGGAGGCCGGGTGGACAACTCAAAAGGTACAAGGATATTTTCCACGAGAACTTAAAGGGAATTAACAAGCAGAATGAGTGGGAAAAAGCAGCTCACAATAGAACGGAATGGAGAAGAATTAAAAAAAGTAAAGTTAGTTAACAGCGACAACCAAAGAGTAAAGAGGCAACAAAGCAATGAGATTTTTGAATGTCTGGAGTGCGGTAGATAGATAACGTCACGTATCGGGCTTTTCAGTCACAGAAAAGCTCATGAAAGAAAACGCCTTGGGTTATAACCATCTTCTGATGCGTGTCAAATACTCGTCAGCGAGTAATGGCAGTATGTATGTATGTCTACACCCTAGAATCAACCTGTATGCCAAAATTGAGGTTCTTACGTTAAGTGGTTCGAGCAGGATCGTGATTAATCAGTGAGTCAGTCACTTAAGGATTTTATATATTAGTATAGATGTCCGATATCACTCGTACCAAAGTTTATGGCAGGAATGATTGTCGTCTCGGTGCCCTCACTGATGGATTGTTCTGGTGTTTCCCTATTTTTCCCACAGAATCTGCATTTGCCGTTTTTTCTTAGCTTCAATCTACTGAGGTGTTTATTGAAGAGACACTCTCCTGTTAAAAAATCCGTGTCAATCCGAAGATTGTTTAGGAAAAAAAGACTTAGATTAAGAAAAATCCTTGATATTTGTAGGTCGTAAGTCCTGAAAAACGTCTTCGAGTGTCTTAGCCCGTTGGAGGATTCCCATTCCAGGATGCATATAAGCACAACGTACATGATTATGGCAAACGGTCCGTATCTACGCTTTCTGATTGGTTGCTGACAGTTAACAGTACGTTCTGCCATTGCAGGAGGTCATAGTCATGTACGTTTTGCTAGTGAATTAAAAATGCATGTGTTTGTCAGATAACAGTACTTATTGTCAGACTCGCATCATATCCGTGTACATTATGGCATAAAAGTAAAACTGCATGAGAATGTTTTTTTTTAAATATTTAAGAGTATAATGCAATAGAAAAACTACAAAAACTAAGCACATTTATTAACTGAAATTAAACAATTTCGTTTTCTTTTTAATACTTTTTAATAAATCCAATTCCTTCCACTGGGCATCCTCTTACTACCTTTTATAATACCAGGTCTTCTTCTGGCAATGGTTGTTGGTTGTACACGAATTGCCATACGACAACGTCTTAAAGGGATACTGGATCCTTCCGTGCATAAAAAACTCTTCCATGCATTTCTGCGCTGACTTTTTTAAGTTGAGCTAAACATTTTTGGATAGAAGCTTCACTGGTGTTAAATCTTGTCTGGCAATTTTGCATGAGTTTTAACAATGCTTCAAGTGAAGATGACTCAGTGTTATTTTATGGCGTTCGATTTTCAGATACTGGGTAATTTTCATTTTGATTACTTTCATTATTTAGTTCTGCATAAGAATGTTGTTCACATAAATCAGTTGTTGATACCAAATTAGACGCATATGTTTCTTCTTGTGAACTAACATGAGGTCTGTAAAATTTTCGACCTTTAGACTTTTCACCCAATGCCAAACATGCAATTTTATAACGGATCTCAGAATTATTTGCTTCCAGGTCATAATAAAATAAATAAACTTCTGCTTGGTGTTTACATGTTTTACCTAGCTTACCTAGCCGACCAACACTACGGTACGGATGGAGTCTTCCAAGCCCTTGAGTTCCGCTTTTAGTTGTTTTTCACTTGGGAAGCAGAAGGGTTCTGACCCAGTTAGTGGAGTGTTCGCTCGTCCTAGCTAGATCATTTGTTTTTTCATTACCTTCTCTTCCTTGTTGTGCTTGCACCCAGAGTAGGAGGACTTTGTCTTCTTTGCCTAATTTGTTCAGCTTTTCTAGGCATTCTTTGACCAAATTCAAAATGATTGATTCAGTTGATCGCTGTTAATGCTGCTTGATTATCACATTATTTGGCTATTTCTTGTTTCCGATAGTTTCTATCTAAAATAAGTTGTACGCATCTTTCGATAGCGTAGATGTAGGATGCTAGGGCAGGTGCCCATTGGCTCGGAGTATTTAGTTCTCCTAAATGTTGTAACTTAGAGTCTAAGTACAGAGTAAAAGTACAGGGTGTTCAGTTTTTGTGTGTTTTAGGGAGTTTCTCGATTATGAGGATTGCCTTTTCTCACAAGCAGTCTTCACATCATGTGTTACTGTTTTATGATTTTTTTGTCCTAGCCCACTTGGTTCCTAACTTTATCAAAAGTGAAAACTGGGTCCCGTAGATTTTTTTACGTAGAACCCAGTGGCGCAACCAGTTTTTCGCTAAGTGCTGTCATTCTCAAAATACAATTTAAATTTATATTTTTTAAAATGGGACACCCTGTATATTTATTTTTTTACCGTTGTGAACTTTCTAAAAATATAATACCTGTATATCTATTTTAATAAATTATTATTTTTGATAAGTTATAAGAAAACCGAGATTCAAGAGAAGTAAAAAAATGCAACAATTTCAAATTCGTCCTCTGTCTTTGAGGAACAAAGAGGATAGGACAAATCTGTGCCAACATTTTTACTTTCACATAAAGGACAGTAGTGTAAAAACCGCGTTTTAGTAAATTTGACATATAACAGCGTATTATATTTTTGGCGATACACATAAAAACATAACTAAGAACTCTACAAAAATTGTTCTTTAATAAATGTTATATCTTCAAAAATAAAAGAAATTATAGCCACTTAAAAGCTAAACATAATAATAAGTATTTAATAATTAATATGCTAAACATAATATTGCTGTATATGATGACAATCTTACTCTTTATAATTTATTTCTACATACAGTGTAGAGAAACTAAATTTCTACATACTACTGAGAAACTAAATTTGTAAAAATTTTATCTATATGTAAATTTCAATAGAAATATTCTTTCCTAGCATATCTGAACCAATTAAAAACTTTTCCCCCATTTTATAACTTTAAATTGGGACGTCGTAATGTAGGTAGAACTCATATAGCAGTAGATGGCAGTAGATCATGTTTGAAATTCCGTATTGAAAAGCGCTACCAAAAAATGAATTTGGAGAATTTCTGTTGTAAAATCCAGTATTAAAATTTTAAAATGAAAAAGTTTTTTCTAAAACGTTATTTAAAGTACATTCCGTTGAAGGGAAACATTTTTTTGACAAAAATAAACCTGTTCACTGAACTCTGACAAACAGCCTTGGGAAATTTGTAGGGAAGTTTCACTGGAAATTGCCTCAGAGAATAAGGGATCCACTCCGATTCGTAAAATACGATCAGCATCATGTTTTGTATTTTTATCCGGATGTTGTATATCGTAAAGAATTTCTGTATTTATAGGGTAATATACAGAGTGAGTTTTCTACGATGTTCTCAACCTATTTCCCAGCTTCACGAAAAATACAAGTTACGCAAGGGTTTGAGATAATATTTTTCATACTCCTACGTAATAAGGGTGGCCCATCCCAAATTTTTTATTTTTATTTTTTATGATGTATCATTAAAAAATACATACAACCCTAAATTTTCACCCTTCTACCCTCAACCTCTATTCTTTAATAGTTGTTGTTACCATACTCCTTCCAAACGGCTTGACCGAATTTTATGAATTTTTATATGTACATATATTTACTAGGTCTTAGAATAGGTTGTTTTCTATTTTTTATACCCCTAAGTGATAAGGGTGGTCCACCCCATTTTTTTAATTTTTAGACAATTAATCTTTTATTTTTTACGTGGCATTAAAACATACATACAACTCTAAATTTTCACCCTTCTACCATCAAACTCTATTTTTTAATAGCGATATTAGTAATTCAATAATTTTAATTTAACAACAAATTCTTTCTAAAAACTAGTAGAATACCTTAAATTAAAAACGTGAATATGATTGGGTATCTATATCTATACAGTGTGAGTTTCCTACGATGTTCTCTATGGGTATCTCGGAAACTACTGGAGATAGAGAGTCGGTTAAATGGGGAAAGAATTGCAGTTTTGTGGACTCATAAATATGCGACTTTTTGCGAAAATTATTGAAAAAGTTCATGGCTTACTAGATATTTCGAAAAAAAAACAAATTTCGGCTATTTTAAAAATTGTCCCTAATTCCATTATAAGCTATTTTAGACAAAAAGTTTTCAGATAAAAGTTGTAGATAATCACATTCTTTATGAGACTGTGTCCTCCGTTTTCTTCTATAGCCTGTCATTTTTGACATATGAGACTAAAATATGTTTTTTTAAATGGAAACCATAGTTGGCCATGACTTCATAAAAAGCGCCATTTTTTAAGCTTTTCAGCGATATAAGCTATAATATGTTTCCTTCGAAAAATTACTGAGTTATAGCCAATTCTTATCATTTTTAAACAATTTCACTTAGTTAGCCATGGAAACAAGTTCAGATTATCTTTTTAAAACTGAATTACTACCTATTCTCATAAAAGGACCGGTCGACTTAATTAAACTTCTCTAGTACCGCCACTCGAGAGCAACGACGATTGAACTTGTTTCCATGGCTAACTAAGTGAAATTGTTTAAAAATGATAAGAATTGGCTATAACTAAATTTAACTTTTCTAACATGTCTTGAAAACCGTTCTCTAATAAACGTAACATTTACCGGTCAACGTATCCTCGAAAATGTATGGTCAAGAAAAGTTGAACCAATAATCCTACACGCTTTTCTTCATTTGAAAAATTCATATTTACAATTTTTGCTTATTTTAATTTACGAAGTTTGGATGTGACAGCTTCACATTTCTGACAGCAAAGGTGATTAAATTTGTTTCCATGGCTAACTAAGTGAAATTCTTTAAAAATGATAAGAATTGGATATAATTCAGTAATTTTTCGAAGAAAACATATTATAGCTTATATCGCTGAAAAGCTTAAAAAATGGCGCTTTTTATGAAGTCATGGCCAACTATGGTTTCCATTTAAAAAAACACATGTTTGTGTTATATGTCAAAAATGACAGGCTTTAGAAGAAAACGGAGGGCACATTCTCATAAAGGATATGATTATCTACAACTTTTATCTGAAAACTTTTTGTCTAAAATAGCTTATAATGGAATTAGGAACAATTTTTAAAATAGCCGAAATTTGTTTTTTTCGAAATATCTAGTAAGCCATGAACTTTTTCAAAAATCTGAAAGGCGCATATTTATGACCCCACAAAACTGCAATTCTTTCCCCATTTAAGCGACTCTCTATCTCCCGTAGTTTCCGAGATACCCATAGAAAACATCGTAGAAAACTCACCCTGTATCTATATAATGTTATTTACCAAAATTCAATATACCATTTATCAAAAAACCTTTGGGGTGCAAAAACCAGATTTAATATACCGGGTACTTGCCCATCGCTGACCTTAACCACAGCAACGCGTTGCATGGTCTGTTATTTTTTATAATATATCCTTTATTAAAAAAATTGTTACAATCTGATATACATGTATTATAAATGTGAAAGTTTGTATGTATGGATGTTTGTTATTCTTCAATACAGAAGCTGCTGAATGTATTTTGATCAAATTTTTATGACTATAATATAGCTTTTAGATCAGAATTACATATAGGCTATAATTTATAAAGATATTATAAAACAATAAAAAGATAAATACCTGGAGAGCAATAAAATAACACACGTTTCGATTAAAGTCTGTCAAATGACTATCTTTATTCATAGACTATCAATTACAACTAGACACACGTAATAGGTACTTTCAAATATTGCCATTCGGTGCTATAATAAATATTGTACTTTATATTAATAAAATTCGAATTTTATGCGGACGGGTAAAACTAGTATACATTATTTCTATTCTCATTAATATTTGCGAATTTATCTGAACTGATCGAACAACCTACCAACGAATAACGAATTGAATTGTACGTGAAAGAATAATTGTTCGAATAATAAATTACGAGATACGTTATTAATGCAAATGCCGAAATATTAATCGGATATAACGGGATTTTCGATAATATTTAGCGCGAATGTTTTCTAAACGAGGCTGCACTGGCCTCCAAAACTGTTCTGCTACATTAAATTGAAATTAACACAGCTGCAACTCATTAATTCCACATTCGAAATAATTAATTTGCAGCCGGACAAGTATTAAAATATTATTATAATACTACATTAAATGCTCACTCCGATGCTGGTTTTGGTGTACCGTGTACAGCATCCTGCAGCTGTATTTTAGGGTTTCCAACCGTCCTCTATTCCAGAGGACAGTCCTCTTTCTGCTATCACTGTCCTCTTTTCCCCCACGTATTGAAAAAGTCCTCTTTTTTACATACCAAACTCAAAATCTAAAAAATATTCGTCTATCGCCATAATGTTGTAACGTTTTTAGTTCGTTACATGGCTTTTTTACATATGATATATGATGTCTGGCCTATCATCACCGGATTCCCTCTCGTTCAGGCCGGATAGTTTATTTGACGCGCAATTTTTACGTTACGGAGGTGCGCGCTGTCAACGTCGCTTCTGTCAACTCTCTCCGTGCTTAACCTCACTTTGTTTTGACGCTCTGTTGTATCCCAGCTTTTAGAAATGGTGATTATTTAATTCTTGCTGTATAATTTGAATCAGCTGCTATTTCGAAGCAACAGGTAATGGTGGGTTCATACAGCCAAATAAAATAAAATAAGAATAAAATAAAATAAGAAAGTTGGTTATATGGGATACCGTACATGCGTTCATACAGCCAAATAAAATAACAAATAAAATAAGAAGTCTTTATCTTTTAACTTCTTGTTTTATTTTATGTGAAAACAGCTTTGCGCACGCTTAATTCTAACCTACAAATATTTTCAGTTTGGATTTAATTTATTTTATAATTTCACATAAGTAAAATGTATAATATAGTAGGCAACGAATAAATAAATATACTATAAATAGTAAAATTACTATAAACAATCGTAAAAGTTAACTTTTATCCAGCCTCATCGTACTGCGCATGAGCAAATATATATTTCTTATTTTATTTTATTTGACTGTATGAACGCACACAAATAAGAATTCCTTATTTCTTATTTTATTTTATTCTTATTTTATTTTATTTGGCTGTATGAACCCACCATAAAGATGAAATATTATCCTTTTAGATTCGATATTATTATTGAATATTTTTAGGGTAGAGTTACGGATGTCCCAACTTGTATTTGTATTTTGCTGGCACGTTGGCGTCCCTTTTCTTTTGTCCTCCAGAATGTCACATGGAAGAAAGGACATGTTGTTTATTATTTATTGAGCCCTCGGAAGTATTTCGAGGTAGGTTTTATTTTGTTTATTAGACCTTGTTTGGTTTTAAACAAGAGTTTCATATTTTTAGGGTCCAAGGTACGGACTGTGTCCAAGAATTTTGGACTATTTCAAGGTACGGACTGTGTCCAAGGTATGGACTATTTCAAGGTACGGACTGTGTCCAAGTACGGACTGTGTCCAAGGTACGGACTATTTCAAGTGCCACAGCGTGGATGTAGCAGAGTCCCATGCTGCTTCGTTCCCAGCTGTAAGCTAGTTAGTTACGGCTGTACCAATTTATGGTGTCTCATGCTGGCCCCTTTGGTTGTGTTGCATGGCTGAGTACAGAGATGCGAGACCACCTCACGCTGCTACTGTTTGAAGCAAGATTACATAAAGAACAGCTAAGTGTAGATTTACGTTCTAGTTTTTATGTTTTAGATTTTCTATATTTTCAGTCTTAAACAGTAAGGTACATTTTAAATAATATCGTACAGACTATATTTAGTGGTTAGATTATTAAGAACATTTATGTCGATGCAGTAGTTACAATGTGATTTAGATTTTAGGTTTCATTATATTACGCCTTTTAATAGTATTACTTTCTAGAGATATTATTATTGCGCTATATTAACAGAGACATAGATTCTAGAATCTACAGGTTGCAACACATCAGATTTAACACCGCATAAAATTTAACAATTTAAATAGTAATGCTACTTTTCTTATATTTTCTATAACGTTACACGCATTGTATTTTTTTCATAGTCTTTTCATAGAACATATTTAATATTATTTACATACATAGTTTTACTCAACAAATAACCACTATAATAATTATTAAAATTGTACAATGCTATTTACCATCAGAATTCATCATGAATAAATATAGTCATTAGTTTTAAGTATTATACAACTGTGTTTTCTTTCTCTGTACATGCCTGGCGCCCAATATCTATATATCTTTTGTTAATTATTACTGATTAATTTTCTCTCTTGTGAAATACCTTATCCACGACTGCTCTCCGATGAAAAGCTGCCGTTCGCAGTAGTAGTTGTTTAAAAAACGCTACAATGTTTTAAAAACTTGTTAATCTATATCTTCTGCTACGTCCACCTAGTTGTACAGAAAAGAAAATGGAGAAATATTTAATATTAATATTTTATTATATATAATAATATATAATAAAATATTAATATACATATTTTTTATTTAATATTTTTTTTTATATTTTTTTATTTTTATTTTATTTTTTTTATGTACAAGAAATATTTATGGAAGCGTTAAATATGTTTAACTACACTCAGATGCAAAAAAAACGCAACGGAAATTTTTTTCGTCAAATTTAAAGTGTTATATTTTTGTTATTTTTAGCCCTATTTTCATGATTTTTTAGCAAACTGTGTATAATTATATCAACTATAATTCGTAAACTAAGTTTTTTATAAAATACAAATTTAAAAAATATAATTTTAAGGTCAGAACCATGTCTCCTGAGCATTTTGTTTTTCGGATCATGTCAATATACCGTGCTGGCAACTGTTACTTTTGGGTCGGCGTTTACATGTGTGGAAGTAAATCGCATAGGGATCTTATTAAGTCGGAGTGAGAGAAATGCGACAGACCGACGCGACGCGCGACGGTGTGCTGTTGCGGCGTTGCCGATACGCCTTTCCCTATCAAGTAAAGTAAAATCACGATCGCAAACCGCTTATTTTTAAAAGACTTTTTTTTTTCAAGAGATAACTAGATAAAATCATTAGACATGTTTCTGAGCATCTGAAATGGAATTATAAATATATCGTTAAGGTGTCATTTTTTTTATAACGAGAAAATGTCAGTAATCGCGATAATTTAAAAACTCAACTTTTTAACACATAACAGGCCATAACTCAAGAACCACTTTAGATATTGAAACTTTTTTATTTTCAAGATCGGATATTTTACAATATGTTTACATAAGAAAAATTCGATAAGGTTGTTTTTTCTATTCAAAAATTGTAAACAATCCATCCATTAATTTTAAAGCATAGCAATTTTCAGCAATTGTGTAATTTTTTCATTGATAAAGATTTTCACATACTGTCTACAAAGAAAATACAGGAGAAATATTAACAAAGTTCTTGAAAAAACTACAATGTATTATTTCTAATAGATTTCGAGATATCGATTTTTGAATTCAGAGTTCTAATAGCGCGACCACTATCGAACACCCACTCAATTCCACTTATTTTTACCAAAAATGCAAGTGTTTCTAGCTTGCACTTAAAAAAATTCAAGCTATACGGCAAATTACAACGACTCGTTAATAAATAAACAAATTAAGTATCACGAGACGTAATTAAATCGTGAAGCTGAACGCATGACGTACACCTTTCCCTAGAACTTTAAGTACTGACAGAGGTATTAGCTTTTTTCGGGTTCTTGTTATTACCGATTCTGAACCGTCCTAGAACTCTGCAGCGCATGCGCAAATGAAATAATGTCTTCATATTTCCTTCTGCGCATACGCATCACAGTTCTAGGACGGTTCAGAATCGGTAATAACAAGAACCCGAACAAAGCTATTGATTGGGTCGACCGGTCAACTGCGACAAATCTGCTATATCCCCTTCCACGTCTCGCGATGTGCACAGTTTCTCGGTTTATTTCATACGTTTGACAACGTGTTCTCTCTTTGTTCATTCAGTACATTATAAACGCATTGTACTCTTCTTACATACGGAAATCTCGACCCAAGACTAACCTTTGCCAGACCTTAGTATGCCTTGGTTAATTTTTAAGAGCAAAATGAACTTGATACAAACAATTTGCAATTTTTTCAATCATCGTTATCTTTTGATGTAATTTTTTAATGTGACGAGATGGTTTTGGTGACTATTGTCGTTATGTTATATTACGCTGCATTAGATACTTTGTACTAAATTTAAAAAAAAAAACATTAATAACGATATACACTTCAAAATGTTTTTAATAATATAATATTATAACACTTCAAAATATTTTTAAATTATGCACATTGTCTTCCCACATATACCCGTAAAGTAATTTGTTTCTACATCTTTCACCTGTATTCTTCTACTATTTCCAGTGTTGTTTTATTTATTAGAATGTCTTTTTTGTCTACTAGTTCATTACTTACTTAAGTTACTTACTTACTTAAGTTCGTATCTTACTTAAGTTTTTGCTAAATTCATTTTAAGACCTACTTTATTGCTTTTTTATCTCTCGTAACTGAAAAACGAATTCGTATAAATTATTCAAAATGAACAATTTGCTTCATTTTAAGGAATTCTTTAAAAAGTTTCAAATACATTTTTCTGTAAAATAAAATGGCGAAAACTTATTCATTACTTTTAAAATTGAGGTGAGGTCGACGATGCAACACACGGTATAAATATTTTTGTTGATAATCAATTCCAGAACGCCATTTCATCGTTATTGGAAGGAATTAGCATTTTCACGGTCCCACGAACGGATGCCGGTAATAGCGTTTCCGACATTATCGAGTGCCCGCTCGTTAGGACAAGTGGGATCGTGTCCCGGACAACAACAGACTGTCCCAGGTCGGCCCTGAATATTGTAGCCGGCCGAACAGATGTGTTTTTCTTCCATCCCTCCAAGGTCCTAAATCAATCTATTATTATTGACAGGTCGGGTTATTGCTAGGGAATGACCGATGGCCTGTTTAATAGAAGCGATTTTTTCTCCTTGCTTTCCATTTCCGATCTCGATATGTTTGTCGTTTCCGGAAAATTTCATTGACGAACTAATATGTATATGTGGGTGCGTGATCTGGTTTACATATAGCATTAAATATGTACAGGGTGGTCGAAATTGGTCTGTTTTAACAGAGAAAACCTATTTCCTGACTAGATAGAGCAAAACCGACATAGATGTCATGGGCTCGATTTCTGAGAAACGTTTAATGGCGTAAACCGCCTGTTGATATTTTTGCTGCCAACTGAGATACGGGGTCTTTTTGAATTTTTTACCATTTTGAAAATTGCTCATAACTTTTTTATTTTGCGGAATAATAAAATTCTGTAAAAACGTTATTAAGGCACTTTTTTAGGCACAATCCAGTGGCGTAGCCAGTTTTTTCTATGCTTGCTCTTTTTGTCAGAAATAATAAAAAATATAATTTTTTAAATGGAAATCATAGTTGGCTATGAACTTAAAAAAATGCTGGCGTTTAACCCTTTCCAACGATATAAAGTTAACCATATCTAAATATAAATAAATAATAAACATCTATTTCTAAGAGTGAGAGAAATATTAGGTTTTTGATCTTTATATCGAAGCGGGCTTCGATTTTGTGTTGACCTATTTGCCTAATTTTTTTTTATCACAATTTAATATTCTATATTATTATTTATCTGCATAATTTAAAGACTTTTGAAAAGGTAAATTAACATTCTATATTAGTATTAGTAATTACAATTCAAATCGATACAATAAACAAAGAATAAAACTAAAAAAAAGTATTTTTTGAGTGACGAATATAGTTCTCTAAAAAAATCATCGAAGGTGTTCAAACTGAGCACCCCCTTGTTTTATTTATTAGGCGAACTGGTGTAATAAGACCAAAAGCTTGCCTAGTAGCCTTCTCTAATTATTCTTCTCTCGTCCCAATGGTTCTTTCCTTATAATATAAGGCCTTTTAATTTCCCCCATGAAAAAACTCGAAAGGAGTTACATCACAGGACCTAGCAGGCCAAGATATGGGATCCCTTGTTCCAATCCAATTCTCTCTAAATTCTCCATTTAATAGTGCAGTTGTAACCCTGGCTTTTTAATTGTAAATGGTAATACTAATATAGAATGTTGATTTACCTTTCCAAAAGTCTTTAATTATGCAGATAAATAATGATATAGAATATTAAATTGTGATAAAAAATAATTAGGCAACTATAGGTCAATACAAAATCAAGGCCCGCTTCGATAAAAAGATAATAAACGTAATATTTCTCTCATTTTTAGAAATAAATACAGTTAACTTTATATCGTTGGAAAGGGTTAAACGCCAGCATTTTTATAAGTTCATAGCCAACTATGATTTCCATTTAAAAAATTATATTTTTTATTATTTCTGACAGCAAGTATAGAAAAAAACTGACTACGCCACTGGATTGTGCTTAAAAAAGTGCCTTAAGAATGTTTTTACAGAATTTTATTATTCCGGGAAATACAAAAGTTATGGGCAATTTTCCAAATGGTAAAAAATTCAAAAAGACTCCGTATCTCGGTTGGCAGTGAAAATATGAACAGGCGGTTTAGGCCATTACTTATAAACGTTTCTCAGAAATCGAGCCCATGACATCGATGTCGGTTTTGCTTTATCTAGTCAGGAAATACACCGTCGATTCCATATTTTCCATCCGCCAACTACAGGAAAAAGTAAAAGAACAGCAGTCTAAACTTTATGTTGCCTTCATCGACCTAACAAAAGCCTTCGACTCTGTGAACAGAGATGCACTTTGGGCAATTATGAAAAAGTTCGGAGTACCCAACAAATTTCTTACAGTGTGTAAAAGCCTCCATAACAACAACCAGTCAAGAGTGTCACATCATGGATCACTGAGCGATCCCTTCTGACAAATACAGGAGTTAGGCAGGGGATGTGTCTTAGCGCCTCTCCTATTCAACATATTCATGGCAGCGCTCTCCATTATAGTGGACAGCAAACTGCAGGAGAGAGGATTGGGCATTAGAACAGATATGATGGCGGTCTGTTCAACATAAAAAGACTCAGGGCAAAAACACGTACAAAATTCATCACAGAACTTCAATACGCTGACGATTGCGCTCTAGTTGCAAAAACTGTACAGCAATTACAAGAAATGTTGAACACATATACCTGGGCATACGAGGCTTTGGGCCTTAAGCTAAACATCGACAAAACTAAAATCATGTGCACTCCCCCGGAAGATCACAACAATGCTATAAAAATCGGAGAAGAACTACTGGAATATGTAGCGGAATTCAATTATCTCGGCAGTTTGATTTCGGAAAAGGCCAATATCGACTCTGAAATTCAGCACAGGATTAGCAGCGCTTCAAGAGCATTCTGGAAATTAAAAGACAGGGTTTTTTACAACCATGACCTGAGCACAAAAACGAAACTTGCAGTGTACCGAGCAATAATAATCCCCACTATGTTATATGGGAGCGAAACCTGGGTGCCGTACCGCCGACACATGAACGCATTAAAAAAGCTGCAACAGAGACACCTTAGACAACTCTTAAGAATCAAATGGTTCCATCACGTCTCAAACGTATCGGTTCTTGAAAAAGCTAACTGCGAGAGTATTGAAGTCATGGTTACAAAATCCCGACTAAGATGGGCTGGTCACGTATGCAGAATGCAAGAAAACCGCATACCAAAATCACTGCTTTACGGTGAGCTTGTAGACGGTAAGAGGAGGCCAGGTGGACAACTCAAAAGGTACAAGGACATTTTCCACGAAAACTTAAAGGGGATTAATGTGCAGAATGAGTGGGAAGTAGCAGCTCACAATAGAACTCAATGGAGAAGAATTGTAAACTCAGTTAACAGCGAGAACCAAAAGTTAGAGGCAACAAAACAATGAGATTTTTGAATGTCGGAGTGCGGTAGACAAATAACATCACGTATTGGGCTTTTTCAGTCACAGAAAGGCTCATGAAAGAAAAACGCCTTGCGTGACCATCTTCTGATGCGTGTCAAATACTCGTCAGCGAGTAATGGCAGTATGTATATGTAGTAGTCAGGAACTAATATGTATATGTGGGTGCGTGATCTGGTTTAACATGTAGCATTAAATATGTACATGGTGAGTCAACGATCTATCGTTGTCCATTATCTCATTTGTTTCGAGGATTACAAAAAATATTAAATATGAAAGTTATAGGGAAGGTTAAGATACACATTTTAAACTTACTATAGAATATACAGGGTGCTTCTAAAGTGTGGCGGATATACTGTACCGTTGTTCTGCTTTCAGTTTTCAGTCGACAGAGTGGGTGGTTGCTGGAAACCATGTTGCCAGAACTACGGATTAATCGGTAGATTTATGGATTTTGGTTATCATATACCGTGTGGTGTATCGGAACACGGGACATAGGAAATCCCTTGTAAATTTTGAAAATGTCAAATATTATCTCCCCTGGCAACGGCCCAGCTACGCCGAAACACCGGTTCCCATTAGAACACCGAAGTTAAGCGACGTAAGGCGATACTAGTGGATGGACGGGTAACCGGTTCAAAACTCCGTATCGTGCTGTTGTCCAAAGGCAAAAGTGTAAAATCTATTGACACACACTGCTCATTCACGCCGGTTCGAGGCCGGATGAGATCGGATATCTCGTGAGTAAGAGTCGATTTAGACACTTGCCAAGTCGGTAGGCCATTGATAATGATATGGCCGAGGACCGGGGTTCGGATTCCGCGTAAACAAAGCAGGCCCCGTCCAGATTAGCTCTGGCAGATTTTTAATCATATCTCAATTTTCAAATGGAACGAGGGTTGTAGCATTTTTTAACAAATAATTTGATACCACACACTTTCGGTATTTCGAGTCAAATTTTCGTTATGAACCGCATGTTATAATTTCAAATAAACCATATGTGAAAATGTCAAAAGATGACATATGATATGTCATTCTATTCAGAGCGTCACTTTCTATCGAATAAAGTAGAAAAATGCTGAAGGTGCCATTTAAAAATCATAAGTTGTAGTCATTTCCGGTGAACAGGAAGACCATTTTTCATGTTATAACATACCAAATCTCGTTTTTCTACCTGAAAAAATAAAAAAGTTAGAGGAGTGAGCCACTTTTGAGACGCACCCGGTATATAAGAATTAACTTCATAAATCTATGAACGTAACTAAAATATGTAATACTTAGTTTCAAAATGTGACTAAACCAAGATTTCTCTTGTTCTCTATTATCTCTAATGTAGGTTCTAACATTTATAAGTAATAAAACTGAAATCACCAAAGTACTGAACTAATCTCTCTAACCTAACCTAACTGTGTACGGCAAATTAGGCACTACAGAGCCTTCATTTGTGTCTAAACTATAGCTATAATGTTAATGAGTATATCTAGCTGAGTGTAATAATGTGATCACTCATTCTATGTTAAAACGTAATTTTACATTTTTATGTAGGTATACCGGGTGTTTTTCAGTTAAAAAATGAGTTATATATTATATTATATATAATCATATTCAATTAGTTTCGCTCATTTCTTGTTTCACCGGAAATGACTACAACTTTTGAATTTAAATGATACCCTTGGTTGTTTATTTATATTATGTTCGTTAAAATCAAAGAAGTGATTGCCATACATTACTAACCTCTACAGGAGCAATACATTTATTTTTATTAGACTGTATTAAAAAAGCCTCTTTTATTTTTCGCTTAGAGGCTATCACTTCTTTCATAATAATTGTTTCATTGTTAAAATCTATTCTGTGCCCTGTGTCCCATGAATGCTGTCAAATCTTAGATTTGTAAAAATCGCCTTTCATAAATGAACTTTACATTCTTTAATTCGAACATTTAAGGGTCTAGATGTTTCAGCGATAATAAAATTAGTATTAATTAATATTTTAAATAGTTTTATTCTTATTTTTTGCTTCCGACGACGGGAAGAGATATACTTCAAGAAACGTTAAGCATTTTTTTGTCCGTTAGGCAAATTTATTTATTAATAGGTAAATGCCTGCTGAGAAGCTGGTCTCCCTTGGATTAACGCAGCAGAGTGTTTACAAAAAATAACTATTTTATTTTGTAGGTTCTCTTAAACCGGCGAAATACCCTGTAGCATGTTTTTTAAACTTGCTACCTTTTTTGATAATAGCCTTTTCTATTTTTATTAGTTGTTTATAAATTTCTCTTGATTAATTAATTATAATATTTAAACATGTCTTTATAATTATTTTATATATATTTAACAGCAGCGGGTGAGCTACGCAGTGTTGACAGTTTCTTTTCAATTTATCTTTCTAATATTTTTCCCAAACTACCTCTTTATTTGGTCAGTACGGCAACGCCGCTAACTTCCGTTTTCTGATGTCATTTCTGGATTGTCAAAATTTTTGGAGGTTCATTTTTGGGTTGATGATTGTTCTTTTCCCTCCGATCGCCATATTGGCGTGGCGATCGGGAGGAGATCGTTATTTTTGGTGGAATCCTTGCCTGTTGTCCCTGTTGGTTCCTTTGGAGATTACCAGAGTAATTTTTGAATGCTGTTGAATAATTTTATAAATTTTTACAAAGATTTGCCTGAACCAAAATAGTACAGATTTGTTTTTTGGTGTGCCATGTGGCCAGCTATTGGGTAAGTTAACTTATTCGCGTTTTTTTGCCTTTTTCAATTCTGATTCTTAATAATTTTCATTAGATTTGGACAACAATTTTGAATGGATCCACTAATTTTTGTCAATTGTTAATGGTAGCTGCATAAGTTATTAGTTACGCTTTGGGGTAAAAGCCATAAATATTAATATTAAATATTGTCCACAGGGTTTTGGTTATTTCTTTCCGGTTTTTACTTTTCCTGGTCTTCCTTTCTTGTTTTGATGGTTTTATTTTTTACATTCACTTGCACGTGATTACATTGTGTCGAGATATCCACCCTGTTTTTCAACAACAAACCAAACCAAACCAAACCAAACAATTTTGAATGGATCCACTAATTTTTGTCAATTGTTAATGGTAGCTGCATAAGTTATTAGTTACGCTTTGGGGTAAAAGCCATACATATTAATATTAAGTATTGTCCACAGGGTTTTGGTTATTTCTTTCCGGTTTTTACTTTTCCTGGTCTTCCTTTCTTGTTTTGATGGTTTTATTTTTTACATTCACTTGCACGTGATTACATTGTGTCGAGATATCCACCCTGTTTTTCAACTCAACAAAGATTTGTAGCCTTGATATGATGCAGCTGTAGTTCCTGGAGTTCACCCTGTTCAATATTGCCGTGCTCAGCTGCTGCTGTTGGATAAGTTACCCAGGCTTGTATACTTTTATTTTGGGATACACTATAAAAAGGTATAGATAGTAAAGTCTGATTTAATTTTATTAATTTTTTTATAAGTAGTTTTGAATATCTGTAATATTTCACTTAATTATATACTTTAATTACAAATTTAAATAACATTTTAACCTCATTTTCAAAATTTAAACCTATTTGATTATTTTTTTGGTTGTTATAAAACAAACATATTTTATAACCAAACATTAATTTTAATAATTAATATATTTACATTTGGTAGAGTAGAAACTTATTTGTTTTATTGCATGAATGAGGTTCCATCTTGGCAAATATCCTTTCCTAATAACAGTTTTCTGAATCTTTAATGTTATTTAACTATTAGGTAGTGGCGCTCATTTGAGCACAAACCTTATTCACCCTATAATGCTCTCCAGGCTAACAGCACCGTCGCCGCCGTAATGTATTAATAAAATAATATTTTATTATTACGTTGCGTTACAACCCATAGGACTTTTTTGAAGAGATGCATCCGCCACAGAGGTATAGATATTTTTTAAATTTCAGTTTATCTAATGATGAATGAGCTATAATAATTAATTCATGAATAATTCTGTAATTTATATTTTGAAATAATAAACAAATAGCAACCTTCTTGAGTTTGGGTTCCAAGCATTCTTAATTTCATACCAACAAAGTTACAAGAGATTTATTTTGACAAAAAGAAAACAGAAATAACTGTTAATTTAAGTATCTAAATATTTAAAATCAGCCAATTAATTACTGCAAATTCCAGCCCCTTTTATGTTTACTCTCTTCCCATGCAATTTCCATAAAGAAATCTACGAAATACAAACTATCTTTCTATTCCATTTTCCCTAAGGGACATTTTCTAGCAGCGAAACGTTTAATTTCTCTCATTTTTCGCCGTCGAAATGGCGGTGCAAATGCAGCTTAGCTCACCGGTAATTAATTAGCGCCCCAATCTAATTACTTTAGAATGAATTCTAGCGGGTGCAGGGCAAAGAGACCCCCTTAAATGGCGAATTTTGCGAATAAAATTATTGCAAGTGTTCTTGGCGAGGTCTTACTCCGCTGGCAATCTGTTTTAAAGAGATATCTGGTAATTTGTTCCCCAGCTAGCAATTAGCCTCGAACCGGGTTCGAGTGGAATACCTATAAATAAAACTGCACTCTAGTAGTTTGGAATATTTCGATCAGTAGCGGTCATATCCATTAATGACATTATGAGAGAAAAAAAGTATATTTTTAATAGTGTAACAAAACACTTAAAAACTCCCCTGGAACAAGTTTTACAACACACACACACACAAAACGTTGTTATATTTCAATAACAGCGTACACACTATTCCAGAAACAATTCGAAACGTGTCAAGGTCGCATTTCGTCGCCCAACTTTGAACGCATTTCGATTTATTTCCGGTTGCCTTGACCCACTTCGGTTTGTCTCAACCTACAAAAGCTGTGTATTTTGTGTTCAAAAGAGCATAATAAAAAAATCGCTTTGGGCTACACTCAAATCTTAATTGAAAATAAAATTTTAAAAAAGTAACAGGTAAAAATTATTAATCTTAAAGGATAAACTGGTCTTTTCCCTGGAAAAACGATTGACTACCTCTTCGATATCGATATTTATTTCTCTATGTACGCTTAATAGAGCAAGTCCTGTCAATTGCTCCTGACCTGTAGAGTTACGTAGGAAGTCCTTCAATCGTCTTATGCCGCAACCGCACATGCGGCATTTAGTGAACTCCGAGCACTCGTCAACTACCGAACGCTCGTGATCGGACTTCGCCTTTCCATCCACACATGCGGGCTCTGATAGCAACAACATAGAGATGAGCGCTCGTTCTCGTAGCCGATCGAGTCGCCGAACTCCGACTTCCTCATCCACACACATAGGAAATCGGCGAAGCCCCGATCGGAGATCGCCGAATACCGTATGCGCGGTTGCGCAGACCTTTCTGGTGTAGCTGTTGACGCTGGTAGAGTTGCTAGGATCATTAATAAAATGTATATATTTGGAAACATACACTGGTTACACTCCGATTATCGTTTCGATGGCGTTTTTAGGTCGGTCGACTGCAGTTAGCTGCTTCCATTTTTGCCGCCGCAAGTCTAGTTCTGCCGCTAAAGTGTCATAGTCCAAGAATTCTTTGTCTAATAGCAGAACAATAACAAACGTTAATCACGTTAATGACCAGCAAAACACACAACATTCAAAATCTTGTCCTTGTCAAACTTTTGCTGTTTTAAACACTTGAATGTTGAAAGTCGAAAATCGAAAATAACATTTGCTTTCAAAGTGGAAAAGTGAGGTTAGGGTGTATAATGTATATTCATCAATGACTAAAAAATACAAGGACAAATAGCACTCGAGACCAAACTGTGACCATTCTTCCAAACAGTGCCGTGGCACATATTTTACTTAACATTGCCGCTTGAAGGGATATTTATATTTTTCATATTATATGTTTTCACTGTATGTGTATCACTCTACCAGCGTCAACTGGTGTATCGGGTGGTATCATACTAATTAATTACGAAAAAAACGTATTAAAATGTTAACAAAAGGTACATACTTAGTATCGACGTATAGTACATATCAAGTACATATAATATCAGAAAAATAATTATCGAATTCAATAAAAAAAACGCTAAAAAGGTGTAGGGGGCTGTTTATTTCCCTATAAAACGTAACTTCTGGCTCTTTCTTGTCATTGCGCCTTTTACACTTGAAAGCTGAACAAATTACCATTGTAATAAAGTTTATACAAAGTTCACTACACACAACTAACTATTAAAAATAGCTAAAATTGTCGCTGATGACCAGCTGATGATTCATTCGTTATGTCTAAAAAGTTGGCGTCTAAGGTCACAAATTCTGCTGCAGCCCGTATATGGGCGTTACATGTCCTTGTATTCTTTAGTCATTGATATTCATCCATCTTCTTCTTCTTCTTTTTTGTTTCGTTCTTACTTACTTAATGATCATAACTTTTTAAAAATTTTCGGCCATAATTTCGGGGGGGTTTGAACCCCCAAACACCCCCCGATACGGCCCTGATTTTCACAACTGTTTAGCGAAATGTTTCACGAAATATTTTCAGACATATTTTGTAAAACATTTCGGGGATAGTGTAGTGGCTGTTTATCACCAAAGGATAAGAGACAGTGATGTTTCTATAAAATAATTTTTGAACTGAACTTTTTAGAAGAATACTTATCTACATCATTATTACAAATGTTACAAAAAAAGATTAAGTAAAATTTACCTTTCAGAATAAAATATTCAGTATTAAAATCAATCATAGCGTGAAACTATTGAACGCATCCATATTCAAATATTATCATTGTTTGCACTATTTGTGCAATCCTGAAATTTAAATAAGTACTAATGAATCTGATAGCCCTATAAACATCCAGGCAAAATTAACATTCTAAATCTGATTTTAGTATCAATAGAGATTCCTAATAAACCTATTATACAGAGTGTCAAAAAATAGTGTATCTAACTTCGGTGGGTGATTCTACAGATAAAAAAAAAACAAAAAGTTCAGCCCTCGAAAGGTTAAATAAAAATAATAATTTTGTTTATTTTTAAGAACATTGGTAAACCGTTTTCCTTCAAATTTAGTACTCTTACACATATTTTAATACCAAAGCCAATGGCGATAAATTGGGTTCCAGTGGAACACGTTTAATTAAAACTGCACTCAAGTCATTTGAAATATTTCGATCAATAGGATCATATTCACTAAAGACACTATAAAAAAATGCTAAGCATTTTATTGTCCGTCAGGCAAATTTGTTTGTTAGTAAACACTGCTGACAATAAAATTACTCTCCGTTAAGCGGCCATACATTATCAAACAAATTGCACAGCAAAGCGATGCGCAACGTTGCGTTGCACAACTGATTCAGTGGTCCATACATTATCAAACAAGTTGCGCAACAAAGCGATGCGCAACGTTCCGTTGCACAACTTTATCACCCATGCACTTAAGCGGCCCATACATTATCAAACAAATTGCGCAACAAAGCGATGCGCCACGTTCCGTTGCACAACTGCATCACCCATGCACTTAGTAAAATTTTGATCAAACTTTTCATTAAAAGTTGTGCATTGATTGAGAAACAATCATGTCTTCAACTACCATTGCGTCAATTATTATCGTATACACTCTAGATGATATCAATGATACCAAAAAACGAAAAAGAAAACAAAGAATTTGGATGAAAGAACTAAAAGAATTAAAATATTGCACAACGAAGCGCAAGACACACATACACTACACAACGCGCTGCGCAAACGCCTGTTGCTCAAAAGAATTCAAACATTCTTGAAACTAATCAATCAATTGTGCAACGCATCAAACGTTTCCATACATTGGCAACTCATTGCGCAATAGCCTGTGTTGCGCAATTTGTTTGATAATGTATGGGCCGCTTTAGATTAACGCAGCAGTGTTTACAATAAATAACTATTTTATTTCGTAGATTTTTTTACAGTGGTGAAATACCCATGGAACTTTTTTGAAGAGATAATAATAGAGGTACAGACATTTTTTATTATTTTTCTCTCAAAATTTATAAAATTATTCTTTAATCCATTTTTTTTTTAATTTTACTTTATGCAATTTTATTTTTAAGCGTCTGTATATTTAAACAATCCGAAAACCAGATAATTTAAATTGATTTTGAGCATACTTGTATTATTATAATTAATTAGTTACTTCATAATTGCGTTTTTCCATGTTTATATTATATAAAGCAAATGTTTTGCAGTTTATTTTAATTAACGTAATTGCCTGTTATTTTTTAAATAAAATCATTTCGGTCAAATATTGTCAGGCGGTTTTTAGCGTGTTTTAATTTAAACACATTTAGATAATTAATTTCTCTAACAATACATATTTAATTAAAATGACTCTAGCTAGGACTCTAGGCATAAAATTAATTATTTGGTGTTCTTTTTTACACGAAAAAAAAAAGAGATTAAAATTACACAGATTCTTTTTCAATATGTCGTATGACTATAAAATTGTTGACAAGCCCAGTAAATACTTAAAAAAAATACTTAATAATAAATACTTAAAATTATACTTTTTTGTCATAATTTCTTTTACTATACAGGGTGATTCATGGTGGATAGTAGTAGTAGGTTAGTCGTTTATGAAGAATCGGTATAAAATTTTATTGAACATTTGGAAAATTGCCCTTTCTCTAAAACCGGCTAAAGATTCTACTATAATAAAGCTCTAGATATCGGTCGACAATATAAACTTTGAGGTTATTCCAGGCTGGACAGCAGCTGCCTAAATCGCTTCATGAATTTTAACTACGTCGTCTCGACACGCTTGCCAACCTCCAACACAAAAGAACCGCCTCCTTGTTTTTGCTGCAGCATCTCGGCTTCCTTAATACGTTTAAACGTCATAATTTCACAAGATATGAACCCCATTTTATTGTTATCGCGGCTGTTTAGAAACTTTTGTTGGCCATATTTTCAAAGATAAACATATTATTTAAGAGTGAGTTTAGAAAGTTTTTAGAAGGGCGAAATAAAGTTGATGTCTTTATCGTAAAGTTTACAAGAAAATATAATATGCAACGATATGAAAACAGTTGTTTTTAAGTTTATATAAAACTAAATCTATAGTTCATTCCAAATCAAAACTCACCTTTTTAACAGCACTTAAAGGACATCAAGAGCCATTACTACCGCTTTCCCGTCCAAAATATTCTAATAAAATTGCGATGAATTTGAGATTGAGATTTTTATGATGATTTTTATGGCTATTTAGAAATCTTTACACTTCGCACTAAAAGAGATTCTAAAAAGAACAATGTTAGACTGCAAGGTCTGCTAGTAAAAATTTTTAAGCTGGAAGTAACACAACACTATTTATTTAAACCAAAAACTCTTAATAAACTTATTAACAGTTAGAGAGTTAGATTTAAGAGTTAAAACTTATAACAAAAAACTAAAGTGTCGAAACTAGTGACCATGTCAGGAAATATGTAGGGGAGACTCGGGCAGCCGGAATCAACTAATGTATATTTCCATTTTATAAAAAAGTTGGTTTACAAGTTGTCTCTTAGCTCTCTCTTTTGTTGTTGTAGAATGTAGAATGTTTAGGAGGGGAGTTAATCACCGCGACCTTATAGATCTATTGTGTGCTCCCCTTTCTTGAGTTATAATGAATTATACCTCATCATACAGTCTCAGGGCTTTAACAAAAAAGCCAGTATATGAGACGGCTTCACAGAGGCCAGCTCTCCATCCTCGACATCAGACGTACCAAGGTTCATGGCACGAATGGTCGTCGTCTTGGCGCTCTCAGTGATAAGGTGTTCTGGTGTTTCCCCATTTTCCCCACAAAATCTGCATTTGCCGTTGTTTCTCAGTTTCAGCCCACTGAGGTGTTCGTTGAGGAGACAGTGTCCTGTTAGAAACCCCGTGGCAATCCGAAGATTGTCACATTACTTAAATCAAGGAAAACCTTTGATTTTTCTCGGTCATAAGTTCTGAGGAACTTTTTCGAGTGTCTTAGATCGTTGGAGGACACCCATTCCAAGTTACGAATGAAGTCTTCCAGATTCTTCAGTTCTGCTTCCAGTTGGTTCCCGTTTAGAAAACAGGACGGTTCTGGTCCAGTTAGTGGAGCGCTCCTTTTCTAGCTAGATCATTTGCTTTTTCATTGCCTTCTATCCCTTGGTGAGCAGGCACCCAGAATAGGAGGACTTTATTTTCTTTGCCTAATTTGTTGAGCTTCTCAAGGCATTCTTTGACCAACTTCGAATTGATGGTTACTGAGTTGATCGCGTTAAGTGCTGCTTGACTATCGGATAGGATGGCAATTTCCTGTTTTCGATAGTTCCTATCTAAGATAAATTGTACGCATCTTTCGATAGCGCAAATTTCTGCTTGAAGGATACTGGGGTAGGTGCCCATTGGTTCGGAGTATTTAGTTTTCGGCCCAAATACTCCTATCCCTGTCCCTGCTTTGGTTTTGGAAGCATCAGTATACCACGTGTTGGTATGGTCTTTTATATGCTGAGTAAGCGTTTCTTTCTTCCCCAATCCTTTTTATTACTCAATACTACAGTGAGGTGTTTCTCAAAGTTGTAAATTCTTGGTATGTCATCCACTGGGAATTGGACTCTTTTGTTGTTACTTTTAGCATGAATTTCAATTCTTTTAACGAAATTTCCGATTTTTCGTCTGTCTCTCTTTTATTTTTTGTTGTTTTTGTTTTTCACATTTTGGAATAATATGAATATCTAGTATTTTTATCTTTTTATTATCTATTATCTTCTTCTCTTCGCCAATTTTGATATTGTTGTCGTTTGAAGCCATTAAGTGAATCAAGGAAGACGGTCATGTTTCCCCGATCCGCTCTTCTTTTATATTAGTATATTTATGTATATTTATTATATAAGTAAATTAAAAGCCGATGTTGTGCAATTTTAACTAAATTTAGTAGTACAAATAATTAACTAAATTGAACAGTCAAAAATACGAAAAACTACAAATAAGAATATACAATCGGGCAAAGGGAATCATGATTCATCTTGCCCGATCTTGGTTGCCCGAAATGTAGTGAGAAAATTTAATATAAAATATTGACAGTGGATTTCAAGCATCGTCAAACGAAAAATTTGTAGATTAGGTTCTTGCTTAAAGAACCTATTTTCTAATAATGTAAAATAGTTTATTATTAGATCGATTTAAGAGCATACCAACCCTTTTAATGAAGTCCATTACTAAGTTTAATATCATAAACAGAATAAACAAGGTATAAAATACTTGCAATTAACCTAAAACACAGGACCGCAAACTTATAAATCAAAAGATCGGTACATTATGGATTCCTTTTGCCCAGTATATTCTTCTTGCCCGACTTTCCCCTAAATAAATGCAGCAAGTTGATATTTTTTACAGCAGAGCTGTCACCTGAATCCAAAACAGGAAATTTAAATTCCACTTAGTCAGCACGGCGTCGAATATGTCCATGGTTGGCAACAATGAATTTAACAATGGCGCCCTCGATGACGTAACTAGAAATTTATTTGATATAAACCGTATTTCAGTATTTACCGTTTTCAGCATTTCAGTAGACAGTTAAAGCACGGCCAAAGACGTAGACGTAAACGTATCGTTTGACATGTACGCTTGCGCAGTGAGAAATTCACTTGCGTTTACGAATACGTGATACGTATCTTTACGTGCCTTTACGTGCGTACAAAACGCAAACGTATCGAGCCGAACGAGTTTCGATTTCACCCGAATGATGCCGAACGTATAAATTCACAATAATTTTCCCACATTTCGTTTCCACAACTGGCTAGTAATTAAGTTATTTCATAAATTTTGGGGCTTGTGTAACAGAACTGGGTCTATTTTATTACAATACATTAGTATGAAAATATTAAGCACCATAATAAACTCATTTTGGAATCTATTTCATTAAATGCTCTAGTTCTTAGCGAAAATCCATATGAAGATTCTAAAAGATGGAATCTAATAAATAATCATAAAACTGTGTCTGTTTTCCAATATTTATTTTTATTATTAAGAGCATTTTAAGTTGTAAGAACTACTTTCTGTAATAAAATAATTTCCATTATAATTTTCTTTATTTTTCGATATTACTTTTATAAATTTAATGTGGAATCAATGGAATAATAGATATCCATTTTCAGTTTTAAAATTAAATAAATTATTTCACAAAATAATTTAGAATTACAAATGTACCATTTGCGTTATGTACGTCAAAATACTTGCTTTAACTCTTGTTTACACGATAACGCAACGGCAGACGTAAGGTAGGTTTCTGCGTTACGTGTCGAGAGATACGTATACGTATTGCGCGTTGCTTTAACTGTCTAGTATTTCAGTCGTCACGGGAAGTCCCTTTATAAATTTGAGTATTTTAATTAAAATATAAAAATGCCATAATTTAACTACAAATTGTTGTTAAAACTTGTTAGAATAACTTTACAGTAAAATTTTATAACTTTACATTAAAATTTTATAACTTTACATTAAAATTTTAGTGGTTATATACCGGATATAATGGTATTAATAGACCATTTATTGACTCTTTGGGTATATACTGTATGCAAAAACTTACCTAACTTGAATCCCTGACCTAACTTGATCCTAACTATAACTTACCTAGGTTATTTACCTAAATTTCAGTATACCGGGTACTTGCCCATCACTGATCTTAGCCACAGCAACGCGTGGCCGGGTCTGCTAGTATAACATATTTTTAAAATATTATGTCATTAATATGTTAGCTTCACATTAAGTGCAAACATTTTCAGAGCTGGTAGATCTCGATGAAAGAAACATAATTTTCTCTTTATCGTTTTTCAAATACGTCTAAAATAACCGAGTTATTTTACTTTAAAAATTTAAAAAACTGATTTTTTTGCTTCAATTTTGAGAACCACTGGATTTTTTCTGGGTTTTATTTCTTGTAAATTTAATCTACTCCCTATGTTGCCATATTATGAAGAAATTATGTTTTTTTAACTAAAAATTTCAAACAATTCCAAATTTTCATTTTTTTGCGAAAAAAACTCATAATCGTTTTTCTGGGGTCGAAATATACTACCCCTAAAATATTTGCACTTCTTTAAGACTCACCCTATATATTAACCAAAAAAATTGACATATTATAAAGCCGAGCGTCTGCAAGTGTCACAAATAAAGTACTCTCCTATTTTTTACTTGCTTGTCGCTATCAGCATTCCCCTAAAAGCGTTTCCATTGCAAAATGACGCCAAGAAAGAAAATCGTCTCTTCAACTTTTTCTTTAGAAGACTTTTCCATTTCAGCTGTAAAACAAACTGAGCTAACTTTTAAGAAAATAAGAGAAACACGCATTGTTTTATTTCGTTTCAAACAAAGTTAGGATTTTTATTTGATAAAATATTGTTTACTATAATTTTTATAGGGCATCTCGTATTTTGTGTGTATCGTACGTTTTTATTATCAAATTTTGAGATATTAATTAATATTTTTGATATTTTTTGAAAAAATTCAATATAGAATCCCTCAACCACGAAAGCACTAAACAAGTTTATTCAAACAGATGCCAAACACATGTCACTCTTAATCCCATAGCACAGTTTGATACTCCTAATACAGCTTGGAACAAACTGAAAGAAAACATCTGCAAAGGTGCTAAAGAAGCTTTAGGAATACGTACTGTATCACACAATAGAAGACCGAACATTAAACCTTGGTTTACATTAGAAGTCAAGAACATTACAAGGGAAAAGAAGGAAAAATACTTACAAGAAATCTCCAACACCGGAGAACCGAAATATCTATACCGAAATAAGGAACAGGACTAATAATAGAGTACGAGAAATTAAAGAAGAATATTTGCAGCGATTTAGTAGCGAAATGGAGGCGGATATGTACGGAGCACAAAAACGTATTTGGAAGATGTTGAGGGGTTTGAAACGAGAAACAAATGAAACAATACAACTTAGAACAATTGCAGAAGATACGTGGGAAAAATATTTCAGAGACTTATACGCAGAAACAGATGAACCAATGGAAGCACAAGAGACAAGCCAAAGAGATAATATAGAAGATCATGCGCAAATCACTTACAAGCAAGTAGAAGAGACAATAAGGAAACTTAAAAATAGAAAATCTCCTAATCTAGATAAAATACCAAACGAGCTAATAAAAAACGCAGGCACGGCTATCATAGAGGAATACACAAAACTGTTTAACATTATATTACAACATAAGAAAATACCAGAAGAATGGAAACAATGTATAACAATACCCATTTTTTAGAAGGGAGATAAAACAGACCCAGCAAACTATAGAGGAATAACATTACTGAGCACCTCGCTAAAACTTCTGATTAAGATCATTGCGGACAAAATCTCCTCAATAGTGCCAATAAGCGAGGAACAACAAGGATTCCGAAGAAACCGATCAACTACCGATGCACTATTCATACTCAGGCAACTAGTTGAAAAATCCTTCGAATATAACTCTCCAGCCTATCTATGTTTTATAGATTTAACAAAGGCCTTTGATAGAGTCCAACTAAAAGACATCATCACCATCTTGGAAAGCAGTAATATCTCGAAAGAACTCACAGTACTTATCAAGGACTTAAACACAAACACAACAACCCAAATAAGAACAAACTTTACCTGAACGCAGCATCTTCGAATTACAACTGGTATTCGCCAAGGAGACAGTCTCAGCTCTCTGTTAGTCAACACAATCATGGATCAAATAATAAAAACCGTCAAGAATACTGGATTAGGATATCGAATGAGAATGCATGAAGTAAACATATTATGCTATGCCGATGACGCAGTACTTATTGCAGAGTCAGAGGATGACCTCCAAAGAATGCTACAAGCTTTTAACAGACAGGCAGAAAAACTTAACATGCAAATTTCCACAAATAAGACCAAATGCATGACCATTACAAAGGAGCCTCTGCGGTGCAAATTCGTAATAAAAAACAAAACTATTGATCAGATAATGTCATTCGAATACCTCGGATGAAAAATTACAAGCTCAGGATTCCTGGAAGGAGAAGCAAGGAAACAAGCCAATAAAGCTGCCGCAATATCAGGACATCTTAAATATCCCATATGGAAAAACAAACATTTGAGTACAGAATGTAAGTCAAGAATATACAAAACCTGCATACGACCAGTGATGACATATGGCGCGGAAACCAGAGCTGAAACATCAGTAACAAAGAGAGTCCTACGAACTACTGAAATGAAGACCTTAAGAATGATAACTGGATACATATTGAGGGACAGACAGAGAAATGTAGACATAAGAGAAAAGTGCCAAACAAACGACGTTGTCAGATGGATAAGGCAGAGAAGAAGAGAATGGAACCAGCATGTCAATAGAATGGGCCCCGACAGAATGGCCATAATAATTCGCAACAACGTACCCCATGGCAGAAGACCTACTGGACGACCACCTAAACGTTGGCAAGACAGTTGGCAGTCAACCTCGCAAGTGTTGCTTAGACGAGGAGGAAACCGGAACTAAACAGGCGATACGCATTCTAAAAGAAGAAGAAGAAGAAGAAGAAGATATTTTTTTACAAGTTAATATTTACTTTTCTGCAATTATGTAGGTTGTTAATTTTGAACCAGTTCGTTGTACATTACTTTAGTTTTTGCTATATTCATTTTGAGACCTAGTTTATTGCTGGTTGTATTTAGACAAGCTTTTTAGAACAAGTATTTAGAACAGGTTGTTAAGAATCAAATGGTACCATCATGTTTCAAACGTCTCGCTTTGGAAAAGTAAAAGAAAAAAAAATGAAAAAGCTAGCTGCGAGAGCGGTGAAGTCATGATTACTAAATCCTCCTTAAGATGTTGGTCACGTATCCGCATGCAGGATGAAAGAAAACCGCCTACCGAAATTTCTTCTTCACGGTAAGCGCATAAACGGTAAGAGGAAACCGGGTGGACAAATTAAAAGGTATAAGGATATTTTCCACGAAAACTTAAAGGGGATAAGCATGTAGAATCAGTGGGGGGAAGCAGCGCACAATAGAACGCAATGGAGAAGAATTGTAAATTCAGTTAACAACGACAACCAAAAAGTAAAGAGGCAACAAAGTAATGAGATTTTTGAATGTACGGAGTGCGGAAGAGAGATAACATCACGTATCGGGCTTATCAGGCACATAAAAGCTCGTGAGAGAAAATGCTTTGCGTAACCATCTTCTGATGCGTGTCAAATATCTACTCGTCAGCGAGTAATGGCAGTAAGTAAGTAAGATTGTATTTAGTATTTAGGTCGTTGATTTGTGCTTATAGTTCTTCAAGACTATTGGCGATTAGGACTATGTCATCAGAGAATCTTAGATGGTTGAAATAGTCTCCGTCTGTTTTAAACCCTATGCTATCTTTCACATATCATAGGATAGATTTCAGATATTATAACACATACCTATGTAAACCCTATATGTGAAAAAGCCGATGAGCTAGCTAGGCAAGGATCATCGGCATCCTATCTTGGTCTAGAGCCAGTACTGGGAATACCCAAATATATGGCCCGTAGTGCACTAAAACTCTGGATCAGGGGAAAGCAGAACATCCACTGGAGAAACAGACAGGGGCACAGGCATAGCAAGGCATTTATCCAAGAACTTAGCTCTAAAACCGCAAAAGAACTGCTAATGCTTAGCAGGAATAAAATGCGGATTACAACAGGCCTCTTGACAGGACACATGGCTGTCAAGTGTTACCTGAACCAGCACAACCTGTATCAAGGAAGTCTTTGCTGGAGACTCTGCAATAAAGATTCTGAAACAGCGGAGCACATGATGTGTCACTGCGAGGCTTTGGATCGCAAGCGACACTTTTTATTTGGGAAAGCTAGGCTAGAACCGGAGGAACATGCTCCCATCCTATCAAGAACCTGTATAAGTTAGTGCATGGACAGGGATAGGAGAATGGGTGCAGATACAGAAAGGGGACAAACACAATAGGCCTCACAGGTCGCAGTGTTTCCGGCAGAGGACGGCCCCTTGTTACTGAAAAAAAATCTTAAAAAAAAGTCTAGTTGACGGAAGATTTCTTCTAATCTATAACCATAAAACTAATATTAAATCTTGTTTATATTATGTAAAAATGTGTTTTTTTATCATTCTTTTAAGGATTAATGTTTTTAACTGTAACTCATTATATGTATACTTTCAAAAGAGAAACAAGCTTTTTGTTCTTGAAACTTAATTAAAACGAACATAAAGAAACGGAAAGCTGGCGTCCTTTTAAACCGGCTTTGCCGCTATTTTTCTAAATGACTAACGCCTCGATTAACATATTGTATGTAGTACGCCACTGAAATCGAGTGCTGCGGGATTTTGAGGCGACATTTTGCGGGTCCGAGCTGCAGCACGAACAAAACGCTCTCGTAAATCAGCCGCCAGACGAGTGGAGTGGCGAGGGCGATATTTATTAAACCGAAACGCAAGCTCAGGAATTATTTTGGAAACGTCTTACAGATTGGCTACGTGTGTACGTGATAGACGGTTATTGATAGAATCCTAAATTTTGCTTTTAAGATCTCTCCACTTTTTGTCTAGTCCTTGTGAGCAAATATTAAAATTGGTGGTACATGGTTTAAACAACGGTGTGGCAGTGTGGTGCTGATCCCCCACCCTAGCTGACTAGTTCATTCATAATTTCTTGTAGTTCAGGTCAATACTCAATCAAAAAATTTAATACTAAAACATAGCATACTTTTAATATTTATCACTTTAGGTCGCAGGTCGATAGGTCGTACATACACACTGCCATTACTCGTTGACGAGTATTTGACACGCATCAGAAGATGGTCACGCAAGTCGTTTTCTTTCATGAGCTTTCAGGTCAATACTCAATCAAAAAATGTAATACTGAAAGATCGCATACTTCCAATATTTATCAATTTAGGTTGCAGGTCGATAGGTCGTACATACATACTGCCATTACTCGTTGACGAGTATTTCACACGCATCAGAAGATGGTCACGCAAGTTGTTTTCTTTCATGAGCTTTTCTATGACTGAAAAGCCCGATATGTGTTATCTGTCTACAGCACTCAGGACATTCAAAAATCTCATTACTCTGTTGCCTCCTCACTTTTTGGTTGTCGCTGTTAACTGAGTTTACAACTCTTCTCCATTCCGTTCTATTGTGAGTTGCTTCTTCCCCCTCATTCTGCTTGTTAATCCTCTTTAAGTTTTTGTGGAAAATATCCTTGTACCTTTTGAGTTGTCCACCCGGCCTCCTCTTACCGTCTACAAGCTCACCGTAAAGCAGAGCTTTTGGTATGCGGTTTTCTTGCATTCTGCATACGTGACCAGCCCATTTTAAGCGGGACTTTGTAATCATGACTTCAATACTTTCGCAGTTAGCTTTTTCAAGGACCGATACGTTTGAGACATGATGGAACCATTTGATTCTTAAGAGTTGTTTAAGATGTCTCTGTTGCAACTTGTTTAATGCGTTCATGTGTCGGCGGTACGGCACCCAGGTTTCGCTTCCATATAACATGTTGGGAATTGTTATTGCTCGGTACACTGCAAGTTTAGTTTATGTGCTCAAGTCATGATTGTAGAAAACCCTGCCTTTTAATTTCCAGAAAGCTCTTGAGGCGCTGCTAATCCTGTGTTGAATTTCAGAGTCGATATTGGCCCTTTCCGAAATCAAACTGGTAATTGAATTCCGCTACATATTCCAATAGTTCTTCTCCGATCTTTATAGCATTGTTGTGATCCTCCGGGGGAGTGCACATGATTTTAGTTTTATTGATGTTCAGTTTAAGTCCCAAAGCCTCACATGCCCATGTAGGTATATGTGTTCAACATTTCTTACAATTGCTGTAACGTATTTGCAACTAGAGCACAGTCATCAGCGTATTGAAGTTCTGTGATTAATTTTGATTTTTTTTGTTTTTGCCCTGAGTCTTTTTATGTCGAACAGACCGCCGGCGCCGCGCCATCGTATCTGTATCTAATGTCCAAATCTCTCTCCTGCAGTTTGCTGTCCACTATAATGGAGAGCGCTGCCATGAATATATTGAATAGGAGAGGCGCTAAGACACATCCCTGCCCAACGCCTGTGTTTGTTAGGAAGGGATCGCTCAGTGATCCATGATATGACACTCTTGACTTGTTGTTATGGAGGCTTTTACACACTATAAGTAATTTGTTGGGTACTCCGAACTTTTTCATAATCGCCCAAAGTGCATCTCTGTTCACAGAGACGAAGGCTTTTGTTAGATCGATGAATGCAACATAATGTTTAGACTGCTGCTCTTTTACTTTTTCCTGTAGTTGGCGGATGGAGAATATAGAATCGACGGTATCGCGGTTGCTGCGAAAAACCGATAGGTCGTACAACGCCCAATAGGATGCAATATACTGGGAATAACCAAGAGAGATGGTAAAAGAATAGAGTGGATAAGACAAAAGATCCAGTTAAAAAATATTATCCATAGAATCAGTCCCCTCAAGGGACAATGGGCAGCACACCTGGTAAGAAGGACGGACAACGAATAGTCTACAAAAATTACAGTATGGTACCCACGAGAGGACCTAGAAGATATGAACAAGTAATAGAATAGAAGGAAAATAAAATAGAAGACCAAACCTGAGCTAGGACCATGATATTAGGAAATTAGCAGGGATACTATTATAGATAACTTGAACCCGCATAGCCAACAATAGACTACAATAGGCCCAACTACAAAGAGATCATCTAAATATGTGAGGGATGCTACACCGCAATTAGAAATGGTTGACTAAGTTGATAATGATGACGATGATCACATTTAATCATGCTACTAAGACAACAAAACGAATTACTAAGAATAATACCTATTTAATCTAGATAAACTAATACCAACAGAAGAAGCATGTCAAAGACAAAACAACTGAACATAAATCAATAAAACATCATAGTATATTACTTCCAGACAAATTAAAAAATATGTTACTGAAAACAACTATTACTTCGAAAACTAATAAACAATTAAACATTTATGAAACTAAAAGAAAACCAGACAACAAAACAAGCCAAAGAACTCAGAAAAAAACTTTCTTGTACTTTAAAATTCGTTGTGAAAATTTGTATACAAGATTAATGTATTAAATTAAATCTCTACATGACAAAATATTTACCACAAAATTCGTAAAGGTCTTTAAAGTATAACCTGAACCTTTTGTGGTTTTAATTAAATGACCACCTCAAAGTGCGGTTTTCTTTTGTACCCTTCTCGTAATTTTGTCAAACACTTTTCACCACAAATATCTCTGAATACACCCAGCATTCCATTATAATATTTTAATAATTTAGTAACTCTGAAAACATGTCGTTATTATTAGAAACATTCAGAGCATACATTATGGTTTCTTTGTTTGATTTTAATTAAATTTAATCCACGGTCCAAATCTAATCGTACTGTATATTTTTTTAATTATTTCAGTTTATAATTTTTAGATAATTTCACACCAAAATGCTTTAGTATCTCGAAAACGAGCAATATCATTGGCATAGCTAGGTTTTGATAGGATGGGTAAAAAAAGTCATAAGTCAGTACCAAAATCTTCTTTACCAAACCAAACATTTTAGAAGGAGTTCTTTCTTTCAGTTAAATTTTTTTCTTTCAGTTAAGAGCTTTTTTTCAGTTAATTTTGAGGACAACAGTAGTTTTTTTGCAAGCAGCAGTATTTTGGAGAGAAGTTTTTTGAGTAATTTTTTGAAGAACAGAAGCAGAAGTTTTTTGAGCAGTTTTTTGGATTTTTTTGAATGGTTCCGTGAAGGTTCCCTGTTGAAGGGTGGTGTGAACAGGAGTTTCCCCCTGTCCTCAAATAATTTTTGAAGTTTTCTGATGGTTTGAAGCAGTTACGTAATGGATATGGACCCAAGTACGATAGAAAATCAACCCTAAATGACTACAGCTTCAGAGCAAAAGCTAAGTACTCATTTATGTATTGTTTTAGAATCTGTTTTGCTCTATTTCCTTAACTTTCTACCTTTCTATTGAAACCTTTTAATGAACCTTAAACACAACGATTACGTTTTGTAATTTATAGTTGATAATATTTAATTTAAGTTTAAATATTAAAATAACATTAATTTATTGTATTTTTTCTTAATAATACCATTTTCTTATTCATTTTCAAACTGGAGATTCAACCTATTAAATTATCTACTAATAAATGTACATAGTTTTTTTTATTAAATTTTAGTGTTTTAATTTGAGATATATACCGGGTGCGCGTCTCAAAAGTGGCTCACCCCTATAATTTTTTTACTTTTTCAGTTAAAAAAACGAAATTTGGTATGTTAGTATATGACATAAATTAGGATTGATTGACGTATTCAATTGTTTTCCGTCACTTCCTGTTTCACCGGAAATGACTACAACTTTTGATTTTTAAATAGTACCCTCGGTATTTTTTTACTTTATTCGATAGAAAATAACATTCTAAAAAGAATGGCATATCATATGTCAACTTTTGACATTTTCGCATATGGTTTATTTGAAATTATAACTTGCGGATCGTAAGGAAAATTTGACTCGAAATACCAAGTGTGTGGTGTCAAATTATTCGTAAAAAAAATGCTTTTTCCAAATATGCTAATGAGCCACCCTTGTTTCATTTGAAAAAATTGAAGTATGATTAAAAATACGATTTGAGCATTTTCTAACTGGCCAGGAAAAGACACTAAAAACATTAGACGATCAAATCTATTTCTCCAAGGCTCCTTGATTAAGAATCGTTGTTTTTAACATAGCCATGGCACTCTAGATTGAATTTTAAAATACAATTTTCGATTAAGCGAAAATGTCAAAAATTGACATATGATATGTCATTCTATTCAGAATGTCATTTTCTACGGAATAAAGTAAAAAAATATCGACGGTGTCATTTAAAAATCAAAAGTTGTAGTCATTTCCGGTGAAACAGGAAGTGACCAAAAACAATTGAATTCGTCAATCAATCCTAATTTATGTCATATACTAACAGACCAAATCTGGTTTTCTTATCTGGAGAAATAAAAAAGTTATAGGGATGAGCCACTTTTGAGACGCACCCGGTATATCATTACGGAACATCTTTAACCTGTTGTAATTGTTTTAATTTTTTAAATATCACATTAACTTGACATAAATTAAGTGGTGCCCAACAAAATGCAAAAACCGAGGCAAAAACAGTTAGATGCTGTTTTATTTTTAATCTTTACCATCTTTTTATATAATTTTTTCTAACCTTTTAAAAAGTCGCCGCACCATCCCTAAAAATAAGTAACATTCTATTTCACAAAACAAATTCTATCATTAACGTAACAATATGTTCAAGTCACACTATAAGTTAAAATACAAGGAATATATTATTTTACAAGATCTACACGATTCCCAGACCAATTAATTTCAGCCAGAGACACAATCTTACATCGTTACATGCAAGACCGTACGAACACACCTCTAAACCGGCTCAGTCCCGGAAACCTACATATTCTGAGATTCCGGGTGGTTCGATAAGAAAAATCCTCTCTCCGGGTCCAGGCTCCGGGCCTTGACACAGGTGGAATTTATCGGCCCAAATCCGGGCACCGTCTCGGTCCCTAAGGGCGTCATCTTCAGCATATCGCCCTTTCTCTCTTTTTACGCAGTCACGGGGGTTGATTTCGTTGGCTGGGGGTGGGGGGTGAGTGCCCTTCTATGCAAACCTACCGGTAAATGGAGAAAGTGGAAGAAGGTGGAGAGGGAATATGTGGAGGGATTAGATTGATGATGTCGATGATATCGTAATGTATACGGTAATCTGAGTCGATTTTGTCGCATCGCATTACTTCTTATACCGGTTATCGATATCTAGGAACAGCAATATACAGGATGTTTCTTAATGACTTGCTAATATTTGAGATGATTCTTAGACTTATTCTGAGAAAAAAACTTCGTGTGAATGTATGTCCTAAACATCTTAATTTCTGAGATACAGGGCGGTAATTTTTTCTAAAAAAAAACTTTTTTCTACAAACGTCATAAAATGACAAGGTTCGCGAATTGACAGCAATGTGCGTAGTGATACTTTTTTTTTAGTTTTTCAAGTAATGCGCGAAATGCCTATTTCGCATACTGCATGTAAATTATATGGGATTTTGAAATTTTGATTTTTGGAAAATAAAGAACTAATTATTTACACCAGAATCATAACTAATTACTTATTTCGAAATTAACTATAATCACAATAACACTAATGCATATTCTAGTTATTATTTACAATATTAACATTCAACCAGTACACGAACCAATATTTAATCCCAAACTACATAGTTCTGATTTTGCTTGAGATATGGGGGTTTTGGGACTTGAGACACTATCCAATTTTGATGTAGAGGTACTTGATCCCGGTATTTAACACTCTAAAATTTTATTTGATATTTGAATTTTATTGTTGATAGATAACATTCATTTTTAGGAATATTCCGATTTTCATGTTTGTAGAAAGTTATTTGCAACTCGTGTGCGAACTACTTTGGCGATCTCGACTAATTTATTATTACCCAAGCAACACCGTTCAAGAGTATATACGTTTAATAAACGTACTATCCGTATAAATATCGTATATTTTTTTAAAGGTATAAATAATATACGTATTTCATATTACTTTTTTATATGCAACGTATAATATACGCATATCAAAAGGGCTTTATTTTCCGTTAATCTTAGTATATACGTTTATTATACTGAACATTATTATACTGCTTTTTAACGTATATTTGAAACATATATTTTAAGTATATAATATTTCGATTTTGGCACCAAATCAGTTATATTCATAATTTTTGAAAAGTACAGACACAAAGGGCATAGTAAGTCATTATCAAACTGTTTTTTTTGTGATTTTTTCATAAATTTGAACACCAATATAAAAATTTCAATATTTTGAAACGAACTGAATTTCAAAAACGTATATAACCAGTATCAATAAATTGTATAGAAATGGTATATAGACTACATATACGAAACGTTTATTCGACACTATAAAATCTAGTCACGCGATTAGATCTACCAATCATATAGTTAGACTTTTTACAACAGATGGAATCTAAATGGAATATGGTATACGTATATGAAACTTATACTCGACACTACAAAATCTTGCCACATGATCAAATCTACCCAATCACGTTGCGTCTTCTATGAAACATCTAGGCTCAGGGTATTCATAAGCGTGATCAAGGGTAGAGACGCTATTGTGTCCACACATTGTTTGTTTGATATCAATATAAGGTGCGTTATTTAATATAATACTTTTCCTAAAGACATAAATATGGTATATCCAGCTAATCCTTTTACACAATTTATAGTTCAATTGCAGAAGAAAGAGAAAGTACACTTAGGCTCTGTTACTTACGTATTACGCGTTGTAGTTTTGAGGATTTTTTTTCGTCAAGTTTTAAATTTATCAATTATAAGCTTTTCAATATGTTCATGTCCAATGACAGGTTTTTGCAGTGCTGAGCATAGGTTTTGTAAAGGTATACTGTATACCGTTTACATACCCCTGTTGCAAATAAAAAAACAAAAACGCGCAAACACTTTTTTAAAAAACAGACTTTTTTATTACTTTTAGTACATGGATTAAATAAAAACTTGTTGTTAGAAAGTTATTTATTACACCCTATCAGTAATTGTATAATAATATATTGTTTGCCCTTTCTCCATTTTTTAGAAGCTGTCAAACTTTCTTATTCTGGTAGACAACTGGATTGATTTAAACGATTTTGTAAAATAATATACTACTCGTATAACAGAGAAAAATTGTGAACGTATGTATATATTATTCTTTATATTTTATGTTTAGTTATATTTATGCATTGTCAGTTTTCTTATTTTAAGAATTATGATATGTTTTGTTTATTTTTATTTCAGTAATGTACGGTATATGTCTCCAATTTTTAAGATGTTATTAGTGATTTCCAATTAAGTTTTTTATATTTATTTATTAAAAATCCTACCATTAACCATAAAAAATATATTAGGTAATTAAATTTAGTAATTTAACCACCTAGCATTATTGTTTTTATTAATAGGAAGAATTTTTGAAGCAGTAAAAACAAACTTTTTAATTTTAGGTTACTTAAAGATTGCAATATTATGTTATATAAAGGGGTTATAGGGTATAATTTATGTCACCATTATGGGGGTAGCATTTCTTAAGTAACCTAAGGTTTGTTTATACTGGTTCAAAAATCAGGTGGTTATACTCGTATTACTAAATTTCATTTCCTGAATACGTATAAATTTGTATGTAAAAATAACATTTAATAAACGGTTCTGTTTCACGTATAAATTTATAAAGAAAAATAACATTTAATACACGTATTTGGTCAACGTGTATTCCTAGTATATCATAAATTGCTAATATACGTTTACCATCTTGTATAATATTGGTATATGTATATACGATTATAAAACGAATATAGAAACCTTAAATATTGTCAAGGTGTATGTGGCGCCATCTGTCGGAGAAGCGAGCAACTAAAACCGCAACGTGTCCAGAAACCTGAAGACAATATTTTGTTGTAGCGCCATCTCTTAATCAAGTCGACAAGTAAGCGAAGCAGACAATAGAATGTACTAGTAGATGGCGGACCCGTCCCGATAATTTTAGATTGTTCGCGAAACACTCACCACAGCTATATAAAAGGAGCGCTTACGACAGTTGTAGAAGTTTAAAGTTTTTGAAATGTGAATATACCGCGTGGAAATTGAAAATCGGACAATTTGGTGAAGGAATCTTATAAATAGTTAGTTTGTTGTGTGTTATAAGTTAGTAATTGTGTATAAAGTGAGAAAATAAATTCGTTAAGTATTTTATCGTGAGTTTAATTAGTGGACCCACGGAATCCGTAACAATTGGTGTCGGAAGTGCGATTCAAGAGGATTTTAAGAAGAAATTAAGTGGATTGGAAGATTTTTAGACCCAATTAGAGTATTTTTATGGTTGGTACAAGAGAACAAGCGAAGAAAATGGAGGAAGTAAGCAAGTTATTGGGCGATTTTATGGAGAATATGAGAAGAGAGAAGGCAGAAGAACAAGAAAGACTCCGTAGAGAAAAAGAAGAGGAAAAACTACGACGTCAAGAAGAACAAGACCAACTACAGAAAATGCTTATGGAGAATCAAGAAATTAGACAAGAACGGTTGGAGAAAATTGTAGAAAATCTAGAAGTGCGTCGCCAGAAAGATAAACAAGAAGAACAGGACCGGCTTGAGAAAATTCTGGAAGGCTTAGAGGCGCGTCATCAAAAAGAAAGACAAGAGGAACAGGACCGGATCGAGAAAATTTTACAAGGTTTTGAAGTGCGTCGACAAGAAGAAAAACTTGAAGAGCAGGACCGTATCAAGAAAAGTTTCGAAAAAATGGAAAAAAAGCAACAATCAATGTTGGAAGTACGTTGCCAGGAACAACAGAACCACTTCCAAGAAGCTGTAGAAGATCTGGAGGAGCGCCTTCAGCAGAAGATAGAAAGATTGGAGATGGACCTACAGAAGACCAAGGTACAAGTAAAGACACCTGGCGTTCAAGGAACAGCGAACCTTAAGGCCCCGACCTACGATGGACAAACGACATGGACAATGTACCACCGTCAGTTTGAAGCAGCCGCCGCTGCCAACGGATGGACTGACCAGGAGAAAGCAGCGGCACTTGTCATCGCGCTGCGTGGCCCTGCCCTGGAACTCCTGCAAACTATTCCTGCAGCCCAACAGCAGGAATATCAAACTTTGGTCGCTGCACTGGACAGAAGATATGGCGACCAACATCGACGCCAACTTTACCAGGCCCAGATCAAGACACGCATGCAGAGGTCCGGAGAGAGTCTGCAAGAATTTGAAGCAGGCTTACGTCGGTTGGTACACCTGGCATATCCAGAAGCACCGGAAGGGTTTAGGGAGGAACTCGCCGCCCAGTGTTTTATCAGCGGATTGAGGGACAACGAATTACAGAGGGCGCTACAAATATCACGATTTTCTACCAGCAGCGAAGCACTGGTCAGGGCGCTGGAAATAGAAGCTGCTTTTAGCGCCATCCCTAGACCGAAAATAAGATCGGTAACGGTAGAGGAACAGCCCGAGAGTACCCACAGAAGTTTGGAGGAGATGTGTAGAAAATTCGACAAACTATGTGAGCTACTAATAAACAAGGGAGTCAACAATAACCAGACAGAGAGCCAGAGAAGATCCCAGGACATAAGGTGCTTTAGATGTGGCAGGAATGGCCACATTAAACGGGATTGCCGCGTTCAAATGCGATCCCGTTCACCATCCAGAGAACAACGGCACATCGGAAGATCCCAGGACATAAGTTGCTATAGATGTGGCAGGAATGGCCACATCAAACGGGATTGTCGCATCCAAATGCGATTCCATTCACCATCCAGAGAACATCGGCACATCGGAAGATCCCAGGACATAAGTTGCTATAGATGTGGCAGGAATGGCCACATCAAACGGGATTGCCGCGTCCAAATGCGATTCCGTTTACCATCGAGAGAACATAGGCACCAGGAAATCAACAATAATGAGCGAGTATTGGCTGAAGAAAACAGAGCCCCTAGGATGTTTTCCGTTAGAGTCTAGGAAAAACCGCTGACAGTTTGGTGATCAACAGGAAGGTCAATGGTAGAAGAATTCGAATGACTGTGGACACAGGCGCTATGGTATCGTTGGTGCGGGCTAACTCGGTGCAAGGATTGAAGATGATGCCTCTTAGAAGAAGAGTGTATTTACGTACAGTTACGGGGGGAAATGGCCGTTGTACGGGGAGAGGCTTTCGAATTGGAGTTAGGGGAATTTGAAGTTTCGGCATAGCGTTTTAGTGGCAGACATTGAAGATGATTTTATCATGGGTATGGATGTGATCAGTCAACATGGTTTTTCGTTTGATCACCATAGAAACATCCTGAAAATCGGAAATGAGGAATTTTCTGTATCTAAAGAGAAGAGACCAGGAAATATGGAAGAAAGATCATCGAAAATTGTGATGATACCTGGTGATACCAAGAAGACTGTGTTCGGGAAGCTAGAGAAAACCGCTGGGTGCCGTGTAGGACGGGTACAAATTATCGACAACGAACCAGATCGACGACGAGCTACCTTGGGCAAGAAAATGAAACATCGTGAAAGCACTATCAGAGTAAGGAATTTTAAATTGAGAACTGACAAACAATGGACGACGATACAATTGAGGAAAGATCAAATGAAAGATCCAGACATCGGAGCAATACTACGGCTCAAGGAAGGTAACGGCGAGAGACCACCGTCGCAGGATATTGCGGACAGAGGGCTGGTTTTCAAAGCTCTCTGGGCTCAGTGGAATTCACTGGTGATTGAGAATGGATTGTTAAAGCGCACGTGGGAAGTGCGGATGGCAGGACCGTAACAACTCAGTTACTGGTACCAAGGAAGAAAGTCACCCAGGTATTGGAAGAAATTCATGGTGTAAAACTGGAGCCCATCTTGGGGTAAACAAGACCCTGAGCAAGCTGAGAGACCGTTTTTACTGGGTGGATTATTGTGAAGATGTTAAGAAATGGTGTCAACGTTGTAAGATTTGCGCAGCTAGACAAGGACCAAGTACTCGATCTGGAGGAAAAATGGAACAAGATAACGTTGGACGGTCGTTCGAAAGAGTCGTTAGGAAGGAAAGATTATTGGGAATTCATAAGGCCGTGAGAAGTAAGATTACGCTAGCCAGTGACCGGATGAAAGCTCGTTACGACCTCAGAGCTAATTCTACGGGATTTCAACAGGACGATAGAGTATGGTTGTATAATCCACAGCGCAAGAAAGGAAGGTCCCCAAAGTTAACTCCAGCATGGGAAGGTCCTTATACAGTCATCAAGAGGATAAATGATGTAGTGTACCGGATTCAACGCAGCCCTAGAAGTAAGATGAAAGTAGTTCATCTGGATCGATTGAAGAGATACCAGACAGGAAACCTTGATCGGGACGATCAAATTTGAGAAGGGGGCAATGTCAAGGTGTATGTGGCGCCATCTGTCGGAGAAGCGAGCAACTAAAACCGCAACGTGTCCAGAAACCTGAAGACAATATTTTGTTGTAGCGCCATCTCTTAATCAAGTCGACAAGTAAGCGAAGCAGACAATAGAATGTACTAGTAGATGGCGGACCCGTCCCGATAATTTTAGATTGTTCGCGAAACACTCACCACAGCTATATAAAAGGAGCGCTTACGACAGTTGTAGAAGTTTAAAGTTTTTGAAATTTGAATATACCGCGTGGAAATTGAAAATCGGACAATTTGGTGAAGGAATCTTATAAATAGTTAGTTTGTTGTGTGTTATAAGTTAGTAATTGTGTATAAAGTGAGAAAATAAATTCGTTAAGTATTTTATCGTGAGTTTAATTAGTGGACCCACGGAATCCGTAACAATATATACGTTGAAGTAGCGGACATTTTGCAGTTTATTATACGTTTCACATTCTTTGTCGTATACCTAGATAAGACGGACGGTATTAGATCAGTTTAAACGTATAATATACCATTGTGTGTTGCTTGGTGCAGCTATACGTGCCTCCCGGCGCCAATTTTTTATAATGACTCTGATTTTATTACAGATGTCTTTATGAAACTTGACGTGTACTTTTCTATGCATTACAATACCTTTTTTGGCGCACAAACAATTTTATTTATTTTAACCACTGCCGTCCATACGGGTTTATATTGAGTATTTTTGGAGAAAAAAATGGTACACCACTGACCTATTAAAATAAAAATTATTTTAAAAATCTCCGTTCATTTCTATTTGCTTAAAAACATTCAAATCAGTTTATTTCAGGGTAAAATCCCTGAAAATATGATGCGGGGACTGTTGTGTGGAAATCATTTCTGCATCGGCTGGAAGGAAATTAAGAAATACAATATTTTTTTTTGTATATCAAAATAAACAATTTTGATGCATGGAAGACGTGCATCAAATACACCATCAAAGATACTATGAAAAAAATTAGGATAAAGTATAATATTCATATGAAGTTTTTTTCTTAGGATTGGTCCAATAATCACTTCCTAAAATATTAGCATGTCGTTAAAACCGGCTGAACTAACTGGAATTTAAATTTCCCGCTTAGGGTTCAGGTGGTAGCTCTGTAAAAAATGTCAAGTTGCCATATTTATTTATTTCCTGACATTGTCATTCGTTTTGACACTTTTGTTTTATATTACAAGTTTTTGGTTTAAATTAATTGTGTTATGATACTTTAAGCTTAAAAATGTTTACTAGCAGACCTTGCAGTCGAACATTGTTCTTTTTAGAACCTGTTTTAGTGCGAAGTGTACAAGATAGTTTAATGGCCGTTATCAGAATATTTTGAACGGGAAAACGATACTAATGGCCATTTATGTATCTCTTTATGTACTTAAACTTAAGTACTGTGAGTTTTGTTGATGAAGGAGGTGAGTTTTGTTGATGTAAATAAAAACTGTTTATATATTTATAATTAATTTATTTTTGTTTTCTAAAATACTTTGACTAAAAGAAAATATGTAAAAGTCACCGCTGGCTGTGCCGGTCAAGCTCAATCACGTGACTAAAAGTTTATTTGGTATGAGAAAAATTATTTTTTAATGTGATTTTGATATTAAAAAATATATCGCATTTAAAAGAAGCAAATCTTACTCTGAAATTTAGTATTAAGATAAATACAGGGTGACCAAGTAGTAAATATACAAGGTGACCAAGTGTTCTGGAAAAAATCCATAAGCTCCATGTCCATAAACATAACAATAGTAAAATGGACTTGCTTCTCTGCGAAGTTTTTCGACCATAATATATCGAATTGTAAAATGGACAAACCAAACCAAACCTTCTGAACATAATAAGACCATAAACATCAAAACAAGAGTTCAGAGTGTATCACTAGGTAAGCTGTAAATACGGTGAGTCCTATACTAGACACGCAATTCGCCCTCTAAATGTACAGCTGGTTCCAATAAAATTGAGTACGATTTAAAACAAATTTTTATTATTTTGGGCAGTATATTCTGTGATACCAGTCCCCCATTTCGCTACTCATGTCATGCTGACATGACGTTCTGAAAAATTTATTTGTCACTTTGTCAAAAGCAAAGTTGTTTTATTCAAATTCACAATAACCTTAACATGTCAAAATACTTGACACGTAAATATACACTGCTCAAATATTCGAAAAAATGTGTAAAGAGTCGTATTCATTTGTTTTGGAACCAGCTGTACGACTTAACGAACATAAAAAAAAACATATACAATTCAATCTAACGACTGTGCTAAGGATATACCGTATGATCGAAAAAGGCGTCCCGTTGAATTGGAAATGACGATCGACGACATTCCCCATATTTCAAAGCCATCGCTGACGCCGTTTTTTTTCGATCATAGTTTATTTTATTTAACAAATTAGATAAGTATGCTTAAGAAAACTATCTAGTGGTTTAAAATTATCATCATCGATTGATTATTAAGTCCTTTCTATTTAATTCAATATTTTATACTGTATGACCGAAAAAAAAACGGTGTCAAAGACGACTGGGGAATGACAATCGATAATAATTTCAGCAAGATCAATCTCTAGATGTCATTTACTAAAAATTGACATGTCAAAAATTAACAGTAATTATAGAATGATTAAACAAGGATAGAACGTTTCCAGATAAAAAATTCATTTCAAAAAAATAGTTTTGCTCAAACCATTAAAAAATAAAGAAGAGCCCAGGGCTAGTAAATGACGTTTAGGGTTTAAACTTGCGAAAAACACCATCGATTGTCATATTCCCCGGCCGTCTTTGAGTTTAATGGGAATTATTATTTACTAGTGCAACAAAAAAAAAATACAAAACCTTATGAAAAAAAAATAAAAAAATAAAAATCCTAGCTCTTTTACCGGAATAACTGAATATTCTTGCTCATTTAGGTTAAGAATTATATAGGCATTTAGTTGGCATTTAAGACTGCTTGGTGGGCTTCACTGTGACGCACTCAAGAGCGTAATATAGCCAGGAATATGTGTCGGCGCAGTGCATATGGAAATTTCCAGATATTTGCATGCGGAATGCCCCAATTATTGCGACCCAGTGATATCGCAAAACTTCAAAAGCCATAACAGTAAGCTATGCAACGGAATGTTTATGTTAGACGTTAGACGTTATTTTAGGTTTTTCTACAACAATAATTAAGTATACAGGGTGGGTCTCAAAATTGGCTCACCCCTATAACTTTTTTATTTTTTCAGAGAAAAAAACGAAATCTGTTGTGTTCATAGACTTAAAATAAAATATAGACTACACTATTTACATCTCAACGCGGTCAAACAATCTTTTTTGTACACATGTTTACTTCTGGGTACAGTCGACCGAGCCTTCCTCATCCAGCCTATGTTGTCACGTCTTTAATATTATCAATATTTTTTTTCTTGTTATACACATATATTGAGATATTAATACTACAGTTTAATAAAGTAGGTTTTAATATTCCATAGATGTATTAAATAGTCCTTATACTACTAAATTATAAGTCGGATACTGTTTAACAAGGATAAGTTCTTTACAATATGACAACACCGATTAGAGGAGAGGGAGCCTATTCATTCATTTATTACCTTGTAGTACGCGTCGCACGTGTGCGGTAAAGCTTTGTTGCCGCTATGTCCCCGGCTGTATTAACGCATTTTCTTAGCTTGTAGTCCTTAAGTGTTTATTTTATTGACTTTTTCTGTTCAAGAACTATAAAATATGGTTCGCCAGTGCCAAATTTGCAAGAAATTTGACTTAAATAATTCATTTAAGTCTTGAAACGACTTTTGACCGGTAGGCAACTCTCAATTTACCCATTGGGAGTCAGTGGCGTTGTTGTAGAAAAGCGGTTATTCAGATAATATTTTAGTAAAATGTAAAATCTGAATTTTTTCTCTTACATTACGTTATTTACTTACTTACATTGTAACAAAATCATAATTATACCCCTGTTAATAATTAATATTGTTTTTATTAAAAATATATTCCGGTTTATTCTAAAATTATCTTTAGAATCTAAAATAACATACAAGAATTTTAAAATGATATTACATTATGAAACAATATTTTTTAATATACCGGGTCGTCTCAAAAGTGGCTCACCCCTATAACTTTTTTTATTTTTTCAGATAAAAAAAACAGATTTGTATGTTAGTAGGTATATGACATAAATTAGGATTTATTGACGTATTCAATTGTTTTTGGTCTCTTCCTGTTTCACCGATATGATTACATCTTTTGATTTTTAAAGGCACCCTCGGTATATTGCTACTTTATTCGATAAAAAATGACACTCTGAATAGAATGATATATCATATGTCAACTTTTGACATCGTCGCTTAAAAACAAATTGTATTTTAAATTTCAATCCAGGGTGTCATGGTGTTGTTAAAAACACTAAGTTTTAATGGAGGAGCCTTGGAAAAATAGTTTTTATCGTCTAATAGGTTTCGTGTCTTGTCTAGGCCGGTTAAAAGATGTACAAATCGTATTTTTAATCATACATATGTCAATTTTTTCAAATGGAACAAGGGTGTCTCATTGGCATATTTGGAAAAAGCATTTTTTTATGAATATATTAATACCACACACTTGGTATTTCGAGTCAAATTGTCGTTATGAACCGCGTGTTACAATTACAATGAAACCATATGCGAAAATGTCAAAAGTTGACATATGATATGTCATTCTATTCAGAGTGTCATTTTCTATCGAATAAAGTAGAAATATACCGAGGGTGCCATTTAAAAATTAAAAGTTATAGTCATTTCCGGTGAAACAGGAAGTGACCAAAAACAATTGAATGCGTCAATCAATCCTAATTTATGTCATATACTAACATACTAAATCTTGTTTTTTTATTTGAAAATATAAAAAAATTATGGGGATGAGTCACTTTTGGGACTCACCCGGTATAATAAAGACAGTACCGAGTTAAATAAATGTAGTTTTCATTTTATCCACTTCCTATCACCTTCCTTGCTTTAATGGAACAGATTTATGTTTTCTCTAATTTACATAATAAGACATCACTTAACCAGAAAAAAAATTACAACAATCATATTTTTTTTCTCTCCCTGTCGCCGATTCTATTATATCTGTGGAATAGATCCTGTTTTGATTAATATTAGGGGTTGTAAATGTTTGACTAAAATTAATAATTTATTATTAATTTCAAAAATTACGTAATTTCGATTACAAAATTTCTTCTATAACGTGTATTTTATTATTTTTATCCTTTTTGGACTCTAAGACGTTTTTTCTAAACGTTTATTTAAAAAGCCTGTCCTAAATCTTAATAAAATATAAAAAAGTTTAAATATGATATATTTTTAATTTAATTATAGCTTCATTAAAATAAAAAAATAACCCGGCTATGATACGGAGAGTTCAGGTGTACTTGAGAAACGAAAGACAGTGTTGTTTTTCTCGGCAGAGTCGTCAGGGAACGACCGTTACGACAGAGACAACCTATCTATCGCTCGTGTCGCACTCGTTATAACCTAAAACAATAACACAACAATAACAAGACATTGTCTGACCGCATGCTCCAGCTATTTATGAATGAGATGCTCAGTCTATATTTTATTTTAAGTCTATGGTTGTGTTAGTATGTATATGACAAAAATGAGGATTGATTGACGTATTCAATTCTTTTCGGCCACTTACTGTTTCACCGGAAATGACTACAACTTTTGATTTTTAAATGGCACACTCTGTATTTTCTTACTTTATTCGATAGAAAATACTAGACACTCTGAATAGAATGATATATCACATGTCAACTTTTGACATTTTCGCTTAAAACAAAATTATATTTTTAATTTCAATCTAGAGTGCCATGGCTGTGTTAAAAACACAATTTTTTAATCGGGGACCCTTAGAAAAGAAAATTTTTTAATCTTCTAATGTTTTTAGTGTTTTTTCTTGGCCGGTAAAAAAGTGCCCAAATCGTATTTTAATCATATCTCAATTTTTTAAATGGAACGACGGTGGCTCATTAGTAGATATATTTGGAAAAAGCATTTTTTACGAATAATTTGGTACCACACACTTGGTATTTCGAGTCAAATTGTCGTTATGAAACACATATGTTGCAATTTCAAATAAACCATATTCGAAAATGTCAAAATTTAACATATGCTATGTCATTCTATTCAGAGTGTCATTTTTTTGTCGAATAAAGTAACAAAATATCGAGGGTGCCATTTAATAATAATCAAAAGTTGTAGTTATATCTGGTGAAACAGCAAGTGACCGAAAACAATTGAATAGGTATGTCAATCAGACCTAATTTATGTCATATACTAACATACCAAATTTCGTATTTTTATTTGAAAAAATTAAAAAATTATAGGGGTGAGCCACTTTCGAAACGCACCCGGTATACGGCGGTTTATTTTTAAAAATAATCTAATCTAATTCTGATCTAAAATAAATTTGGAAAGAAGAGTTATATTGGAATGATTAACTTCAATGAATCAGGAAGTTATATCGTATCGTTTCTTTATGCTGCTGTTCTATTTCCTTTGATAGTGATGAGTATGTCTCTAGTTGACTGTATGAGCCTACTTTTTCCCATAAATTTGTCTCTAAAAAAATATTCTTCGTTAAACCATATACTGTATGATTGAAAAAAACCGCGTCAAAGACGGCTGGGGAATGACAATCGATGATATTTTTGTAGAAGTCAATCTCTAGAAGTAATTTACTAAAAATTGTTAAAAATGAATAGTAATTAATATAAAGGTTAAAAAGGATAAAATGTTCCCAGACACACGAATTCCATTTCAATAAAAATCTATTTTCTCCGAATTTAAACTATACCATTTAAAAATAATGTTTTACTCAATATAAAAATAAATTACAACCTTCTTAAGTCCTGGCAGTAAGCGCCATTAAATATAAAGAAGAGTATAATACCGGCCAAGTAAATGAAGTCGAGGGCGTGACCTCGTCAAAATTATCATTGATTGTCATTCTCCAGCCGTCTCTGACGCCGTTTTTTTATCGTATGGTATTTATTTGACAGCTTTATGAACCAGAGCAATAATAAAACAATAAAATAACAGGTAAAAACGAAATGAAACGAAAAGTTAAAAAAAGTTGACTAAAAATCATAAAATGATAAAAAATCATGTTGATCTTATTTATCTGTCAATTTATTTATTAAATAGCGTCATTAAATCAAACACGATTAAATCACCTAGGCCACAAACTGGATAGTTAATTTCTAATTGTATAAAATTTTGTTAATGATCCTCCTAATTCAATATTTCAATTCTATTTTCGAAAATTAATTGGATGATTTGTCACTTTCTTTGGTATTACCATGAAAGAAACTGTTGTATAATTTATTTTTGATTGTTAAGTCATATAAGTCAAGTTAAATATTATAATGAGTTTTAACAGTAAGTAAAGAATTTTATTAGTGTTTTGTTTAGTAGAATTAATAAAGATATCAATAATAAAAAAAATATATACCTGGGAATTCCCTTAAAAAAACATATGACTCATTTTGAAAATGACTTCGCCCTGTATTTCAGAAAACAAGAAGGCTATGACAAATCTGCGTCGAGCATCTTTAGTTTCATAAAAAAGTAGAAGAGCGATGTGAATAAAACCGCAGCTTTATCACACTCACGCTCTCGTTTTTAAAACACACAAAAATGGGACACCTTGTATATAAAAGGTGAGCCTTAAATAAGTGCAAATAATTTTAGGGCTGGTAGATTTCGATAAAAGAAACATAATATTTTCTCTTTATCGTTTTTCAAATAAATCCAAAATAACCGAGTTATTTTACTTTGAAAATTTCAAAAAAAAATGTTTTGCTAAAATTTGGAGAGCCACTGGTTTAGCCAGTTTACTTTTAATTAATTTGCCTACAGTAGTTTAATAAATAATATTTATTAAATATGTATTTATTATTCTACCAAGAAAAATGAAGAAGTAGTTCTTTCATTTATTTTACGATCACTTGTAGATATATTCTTCTTCTTCTTATCACACTCTCTCCTGCCGAAGGTTGGCCATCCAAATGGCAATTGTGGCTCTGGAAACTGCAGCCCGGAAATTTCCGCAGACGAGCGTTCAAACCATCTCCTCAAATCTTTTAGCCATGAGTTCTGGCGTCTTCCTACTAATCTTTCCCTTGCACTTTGCTCCTCTATTATGAGGCGCAGTATTTCGTATCTACCACCTCTCATCACATAACCCAGGTATTGCATTTTTCTTTCCTTGATGGTGTTCAGTATCTCTTTTTGTTTCTGCATGCGCTGGAGTACTTCATTGTTAGTGATCTTTTGTACCCATGAGATTCGCAGCATCCGTCTGTATATATACATTTCGAAGGCTTCTATTCTCTTCTCGGTCTGTGAATCCTGTGTCCAGCTCTCACATCCATAGAGTAACACAGAGAAGACGTAGCATCAGGCCATTCGAGTTCTGAGATCCGCACTGAGGTCTCTTCTTGTAAAAAATGATTTCATTCTCACAAAGATTTTTCTCGCTTGCTCAATTCTTGAAAATATTTCTGTTTTCGGGTCGCACTGACTATTGATGTTAGTTCCTAAATACTTTATTGAGGCCACTTGTTCGATTGTTTGTCCCTTGACACGCAGGTGTGCATTTATTGGAGTCTTAGAAAAGACTAATAGTTTGGTCTTGGAGACATTGAGATGCAGTCCAAACATCTTACTATAGTGGACTACGGAATCTATAATGCTTTGCAGTTCTTGTATATCGTTGGCTATTATAACCGAATCATCGGCATATTTGATATTGTTTATTGGGATTCCATTGAACTTGATTCCGCCCTGGATTCGATCCAGTGCTTCTCTAAATATAGTCTCCGAGTACAGGTTAAACAGGAGCGGAGACAAGACGCAATAGATATATGGATTTTCTATAAAACAGCCAATTACGGCAAATTTATTTTCTTTACTTCCAACGACAGGTTTCTGCCTAATAGGTTTTTTATAAACCACACTACCATAGCTCTGCGAAATAGAAATGTATTTTTTAAGGAAGGCTTATCAGGGAGATTCCTGTTTGGATATGTTTGAGCATAAGCCCTTGAGGCCAAGAAGCAATTTTCCTCACAAAATAAAACTAGTAACATATCCATTCGTTCCGCCAGCAGATACTGCTTTATTTTTCTTTATAAAATAACGAATACTAACTTATTACACTATTGTAGCTAAATTTAAGTAAACTGTTATAAATCTAAATAATAATGTCCATAAACTAGTGTCGATTTTGAAAAGAGAACTTTAATTAGAAAATTGCCATGGCGACACCAGCCCTCTTGATTGCCATTTTATTGAAAAATCGCTTTTTATTCAAAATCTGAGCTAGATAGATATAGGAAACCCTAATATAGTTTGAAAGAGCATTTGAATCTGCTTCGATTTATTTTAAAAAATACAGGGTGTTGTATTCTTGCTGCTTTCTTAAATAAAAAATTAATATTACTTATTTTGCCACCAGGTACCTCACAACATAGACAAGATTATTAACAAGTAATATTATTATTTACAACGCTGTTATTACTGATATTACTATATTAAAGTTTCGTTTGCCCACGGACTATAAAAAATATCTCTTTTTCTTTATTGTAGTTCCCAACTTAATGGACCGGCTTGCTACTATATAAATATCGTAGACATCGTCAGTAGCTTAAAGTCAACGCAAAAATGTTGTACTTCAGTATTATTGTGGTCTTGTGTTTAAGTGTAGTATACGGAGCGAAAAATCTTCGTAAGTGTTACAAAAAATATATAAAAATATCACGGTTATTAATTAAATTTTCTTAATTAAAGATTTGGATATTAAGGTATTTTTGAGAGAAAACTCCTCTTCTTAAAAAGATATTTATTCAATTTTCTTAAAAATATATCTTCTGAGATAAATATCAAAAAGAAGAAGAAATATAATAATTATCAATCTCCAGAGATTACTTTCATCGCGGTAATCAAAAAGAAGTATGTATTCGTTAAAAAAATAAATTTTTAGGTAGAAACCTTTGCTATTATACTTTATAATATATAAAACAGGTATCTTGATTTATGTTTTGAATTAAGTATTGATTTGTCTTAAATAAATTTTGTTATTCATGGAATTTTTAGAAAAAAACATATAAGGGAATTACATTACACAGGGTTGTTCACCACATACGACACGGAGTATTGTAGCTAAACGAACAAAATGAAATCTGGTAGCTGTTAAAGGCAATAAAGTGTAATCGTTCATTGGATTACTATATTACTTAATATAATGTGTATAAAATTATGTACTGCTTTGCAAATAGATATTTTAGATAAAATCTACTAGCGTTAGAAATTTGTCTAAAGATTGATATTTAACTATAAAATCCGAAACACAAATGTGCTAAACCACAAATAATATTGTTTAAATAATCATATTATCTTTATCTAAAAGGAGAAAATTCAAAGAATAAGAATTAACCAAAGATTTATTTTTTCAATTTTTTTAGTGTAGAGGGCCAGTAAGATATCCCTATTTTTTACACCTAGTAGTGATAACATAAAAATAATAAAAAAAAATTGGCGTCGGGAGGCACGATAGCTGTTTTGTTTCTGAGTTATAATTTTTTAAACAATATTTCATATTTTTTATATCTCAAAAACTGCGACTTTGACTGATTTTGATGTTATTATATTAGATTTTTGCAAATAGTAAGTTTTGGGTTCGTCGAAGGAGTGTTAGAGCTAGAATTTAAAAATATTTTTACATGATATAGAGTATCCCAAATAAATAAAAAATATCAAAGTTGTATTTTTTTAAATGGAACACCCTGTATATTATTACATTTTTAGTTTCTACGACTAAAATAAAGGTAAATTTGATAAAGGTTTATTACACTTAAACCTTACCGTTCTTGAAATATTTTCAATTTTGTGAAATTGCAGACAAAATTTTAAGGCTTTATTTCTCCAAGGGTATCAAAGTTTTTAATACTAAATATTTACTGAAGTTTATTTATTGATCAGTTATTGTGTTGCAATAATAAAAATTATACTACCTTATACAGAGTGTCTAAAATTTTATTTTAAATAATTACTAGCTTTAAACGGCAATAACTTGTTTAATTTAAATGGTACACCCTGTATATTTCATGAGAATCAGATGCACAATTTAATTGTCTTTCAAATTGTATTATACCATTTTTTACCTATAGCTTCAAGTTTCCGTAGAAAATGCATTTTCTTGTAATTTTAAATTCATTTATCAATATACCCATGGAATACTGACATTTTAGATTATTTTCAAAGATGTACCAAATTTTTAAAGAGTACAGATACTAATATTGTCTGTGTGTGTGTATATACTGATATAGTTTGTTTATTTCATTAAAAAATAAAAAAAAACTGTTTAAATATTTGTTAAAAAGGACCAATTAATATGATTCCAGTATTCAAACTACATGAATTGACTATTTGCGTTGATTAATAATAATTGTTCCAAAAACTAAAAAACTGAATATTTTATGTGTATTAGACAGTGTGGTAAAAAGTAACACCTTAAAAATGATATTTCATTTTTTGACAAATGCTTAGTTGTAACAACAGAGACATTCATTTTTATAACTTATTATTATATTGATTTCTGATTTAAATCCACATTTATTTAGAATAATTTATTCACGAACATAATTAAGTATGTAATTAATTAGTATTTGGGCGGAAATAATGGTGGTATATTTAATTAATGGTATACTCTTTTATGAAGATTTAAATAGTTTTCTTTTTGCATACAAATGGGCTAGTAATATTATCATTTTGTTAAAAACGATAATATTACTAGCCTGTATATTTTGTACATTTGTTGCTTTAAAAAGAATCTAAAATGTCAATATTCCATGGGTATATTGATAAATGAGGTCTAAATTATAAGAAAATGCATTTTCTACGAAAACTTGAAGGGATAGGTAAAAAGTAGTATAATACAGTTTGATAGACAATTAAATTATGCATCTGATTTTCCCAAAATATACAGGGCGTTCTATTTAAATTAAACAAGTTATTGCCGTTTAGAACTAGTAATTATTTAAAATAAAATTTTAGACACTCTGTATAAGGTAGTATCATTTTTATTATTGCAACACAATAACTGATCAATAAATAAACTTCAGTAAATATTTAGTATTAAAAACTTTGATACCCTTGGAGAAATGAAGCCTTAAAATTTTTACTGCAATTTCACAAAATTGAAAATATTTCAAAAACGGTAAGGTTTAAGTGTGATAAACCTTAATAAAATTTACCTTTATTTCAATCGTAGAATCTAAAAATAGAATAATATACAGGGTGTTCCATTTAAAAAATTACAACTATAGCATTTTTTACTTATTTGGGACATTCTGTATCTTCTAAAATTATTTCTAAATTGTAGCTCTAATAGTCCTTCAACGAACCCAAAAGTTAAAATTTATAAAAATCTAATCGTTTAGCTACAATACTCCGTGTCGTATGTGGTGAATAACCCTGTAGAGAATTTGACATCAAACTCCATAAAATTTTACAGATAGTTTAAGTTTGTAATAAAAATAGGTGTACCCATTTAAAATAAGATAGTTGCTGTCGACTTCCGCTATTTACACAATTCAAAATATTTGACTACTTATCTATAGTATACAGTTCGTGGGTATTAATCTATATTAACAATATTTATAATTTTGTTTGAAAATTGGAGTGTTTGATTAATAATAATATTGGTAAGCTCTGAGAAAGAGGGGAAAAAAGTTTAGTCTAGGTTTTAACTAATTGTTTTAATTGTTTATAAAATCCTCTTCGTAATTTGTTTTAAATATTGTTTTTTTATCATAACGAATGCATTTTGCATTGTTCTTTTAGTTCGTTTCCAAAAATTACTAGTTTATTATGTTATTTTTATTTTCAGCTGACTACATCGTAGCTTGCAAGAGATATGATCCCAATTTAAATAACTGTGCAGCAAAAAATGCAAATAATGGGTTGCCTCGTTTGCTTAAAGGTAAGTTTCATATATTCATGTCCGTCTTTTTATGTCTGTTTTGATTTAGTATACAGCATGTCCCCGGTTTGCCTTTACAAGAGGAAAAACGTTTTTAATATTGACATTTTGAGAAAAATGCATTCATCATAAAAATGTTTGCTTGTTCTCGAATGGTTAATCCACTTCATATCATTTCAAATTTTATTATCATTATATTATTTATTTATTAAAACCGTTTTAGAGAAAATTCCACACCTGTAATTTTTAACCGATGAACGTGTTTTTTGACAAATCACCATGACAACGGATAAATTTTAGTGAAAATTTTTTTCCTTGTGGGCACCCAACAGCGAATTATACTGGAAATTTTTTGACGTTTATAATGACAGAATATCTTTTTGAGAGTCTGGTTTTTATTTGTTTACATGATAATTTTAATACATTTCAATTACAAAGCTTAGATGCAAGTTTGTAAACTGCTTCCATACGCTTGACTTCGATTTCCTACAGTATTCGCGGGTGTCAATTGCTTAATCTCCTGGCGATTTTCTTTGCTTTCATGACCGAAGCGAAACATTTTTTTTAAACCGTGCCGCTTGACAGCTTCAAAACTGAAATAGTTTTTAGGTTTGGGTGTCACTTAGTAGTCATAGTAACTAAATAATCAATTTGACCAAAAATCGAAAAATACATTTAAATTATTTGATTTTCAAACACAATTTGGTGTGGAATTTTCTTACCGAATACCACACGAGGTTAAATTAAATCCGGACATTTTTTCTCGCTCATGAATGTTTTTAGAAAATTATCCCTCGTCTTCGACTCGGGATAATTTTCAAAATATTCATGAGCTCGAAAAAATTTCCGGAAATAATTTGAGCTCTAGTGGTATTACTAGTGAAAATTTAAAACAAACATAGCTGAGAAAAAAAGTCCCAAAAATCAAAACGTTTCTATGGTAATTTTCGTGTTCATTCTTTGATAGATTTTTATTTATAAAGTTTTAATTAACGTCATATTTTCTGCTGTTTTAAAATGATAAAGAAGGCACAAAATTCACACACACATTTTGTTCAATTCAATGTTACGAGAAAGGTCATAGTAGTTATCGGAATATGTGAAACTTTAATAACAGCAAAAATATCACGTTATTGAAAATTAATAATAACCATTTTTCAAAGAATGAAATCGAAATGATATTACCATAGAAACGCCTTTTGATTTATAGGAGTTATTTATGAACAAATTCAACTACATTTTCATGATTTTTTTCATTTTCTCCAAAACAGTATTGAAATTTTGAAAAGCGGCATTATTTATAAACGGCATTAACCATTTTAGAACAAGCAAATATTTCTCTAAAAATGCATTTTACTCAAAATGTCAAATAATAAAAAAGTTTTTCCTCTTGTTAAGAAAATCCGGGGACATACTGGTGTAGAGGTTCGATAAGAAGGGATTTTTCGAAATTCCAGTTCCAAGGGGGTGAAAGCACCCCTCAAATATTAAAATATTTTTTATTTAAAAAACGGTCCAAGTTTCCGAAAAAAGGCTTAAACACGTATATTTTATTTTTGTTTTTTACATATTTTAAGATTTTTTAAAAATGTATACAGAGTGTTTCGGAAAATCTGGTCATTGATTAATCACGATCCTGCTTAAAGCGCTTGACGTAAAAAGCTTATTTTTGGAAAACGGATTGATTTTAGGGTGTAGAGGTTCGTTAAGAAGGGATTTTTCGAAACCCGAATTCTAAGGGGGTGAAACCTCCCCTCAAATATTAGAATATTTTTTTATTTAAAAACCGGTAAGTTTTTCGGAAAAACTCTTAAACACTTATATTTTATATTGTTGTTTTAAATATTTTAAGATTTTTAAAAAAATTATACAGGGTGTTTCATAAAATATGACCATTAAGTAATCACAATTTTGGTTAAACTGCTTGACGTTTAAAGCTGATTTTTGGCAGACGGATTGACTGTGGGGTGTAGAGGTGGGGATAAGGAGGGGTTTCTCGAATCTCAAATTCCAAGAGGGTGAAAACGCCCCTCAAATATTACAATATTTGTTATTTAAAAAACGGTTAGTCATTCGGGAAAATGCTTGAACACGCATAATTTATTTTGTTTTTTTACATATTTTGAATTTTTTTAAAAAATCATGCAGGGTGTTCCAAAAAGTGGGGTAAATGATTAACCACGATTCTGCTTAAATTCCTTGACCTAAAAAGCTTATTTTTGACAAACGGATTTTTCGAAAGTCAAATTCCAACGAGACGAAACTACTCAAATATTTTTCGCAAATCTAGTTTGTATGTTAATGGAAATTCTTGCTTTGCTTTATCATCACCATTACAAATGATTAATTCGACGCGAACAAAGTCGCGGGTACTCTGTACAATTTCCTGTCTCACAATGTACCGTTTGTGTCCAGGAAGGGTTCACAGTTTCATAGATGTCGATTTTCGAAAGAAATCAGTACATGTATATTATCTACTATATTTTTCATCTTATTGATTATATGGAAATCACTGTTCATTAAAATGTTGTATCTTATGTTATAGGGCTTGTTTCTCTCTACAATTTCCTGTCTCACAATGTACCGTTTGTGTCCAGGAAGGGTTCACAGTTTGTGCTAGTATATTATATTTGATATAAAATATAGGGCTGCTTACATACCATATTCACCTTATTCGAAAAAAAAAATAAAAAGAGGGGTATAAAGAAGGAGTCTATATATCTAATTTATTTTGTTAAAAAAATATCAGAATATATTTTATACTGAAGCCGAAGCATATTTTAAAATATGCTCAAGCACATTTTCCTTTCTGTGTACTCCAGAAATTCGGCATTAATTTTATTTTCCAGAATAAATATACAGGGTGTACCAGAAATAAGAGCAAGTATTTTAGTGTCTGATCTGCCCAAAAGAAACATATCTTCCCTTTGCTATTTTTAAAATATTTTATTAATTTAAAATAACCGAGTTAATTTTTTTATTGACAGTTTTAAAAAATAATGTTTGTAAAAATACTATTTTGGTAAAAATCTCAAATGAATTGGACAGCCTAAAATTCATCAGCTAAACAGATCAGCTGATTTACATCAGCTGGTCTGTTCAAATATAGGCCAAACGTTGACTATATTTACATATCTAAGGGAGGGCGCTTATTCAAAAAATTTAGAGTTTCATTATTTCAATTTATCAAATTGTAAAAAAGGTATTTAAAATAGTAGCCGTTGTACTATACTTAATACTAATTTACAATAATTAAAATCGACTGTAAATAAAATTAATTTAAGTATTTCTTTTTGTAGAAATTTAAAAATGTGATAGAATGTGGATGACGTAGGAGATGGCAACATTGCACTCTCTCAAAGCACTATAAACCAATTTCCGGAAATTGAATGGAAATTAAACACTGAACAAGTGGCACTCAAAAGCTTTTCAATATTTTCCGGAAAATGTCAACAAAAAAAAATTAATATTTTTTTCGCAAAAAACCTGTGGTCGAACTATACTATTACCACAAAATACTTGCACTTACATATTTCTGGAATACCCTGTATAAAAAAGGACTGAATTATGTTAGTTCAGAAATTATTTAGAAAAGATAAAAATATAACAACTATAACTTCTACACCCTGTGTCTCCAGAACGAATCATTTTAGGACAAATATTTATATGAATTTTTTTACTTATTTGTATCTGAAGAATATGCTCCCGAAGTATCTCAAATACAATTTCGGAGCACTCTGTGTATCTAAAATTCCACATTAATTTCCTTATTATTCCATAAAAACCTCAAATAAAGTACGAAAATCCTATTTTACGAGGAAAAATAAATTTATTCGACGTAAAAAAAAGAAAGGTCGAAAAACTCCTCGATAAAATAGAAAGAAATTTCAGCTCTTGATTTAAAGGCCGACGTTGACCCTTATTTTATAGGTGATAAAGAATTCAAAACGCCGAATCTGATTCCCTTGAAGGTGCCCGAATTGGAAATGAAAAGCGGAAATAACCTTAAGATCATCATGAAGGATTTGGTGATAGATGGCCTAGAGGCAGCTAAGATAAATACAATTGAGTAAGTATACTTACTGTATTGTTTGGGTGGTTTAGAATTAAAATAAAACTGATTTTTTCGTGTTCTTCATGAAGATTTGAGTTCTCAAAACGTTTTTACAATTCGTCCAACTATATTTCAACAGACTACATCCCAACAATGAGAGGAAATATAATTTATTTGTGAATTACTTTACTTCTAAACGTATAGCCTGTCCAACGACAAAATCCTTGACAGTGATAGGTGATAGATGTGTCTATCATTTTAATTTTAAAGTAGTTTATTTTATTTTACAAACAAATAAGTTGGTACTAGGGTTCAGAACCGGGGAATCCCAGTAATTCCCGATTCCTTTGAGACATTAAAGAACTGGGACTCGAAATTATTAATTCGCGGTTCTTTCGGTACTTTCGGGACTCGGTAATAATAATTAAAAATATATTTTTTGTTACGTGCGAAAGACTTATGATATTTTCTAGCGGTCGAAATGAAACTCTTCTAAATAAGTAATGATGCTATCTCTTACTGTGCTTATTTCTGAGGGTATTTTGAAGTTTCTATTATGTTTATTAGCAATTATTGAAGTTTAAATATGTTATTTTATTATTTAGTATAATATTGCTAGATGTATTAGCAGACCTGTTCCTGGGGTATCTGGCGGCTACGTGCAGCATTCTTTGGTGCGCCCTTTTTATATTTAAATCAATTATATATTTTAATCATAATCTCAAAAATTTAAAGAATTTATGTTCTGCGACAAACGAGCAATATGTAATTGGAAATGTAAAAAAACTATTCTAATTAAAGTATAAAAACATTTATTAAATAAAGAAAATAAACAAAATGACAAAAATATTTAGTAACAAAAATAGTATCCTAAAGAAAAAAACTGACCCATTTTATATGAAATACATAAAAATAATAAACTAAAAATCGGAAATAATATGCATGTACTGATTTCTTTCGAAAATCGACAATTATGAAACTATGAACCCTTCCCGGACACAAACGGTACATTGTGAGACAGGAAATTGTAGAGAGAAACAAGCCCTATAACATAGGATACAACATTTTAATGAACAGTGCTTTCCATAAAATCAATAAAGTGAAAAATATACGAAATAATATACATGTACTGATTTCTTTCGAAAATCGACAACTATGAAACTATGATCCCGTCCCCGACACAAACGGTACATTGTGAGACAGAAAATTGTAGAGAGAAACAAGCTCTATAACATAGGATACATTTCAACGAACAGTGCTTTCCATAAAATGAATAAAATGAAAAATAAATAGATGAGATCAATGTGTTGTCGACAGATTGCCCTAGACTTGTTTATTCGGTGCGGTCAACGCAAAAAAGACGCTAAGCAAACTTTATCCTATGATGTATGTTTAAGTATTTGTTTATTAACAAGAAAGCGTATCGGTTTTTTTTGTTACAAAGCACTGATTGACACTTCGATTTTGCGCCCCCAAAATGTTGCGCCTACGTGCGTGCACGCACTGCACGCTCGCCAGGAACGGCCCTGTGTATTAGTTATATTTTTTTGTGTTATGTTTTTATAGGCATTTGCATTTTTAATTGAAAAAGTTTTTTTTTAAATTACTTCAAAATATTATCAACAAAAATGTATATCGTACGATTACAAATTTTGGCTGGGGAACGCGAAAGTTATCGTTCGCTAAATGATTAATGTTGTTTGATGTAATTTTTAAGCTACCTATGATTTTTTTCGCTTGTGTTCATTATTTATGTTCATGTTTACTTTCTCATGACTTAATAATTTGATATTATTTTCATTTTAAACTGAATTCTTTATCGGTTTTACTTTTGAGAACCATCCCTTACTTGCTAATTGACGAACTCCACAATCATTGAACGAAAATATTTTAGTATGGTTTTGGAAACTCTAATTAATACTACCAATTAGGGTTCAGATCTTTTTGGCCACCACAGAACCGGGCCTGGGTAACAATAATTAAAAAATATTTTTTTCTTACGTGAGAAAGTCCTTTGATACTTTCTAGCGGTCGAAATCAAACTCTTCTAAATAAGCAATGATACTATTTCTTATAGTTCTTGCTCCTTTTCTCTTTTGAAGTTCCTATATATTTATTATGTTGTTTTAATAAATATATGCATTTTCAATTCAATATTTTAGGGCTTCTGTCTCAAATTCAGTTAAGTTGGTTTATGTTGTTTGATGTGAAATTTAAGTTGCCTATACTTTTTTCTTTACTTGCGTTCATGTTAATTTTTTCATGACTGATTAGACAATTTGATATTATTTTCATTAAAAATCATATTTTTTTATCGATTTTACTTTGAAAACCCATCCCTTGTTTTCTGAGCACCACCATTGAACCAAAATTAGTCAGTACCGAAAGTACCGAAAAAAACAGGAAATCCCGGTTTCTAAGAGACGCGTTACCGAAATTCACGATTCCGAAAAACAGCTCCGGTTGCGGAAACCCTAGTTGGTACTATTGCAATGCAAAGCAGGAAATTAATATATAAAATTTGTGACAAATTATTACTTCAAAATATTATCAAAAAAAATGTATATCGTACGATTACAAATTTTGGCTGGGGAATGCGAAAGTTATCGTTCGCTAAATGATTCTTTCGTTGATGGAACGCATTTTCTCTACTGAGCATAAGCGTAACCGTGCCAAGAACGGTTCTCTGCTATGTTGGAACAAACATATTATTTCACGTTGTAAATGTAAGGATCTAGGACCCTACCGGTTTTACTTAATGATCTTAATAAAACGTCATTTTTATTTTGTTTTGTTTCATTTCGTATCGTGTTAAAACTAAAAGTAGGTAAAGGTTAATATTATTTTTCTTATTTTTCTATATAAGGTAATGCATATTGGAAAACGACGTAATTAAAAAACTTTAACCTTTTAAAAGCTATTCATTCGATAAAAATATAATTTATCATAATTATAAAGAATTATATTATCAATGAAAGTTATAAAAAGGACACAGTACTGTGGTACTGTGTACCAGTTTGATAAACAGGTATTTCATAAATTAATTAATGTTTTCCAAAGACAAAAAATATACTTAAAAGAGCTGTTAAATGAATAATTTAAATTTATATATAGATTTTTTATCAGAAGAATATTAAAATAAAATTTAATAAACTAATTATAAACTTAATAAACAATTAAGCAAATAAAAAGTAAATTAGGTAAAATAAAAAAGAATATAAAAAAGGATGTTGTTACCGGATGCTACAATTAAATTAATTTGATTCTATTTTTTTTTGTACTTCTATATCAACGGTAGGTATACCGGGTGCGTTTCAAAAGTGGCTCACCCCTATAACATTTTTACTTTTTTCAGTTAAAAAAACGAGACTTGGTATGTTAGTATATGACATAAATTAGGATTGATTGATGTATTTAATTGTTTTCGGTTACTTCCTGTTTAACCGGAAATGGCTACAACTTTTGATTTTTAAATGACACCATCAGTATTTTTTTACTTTATTCGATAAAAAATGACACTCTGGAGAGAATGACATACTTTGACATTTTCGTATAGGGTTTATTTGAAATTCTTCAAAAAATTCCGCAAAAAAGCATGCGGTTCATATTAAAAAAAATTATTCGTAAAAAATGCTTTTTCCAAATATGCTCATGAGCCACCCTCGTTCCATTTGAAAAAATTGAGATATGATTAAAAATACGATTTGGGCATCTTTTAACCAGCCAGGACAAGATACGAAAAACATTACACGATCAAATCTATTTTCCAAGGCTCCTTGATTAAAAGTTAGTGTGTTTATCACACCCATGGCACTCTAGATTGAAATTTAAAACCGATTTTTTTTTGAAGTGAAAATGTCAAATGATTTTTAAATGGTACCCTCGGTATTTTTTTTACTTTATTCGATAGAAAATAACACCATGAATAGAATGACATATCATACATATATCAACTTTTGACATTTTCGCATATGGTTTATTTGAAATTATAATTTGCTGTTCGTAACGAAAATTTGACTCGAAATACCAAGTGTGTGGTATCAAATTATTCGTAAAAAAATGGTTTTTCCAAATGTGCTAATGAGCCACCCTCGTTCCATTTGAAAAAAGATATGATTAAAAATACGATTTGAGCATTTTCTGACTGGCCAGGACAAAACACTAAAAACATTAGACGATCAAATCTATTTTCCAAGGCTCCTTGATTAAGAATTAGTGTTTTTAACATAGCCATGGCACTCTAGATTGAATTTTAAAATACGATTTTTTATTAAGAGCTAATGTCAAAAGTTGACATATGATCATTCTATTCATTCATGTCATTCTATTCAGAATGTTATTTTCTATCGAATAAAGTAAAAGAATACCGAGGGTGCCATTTAAGAATCAAAAGTTATAGCCATTTCCGGTGAAACAGGAAGTGACCAAAAACAATTGAATACGTCAGTCAATCCTAATTTATGTCATATATTAATATACCAAATCTAGTTAGTTAGTTTTTATCTGAAAAAATAAAAAAGTTATAGGGGGTGAGCCACTTTTGAGACGCACCCTGTATTGAGACACATTGTAGGGTAGGTATATGATAGGAAGGAATATGACATTCTAGTCATCGCAAAAGCGTAGTCAATTTAACATGTATGACAGTGATGTAAACAGCTTAATGGAAAATCAAATGTATCAAAAAGAGACAAAAGTTGGGTTGATACACATCTTCTATACGGTATTTTTGCCTCAAAATTTCAAACCGCACAAGTAGGCGTTTACGAAAAATTTTGCATCTATGGTTGGAACTTTATTTTTTACAATTAGTTACTCATTTTCGTGTAGTTGTAATAGTTTATATTTAACTTAGATATATTATATATATTATATATTATGTTCATTTCAGTAGTATACATGAAAGTTTTTAAATTTTTTTCTAAACACATTTTCCTACAGACGTAAAAACCGGCAACACTGTACACCGCTTTTTACTTTGTCGCTCTCTCTGTCAACCGGTCATTTATGTTTATCTTTGTCGCATGCAATAAAATACAGACACCGCAGATGGAGTGTGCAGGATGATATAGGAAAATATTTGACAAAAATGTACTTTGAAATTTGGGAAGTATCAAATAAAATGAGTAAATTTGTCATCGATTTTTGACTTCATCGAATTTTAGACACAATACCATATAAAAATATATTTTGTTATATCCACGTTATTACTTTATCTTCGATAGTTATTATCCCAAAAATGTTGTTTCGTGATAATAGATATGCAAAAACTGTTTTAGCAAAGGTTTGAAGCTGTATTTTACAAAAAAAGTGTTCATTGAGTGGAATAAAGTGGAATAATTGTTTAGTATCGCGTTTTTCTAGAAAAAAAATATTTAATTTAAAAAAAACACAAAATTAATTCGGATAAGGCAGGCGTTTCTGTAGCATGGTGCAGATTCTGGGTTTTGCTACAGCAAGATATTTGCATCCTGACTTGGGATACTAAGGGTCGGCATTTTTGGTCTTGGGTGCCGGTTTTCATGTGTACGAAGAGTACGGTCAACACTCTTAGTAAAATAAGATGTACTGAATAAAGACAGAATGCGAGTATTTTCCCATGCGCATGGAATATAGCATCAGATTAAGTAGTTATGTAATAAGTACTTCGTATTTTTGTCCACTCCGACTTACTAGATTGCCATAACGACTCACTCCTATAGATGTAAACGCCGACCTAAAAGTTCGCTTGCCAGCGGGGTATATTAGATATGCTATTTTATTAAAATTATGTAAGGATTTGAAATGGATAAGACGTCAGTAGTAATATTATACTTGTGTAAAAAGCCTATGAAAAAATGCGAGATTTGCAACAATAATAACAATAAATCATCATCATTTTCAGCTTTTTCAACCATTTGCAAATATGGTGTAGCCTCCCTCACATATTTAGATACTCTCTTTGTAGTTGGACTCATATATTGTTCCCTCTATTGTTGGCTATGCGGGCCCAAGTTATCCCTGCTAATTTTCTAATATCATGGTCGCATCTCAGGTTCGGTCTTCTTCTAGGTCTCTTAATTCCACGCGGGCACCATGCTGTAATTTTTATGGTCCATCTGTTGTCCATCCTTCTTGCCAGGTGTCCTGCCCATTGCCCCTTGAGGGATTTGACTCGGAGGATGACATTTATTACCTGGGTCTTTTGCCAGACAATAAATATAAGGGGATAAGATGGATTTTGCTGCAGTAACGTAATTTGGTAGTAAATTTTATATAGGAATAGGTGACTTTTGTTTCAGTTTGGGACTATGTTTATGTAGATTTCAGGATTCACTTTTAGGGCTATTTTTTTAAAAAAAATGGGATGTCCGCTCTGAGTTTTAAACGTATTTTTATTTATGAAAAATTTAATTTGATAATAGTTTCGACATCTTTGATGACCTGCGCAAACTTTTTTAATTTTTCTATATATTTTTTTTTATTTTTATAGAATAGATCCAAAGAAGCAAAACGTCATAATAACCGTTTATGTTCCTTGGTTGAGTATCGGCAGTGACTATACCATTTCCGGACAAATTCTGATCTTGCCCATAAGCGGAAGTGGTCCAGCTAATATGACGTTCTGTAAGTATTTTGGAGAAAGTGACTTTACTTCTTTTATTAACAAACATATACGTTACGTCGCGTCGACGGTCTAAAGATATATGCACATATTGGTACGCGTATTATGTGGTAATATTGTTATAATCCGATTAATATTCGGCACTTTCTTTTTGAGAATGTAAATAAACATTAGTCCAGTTGAAAAGAGAATTATAACCAATGCAGTGTAAAGTCCTGTCTACATATATAACGTTTTTATCTGTCAGTTTTGCTGGTCAGGTGAAACGGGAGACCCTCTAGAAAGATGAGGGCAGTTTTAAAGACGGTCGTCCATTTTAGTCCTAGTGGAGTAAAATCACTGAAAAAAGTTGCTTCCTTCTTGAAAAAAAATTTTTGAAGGTATAACCACATAAAATCTTTATCAAATGATCTGTTAGGGCTTTGTGCATATGAAATGACTAATTACGACCTGTTTGGAGGTGCTGCCAAATAAAATCTAAGAGTCTCGGGGCGGCGCACAGAGGGGATTTTTTCCAAATTCGTGGCCAAAATTTAAAATTCTGAAATGAGCAATATTCTCATAATTAATATTTGAAATGAAAGGCAACATATCTATCTATAAGCTAAAAAAAATTATTATAAATTTTCACCGTATTCTCTAGTTACGTTGATCCAAAGTTAGCCTTGGCAAGACAAAATGTTATGCTGGCTGTCATTACTTAAATTTTCGTTACTAATGACGTTTGGTTTTATTGTGTTTCCAATAATTTTTTGCGAAAAGTGAAACATGGATTGTGTACCTTCATGTATGTAGAATAATATAATATTTTACTTAGTAGTATTTTAAAAATGCATATATAAACTTTTATTGGTTTTGTTTTCTATTGTTCAAAATGAAAAAAGAAAAAATTAAGCGTTCATTCGGTTAAGCATTTGGTACCCTATTAATGCGTATTAAGCTCAATGCTTTTAATTGTCTTATTTATCAATGCTTAATCTTATTAACTACGTTAAAACTGACTGCTAGTTTTTGCTAATCTGTTCAAAATAACAGATTTTTGGCTCTAAACGTAATGTGAAATCTACTTATATAATAGAATAAACTGTCTCACTGACAGCCACTTGCATCAACATTTTTTTAAGGGACCGTTAGGTTAAGGGTGTTTTAAGTACCATTTTAATACTGATTGATGACCTGTACGTCACGTAAAATAAATGGCACCTTTAAATTTAATTGTCCTTTAGTTAATGGACACTTAAAAAAAGTCTGTGAAAGTGACTGTAAGTGACGGATATAGGTACATATCAATGCACAGCTTAAACCTCTGGGTCTAGAGACTCGAAATTTTGCACAAAGGTTTCTTATACAAAGTAGGCGAGCAATAAGAAAGAATTTTATAAAACTTGAATTTAAAGGGGTTGTAACCACCCTTTCAATATTGAAATATTTTTTATTTAATAAACCACTGGTTTCGCGACAAAATGCTTGAACACGTATTTTTTATTGTTGTTTTTGACATTCGAAGATATTTTTTTCCACAACGATAGTCCCATAGGGGGTGAATACAACCCCCTTTTCATCAAGCTGAAACCAATGGGAGTAAAAAGCTGAATTTTGACTTACGTATAGATTGTTAGGTGCAGAGGTTCAATAAGTAGGAATTTTTCGAAACCCAAATTTTAAGGGATGAACAACCCCTTATATATTTTTTATTTAAAAAAACTATTGATTTTGGTGAAAAGCGATAGAAAATACGCGTTCAACCATTTTTCTGCAAAATTAACCATTTTTTAATAAAACATATTTTAGGGTTATATCACTCCTTTAAAATTTATATGTAATGAAAATGAAAAACATAAGAACAATTTGCAAGAAATACATGTTTAAAGATGAAAACTACTAAATATTTTCTTCTAATAATTAATATTACCTCTGTTTCGAACTTTGCAATTTTTTACCACCCTGTATAGCATCAAAGTGTATAATAAACATTTTCTTAGTAAATATGACTCACTTTTAATGTAAATACTAGCTTCGAAAAAAAATAGTCAGTTTATGCTACAAAAATCATTTTGGCCACGAATTTGGAAAAAATCCCCTCTGTGCGGCGCGGCGAGGCCCGAGCGATCTCGCGCGCGACCTATTTGTAAATCTAATTTGGGATAACTAGAAAAATATTAGCAATAGAAGATTGTATCAAATATTAAAAACTTTTTCAATATTCTTACTTTGTTTCATACGCAGATACTATGTAAAAATTTCTTCAAATAAATAAGTTTCTCGCTTACCGAAAATCATGATACAATAAAGTTAATGTTTGAAGTTTAATCCATTTTTCAAAAAAAAATACACTCAGTGTGGAACTTTAATTACTTCAACTATCACCGCCTATTTGTCCTCAATCGGTTAAAAAAAAGAGTGTGTGAATAAGTTGATTAGTTTAGGAGTTATCGCGTGGGAAAGGTAAAAAATATGGTTATACATTTTTGACAGACTTTTGACATTTTCTGGGATAAAAAATTTCTGACCCCAGTTATAGGGGTGAGCCACTGAAAAGTGGCCCAACCCTATAACTTTTTCATTTTTTCAGATAACAAAACGAGATTTGGTATATTTAGTTTGACTTAAAATTAGGATTGATTGGCGTGTTCAGTGGTTTTTGGCCACTTTGCAAAGTTTGCAAGTTGCTCCTGTTTCACCGGAAATGACTACAACTTTTAATTTTTAAATAGCACCCTCGGTTTATTTTTTCTTTATTCGATAGAAAATCGAATAAACAAAGAAGTAAACACACCGAATAGAATGACATATCATATGTCAAATGCTGACATTTTCGCTAAAAAAATCGTATTTTAAATTTCAATCTAGAGTGCCATAGCTGTGTTAAAAACACTAATTTTTAATAAATAGTACTGAGGCTGTGGTTGGTTCCTTGTGAAACATCGTTGAAATATTAGTATTTTAATAAAACACGCTTTTAGATGTATCAAAATTTTTTTAATAAGAGTAACTTTAACTCTACATATATGTTTCGGCTTGTTAGGCCTTTTTCAAGAGTTTTTCAAAATACAAGTTCTTCTTTGTTTTTTAAAAACTCTTGAAAAAGGCCTACAAGCCGATACATATATGTAGAGTTAAAATTACTCTTATTAAAAAAAAATTTTGATACATCTAAAAGCGTGTTTTATTAAAATACTAATTTTTAATCAAGGAGTCTTCGAAAAATAGATTTGATCGTCTGTTTTTAGTGTCTTGTCGTCTGTCTTTAGTGTGTTGTTGTTAAAAGATGGTTAAAAGAAGAGTAAGTGACTCATTAGCATATTTGGAAAAAAACATTTTTTACGAATAATTTGGTACACACTTGGTATTTCCAGTCAAATTGTTGTTATCAACCGCATGTTACAATTTCAAATAAACGATATGCGAAAATGTCAAAAGTTGACATATGATATGTCATTCTATTCATAATATCATTTCTATCGAATAAAGTAAAAAAATTACCGAGGGTGTCATTTAAAAATGAAAAGTTGTAGTAATTTCCGGTGAAACAGGAAATGACCGGAAACAATGAAATACAGTAATCAATTCTAATTATTTATGTCACATACTAACACACAGATCTCGTTTTTTTATATAAAAAATAAAAATGTTATAGGGGTGAGCCACTTTTGAGACGCACCCGGTATAGGTTTCCAATTTTTAGGATCGGGATCCCGTTTTGATCCCGGAATTGACTATCAGAATGAGAAATTTAATCTAAAAAGATACTTAATAAAAATGCAGCTACATACATCAAAAAGAAAATGAGAAACTATCTTTATTAAAATAGACAAAACAAAGTAACATCGTTGGCATTCACATTTAGTAAGTAAAAAATGCAATTCTTGTGTTGCAAAAAGAATAAAAAATAGCAAACACGGAAATATAACTTCTAGATATTCACGTTGTGCTTAGTATAAATAAAATATGATCTTTGAAATAGGTACTAAAGCTAATAAAATCGAATCATTTTAGATTGGGTATTTAAATTTTTCGAGATTTTCGGGATCCTGGTATTTAATATCGGGATTTCGGGGATATGCATACACCGGGTCCCGGTTTGGAAACTCTAAGTATTTGTGCATTATTTTTTCAAATAGCAGCATTTTTTCAAATAAAACTCAAGGTTTATATCTCACTTTATTATTCATAGGCTTTTATTATTAAAAGTGACATTACTTATTTGCAAATAATATTGTGTTGACAACATCTTATTTAGTTGAAAATATTTTATTTTATTTTTAATGAACTATTGCAAATTTTATGACCAAACAGTGATTTAAAACGTCAAAATTTTAAATAACTTAGTACATTTTATTCTAATATTTATAGTAAATAGTATATAATTATTAACAATATATTAATTATAATAGATAAAGTGCCATAAAAATACTGTAAATATATTTTATTCATTTTTTATAGGTATTTTTAATTATGCGATGTGCGCAGACCTATGTATTATGTTTAAATAATTTAAATACGTATTATTATAATAATTATCAGTTATTAAGAAAAGTAATTGAATAATTTGTTTCAATGGAAAAAATTAAGGATAATAACGAAAATTAAAAATGAACATTAATTATACCAATTCGACATGCTATTTTTAATAGTCGTACTTTTTTAATTTATTTCAGATGACAACACGTTTGTATATAATTTTGATTACGAGACGTACAAGAAGAAAGATGGTAAAGAGTACATAAAAATCGCTAAGAGTTCCACGGACATCGATATCAAAAGGTCGTACTTTAATCTGGACAATTTGTTTAATGGAAACAAGGAATTAGGTGAGATTAAAAATAAAATTTACCGATATTTCAGAAATCTTCTAGGAATGACAGCCATAAAACAAACACTTCGAAATAAAAGTATCAAATATGTAATTAAAATTTTCATATACAGGATGAGTCTTAAAAACGAGCAAATATTTTCTGGTTAGTTAAACAGACACCCAAAATCTCATTCAAATCGGAGTACCGGTTTTTAAAAAATCTGAAAAAATGTGTTTATTTTTTTAAAGTTTAATGCCCTCTAGCGGACAACCGAAGCACTTTTGTATAGAAGTAAATTGTGTTCAATTCAACAATTTCAACAAAAATACGTATTAGTTGGAAACTATGTACCGGGTGGCCAACTAAGAATAGACGCCGGCTGCATCTCGGAAACTACTTATCGTATAACTTTGGGAAAAAAATTCTAATAAGTAAATCGACCAAGAGAAATCGCTGAAAATTATTTTCTAGTTCGAAAAATGTCCGCTAGAGGGCGTTTCTCTGATAGCCAATCAGAAAACAGGGGTTTTCTCAAAAATATTCAGGGGAACAGGTATTTTAAATATTACTATTGTAAACATCGAGAAATTTGTAATTTTTTTGATATAGAGTATTTTGCTCTATCTCATAAAATAAAGTGGTGGGGGAAGGTTAAACTTGCTTTTATTAAAATAAGGATAACTCTGGTTTAGGTTAGCCCATTTAAACAAGCTAGGGCTCGTTTAAAAGAGCTTTTCTCCCTTAATAATCTGCGGTATAAATTTTGATTCCATAATTTTTTTCGTGGCAGCTAGAGGGTGCTGTTTGACATCATAACAGATATTGCGCTTTTGCATAAACAATTAAATAGGAGGCTAAATTTCTCTTTGCACAGTTAAATAGAGCACAACATTTCCAAAATATCAGCGCAAACCGCAACTTTCTATCTTCTCTCTAACCGGAGATATTAACAGAACAAGTCATGTTAGGCTGCCGCTTAGGATTATATTATGGTCTAAAAATTATAGTAGTAGGCTAGGAAACCAAAAGAGGTAAATTGGTTACGTCAAAATATCAAAACGTTTAAGTTCAGTTTTCATGCATCCGAATTTCGGGCGTTTTCTTAAAAAAAATGACGTCATAAATTTTTAAACGTGTTTATGTAACATTATCGTCCATCCATATAATTTTTACGAATTTCTTGGTTAATTAAACGTAGGTAGTTTTCAGATTAAATAAGATTCAGATTAGATTAAATGTCCGAAAATCGGACAATCAATAATTATACTAAAATTTCTAGGAATGGCTGAAAACTAGGGGTTTATTTCATGTAACGTTATTTAGTTATTAATCCAAATCCGTTCTTGATTTCACTTGTTTTTGTGTTTTACCTGTTGTTTGTGTTATTTATTATTATATTATGAAGTTTATATCATTTGGGTCACTTTTCATATAGCATTGAAGGTGCGAATCTTAACAATATTATTCATTAACTAACATTACTGGTTCAAATCTACCCTTGATGCAAGTAGTTCAGCACCAAGTTGATTGGTTAATGTTTAGGCAGTAGAGGATAGCGAATGATTGGGCTTTTTTAATTATTTGAATGAAATGAATCATTAGAAATTATGAAATAATATCCATAATTTCTAAGAGATGAATAGCCAATTTTGTTAGGGGATTCATCATGATGAAATTACATTTGTTGCACTTTCATCAGCATGATGGTGCAGTTATGCCACTTATTTTGCAATGAATGTGTCTTCTTGGATACCACTTACTTACTTGAGTACATAGAGATGCTGGAGCGGTATATTTCCATGGCCAGCCAGGTCATCAGATTCAATATGCCTGGGTTTTAATTTATGGGGTCGAATCAAGAACGAACATGGATAAATATCAATTAAATGGTATTAAAATTAAATTAAAATATATGTTTTGTTATTTTGACGTAACCAATTTACCTCTTTTTGTTCCCTAGCCTACTACTATTATTCTTAGACCTTAGAATCCTAGGCGACAGCCTAATACGATTTATTTTCTTAATATCTCCCCCCTTTAGAGGGAAGATAGAAAGTTGCGGTTTGCGCTAATATTTTGGAAATTTTGTGCTCTATTTAACTGTGCAAAGAGAAATATAGCCTCCTATTTAAAGTTTTTATGCAAAAGCGCAATATCTGTTATGATGTCAAACAGCGCCCTCTAGCTGCCACGAAAAAAATTATGGAATCAAAATTTATACTGTAAATTATTAAGGGAGAGAAGCTCTTTTAAACGAGCCCTAGCTTGTTTAAATCGGCTAACCTAAACCAGAGTTATCCTTATTTTAATAAAAGCAAAATTATGGAATCAAAATTTATACCGTAAATTATTAAGGGAGAAAAGCTCTTTTAAACGAGCCCTAGCTTGTTTAAATCGGCTAACCTAAACCAGAGTTATCCTTATTTTAATAAAAGCAAGTTTAACCTTCCGCCACCACTTCAATTTATGAGATAGAGCAGAATGCTCTATATAAAAAAATACAAATTTCTCGATGATTATAATAGTAATATTTAAAATACCTGTTCACCTGCCTATTTTTGAGAAAAACCCTGTTTTCTGATTGGCTATCAGAGAAACGCCCCCTAGCGGACATTTTTCGAACTTGAAAATAATTTCCAGCGATTTCTCTTGGTCGATTTACTTATTAGATTTTTTTTCCGAAAGTTATACGATAACTAGTTTCTAAGATACAGCCGGCGTCCATTCTTAGTTGGCCACCTTGTATATAGTGTATATACAAGGTAGTTGGCCACCTTGTATATTGTTATATACAATAATTTAGATGTATATAGTTCACATATCAAATCACGCGATTAAGCTTGACCGGCACAGCGTTGCCCACTTTTAAATATTTTCTTTTAATCAAAATATTTTAGGAAATAAAAATAAATTAATTATAATTTGTATAATTGGTGGTTCACAACACAATTAATTCATTTAAACCAAAAACTCGTAATACCAAACTAAAGTGTCAAAACGAATGACAATGTCAGAAAATAAATAAATTAATAAATAAATATGGCAACTTACCATTTTCTATAGCAGAGCTACTACCTGAATCCCCAACGGGAAATTTAAATTCCAGTTAGTCAGCCCTGCGCCGAATATATTTATGGTTGAAAACAATAAATTTAAAAATCGCGCCCTCGATTACGTAACTAAAAGTTTAATCGAATATATATGTGTAATAAGATAAATTGATAAGCTTAAAATTTAAAGATATAATATATAGTGTTAACACTACCTACTAACTACTAGACAATTTTTTTACAGGTGAAAATATGAACAAATTTTTGAACGAGAACTCTCAAGACGTAGTGAAAGAATTAGGCTATCCAGTCGTAGCTGAATTGGTCCAAGTCATTGTGAATCAAGTATTCAATGCTTTCCTTAGGGTGGTTCCTTACGACGAAATACTGATACCGTAATATAAAATATTTATTTTCTGTTAAATCCTGTTCTTTTTGTATCATTTCCTGTCCCTTCCTTATTTTTCACAATTCAGCTATGTTAGCTCCGGAATTATCTAGTTGGAGTCAATTTTTCTCTTTCATCTCAAGGGACTGCAAACCAGGCAAAAAGAGAACCATGCAATTAGAAAATTATATTAGAGAATAGCGCGGACATGTAGGACAAACGTGTTTGTCATGTTTAAGAAGTATAATAGTATTACCCTTGAATATGGTATTACTGAAAATATGCCCTGAATCTTCTGAAAGTATGCTCTGAAACTTCTATTTTGCTAGAGTTGGAAATTTTTAGAATTACAGGACGTCCTCATTTTACGCGGTCATATTTTCATGAATTTTTAACAAGCTGTATATAAAAAAATATATAAAATATATATACAGGGTGCTACAAATTGGAGGTACGAGTGTTGGTAATCTCGGTAACCGTAATAGATACGAAGATGGTTAAATTTTAAAAATTTCAAAGATTGCTGAGTTTTTTGGGAAAAACGGATATTTTTGAAAATCAATTTTATTTTTTCCTGTCGTTACTTTTTAGAAAATCAAAAAACTAATTACACATCCTTATAGCCACATTATTAGGGCTATCTAACAGTATTTTTAGATTTTCAAATCAGCTGATAATTTGTGAGATGGGGGTGACATTGACGTCATTTGTAGTGAAATCATTATTTTTCAACATTTACAATAAATTTGTGCAATAGGCAAAGTGGTAACCCTTTCGAACATGTAGAGCATTACAAACTAGTTCGTAGAAGTTGATTTATTTATAATAACAACGATTAATATTATGCATATTATTATATCGTACAATGATATTTCAAATTCATAATAAAAAAAAGTTGAAAATAATATCTTTAAATTGCTGACCTGGATATTATTTATTTAAATCTTTGAGTTGGCTCGATTTTTCTTATTCAATGTTAATTAGCGCTGATCAATATTATTGCGATGAATATAATCAGATTAAATAATTTTTACGAATTACAGCGCTTTCAGATGGAGCGGAGCGTCCGCGACTTCGAGCAAGTACCATAAGTTTATATGAACAATTTCACATGGGTCGCGTATGTTCCGTCCGGATGATTTCGTCCGTCGGCTATCTTGAAAAAAAAAACGCGAACGAAGCGGACGCTCCGCTCTATCTGAAAGCACTGTTAAAGTTGATATATTTATATACAATTTGCACAATTTATGAAAATAAAGCTAATAATTAAAAAAAACACTGTAAATTTTAAGAAAAAAAATCCGTTGCATTTTTTTATATCTGAATGTAGAGACCGCGTATTACATAATTGTACAGGGTAAGTCTTAAATAAGTACAAATATTTTCAGGGGTGGTATATTTCGACCCTATAATCACGTCTATGAATTTTTTCGCTAAAAAAAAACAAAGATTTTGAATTTTTCAAAAAAAAATATATTTTTTAAAATTTTTAGTTAAATAATCAGATTAAGAGTCTATTACGCTGTACTGTTCGGGTCGCTCTCACGGGTCGGGTAATGCGGTTGTGTTGCCGAAGGAAATATATATTATATTTTTGAGAAATCTGCCTAAAGCGGCGGCTACACGACAGCGACTTGCCTGCACGGTATAGTTTGCGCAAACTAGAAGGAACACTGTGCGGTGTCCACACGATGCAAGTAAGAGCGTACATTCATCATTATTTTTATTCTGAATTTGTGGTTCCGTTCGTGGAAATGTCAAGTGACGAATTATTGTTTTTTTATTGCTTATTGTTAAAGAAAAAACAGCAAAATAAACGGTATGGATCGAAGTGGAGTAAAAACTGACTTAAATAGAAAACAATTTTCTTGTACGCATCATTTTTTCTGTTTCTATCGGAATAATCTTTAAATTTTATCTTCCATAGACATGGCAACGATCAATATATTTCAATAAAACTCGTCATAAACTCCTTATTAGAATAAGTACGAATATCAGACATTTTCTAAGAGTTGATAACTAATAACACAAAACCCACATAAGTCACAAAACTGTACCTTGAACTCGCTGATACCGTCTACACGTATGATATCACCGCACAAACTGGTTTGCGCAAACTAAAATCTTTAGCAGTGCGACGTTTACGCAGGCCGCGCTTGTTGATTTGTGCGTGCTACAGTTTTACCGTCTACACACAGCGAGTTCCCGATACAAACAAGTTTGCGCAGGTAAGCTCGAGGTAAAGCTTGTACGTGTAGCCCGCCCTTAAGGCTTAGCCCGATCCTGTCGTGTTTAGCCATACCCAAAATTCCAAACACATATGCTTTGATTAAGGCTTGATTATGGTTTGCAGAGCTTCAGCATTTACCATAAAATAGCGAGCAATTTGTTACAAAACTATATAAATTATATATCATTGTAATCACAAAACTTCAATCTATATTCGTATTGTAACGGAATTTTAAATTATATCTTTATTTTCGAGAAAATTTGGTCCAAACATAAGGAATATTTTGTTGATGTTTGAGCGTCAAAATCTTAAAAATAAAGAAGTTGTCTAAAAATGTGCTACAATACGGATATAGTATAATCCTTTATCTTTAATTTCCTTCTTGATTTGTGTAAAAATACCTAGCCAGTTTTACACAAAACGTTAAATGCCGAATGGACTCTTGATATCTTTGATAATATAACAACATAAGTAGTAGATTAAATTTAGAGGAAGAAAAAAACAGTGGTTTTCAAAATTTAGCAAGAAATAAAACTTAAATTTTCACTTATAATATCACAAGAGCTTAAATTATTTTCGGAAATTTTTTTGAGGGCACGAATATTTTGAAAATTATCCCGAGTCGAAGACGAGGGATAATTTTCCTAAAATATTCGTGCCCGAAAGAAAATTTCCAGGAATAATTTAAGCTTGCGTGGTATTCGGTAAGAAAATTTCACACCTAAATTTGAAAAAAAAAATATTAATCCAACATCATAGATAAATGCAACAAGTTTAGATTGGAAAGCACGTAAAAATTTTAGGTCGCGAAATTATTTTGGGTCGCGACCGTTATACGCGATCTGGCGCTGCTATAGCGGTCGCTAAGAACAACGGCAAACAAAAACAGAAATAATTTTCTCTTGTCAAAGTCAGAATCTTCAAAAATCATAATAATCTTTCAAAATCTAAACCGCTCTCACTAAAGAAATTCCGAAAAGTGTTTATAGCGTCCATTTTCAAAGTAATTATTGCTATCTTGTGAGTTTAATTCAAGTTTTATTTACTCCAACCGGTAATAATTGTGAAAAAGTGGCATTAAAAACTTAAAAAGCTGTGCTGAGAACTGTAAACTGCAAAAACCATCGTGGATCGTGGCATAACGTCGGTTTCCAATGTTTCATAGGTATTTCATACATGCGTCCTTATATAAAATAAAGTTTCTTGTATGCAACACACTGTATTTTATTTATAAAATTAAACGAAAATAATAATAAATTTGATTAAACAATATTTGGCGATATAATTCCGGAAAAGCCGAACTGCCCGGAAATTTTCAAAGTTTTGGGTCGTTGCAAGAATAGTGCCAAATATGTTTACATTTTGTCCTTATGGGCATCTCTTCAATCTAAACTTGTTTTATTTATTCATGTCCAACATGACATTTTAAAATAATTTCAATTTGTTGTTGGCCAAGGTATTGATGTTTTGGACATATTATGTGTTTTTGTCATTTTTGTTGCGATTCTGTCATTAAGCTATTACTAGTTTTAAAACGTCTGTACGTAGAGTAAGAAGTGTATAGCGAAATGTCGCGATTTGGAAAAGTAAACCAACAAGTCATTAAAGAAGAAATTGAAAATATAAAACCAGATAACACCCGAAAATCAAAATCAAGTGTATGGAAACAGTTTGTTGAATTTTGTGATGAAAAGTCGTATAATATTCATGAGTGTATGAGTGTAGTACAGCTGGCTACTATACTGGAGGACTACGCATTTAATATGAAAAAGAAAAATTTTGAAGATTATAAGGAAAGTGTGGTCAAAGTGATGTGGAACTCTACTGCTAAGCAGTTGCAAGAAATTTATTACGAAAAATATAAAATAAAATTTAATCCGTTTTCTGATGTGGAATTTGTGACCGCCAGAGCTGCACGCGATGCTAAGCGCAAAATACTACAGAGAGATTCAGCAAAAAGAAAAGTGAGTGCTTCAGCCTTAACCAGTGACGAATACAAAAAAATTATTGAAATGTGGGATGAAAATACTCCAGATGGGTTGCAGCGTAAATTTTTTCACATAGTTTCACATGAGCTGGCATGGAGAGGAGGGGAAGGACATTCTGCTTGTATCCAATACTTCAAAGAAGAAACTGATAATTTCGGAAACCCAAAAGGTCGGATAGAATATAATCCAATTTTCTCTAAAACCACACAAGGTGGTTCTAAAAAACTGTCGGATAGTAAATGGTTGATTAGAAATTTCGAAAATCCACAAATGTGTCCGGTTCGCTTGTTTAGAAAGTTGATGGAAAAAAGGGGAAATCTTATTCAAACCGACAGACTATTCTTAACACCAAACCCATACTGGAATCAACCCAATTCGAAAGGATGGTACAAGAATAGCCCAGTTGGTAAGAACATTGTATCTTCATGGTTTAAATCAGCAGCTTCAGATATAGGAATTGACACTAAAAAAGTTAAAATAACCAATCATTCTGCAAGAGCAACAGCTGTTTCGAATTTGGCCAAGAAAGGAGTTGGTGAACAACAGCTCATTAAAATTACTGGACATAGTAATAGTCAGTCGATCAAACCTTACTTACAGTTGGACGCTGAACATCATCAACAGATGATTGAATCCATGAGGAGCATTTCATCAAGTACTAGCCAGTTCAATCATGATCAGAGCACAATGCAAAATAAAACAGAAAATACCCAGATTCAAACCACCAATTCAAGCCAGCCTACAAACATTTACAATAATTGTGTTTTTAATATTAATAAAACCTATAATTACTAAATGTGTTTCGTTATTATTTTGCTATATTAGTCGATATCATTAAAGATTTGGCATTGAAGATAATTCAACATGAAATAAATTCTAAAAAAATCATATAGATATATCCATCATATTTCGTTAAATAGAAAAATACCAGCTTTAGTTAAATAAAGGCGGCAGAACTATATTTTTTAGAACATGGCAATTTCGAAGAAATTCATATGTAGGTATATCTAACATATTTCTTAAATAAAAAATATTACTAACCTTAGTTACATCAAATGCTAAAACTCAAATGGGTAATATTTCAATATATAGACATTGTAGTTCATTCACATTATGATTGTAGATCTTATGTTTACCTTTTCAACTGTCAAAAAATTTCCACTAAAGTTTCGTGGCGCCTCGAAAAAATTTCCGGAAATTTTTTCAGTTGCCATGGTAACTAGTCAACATTAGAGCATGTTATTGGTTGAAAAGTAGAGGTGTGAAATTTTCAAAGTAAAATATCTCGGCTATTTTTGACTGAACAAGGAAGGCAAGGAGAGAAGTAAGCTTTTTCGTAGTCTTTCTATGTCTTTCTATTCAATGCTTCAAACGTACAACGTATAAAATCGTGCACAGAAATCGAAACGAAAATTAAAAAGTTTTGTTTTCCTTAAAACCATTAAAGAAAAACTACAGCTAACTAAATAGAATTGTGGTTCTACGCTCTACCTATACAACAATAAAAACACTCGTACAGAAAGTCTAGATTATTACGTGTCCAGACTAACAAACTAAAAAAGAAAATGCAGAGAAAGAACAAAGCTTAGAGCTTTTATTTTAAGATCGTTTGTTTTAGCCTGTCCAATGGATTAAGTTCGATTCAGAGGATTGGTATAAAAGAAACTGCGATTCTATATCCAATTTATAATGCCGATTAGGATTTGTTGCCAATTAGAGTGGTTCGTGACATAAATACGATGTTATTTTGCTGAAATACCGGGATGTGACAATCATATTTAATAAATACTGTCTCTATGTCCTATACAGGGTGTTACAAATTCGGGGTACGAGAATATCTCGGTAACCGTAATAGATACGAACATGGTTAAATTGGGGCAAAGTTGTGCCTTTGGATATTCACAAAGATGCCATCATAAAAGTTCAAAAAATTTGAAGGATTATTGAGTTATTTGGAAAAAACGGATTTTTTTGTAAAACTTGAAAAACAAGTTCGTTATAATAATGCTTTTATTTATTCACTATTCTAATCAAGAATATGCATTCATTCCTTCGGAAACTCTCTATTTATTATCCAGTAATGCTAAAACACTCTATTTGAAAGTCGATTAGAGAAAATAGTATGATTCATTGGCAAGCGATGTAAATATTTAGACAGTAGTAGACGGGCCGGCCGGCTGTAAAGTAGTGTTGTGTTTTGTCACAGAGCTGACATTTGGAGGTTGCCAGTCTTTTGACTAAGGTTGCGAGTCTTTTTGACTATTAAGGTTGCGAGTCTTTTTGACTATTAAGGATGCGAGTCTTTTTGACTATTAAGGATGCGAGTCTTTTTGACTATTAAGGTTGCGAGTCTCTTTGACTATTAGGGATGCGAGTCTTTTGACTAAGGTTGCGTGTCATTTGACTATTAAGGTTGCGAGTCTTTTTGACTATTAAGGTTGCGAGTCTTTTTGACTATTAAGGATGCGAATCTGTTTAGCGGCAGATTTGCGTCCGGGGGAAGCGCCTATACTTATTTCAGGTGACATCAGCTAGTTGTTGAAGATTAACCAATAGATTCAAATAATATTTGAATTAGATGGAAGATATGGAATGGGATATATTGAATAGAATATCAGGCTAGGGGGCGGAGTAGCCCCGGGTGAGTTTTACTATTTAACTATCAATTTTATCCAGATCAGTAAATGTTTGTTTTGTTATTTTCATGTACAATGAGAGTCTGCTTGTCAATGACCAACTAAATGGATATTTGAGGTGAATTTGCATTGTGAGATCCGGTTGAGTAAGCCCCAGAAATAAGCGATTTTACATATTTTAAATCAATTTTATTTTTCCTGTAGTTTATTTTTAGGAAATCAAACAACTAATTACACAATCTCATAGCCACTTTATCAGGGCTATCTTATATTTTTAGATATCCAAATTAGTTGATAAATTGTGAGATACATAGGACATAGACCAACTTAAATCTTTTAAATACGGACCTGCATTTTTTATTTCAGGTTTTAAAAGAATTCGGTCTCCTGAGTATACAGTGCAATTGAACAAAAAATAAATGTGTGCAATAGGGAGAGTGATTAATATTATGCATTTTATTAGATCGTACACTGAGATTTTAAATTTACAATAAAAAAAAGTTAAAAATAATATAATTAAAATTGCCGACCTGGATATTATTTATTTGAAACTTTCAATTGGCTCGATTTTTCTTATTCAATGTTAATTAGCGCTCATCAATATTGTTGCGATGAATATAATCAGGTTAAACATAAAGTGTGGCACATCGTTGTACTCAGAAGACTGAATTCTTTTAAAACCTGAAATAAAAAATGCAGGTCCGTATTTATAAAAATTAAGTTAGCATGTATGTATCTCACAAATGTATGTATGGTGTATGTATCTCACAAATTATCAGATTAAAATCTAAAAATACTGTCAGATAGCACTGATAAAGTGGCCATGAGAATGTGCAATTAGTTTTTTGATTTTCCAAAAAGTAACGACAAGAAAAAATAAAATTTATTTTCAAAAAACTCAGCAATCCTTGAAATTGTTGAAACTTTTTTGATGGTGAACATCTCAAGGCGCAACTTTGACCCAATTTAACTATCTTCGGATCTATTACGGTTTCCGAGATACCAATGCTCGTATCTCGAATTTGTGGCACCCTGTATATAGTTTCCCAGTTCTCTTGTCATGTGATGAAAGAGTGATATTTTAAGGTACTAAGAGTAGAAAAGATTGAATCAGTATTCCCATTCAATCTGAGGCAATTTGGTATACAGGGTGATTCACAGCCATGGCACGATATACGCTTATGGAGAACCAGTGACAGGATTTTTTTGAAAATTTGAATTTTTGCATAAAGACACCTGCTCCATCTGTCTAAATTATTTTTAGCAATTTAGTGTTGCCGCTTTATACTAAAAGTAGTAGCAACTTTCTTATTTTAAATGGAAAATCCGGCATATTATGAGATAAAAAATAAAACATGTGTAAAATTGACAAAAACATGATCTTGAATAAGCATAGGTTAAATCATAATATTCGGCATATTGAAAACTAAACTTTACTTTGGTTTATAGGTTAAGGAAAGTCGACATGTTCGATCTGTCTAACAGCGTTTTCAGATGGAGTGGACCATACGCGCGGAGCGTCCGCGCGGATGTTTTTTCAATATAGCTCATCCGGACAGAGCATACGCGACCCATGTGAAATCGTTCATATAAACTCATGGTACTTGCTCGAAGTCGAGGACGGTCCGTCGCGGACGCTCCGCTCCATCTGAAAACGCTGTAAATCAACTGATTGAATATCAAACAGGGAGAGCAAAAAAATTCTATTTCCGTTTGTTACAAAATACCTTAAATCATTGTTATTTTAAATTCAAGCCTATATATACTATATAAAAAATCGAAACTAAAATAATAGTTATTTATGGCACTACTATGTTATCTTACATATAAGTCACGCTGGGAAATGTTAGCCCTCGAGCAGTAGCGTGTCGTGGATAAAAGGGCGGAGGGGGCGAACACCTTAAGGGGTGCAATGATTAGAAACTTTTTTTTTAAATAATAAGACTACATGAAAACTTTTATTTTTTTAACTATAAATTTGTTTATTAAAAAGTTAGTATAGAAAACAGTTATTTCAAAGATATTCCAAGAATCAATTAAATTTCGTCTATATTTAGATCCTGGGCTGTGTCTGCTTCAATACTGAGAAGTGATAAATAATTGGTTCTATCTTGTGTGCTGGTACACCTCTGGTAATTATTAATTCTTCCTAATCTACTGAAAGATCGTTCTGCACCAGCACTGTTGGTTTGGTTTGGTTTGGATATGAAGACTCTAGATTATTGGAAATTAAAAATGATAAATATTCGTCAGGTGCAAGTTTGTGATCAGCATTAATTTCTTCTAATAAACTGCAAAAATATTTATATTCCTCAACTAAAGAAGGTTTAACATCCGCTTGGTAAAATATCTGTAGATCTATAAGCCATTTCAAATTGTTATCATTGACGTCCATATTCAATAAACAATTAAATTTTTTGCATATATTAAGGAAGTCTTCAAACCGAGTACTTAACTTCTCTAGAGTACCAGTTAAAATGTCTAAAGTACCATAAAACACTGATATCTTGAAATGGCAATCATTCTGGATTTCATCATGATTTTTTTTATACTTCTTTGTCTTTTTGTGGAAAATGATGTTGACGTATAGCATTTATTTGCCAAAATAGTAGCCTGTTTTTTAAAATTTTCAAAATATTTTTCACTTCTTAATGATTTGAGATCTTTATTAGTTAGCAGAGCGAGTGTAAGTTGATATTAACCTTTTGCAAGTGATTGGATTGAATATATTAATTTTATTCAGCACTTCATTATAATCGATTATATTTCGGTCGGTGATTAACCGAATTTATTTCCATCGTGACTGCTTTCGTCTTCTTCTTTGGTGGCGCCGGCGCGGCGCAACGTTATGTCTAGCCTTTGTGTTTTTATTTATAGACAATGGTCTAGCGATAGCGTAGTTTCAAACCCATATGAAAACTTTCGTACGCCTACTTCGTTAGAGATTTAAATTATTAAATATAGATAAACATTAAAAAACAAAAACAAAATGTGAGAAACATATACGTAATTTTTTTATCTTGAAGAGCTAAGGGCACGGTAGGGCACCGTTTGTTTTTGCGTTAAATTTAGTTTTTCTATTTTTTTTCAAAGGGCGCCAGAGGCGCTAAGCGCATAGGGGCGGAGGGGGCGTTCGCCCCCCCCCTGGCCCCCTATACGACACGCCACTGTCCTCGAGGCCGTAGGACGAGAGGGCTAATTTTCTCAAGTGACATACAAAGTTTTATCCAACAGCAGAACTGTTTCATGTCCATTCTCTAAAGAATAATTATTGATTGAAAAGGATCTACCAGTTCTACTTTCATTGTTGCGAATTAATAAATTATCAGGATTCGTTTATGTTATTATGCAATATAGATGTGCGTTTTTTTTTTGTAAATAAATAGTGAAGCACATTCAATAAATGAATAGCACTAGTGCTATTATGAATTCATAATAACACGCAAATTTTAAAATAACAAACAAGCAATAAAAGGTAATAAATACGTTTATTTATTGTAACGGCTTCCAACAAAAAACTAGTTATGTCTTCTTTTCTTAAAATTCTCGATTTTTTTGACCGAAATCCTTCCCATTTTCTTTTTAGAAATGCAATTAAATGGACGTACTTACTAATATATATCTGTATTTTTCTTCACTGATTTAACTGAACGTAGCATGGAATAATATACCCAAAGTGATGAATGAAGCCCTCCTATGTTTTAAAAGATGTTCAAAATATGCCAGGAGAACCTTTTCGTTACCACTATTTTTGATTCCTTTCCCTTTACACCAATCTTCAAGTTTTACATAGGCTTGCTCGTACGTTTGTCTTGATTTTTCGGGAAGTAGAGAATCGACAACGTTTTGCGCAATGTCTTCAATATCCGAAGGGTCACTTTCAGAATCAGAATCACCCATATCAATATTATTTTTTGCTTTGTGCTAAAACTGAACGTTTAACACAAAATTGAACATCAATAATTGAGTTGTCAAAGTCAAAATGGAAACAATCAACAAGCACGGTTACCACGGCGTCGACTAATATGGGCACCCGATAATTTTCAATTTTAATTTTTATGAGGATATATCTGATATTTTAAATTAAATCAAATCTCTTTGGATCGTTCCTCGTGTCGCGTCGTAGATTTAATTTTGAATGATACACGTTCGATAAGAACTTTTTAATGAAACTTGTGTAACGTTACACGCGTTTCATTATGATGTTCGTATCGAACTTGTATCATTAATAACTATTATATGCATGTATACATGTGAGTAATGTTTGTATAAGTAGTGGCTGTTGGATAAAATTGATTTTCAACGATATATCATGTTCCTATTAGTATACCTAAACCTTCTGGTTTCTCCAGTAAAGTCATTTAAAAGATAATAAACCCTATCAATTTTTCAAACATTTTCATAAACAATTCCATTTATGTGTTTATACTGTCAAAGAAAAATATTGTTTAAATATGCTTTTTGTAGTACTCTGTTAAAAAATAACCGTCATATTGCAAAAACGTTATTACCCACCTATTTTTCTGTTTACCGAAATAAAATCGAATCGATATGCCAGTTATTCCGATTGGAAATAAATCCAGTCCAATTTGTATGTGCAAATTTACTTAAAATATTTAAATTGGAGCAGACCATGTTGAAAACCAAATCTTTGATTAAGTGCAAACCTAAATCGAAATCAGTTACTGCTAAACCAATGTTTAATTTTAGGAAAAAATAAAAAAAATTCTAGGCAATCTTTGATTGGTTTTAATTTATATCGAGAACATGTTATATACATTATTCGCTTTTGTTATTTTTTAATATTTTTTTAATTCTTATACACTCAGAAAATTGTTCATCAAATTTAGTTTTATATTTTTATGGTTTTTTTAGAAAACTGTACAGGGTGGCGCCTCTCATGCGCCGCGGAAGCTCCAAGGAGGACGGTAGTTTATATCGAAATTAAATTTTGGCAGCATATTATGTAGGTTTACTGAATTTTATAAAAATATACAGAATTATACAGGGTATCCCCAAAAAAAGTTGCACATCAAAGTTGTGTTTTTTCAAATGGAACACCCTATTTATTAATTGATTTTCGGATTCTAGGAAAAAAATAAAGGTAAGTTTTATTAAAGAAGCATATACCTAAAATCTAAAGATTTTGACATATTTCACATTTTGTGAAAATGATGAGTAAATTTTAAAATTCAATAACAGCTATCTAAATTTTAGTTGACCCTGTATAGCCTGATATTTAATTACAGTAACCATTGTATGTTCAACCAAATTGAAATTTGAGCCAAAAAGTTATACAGGGTGAGACAAAATTAATATGGAACATTAGTCACTTTTAAAAGCAAGTTACTCCTTTATTTTAAATGAAACACCCAGTATATTTTTCGGGTGTTCAATGGGGAATTTGTATATCTTCAAAATATTATTAAGGTTACCTACCCCTCAGACAAAGATTTTCCTAGATATTTAAATTTTTATGATTTTGCGTCATTAGATCTTTATTATTTGAAAAAATCTAGGTGGCTGAGTGGTATACCTTTTGTTAATTTAACAAAAATTAAAGATTGTAGAGTAAAATACTCAACATAAATAAAAAGATACACATTTAAAACATATTTTAATTATTACAGAATTAAAACTAGACATAAACCTATAATTATGTGACGCTCAAAATGCTGCTTTTCCAGTTAACTGCATAAAATGATTGTCTTTTCAAAAGGATCTTTTCATTTTAAAAGGTATATGTGGAAGTCTACCTCTAAAAGCAGCTACAATGATTTCTCTCATGTTGTCGACAATAGTTGGTCGAGTTTTGTAAACACTGTCTTTAACATATCCCCATAAAAAAACCCAGACTAGGTAAAATCAGGAGTATTTAAGTATTCTATTAATTGGTGAATGCATACTGCACTCACCAACTAATAGGATCATGTCAATTCTCTCTGATGTAGGATAAGTTTGCATTTTCGGCAAATTTCTGAGAAATGTTTTTGTTTTAACTGACACAAAATGATAACTAGTTGGCAAAGTTGGACTGATTAGACAACTATGAAGTAATGTCAGACATATCACAGCCACCCTAGATGTTATCAAATAATGAAGATCTGCTCTGATCAAATCATGTAAATGAAAATATCTAGGAAAATCTTTGTTTGAGGGGTAGGCAACCCTAATAGTATTTTGAAGAGACATGAATTCTCTATTGAATATCGGAATAATATACTGGGTGTTCCATTTAAAATAAAAGAGTAACATGCTTTTAAAGGTGACCAATGTTCAATATTAATTTTGTTTCACCCTGTATAACTTTTTGGATCAAGTTTTAATTCGATTTGAAGTACAATAGTTAATTTAACTATATATTAGGCTATACCGGGTAAATTCCAGTTTAGGTAGTTTTTACTGTAATTTAAAAATTGTTCTTTATTTCTAGAAAATGTTAAATATGTCAAAAACCTTACATTTTAGTCATATACTTCTCTTATAAAACTCACCTTTATTTTTCTCTCAGAATCCGAAAATCAATTAATATATAGGGTGTTCCATTACAAAAAACACAACTTTGATATGTAACTTTTTTTAGGGACACCCTGTAGAACTCTCTATATTTTTAAAAAGTGCTCTGAATTAACCTACATATGCTCACAAAATTTAATTTCAATACAATCTGTCGTTCTCCTTGGAGCCTCCGTGGCGTATGAAAGGCGCCACCCTGTATAATATTTTTAACAAAGTTTTGCAAAGCCATGAGTTTCTCAAAATTCACAATAAAAAAATATTTTTATCAAAAATATCTTTGCAATACATTAAAAATAATAACACAATTATTAAAGAAGAATGGAAAAACATAACACAAAGAATTTGCAGTCTCATTAACAGTATGAACCAAAGTTTACAGACAGTTATAGCAGCAAGCAGGGGAGGCAATACAAAGTATTGGAGTATTTTTTACAAGTTTTTTGTTTGTACACTTAGTTATTATAGTAAACGCCACGAATGTTTGGGAGTGATTCACCGGTCGCTACTATGTGAACTAATCTGTTCAAGGTCACATAAAACTTAATTCAAGTGCCGTGGTCTTTCAAGTCATATATAATAATCAATATATAATCTGTTGTAATCTTTGAATAAGAAGACTAAGGAAGGAGCATAATGCTATCCATGTATTCATGCATGGTGGGCGGCAAAAGCACCATAAAAGCACTCTAGGGTGGGGATCCTTGAGTTGACGATTCATTTGACACATTTGAATTTGATTTGAAATTTTGTGGATTTGTCAGTCTTTACGGAGCTTATTTTATGTTATTTATTATTTATTCTACTATTGATAGTTGTATAAAGGTAGTAAATCTAGATGGAAATTGTGGCAGCACTTAAATTAACAGTGACACTATCGCGATTTATCGAAAAAGACTCTAAAATAGTTGGTTGTGTAGCGTGCGGTAGATCTCGGCAAAAATTGTTCTTTAAATAATGGAACAATTTTCGCTAGTAAGTGACTATAATTTACATACGTGTAGTAAACCGATCATTTATGAAATTCACCTAAATTTAAATTATATATTTTTCTTGCATTTTAGCTTTTATTTATTACTTGTCAAAGATTAGATGTCAAAGAATTTAGATACGTTAACTTGACTTACCTGCTTCCAGTAGCGTATCGGATGTTTGTGGTAATAAATACTCTATTATAACTTATCTATTTTTATTAGAATTATATATATAACTACCAACATTTATTCACAACGTAAAATAAAACAACAAATTATTGAGTCTACCCCACGTCTACCCTACATTATAGTTTTACATTTTTTAAACAAACATTAGAACGAAACTGATAAATCGTTGAATTTTTGATGGCCATATTTGAGGCCCATCGCGGTGTACCTAAGATTTTGATATGCTCGATTCCTTAGTGTTCTTATTCATATGTTTGTAATTTGTTGTTTTAAGTGTCAAAGATTGTGCAAAACATATATTTTGTTGAAAATACCGAAATCATGAATATCCCATTGGTCGCTTGCAAGCACACCAATGGACTGACGCACAAAAACGAATCAATCAAAGAAACGCGATATAGTATCGTCTTTGTCAATCACGCTAACATTTTAGAATAAGTAGGAGGAGCGCAGGCAGATGATTAGACCGGGCCTTTAAAAACCTACGTCTGCGGTAAAAATTTACATTTTTAATGTAAAAATGATAGCGCGCGTGTCGATTCTAACTTCATCAAGCGATGAATCGCTCCCAAACATTCGTGGCGTTTAGTCTAGTTATTTTTTTGTAATATCCTTACTTCTGTTAGTGTTACTAATATTTATTAAAACCAAGGCTGTATAGCTAATTTTTACGTTTTTTAAATTTTAATATAGAGTTCTAGTCAGTGTCGATATGACATTACGTCACCAAAGTCACTTCGTAATATTGAAAAATAATATCATAAAGTAATGATAGTTGAAAAAATTGCAAATTGTTGGTGGCAAGTTCATTCCGCTCTTAAAAATTAACCAAGGCATGTGTTGACATGAGTCAAAAAAGAAAATGCTCAGAAGCCATGGTTCTGGCCGAAAAATAATGTTTTAGAAAAAGTTACTCACGAAATTATTGCACAGGGTGCTTTAAAGTTAAGGTAAAAAACAACTCTTCAATTAACCCTGTAATAAGCCAAATACTAAAGTTTATAAGAAACTGGATTAATGAAATAAGGCTACATGAATGAAATAGGGCTAAGAGTAAAAAAATTACACGTTATACTGGAGAAAAATTTCTGTTGCGTTTTTTTAGCATCTCAGTGTGTATAAAATTAGTATGGTTTGAAAGATTTTGATCTATCGAAGACTTTAACACCACCACACGTTTAAATAAGTGTTGTACAGGGTGTTCCGACAATGACCATTGGTGTTTCTGAAACTATACGAGATCCGAAAGTAAAAAATTACAGGAAATCTTCACGAAATGGTATGTCCAATAAATTGACGTTTAGGACACCCTGTACAGAGACAAAGTTATATGGCTCATGGTAAAAAAAACACATACATATTCATTGGAGACTTGCTCAGAAACTAGTTGGCTAGGCAAAAATAAAAACGCAAGGTGTAATTTAATTTTTAATAAAATAACTAGAGCGCGCAACCATACTCCTTTGTTTCGCCGCAAGCGTGGATTATATTTGTGTTTGTGTTTTCTTTTTCCTCCAAGTTCAGTTCTCATTAATTCCATATTTTTTAGCCTTAATTTAGCGCCAGGATATAGGAGAAAAACGACTCCCCAGTGCTCCGTTTTCGTTTATTATCAAAAAAAAGAAAACACTCCAGAAAATGTTTTTATTTCGTTATATAAATACCGGCTTTTAATTTAATGCTGTTTACGGTGTTAATACAGCTGAGTTAATTGAAATAAAATTTATTATGAAGAATATATAATACTCTTTATTCCATATATCATAAGATCCAAAACTTTTGCAATAAAATTATAATGATAAAATAAAACCACTCTAAAGTCTATATACAAAATATTTTTATTTTTACTAAAATTTATGATTTGTGAAGATATTTTTTGAATGAAAATTCATTCACAGATTTTTTACTATTCTTTATCCTTTTAAAAAGTTACAAGTTTCGACTTTGTTATTTGTGATATCGACATTCTTTCGATGTTGTTTGTTGTATGAATTATCGTGAAAATTTATCTTTAAACGATACCAACGCGGTTCATAAACCCATGCTTTCATTAGTAAACAGCGTTGTCATTTTTTCTTTTTCTAGAAACAATTTTTTCAACTGTATTAAATAACACCTGTTTTTTTTTGGAAATCCGCAAACGGCTAAGTTTTCACACAAACAAGTTCTGGTTCAACTCGTTTGCAAACGTCGCTTATTTGTCTTTAATACGGTCCTGTACTGTTGATTTCGAATCCTGTACTGACTGCATGTTTTACGCGATTTTCCTTCTTCTCGGACAGTTTGGACTGTTTTTTCTAATGCATCTTTATTATATTGATGAAAACTCCGTTTTACTTTAGGTTTGATGCTTGAAAATAACCAAAATCTCATAAAAAAATCAGTCTGAACTCTGAAATATGACGTCGAAAAGGGGTTATTGTCCGACTTCTCAAATATATTAAATTTAGTGTTTACCAGTGGTTTGACAACTTTTATTTCCTTTGATCCGCGTTTGTGTTGAGTTTTTGCTGTCCGATCACTAAAAATTACCAAAAACTCATGTTTCATTATATTTCAAGCGATAAAGACAGTAGATATTACATATCAATTATCAAGAAGTCAAGAAAAAGACTAAAACAAAAGAGTTATACTAGTCGGATACTCGTCCAACTACTGGACTTAAAGCAAAATTATATACGAGTTTATCGGACACCAAAATTTAACATCAAAATATTAAAAAGTATTCTTTTTTGTTATTTGAAATAAAAGTTTAGACTATACGTAAAGTTACATAAGTACTTCATAAATTAGATACAAAATTTTTAACTTACCTTACAAACTACTCCATCGGCAAAAATTGGAAAGCACAAACATGTGGTCGCTTTCCCGAATTTTTAACGGTTTCAAGGTGACAATTTAGGCAAAGAAAATGTTATAGAACAAAGCGGAAGAATTGGCAGAATTGGGTTTTTAATTATTTGAAGCAATACTAAGAAGCCATATTTTTAACTTATTTCCCAATAAATACGTCTTGTCCGACGACTGGTGTATGTCCGACTACTGACATATTCATCCTAGTGTTAACCAGAAAGTAATAAACAAAGATGGAACAATATGATAAGAAGTCTATAAACAGGTGTATATATACAGGGTGTTTCAAAACAAATGCGAAAAACTTCAGGGGCTGATTCTTTGTTCAAAATAAAGGGTAGTTTGCTTCATAAACGTTGGGTCAAAAGTCAACCATTAGGGAGATATCGCGGTACAAAGATGGCGGAAAAATAATGTTTTTATTTTTTATCTTGAAAACGAAAAGAGATAGACTAATGAAATTTTTTTGAGGCATTACTGTTATGAAAACACACTTTCTGGTAATTTTTTCACTTTTTAAAATGAGTGGAAGGGGCTTGAAATATACTACCCTCTTATCATTCTTGTTAACGAAATTTAAAGAAAAATCTTATCAAATACATGCAAAAAAAAATTGGATAGTTTAGTTTGTTTAGACACTTTTTTATCTCTTGTGTTTTTTGGTAAAACTCACCGATTTGAAATTAAAAAATAAAATGTAAAGCATTACAATCATGTCAGGACAAAAAACATTTTTGGATAAAGAATCTAGTAGGCTGCTGTAAAACAGTTTTATTTCGTAATAATATCGTTACACTTCTGAACGATAACCTCTTAAAAATTATTTACCAAACAATTTTTAATTCTGTTTTTTAATTCATGAAAGTACAAAATAATAAAAAAAAGTACATATTAAAAAATAAAAATGTTTTTTGTCCTGACATGGGGTAATGCTTTTACATTTTATTTTTAATTTCAAATCGGTGAGTTTTATCAAAAAACACAAAGAGATAAAAAGTTTCTAAACAAACTAAACTATCCAAATTAATTTTGCATGTGTTTGATAAGATTTTTCTTTAAATTTCGTTAACAAGTATAATAGGGTAGTTTATTTCAACCCCTTCCACTCATTTTAAAAAAGTGAGAAAATTACCAGAAAGTGTGTTTTCATAACAGTAATGCTTCCATCAAATTTCATTAGTCTATCTCTTTTCGTTTTCAAGATAAAAATTAAACATTATTTTTCCGCCATCTTGGTACCGCGATATATCCCTAATGGTTGACTTTTGACCCAACGTTTATGAAGCAAACTACCCTTTATTTTGAACAAGGAATCACCCCCTGAAGTTTTTCGCATTTGTTTTGAAACACCCTGTATATAAATATATAGGTATTTATATAATCGGGTTACAACGTTTTCCCCCGTCTTCCGATTCCTAATCTCCACTTCTCTCTATCTCCCCATCCATCTACTTCAAATATCTGTACAAAACTTCTCTATCGATACCATCTCTCCAGCTCTTGCGTGGTCTTCCTCTTTTTTCTTCTACCTTGAGGGTTCCAATTTAATATTTTCTTTGGGATTCGATGTTTTTCCATTCTTTGCACATGTCCATACCATATTAATTGTTGAGTTCTAATGTCATCTACGATATCGTCTTTTTAGTTTCATTTGGCGTCTGATGGTTTCATTTGGTATTTTATCTTTTCTGAATTTTCCAGCCGATCTTCTCCAAAAAGTCCACCTCCGTGGCATTTAGCGTTCTTTCAGCTTTCTCTTTAAGGGCCATACTTCAGAGCTGTAGGTAATTATACTTTTTTACGAAAGAATTGTAAATTCTTTTTTTGTTTTTTTATAGTTATATTCTTATCCCATAGTATTCCATTTAGCATCGAAACTGCTTTTCTGCCTTGCATATTTCTTTCCAATATTGTAACGTTTTCTTTGACACAATGCAATCGGCAGCTTTTCGTCTTTGCGAGCAGTCGTAGGACTGTTTTTTTGTCTATTTTTTTTATTAGGTGTTATAATTAATCAATAAAACAATAATTATTGGGCGCCAGTATTCATTCACTCAGAAATTTTAGATCTCTTTACCTCAACTTAAATTTATTTATAATTAAAAAAATATCAGACAAGGACAGTAATTGATGGATAAAGTTAGGTTTTTAAAATGAATTAATACTTAAGAATAATCAGTAATCAAAATTTAAATGTATGACATAAACAAAAAATAGTATCACTTGTTCTGTTGATTAAAAATCATTGACATATTAATATTAAATTACGCAAAATAAAGTTAAATAAGTACCTCAAACTAACGCAGTTCATGAACCTTGTTGTATGCGCACATAATTCCGTAAATCAAAAGTTAATTAAATAAATATGTCACAAGTGACACCATCACAAAATACTTGAGAAGATATTAAAATATATAAAAATTTGTATATTTAAAATTAAAAAATTATATTTTAATAATGAAATTCAAAAATGATATCTAATAATTACATAATTAATTACGTAACTGTCAACAGTAAGTAAATAGATTTGAAATGAGTTAATAAAAAATATGAAATCTGTGTGTGGACGCTAGGTGTGGGAGCTCATCCCCAATCTACCACAGCCTCGAACAGCCCCCTTACAATACCACTAGCCATGTAGAAATCAAACATGGATCATAGATACAGGCTCTCGTACCTCAAACCACCAATCACAACATATAACTCGCCATGTAACTGGATTTGTAAAACCCCTCACGATGCTGAGGGTTTACTCAAAAATTAAAATCATGATAGGATAACCAAAACCACGTTTAGAAAATCTGTAAAGAGATAAGGTTGAACCAAAAGAGTAAAAATATGATGAAGATCAAATTTACCACCAAAATACCCATGAAAACTTAAAATTGATTCCTTCCCCAAATGCTAGGAACCATTAGGACTACATTCCAAAGGTTAATAGAATTAAAAAGTTTAAACTTTTCCGGATGACTTCAGATAAGTATGTCGATGTTTAAGCCACGAAATCTGAATCAAGAATGGTGACTTCAGATAGTCAAAAAGATGCTCTAGTTCTGCGCCGACAAGGACAAGTACGATCAACAGAGTGTCCGAAATTAATCAGAACCAAAGTCAGAACTAATTCGGTAGGGTGTATATTGGGTTGGCAATAGTATCGTTTTATTAAAACGTTACAATATTGATTCATCCAGTGTTTCGTCTTTGGATATTTTCATTCCGAGATATTTGTTGCTGTTGCAGTGTCTGATGACTTGTCCTGTTGCTTGTCGTAGGTCTTGTTGTTGTCCACCAATGCACATGTATTCAGCTTAATATTCAGTTCCAATCCCCATATCTCATATTCCTCGATAAGTTTTCGGGTCATGTATTCCAAGTCGTCTATATCTTATGCTACAACAGCCTGATCATCTGCGAATGACAAGGTGTACATTGTAGTATCATCATCTACTGGTAATCCCATATAACTACATTTTCGCTTCCATGTTTTCAGTGTATTTTCCAAGTCAATCTTAAATAACGTGGACGATAAGCAACATCCTTGTCTAAGGCCTTTGTAACTGTAAATTCCGGTGTTAAGCCATGGTTTGTTTTAATTCTATATTTTGAGTCACGGTATAAGGATTAGCGTCTCCCAAAGTCTCCCTAAAGGTATACTGTCATAAGTTTTCTTTCTATAGTGTGACCAACGGATCTGTAGCTACGGGGTATCGGCAGGGGAACGCAGTTGTAAACAAAACACGCCCAATTTCATTCATAAAATAGGCATGGGCGTACGGTGTTATATAAAAATAATGTGTATCATAAATATAATACCCGGATTAATAATTTTTTTCAAAAAACTTTATGCTGTTTGAATCGTTACTGTTTGAGTTAGCAGATAAACACTAAAAAGCTTTGTATTAAAAGCCCCTTTAAATATTTTGAATCATTTTATTATTGTGTTGTTAATTATAATAGAAGAAATAACTACAGCTGGGGTTGGAACCTTTGGTGTGTTACACTGCAAAAATAAAATACTAAATCAGTACAATACACCAAAACACTTTTAATTTTACACTGGACGCACGTTTCGCTAACCGTCTGCCATCAGTGCAGATGATCAAGACACTGAGTCTTGAGGTATATTAGTTATATATCTGTACTAACTATATATTTTTTTCTAATACATGATTTTAGATATAACTATTTCCAGCAAAAAAAATCTTTGAAAATAGTTAACTGGAAGCGCAAACAAACATAATTTTACTCACCAGTAGATCCAATATTGCCTATTACACCAGATATGGTATCGCTCCGCCAGCAGTTTTAAAGGTTAGGTCATTGTCTACCAATATGTTTCATAAATAGATAATACTTGGCTATATTTTCGAATTTCGTGTATATATTTATATCTCTCTCACTGCAATATAATGGGCCCTCCATTAATATTTATCTGTTATTTTGACATTTACGCCAAAAAAATTCATTTGATTTTAATAACCCTAGCGTTTCCACAAAAGGAAAAATTCGATTCTTCCTACAATTTTGCAAAAAGCTTTCTAATTGTGTGGGGACGAGTTTTGAATTCGAGATAAAATCTATTTATCAAATTCTGACCACTTTAAAAAAAGTCGTCGAGCTTTTCGACAACAGTCTCACGTGGTCGTTTCTTTCAAACTGGATATCATTTTATCGGGGTTAGTTTTCAGCCTTTTTATCTTCTGTGTGATTTTTTATAGCCGATACGTTAACTCTGGGTATAAAGAAATATCCGCTCAAGTTTACGTTTAAGCGGCAACTTAAGCGAACTCTCTGTAGCTTCTTCATCATAAACCCTATTATGAACACAAGGGAAATAAACCAAATGAGATTTCATCACGTTATTAACACCTATATAAATTAGCTATTATTTCTCTTGTCTGACTATGTAGCGTCTTACTTACCCTTAACAAATTTATTCATTTTAAAAACAAATATACGATCAAACTTGATATTATTAATTAAAACACGAACGAAAAACATTATAACAAGAAAACAAAACAATACACAACTTAACTATCAAATATACGAAAAATATAGGAATAAAGTTTAGGATAACCGGTATAAAATAATGAAATAAAGTAATAATGATCAAAAAAATGACACCGCCACTGGATATTTCAATAGTATTCAATATTCCTACTCTTTTCAGAAGAGACCGTGAAGTTGGGGATAAAGCAAGCAAATAGGAAAGGCGTAAAAGCCATGGCAACCGCGTGGTAACAAATCCTGTGACGTACTCTCGCCAATCATGTTCGATGAATAGGCGGCCATGCGCGGCGGTGCCGGTTTGCCAATGATATCGTTGAAAAATCTTCAACTTTCATAATAAGCAGATTAAACAGAATGAAAGAAATAAGTTATTAAATAAAACATATCGAACAATATGAACTACGTTAAAATTCCTTAGTAATATATTCAGAATATATGCTAAACACATTATATATAATAAAAATATATTAAATTTATGTTTATGTCTGGCAATTTTGCAATTTTATAGATAAACGTGGCAATATCGATTTTTTTTCTCCCATTCCTTCCGTAGCTTCAGATCCGCTGGTCATCAGATCCGCTGGCTTCAGATCCGCTGGTCAGTATATCTATTTCTTTTTATATAAACAGGTACATTTTACTTTTAAAATTATAAAAAATATACAGAACTTTTAAATAAATAAGTTGTTCCAACCCACGCATTTTGGTGTACCTACTTCCATTAACATTTTCCGGTGAAATATCAACAAGTAACTAAACCATACTCCACAGCAAACATCTGTTTTTAGGTTACGTAAGCCACGATAACATCCCATAATGACACGTATAATGTAAGAAACCCATTATCCCCTTTAGAAATGACTAAATCGCCCTTTCAGCCGAACCACTTGGCCCGACATATCGCTAACAAAGATGATGCTGTCGCCATGCCATACGCCCACGAGACCTCTCTCCCTCTTAAGGATTATGAGCTCGCTCTAATAAAGCCTGGTCTACACAAAGGGGGTTGTCTTTTAACGTGCACTCGATCTATATGTCTTTATCGCACACAAACACCCTCTGCGGCTTTTATTTGGTCGGTCTCTCTTGCGCTTTGTTCGCAGATCGTTTGAGTGAAGGCTTCAAATGGCGTTTGAGGTTTTCTGGATCTGGTTCGGATTTGACCAAGATTAATAACAGTTTAACTCGATAGCGGATTTGTCTTTGATGTAACTGTATATGCCAGTGCAGAGAAGTTAGACCGAATAAAGTAATTATATTAAATTAATAAAACATGTAATAAATTATAATGGACTATAACTAGCCTTAAATGGTGGCAGTGCACTGCATGGGTGATTAGTGTTTTTTATAATTTAAGGGTAAGTATATTATATTAATTATCTTTATATGTAGTTTCTGTAAATATAAAGCCAGCTGTCTTAGAAAACACAATCTCCATTTATGATAATTATTTGCATTTTAATTTTAGCTATATTTTTATGTAAACAAAATTGTTCCATGATCTCTATATATCAATATATCTTTCAGACTGTGTTTCACAGTCTGAAAGACAGTCTGTGACAATCTCTAAGTTGGTAAGTTGACTGTTTTGGTTAGATAACTTTTTCGTGCATGTTTTTTTTTTATTTTGTATCTAGTAGAGTTCTAGTAAGGTTAGGTTAGGTTTTTCATACATCTCATGTATGATGTATGAAAAACCTAACCTAACCTTACTGGAACTCTGCGCCCAGGGCCAGTCAACTCAGATACGTATTATTTACAAATATACTCAGGGTTCCCTATTTAACCCCGTGTGCAGTTTCTGTGCCGTAAGAAAAAGACAACATAACCCAGCTCCATATTAAAACTGCATAAGTCTATTTCACCCGGATATGGATTGAACTGCGATTGCGCCAAACTCCGATTGATTGTTGTTTTAGTTCTGTTTGGATTACTTTTTATTTGTGCGCGTAAAAGAGTGATTTTGTTTAGTTTATTGTTTCCAACTATTTTTTGATATTTTTCCAACTCCATGATAATGTGTTATAAATAATATAAATAAAATTGAAGGTTAGGTGAAATGTCAGTCAACCACTTCCCTTTAAAAACATCGACCAATGAAAACTTTTTCAGGTGAGGCATGCGCAGTTAAATGAATATCCGGGTGAAATAGACTTATGCAGAATTCCATATTGTTCTTTCACTGTTTGGGCTTCACTTTTTGGAGATTAGGCTGAGTATATTTGTAAATAATACGTATATGAGTCAACTGAGATATACGACCTTGAACGATCTGTTTTTGGGGTAGTAATTTTCTGGGGCGCTAGATGGCGTATTTTTATTTTAGTTTTTATAGTTGCCTAAGAATTGCGTACAAAATTGTTTTTGTAGTTGCCTAAATAGGCCTATTAATTATGTTCTGTCATTGTTCTGTATGTCAAATTAGTTTTCCGTTTCCGGCTTCCTCCTTCCTCTTCAGTTGTATTTTGCCATTGAACGGAGATGTGCTTTTCGGTGTTTTCTGGTTGTTTGGCTGTGTTTTTTTGCAATCTTCATTTTACAATCGTGATTTTGTATTTTTGATTTTTTTTGAATTTTGTTTTGTGTTCTCTTTGTGCTCTCTTGTATTCCAACGATATTTGTTATGTGTTCTTAAATCTGGTATTATAGTAAATATTATACTTTTTAATCTGTTGTTTTATTTGTTTGTAAAATGTTTCGTGGTATAATTTTCTGTAAATTAAAATAAACTATTTATTGTAACGTATTTGTTATGCACATAAATCTGATATAAGCAAACCATTTAACACTTTTTACAATAGTTTATACCTTTCTATATAAATCCTTGTTTTTGCATTTGACTTGTTTGTAAACTTGGGACCTATCAGATGACTACACATTATTTTGTAGAAATCTGATTGGCTCTAACTGGCGAACAAGTCAATACGTCTTGCTTAAAAATAAATTGCATCTATTTAAATTTGCCGCCACCTTTGTTACTTTCCTGGGTGGCTAGATGGCGCCACTTCAATATACAGATTACAGATTTCTTTACAAATTTGAAACCGTTTTGAAACTAAAAAATGCATGGGAGTTAGCGTTCTTCTGTAGTGTGTTCTTTCTTTAGTGTGTTCTGTGTCTGCGCCTAACCAAAATAGGAACGAAATTGCCACTGGTTCTGTTTTGTGACTTTTTATTAACCTTTATATTAAATATTATAATTATGCAGACGTATTTTATTAAATTTAATAATATTTACTAACGCTTTGTGAATTTAGAAAAGTAATTATTGTAAATTCACTATAATAAAATATTTTAATTTGTTGTTACTCTATAGTAATATTACAAGAAATTGGCGATTTTAAAAGATGAATAAGTAAAAGTACTATGAGATATGCATTTTTTAAATAAATTTATATACAAGAATATTGGTGAATATCTCACCGGCAAAAAAAACCGGCCACTATAAACTAGTCCCAATTTCAAAGTTGGATTTCTCGCGAACTACTCATTAGATTTTGAGGATTTTTTTTTAATTATAAATTAATTCCTTCTTAACGGATGCTACGTCAGCAATTTTTATTCCGAATTTATTTTGAGCATATACAAGGCACAACAATAAGACGAAGTTTTTTGCCCAAATTTTGTAACACCCTGTAGGATGCAGCAGCTGTAGTAGCTATTGCTAAATCAAATCACTTTGTAGCCTCATCTTTTGTAAGCATTTTGTTTCAAATATGTGTATATATGTTGTTTCATGGCAAGAAATAATCCTTAATATTGTTATTAAATTGACAAATTAATTTTTTCAGTGCACCCTGTATTTATTTCACTAAATACCAAATATTCATAGTTTTTCCTAATTTAAACGTCATACAGTTTTAAACACTAAAGCTCACAATCGAGAAAGAAGCTGAAGCTGGGGAATAATCTTTAGCCAACATTAGAATTACTAATCGCAAGGCGCCACGGCTTGAATATCGCTTTGCATTTATCGGATGTTAATTATGAAAGGGCTTAATTGCTCTGGATTTAGAGTTTCTTGCTCTAAAGCCGAGCTATTCTAATCCGCAGACACGCCTCACACCAATAGTTAATAGCATAAGTGTGACTTGTTATATGAATGTATATTCTCGTTAAGTATAATACTCGATACAAGTGCACTTACGTCTATATTTCTGTTAAAATTATTAGTTCTATAATTCAAATATACCGCGTAACAAGGTATTAGATTGATTATTCCTGACAGCAAAAAGGAGACGTTCATTTTGTGTACAGGGTGTCCCAGTTGAGTTGAAATCATACGGTATCTCCGCTATTAGTAAAGATAGGGAGGATGCGGTTTGCACAAATCTTTCGCAAGAGTGAAACGGAAGTTGCTGTAAACAAAATTTTCATAGCTTTCTTCGTTGTGAGCTACAGGGTATTTTCGTAAATTTTGCAATTTGGGACAGCCCCCTATGGGGGTTATTATGGATAATATTAAGAAGGTGAAAACTGATTCTTGTAAAGCTTTTTACGTAGAATACAGTGGCGTAGTCTGTTTTTCTACGAATGTTTTTGAAAATATAAACTAAAGTTATGTCTTTTTTTCAAATGGAACATCCTGTATATTTATAAATCATATGATCCGTCTTGTTATGAGATTCTCCCCCTCATTGTCCATTGTTATGTATACTCAATCCTCTTATACGGCTGTGAGACATGGACTATTAAAATGAACACCATGAGACGGTTGGAAGCTTTTGAAATGTGGATCTACAGAAGACTCTTGAAAATACCCTGGACAGACCATGTACGCAATGAAGAGGTTCTTGGGAGGCTTAACAGGGGCCATGTCATGCGCAGTAGCACAGCAAAGCTTCTGAAGTTGATTATAGAAGGAAAAGTAGAAGGCAGAAGAGGACTTGGGAGACGCAAGCACTCTTGGTTGAAAAACTTACGAGACTGGACTGGATTGAACTCACCCGAACTGTTTCGAGCTGCGCAGGACAGACAGTGTTTCGCCGCGATTGCTGCGAACCTTCATTAGGATGGTACTATAAGAAGATGAGCTTCTCAAAAATATGTAACACTCCATATTTATTTTTACTATTTACTGCAATATTTAAAAGATACCATTTAAAATTAATTATTAATTATTAAATTATTTTTTAAATCCATACAATTTAAAAGATACCATTAGCAGGCCGTGATAGATAACAAAAAAAATCAAAATGGTATTTACTAAAATAGTCATACACATAATAAAAAATTTTGGGACTGAAATATTTCACTTTTAAACTATTACCACTGAATTTTTTTGCAGATATCTGCATACATACATACTGCCATTACTCGCTGACGAGTATTCGACACGCATCAAAAGATGGTCACGCAAGGCGTTTTCTTTCATGAGCTTTTCTGTGACTGAAAAGCCCGATACGTGATGTTATTTGCCTACCGCACTCCGGACATTCAAAAATCTCATTGCTTTGTTGCCTCTTATCTTTTTGATTGTCGCTGTTAACTGAGTTTACAATTGTTCTCCATTGAGTTCTATTGTGAGCTGCTTCTTCCCAATGATTCTGCATGTTATCCCCTTTAAATTTTCGTGGAAAATATCCTTATACCTTTTGAGTTGTCCACCCGGCCTCCTCAAACGTGACCAGCCCATCTTAAGCGGGATTTTTTTGTAACCATGACTTCAATACTGTCGAAGTTAACTTTTTCAAGGACCGATGCGTTTGAGACATGATGGAACCACCGGATTCGTAAGAGTTGTCTAAGGTGTCTCTGTTGCAACTTGTTTAATGCGTTCATGTGTCGGCGGTACGGCACCCAGGTTTCCCTCCCATATAACATGGTGGGGATTATAATTGATCGGTACACTGCAAGTTTCGTTTTTGTACTCAAGTCATGATTGTAGAAAACCTTGTCTTTTAATTTCCAGAATGCTCTTGAGGCGCTAATCCTATGCTGAATTTCAGAGTCGATATTGGCCTTTTCCGAAATCAAACTGCCGAGGTAATTAAATTCCGCTACATATTCCAATAGTTCTTCTCCGATTTTTATAGCATTCCAGGTTACTATTAGCCCAAAAATATTTCAAATTTATGATTTCACTGTAATAACTATTTAGTCAACATGTTTAATTTATGTCAATGATGACAGGTATTGATAATTTTGATTCCAAATATCTCGAGAATATTACTCGTAACGATTTTTACCAAGAGACCTTTATTACGTAAAAACCTCGTAAATATATATTTTTTTACTTAGTGGTTTTATACAGATACGGACAAAAACTTATTACTCTTCAAACTAGTTAAAAAAATGTAGGTGGCGCCCTCTACAAGTAAGAATCATATTTCAATCAAGTAGAAATCAAATTTCTCATGTCAAAAAACTCTTAGACTCTTAGACACCAATTTTTATCCGAATGTCGACGGTACTTCAGAAATTATTTGGAAAAAATCGAAATAAAAAAGATACTTCTACACCCTGTATCTCCGAAACTAAGCATTTTATTTAGAACATACATTTATACGAAATTTTTTACAGTTCGGACCACCCTGTATAAATAAAACAAGTCCTTCCAAAACGATATTCTCTGTTTCTTAAAGTTTCGAAAAATTTGTGACACTAAGATCTTTATTGTTATAGCTTATGTAGTGAAACCATATCTTGGTAAAATGTTTCGAAACAAAAAGCAATTTATGATACGAAACATATGTATCAAAAATGTGACGAAACTGTTTCGCAATGTTTCTCAGCAAAGATGTTTCGATTTTGTGTCTAAAAATGCTACGTCTAAAAATACCACGACCTTAGCAACTTTCATAATCATTTTCTTTCAACATTCTCTATATATTTATTTATTCCAAATTAAGTCATATAAAGGAAAATAATGTTCGCGTAATTACTTCATATTTATTCTTCACGTTCGCCGACTTCTTTTCGGCCCTTTTTAATAATAGAAATAATGAAAGGACTACGAGAAAAAAAACGGGCAAAATCTCGCCGGGAAAACAAGTATAATTTTATTCGGAACGCGTGCGAAATTATTTCGCGAACTCTCTCTGTCCGTTTACGTGATTAAAATTTCATCGTGGCAACCTCATTTCACGCCCGCCGCCGGTCTGTCTTTTCTCTCCCGGAAAACCCTCTGTCGCTTGTTTAGAACATCCCCCAACCCTTAAAACCATCCTATAACGTCCTGACTTCTCGCTATTCAAATGCGATTTAATTTAAAATAAAATCCGTATATGTATGTCTATCCGGCTTAATTTAGTTAAATATCCATCCTATGTCATACATATTGTCAAGACTAAATTTGGACCGACTTGCGTTTATGACAATCTGTGAAAAATTGTACAGTACATCGACCTGTTCTGTAGCTATGTAGGGATTCGTAAGGGGTGAAAAGAAATTCTTTGTTAGCGAGCAATTCGTGGGCGTGCTATAAATATTTAAATAACATTGCTTATACATAAATTTAAAAATTACCTACCTAATCAGTTTTTTTTCAACGTTTTCCACGTAAATGAGACATAATATTTATCATTATCATCATTTTTTGCTTATTCAACCATTTTCAATTATGGTTTATAGTGTGACCAACGGATCTGTAACTACGGGGTATCGGCAGGGGAACGCAGTTGTAAACAAAACACGCCCAATTTCATTCATAAAATAGGCATGGGCGTACGGTGTTTTATGAAAATAATGTGTATCATAAATATAATATTCAGATTAATAGTTTTTTCAAAAAACTTTATGCTGTTTGAATCGTTACTGTTGAGTTAGCAGATACACACTAAAAGCTTTTATTAAAGCTCCCTTAAATATTTTGAATCATTTTATTATTATGTGTTGTTAATATAATAGAAGAAATAATTACAGCTGGGGGTTGGAACCTTTGGTCTTAAACAGCAAAATAAAACACTAAAGCAGTACAAAACACTTTTAATTTTACACTGGACGCACGTTTCGCTAACCATGTCTGCCATCAGCAGATGATCAAGACTGAGTCTTGAGGTGTATTTATTTATATATCTGTACTAACTATATTTTTTTCTATAATACATAATTTTAGATATAACTATTTCCAGCAAAAAAAAATCTTGAAAATAGTTAACTTTGGAAGCGCAAACAAAACATAATTTTACGCAGTAGATCCAATATTGCCTATTACACCAGATATGGTATCGCTCCGCCAGCACTTTTTAAAGGTTAGGTCATTGTCTACCCATATGTTTTATCCAAATAGATAATACTTGGCTATATTTTCGAATTTCGCGTATATATTTATATCTCTCTCTGCAATTTAAGGGGCCGCTCCATTAATATGTATCTGTTATTTTGACATTTACGCCAAAAAAATTCATTTGATTTTAATAACCCCCTTAGCGTTTCCCTGCCATAGGAAAATTCGATTCTTCCTGCAATTTTTGCAAAAGCTTTCTAATTGTGGGGACGAGTTTGAATTCGAGATAAAATCTATTTATCAAATTCCTGGCCACTTGGAAAAAGTCGTCGAGCATTTCAACAGCAGTCTCACGTGGTCGTTTCTTTCCAGGGCTGGATATTATTTTATCGGGGTTAGTTTCCAGCCTTTTTTTATCTTCTGTGTGAATTTTTTATAGCCGATACGCTAACTCCGGTATAAAGAAATATCCGCTCAAGTTTACGTTTAAGCGGCAACTTTTTGTTTAAGCTCGCAAACCCTATTATGAACACAAGGAAATAAACCAAATAAGATTTCATCCATGTTTATTTATATTTATTTTAGTTTAGCTAAAATATTTAGGTAAAATGTGGGTGCTTTTCATTTTAGCCAATATTTAATTTTAATATTCTAATTATATTATTATTATTCTACTTACCTATATAAATTAGCTATTATATCTCTTGTCTGACTATGTAGCGTCTTACCTTTAACAAATTTATTCATTTTAAAACACAAATATACGATCAAACTTGATATTAATAATTAAAAACTACGAACGAAAAACATTATAACAAGATAACAAAACAATAAAACACAACTTAACTACCAAATATACGAAAAATATAGGAATAAAGTTTAGGATAACCGGTATAAAATAATGAAATAAAGTAATAATGATCAAAAGAATGACACCGCCACTGGATATTTCAATAGTATTCAATATTCCTACTCTTTTCAGAAGAGACCGTGAAGTTGGGGATAAAGCAAGCGAATAGGAAAGGCGTAAAAGCCATGGCAACCGCGTGGTAACAAATCCTGTGACGTACTCTCGCCAATCATGTTCGATGAATAGGCGGCGATGCCGGTTTGCCAATGATATCGTTGAAAAATCTTCAACTTTCATAATAAGCAGATTATACAGAATGAAAGAAATAAGTTATTAAATAAAACATATCGAACAATATGAACTACGTTAAAATTCCTTAGTAATATACGTCAGAATATATGCTAAACACATTATATATAATAAAAATATATTAATTTATAGTTCATGTCTGGCAATTTTGCAATTTTATAGATAAATGTGGCAATGTCGATTTTTTTTTCTCGCATTCCTTCCGTAGCTTCAGATCCGCTGGTCAAACAGTAGCTTCCCTCACATACTCTTTTCGTAGTTGGGCCCATTCTTGTCAATTGTTGGCTATGTGGGTCCAAGTTATCCCTGCTAATTTCTTAATATCATGGTCCCATCTCAGGTTTGGTCTTCTTCTAGGTCCCTTAATTCTTCGTGGGTACCATGCTGTAATTTTTGTGGTCCATCTGTTGTCCGTTCTTCTTGCCAGGTGTCCTGCCCACTGCCATTTGAGGGATTTGACTCTGTGGATGACATCTATTACCTGGGTCTTTTTTCATATCCACTCTATTGTTTTACGGTCTCTGTTGGTCATTCTCAGCATATTTCGTTCCATTGAGCGTTGTGCGACCGGCAGTTTCCTTATGTTGTCCGTTTGAAGTGTCCAGGATTCGTATCCCTGCATATTTTGAATAAGTTAACGACATAATTATCTATATAAATTCTGACGGCAAATTACAAGTCATGACTAGTAGTACACATTCGTCGAATGTTTTCTTATTTAGATAGAGTGGTATTCTAGATAATATAATTAAGAATTTAATAAAATTAACAAGAAAACCAATGAAATCACGCAACTATTTTACCGATAACGACTGCATTGTTCTCCGAGCTCGGTCTACTACCGTTTTCTTAGAAAATGAGGCGATGCATCCCGTCAATAAAAATTCGACAAGTTTGCAAGTGGCCAATGCAATGAACGGTAATGAGTGACATACCTACTTGTCAAGTCCATGCGGATTTTGTGTAGAGGGTGGCCCATTAGTGCGAGGAAGTCCAATAACGTCGTTGTCGTTGAAGATTGAAAAAGAGTTTTATAAAGATGTTGCATGGTTTATAATAGTGACAAAAAAGTTATGATAAAATTTTAAGTTTTTTTTTAAATTGTACCCCCAGCTGCATATTTTATTTGAAGCACTATACAGTGTTGCCATTCTATTTAATATTTAGTGCGTCTCCCTTTCTTGAGTTATAATTCATCACGCAGTCTCAAGGCTAGGTTAGGTTGACTGTTAGCTAGCTAGTTTGACAGAGGTTAGCTCTCCATCTCCAATATCAGTCATATCAAAATTCATTAGTTAGATATTCTGGTGTTTCCCCATTTTTCTCACTAGGTTAGCTGAATAGTCTAACTAGGTTAACTAGATGGTAACCTCAAGAACAGTTAACCTAATAGAACTACTCATTCAGCCAAAAATGTCCGCCAGGTGCATGCGAAAACTACTCGCTTTGTGACGTCATTGTAGTCCTTGTCATGGTTATTAGTCCTTATCCGACAACCAATAATACACACACGTGCATTATTGGTTGCCGAATGCAAAACGTTCATTATTTAGTTTATTTATTTAAACACCTTATATGTATGCAGTATAGAAAATTAACTGTATAAATCGTATTAAATACGCGGATAATGCATTTTTAAGAACAGCAGTTCCCAGCATCACCTTTTGCAGGCATTCTTTTTAGAGTACTTCCGTATTTTGTTTAAAATAATTAATAAACAATATCGTAGGCACTTAGTAAGCACTTTCCACAACACAAAATGAACGTATTTATACACTCTATAGCTCTAAAAACTTTAAAGACACCTTTTTCACATGTAAAATTGACAAAATAATTAACTCAAAATTTCTCAGCTGTTATTTTTACAAGTTTACCATAGGCAACTAATAATACACACTATCATGACAAGGACTACAATGACGTCACAACTGTCAGCTGAAGCGCGGGAAGAGGCGAACGTACGTCTTATGAAGATGAGCAATTCTATTAGTTTACCGTTCTTGGGTAACCTCACTAGCAAACTGGATATCCAGTTTTCACACATATACCGTATGATCGAAAAAAAAACGGCGTCCAGATGGCTTGAAAATGATAAAATGGAATCGACATTCCCCACGTAATTTTACATATAAAATATCAGGGATCTTCATGTCACATAGCCATAGCTGATGCAGTTTTTTGTTATACCTATTGTATAACATTAAAGAAAGGAAATAAAACTGTATTTTGTTTTATAAATATCAAATGATTTTTCTAAAGAATTGTAAGTCCGCAATAAGAAAAATTGTATAATCATCTAAACGAGACATTTACTTTCACAAATATGGAAAATAGCAGGCCTGGAATTCCAATAGGCTGCGACAACTTGAGTAATGCCTACAAGCCATATTCTGCCTCCGCAGTGTAAAGCCGTATATACGTCTCCCCCGCCCCCCATCTTTGTGTAACACCCCTATTACTTACGGCTCCTTTCCAGGCTCGTCATTTATCGAAGCTTCCGGTCTGGGGAAGGGCGCCATTTAATTTATTCGCGCCATCGTTAAATTGGGAGATTTGTTATTATGTCGTTTAATATCTGCGCGCCTTGTCGAATGGCGCGTCGGCATATATTTCATTATGTTAATGAAAGACGAAAAAGGGAAGCAAAATATTTTTTGACAAAATGTACAAAGTACTTCATTCAAGAAACATGGCCATTTTTCCAATAGCTAAATACTGTTTTGATGAAAAATAATAACGACACGCAAAGACGATGACGATGGACGGTATATACAATCAGTCGGCAGTCCGATCAGTCTCACGTCGAATTTCATAGGTCGCACATCATAGTATGCACGGGTTTTGTTGCTTTGAATTTTCAACTTGGAATTTTGCATAATTTGCTTTTTAAACGCATATCGTATAACAAATTCGTGATCGTTATTAACATGCATTTGTCATTTTTTATGGACAAATTTTAGGATATATTTATAACAAAATTTAGGAATTGAAATTAGAGCATTTATTTGCTATATCTGAAGGTAAGAGACATTTACCTAATGCACCTGTATAGATAATGCATGCGTGACTATAGATAGAATAAGAATATAGGTATCGATTTTTTTACAAAAATAATAGATATTAATATAATAATAATAATTACAAAAATTTTAGAATTTCAAGTCGTCGTATTAAAAAAAAACAAAATGTGACCAAAGCTTATAATTTTAATAATTTGTTTGCTTGACTTTGATTAATCGTGATGTAACATTTTTTTGTAATTTGTAGAGTGATGAACCACCCCAAAAAATACAAAGGAGTGAAGAAGCAGAAATAACTACTATCGAGGAAAATAATATCACTTTACTTACTACAGACCAGGAAAACCTAAATTTATCAGAAAATAATATACCTCGTAATATGCCTGTATATGATGTATAGACTTCTCTTAGATCAAAATAAATTTTAGTTGAGGCAATATTATTCGCTATTGGTCTAAGAAAAGTGTCTCTTTAATCAAGAAATGTCCCTTTTCAATCAAGGATTTTTGCATGAATCAAAGAGACTATTGTTCTTGTATTAAGAACTTCTTTGCATATTCATTTTTGGTCAAGAGTGAAATACATTGGACAGATAGATTCTTCTATTCTCTAAAGTAATTTTTTAAAACTTATGAAAAGATAGTTAATGCTTTGGGCAAAGAAACGTCGTTCTTGGCCCTATTGAAAAGCGCCAATCTTTTGGGTCAAAGTCATATTCATTTCGACTGAGTGATCCTTTTTTTTCAGTGTGTACATCGTGTAGACCTGTCTACTGTCTAACATTCCTCAGCCAAGACATTTTCTTCCTTCGGATACCCCTCCGGCCTTCGATCTTGCCTTCGATTAACAGAAGTCGATAAACAAGAATTGATATTTGGGGTTTCGCATTATGTGCCCCAGGTATGCGGTTTTTTTCTTCTTAATCAATTCAAACAATTCGAGCTGTTTGTTGACAAGTCTCAGAACTTCCTCATCTGTTAACCTAGCCGTCCAAGGTATCTTCAGAATTCTGCGATATAGCTACATCTCGGAAGCCTCTAGTTTATTAATGACAGCTGCTTTCATTGTCCAACCTTCCATACCATAGAGGAGCACCGACCACACGTCACACCTTACGAATCTTAATCTGAGGTTAAGATCAAAATCAGAACAGACAAGTACTTTTCGGAACCTCAAGAATGCATGCCGAGCTTGTTCGATGCGACATTTAATTTCCTTGTCTGATGTCCAATCTTCGGAGAGCCAGATGCCCAAGTACTTAAATTTATCTACCCTCTCTATGGACCTTGTATTAAATGTTATAATGGAGTTTTTAAACATCATAAATTTAGTTTTCTTGATGTTTATGTTTAAACCCATTGCTTTACTCTGTTCTCCTACCTTGTTGACCAGTTGTTGTAGATCGTGTATATTATCTGCAATCAAGACCGTATCGTCGGCGTAGCGGATGTTATTAATCCACACTCCGTTAACTTTGACTCCCATTTCCACGTCCTCTAGAGCCTCTTGGAAAATAGCCTCTGAGTACAAATTGAATAGAAGTGGAGACAGCACGCAACCCTGTCGCACCCCCCTTCTAACTTGTATGGGATAGGACATGGTATGAGCAGTTGCATTAATTTGTGGTGTTGCACGCGATCGAATGCCTTTTCATAGTCTATGAAACACAGGCACACATCCTTTCTCTGATCGTAGCAGTTCTGGACAAGCACCTGTATTGCAACTATCGCTTCCCTTGTACCTAACCCCTGCCTGAACCCCATTTTTTGTGAATCGCTTATGTCCCTTTCACATTTTTTGTAAATTCTCTGGTGTATGATTTTCAGAAATATTTTTAGGGTATGGCTCATCAGGCTGATAAGTCTATGATCTACACATTTTCTGGTATTGGTCTTCTTAGGTAGGGGGATAAAAGTAGAACGCAACCTGTCTCATATATAGTGTTAAATACTTTATGTAGTGCTGTTATGCCTCTTTCATTTAGGAGTTTAAGGATTTCTGCAGGAATTTTATCTGGGCCAGCCGCTTTGTTATTTTTAGAATTAAGTATGGCTTTTTCAATCTCGTCTTTAGTGATCGATGGGCCGCGAGTTATTGATATCAGTTGGGGGTCTGTCATCGTCAAAAAGTTCTTCTACATACTTTTCCCAAACATTGCTCTTCTCTGTGCTTTCGAGGACTATCTGGTTGTTATTATTGACTGTCACGGTTGATCTCATTTTCTTATACATATATGCCAGCAGTCTCCTTCAGCTTTTTATGCAGATTAAAATTGTCATGTTGGTTTTGTACCTGTTCTAATTCGGAACATTCACGTTCAGATTAAATTTAGAAGAAAGTAAATCCAGAAAAGATCCAGAGGTTCTCAAGATTCTAGCAAAAAATTATTTGTTTGGAAATTTTTAAAGTGTTATTTTTTCTCGGTTATTTTGGATTTATTTGAAAAACGGAAAAAGGAAATATGTTTCCTTTATCGAGATCTACCAGTCTAGTCCAGAAAATATTTGCACTTACTTAAGACTCACTCTATATAACGGCTCATATATCTTAAAAATTTAAATTATATCAATATTAAATCAACTACAAAAGTATTTATTATTTTAATATTTCAATTTACCATCTTTGTTCAGGAGTCAATCTATTATAAAATAGGTTCTGGCTTTTACACCTTTCTATTGGAGAATTTATATTTGGCAACGTTGCTGGACTCCGAAGAACTTGGATTCTCTCTCCGGCATCATAATTTTTTATAGTCTCCCTGTTCTTCTAACAAAGTTTACGTTCGTTTTTTTTTCTCGTTTTGTAGCAGAGTTTTTTTTTCGCAAACTGTCGAAAGCTATTTTATACGGGCAGGTCAGCTCTAACTTTATATTGATTTGGGAGAACCAGTTTGGGACCTTAATTTTTTATCTATTTTTTTCTATTATATCAAATGGACCACTCTATTTCTTATATTTTATATCATAATCTAGCTGAGCCGGCTCAGAGTTTTTTTGTCAATCTTGTAATGGGGGTGACAGATTGATCTGGAATAATTGAAGCCAAAAGATTTTATAGTTGTCATTTGTTCATTATATTATATTTATATTTCGTTATTTCGATACAAGTATTTTCTATTATCAAAAACATCAAAGGCATCAAAAACGGGTACCTTAAAATTTTCATCAGTGGTAGTGATTGGAATACCGGTTCACATGAGTCGCATTATAATAGCGACCGTTGCAGAAAAATACCGCGACAAAATACCGCGATTTTGTAATCGAGGTTCCAACTTCCTAAGTGTCGCGGTCCTCGCTGATGTAGTACTTCGAGCATTGGTACCTATACTTTTATTTTATACTACCTACCTAGTCTCACAAACCACTGTCAAAAAAAACCTTTATTGGTGACCGGTTTCGGCATTTCCAGCCATAATTAGACTTTAAAAATAGATATAAACAATAAAACTTATATAAATGTATAAGCAAATAAAATTTTCATTTTATTTTATTTGCTTTTACGCTTCATCTTTCAAACAACGCTATTTTATACCATGCTTAGTACATACCAAAAATCGCTATTTCAAAAGTAACGTAGCGACGGGAGTACCAACGCTAATATTAACCGACCCAATCACTACAGGCGAAAACGAAACCCTAAAGGTATGATTCCGAAGACGGCGACAGCGACAAGCGACCGTGACAGACGACAGGCGACAGTGTCGCTTATCGCTGTCGTCATATCATTGTCGATGTCGGCGACAATATGAGCGAGATCTACGATGTAGTTGTCAGTGTTCGCGAAATAGTTATAATAATTAATAAATAGGTCTAATTACGTGATTGAAAAAAATGTGTTACTTGAATTACTGATGGAAGATGATGAAGAGGACGAAATATTATTGTTACTTGTTGCAAAGAAAAGAAGAAACCCCATTTTACCTCTGTTTAAAAACAGACCTAGGGAAGGAAGTTATTCCTTACTCATAAAAAAACATTTATTCAGCGGTAAAATCCATTTTTTGTCAAAAATCTGCGTTTGCATATGAATGACGACACGACAGTACTGGACAAATACCGGTAGCGTCGTCGGTCGCTTAGACGACACGTTGAATAAAAACTGTCGCGCGACACCTGTCGTCGGATTCCGACGTTACTCCATTTGATTCTAAAAGATCGGTGGAGGCGCAACTCAGTAACGACAGGTGCCGCTGTCGTCTGTCGCGGTCGCTTGTCGCTATTGCCGTCTTCGGAATCATACCTTAAAAGCGCTGCAGCGACTGCTGGAACGAAGTAAGTCGCCTCCGAGGTCGAGCGTCGATAGCCAGTTACAGCAGTTACTTCTGTCCGCGACAGGGAACTAAAACTCTAGGAGCGCGACGGCTGGAGCGAACACGTCGCCGGCGCCGTCGCACAGTGCTTCGTCCCATGGACAAAAATCGAAAAAAATAGTTAAAATTTACTAATATCTGAATATGTAATTTTATACTTATAGCAATGTTCAACCATCCTGTATATTATTTTTCATAAACAGCGTTTTTTGTTAGCAAATATTTTACAGTTGAGGGTTGGAACCTTTGGTGTTAAACAGCAAAATAAAAACACTAAATCACCACAATACACCAAAACAATTTTACTTTTACACTGGACGCGCGTTTCGCTAACCATGTTAGCATCATCAGCAGATGATTATAAACTAAAGTACAATCTACAAGTTGAGCGTTTATATACTCGCTTGTGATTGTTTAGTTTTTTATTTTTTTTAAGATGATTCTTAAATGGGTATAAAAATTTTACGTTTTCAAACTTCAAAAAGGCATTTAAAAAAAACATATCAAAACATATCGTATTTATTGAATATTTTTGTTGTCATATCCATACACTTTTAATTTTTGTATAGTTCACCTGCGTCTGCTTGCGACAAACTTTATTTTATAATACTTTTCAGATGGAGTAAAATTGATAAGCAATGCCGATCTGGTTAATACTTGGCTTGATCATAAGGACAAGAACTCAAAATTATTTGTATTTCAAAAAATGTGTTCTTTATTAAATATTGATGAACCTTCCAGTCAAATTAGCACCACTTGTGCCTGAAAAAGTCCACTATGTTGGTGCGAAACGTCGCATAATAAAAGTTTCCATCTTTCAATTTATTATAAAACCTCATACCCACGAAAAGGAAAAAATAATATATGGATATGGTCTATTAAAGAGGTAACTACTAACATCCGAACCCCTCATACCAACAAAAAGAACAGTAACAACGCGAAAAAGTAACATATTAGAAAATTATGTACAGAAATATCTTATATGTGAGGATACTTCATCTACCTGTGATTTGGATACTATAAATTTGGAAGATTCTGTCAGCAGTGATTCTTCTGAATCAGAGAAGTTACGATCTATGCATTTTGTTGTCCTAAAGTAAATTTATAATAGTATTTTAAGTTTGTTTTTAATTAAATATAACATTAATGTTTCTTTTTCATTAAAGAAAAACATTTTTATCTTATATTAGGCTTATATTGTAGGAATCATGTTCTAATGTTATTTCAATTCTTTTTTATCACAGGGATTTATTTAATACTTACACCGTTTTCATACTATAAATTATTATTTGCTTAGATGGAACACAGCTCCAACATTTTTATTATTTATAAGATTTTTTTTTTCATAAACGTGGGACTAAGAACATCGTCATTTAGTACAATGAAGGTACTCATCATTTGTGTCAAATAAACCTAGTTTGAATAAATTGCCTACAATAAAAGAGAAGTTTTGGATTTTTGTCCTCTAGAGCCATATGTTCGAAGCACTGTGCGTCGCCCGACGCTACGTACAGTTTCAGTAACTATTGTAGGCGACCGACGCAATCGCGACGGCTGGAGCTGTGTGTATTTGCAAGTATTTAAGACTCACCCTGTATATGTTGTTGATTATGGATTTTTTTATATTTTACAAATAAAACATGACAAACGATTTTTTGGCACTTAGGACATTATTTACTTCAAGTCTTCAATTGTCTTCACTTTTATATTTTCTCATTGCTGAATTTCAATTAATAATTTTAATGGTATTATCGCCGATTTTGCATCTCCCTGTGTATGTTTTCTAGTAACTAACTATTTTTTTATTAATAAGCTTAATAGCAGTTCAAAAAGAGTAGTTTTACAAAAAGCTCCATTATTTAAAAATAAAAGTATTCTTTTCATAAGCCCTTAATAAACTCTTCGGAAAAATGTTCATAGTACAAAAAACAATTAAAGCGAGAACGAACTTTCAAAGGATTATACTTGGAAACTTTTGTTTTTCTTTATTTACAAGTAACGGTAATTAATTTTCTTTTATAGGTAGGCAAAGTTAATCGAGCGATGAAAATTCGTTCGTAAAAAAGTCCGGGCAGCAACAGAGAAGCTCCGGCTATTGGCTTTAAATTTCCCATTTCCTCTTCGTTTTTTTTTTCGCGAGGCTTTGTTTGCTAACTTAATTTACAACAGGCTTTTAAAACGAGGGCGGTATTGGTTTATTTCTTGGAGATATAAAATAAATATTTCCATTTTTTGTCAAACATTAAAAAAATTAAATATAAAAAACTGGTATATATAATAAGCACAGCTTATTTGGTACCAGCTTGTCACCGTATTGTATATTTTTTAATATCTGGCCTTTCATCTGCTGCAGGTATACTCATATACCTGCCAGCAGTCAGATCGAGAGCCACTTTCGATCGTTTCTTTTAAACCCTTTTTCAATGGAGCTCAGAACCCGACTGATTATACAGGATGCATCTTAAATAAATGCAAATATTTTCAGGTCTGGAAAATATCGATAAAAGAAACATATTTTTTCTTTACCCATTTCCAAATAAATAAGTCCAAAATAACCGAATTATTTTACTTAGGAAATTAAAAAAATATCTTTTGCTTAAATTTTGAGAGCCACTGAATCTGTGTGAGAATCACTGGAAATGGTTTTCTTTCTTATAAATTTAATCTACTACCTATGTTGCCATATTATCAAGAAATTATGATTTTTAATTAAAAACTAAAAAATTTACAATTTTTTAAAATGATTCCAAATTTTCCCATTTTTTTATCGCCAAAAAACCTCACAATCGTGTTTCTGGAGTCGAAATACTCCTAAAAATATTTGCACTTATTTAAGACTCACCCTTTATAAGATAAGCGAGTATTTAGGTAAAATTTCCATGCAAATGATTGTCAGTTGATGGGCTGGTTATAAATACTGTCATGTATACGAGAATAGGCGCAGTACATATCATGCAGACACTCAAAAATAGACAGAAAGGGTCAGCTAGTATTAAATAAACAGTGGTTATCAGTTATTAATTTTTATATCACAGGATAGTGTAGCGCAAACTGATTTTTTGCATAAGTACATCCTTTTTTCCAGTTCATTTCGAATTTAGAAATAAAATCACATTACACATCCCTAAAAATGGATGTAATTGTATTCAATATATGGTTAAACATATTATTATAATATATTACTATTTTTTTTTATTTTGATATAACTCCTTAATTCTACGTTGTAATACTTTTTAAAAACGATGTCTGTATAACAAGTAGTGTTTTTAATATAAGCAGTTGCATAAGTTTTAAAAACAATATCAATCTGAGAAATTATAAAATAATGCAATTAAAAGAACTTACGTTTTCTTTGGATCATATTGTGGATTTTCAGACGGATCTCTGACTCTTAAGTTTTTCCTAATGTCACTTGTGGTGTTAGCAATTCGGCTCTGTGACAAGGATCCTGGAAGTAGCATGGCAATTTCTGAAAAAAAGAATATTATTATGATTATAAAGATGAAACTTAGTCTTAAGCTAATCGAATTATCAATAATTAAAAAAACAGTGTGTAATTATTTAATTAATCCATTGAAACTGATTTTAAATTTGCACAATCTTAACAACGAAGAACTCTTAGTAAGATTTGAGTTTTTTTGATGATTTTCTATTATGTTAAATCTTACATACACAGCCTATAGGTTGGTGCATTCTCCGCCGGTGCTGCCAACATAGGAGAAAATCGTAAACAACCGGTATACCGTGCTGGCAACTGTTACTTTTGGGTCGGCATTTATATGTGTGGAAGTAAATCGCTTAGGGATCTTATTAAGTCGGAGTGAGAGAAATGCGACGCGCGACGGTGTGCTGTTGCGGCGTTGCCGATACGCCTTTCCCTATCAAGTAAAGTAAAATCACGATCGCAAACCGCTTATTTTTAAAAGAATTTTTTTTCAAGAGATAACTAGATAAAGTCATTAGACATGTTTCTAAGCATCTGAAATGGAATTATAAGGATATCGTTAGGGTGTCATTTTCTTATAACGGGAAAACGTCAGTAATCGCGATAATTTAAAAACTCAACTTTTTAAAACATAACAGGCCTACAGGCCATAACTCAAGAACCACTTTAGATATTGAAACTTTTTTTTATTTTCAGGATCGGATATTTTACAATATGTTTACATAAGAAAAATTCGATAAGGTTGTTTTTTCCATTCAAAAATTGTAAACAATCCATCCATTTACTTTTAGAGCATAGCAATTTTCAGCAATCGTGTAATTTTTTTATTGATAAAGATTTTCACATACTGTCTACAAAGAAAATACAGCAGAAATATTAACAAACAAAAACCACAATCTATTATTTCTAATAGATTTCGAGATATCGATTTTTGAATTCAGAGTTCTAATAGCGCGACCACTATCGAACACCCACTCAATTCCACTTATTTTTACCAAAAATGCAAGTGTTTCTAGCTTGCACTTAAAAAAATTCAAGCTATAGGGAAAACTACAACGACTCGTTAATAAATAAACAAATCAAGTATCACGAGACGTAATTAAATCGTGAAGCTGAACGCATGACGTACACCTTTCCCTAGAACTTTAAGTACTGACAGCGGTATTGACTGGGTCGACCGGTCAACTGCGACAAATCTGCTATATCCTCTTCCACGTCTCTTAGCGATGTGCACAGTTTCTCGGTTTATTTTATACGTTTGGCAACGTGTGTTTACTGTCCTCTCTTTGTTCAGTACATTATAAACGTATTGTATTCTTCTTACATACGGAAATCTCGACCCAAGACTAACCTTTGCCAGCCCTTAGTATACAAATACACGGGTATAACAAGGGTTTAACTAGCGAGGTATATAATTATTAGGTATATAATTATTAGGTATATAATTATTCCAACATTCTGAAGTATAATTTGTAAAAATTCTAAAAACAAAAATAAAAAAGTAAATATTTTGATATCTTCAGAAGGTCTAACTTGTATTATAATTTGTTATTGAAGGCAATAGAAATGAGTTCAATTACGGTAGCAGCATAGTTTTACGCACCGATTTTGCTAGCGAAGACATAACTGGTGCCATTTTGGGTAATAATGAATGTTTTTAAAGGTACATAATTATACTTTAAGAAGATGTTCATAAAAAATTAAGCACTAGTTGATTAAAACAAGTATACCATTAATATTGCAAATTATGTTTTTTGTATCCTATCATAGTATATGCCTAATTAATTTTTTGATAATGTAATGAGCACTTTGTTTACTCACTTGTTTCGACGAGCTGCTTGAATCCATTTTTGCTTTTGATCAAATCGGTGTTAGAAGTTGTGAAGCACAATAGATATTTACGATACAAGTGAGTTAACAGCATCATTAAGATGCGTGTGAAAGTTGCACACAAGTATCTTAATGGAGTTAACTTGCGTGTATTGTACAATATTTTATTTTATCTACGTCTAACTATAAAAACACACAAGGAATTTTAAAAATATTTTTAACTAAAATAAAAAAATAAAAATACATTGTAGGTAATGATATAGCGAGAAACTATGGTTACGGGGGCTCGTTGAATTTGACACTTTATGTCAGTTTAATAATATAATAAATATGTTTTCATGTTTTTATAATTATTATCAATAGAACAGTTTATTTGTATTTAGTAGGTACTTATTTATTTAGAAAAATATATTTTGTAAAACATTTATTTTGTTTTACAAAATATATTTTTCTCTTTTGTAGTCATCTAATCAAGAAGTGCAGTAATGAAAATGCGTGAGTTAAGAAACTCTTAACTCACTGACGTAGATAAAATATTGGGAGAGTTGAATCATTACAAAAATGACGAGCTTCATAAAAAATGGTTGACAGCTATTAAAAGAAATAATTTCACTCAAGTGCATTAAATATGCCTCAATAAGGCCATCAAACATCAAACTATTAAATCCATCTTGTTCAGAATATCTAATGTTTTATTGAAGAACTATGCAAAAAAAAGAATGACGTTTTTACCACAAAGACAATGCCCTATGTAAAGAGAAAGAGTAAAGAAAACTAAGCTAAGCGTAAGTTCTACTTACAAACCCCTAAAAAGGTATTTAGTTTTTTTTTCTATATAAAATCTTGAAACACATATTATATTTGTTAGTTATCCTCACCTATTATAGTCTAATTTTACTCCCATTTGTGTAATGCTGCAAAACATAGAAAAAAATATTCCATATTTTTTTATCCAAGCCAGTATAGCCAGTGTAAGCTCCAAGAGCCAGTGTAAATTCCAAGAGCATTTACCAAAGCTTTTACTAAGACAAGTAACTTCCTATACTGTCTATAATAGTATATTTTTATCAAACGTTCAGTAAATTTTAAACTATGGTAGGTAAGTGTTTGCAATTGAATATTTAGTTTATATTGCTATTTTCATATGTTCAGTTCTATATCTGTCATATATTTCTGGTTATTTCTTTTTCCGATAATTTTGAACACCTTATATGCTACCTCAAGTTTGAATATTTTAACACTACCTATTTTCTGAGAAAGCAGACCTTTTTATAAGTAACTAACTGATGTTTTCATAAAAGTAATAATTCAAAAAATTCCATACTTATGTGGAGAACTTTAGAGTCCCTGTATATTAAAAAATTAGTAAAATATTACGTAATCTAACACGACATTTGTGTAAAAAATGTCTATTAGTTTAAAATACGCGCCAAATAAAGCACTTCTATCTCCGCCATATTGGAAAAGGTTGAATGGCCTTGTGTGGAGGTGGTGGTGGTTGAATACCCGGGAGAGTTGAGTAATTGAATGTTATTGCACCCAAAAATCACGTAATTATGTCCTCCTTTACATACTAACATTTTTTCGACAATTTTATTAACATTTGAAATTGTCACAACACAAAGCGACACCCAGTTCAGATTCTTTTACACATAATTTTTACTACCCGAAACAGCGTTATATCACACAAACCTCGTACTTATAGTTTCAATAAATGCACTATTAAAAACTAAAATATTTAAATAATATGACAAAGCCACGATTTTAATATTATTTCAATGCTATCAAAATCGGAACTGCATGAAATACACAGTCAAAACTTTTGATTTTTGACGATCGAGCGCTGCGGACGGAATGTTTAAATCAACTGAAATGCACCAAGTTTATAACCGAAATTTTATGAAAATATTCCCAATTTTGGAATGGAACATTCAATAAAAATATTAACAATGTATTATTTATTAATATGTATAAAAAAATAACCAATAAAAATGTATTGTAATTGTATACTAAAGTATAGAACCAACTTTTATCAAACTTTGCTCTATAAGACTTTTTGTAATAAAAACTTGAAACAGCCGTTCGAAATGTCTTTGCAGGTGTATAGTGTCAACACCGTAAAACTTTCCTTAAAACTTTGTTTTATCTAACTAGTTTCTTTTATTCTCCAGAGAAATCTTAAACCAGTCGAAAGTACGATGAATATATTCATAAAACAAGTTCCATCCAACAATTGTGCCTTGAATTTTAGATTTAGCTCTTTGTTTATATGTATTAACCATAGTCTATACGTATATTAAAAATTCTCTGCTTTATTTTATAAATACGTAGTTTTCATTTGCACAAATCGAACTTTTAACTAGCTATTAGGGGCGTTTTTTTACAAGTGACAAAAATGTAGTAAATACTAGAGGGACTATTTTACGAAAAGAAATTTGGCCTTCGGTGGAGTCGAAAAATATTTATACTAAAATTTATGTAGGGGTGGGGGTAGTCTTGACCCTTCCTGTACTTTTTCTTGATTTTTGTGAAAGTCAAATGTTGAGCACTTAGCAAAACATAGACACCCAAAATTTCATTCGAATTGGAATAACGATTCTTAAAAAAATCTGAAAAAATGTGTTTATTTAAAGTTTGATACCCTCTAGTGGACAAACGAAGCACTTTTGTATAGAGGTAGAGTATTGTGTCCAATGTGCTTATTTTAATTCCAAAAATACGCAGTTGTTCTATGTCCACGAAATATTGGGACATCCTGTATAAACCCATCCACAATAATTAACTTTATATATGATGTATATTTATATTATTATTAACTTTTTATATTAAAAATATTAGAAACCCTTTCTAGCGAAATAAATGCATTGGTATGGACGTCATCTGCCTTTATTCTGTCATCGTCTGCCGAAATCTTTACTGAATCATAAAACAGAGCATATTTATGGTATACAAACTCTTTTAGTATTGAAAATACTTCTAGCCGCATGTACATGGGACCCGTCTTTGAAAAAACGCAATGCTAGATGCGACATGGTACGGTTCGAACTTCGAGTTCAATAACCTGCCTAATCAACTTGTCAACACGTAAGTCGATAGTTTAGCCGGCGTTGATCATCGAATAGAGCAAGTACGTTCCAAGGCTGAAACAAAGTTTGCCGAAATGAGGTTTTATCAGTGTGTGGGCCAACTATTTTATGGATATGGATGTTTAGTCTGGGCCGGCGGATAAAAAAGCCAATATTAATATAAAAAAAAATATGCGTCAAGGTATGGGTTGTTAGGTAGAGTTGGGCTATTTTAATCTAACTCTTTCCGTATGAGAAACAAGGGGCAAATTATACGTGAAAGAGCGGAATAACATAAAAATAAGTTTAGGCTAATGCAATATGTATATTTTCTTGGCGCGTAGAATAATGCGCACAGTCGATGCAGTAAAGGAAATAATTAATTAAATCACTAAGTTCCAAAACATATAATAACTCGGGTCTCATCGGATCTGCTAGGACCTATGTTTTTTTATATGATTATTTTTTTTAATTAACAACTTAGGACAAAGAAAAAGCTTGCATGGTTTCCACCGCCAACAGGCGTAAAAACAAATGAATCTAAGGCGTTGCTAAATATTTATTGGGATAAGTTTTTATTGTTTGAATATTGTTGTAAATAATAATTATCATTTAATTAGTGTTAACTTATCAAAGTTCACAATACGGCGAAATTTCAACAAAATCAGGGGTGACGTGGGAAATACGTGGATAACCCTACGTTTAACCAATATTCGGGCTTTTACGATACTAATATATAATAGTCATTCTGATTAATTTAATCTGGTTCCATAACGAAACTATGAGTTCGAGGTGCTATTGCAAATTAATGCCTATTAATTCTATGCATATACATACCTCACATTTCTATAGTGTCGTGACCGTGATAGTGACCATTCATGAATTCGCATACGTTCATCTCCATCATTAATATTTTCCTCACTAAATTCTTTATTTTTATAAAAAGCCATCACGATAAAAATCAAATATCAAAATATTTAACGTTGCGAATGGTTCACTTGTTCACTATACGTATCTGGAATATATTTGCGAATGGAGATTAGCAAAGTAGATTAAGTATACGTTAGACAGCCGGAGTGCTGACATCACGAATGTCAAATTGCTTTCCAAACAGGGTTTAGTTCTTTTATATTTCTATTGAGTTCTTCCAAATGTCGTCACAAGTTAATATAAAATGTAAAAAACAGGTGATTGCCGACAACCACCGACTTGTGTCTGGTATTTTCAATATGCCTATAATGGTTGCGAATATTGCAAAATCTGTGAATTTTTGTATATTTATCTTATATGAAGAAGTAAATTGATTATTATTAAACGTTCTATCAGCATCTTCCTCGGTATATCACTTCGGATTACATTACATCAAGCGGAACACACGTTGAACACATTCAGAGGACCCCAAATTTACCTAACGCAGGGAAAGTCGCCATTAATAACATCACGGGTCTGTTCCTTCCACCTAAAGCAATAATTAAATTTTCACGCAAACAACCGAGGGAGATAGAACGGCAACCGATCCTACTCAAATAATTTTTGACGCCTTGTTTGCGATATATAGACCCTGAATGTATTTGAAGTGTGAGAATGATGTGTAGGGCTGAACTTTTAGGTAAAATAAAACACTCCTAAAATGTTAAACAAGAGCTAATTAATTATAACTTAAGAGAAAAGTTAAATTGAAATTAAAAAGGAATAATGGAGTATTTTTTACTTATACACTTAAATAGTGCAAATATTTTTAGGGGTAGTGTATTTCGACACTAGAAACATGATTTTGAGGTTTTTGCCGTGAAAATTATTTTTTTCTAAATTCCGAATTTTTTGAAAAAATTTTTGGAATTTTTTTTAGTTTTTGGTTAAAAAAACATAATTTCTTGATAATACGACAATATAGGTAGTAGATTAAATTTACAAGAAAGAAAACCCAGAAAAGATCCAGTGGTTCCTAAAATTAAGCAAAAAAAAAATTCGGGAATTTTCCAAGTAAAATAACTCATTTATTTTGGATTTACGAGGGTGGTCTGAAACGTTTCCGACCTAACAAAGATACAAGACATTTTTTCTGAATATTTTAGTTTATTATTCAACATAGTCCCCTTGTAACTTTACACACTTTTCCCAGCGATGCTCCCATCTCTGTAACCCGTCCAAATAGTACTCGGCGTTTTTCTCTGCAAAATAGTGGTTCACGAAGGTGATTGCCTCTTCATTTGACGAAAATCTCTGTCCTCCGAGCGCAATTTTTAAATAAGGGAACAAAAAGAAGTCGCTAGGGGCTAGATCTGGTGAGTAAGGCGGATGGTCAAGCAGTTCAAACCGAAATTCGTGGATTTTCGCCATGGCAACCGCTGAGGTGTGAGACGGTGCGTTATCTTGTTGAAACAGGATTTTATTTTTCTGTAAATGTGGCCGTTTTTCCGTAAGTTCTGCTTTTAGCTTGTCAAGTAATGATGCGTACTATGCTCCTGTGTTGGTTATTCCTTTTTGAAGATAATCAATTAAAATAACTCCATGACTATCCCAAAAAAGAGTCGCCATCACTTTCCCAGCCGAAATAACAGTTTTTGCTTTTTTTGGAGCCTGTTCTCCCTTTGCCGTCCACTGTTTGGACTGTATTTTTGTTTCTGGTGTATAGTGGTGTATCCAAGTTTTATCTACAGTAATTAATCGATGCCAAAACTCGATTTATTGCGCCTAAACTGCGCTAACATAGCGTTGGAAATGTTCATAGGAACACGCCTTTGGTCTAACGTGAGCATACGCGGCACCCAAAGCGCGGACAGCTTTCTCATGCCTAAATCTTGATTTAATATGGGACAAACACGTTTTTTTGATATGTTCATAACCTCTGCTATCTCTCTCACTTTAATTTGACGGTCGTCTAGCACTATTTGGTGAACTTTGACGATGTTATCGTCGGTAGTTGCAGTTTTTGGACGTCCCGAACGTTCATCGTCTCCCAAGCTCTTACGGCCACGTTTAAATTCAGCTGGCCAAAATTTCACTGTGGTAAATGATGGTGCAGAGTCCCCATACACAGAATCCAACTCATTTTGTGTAGGCGTATTGCCTTTCAAAACCAGATATTTAATGACTCACTCAAACGATTTTTACATAACAACTGCGCAACCAAAATGGCTGAAACTTTGGTGAATAACTGTCAACAGATGAACAATGAAAATTCACTAGCTTTTATCTACGAGTGTTGCCATCTTCACGTTGAGGTCGGAAACTTTTCAGACCATCCTCGTATTTAAAAAAATGCAAAGAGGAAATATGTTTCTTTTATCGAGATCTACCAACCCTGAAAATATTTGCACTTATTTAAGACTCACCCTGTATACCGGGTGCGTCTTCTTTTATCCTTATAGATACAATCAGTTCAACAAATTAATGATATAAAAAACTATAACTTTTTTACGTAAAAAAGGTGGTCTTCGTTTAGTTCGAAAAGGTAAATGGCTTTCAAGATATTTTCCAAACGAAGTGCACCTTTTTTACATTAAAAAGTCCTAGCTTTAATTTTCGTTTTACTGAAATTACTGTATGTATAAGAATAAAGCTGATTACACGGTAACCGCCAACCAGCTGGAACTGAGGACAATTCTAACAAGATTGGAAACTACCAGTAGAGAGTTCGGCCTTCGCATCAATTACAGAAAGACTAAGGTGATGATCGTAGATCACGAAAACAACAACTGCCCAGACATCACAAACATAGATCGCTGCGAAGTTGTGCAACAATTTATTTATTTAGGTGCACTTATATCTAATGCCGGTAGTTGCGAAATGGAAAAATACGCCGCAGAATTCAATTGGGCAGTAACGCTATGACGCAGCTCACGAAAGTGTGGTCGAATAGTCACATAACACAATCGACAAAAATCAATCTTGTAAATAGTCTTGTCTTTCCGGTTATGCTTTATGCTTCTGAGACATGGACATTGTTGGCAGCCGACAGACGACGCATTGACGCTTTCGAGATGCGGTGCTGGAGGAGGATGTTGCGAATACCATGCACAGCACATCGCACCAATGTGTCGGTCCTTAATGCAATCCAATTACCACAAAGACTTTCCAGCACTGTTTATAAACGCATCCTTTCCTTCTTCGGTCACGTCAACAGGAGCGGGCATATGGAGAGACTTGTAGTGCAGGGAAGACCTGCAGGATCCCGTCGCCGAGGAAGATCGCCAACCAGGTGGGTGGACATGGTTGAGAAACTTATGAATACCAACCTGGAGGGTGCCGTTCGAAGAACTGAAAACAGATAAAATTGGAGACGGGCGGTGCGTGCGGCCGTCAGGTCCTTAGAGCCAGAACCAGAGCCACTATACGTCGTACGCGACGTACGGACTTAGACGACGATAAGAATAAAAGAAGTAGCATCACTCTACTCTAATGGAAAGTACCCTTTCAGGACTGTTACATGAATACAGGAATTTTCCGCAATCGCCATTCGCTTTGGCATTAAAATGTGTGAAAGAGTACCAATTTTCAGGGAAAACGTTTTTAAAATTAAACAATGTTTTTAAAATTAAACAATAGCTATTTATGTAACAAGTTGCAAAATGAATGTGTTTTAAGCACGGGATGCAAAATTTAACAATGCGTCGAGTGCTTAAAACACTCTTTTCGCAACGAATTTCATACAAAATTTTTTGTGAAAGCGGAGAATTTGAGATTTTCATGCTATTATTATTATTTACTAGCGTGTATACCCGCGACTTCGTTCGCCTCGAATTAATCATTTGTAATGGTGCTGATAAAGCAAAGCAAGAATTTCTATTAACATACAAACTAGATAAAATTTTCTCACATTTATGTCAGCATGAGAAAAAACAATATGGCGATATTATTATATAACTTGGTAATATTTGAAGGGTAGTTTTATCTCGTTGGAATTTGACTTGAACTGAAAAATCCGTTTGCAAAAAATAAGCTTTTTACGTCAAACAGTTTGAGCAGAATCGTGGTTAATAAATTACCCAACTTTTTGGAACACCTTGTATAATTTTTTAAAAATTTCAAAATATGTAAAAAACAAAATAAATTATGCGTGTCCAAGCGAAAGACTAACCGACTGTTTCCCGAAAGAAAGACTAACCGTTTTTTAAATAACAAATATTGTAATATTTGAGGGGCGTTTTCACCCTCTTGAAATTTGAAATTCGAGAAACCCCTCCTTATCGAACCTCTACAGCCGACAGTCAATCCGTTTGCCAAAAATCAGCTTTAAACGTCAAGCAGTTTAAGCAGAACCGTGATTACTCATATTTTATGAAACATAGTGTATAATTTTTTAAAAAATCTAAAAATATGTAAAACAACAAAATAAAATATACGGGTTTAAGAGTTTTTTTCCGAAAAACTCACCGGTTTTTAAATAAAAAATATTCTAATATTTGAGGGGTGGTTTCACCCCCTTAGAATTCGAGTTTCGAAAAATCCCTTTTTATCGAGCCCCTAAAGCTCTCTTGCGCCCTAAAGTCAAACCGTTTTCCAAAAATAAGCTATTTACGTCAAGCGCTTTAAGCAGGATCGTGATTAATCAATGACCAGATTTTTTGAAACACCCTGTATACATTTTTAAAAAATCTTAAAATATGTAAAAAACAAAATGAAATATACGTGTTTAAGCGTTTTTTCGGAAACTTGACCGTTTTTTAAATAAAAAATATTGTAATATTTGAGGGGTGGTTTCACCCCCTTGGAACTGGAATTTCAAAAAATCCCTTCTTATCGAACCTCTACACCCTAGAATCAACCTGTATGCCAAAATTGAGCTTCTTACGTTGAGTGGTTTGAGCAGGATCGTGATTAATCAGTATGTCAGTCACTTAAGGATTTTATAATATTAGCACAGATAACAATGTGTTATCTGTGATACTAGTATAGATTTTAACATGTTTTAAAAGTGTTTTAAAATGTTCTGGTAATCGATTTCTAAGGCATTGTTTATGCATTGTTTAATTACAAAGTTCTGTCAGGTTCAAACGTGGCCGTATTTCCTACAAAGTTTTGTGACAAAATGAGTGATAATCAGTTTACCTGAGTGAGTCAGTTTACCTGAACAGAAACGTAGATATTAGCAAATTCACAAATCTTATTGCATTTTTAAAAAGAAAAGCTTCCGGATATCAGGCAAATAAATCAAAAGTATTTACAAAACTGGAAATAGAACGCTTTATGAAAGAAGCCGATGACAAAGAATTCCTGTTAGCGAAATTTGTGTTAATCGTTGGAGTATTTGGAGCATGTATGAGGGAAGAAATCACATTTTTGACCGTAGATGCCATTAAAGATTGTCAGTCATTTATTAGTGTGAAGATTCCAAATACAAAAACTCATTTTCCAAGAGTGTTTATGATTACCGAGGGACCAATAGATGGTATCAATTTCTTACATGTATTTCGTAAGTACGCAAAACTTCGCCCAAAGTTAGATACACTATTTTTTACACCCTGTATAACTGTAAACATATTCAAATAAAATTAAATAAAAAAGTCATAAAATGTAAAGCATAGAATTAAAGCATTTTAATTTATTTGTGTCATAAATAGATTATTATTTAATTTTTATTACTTATACAGGGTGTCCCAGAAATAAGTGCAAGTATTTTAAGGGGTGGTAGAACTCGATAAAAGACACATATTTTCTCTTTGTCGTTTTTCAAATAAGTCCAAAATAACGGAGTTATTTTACTTTGAAAATTTTCAAAAAAAATGATTGTTTTTCTAAAATTTTGAGAACCACTGGATCTTTTCTGGATTTTGTTTCTTGTTAATTTAATCTAATACCTATGTTGCCATATTATCGTTTAAACGTAATTACGTTTTTTTAATTAAAAACTAAAAAAAAAGTCAAAAGAATTTTCAAAATTTTCTTTTTGCGAAAAAAACCTCATAGGCATGTTTCTGGGGTTGAACTATACTACCAGTTAAAATACTTGCATTTATTTCTGGGACACCCTGTATAAAGTCTATCCAAGAGAAAGAATTATTGAATGTAGATTGTGGAGATATGAAAGTAATAATATACCAGGTGTTTCACTTAAAATAACAAAGATAATTAGTATTAATCAATTAAAAATAACAAAGAGAGATTAGTATAAAGCGGCAACCATTACAGGTTCTCCATAAATGCCTAACGTACCATGGCCGAACCGAATGGCCAACCAACCCTTTATAAGAGATATTTATTTTTAACAAGAAATAAATACCTAAACGAACACTAAATTTCGATATGGGCCAATTTTTATCCAATTTACATATCAAACATTTCCTGTATCGATCTGCTAGTCTTCGCCTTTTACTTTTTTCCTTAACTGCGCCCCGCCAAACAAAGGGGGCGCCAAATTGCGAGATGACACGAAACCGATAAGCGAATTAAATCCGCGTTTACCCGACCCGATTACCTCTCATCCCCTACCCTCCTTTCCACCCCACCCCCCAACCCTAGGGATAACTTACAAACCTCGTTTTTTTGTCGGTTTATAGGCTGCAGAGAGGGTTGGCTCTGTAGCAAATTCGGTAATATTTAAAATCTAAATTTATTGTATAATAAATTTATATATGAATGACTGGAAATAGTAGAAGAATATGTACAGGGTGCTACAAATTCGAGGTACGAGCATTGGTATCTCGGAAACCGTAATAGATACGAAGATGGTTAAATTGGGGCAAAGTTGGGCCTTGGGATGTTCGCCAACATGCTATCGAATTTTTTTCAAGGATGCTGAGTTTTTTTGAGAAAAACTGATTTTTTCAAAATAAATTTCATTTTTTTCCTGTCGTTACTTTTTAGAAAATCATAAAACTAATTGCGTATTCTCATAGCCACTTTATCAAGGCTATCTATATCCGCTATTTTTAGATTTTCAAATTAGCTGATAATTTATGAGATACATAACCAAATTATTTTTTTTAAATACGAACCTGCATTTTTTATTTGAGGTTTTGAAAGTATTCAGTCTCATGAGTACGATATGCCACACTTTATATTTTTTGGATACTTTAACTTAACAAATCTTTTAACTTCAACAAGTCTGACTCTGGATTTTCAAATTATTTACCCTGATTATATTCATCGCAACAATATGGATGAGTGTTAATTAACATTGAATAAAGGAAATCGAGCCAATTGAAGGATTCATATAAATAATATCCAGGTCAGCAGTTTAAAATATATTATTTTTAACTTTTTTTGTGAATTTGAGATCTCAATGTACGATCTAATAATATGTATAATATTAATTGAAGAGTGGAAATACGAAAGGGAATATATATAAACGGGATTTGGTTTAAGTATTTAATACTAATTTCCAACTACAGCCTATTGCTGCCTTCCCGTTACCCTACGCCACACATCTCGATTTAGAGCGTCATCAGCTTCTAGGTTACGAGCTTCCATTGCTTCCGTAACCGTTCCGTTCCAGGATTTTCTAGGTCTACCTCTCTTTCTTCTGCCCTGGGGAGCCCATTGAAAAACTCTTTTTGGCCACCTGTTCTCCGGCATAGGCATGTCCAAACCATTTTAAGCTAGATTTTCCGATTCGATCTAGTACTGTTTCCTCCGATGCATTCATGATACGCCTGACCTCGATGTTTGTCTTTTTTTCCATCCTAGATATACTAGATGCACTTCTTCTAAGGTAGTCAATTTCAACAACTTGGATTTTGCGCTTCGCGTCTGCACTCAGAGTCCATAGCTCTGAACCATAGCAAAGAACTGACTCCACCAATGTTCTACCAAGTCTCTTTTTAGTTGTTGCAGACAAGTTTCGGTCCCACCAGAGGCTGTTAAGACATCCAATAACTTGTTTGCTCTTCTGAATTCGGGTTTGTATTTCTACTTTGCCCAAACCCTCGTTGTTGATAGTAGCACCCAGGTATTTAAATTTGTCTACTTGTTGAATCTGGACGTTATCATAAATGAAGACTTCAAAATAAGCGTTGGAGTTGACAGCTAAGTATTCGGTCTTCTTTAGACTAACCTGAAGTCCCCATTTGTTGTCTTCTTGATAAAGCCTCTTAGTCATGAACTCTAGATCGCATGAGTCCTGCGCAATCACGACCTGATCGTCTGCAAAGCTCAGGGTAAATAGTGTGTTGTCCTCAATGGGTATTTCCATACCTTGACATTTCGTCTTCCATTCCCTAAGGGCTACTTCGACGTAAGCGTTGAAGATCAGAGGAGATAAGCTGCATCCTTGTCGCAACCCTTTTGTGGTGTTAATTGGATTAGATAGCCTGTGTCCTATCTTAACGTACGATTCATTTACTTTATATAGCTCTTTTATTATCTTAAGCAAAGGTCCATCTACTTCTAAGATATTCAAGACTTCCCATATCTTGCTGCGGGGAATAGAGTCGTACGCTTTCTCCAAATCAATAAATGCTAGATGGACTTCTTGATCTACTGCTATCTTTTTTTCCATCACGTGCTGCAGGACAAAAAGGTTATCTGTGCAAGATTTCCCCGGTGTGAATCCGCTTTGGTCTTCCGAGATTTTGTCACCAATACTGTCCCTGAGCCTACCCTGTAGCACCTTTCCAAAAAGTCGCTGACCGAACTGTTAATGCTTAGGCCTCTATAACAAGCGGGGTCGTTACGATTTCCCTTTTAAAGATGGACACTATGTGAGCCACTCGCCATTCTCGGGGTAGTTTACGGGGTAGGCATCACTGATTAAATAGCTCTGCCAGACGCCAGCGCAGTCTTTGGGTTCCACACTTTAACAATTCCGCTACAATATTACCAGGACCTGGTGACCGCCCATTTTTCATTCTTTTGAGACTTTGATGTACTTCTCTTTCGCTTATCATTAAAGTGCCTGCAAGGTTGTTCTCATCTTCTACTGCTTGGAATTCTGGTCGGTTTTCTGTCAGTAATTCTGCATAGTAGTTGCGCCATTTTTCTATATCCATTCTATTCAAGAGCTTGTCCGTTTGATTGGTTTTCATTTGTCGGATTGTTCTCCATACCTCAGTACTCCGTGCGCCCCCTATTAGGCTTTCCACTTGCTGACACCTTCTTTCCCAAATATCTGTTTTTCCTACCTTAATGGCGGCTCGTACCTCTCTATTTTTTTGCTTGTAATGCTCCAGTTAGTATCTGTTCGGTCTGAGAGCCATCTTTGATAGAATTTTTGTTTGTCATTGATTAAGCTGTCAGTTATCCAAGCTGGTTCATCTTTTTTTTTTCTGCATGTTCTGTTCACCTAAAACTTCGAAAGCTACTTTTTTAATTAGGGTTTTTAGGTTGGTATACTCTAGTTGTACATCGTTACACGCTTTCACTTCCTCTAGGGCTACATCTAATCTTCTCTGGTACAACCATTTAATACTGGCATCGTGTAGTAAATGAAGCTTGTACTTAATACGCTCAGATTCTTCGAAAGGGGATAAGAGCCAAATTTTTCAAAATTAAGTTATTGCATTAGAAACGTAATAAATACCATGCTGCATGTCCTAACAAAGTTACAAGTGTCAAGTGAAAGCGTCTATTTTTATGTATATTATAAATATGTATTTTAAAAAATATTTTAAAAATTAAATATTTTCAGTTCTACTGTGTTTTTCTCATTTATCTGAAAAAAAAAATTTTTTTGGCACGCCCTTTCGTATTTCCACTCTTCAATTATAGTTACATGTTCGAAATGGTTACCACCCTCCCTATTTCACACATTTATTTTTCGTCAATTTTATATTAACTTATTTATCAACTTAACAAAGCGTATCGGCTGTTTCCGATACGCTTCAGTCCGTCCGTCAAAAATTGTATGGAAAGAAAGGATATGGAACGGAAGGGAAACGGAACGGATAGTGTGCATTGTCCTATTCATTTACATGATATAATATTTTATGTAAACGGAAGGGAGCTGATATATCACAACCTTTAAAAGGACATTATAAGGAATCTGTAGGTAGCACAACGCTCAACTGATCGAAATATTCTGATGAGACCGTAAAAGAATAGAGTGGATACAATAAAAGACCCAGGTAATAGATGTCATCCACACCACATACTCGTCCCTTAATATTTTTATTCAAAAGTAGTAAAATAAAAAATGTGCTATATTTACCCATCCCTGACTGATATCGTAGGGATCGGCGGGGGGTTGATCTCCTTCAACCCCCTTCGTATAGTTGCCGTTGCGTTTAATTTGCGTGATAAAGAGCGATGATTTCGGGGTGGTTTGAATAGAAAGGGCGGGCGGAATTGCAAAACGATTACGGTCGGTGGTGAACGTACCCCCTCACTATAAATACGAAAAGCTCAAGAAATTCGATTTGGACCTGTGAAATAAACTGGGTCGGTATAATTTCTAGTCGGAAAAATGTTGATAGAATCGTCAAAATTCGGGAGATTATTTGTTTATGACACTGTCAAAATTAACTGTTTGTTTTATAAGTTTGTAGTCTAAAAGAAATATTATAGTAAAATATACTAGTTTATTCAAATTTACAAATAATCTGTCCAACAAGAAAATACCTGACAATAACAGGTGTTCTCTGTCATTTTTATTAAGGCTGTATTTAGTGGTAAAACCAAGTTAATATACAATGCCACAGATCTGCATCACATACATTGAAAAAAATATTGTTCATAATATTAATGAACATTGATTATTAACTCTTGTTTCATTGGGACAATGATTTTTTTCATTAATATAATGATTTGTTAATCATAGATCGATGTCCGATTTATTAATACTATGAATCTAATTTCATCAATATAATAAAAATCTGGTTATTAAATTAATGTAAGATTTTCATTAATATAATGAACGCATTCATTGTCCCAATGAACGCGTTCTTTATTTTAGTGCTGAAACTTTAATAAACACATATTCATTATATTAATATACTAAATCATTGATTAATGAGTTGTACATTGTGACAATGAACAATGTTATTAATACAACGAACACACTACATTATATTAATGTACGCGGTTATTAATATCATGAATAAAATATTAGGGCTTAAATGTCCGCCATGTTGAGCGGTTACTTTGGCACTTTAATAACGTCTGTATGGTTGAGTTATTCAGTGAGGCTTTAGTTTCATTAGAGCGGTAAGTGTTCTCTTCAATATTTTAAATATTTTAAATAAAAGTCCTATCGTATTGTAGTTAATTTGTTGTGTTGTCAAATCAAATTCCGCTGTGTGAGATCTCTGGTGTGGGTATTCATTAAAACAGCGGTTTCCAAATATGTTTCAGAAGATAAAAAACAAAAAGAAGAAAAACATAGTAACAAGTCGAGGCATGGAACTGATTATGGTAAATTCGAATGTTCTTTTAATATTTGGCATTTTAATTATTTTGATATTCGTCTTTTAGAACCGGAAGAAGATGTTGAGACCTGCCTTCAAGCCCTCAAATTCGACAATTTAACATCGGACCCACTTGATGCAACTTGGAAAGCCTGTTGCAAATTCGTCTAGACGTTATCAAGTCTAAGGATACAGCTAATATAATGAAGAGAATGGTCTTTTTATAGAAATCCCTCAGGATATCGACCGGTAAATTAATTTTCTTATTATAATTTACCCTAAAATTAATAATAACATTACTATTCTCTTCGTTGATTCGATTTTTTTAATTTTTAATTTATATATTCTATATCGAGTTTAATAAATTCTTATTAGTAAGTAAGTTGGCACTATTAGTAATTTTGTTACCTTTGTAGCTAAGGGCTTGTTCAAATGGAAATCTATTTATAGTAGAATTATTTCAGGTAGTTGGCTGCAAAATAAAAACACTAAATCACCACAATACACCAAAACACTTTTACTTTTACACTGGACGCGCGTTTCGCTAACCATGTTAGCATCATCAGCAGAGTTGGCTGGGAAATGACTATCAATGACATTTCATATCAATGACAGCCATCTTCATCATCGATTATACGGTGTAACAAGAGTTACTAATAGTGTCGACTTTTAAATGTATAACTAAATAGGTTATGAAATTATTTCATTGTATTTAAAATTATGAAATTACTTCATTGTACCAATGAATGTGTTCTTCAAATTAATGAACACTGTTCATTGATTTAATGAACTTAAAGTTCATAGAGTTAATGAATTACTTTTCATTGTGCTAATGAAATCGTTCATCGGCTCAAAATTAATGATTTAATTCATTATATTAATGAACTTTTTCATTATATTTATGTCGACTTTTGGTTCAGTGTAGGATCGTATTTTATTTGTTAATTATATTAAGTCAAATTTGACTTGGGCGTTAGTTTTTGGTTTAAAATAGATTAAAAGTGACTTAATAAAATTTACGCTGTTGCTATCGGGTACCTTTACTTAAAAAAAATAAATGGTTAAAAACGATTTTATTGGCTGATTTTTGAAAAAGCTGCGTCTTATTTACATAATTTTACATCACGATAATCATTATCATCATCGACATTTTCAGCTTATTCAACCATTTCCAATTATGGTGTAGCCTCCCTCACATACTCTCTTTGGAGTTGGGCCAGCCAACCCTTGTTGTCTATTGTTGACTAATTTCCTAACAACATGGTCCCATCTCATGTTCGGTCTTCCTCTAGGTCTCTGAATTCCTCGTGGGTACCATGCTGTAATTTTTGTGGTCCATCTATTCCTTTGCTGTTCTTCTGTTCCTTGCTGTAATTTTTGTGGTCCGTTCTTCTTGCCAGGTGTCCTGCCCATTGCCACTTGATGGATTTGACTCTGTGGATGACATCTATTACATGGGTCTTTTGTCGTATCCACTCTATTCTTTTAGGTCTCTCTTGGTTATTCCTAGCATATTTCGTCCCATTGAGCTATGTATTACACTGAGCATTGTGCGACCTGCAGTTTCCTTATGATGTCCGTTTTAAGTGTCCAGGTTTCGCATGTATAGTAGTACATATTGGTCAAATGTTTTCTTATTTAGATAGAGTGGCATTTTAGATCTGAATATGATTGAGTTTCTTCCATAAGTACTCAACGCTTACTTAATTCTTCTGTTGATTTCTGGTTGTACAGATCCCGAGCTGTAAATTAGTTATCCCCAATATTTAATTCTTCTATTTCGAGTGCTGTGTTATTTATTAGAATGTCGTTTTTTCACTAGTTCGTTGTACATTACTTTAGTTTTTGCTAAATTCATTTTGAGACCCACCTTATTGAAGAGTGTTGTATTCAGTTCATTAATTTGTGCTTGTAGTTCTTCAGGACTATTGGCAACTAGGACTATGTCATCAGGGAATATTAGATGCTTAAAATATTCTCCATCTATTTTTAATCCTTTGTTGTCTAGTCCAGTTGACGAAAGATTTCTTCTAATGTTGCTGTAAATATATACAATCATGTTTGTAGCGTTTTTTAAACAACTACCACTGCGAACGGCAGCTTTTCATCGAAGAGTCAAATAAACTATCCGGCCTGAACGAGAGGGAATCCGGTGATGATAGGCCCAGACATCATATATTATATATAGAAAAGACATGTAACGAACTAAAAACGTTACATGTTGCTTTGGGGATATCGCGTCTCCCTGTCGTGCTCCTTTGCCAGTTGGGATCTCTGTGGTTGTTTTATATATTGTTGCGGACCCGTGTGGACTCGACCTAACCTAACTATATGTCCCGCCCTCAGATGACCTTAACATCGCATTAAAGAATAGACACCGTAATGATTTGTTCGAACGTTCTAGAAAAATCGAGTTCCACTGGAATGGAGTAGTACATATGAGAACATTCGAAACCTTCTCTATGCACCTAATGATCTATGGATTATTCAAGAAACTCTTTAGCTGTGGGTATAAAATCCGACGGCTGGGGCCTGCGGTGGATAGAAACAAATAGACGAGTACAGTTGACGCGCTAAATTTAAAATAAATTCTTTCTAGATAAATAGTTATAAATCGTTTGTAAATAGTTCTTTAAGTCTTTTATGGTTATTGTTTTTGTTAATTATTGTTAAATAAATTGTGTTTAAATAAATTGTGACTTTCTATCCACACGGAACCGACGAAAGACGTAACAATGTCATTACTCTTGCTTTGGCTTCTTTGTATATATTGGCGAGAGTTTCTCTATAAGTCCTGTCAATACCTGGAAACCAACTTAAAGCAGAACTCAAGAACCTGGAAGACTCCATCCGTAACCTGGAATGGGTTGGATATCAAGTCTAAGACACTGGAAGAAATTTCACAGAATTTACGACCGATAAAAAACAAAAATCCTCCTTGAATTAAGTAAGAACAATCTTCGGATTGAACATCCAATCTTCTTAAGAAAACTTCAGTAGATTGAAGCTAAGAAACAACGGTAAACAGATACAACGGTACAGATTTTGTGGGAAAAATGGGGAAATACCAGAACATCTCATCACTGAGTGCGCTGAGACGACAACCATTCGTGTCATAAACGTTAGTATGACTGATATCGAAGATGGGGAATGAACCTTTGTAGAACCGTCTCAGATACTGGCTTGTGTCAAAGCCCTAAGACTATATGATGAGTTATAACTCAAGAAAGGGGGACGCAATAGACCTATAAGGTATAAGGTTGCATAGTGATTAAGTTTTTCCCTCCTATACAATCTACAACTCATCAAAACATTTTCCGTATTCATAACATTTATTTTTGTTATAAGCCATAGTACACTGTTATGACAAGTTTTCAATAGGTACAAAAATCAATAGGTACTTGTTTATTTAGAGTTGCTATACTTTCTTGTGTTATTTAAACCATTCTTTTTTTAACGCATTTCCATTTTCTCTAATTAAAAGCTCGTTATAGCATCAGTAATCAACAACTGTCTGCGACTTTCTGAAAACTTAAATTAATTTAGAACTTGTTTACGTTGTAGTTGGGGACAGATCGTAAAGGGAAATCCCGGAGAAAATACCGCCAGTACTCTGATTTTCTGTTAGTTCTGGCTGAATTGGAAAACACCCACAACGCCGAGAATGCTGGTCCCTTTTGTCTTTGTCGGCAAACAAGCCAAATACAGGAAAGAGAATAGAATGGAATGGACTAATTGAATTATTTTTTAATTTTCTTAAGGATTTAACTCTATAAAAATGCTGCTTTGTGTAACTAATAAAAGCAAACTACAGAAAAGAGGAATCGGCATTAGTCTGTTCAACATAAAAAGATTCAGAACAAAAACACGTATAAAATTCATCACAAAACTTCAAGACGCTGATGACCGCGCTGTAGTTGCAAAAACGTTACAGCAATTACAAGAAATGCTGAACATATATAACTGGTCATACCAGACATTAAAAAAACTAAAATCGTGTGCACTCGTCCAGAAAATCATAACGATGCTGTAAAGATCGGACGAGAACTATTGGAATATGTAGCAGAATTCAATTATCTCCGCAGTTTGATTTCGGAATACGCCAATGTCGACTCTGAAATTCAGCACAGAATTAACAGCAGCTCAAGAGCATTTTGGAAATTGAAAGACAGTTTTCCACAATCACGACTTGAGCGCAAAAACGAAAGCCGTACCGCTGACACGGTCGGGTAAGTCCTGAGAAATTTCTTTGGGTGTTTTAGTTGGGGGATTCCCATTCCAGGTTACGGATTGAGTCTTCCATGTTTTTCAGTTCTGATTTAAGCTGGTTTCCAGTTGGGAAGCAGAACGGTTTGGTCCAGTAGTGTTCGGTCCTTTTCTAGCTAAATCGTTTGCTTTTTCATTATCTTCTATCCATTGTTGAGCTGATACCCAGAGTACGAGGACTTTATTTTCTTCGCCATGTTAAAAATATAGTGTTTTGGTGTACGAGTATTTTAGTTAGATTTATGTAGGTAATTTAAAATGTTTGACTGTCACTATATCTATACTAATATATAAAATCCTTAAATGACTCAACCAAACCAAACCACTCAACGTAAGAAGCTCAATTTTGGCATACAGGTTGATTCTAGGGTGTAGAGGTTCGATAAGAAGGGATTTTTCGAAATTTCAGTTCCAAGGGGGTGAAACCACCCCTCAAATATTACAATATTTTTTATTTAAAAAACGGGCAAGTTTCCGAAAAAAAAAACGCTTAAACACGTATATATTTTATTTTGTTTTTTTTACATATTTTAAGATTTTTTAAAAATGTATACAGGGTGTCTCGAAAAATCTGGTCATTGACTAATCACGATCCTGCTTAAAGTGCTCGACGTAAAAAGCTGATTTTTGGTAAACGGATTGACTTTAGGGTGTAGGGGTCCGATAAGAAGAGATTTTTCGAAACTCGAATTCTAAGGGGGTGAAACCACCCCTCAAATATTATAATATTTGTTATTTAAAAAACGGTTAGTCTTTCGGGAAAACGCTTAGACAAGCATAATTTATTTTGTCTTTTCACATATTTTGAATTTTTTAAAAAATCATACAGGGTGTTCCAAAATGTTGGGTAATTGATTAACCACGATTCTGCTTAAACTGCTTGACGTAAAAAGCTTATTTTTGGCAAACGGATTTTTCGAAAGTCAAATTCCAACGAGATGAAACTAGCCCTCAAATATTACCAAGTTATAAGTACAATAATATCGCCATATCGTTTTTTCTCATGCTGACATAAATGTGAGAAAATTTTATCCAGTTTGTATGTTAATGGAAATTCTTTTGCTTTACTTTATCATAACCATTACAAATGATTAATTCGACGCGAACGAAGTCGCGGGTACACGCTATTTTTATATAAAATCATCTTCTTTTCGGGTCAAACAATAATCATTTTCGTTGTAATTAGCCGCTTATTTTCAAAAGACCCAGAAAGATTTTTTTTTTCTTTCCCGTTCTCTCCATTTTCAGCTACTGGCACACGTACTTAGGTAATTTATTAGAGAGGTTGTAAAGTTTCTCGCTAATGGCCAGTAAAGTTAGTTTTCGACTTTTATGACAAGAAAGGAAGGGCCGAGTATTTTACAAGCTCACGGAATTTATAACGATCGATAGTTTGCTACAGTTGCTGTTTCAAACGAGTCGGACAGTCAGCGAAAAGCTACCTTTATTCGACAGAGATATACGAGCATAATGTTATGTAAAATTTAGCCAGTCTGAAGCAGCTAAACTATCGAACTCGTAACGTTCCCTGTAGATTATCCCATGAGGTAATAGTTAATACGTCGTTTGGTTGAAGTAAAATTGAATATAAATTAACTTTTCTCAAGGCCCATTCAAAAGCTCAATTTTTTCGCACAGGCTGTGTGTAAAACTGAATTTTGCAGGCAAACTGTTGTCCTTATCTGAGCAAAATCAAACCAGGGTTGCCAACACTCGGAACTTACATACCGATATTACATACAGTTCATACCAAATAAACTTTTAGTTACATGATTAAGCTTGACCGGCACAGCGTTGCCATCTTTTACATATTTTCTTTTAATAAAAATATTTTAGGAAACAAAAATAGATTAATTATAAATATATCAACAGTTTTATTTACATCAACAAAACTCACCTTCTTAACAGCATTTAACCGCTTTCCCGTTCAAAATATTCTAATAAAGTTGCGATGAGTTTTTTACGGCTATTAAGCTATCTTGTACACTTCGCACTAAAAGAGGTTCTAAAAGAACAATGTTCGACTGCAAGGTCTGCTAGTAAACATTGTTAAGCTTAAAGTATCACAACACTATTTTAATTTAAACCAAAAACTCGTAATGCAAAACTAAAGTGTCAAAACGAATGACAATGTCAGCGAATAAATAAATAAATATGGCAACTTGACATTTTTTACATCAGAGCTACCACCTGAATCCCTAGTGAGAAATTATATTCTAGTCAGCCCGGCGACGAATATATCCATGGTTGGCAACAATGAATTTAAAAATGGCGCCCTCGATTACGTAAATAAAAATTTAATTGATCTTCTTAGTGCCATACTCTATATAGAGCGTCGGCTATCTCTCGCATGTACTTGTGATGTGTGTCATCAATGTTTCACAAGTACACGGGACCTACAGTTTATTGCCGAATCCGAACGGCACTATTTGAGAGGCTGTACAGTGTGGGTCAAATTCGACGCTTTTAAATGGGAACGTCCTTATGGTGAAAACCGCATATCGATATCTGTTACCGTTTCGGAGTTACGGGGTGTTTTTCAAAAATATGCATTTTTAACAAATCGCTTAACTTTTTTGCTATGGAAAATTTTATATTTTTATGAAAACATTTCCAACGCACTTTTTTACGTAGAATTTAATGGTTTAAGTATAATTTTTTTAAAATTAATAATTTAAGAATTATCAACAGAAAATTTGATTTTTTATATGGGACACCCTGTATATTTTTAGTTTATTGAAAATAATTTAAAATTACGTTTCCAAAAATATTACACACTTGGTATTTTGCTCGATTCCTCTTCGAGATGTAGAGTAGGATAAAAATTCGCCCGCTTTAAATAAGTAGGCTTTGAACGGCACAGGCTCGGCTCTAATGCAAAAAAATTCTAGCTGTGAGCATCACTTAAAGCGAAAATAATATTTGCTATGAGAGATGCAGAATTTTATAACAATTTAAAATATATTTAACCAACATAAACACATTTAAACTATATCTAATAACAATAAAAATAAATAGCAAACCAAGACATGAGATTTTGCTACAGGTGTTTGACATATCGACCGTCTTCTGTTATGGACAGACACAGACCGGGCAATTTTGAATATTTCTCGCGGAATTCATTAACTCAGTGGGGGTGAAAGATACCCTCTCATAACTGCTAAGTATTTCTAATTCTTGTCTAGATTATACGGAAGAACCTTTATTCTTCCGCAAATATATCCATAGGATTAGATCAATGGAGCACTAAGTCAGGCGGCCTCGACGGCCAACGGCTGGAATCTTGGTTAGTTATTCAATTATTCTTGAAATTGGCTGCAAAAATTTGCTGATAACTTCAGCGTTCAGAGGCGGTGCGTCGTCTTGCTGGAAAAATATGTTTTCGAGTTCCATTAAGGGCATATCATCAATAAGGGGTCCACAGCCTACTAATTAAAAGTGGCGAACTTTTAAAAATTCTGTATTTCGAAGGGGATTATAACAAAACATCAAGTGTGCGATATTTTTGAAAAGGTAATTTTAAATTATTTTCAGTTAATTAAAAATATAGAGGGTGTCCCAAATAAAAAATCAATTTTTCTGTTGATAACTCTTAAATTATTAATTTTAAGAAAATTATACTTAAACCATTAAATTCTACGTAAAAAGGTGTTTCGGAAATGTTTTCATAGAAATACAAAATTTTCCATAGCAAAAAAGTTACAGCGATTTGTTAAAATGTACATTTTTGAAAAACACCCCGTATTTCCGAAACGGTAACAGATATTGATGTGCGGTTTTCACCATCATGTTTTTGATGAAAATTGAGCTTCAGACACCGATACATATTAATTTTCCTCTATCTCCTATAGAAAAGGTTGTTTCCATTTAAAAGCGTCGAATTTGACCCACCCTGTACAAGGCAAATATACTCAAGGTGGTTTGCCATTGCCTTCCTTGAGGTGGCAGCTCGTTGGTAGCTCTATTTGGATAAATAAATATTTTTATTTAAATAAATAAAGCGACCGTGGCTGGGGATCGAACCCATTACCTTCCGCTCCGCAGATCGACACACTAACGCTGGAGCTACTGTCCGGCCGGCCAGATAAATAATAAAACTTCTTTTTACTTAGAAACTATTAACAGTTTTATATTTGAATAGTGACTTTTAATATGCTCATAAAATAATTTACGATAAAATCATTATCAAGAAATACCGCATGATCGAAAAAAACGGCCAAAGAAGGCTCGATGATAGTTTTGGCGAGGTCTAGATGTCATTTACTACAAATTCACATAAAACTTGTTAAAATTAGCACTAATTATAGGAAAATTAAGGGATACAACAGTTTCGAGACACACAAATATATTTCTAAAAACATGTAAATGAGTCTAGCGCTTGACCTCGCCAAAATAACCATCGATTGTCATTCCCCAGTCGTCTTTGACGCCGCATTTTTTCGACCGTATGACAATATTTTTATTCGCTCGTACTATGTATATCTAATATATCAAAATATTTCTATACGTATATCATTTAAAATTAATTTCCCAATTTCTATGTATATTGAGTGCCATAACAAACTCATTTTTTCCTCTGGAATTGGCACTCCATCTCACATCAATCACAGCTCAAAGTTCCCCAATTGTATGGCGCTCTGCCGTATACCCTCCAAAACTCCTCAAAAACGGGAATTCGATAATTCAGTTATAACTTCAGCCCCTTCCAACTTTTTTGCGAAGTTAGATGGCAAACTTCCGGGTAACTTTAATTAAAATGATTCTGGTGGGACTGCTCCGGGGGAAAGATTGACACGATATGAAAATCTTCTTCACACCTGTTTTCAGACGCAAGCCTCATTAAACTTTTTAAGTAAATAAATTACAATATAGCATTCTGAAGAAATTTCTTGTGGGCAATTTATTATTTCTATAGACTTGCGTTATCATACAGGGTGGCCCATTAGTGCGAGGAAATCCAATATCGTCGTTGTTGTCGAAAATATGAAAACATTTTTATTCAGATGTTGCATCGTTTGTAATGGTGCATTTGTTACGCTCAGTAGTCGAATTCGGGCAATGCCCGAAAAAATACGCAAATCTAGTTTTGAGCAAGTAATATTTCCCAAACCCGAAAAACCAACTAACCAATGAATTAACACCCTCCAAATAACCACGCTAACCAACTCGCCAAATAACTAAACCAATCCAACCAAAAAGAGTGAAACCAATGCAATTAAATCACACTATAAGCAAAAAAAAATAATCGAATAAAATTAATTTTTCGTCTTTGGGAAATATTCCTTGCTCAAAACTATATATGCGTATTTTTCTCGAGCATTGCCCGAATTCAACTATTGAGCATAATACATATACTAAAAATAGTTTGATGTATACAGCGTGTCACAAAGAAAATTATAATAACATTTTAAGTTTCTTTAAATTGCCCCTCCATTTTTCTGTAGAAAATTGGATTCGGCATTCTCTTTCTTATTTACTAAAATGTTGGCTAAAAACCTTATATCCAAAAAGTGGTTAAAAAATGTGGAGTGAATATAGCTTTATTAAAACTTGCTATATTTTCCTAAATACCAATGATAACAGAATAAATCCGCGAAGAAAAATTTACATGTTCTCTACAGGGTAATTTTTATGGCGTCACCAAAATAGGAATATTTAAAAAATGCTATATCTCTATTTTTATAATTGCAACACCCTGTATATTATTTTCCGTTTAGATGCAGGCTTAAATAATGAACATTTTTTCTATTTTAAGTGTTTCTAAATTTTAGCCGTTTTGCAAATATTTGCTATATTACATCCCAAGTAGCAAATTTTATTTTATAAAGGCTGTATAAACAGCTATGTGATAATTTTTATAGGATACCTCAATTCATATAACGTGCTATAAGACCGTAATATGATAGCTTTACAACCAAAAAAGGCCCATTTTTATACAAAAATAAATAATAATATAATAAAAAATTCTTATGCAACTATTTTACACAGCGTTATATAACTATTATAAAACTTGTTTTATTGTGTATTACGTGGTCACATCTAAGAAACAGAACAATAAAAACATTTGATCATTTAGCGAGGTAAAAGAGTATTTTATTTTTTACCGAAGAATATTAGGAGCAAATTATATTTTAAGCCTGTCGTAAAATGAATCTAGAGGATGTGGATTGTTAAAAAGGAGACTTTACTCGACAATGAAAATGGCGGGTAGAGCCAGAAGGTACAACAAATATTTAATATAAAACATCATTAATAGGGTTTGAAAAGTAGGGACAATTTTTGTTGGGCCGAAAATTTTACTGGTAGATTATAGGTATGTATTTGGCAAAAAATTAAAGCGCTTTAATTTCGATTAAGGTTTACGTATAAATTTAAACAATAAAATAAAATAAAATTTTCAAAAATTTTTGTTTTTAATTTAATTAAACACTTTATTACTGTCTGTGGGGAATCTTATCACAAAATAGTTCTCAAAAAATAACATTTTACAATTTATTCTGATGTTTTTAATTTTGCTCATATAATGGCGGCCGTAGGCCATACAAAAATTCTGCCTTAAACATGGCGAATTATAATGCAACCATTTTATTATAAATGAATCCCTTAAATAAGTCTTTGTTGTAAAATAAAACGGTATAGGATAAATATCTATCATTACACAGAATTTCCAGGCACTATAGAACTATTTTGGACATATTGAGATTTGTGACAAATAGATGTTGCCAAATCTCACTTGATTAGTATTTAAACTAACAAACTTGATCAGATTTTCATGGATTCATGCACGCAATGCATTTCATGCGTGCCCGACGAGTGACCGGCAACCTAAAGGCTTGGAAAAACAACAATAAAACAATACAAACATTACTACAGTAAAACTTTTACATCAACGTGGCAACAATGCTTTGAAGAAACCAGACAATCCGAGAGATTTTGGCTTTTGGGAACCCAGGGAATTCTCGGGATTATTTACCGTAATTTCGAGGAGTTTTTGTGACATGCCCTTTATAACTACCACTGTGTTTGTTAACTTTTTTCCAACTTTGTCCAGAATTCATAATAGCTGTGATTGATTATACTCGTACGTAGATATTACTTTTGCAACAACAACAATAACAAAATAAATAACTAGGTATACCATTTAATTTAAAATGAGGTTATATTATACATTACCAGTTTTATAATGCAGATATTACAGCGAATTTATTTTGTTAATCACAATTTTATCATATAAGGCTATATAACTGGTGTTGTATACAGCACCGTAGTTTAACGTAATAAAACATTCTATCATACAACGTAATACAACTTTAATAAGACAAGTTTAAGTAACTATTATATGATCTTGTGACTACTAGTTATATGAATATTATAGAACCCTTACATGGTGGGTATAAGAGCCTAATAAAATAATATGTTTGTTATCATATAGCATTGTCTTATTAAGTGTTATATCATACTAAAAGAAATTATCGTTTAATGCGTTATAGGATACGTTGTAAAAACCACTAGAAAATAGTTTAATATGACAACTTGAATTAAAAAACAGAATGGTCGAAACCAAACGCTTAATAAAATCAAGCAGTCCTTAAGACAACGCTATTCGACTGTTATAAAATAATTTTCCTTTTCCTTTTAGAATTTCTTTTTGCTACTTGGGATTACATATAGTTCGTATCAAATTTATTTTCAGTCACGTGATTAAGCTTAACCGGCACAGCGTTGCTTACTTTTATGTAAAAATATTTTAGGAAACAAAAATAAATTAATTATAAATGTATAACCAGTTATTACATCAACAAAACTCACCTTTTTAACAGCATAACAGCATTTAGGGGACATAAAGGACTATTATCACCGCTTTTCCGTTCAAAATATTCTAATAAATGCGATGTTGCGATGAGTTTCTTGCGGCTATTAAGCTATCTTGTACACTTTGCACTAAAAGAGGTTCTAAAAAGAACAATGTTCGCCTGCAAGGTCTGCTAGTAAACATTTTTAAGCTTAAAGTATCACAACACTATTTAATTAAACCAATAACTCCTAATACAAGACTAAAGTGTCAAAACGAATGACAATATCAGGAAGTAAATCAATGACTAAAGAATCCAAGGACAAATAACATCCGAGAGCAAATTGTGCCGATGTCACCAAACAGTGCCGTGGCACATATTTTTCTTACGATGTACTTATACAACCGTTAAACGGTAGCCTACTAAAATGCCGTTAATAGATATTGTGACGTTGTTCATGTCGGCGGAAAGTAATGCCTAACCTTAAGCATTTTTTGCAAGAGCACCTGTGGGTCAGTGGCTGAGGCTATCGCTTCGTAAACGAATGGTCCGTGGTTCAAATCTCACACCGACCAAGACTTTTTTATATTTTTTTTTGCTTATAGCGTGATCTTATTGCATTGGTTTCACTCTTTTTGGTTGGATTGGTTTAGTTATTTGGCGGGTTGGTTAGCGTGGTTATTTGGAGGGTGTTAATTCATTGGTTAGTTGGTTATTTGGTGGGGTTGGTTGATTTTTACTAATTTATATTTGTTTTTATATTTTTTTATCAGTATCGAGATTAGTTGCGTTGGTTAAGTTGGTTATTTGGAGGGGTGGATAGCGTTGGTTAGTCCCTTTGAGTCCTTATAAAATTCCTATATTTCATAAAGCCGTCAAGTGCGTCACATCAACGACGTCATACCTATTAACGGCATTTTAGTAAGTTACCGTTTAACGGCAGATTAAGTACAGCCTTTTTCTTAACCCAGTTGTTTGTTAAGCGCCTGTGGTGTATCATACTAATTAATTACCAAAAAAAAAAGTATTAAAATGTTAACAAAAGGTACAAAACTAGAATCGACGAATAGCACACATCAAGTACATATAATATCAGAAAAATAATTATCGAATTCAATAAGAAAAGTAAGAAAACGCTAAAAAGCTGGAGCGGACTGTTAACCTATGAAACGTAACTCTTGGCTCTTTCTTATCGCTGCTGCTTTTACACTTGAAAGCTGAACAACTAATCACCATTGTAATAAAGTTTATACAAAGTTCACTACACACAAACTATTAAAAATCGCTAAAATTGTCGCTGGTGACCAGATGATGACTCATTGTTTGCCATCAAACGAATGGCGTCTAAGGTCACAAATTCTGCTGCAGCCCGTATATAGGCGTTACATGTCCTTCTGTGTCCTTATATTCTTTAGTCATTGAAGTAAATAAATAAATGTGGCAACTTAACATTTTTTACAGCAGAGCTACCACCTGAATTCCCAGCGGGAAATTTAAATTCCAGTTAGTCAGTATACTTTGACCGTGTGAACTAGGCTTTACCACTGACAAACTGCTACTAATAATCCTTTTTCTGACTTTTTATGTAACTTTTGAATCATCAACATGGTCTTATTTATAAAATGATGCAACACAACTTACTACAACTAAATTAGTTCGTAGCTTTACTAAATAGGTACGTACGAGGATGATCTGAAAAGTTTCCGACCTCAACGTGAAGATGGCAGCACTCGTAGATAAAAGCTAGTGAATTTTCATTGTTCATCTGTTGACAGTTATTCACCAAAGTTTCAGCCATTTTGGATGCGCAGTTGTTATGTAACAGTCGTTTGAGTGAGTTGATATCAGTGTTTTTGTGAAAATGGACAAAATCGAGCATCGAGCTGTCATTAAATATCTAGTTTTGAAAGGCAATACGCCTACACAAATTAGACATGAGTTGGATTCTGTGTATGGGGACTCTGCACCATCATTTACCACAGTGAAATTTAGAGCAGCTGAATTTAAACGTGGCCGTAAGAGCTTGGGAGACGATGAACGTTCAGGACGTCAAAAACTGCAACTACCGACAATAACATCGCCAAAGTTCACCAAGTGGTGCTGGACAACCGCCGAATTAAAGTGAGAGAGATAACAGAGGTTATGAACATATCAAAAGAACGTGTTTGTCACATATCAAATCAAGAATTAGGCATGAGAAAGCTGTCCGCGCGTTGGGTGCCGCGTTTGCTCATTTTAGACCAAAAGCATGTTCGTATGAACATTTCCAACGCTATGTTAGCGCAGTTTAGGCGCAATAATCCGAGTTTTGGCGCCGATTAATTACTGTAGATGAAACTTGGATACACCACTATACACCAGAAACAAAAATACAGTCCAAACAGTGGAGGGCAAAGGGAGAACCGGCTCCAAAAAAAGCAAAAACTGTTATTTCGGCTGAGAAAGTGATGGCGACTGTTTTTTGGGATAGTCATGGAGTTATTTCAATTGATTATCTTCAAAAAGGAAAAACCATCACAGGAGCATACTACGCATCATTACTTGACAAGCAGAACTTACGGAAAAACGGCCTCATTTACAGAAAAAGAAAATCCTGTTTCACCAACATAACGCACCGTCTCACACCTCAGCGGTTGCCATGGCGAAAATCCACGAATTACGGTTTGAACTGCTTGACCATCCGCCTTACTCACCAGATCTAGCCCCTAGCGACTTCTTTTTGTTCCCTCATTTAAAAATTGCGCTCGGAGGACAGAGATTTTCGTCAAATGAAGAGGCAATCACCTTCGTGAACCACTATTTTGCAGAGAAAAACGCCGAGTACTATTTGGACGGGTTACAGAGATGGGAGCATCGCTGGGAAAAGTGTGTAGAGTTACAAGGGGACTATGTTGAAAAATAAAATAAAATATTCAGAAAAAATGTCTTGTATCTTTGTTAGGTCGGAAACTTTTCAGACCACCCTCGTATAGCATGAGTTTCTCCTACTTTTACAACCTAGTATTTTAATCAAACTAAGTTGAATCCCAAATAAGAAAATGAAGCTATAAAATTAAGAATTGAAAATAAATTCGATATAAAAAATCCAAATAAATCCTTACCGCGAAATTATCACCGAGAAAAACCACTAATTCTCAAACTTTCTTTTTTAAATTAAGTGTCAAAGAACAAAAAAACGTATCCGCTTAAAAAATATTCAAATCTATTTTCTTCGGCCTCGCCTACCCTCATCCTCGGCTTTTCCAACATTAATTCCGCACTTTCCGGACAAGGAAACCTAATTAATTAGTAAAGTTCCTCGCCCGTTGACAAATTAACTTTGCCGATAACTTGGAAAGGTTTTTAACGAACTCCTCAAAGAATCGTATCGCTTTTTTTTCTTTCGCTGTCTGGAAAAGTTACAAATCATTTTTTAATTTATTACTTGTAACCCTCGAAAATTTAAAAGCGATGATAATTAAATTTTGTTCGGACTGGTTTTGGTATTTAAATTAAAACACCTTTTCTGGTTAGCATTAGTGGAATATTTTCAGAAAAGTAAATGATGGTATTTCATCTCTCTTTAAGTACAGAAAAGAAAGAGTCTTAATTATGTCAGTACAAAATCATTGCCAGTACAAGAATATTGAATAAAAATTAATTTAGCAAAAACTAAAAAGGAAAGGCATTCTAATAAATCACACAACACTGAAAATAGTAGAAGAATATATATATTTGGGACAACTAATACACAGCTCGGGATCTCTACTACCAGAAATCAACAGAAGAATTAGGCATGGAGTACTGATGGAAGAAACTCAATCATATTTAAATCTAAAATTCCACTCTATCTAAATAACAAAACTTGCGACCAATGTGTACTAATTAGTGATGGGATAACTCGAGCGAAAATTCGCTCGAGTACTCGATTATTGAAATAACCGACATCGCTCGATTATGAACGAGCGATGCAAGTGACGAGTACCAAGCGACGAACGCAAGCGATCCTATAGAATGAAATAAATTGAAATCCGATTTTAATGTAACATACTCGATAAAAAGCCGAGCGAATTTTCTACATACATTGCAGGTAGTAAATTTATACGAGGCCGTATATACCAGGTGCGTCTCAAAAGTGGCTCACCCCTATAACTTTTTTATTTTTTTAGATAAAAAAAAATAAGATTTGGCTAGTATATGACATAAATTAGGATTGATTGGCGTATTCAATTGTTTTCTATCACTTCCTTTTTCACCGGAAATGACTACAACTTTTGATTTTTAAAAGGCACCCTCGGTATTTTTTTACTTTATTCAATAGAAAATGAATGACGTATCATATGTCAACTTTTGACATATTCGCTCAAAAACAAATTGTATTTTAAATTTCAATCTAGAATGCCATGGCTGTGTTAAAAACACTAATTTTTAATCAAGGAGCCTTGGAAAAATAGGTTTGATCGAGTAATGTTTTTAGTGTCTTGCCCTGGCGGTTAAGATGCCCAAATCGTATTTTTGATCATATCTCAATTTTTTTCAAATGGAACGAGGGTGGCTCATTAGCACATTTCGAAAAACAATTTTTTTACGAATAATTTGATACCATACACTTGGTACTTCGAGTCAAATTGTCGTTATGAACCGCATGTTACAATTTCAAATAAACCATATGCGAAAATGTCAAAAGTTAACATGTGATATTTCATTCTATTCATAGTGCCATTTTCTACCCAATAAAGGAAAAAAATACCGAGAGTGCCATTTAAACATCAAAAGTTGTAGTAATTTCCGGTGAAACCGGAAGTGACCGAAAAAAATTGAATATGTCAATCAATCCTAATTTATGTCATATACTAACATACCAAATCTCATTGTTTTATCTGAAAAAAATAAAAAAGTTATAAGGGTGAGCCACTTTTGAGACGCACCCGGTATATATATCCGTTGCGTATCTGAGAGACAAAATTTAACGACCTAAATAGACAATGCTTCGAAATAAACTAAATCAAGCGATCAAGCGAATCGCTCGCCGCTTACTACTTGCCGTTCATTACCGAAAGAATATGTGCCCTGCGCACGCAACTTACTGCTTGGCGCTTGGAGTTAACGAGTACTTACAACAAGCGACGGGTGAGAACCGTATTTTTATGGTGCAAGTACACACTCGGCGAGGCGACCCGAGGCGCCACAAAAAATTAACGATTGGTACATTGTTATTGGTTCGGACCGTCCTTTTTGTCACCTCTCGGGTCGCCTCTGCGAGTGTGTACTTCCAGCATTAAATACGAGTGATATTTCGCTCGAGTGATCACTCGGTTACTGCAATCGCTTGATACTCGAGTAATCGATTATTGAAATTAATCGTTTTTTCCCATCACTAGTACTAATGGTCATGACCTAGGCATGCGAAACTTGGACACTTAAAACGGACATTATAAGGAAACTGCAGGTCGCACAACGCTCTCCTTTATCTTCTTTCTCAGCCTGGTTCCATCCAGTGTTGGATATAGGCCTCTTCTAGGTTTTTCCATGCTTCGCGATCTCTAGCCAATCTTATCCATTGTCTTCCCGCCACTGCCCTGACGTCATCGACCCATCTCTTTTTTGGTCGGCCCACACTTCTTGTTGTTCCCCTAGGTCTCCATAGGATTGCTTTTTGGGGCCATCGGTCTGGATCCTGTCTTGCCACATGTCCTACCCATTGCCACTTCAGATTTGCCACTCTTTTAACGACATCTATTAATTTTGTTTTTTGACGTATGTGAGTATTCCGTATTTTTTCCATAATGGTGACTCCCAACATGATTCTTTTCATGGCTTTTTGTGCTACTCGTAGTTGTTCTGCTGTTTTTCGGGTAATTGCCATAGTCTCTAAGCCATACGTAAGCACAGGTAGAATGCAGCTGTCGTAAGCCTTCTTCTTTAGGTTCATGGGCACCTTTTTATCCTTGAAAATATCGCTCATATTTCCATATGCTACCCATGCCAAATGGATCTTGCGTTTGATCTCCGTATTTTGGTTTTCCTTGCCCAGCTTGATTTTATGACCTAAATATATATAATGGTGTACGTTTTCAATAATAACGTTGTCAACGGTAATGTTATGGATATTGTTGCTCATTATCTTGGTCTTCTTCAAGTTCATTTTAAGGCCAATTTTCTGGGATTGGTCATTTAGCTCATTTAGCATGGTGTTTAGTTCTTGAATGTCGGTGCTCAGCAAGACAATATCGTCTGCGAACCTCAGATGGCTAAGGTGTACCCCATCGATGTTTAGACCTCTATTTTCCCATTCTAATTTCTTGAAGACATTTTCCAGTGCCAGTGTAAATAACTTGGGAGAGATGGTATCTCCTTATCTCACGCCCTTGCCGAGTAGTATTTTTTCTGTTTTGAGGTCATCATCTAATTTAACTTGGAAGGTTGCACTATCATAGATATTTTTAATAATGGAATAACATCTGGAATCAATTCTCGTGTCCTCCATTGCAGCTAGAAATGACCAGGTTTCGATGCTGTCAAAGGCTTTTTGGTAGTCTACAAAGGCAAAATGTAGAGGTATATTGTATTCTGTTGTTTTTTCAATGACTGTTTTAATTGTTTGTAGATGATCGATGGTACTAAAACCTTTTCGAAAGCCTGCCTGTTCTATGGGCTGATAGGAATCTAGTTTCGTAGACAGTCGGTTGTTGAGAGCTTGTATAGATGCGAGAGAAGGCTTATTGGTCTATAATTCTCTATATTTGTAAAATCTCCTTTTTTGTATAATAGCACAACTTCTGCGTTTTTCCATGCATCCGGGATTCTACCCTCCATCAGACATTTATTTAACAATACTTCAACGGCATCCACTAATGGTTTTCCGCCCATCTTCAGCATTTCAGGTGTAATACGGACAACGCTCAATGGAACGAAATAAGCTGGGAATAACCAAGAGAAACCGTAAAAGGAATAGAGTGGATACGACAAAAGAGCCAGGTATAATAGATGTCATCCACAGAGTCAAATCCCTCAAATAGCAATGAGCAGGACACCTCTGACAAGAAGAACGGACAACATGGATGGACCATAAAATTTACAGCATGGTACCCACGAGGAATTAAGAGACCTAGAAAAAGACCGTAAGTACCTGAGATGGGACCATGATATTATGAAATTGGCAGGTCCAAGTACAAAGAGAGTATCGAAATATGTGAAGGAGGCTACACCATAATTGGGAATGGTTGAATAAGCTGAAAACGATGAAAATGATGATAAGAATATATTTCATTTCATTATATTTTCAACTAATATTCTCTCGTCATAAATTACAAAAATCAACAAAAAAGTCGGCGTTTTTTCTTGAAAATTTCCAGGAAAATATGTCGAAAATATCATCGAAACAAAAAAAGACGAAAATCTGGAAAGGAACCGACGAAAGCAAGTCGTGTGTGAACGGACTTGCAATCGCCGACGAAGGAACAATAATGTATAGAGCTATGCTGTCGCTGGACCGTGAAATCTCAAGGAAAAAAACTCGCCGATTTTCCAGGAAAATGCCGCAGGGAAAACGAGACGACCGACTGCGTCACTTGGTGAAAAATTATAGAACGACCGAAATCCGATTTGCGCTGCTGATGCTAGTCCGTATTTATTTTTAATTATCGTTAATTTGTCAACGTAAGGATTTTCTTTTTAAAACCATCGATTTCTGTCACTAAAGTAACTAAAAATACCCTGCATGTTACTGGGTGATTTAGACTTCGGAGGGCAATCCTATATAAGGATTATATCACAAATTTAGAAAAGTAGATAAAAAGTGAGTAAATGTTGAGTTAACCTTAAATGTTGAGTTACCTTTTTATTGTCTAAAGGCTAATCTAGACGGGACCTATTTTGTTTACGCGGAATCCGAATCGCGGTCCCTGGTCACACTATGGTCAATGGCCTACCGACTTTTTCTGTGACTGATGAAAAGCTCGTTACGTAATGTTATTTCTCTTCCGCACTCCGGACATTAAAAAATCTCATTACTTTGTTGCCCTTTACTTTTTGGTTGTCATTCTTAACTGAGTTTACAATTCTTCTCCATTGCGTTCTATTGTGGGCTGAATGCTTATCCCCTTTAAGTTTTCATAAGAAATATCCTTGTACCTTTTGAGTTGTCCACCCGGTTTCCTCTTACCGCCTATAAGCTCACAGTAAAGAATAGATTTCGGTAGGCGGTTTTCTTGCCTTCTGCATATGTGACCAGCCCATGTTAAGCTGGATTTAGTAATCATGACTTCAGCGCTCTCGCAACTAGCTTTTTCAAGGACCGATACATTTGGGATATGATGGTACCATTTGATTCTTGACAGTTGTCTAAGGAGTCTCTGTTGCAACTTGTTTAAGATACAATGGTCGCGTTCATCAGGACGTAGCGTTACTGCAGCGATCACTAATTTTCTGCTGAACGCGCCGATTAGTTGTGAGCGCTCTGGAATCAGTCGCCTTTTTTCCATCAGATTTAAAATACGCTACGCTACCGATGCATGATGGATTAAACGTCACACTCGCCAAATGTCACAAAATGTTTTGGAAAACGAAAACAAACCATTTTGTTTATTGTTCTCGGTTAATCCCCTCGATTTGTGCCAAAAATAGGTGAAAACAATTTAATATGCATTACTTATGATTTGTCTAAGGGATGCTAAAAAGCGCGTTCAGCAGGACAATCAATCGATGGGACATCGCTCACTGATCAACTTGTCCTGATAAATGCGACCAATGCTATAAAAATCGGAGAACTATTGGAATATGTAGCGGAATTCAATTACCTCGGCAGTTTGATTTCAGAAAAGGCCAATATCGACTCTGAAATTCAGCACATGATTAGAAGCGCCTCAAGAGCATTCTGGAAATTAAAAGACAGGGTTTTCTATAATCATAACTTGAGTACAAAAACGAAACTTGCAGTGTACCGAGCAATTATAATCCCCACCATGTTATATGGGAGCGAAACCTGGGTGCCGTACCGCTGACACATGAACGCATTAAACAAGTTGCAACAGACACCTTAGACAACTCTTAATTTCCGATCCGATGGTTCCATCATATCTCAAAAGTATCAGTCCTTGAAAAAGCTAAATGTGAGAGTATTGACGTCATGGTTAGAAAAATCCGCTTAAGATGGACTAGTCACGTATGCAGAATGCAAGAAAACCGCATACCAAAATATCTGCTTTACGGTGAGCTTGTAGACGGCAAGAGAAGGCCAGGTGCACAACTTACAGTACGTCTGCTGGATCTGTGTCTATGAAAGGAATGGGGACAAAAAACATTTAAATAAACAGCAATATATTTTATACGTCGACTTGACGAGTACGTCACCGCAAATCGCTCCGCCCACTCATTTTATTGGCCACTTGCTAATTTGTCGAATTTTTATTGATGGGACGCGTCGTCTAATTTTTTACGAAAAACATTGAGAGTATATCGTTTCCCCTCTCACGGATACCCCGTAGCTACAGAACGGACAGACGTACTGTAAAATGTACAAGGACATTTTCCACGAAAACTTAAAGGGAATTAATATGCAGAATGAGTGGGAAGAAGCAGCTCACAATAGAACTCAATGAAAAAGAATTGTAATCTCAGTTAACAGTGACAACCAAAAAGCAAAGAGGCAACGAAGCAATGAGATGTTTGATTGTCCGGAGTGCGGTAGACAGGTAACATCACGTATCGGGTTTTTCAGTCACAGAAAAGCTCATGAAAAAAAAAACGCCTTGCGTGTCCATCTTCTGATGCGTGTCAAATACTCGTCAGCGAGTAATGGCAGTAGTAGTAGTTAAGAGAAACATCAAATGTTATCATTGATTAAAGTAAGAACAATCTGCGGATTGTCTGTTTTTAACAGAACACTGTCTCCTCGATGAGCACCTCAGAAGATTGAAGGTAAAAAACAACGGCGAATGCAGATTTTGTGGAGACAATGTGGAAACACCAGAACATTTCATCACTGAGTGCGCCGAGACGACAATCATTCGTGCCATAAAGTTGGTGCCGTCTCAGATACTGACTTTTGTCAAAACCCTGAGATAGAAAATGAAAAAAACAGAAAAGGTATAGAGGTGAGCAACTTTTGAAAAAATCCGGTATAAAAAAATGTTTTTTTTTTACTTTAAAGAAGAATAAAACATTGCACTTTGCTCTACCTAAATCTGATTACAACTCTGTCTGAAAATAAAAAAAAAGAAAAAATATTAGAGCGACTTCCCCGGAGGCTCTTTCTTTACACTTGTCGGCCGACTAGACTTAATATAGAGACATAAGACGTGACTCCGGTGCGGATTCCGGTCGGGTATCTTCCGGAAATGCCCGGGGCGCTTCCGGTCGGCTAGATTGTTTTATTACCGCACCATCTATTCTAGGGACTCATAGATAGCAATTCTGTTTTTCTAAGAGAGAAGGTAATAATTTGTAAGAACAATTAATAATTTTTGATTGATCTCAATTACAACCTAAAGAAAGAAAGATTGTCTGAAAAGTCTGAAATTGAAAGATATAGGTAATCATTTTAATATATCGATACATTTAAAGGAAGTTTTTGGAGATTGTGGATATAAATGAATGTCCGCGTACCTCGAATAGGATGACTGACATAGATGATCCGAGTTCAATTTATTCTTACATATTAAAATTACACAACAACAATAACATAACAAGCTCAAATTCAACCCTGTCTTCATTAATTTTCTTATTTTTTCTTAATTATTTAACAATAAATATTAAAATTAAACTAATTGATTCTCTAGTAGTACCAAAGAATATTATAGTTTTAAGAACTCTCGTGTGGAAGCTTTAGTGATTTGTCATACGGTGGCGCTTTTGAACATAATCGAAGCCTGAAAATGCTAATATTTTAAATTTTGAGGACTACGCGCGGCGATATTTCGTACGGTGTTGCCAAACATATTTTATTTCTCGATATTTAAAGAAATATGTATTGATTATATATTTCGTATATTCGATAGTACATGTGGCATCCTAAGGCTATGAAAAAAAACGTAGCTATGAAAATAAAATTTTAGATTTTAATTTTTTTGTACCTTCTAATAAAAATTACTTCTATTCAATAAAAAATTAACTAGTATGATTATGTGTTATCTGTGCTAGTATTAGGAAACTGGAGTAAATACGGAGAATATTAATTCGTTCTCTAAGATGAGCACTACTAAGTAATTTTTTAAATTCGACCCATAAGTGGGTGTAATTAGATAAAGGTATGTAATTATACAAAAAAAATCACTAGTACCTACTAGGAGTATGAACTTTTGCACAGATGTGGCGCATTTGAACATTGATAAGCGATTTTTTGGGGAAATGTATAGCCTAAGGGTAGTGAAACTGGGGGTGAAATTTTTTGTACAAAAAGTGTTAGTTCTAGGAGTATGAAATTTTGGCCACAGAGTTTCCTTAAGTGACGAAAGTGAGTACCCTAGAAGCTAATTTTTTGACATTCATCCCTTAGAAATAAGGGATGAAAATTTAATACAAAAAGGTTAAAATCGGTTTTAGAAGTATGAATTTTGCAGACGTTCCTTATGTAACGTAATTTAGCATTAAGAAGCAATTTTTGGAAATTCGCCCTCTAAGGGTGTGAAATGAGGGTTGAACGTTCTGGAACAATAAATTCTGTTCAAAAGAATATGAGAATTTGCACAGAGGTTCCTTATGTAGCGTAATTGAATAATTAGAGTGATTTTGGAATTCATTCCTTAAGGGGGTAAAACTAGGGGTGAAAATTTGTATAATTTTTTTTATGTAAAATCCGTTCTAGGAGTAGGAGTATGAAATTCTGTTCAGAGGTCCCTTAAATGATGAAAGTGAGAGTACCTAGAAGCGAATTTTAAGGCATGCATCCCCCTAAAAAATAAAGGGATGAAAATTTGTACAAAAATTTGTTAAAATCGGTTTTTAGAAGTATGAATTTTGCAGACGTTCCTTATGTAACGTAATTTAGCACTAAGAAGCAATTTTTGGAAATTCGCCCTCTAAGGGGTGTGAAATGAGGGTTGAACGTTCTGGAACAATAGAATTCTGTTCAAGGAATATGAGAATTTGCACAGAGGTTCCTTATGTAGCGTAATTGAATAATTAGAGTGATTTTGGAAATTCATTCCTTAAGGGGTAAAACTAGGGGTGAAAATTTGTATAATTTTTTTATGTAAAATCCGTTCTAGGACTAGGAGTATGAAATTCTGTTCAGAGGTCCCTTAAATGATGAAAGTGAGTACCTAGAAGCGAATTTTAGGCATGCATCCCCCTAAAAATAAGGGATGAAAATTTGTACAAAAATTTGTTAAAATCGGCTTTAGAAGTATGAATTTTGCAGACGTTCCTTATGTAACGTAATTTAGCACTAAGAAGCAATTTTTGGAAATTCGCCACTCTAAGGGTGTGAAATGAGGGTTGAACGTTCTGGAACAATAAATTCTGTTCAAGGAATATGAGAATTTGCACAGAGGTTCCTTATGTAGCGTAATTGAATAATTAGAGTGATTTTTTGGAATTCATTCCTTAAGGGGTAAAACTAGGGGGTGAAAATTTGTATAATTTTTTTATGTAAAATCCGTTCTAGGACTAGGAGTATGAAATTCTGTTCAGAGGTCCCTTAAATGATAAAAGTGAGTACCTAGAAGCGAATTTTTAGGCATGCATCCCTGAAAAATAAGGGATGAAAATTTGTACAAAAATTTGTTAAAATCGGTTGTAGAAGTATGAATTTTGCAGACGTTCCTTATGTAACGTAATTTAGCACTAAGAAGCAATTTTTGGAAATTCGCCCTCTAAGGGTGTGAAATGAAGGGTTGAACGTTCTGGAACAATAAATTCTGTTCAAGGAATATGATGATGATTATATATAATGATTTGCACAGAGGTTTATTATGTAGCGTAATTGAATAATTAGAGCGATTTTTGGAATTCATTCCTTAAGGGGGTAAAACTAAGGGTAAAAATTTGTATAATTTTTATGTAAAATCCGTTCTAAGACTAGGAGTATGCAATTTTGTACAGAGGTCCCTTAAGTGATGAAAGTGTGTACCCAGAAGAAAATTTTGGACATGCACCCCCTAAAAAATAAGCACTCCCTATAAAACAATTAAAATAAAAAATTTGCCTAAAAAATAAAAAAAAAGTTGGGGTGGGCCACTCTTATTACTTAGGGGTATAAAAAATAGATAACAACCTAGGAATAGGTTGTGACCAAACCAAACCAAACCAGACCTACTGAATATACATATAAAATTTTATCAAAATCGGTCTAGCCGTTTCGGAGATGGTAACAAAAATTAAAAAAAAACAACCCTATTAAACTATAGGGATGATGGTGGAACAGTGAAAATTTAGGGTTATTTGTATTTATTAATGCCAACTAAAAAATAAAAAACATTTTTTCTTTTCAAAAAATAAAAAAATGAGGGTGGGCTACCCACTTACCACATAAGGGTATAAAAATAGATAACAACCTATTCTTAGACGTACTGAATATACATATAAAATTTTATCAAAATCGGTCAAAGCCGTTTCACGGATGGTAACAAAAAATTAAAAAAACAACCCCTATTAAAAAATAGGTGGATGATGGTAGAACGGTGAAAATTTTGGGTTCTTTGTATTTTTTAATGCAAAATAAAAAAATAAAAATATAAATATATATAAAAATATAAAAAAATGGGAATGGGCTACCCTTATCACTTAAGGGTATAAAAAATAGATAACAAACTATTTTCAGACCTACTCAATATACATAATAAAATTTCATCAAAATCGGCAAAACCGTTTCGGAAATGGTAACAAGAAACTTAAAAAAAAACAACAATGGTAGAACGGTGAAAATTTAGAGTTGTTTGTATTTTTTAAGGCCAAATAAAAAAAATATTTTTTTTTCAAAAATAAAAAAATGAGGGTGGGCTACCCTTATCACTTAAGGGTATAAAAATTATATAACAACCTATTTTCAGACCTACTCAATATACTTATAAAATTTCATCAAAATCAGCCAAGCCGTTTCGGAGATGGTATCAAACAACCCCTATTAGAAAATAGGGATGATGGTAAAACTGTGAAAATTTAGAGTTGTTTGTATTTTTAAGGCCAAATAAAAAAAATATTTTTTTTTCCAAAATAAAAAAATGAGGGTGGGGCTACCCTCTCGGCTACCCACTATCACTTAAGGGTATAAGAATAGATAACAACCTATTCTTAGACATTACTGAATATACATAGAAAATTTTATCAAAATCAGTTAAGCCGTTTCGGAGATGGTAACAAAAAATCTTAAAAAACAACCCCTGTTAAAAAATAGGGGATGATGGTAGAACAGTGAAAATTTAGGGTTGTTTGTATTTTTTAATGACAAATAAAAAAAAAAATAAAAATATTTTTTTTCAAAAAATAAAAAAAAAGGGGGTGGGCTACCCTTATCACTTAAGAAGGGTATAAAAACAGATAACAACGTATTCTCAGACCTACTGAATATACATATAAAATTTCATCAAAATCGATCAAGCCGTTTCGGAGATGGTAACAAAAAATTAAAAAAAAAGCATCCCTATTAAAAAAAATAGGGATGATGGTAAAACAGTGAAAACTTAGGGTTGTTTGTATTTTTTTAATGCCAAATAAAAAATTAAAATATATTTTTTTAAATAAAAAAAATGGGGGTGGGCTACCCCATATCACTTAAGGGTATAAAAATATATAACAACCTGTTTTCAGACCTACTCAATATACTTATAAAATTTCATCAAAATCGGCTAAGCCGTTTCGGAGATGGCAACAAAAAAAAATAAAAAACAACCCCTATTAAAAATAGGGAGATGATAGCAGAACGGTGAAAATTTAGGGTTGTTTGTATTTCTTAATGCCAAATAAAAAAATAAAACATTTTTTTCTTTTCAAAAACTAAAAAAAAAATGAGGGGTGGGTTACCCTCTCGGCTACCCTTATCAGTTAAGGGTATAAAAAATAGATAACAACTTATTCTTAGACGTACTGAATATACATATAAAATTTTATCAAAATCAGTTAAGCCGTTTCGGAGATGGTAACAAAAAAAATTAAAAAGCAACCCCTATTAAAAAATAGGGGATGAAAGTAGAACGGTGAAAATTTAGTGTTGTTTGTATTTTTAATGCCAAATAAAAAAAAAATTAAAATATTGTTTTTTCACAAAATAAAAAAATGGGGGTGGACTACCCTTATCATTTAAGGGTATAAAAAATATATAACTACCTATTCTCAGACCTACTGAATATACATATAAAATTTCATCAAAATCGGTTAAGCCGTTTCGGAGGAGTACGGTAACCAAAACTGTAACACGGGAATTATATAAGATAATATTATATATAAACTGCGGAGTGCGGAGAACGGAAAGACTGATTATAGCAATAGATAAAATTTAAAACTATAATTTAAAACTATTCAAGAAAGTACACACAAAACAAGGCAACGCCGCGCGTCTATTCGTTCAATTCCGAGCAAAATAGCGAAGCTCCACGAAGTTGGGGCCTCGCTCGCCAAAGCGAGGCCCCATCGACAGGTCAGATTTTGATGCCAGACGAGACTTCTAGGGTATTAAGATATTCTTTGGTAGTACAAACTATGCTTTTTCTTCAATAGTTCTTCTACAATATTTTTTAATTTAAATATCATTACATGATATATCATTTTTAATCCCTACAAATTCTAATGTGTTCTTAATGCTATTGACTGCTTTGTTGATATAATTGTCTGCTTTCGCGGTTTTCTGTTTTTATTTTCTTATGATTTTCCACATGGGAGGTCTGACTGCTGCGTCTGTGGTCCTAGTCATGAATGTGGGGAACCTTTCCCTCTTATTTTATTTGGGAGCTTTGCACCTTCAGTGCATCGTCTCCTCTTCAATTGTTTATTTTAAAAAAACTCTCAGCCTATCGCAGGTTTTTGAGGTACTGCTGCGTGTACCCACAGTTGGCATTACAAAGCTAGCCCGGTCTCTTGGTTGTTCGCTGTTCCCCTCACATTATCAGTTCTTGCCTTACCAATTGTCGTAAAGACTTTTGGTTAACCACTAAAAGCCTTTAAGTCAAAGAAAATTCGGATTTTAAGAATTTTCATACCAACGGTGCGTCGACTCTCGAGCACTCACACAATTCGCACCCATCGCGTGGTGCTGGTGAGTTGTTGTGTAGGTGGTGATTGGTGGAACAGTTGTTTCACCTGGAGATCTTTGTCTCATTTCGTTGATGATGTATGCAACGGAATGTTGACCATATCTTTTATAGATGCTATGAATTTTGTTAATTGCCCCTTCCCAAGTCCCTCTCGGACTGTTTCAAGGTGTATGCACTAACATTTTCCAGTGCATATCACCATAACAGGTGCCCGTGTGCACTTGTTCTTTCGCTTCACCCACCTTTGGTCCCTTCAGAACCAACAGTGGTTTTACCTTTAATTATTTTTTTATTTTAATAATAAATAATTTGCGTGGATTGCACTGCTAGTTTGGTGCATTGCCTTTTCTTGGATTGTCCAAGCCGCATATTGTTTTTTGCTTTTGTTATTCAATTGAGTCTCAATTATTGATGTTGTTTGTTCCCCCCTCTACGGAGTGATTTTGTAAGTCTTTTCCCCATATAATTTATAAATGTTACTAATGTTTACGTAAAAGACTTTTGAAGTTTTTGTAAATTGACTTTTCGAACTTTTGCTTCACTGTAATCATTTTCGACAGATTGTTGTTGTCATTAACTTTTTTACATGTAACCCCTTTTTAACTATTTGCAATGTACCTCTTTCTCTTATTTAAATTTCAGTACATCTTAATGTTTATATAATTGCATAGGGAATTTTTGAATTGTGCTCAACGTTTTTCTGGTTGCAGACATTTAGTGACATATTTTGGACTGTAAATGTAACTGTATATGACCACCTATTTTTTCTCGTTGTACGAGTAAGAGTGTTTCTTAAATGTTTTTATAAGTGTACGTGCCTTGATCACTCCACTTTTCTACATGACCACCCACATAATTAATTTTTACAGGAATATAATAATTGACATGGGATTCACAATCCTGAGGTAATAATAGGCGGTTGAAGCGTAGTGCTAGCCACATTACCTTACTTGTATACCGAACGGCTCTAGTATGGCAAGCTGTACCTTGCTACTCCCAAGGCGTTGAACGCTATACGACGAAGCGTTGACGAAGAAAGTCGAGTAAGTGTCAGTTACAAGCAAGAAATTTCTTTGGATAGCTTACCGAATCGCACCGTAGAACACCTCATCAATGAGTGCTCCGAAACGACAACCATTCGTGCCCTAAACTTTTGTATGACTGATATTGGAGATGGGGAACTAACTTCTATAAAACCGTCTCAGATACTGGCTTTTGTCAAGGCCCTGATACTGTATGATGAGTTACAAATCAAGAACGAGGGACACAATAGATCTATAAGGTCGCGGTGACTTACTTCCCACCTCCCATACAATCTACCATATATACCTACAGTATTTATTCATGCTTTAAATAATTAAAGATTTTGTTTCAGTCAGTCAAAAGTAAAATTTCAACTTCTAGTTACATTTTAATCCAACTTTGCATGTAGGTTTTCCTCGTATTCGGCAAATTTATCGGATTTACTTCGTAATGTTGGCGTGTCTGGTTTAAACTAGATTTTAGTGGTCTTTTGTTCGTGGAAGTACGTGTTGGGGCCCATTAGGGCTGCGCCGAAATCGGATAAATATAATGTGGTATTATAATTCGCCCGGGAACATAGAGTGGATCGGCAGATTTTCCGAATAACGACGAATAAGTACGAAGCGTTATTCAACGTAATGCTACTTATTTAGTTATGTGCTCGGCGAATACTGAGTGATCTGAAATATCCACGATAGTATTAATTACTAAACCATTATCATTAAATTAATGTAAAAATATAGATAATCTATTTTTTACAAATTTTTAATAATAGTACTAGTGATGGGAAAAACCGATTAATTTCAATAATCGAGTACTCGAGTTTCAATCCCAAGAACTGTGAATTCCATCATTTAAGGCTGAGTCGACCTAGGTACCCAAACTATTTTTATTTTAATAAAAATAGTCGGCTGATGAAATGCCAGGTGTAGGATTCGAACCCACTACCTTGAGATTGGTAGACGGGAGCCTGTAATTACCTACGCCACCGGGCACCATAAAAAAAACATAAAAGTTTAATTAACCAAAGTACGATAAATCCCTGTTCATCAAACTGCTAAAATGATCTATAGAAAATGTAGAATTTCCATTTTAAGTACCAATTAAATTGATTGTAATATTGAATTCCTTACTTCGGCGATATATTATCATAATTAAACCAAATTTAAGCGATCTATGAAAAACGGATAAGAATCCATTACGGCTGGAAATACGAGACGGAAAACTATCGTTTCCCAAGCACTTAAACCGAACTCTGTTCATTTTAGAACCTCATTTGACTATCTAATTAAGCGCGAGCTGCACCGGGTTAAACTATTGCTTAAGCAAAGCCTCGTCAGCTCGACGAGCAAACACAGTGAGAGGGCAAAAGGGGCGAAGGGAGGTGTAATAATTCATAAAGGGCATTTATCTTGGCTCCTAAGCGTGAATAAATCTCGAGGGGGGATCTAATAGATCAATCTAGCGTTTGGACGCGTATAGTATAGCAGTTTCTTAGTTTGGTACATAGTGTCAGAAATGTACAAATAATATTCACTTTGAGCAACAGAGACCAGCATATCAATTAATAAACTAGATCATATCTACTGTGCTACAATATACAGGGTCCGGCAATAGTGCGTCGGGCATCTGTAGCTCCTAGAATAAACAAATTGAGAATTTTTTTTAAGTGCAAACCTAAAGTATGTACTTATGTAGATGTATGTAGTGTGTAGATGTATGTAGATGTATTTCCGGAAAATATTTTAACTTCTATAGGGTGGGTCAAAAAAGTGTGAGTGGATGGTTTTTTTTAACTGGAACACCCTGTATATTATTGCATTTTTGGCTTCCTTTCAGATCACTTTACATAATCCTAAGATATGAGTATCTACATTTTCAATACAGAGAATTTAATTCTATGAAATTTTCTACTGCAGAGAATTTTTTGTTCTATAAAATTCACAGATTTTGCAACATGCGCAACCATCATAGGCGTATTGAAAATACCAGACACAAAAGTCGGCGGTGGTCAGCAATCACCTGTTTTTTACATTTTATATTAACTTATGACGTCATTTGGAAGAGCTCAATAGAAATATAAAAGAACTAAAGCTTGTTTGGAAAGCAATTTGACATTCGTGACGTCAGCACTCCGGCAGTCTAACGTATCGCTAATTGCCATTCGCAAATATATTCCAGATAGGTATAGTGAACAAATGAACCGTTCGCAACGTTAAATAATTTTGATATTTGACTTTTATCGTGATGGCTTTTTATAAAAGTGAAGAATTTAGTGAGAAAAATATTAATGATGGAAATGAACGTGTACGGATTCATGAATGGTCACGATCACGGTCACGACACTATAGAAATGTGAGGTATGTGTGTATTACATATATATATACATATATATATATATATATATATATATATATATATATATATATATATATATATATATATATATATATATATATATATATATATATATATATATATATATATATATATATATTGTATTCCGGAAACTTCGGCGGCAAATTAAAATATAGTTCGACGATAATTTAGTTTGCAGCTTCTTTTCATCATACCTAGTAAAATCCCGTCACAACCACTACTCATAGTAAGTATACCTATGTATTTTTAAACATCATTATGATATTTAAGTCATAGGTGCCCATAATATGAGTAGCGGTATTGACGGTTTTTTGTTATGATGAAAATGTTGTGTGATATGAAAAAGCAACAAAATATATTATCGATTACAGCAACTATACCTAGTTTACATTCAGTATGCCCAATTAATATAGAACATTATACCTATGCATGATTTTAAAAATTTGCTACCATTATATTTTGATAGTTGAGTTTTTGAAATTATTTGTTAGCTTCTTAAACAAAACAGACCCATAATAATTCAAATCTTTATCATCCAAGACTTCCAAGAATTATAAAGTAATCTCATGTCAAAATTTTTTAAAATTATTGCATGCCTTAAATGTTTGCAAAGTTAACAAAAACATGTCTTTGATTACCTGCAATTAATATATTTGGTCCAATTTATCAGTTCTGCATCATATCCGAAATTCAGATTGTGTGTGACACAACGAAGAGTCAACGTGCAACGTGAACGAGAAGAAAATGGCAAGTAAAAAAAAATTGTAGTCTTAATTACTAATTGCACAGTCGTTCTCTTGAGTTCTCCTGCCTAAAATCTATATTGCCTTCCCTAAGATTTTAAATATAAATGATTGAAACTCATACAAGTTTACCACAATTTAAACTTAAGATAATTATTTAATTATTAAATTCATAATTATATTAAAATATAACACTTACGAAGTTACTAAATATTAACTATTTCTACTTAATCATACAATAATTCTGATAAAAACACTCTTGATTATTTATTTTAGAAATCGTACGGGCTATAATCATTAATATGACTATATTAACAATACTTAAATCAAAATTTATTTGAAGGAATGCTATTGTATTACAATAATTGTAAAACAAGTATGTAATAATAACTCGGAATAATTATTAAAAACTGCTCATCTTGTTATAGATGTCGGCGTCTTGTCTCTATTATTTTATTAGCCGTTTAGCTATAGTTTGATTTCAGATAATGCAGATTTTAATGTGCCATTTGTGTTTTTTTATTGGAATTATTATTTTTAGCATATTTGATATACTCTATGAAGTTATTTTTAAGTGCTCCTGTCCATTTTTCAATTATTAAAGTGCCTTTAGATACAATTAAAATTAATTAATTGGTGTATAGTATTTGTATTATGGGTTTGTTTATTTTTTATGAAATGAATTTTTTGCCTATTAAAATAAACAAAGCTTACTAAATCACTAGATAGCCATTTTTAAATACAGGATGTTAATTAAGTATCTGGCCAAACTTCAGGAGGTGATCCTTTGAATGTTTTTAAGGTAAAAAGTTCATATAAACATGTGCCCGGAAATGTATAATTTTAAAGATACAGGGGTGTCAAGGTGTTTTCTAATAGACCTATTAATATCTCAAAGATTTTGTTGTTGGCTGATTTTGTTGAAATTTCGCCATGTTGTAAAATTTAATAAGTTAGCACTAATTAAATGATAATTATTATTTACAACAATATTTAAACGATAAAAACTTATCCCAATAAATATTTGGCACCGCCTTGAATTCATTTGTTTTTACTGTTGACGGTGGAAACCATGCAAGCTTTTTCTTTGTCCTAAGTTGTTAATTAAAAAAATTAGTATCATATAAAAAATATAGGTCCTAATAGCCTAAATTTTATCAAAATATATCAGCAGATCCGATGAGACCCGAATTATTATATGTTTTGGAACTTAATGATTTAATTAATCATTCCCTTTAATGCATCCATTGTGCGCATTATCCTACGCGCCAAGAAAAAATATTGCATTAGTCTAAATTTATTATTTATGTTATTCCGCTCTTTCACGTATAATGTGCCCTCTGCTTTTCATACGGAAAGAGTTAGATTAAAATAGTCCCACTTACCTAACAACCCATGCATGCCTTGACGCATATTCTTTTTTATAATAATATCGGCTTTCCCAGACTAATCATCCATATCCATAAAATAGTTGGCTCACACTAATAAGACCTCATTTCTGGCCCTAGGACGACCTTTGGTCTATTCAGCTATCGACTTACGTGTTGACAAGTTGATTAGGCAGGTTATTGAACTCCATGTCGCCTCTAGCATGTCGTTTTTTCAAAGATGGGTCCCATATAAACGCGGCCAGAAGTATTTTCAATACTAAAAAATAGCAGGTTTAGTCATGACTGACGAAGTTAAGAAAAAACTAAAGTCAATAATCACCATACAGGCTAATAAAACTACTTTTTCAAATTTGTAAGTTTGACTGAGTCAATTAGCAAAAAGAACGATCCTCTGCACAAAAGGCCTTAAAACTAGCATCATATGACATTGGAATACAAAGAAATTTCCTTTATAAAAATATTAATATACATATCCAACGACATTACTTTTTTACTCAGTCACTATTTAATCAAACAGTGACTCAGTCAAAACAACAATGTAGAAATTGTCTTAGTAAATTTTATTTTTTTGTTTTAAAAAAAGTAATGTCGTTGGATATGTATTTTAATATTATATAAAGGAAATTTCTTTTGTATTCCAATGTCATATGACGCTAGTTTAAAGGCCTTTTTGTGCAGAGGATGTTGTTTTTAAGCAATTGACTTAGTCAAACTTACAAATTTGAAAAAGTAGTTTTATTAGCCTGTGTGGTGATTATTGACTGCATCACTAAAATTTTGAGTTTTTTTTTACATATAGTTTTCGCTAGGACTTTTTTTGATATAAGCGGCAACGTCGCAATGCTGAAAGTATTTTAGATCGATAGAACACGTAAGGAAAATCTATGACGACAAAATTTCAGAAAAATCCTGCATCCGTTTTCCATAAACGTCTAACCTGGCACCGACCGTGAATCAGCCTGTATACTTAATAATAAATAAATCAGTTTATTATAGTAAACACCACCGAAATATGGACTTGCATAACACCACAGTTTATTTGGGTTAAATATCACCTTATAGCAAAGTTTACAGCTTATAGTTTGGGCAAATGGGTTAAATCAGCTAAAATTGTTGAAATTAATATAAGCAGCGACCTTTATTGTTCAATTAAAACAATGATGTTTTCTAATTTGATGCATTGAGTTTTAACATAACATCTCCGATAACATTACTTTTTTAATTTTTAGTAATCAAAATTTAATTATATTCCTGCTTGTAGTAGGTAAAATAAGTAGGTGCCTACATAGCAATACGCCCGTACTATGCAACTATGCACAATTCGGTATATAGCTAAATTGTTTCTTATCACAAATCTTTTCCTTGCATTTTTTTGTTTATCATAATCTCAACAAGAAACGGACTCGGTGTGTATTGAGTTTGCGAATTTTATTATAAACAATTAATTTTTATCTAATGTGTGATAATATACTGTTTATATCAAAAGTCTGGAACTCATCGAATATCTGACGAATTGCTCATATAATTTTTTTTAAAAAATTGGTTAGATTAAGTTCGAAATTACGGCGGATCCATTAGATATATTGACGTTGCCAGGTCTACAGTTTTTGAGAATCTGATAGCAACTTTTGTTTTTTTGTTATGAAACGCTCTGGGTTTTATTCGATATTTGGATTCTGAGAAAAACTCTACTTTTTATTAAACATACTTTAATTTAAACTTCATAATTTTCGAAGTATTCGCAAACATTAACATTTAAACAATAAATGGTGTTTTTTTTTATCTAACAGACCGACCGACGGATAGTGACAGATTTTGGGCCACGATTTGAGGCAGTATGCTTTTAGGGGATAATATTATACATACATACATTCTTGTGTTAATAATGCATGAATCAAAGAGTTATCATTTGTTCTTCATATTAACAAACGATCCTTCATTTTTTCGAAAATTATGTATTTAATACGATTATAATCCGACCAGGAATTTTGATTTTTAATGAAATTCAAAATCAAAATTCCGAGGAAACTTCTTTATTGGCAACCTGTTTAAAAAACGCGAAATATTCCCTTATTCAAACATAAGTTCACATAAATGGTATGCCTATGGTTTGTCAGGATTTTTAGTTTGAATTTCATTACAAAACACAGGATAGCCAGATAAAGTCTATCAAAGACATATTTTTCGAACAACAATGACGAATCAGGTTTTAATATGAAGAACACAATCATGATAACACTTTGATTCATACATTACTAACAAAGGCTGTACGTATCAGGGGGCGGATACAGGAATTTATTTTTTAGGGGTCCCATATAAAAATGAATACACGGCAAAAGCCTAATATTTAACCCAATTTATAGTTCAGAAGGTTAGTTTTTATTTTTTAGATAGTTTTATTTTTTAGAAGGGGCCTTGGCGCCATGGGCCCCCACTCTGTATCCGCCACTGATACGTATAATACTATCCTCTAAAAGGCATATCCGGCCTGCATGCCTATAATCGTGTCCCAAAATCTGACACCATTCCTCGGTCTATAAGTGAGAGCCACTGTGTCACTGAAAACATTAAATATATCCGAAAAAAATATATTACTATTTTATAAATCTTATTATCAATTTACAACAAGTAGGCTTTGGAGCATCACAAAACAAAACGTTGCAAAGTTTCAATTGCAAATTGCAAAACGTTGCAAAACGTTGTATTAGGGTTGTTTTTGTTAAAATATATTTTTCAAAAAAAAAACTTTTAAATTTATGAACGATTTTAAAAGAAATGTAGTAATATCTTATTTTTTTTATACATGTCATTAGCTTAGGTGGTCTTTATACTTTTATGTCGCGCAAAAAAAAATATGTCCCAAACTGCCATCACCCTGTGTAGTATTGTTCTGGTGGATACACAGTCCCACAGTCCGGCAATAGTGCGTCAGGAATCTATAGCTCCTAGAATATAAAAACTTGGGAAATTTGTTTAAATGCATACCTAAAGTATGTACGAGGATGTATTTCAAGAAAATATTTTAACTTCTATAGGGTGGCTCAAAAAAGTGTGTGAGTGGACCGGGATGATTTTTTTTAAAGGAACACTTTGTATTATTGCATTTTGGCTTCCTTTCTGATTACTTTACATAATCCTAAGATAAGATGTAAATATATTTGGATAGTTTTAGAGATATTAATAAATAAATAAAAAAATATATATTTTTTCAATAAGTTACAACGTAAGTTGATAAAATATTGTATTTCCAAAATAATTACAAATAAAATTAAGGTACAGCTGTTATCATATTTTTAAGCAATTGCCTCAAAGTCTTAAAAACGATTTTTAAGAAAAAACTAGTTTTATAAAAAGTTGATTACTTTCTTACTTTTGGGACACCCTGTATAATAAAAATGTTCTCATTTTTGATGCTTCTAGGCTCATACGTTTTTGGACACTAATTAAGGTGTGCCTTTAACCTGAATCTGCGAAAATATGTTTTTACATAAGTGCGTTAATATTGTAACACCCTGTATAAACCATTTCCTATGGGCTAATAATTGTTAATTTTTTCATATTTTGAATTGATTTTGTGATTTTAATACTAATTCATAGTAAATAATACTAAATAATATCTATGAGCAAAATAATTTTTCCATAAAATAGGGTCCGCTGGCCCTCTGTGCGCCGCTGAAAAACTGTAGACTTGGTAACGTCGGCGTCGCTGTCGCGGATATTACTCACACAATCCGTCGTCATTTCGAACTTGAATCAATTTTTTTTAAAAATTGGATGGGTAATTCGTCAGATATTCAATGCGTTCCAGACTTTTGTTATACTCTGTATAATTGGTTAGTTTGTGTTTGGATTTTGTTGCTCATTCACATTTTTCATCTTTAACAGAAATAAATAATGTACAGGTAAATTTAATAAGTTTGACTAGCGAATTTATGTGTTTCTATGGAAGCCGATATATTCCTACTTCAACTTTATGATAGAAAGTATATACATTTTTACACCCTGTAATGTTTTTTAGAACACGTACAGAGAACTTAATGTCATACTAATGTATCACTAACTCAAACAAAATAATAATAATTAATTAATTGTTGTTCCAGAAATATATAGAAATTGCCATCAGTTTTCGTCACAGAAGAGCAATAACATTAGGTCCCATAGACAAATCAAAATTATTATTTTTGACATAGACTAAGACATTACGTTGCCTCTAAATGTTTTTAAAGTAAATAGACAACGATTACAGGGAAAAGAAAAATATAAATTTTCTATCAAAAAAAAGATTTTTAAAAATTTCAAAAAAATCTTTTTTGCTGAGATGGTAGTTTTCCTAAACCTGTTATAAATTTCAGCCCTATCACTGCAACAGAAGAAGCTTTAAGATGGGACTGAAACTTTGGCACGTAAAATCTTATGACCCGCGATAAAAAAAAACGCACTGCACCTATACTCTATTATTATACATATACGAGTAGGAAAAAAGCTCCATTACTTCACTAAGTAGGTACTTACCTTTTTTTTTCACTTGTTTTATTAAAGATAACCCTTGTTTGTAATTCTTGTATCACTAATTGAAACACACTTTCATTTTCCAATACACAGGTTTTTTTCGGGTTATTTTAACATACGCAACACTTCTTACTTTTTATTTTTGGTTGTTTTATTTAACACGTACCTATCGTCGGAAACGAACAAAATAAAATGAAATATTCATGAAATATAACACACACCCTATTAGCTTCACGGCTTATACAATCGAATATCACATAATATTTCTCTCACATACACACTTGACTTTAAAACTCAAAAAGTACCCACCAATATCTTAAACCTAACAGATTTTAATTAATTTTCAACACTTTTAAAACTTCGAATCGTATTTTAACATTATGGATCATTTTATTTACGACCTCTACCTCATTTCGGCCTTCGAATGTCCTTGCCCTATTACATTTTCCTAACGCCGGCTAAACTATCGACGTGTTGACAGGCAGGTTATCGAACCCATGTTGGCTCGAGCATGTCGTTTTTTCGAAGATGGGTCCCATATAAAGGCGGCCAGAAGTATTTTCAATACTAAAATGTTCTACTAATTCTGTACACATTATCTCTAGTAACAAACCTCTAAAGCCTACGGGGACAAAGTTAGAGGGCGCCAAAGTCAGTCAAAGGTAGTTTTATGCATTTTCCGGGTGAAACCATTTTTTTTTACTATTTGTTCCATAAAATTTTCTGTCCAATTTTTTTTTCAGTTTCTCAAAAACGGTGGGGTGGAGGGATACGAATTTTCGAATTTAAGCTTTTCGAGTGGACCACTTACGGACCTAAGCTAATCTATTCTGATAGTAAAGTATTAAATATTTGTTTTTTTTTTTGGAATCACCAGAATTATTTAGTACTTTACTATCAGAATATAAACGAAAATGAAATAAAAAAAGTTTTTGCCCTGACCCGGTCTCGAACTCGTAGTCGGAAACTCTACGCGCTGCGCAATGGAGACTTGTTCGATTTATATTCAATACTAGAGTTTAAAGGACTATAATAAAAATATAGGATCTTCTTTCAATGCGCAGTAGGGAACGCAACGTTTACCAACGTTTATTTGCGAGCCAACGTTCTTAAAATACTTGTTTTCCCGACGTTGCTAGCTCTCGTACTATAAGTGCAATAGAGAAGGTATGCGTTGATATAACCACTTAAGTCTCTATGATATGGTTTAATATAAATAAAGCTACTTTTGATGATAATGAATATAATGCTATCATATATTCACAAATACAGAGTCTTGAAATAAAATGCGATAGTCTTATCATAACTTGCTAAATTTAAAAGTTAATACCTTTATAAACTTATTAATAACTTCTTTTTAATATCATTTTAATGATGTCCATAAACCTTCAAGTAAAACAAGAAGTTCATTACGAAATATTCATTAAAATTTTAATTCAAATTAAACCTGTCAAAAAATCTAATGAATTTTAAATTATTTCGTAAGGAGCTCCTAATTAAAGGCTGTGACTTATAAATTTAATTATAGTTATGAACGTAAAACTTCCAATATACCGGGTGCGTCTCAAAAGCCGCCCACCCCCTATATTTTTTTATTTTTTCAGATAAAAAATCAAGATTTGGTATGTTAGTATATGACATAAATTAGGATCGATTGACGTATTCAATTGTTTTTGGTCACTTCCTGTTTTACCGGAAATTACTACAACTTTTGATTTTTAAAGGGCACCCTCGATATTTTTTTACTTTACTCAGTAGAAAATCACATTCTGAATAGAATGACATTTCATATGTCAACTTTTGACATTCTCGCTTAATAAAAAATTGTATTTTAAATTTCAATCTAGAGTGCCATGGCTATGTTAAAAACACTAATTCTAAATCAAGGAGCCTTGGAAAAATAGATTTATTGATTGTCTAATGTTTTAGTGTATTGTCCTGGCCAGTTAGAAAATGCCCAAATCGTATTTTTAATCATATCTCAAATTTTTCAAATGGAACAAGGGTGGCTCATTAGCATCTTTGGAAAGATCATTTTTTTACGAATAATTTGATACCACACACTAAGAATTTTAGAATTTAGAATGAGTGGGAGAGGGGTTAATCACTGCGACCTTACAGATCTATTGTGTCCCCTTTTCTTGAGTTATAACTCATCATACAGACCCAGGGCTTTGACAAAAGCCAGTATCTGGAACGGTTTTATAGAGGGTAGTTCTCCATCTCCAATATCAGTCGTACCAAAGTTCATGGCACGAATGGTTGTCGTCTCGGCGCACTCAGTGATGAGGTGTACTGGTGTTTCCCCATTTTCCCCACAGAATCTGCATTCGCCGTTGTTTCTCAGCTTCAGCCTACTGAGGTGTTCATTGAGGAGACAGTGTCCTGTTAAAAACCCCGTGACAATCCGAAGATTGTTCTTACTTAAACCTAGGAAGATTTGTGATTTTTCTTGATTATAAGCCCTCAGAAACTTCTTCGAGTGTCTTAGACCGTTGCAAGATTCCCATTCCAGGTTGCCGATGGAATCTTCCAAGTTCTTGAGTTCCGCCTTGAGTTGGTTACCACTTGGAAAGCAGAACGGTTCTGGTCCAGTTAGTGGAGTCCTCACTCCTTTCCTAGCTAGATCATTTGCTTTTTCATTGCCTTCTATCCCTTGGTGAGCAGGCACCCAGAGTAGGAGGACTTTGTTTGCTATGCCTAGTTTATTCAGCTTCTCTATGCATTCTTTGACCAATTTCGAATTAATTGATACTGAGTTGATCGCTTTTAACGCTGCTTGACTATCAGATAAGATGGCTATTTCTTGTTTCCGATAGTTCCTATCTAAGATAAGTTGTACGCATCTTTCGATAGCGTAGATTTCTGCCTGTAGGATGCAAGAGTAAGTGCCCATTGGTTCGGAGTATTTAGTTCTCGACCCAAATACTCCCATCCCTGTTCCCGTATTGGTTTTGGAAGCATCAGTATACCAAGTTATGTTATGGTCTTTTAACTGCTGGGCCGACGTTTCTCTCTTCCAATTCTTTTTATTGCTCAATACTACATTGAGATGTTTCTCACAGTTGTACGTTCTTGGCATATCGTCCACTGGGAGTTGCAAGAGTGGTTTCGACCACACACTTGGTATTTCGAGTCAAATTTTCTTTACGAACCACAAATTATAATTTTAACCATACAGAACTATATGTAAAAATGTCAAAAGTTGACATATGATATGTCATTCTATTCTAAAATAATTGAATACGTCAATCAATCCTAATTTATGTCATATACTAATGTTATTATACCAAATCTCGTTTTTTAACTGAAAAAATAAGAAAGTTATAGGGGTGAGCCACTTTTGAGACGCACCCGGTAGAGCATGATGCTTCATATTACATAAAATGATTAACATTAAGCCGCGCACAGACTTGAGCGCGAATGTGACTTGAGAGCCATCTACAAGCGATACCAATTAACTTTTAGTTACGTAATCGAGGGCGCGATTTTTAAATGCTTTGCTACCAATCATGGACATATTCGGCGCCGGACTGACTAACTGGAATTTAAATTTCTCGCTGGGGATTCAGGTGGTAGCTCTGCTGTACAAAATGTGAAGTTGATACATTTATTTATTTATTTCCTGACATTGTCATTCATTTTGACACTTTAGTTTTGTATTACGAGTTTTTGCTTCAAATGTGTGTGTTGTGATACTTTAAGCTTAACAAATTTTACTAGTAGACCTTGCAGTCGAACACTGTTGATTTTAGAAGATTAGAAGATAGCTTAATAGGCGCTGCAAAAAACTCATCGCAACCTTATTAAAATATTTTGAACGGGAAATAGCTCTTTATGTCCCTTAAGTGCTGTTAAGAAGGTGAGTTGTATTGATGTAAATAATAACTGGATAATTGTTGCATATACGGTTTTCGGCTATTTTTCGACTATATAAGAAAATTTTTATATACTCACATTTTATTGTCCTTAGAGATTGTAAATATGCTGGGGGAGAAGAGAAATTGGGTTTCTTTTCAACCAAACAAACTTACGGGACCGGGGAGAGAATAGGGGTGCTGGGCGGGATAAAAACAATATTCTGATTAAAGATACTCATAACACAGCCATTTTACAATCCTTAAATTAAGTTTTTAATGTAAAATTTCTTCAAAAAACTATGAAGAACTGTTTTATTCAGAAATCATTGGCAGGTTACATTGAAAGATATGCTGACAGTTGTGAAGGTTGAATTTTGACAAACATTGTGAATTGATGCATAGTTGCCAAATCAGCTAGTAAATTGTCCGGAATTTCATGCATCCTTTTTTTTTCAAAGGGAAAATGACGTCATAGGTTTTAAAATGTTTTTATTTATTTTTTAAATCGCCACCACCGGTATAGAGAATTGCTCAGTTATAACTCTAGCAATGAAAACACACTGAGCGGTTTGGTTGGTTTTGTTTTGGTTGATTTTGGTTGGTTTGGTTTAGATTTGGTTGGTCTTGTTTGGTTTGATTCTTTGTTTTTTTTGTATGTTAGAAAATTTTTTCTCTTATTTTACCAAAATTGCATTTTTTCTCAACTCAAGCTCTTTATGTTTGTCTTAACAGCATTAAAATAGACACTTTAGTTTATAGAAAATTTCTTAATTTTGAGGGCCATAAAGTGAAACGGATCCCAAATAGCATTAAAAATATAATAAACTATTTTTTAATCTAGTGAAAAAGAAGAAAACACAAAACAAAACAAAACACAAGAATGAATCGTTATTTTGGTTTTGTTTTTTATATTTTGTTAGTTTAAAGTTTTATTTTTATATATTTCATCAAAACAAAATATATTATTTTCATTGTTCAATGTTTGTTTTATTTAAATTAAATTTGCTTTATTTGGGTTAATTTGATTTTTGCTATAGATATAAAAATTTTAAAGAAAATTCAGTGGGACTGGCAACATTGCTTTCCCTTCTGTCGGTGTCATGTCAAATCAAGTGTTAAAATTCTCATAACGTCAAATATGTCAAATATTAAATTAAAATGTTTTGAAATTCCGTGCATAATCTATATTTTCTCAATTTTTATAAATGGAAAATGAGATTTTTCTATATTTGTATGTCATGTTTTACCAATTTGTACGCTTTTACTCCGCCCAGCACCCCTATTCGTACCCCAAGTCCCGTAAGTTCGTTTGGTTGAAAAAATACTTAAAGAAACACAATTTCTCTTCTCCCCAGCATATTTACAATCTCTAAGGTCAATAGAATGTGAGTATATAAAAATTTTCTTATATAGTCCAAAAATAGCCGAAAACCGTATATGCAACTGTTACCAATAACTGTTTATATATTTATAATTAATTTATTTTTTATCCTAAAACTTTTTTCCTATACAACTATACCATAGTGCAAATAGTTTGCAATAGGGCTTACGATTTCAAGATTAGTGATTGGTACCAATACCAATGCTAAAACAAATAATTGGAGGAATTTAACCGAATATAAAATATTATTTAGTCTTTGTGTTATATTAAAATCAAAAATGTTTATTCTTAGTTATTCTCAGTCATACAGTTGCAGATCTTAATAGTTATTTTCTGTTACATATATTAATTTAAACTATAAACTTTTCTCAAAAATAAGATGAACATAAAGGCACTTAAATATAGAATAGATACCCAAATATAAACCACTATAAAAGAGACACTGTAAACTAATCAAAACGTATATCAGATTTTTTTTAAACACATTCAGACAAGAAAATACCCTTAAAACAATCAAACATGTAAATAATGCATTGTCATAATATACAATGAGAAAAGCTTATTTTTTGAGCACTTTAAAAACTTATATCGCATCATATAAGCACTTTAAAAACTTATGTCTGCCTAACTCTCATATCGCTGACTCTCACCGTGGCCACAAAGCCCGTTTGAATGACAAGGCGAAACCTGCACGCGAGTATTATGATGATAGAAAAAAATTAAAAGTCACTGTCGTTTCCGATTAGGCGTATTCGTTTCCGAGTGATGACAGTATCCCATATATGGGACACTTACACCGGTATGCATAGTCAATCGCCAGCGAGTCGCCAAAGAAACGCCGTACGCTGGGTGAAATTTGTAATGCATAGTTCTTCGTTCGCCGACTTGACGCATGCGCATTTTGATATTCCTCGGCGCCGCGCTGGAGATTTGTTGGATGTGGAAAAGACCATCTCCGTCGTTTCGCCGGAAAGCCGGATTGCGGTAGTTTTGATCGAGTTTAAGATTGTGTGTGTGTACGGTTTAGAGGTGAAGGTAAAAATGGATCGCGATTTTGACATGATTTATAATGTAAATAGAGATATTGGATTTGGAATTGATAATAAACATACCACGTAGGTAAGTGATAAAAAATTCACATGTGTGCTATTAAGTATGGTATGTAGTAATATATTAAGTAAAAAACTAAACATGTATGTACGTATTTTTTATATATATTAGGGACATGGAAAATCCCATAGAAAAAATATAATGATGTGGAGTTTAGAGAAAACGATTTCGCTTCTCGAGAAACCTATCGTTCAACTTTATATTTTGTTACCTATAGTTGAAGATCAGGAACAAACATGACCAATCGAGGGCTGCCTGTTCCACCAATAATAGGTTTACTAGTGACTCTGCGTTTTTACGCGACCGGAAGTTTCCAGGTAAGTAGGTATTTACATTATTAATTATCAACTAGATATCGCCGCTTTGCAATGTTTAAAACACAATTTATAGTTATCAGGTTAGACAAAAGGGGCATAGTTCCTAATATTTTAAGAACGGCGAGAATATTTAAGCATTTGCAAGCGGGAGCAAAAATGTATTGCTGTTTATAAAAATAAACAAAATACATAGGATATAAATTAATTGTTTTCCAGATAGTGTGTGTGGAGATTTAAGAGAGGATGCCACCAAGCCACTATAAGCCGTGTAATAAAAGAAAGTTACTAAGAAGAATTTCAGCCAACAGTCGACAACATATAAGATTTCCAAATAATTTGCAACAAGGTTCAAAGACATTTCCAGAGAATTGGAAACTTCCCAAACGTGACTGGTTGTATTGACTGTACATGTCCCCATATCATTAATCCAGGAGGGACCGAATGCGGAACTCTTTAGAAATAGAAAAAGAATATTTTCAATTAATGTACAGGCAGTTGCTGGGCCTGATTTAAAGATTTACGATATTGTTGCTAGATATCCGGAAGCTACCACGACAGCTATATTTTAACAGAAGCTCTGTTAAAACCAGATTTGAAAAGAAGGCAGCTACCAGGATATTTGCTTGGCGATGCCGGATATCCATGTCTGCCGTATCTTTTAACTCCTTTCAGAAACCCACAAACTGAAGGAGAAGAAGGTACAAGCAGAAGCTCAAATAAGAACAAAAAGGAATGTAGTAGGGCAGCTTGTTCCGGGGTTTTTTAAAGCGAATGTTTTCTTGTTTGCGAAAGGGGCTTGCAAATAAAACTTCTTTTGAGTTGTTATATTATAGTTGCTGTTGCTTTGTACTTTACAACATAGCAGTTACACATCGTGAAATAATGAACCAGCAGAAGAAATTGATGATGATATACCAGCAATTCCATTCCATGCTGGAAACTATAATCGTTTAGGCCAATTAATGAGGGCAACCATAGTGCGGAACCATTTCCAGTAGTAAATAATTTATTTTTAGATTTAAACACCCACCTACAGGGATAATAAATATAAGATGTATTTTAAAAATTTTTGAGGAATAAAACATATACATAAGCAATTGCTAAAGGGATTTATTTTGCGTAAACACAGTCAAGTTTTTCACGTATACACTTCGCGATTAACACATAATAATTTGTCTAATTCTCATTTTGCAACTGTTTTAACTTCAATTCTTCCTGAAGCATCTGCAATCTGGCCGCTTCTTTTCTATAAATAGCTTCTTCTAGCCGGATTTTATGCAGTTCGTCCATCTGTTGTTCTTCTTTTTTTATTAATGCCAGCCTCGCTTCAGTAAGTTCTGTAATCTGTTTATTTTTAATTTCTTCTCTTGGAATTGTTTTTCCTGAAAACATTGGCCACTATTAAAAAATATGTACGAGCCAAAGGCGTGCTTATAACTCAGATTTCACTAAATATTTTACACTAAGAGTTATTAAGTACTTACCTAATCTTTTAATTCCTTGTGAAGAAACTGGGGATACTTTCCTCATAGAAGTAGATACACAAGGTTTGTCTTGCTCAAGAACAATCACTGGTGGGAGCCGCGGTGTAGTTTGACTCGAGGATGAGGCAAATGCTGTTCCAGATGGTTGCATACCTGAAAGAATTTTAATTTAATTTTAGTTTTGAAATTTTAAAAGATCAATTTGATTTTCAATACTTAAATCATTGGATAACTACCTTGCTCCATAACAATCACTGGTGGAAGTAGCGTGTATTTTGACCCGAGGATGAGTCAACTGCAGTTCCAGGTGGGTGCATATCTGAAAGAATTTTAGTTTATAATTTTTTAAAACATCCAATATTGACTGTCGTCAGTACTTAAATCATTAGATACCTATCTCATTTTAGTGAAAGTGTTACCGTTTAAATAAAGAAAAGAAAGCCAACATGCAACTAATTAATTTACTAGAACTTTATGTCATACCTTCTATTTTATTTAAGTTAACTCCATCGGAATCATCTAACGTCTACTTCAAATGCAATATGCGGAACCAAATCATCAATAACTGGTTGAGGTGGTGGTGGAACAGGGGGCGGTCCACCACCTGTTGCCAACAGATCCCGTCTCTCTCCTGGGCTAGCTCAGCCTTTCTCGCTCTCTTCATTTTGTCCCATAGCCTTTTTTAATTGGGTCATTGTTCTCTGTAAATATAAATAAGTAATAACACTGAAATGCTTATAGTTGATCACTGTTGCTTTGCCTGTTAGCGGACGTTTACAAACTTGAAAATGATTTCCAGCATTTTTTTTTTTTCGAACAATTTAATTAGAGGAAAAATTTACGCCAAACCTCTGATTACTACTTCGTGAAATATACCCGGTACCCTTTATTAATGGATTACTCATTACATACATACATACCTTCTCCAGATGTTGCAGCATTGAAATCCACAGTAATTTTCTCCCAAGCATTTCTTTTTTCGATATGATTAGCGTCTGTCCTCTTATTTTCCAGTATGGGGGTAATTCCCTATAATTTGAATAAAAAAGTTCTTTGTCTGCACACGGAATATTTAATTGCCATTTTTAAACGTATTTGCAAGCAGCCGAACTGTTAACTTTATTCTAAACAACTATGCACTTTCAAAACCATCGGTACCGAAAAGATAACACATAATAATAAACAAAACAAAAATCCACAAATCGCCTGTTCAGGCGACACGGATAAAAAAGATTACAGCGGTCCAAATCTAATTCCGCTGTTCAGAGCGCGACAATTGATTCATATTTGGTATGGGCCACCTTTAAAATACGTATATAAGGTGCCGCGCAGGTGTCGGCGTGACGCCGGCGAGCCTGCCCAGGTAAGAGTACTTTACTTTTATCTGCGCAAATATGCGGCCGCCGTCAATTACAGTTCGGCCACCCTATCTAATGACTCTTTGCTTTATCAACAAGTCTTGAAACCAATTTGTAGTAGTACCAAACAAAGCAACGATTCCAAAACAAGGTACTACGGGTTGACGCACCTAGTGTTGAATTGCGAATATACCACATCTGCAATGGCAATCTACATAACGTATTTTCAATGATTCAAACTTAAAATATTAGGTAGAATATAAACTTATATAAGATCTAAGAATATAAACTAGAAATAAAAAAGAAAGAAACTCGAATCGACAACAAAAAGGATCCATCTCGTCAGGCAAATGGTATCTAGACAAATAAAAATAGATGTAAAACGACGAGGGCAACGACAAAACAAGGAGAAGTTTCTTGTAAGAAAAGACGTTGTTGAAACCCAATATGCGCGACACTTCGACGTAATCCAGTTTAAAATTAGGAGCGTTAAAAAATTATCTCTCGGCAACTTTTTCGGATCGCTTAACTCCCTCTTCTTTTTTAAAGCATTCCTCTCACCTCCACTCAGTGGCGGTGCCACAGTAAGTGCACATGAAGCCCCAAATTTAAGACAGAAAAAACATTTAAATCTAAAAGAGCAAATATAAATTTTATCATTTGCTTTTTTTTCATCATTGAGAAAAAAAAGTTCATTCCCAATCATCAATTTGGCTTTAGAAATCAACACTCCACGATTGACCAGGTTCACAGGTGTGACTGAGAAATATTTAGAAGAAAAGAAGGTATGATCGGCAATATTTCTAGATGTCGCACAAGCGTTCGATTAAATTTGGCTTGAACCATAAACTCAAAGTACTACTTCAGAAATTTTAAAATCATACATATCCGAACGCTACTTCTGCTACGCTTCTAATTCAGGATCAAGCAAGATGATGTCTACTCTAACCTAAAAAATTCAAGCAGGCGTACCGCAAGGAAAAGTGTATTGGGACCGATCCTTTACCTATTATACACCAGCGATCTGCCTGCATTCAATGAAAATGCTGCTACTGTTACATTTGCAGATGATATTGCAATTCTAGCCACCGCAGACAACAATACCAAGTCAACCAAAAAGTTACAAACTGCTGTCGCCGAAATACAACGCTGGACACCAAAAGGTAAGGCGCCCTTTTTGATTGAATAATTGAATAAAAAAAATCAGTCCATATCGATTTCACTACTAAACAAATCGGGTACAAGCCAGTATATATAAAAAACAAGTAGTTCCTTACGAAAATACAACTAAACATTTTGGCATGACATTTGATGCTAACCTCAAGTGGAAATTGCATGTGAAGAACTCAAATTAAAGTACAGGAAAATTTACTGCGGTTACTAGGGCGACATTCAACCCTGTCAATATACAGGGTAGTCCGAACTGTATTCCGGAAACTTCGGCAGCATATTCTACAGATCAAAATAAGTAAAAAAGTTCGTATAAATGTATGTTCTAAAATGCTTAGTTTCGGAGGTACAGGGTGTAGAAGTTTCATTTTTATTTCGATTTTTTCCAAATAATTTCTGAAGTAATGTCAGTATGTAGATGAAAATTGGTATCTGGGAGTTTTGTGACATGAGAAATTTGATTTTGATGTCAAAATTACTCCTATTTGTAGGGGGCGCCACCTACATGTGTTTTAACTGTTTTGATGAGTAATAACTTTTCGACCGTACCTGCATAAAACCACTGACTAAAAAAATATACATTTCCATGACTTTTTATGTAAAAAATGTCTCTTGGTAAAAATCGCTACGAGCAACCGTTCTCAAGATATTTAGAATGGAAATAGTCAATACATGTCATTATTGACAAAAAATAAGCACAACGTTGAGCATAGTTATTCGACTGAAATAATAAAATTTTAATTTTTTAAATTAATCATAAGTTTTTCTGCGAAAAAAATAGTGATTAAACAGTTTCTTTTAAACTTTTGACACAAACGGATTTCAAATTTATGATTTCAGTCTAATAACTATTTAGTAAACATGTTTAATTTATGTCAATGATGACAGGTATTGATAATTTCGATTTCAAATATCTCGAAAACCATTAATCGTAGCGATTTTTACCAAGAGAACTGTTTTATGTTGTAAAAAACTCGTAAATGTATATTTTTTTACTCAGTAGTTTTATACAGGTACCGACGAAAAGTTATTACTCTTCAAATCAGTTAAAACACAGGTAGGTGGCGCCAGCTACAAATGGGAGTCATATTGACATCAAAATCAAATTTCTCATGTCAAAAAACACTCATCTACCAATTTTCATCTAAATATTGACGTTACTTCAGAAGTATTTGAAAAAATCGAAAAAAACCGAGCTCCTCTCTCAAAACTAAGCATTTTAAGACATACATTTATACAATTTTACTTATTTTTATCTGCAGATATGCGGCCGAAGTTTCCGGAATACAGTTCGGACCACCCTGTATAATGAGCTTTTACTTTATCAACAAGTCTTGAAACCAATTTGTAGTAGTACCAAACAAAGCAAGGATTCCAAAACAAGGTACTACGGGTTGACGCACCTAGTGTTGAATTGCGAATATACCACATCCGCAATGGCAATCTACATAAAGTATTTTCAATGATTCAAACTTAAAATATTAGGTAGAATATAAACTTATATAAGATCTAAGAATATAAACTAGAAATAAAAAAGAAAGAAACTCGAATCGACAACAAAAGGATTCATCTCGTCAGGCAAACGGTATCTAGATAAATAAAAATAGATGTAAAACGACGAGGGCAACGACAAAACAAGGAGAAGTTTCTTGTAAGAAAAGACGTTCCTGAAACCCAATATGCGCGACACTTCGACGTAATCCAGTTTAAAATTAGGAGCGTTAAAAAATTATCTCTCGGCAACTTTTTCGGATCGCTTAACTCCCTCTTCTTTTTTAAAGCATTCCTCTCACCTCCACTCAGTGGCGGTGCCACAGTAAGTGCACATGAAGCCCCAAATTTAAGACATAAAAGATATTTAAGACTAAAAGAGTAAATATAAATTTTATCATTTGCTTTTTTTTCATCATTGAGGAAAAAAAGTTCATTCCCAATCATCAATTTGGCTGTAGAAATCAACAATCCACGATTGACAAGGTTCACAGGTGTGACTGAGAAATATTTAGAAGAGAAGAAGGTATGATCGGCAATATTTCTAGATGTCGCACAAACGTTCACCCAGTATCCCACTTCCCACCCAGTATTCAGAAATTTTAAAATCATACATATTCGAACGCTACTTCAGGATTAAGCAAGATGATGTCTACTCTAACCTAAGAAAAATTCAAGCAGGCGCAGGCGTACTGCAAGGAAGTGTATTGGAACCGGTCCTTTTTCTCTTATATACCAGCGATCTGCCTACATTCAATGAAAATGCTGTTACTGCTACATTCTAGCCACCGCAGACAACAATTCCAAGTCAACCGAAAAGTTACAAACTGCCGTCATCGAAATACAACGCTGAGCAGCAAAATGGCGCCTTAAATTGGGTGAAAAAAATCAGTCCATATGGATTTCACTAATAAACGAATCGAGTACTAGCCAGATATATAAATCAACAAGTCCTTACGAAAATACAGCTAAATATATATGCATTTCACTTGATGCTAAACCCACTAAAATGTGAAGAACTGAAATCAAAGTACAGAAAAGTGTACTGCGGTTACTAAGGCGACATTCAACCCTGTCAGTATATAATAATAGTGATGGGATAACTCAAGCGAAAATTCGCTCGAGTACTCGATTATTGAAATAACCGACATCACTCGATTATGAACGAGCGATGCAAGTGACGAGTTACGAGCGACGAACGCAAGCGATCCTAGAAAGAAATAAATTGAAATCCGATTTTAATGTGACATACTCGATAAAAAGCCGATCGAATTTTCTACATACATTGCAGGTAGCACATTTATACGACGTTATCCGCTGCGTATCTGAGGGACAAAATTTTACGACCTACATCGACAATGCTTTAAATAAACTAAATCAAGCTATCAAGCGAATTGCTTGCTACTTGCCATTCATCACCGAAAGAATATGTCCCCTACGCACGCAACTTACTGCTTGGCGCTTGGCGTTAACGAGTACTTACAACAACCGATGGTCGAAAAACCGTATTTTTAAATACGAGCGATATTTCGCTCGATTATTGCAATCGCTTGAAACTCGAGTACTCGATTATTGAAATTAATCGGTTTTTCCCATCACTATACCGGGTGCGTCTTAAAAGTGGCTCACCCCCTATAACTTTTTTATTTTTTCAGATAAAACAAGAAGATTTGGTGTGTTAGTATATGACAATTTTTAGGATTGATTGACTTATTCAATTGTTTTTGGTCACTTCCTGTTTCACCGGAAATTACTACAACTTTTGATTTTTAAACGGCACTCTCGGTATTTTTTTACTTTATTCGATAGAAAATGACATTCTGAATATAATGACATATCATTTGTCAACTTATGACATTCTCGCTTAATAAAAAATTGTATTTTAAAATTCAATCTAGAGTGCCATGGCTATGTAAAAAATACTAATTCTTAATCAAGGAGCCTTGGAAAAATAGATTTGATCGTTTAATGTTTTTAGTGTATTGTCCTGGCCAGTTAGAAAACGCTTAAATCGTATTTTTAATCATATCTCATTTTTTTTCAAATGGAACGAGGGTGGCTCATTAGCATTAGCATATTTGGAAAAAGCATTTTTTTACGAATAATTTGATACCACACACTTGGTATTTCGAGTCAAATTTTCGTTACGAACCGCAAGTTATAATTTGAAATAAATCATATGCGAAAATGTCAAAAGTTGACATATGATATGTCATTGTATTCAGAGTTTTATTTTCTATCGAATAAAGTAAAAAAGTGTCGAGGGTGCCATTTAAAAATGAAAAGTTGTAGTCTGGACCAAAAACAATAATTGAATACTTGAATCAATCCTAATTTTTGTCATATACTAACATAGCAAATCTCGTTTTTTAACTGAAAAATTAAAAAAGTTATAGGGGGTGAGCCACTTTTGACACGCACCCGGTATAATAAGCTTTTCCTTGATCAACAATAAGTCTTGAAACCAATATGGACTTATGATATTCAACACTAGGGTTGTACCAAACAAAGCAACCGTAATATTATCCAAAGATCCAAAACAAGGTTACTACGGGGAAGTATTATTATTGACGCACCTTGGTACATTCAATAAAGACTTAGAAGCGAACGATGTCGACAACGTCATCAGGAAATATGCCTTAAAACATGAAGGGAGACTCCAACAGCACATCAACATCGAGACCCACCAGCTCCTGGATAGTGATGGCTTAGTTAGAAGACTGAAAAGAACAAAAACCTTTGAACTAGTGTAGTGAAAACTGTTACCACAACCCAGTGCATTCTAACATATCTAGTGCTAAACAGAACTGACAGAATCAAAATTACTATCATAGGATGAGTCTTTGGTATTTTAACCATAGGAAATTAAGTCAAAAACAAATAGCTTATTAGTGTAATTTTACTAGATTGCTATACTAAATTGCCCAAGAGTGATTTAAAAAAATATTTTTTTTCGAGCTTCTTGAGGAAATAGAGACTTAAGAAGAAGGTGACGACTTGATAACCCAAAAAAAGTCATTTTTGAGCGCCTTCGCCTCAAAAAGGGTGATTGTAGATTTCCAGATTGTATGAGAGCATACAATTGTATGACTTATAACTCATCATACAGTATGAAGACTTTGACAATATCTGAAATGGTTTTACAAAGGTTAGCTCTCCGATATCAGTCGTACCAGAGCTTATGGTACGAATGGTTGTCGTCTCGGCACAGTCAGTGATGAGGTGTTTCCCCATTTTTCTTACAGAATCAGCATTCGCCGTTGTTTCTTAGCTTCAATCTACTGAGGAATTCATTGAGGAGTCAGTATACTGTTAAAAACCCCGTGACAATACGAAGATTGTTCTTATTTAAGGCAAGAAAGACCCTTGAATTTTCTCGGTCAGATGTCCTGAGAAATTTCTTCGAGTGTCTTAGACCATTCCAGGTTACAGATGGTGTCTTTCAGGTTCTGCTTCCTACTTGGAAAGCTGAACGATTCTGGTCCAGTTAGTAAATTGTTCGCTACTTTACTAAATTGATGATTATTGAGTTCGTCTTTAAAACTGCTGATAAATAGACATCTTTAGAGCTCCAGAGAGATGGCGACTTACGAAGAACGTTTGACGAAGAACGTTTCTACGAAGAAGATTGACGACTTGATAGCCCAAAAAGAATGTTTTTGTGTGCGCACCTTAAAAATATTGAATCACGGAGCGCCACTGCCTCCACAAGCCACCCGTTGGCTCCTGCTGACGTGCAATTTTTCACCGAATTTACTCCACCTTGTCGAAATTAACTTGCGCCATTGTGAAGCGTAAAAAGTCCTCTCGTCGTCGCGCGTCAATCGCTATTTTTGCCATTTTTTTCCGCGATTCCATTTTGATAAATGACGGGCACGGTGACGTATTGTTTACAAATGGGCTTTTTCTGCCTGAATCCAGTCCGGGGGAGGTTTGTGTCTGAATAGACAAAGCGTTCTCTATTGAGGGTGATTTTTTCTTTCTGTTGTCTTTCTATGGCTTTTGGCGGCTGTATTTTTTAAAAGAGTTCCGCAGTAATTTAGTTTTAGAAAAGAATGACAAATTAGTGTAATATTTTGGAAATTTCGCCTTTGAAATAGAACCTTAAAAAATAAAATAACCATTGTACAGGATGGCCAAGACCAAGATTTGGTCTTGGCCAACTTGGTAAACTCTGTCTCTAATAGTTTCTGAAAAATAAAATTAATTTTTTTAAAAAGGTCCGATTAAATTAATATCTAAGAAACTAAAGTTCCAAGAAATGTCGTAATATATCTAGAAATTAAATTTTAGGAACATATTATGTAGCTTAATTGAAAGCATTTTATATAATTACTAGCGTGTACCAGCGACTTCGTTCGCGTCGAATTAATCATTTGTAATGGTGATGATAAAGCAAAGCAATAATTTCCATTAACATACAAACTGGATAAAATTTTCTCACATTTATGTCAGCATGAGAAAAAACAATATTGCGATATTATTATATAACTTGGTAATATTTAAGGGGTAGTTTCATCTCGTTGGAATTTGGCTTTCGAAAAATCCGTTTGCCAAAAATAAGCTTTTTACGTCAAGCAGTTTAAGAAGAATCGTGGTTAAGAAATTACCCAACTTTTTGGAACACCCTGTTTGATTTTTTAAAAAATTTCAAAATATGTAAAAAAACCAAATAAATTATGCTTGTCCAAGCGTTTTCCCAAAAGACTAACCGTTTTTTAAATAACAAATATTGTAATATCTGCGGGGCGTTTTCACCCTCTTGGTATTTGAGATTCGAGAAACCCCTCCCTATCGAACCTCTACACCCTACAGTCAATCTGTTTGCCAAAAATCAGCTTGAAACGTCAAGCAGTTTAAGCAGAATCGTGATTACTCAATGGTCATATTTTATTAAACACCCTGTATAAATTTATAAAAAATTTAAAAATATGTAAAACAACAAAATAAAATATACGTGTTTAAGAGTTTTTCCGAAAAACTCACCGGTTTTTAAATAAAAAATATTTTAATATTTGAGGGTTAGTTTCACCCCCTTAGAATTCGAGTTTCGAAAAATCCCTTCTTATCGAACCTCTACACCCTAAAGTCAATCTGTTTTCCAAAAATCAGTTTTTTACGTCAAGCGCTTTAAGCAGGATCGTGATTAATCAATGACCAGATTTTTCGAAACACCCTGTATACATTTTTAAAAAATCTTAAAATATGGAAAAAAACAAAATAAAATATACGTGTTTAAGCGTTTTTTCGGAAACTTGACCGTTTTTCAAATAAAAAATATAGTAATATTTGAGGGGTGGTTTCACCCCCTTGAACATATTTCACATTTTGTGAAAATGAAGAATAACTTCTAAATTTCAATAACAGTTTCCTAAATTGTAATTTACATTGTATAGACTAATATTTAGTTATAATATCCACTGTATGTTAACCAATGACCCAAAAAATTATACAGGGTGAGTCTTAAATAAGTGCAATTTTTTTTACAGGTAGTGTATTTTGGGATTTGTTTTTAGTTAAAAAAATAATTTGTTGTTATGGCAACATGAGAAATAGATTAAATTTACAAGAAAGAAAATCCAGAAAAGATCCAGTGGTTCTCAAAATTTTAGCAAACATTCTTTTTTTGACATTTCAAGGTAAAATATCTCTATTATTTTAGATTTATTTGAAAAACGGTAAAGAGAAAATATGTTTTTTTTTATCGAGATCTACCAGCCCTGAAAATGTTTGCACTTATTTAAGACTCTTGCATACTTTGTATAGGGCGATACAAAACTATTATTGAACAGTAGTCACTTACAAAAGCAACTTACACCTTTATTTTAAATAGAACACCCAGTATATTATTGCGATATTCAATGAAGAATTCATATATCTTCAAAATACTAATAAAGCTACCTACCCTATAGACAAAAATTTTCCTAGACATTTTCATTTTTATGATTTTGTGTAGATCTTTATTATTTGATAAAATCTAGATGGCTATGATACACCGTTATCGTTAATTTAACAAAAATTCTAGAATGTAGACGATAATAAGAAAATACATGTTTAAAACATATTTTAATTTTTCCAGAATAAAAACTAAATATACACGTATAATTATGTGACAAAAATTAGTTACATGAAAAATGCTCAAAATGTTTCCTTTCCTGTTCACTGCATAAAATTATTCGCTGTTCAAAAGAGTTTTGAAAAGCAGCCACAATTATTTCTCTCGTGTTGTTGATCGAAAAAGAAGACGAAAAACGACGCCTAGTGTTTTTCGTGTCTTGTCCTGGCACGTTAGAAGATGCCCAAATCGTATTTTAGTCATATATCATTTTTTTTTCAAATGAAACAAGGGTGGCTTACGTTAACATTCGGATAAAGTTTTTTTTTACGAATAATTTGGTACCATACACTTGGTATTTCGAGTCAAATTTTCGTTATGAACCGCATGTTACAATTTCAAATAAGCCATATGTGGAAATATCAAAAGATGACATATGTATGTCACTCTATTCAGAGTCTCATTTTCTATCAAATAAAATAAAAAAAATACCCAGGGTGTTTAAAAATCAAAATGTGTAGTCATTTCCGGTGAAACAGGAAGTGACTAAAAACAATTAAATACGTCAAGCAATCCTAATTTATGCCATATTATACTAACATACGAAATATCGTTTTTTTATCTAAAAAAATAAAAAAGTTATAGGGGTGAGCCACTTTTGAGATGCACCCGGTATAACTGTGTATTTTAAAATGTTCATCTTGTAAAATCAACGTAAGATAAAGAACAAGAAGTAACTTCTGCCTAAACGAAGGATAAATAAATCAAATCAAGTTCTTCTTGTCGGCCGGTTGTTTACGAACAAACAACCCTTAAAAACGGCGGAACCTGCAATACCCCTCTTTGTCTCTCCTGCTTCAACAAACTCCATTCGCTAAATTGTCTTCGTCCCTCTCCAGTTAATTTGAACGCGCGTTGTTGTAAAACTTTTGCAACCAGCCGCCAGCCGTTGTCTCATATAAAATTAATTAGAACTGTAATTGTTAGGGGTGAAAGTAAGCGTGTGCGGTCATCTACCTAACCCACCCCATAGATAATTTAAAATCATTTATTGCATCTCAATAATAAACATAAACAAAAATAATAGAGGCTTTTTTAATGCAGTCTAATAAAAATAAATGTATTGGTCATATCGGTTCTTTGTTTTTAATGAACATAACATAAATAAAAAAAAATAATAGTAAAAATTAAAAACAAATTAAAAAATAACCATACAGGAAGTTTGGGGCTTGATGGTTTTACCTTAACACGTTATTGTTATCAGGTAGTAATTGTTAATTTTGAAGTTGTCACTTTATATGTCATTTTAACAGAACGTCAACGGTTTTTATACGCGTATCTGTTTAAAAAACTAAAGTGTTTTCGAATAGTTGCATTAAGTTATTTTAAATCAGGGTTGGTAAAAATCAGATTTTTTTGATTTAAATCAGATTTTTTTTATTTTAATTCAAAACCATATTTAAATCGTATTTCCAAATGACCTAGGACACTTTCCAATTAAAATCCTATCCTAAATGACTAAATCTTTATAACTCTGCCCGATACCGATAACATTAAAAATTCTACGGCTCGTGTCATTTTTTCACATCGACACCAATATATTCCGCAAAAAAAGTGGCTCGCTTCAGATCAAAAGGATTTTTTTTCAAATGTCTCAAAGGTAATAATTTTTGTCATTTTAACGCCTAAGGCTAAAAGTAAAGCACTGTTACGCTTAAGCACAAAAGTACAAAATATATTATTTAACTGATATTAAGTGTCAAATTCAACGTGTATAAGTTGTTGCTCGATTACTGTTTATATTATTTGCAATGTTTGAAATTGATTAAAAAATTATTTGTAATGTTTTAAAAAAAATAGTATGTTCTATTCGGAGTAAAAATGTACTTTTACTTATAATTAAATAGCTTTACGATGGTCCTTCAAAGGCACAGCTTCGTCAATAAAAATTATAATTTTTACTCCTAATAAAACAATAGACTATGGTTCGAAAATAGTCTTAAGTCGAGATGAAATTAGTATGTATTATCTAATGTCAATATGTCAAAGTGTAGAGTACTTACTGCAGATCAAAATGTCGGTAGGAATTTGGACATATACAACCGTGTCAAAAAAAAATATATAAACATATATATATATATATATATAGTATAACATATTTTCTGACAACGATTATAGATTCTCGGGAATATATTGTCTCTATATCAGAAGAACCTAGTTCTGGCACTAGACTTTGCGACTTTAGTGTATTCGACTTCGAACAGCGAATTTTTGTCACTTGTACATAAATTTTAAAATAAATCCCTTTGTTTAACGGTCATGAATTCACACGAAATTACTTCAAAAATAGGTCAAACATTTAAATTGATGAATAGATATTTTCATATAGTTTTATAACATTTATAATTATTTTTCGATTTATTATTTGTTATATCTGTTATAGAAATATTTTTTATAGTTTTCTAGGACACATTTTTATAACTTTTACAGTTATTTTTTGATTTATTTTAAAGTTTCAATAAAATTATTTTTTTTATTTAAATCATATGATTAAAATTATAAAAATCACTTGATTTAAATCACGATTTAAATCATGATTTAAATCATTCGACTCTATCCATAACCTGAAATTAACCTAATTCACAGATAACATAATATGTTCTGTTGTTATCTGTTATCAGTGCTAATATGAAACATAACCTCTTTCAACGGTCTAACACATTCAAAGAAATTTCTCAGAATTTACGACCGAGAAAAATAGAGCAGAATTTCCTTGATTTATGTAAGAACAATCTCAGGATTGTCACGGTTTTTAACAGGACACTGTCTCCTCAAGAACACCTCATTTAATCAGAATCAGTCAATCCACACCACACCATTTAAGTTAAGAAACAACAGCGAATGCAGATTTTGCAGGTAAAATGGGGAAACACTAGAACACCTGATCACTGAATGCGCCAAGACGACAACCATTCCTGCTGTAAGCTTTGGTACGCCTAATACCGGAGATGAAGAACCAGAAGAACTAACCTCTGTAAAACCGTCTCAGATACTGGCTTTTGTCGAAGCCGTGAGACTCTATGGTGAGTTATGACTCAAGAAAGGGGGACACAATAGATCTACCGGGTGCGTCTCAAAAGTGGCACACCACTATAACTTTTTTATTTTTTATTTGACGTATTCAATTGTTTTCGGTCACTCCCTGTTCCACCGGAAATTACTACAACTTTTGTTTTTTAATTAGCACCCTCGGTATTTTTTTTACTTTATACACAGACACTTTAAATAGAATGACGTATGACATGTCAACTTTTGAACTTTTCGCATATGGTGTATTTGAAATTGTAACATTTTAACTCAAAATGATAAGTGTGTGGTACCAAATTATTCGTAAAAAATGCTTTTACCAAATATGCTAATGAGCCACTTGAAATATCTTTCAGTCTCGTTCCATTTGAAAAAATTGAGATATGATTAAAAATACGATTTGGGCATCTTTTAACCGGCCAAGATAAGACACTAAAAACATTAGACTATCAAATATATTTTTCCAAAGGTCCTTGATAAAAAAAATACTGTTTTTAACACACATGACACTCTAGATTGAAATTTAAAACAATATTTTTTTAAGCGAGAATGTTAAAAGTTGACATACGATGTCATTATATTCACAGTGTCATTTTCTATCAAATAAAGTAAAAAATACAGAAGATGACATTTAAAAATCAAAAATTGTAATCATATCGGGTGAAACAGGAAGTGACCAAAAACAATTGAATACCGTCAATCAATCCTAATTTATGTCATATTCTACCATACCAAATCTCGTTGTTTATCTGAAAAAATAAAAAAGTTATATACACTGAAAAAAATATTGTTCATAATATTAATGAACGTTGATTATTAACTGTTGTTTCATTGGGACAATGATTTTTTTCATTAATATAATGATTTGTTAATCATAGATCGATGTCCGATTTATTAATACTATGAATCTAATTTCATCAATATAATGAAAACCTGGTTATTAAATTAATGTAAGATTACATTAACCCTTAATTACAATAATAAATTACAAACAATAAATTACATTAATCATTAATATAATGAACGCGTTCATTGTCCCAATGAACTCGTTCTTTATTTTAGTGCTGAAACTTTAATAAACACATATTCATTATATTAATGTACTAAATCATTGATTAATGAGTTGTACATTGTGACAATGAACAATGTTATTAATACAACGAACACACTACATTATATTAATGTACGCGGTTATTAATATCATGAATAAAATATTAGGGCTTAAATGTCCGCCATGTTGATACAATAAATGCGAGTATTAAAAAAAAATAAGTCGTATAAAAGCTTCTCTATTCAGTTCCGATGCTAATCCGCGATATATAACGTTCAGCGGGGACATTTTCCGCATTTCCCGGGAAAATGAACAAAGCCGCGGCGGAAACTTTTTTAAATCTCCATTAAAACGTGACCGTTATCGTTACCGTTGCTGAAACCTACCCGTAAAAATTAGATTTTATCATACGTTGCGATTTTCCTACAATTTTAATCTGGTTTTTTTTGACTGTTTTTTTTACGGGCGGGTTTTAAAACAACGAAATACGAATGAAAGTTCGAATAATGTTTTTATATAGAAATTTACAGTTTTGAACTTTTTTTATTAAATGGAAGTATTTACAGTGGATTTATGTCCATGGACATTAATCATCAATCTCAGCTTATTTAACCATTTCCGCAGTTACGGTGTATTTATATGTGTCACATACTCTGCTGGCAAGCAAAACCTTGGGTCGGCGTTTACATGTATAGGAGTGAATCGCTATGGCAATCTACTAAGTCGGAGAGAGTCAAAATACGAAGTATTTATTATATAATCACTTAATCTGCCGCTAGATTCCATGCGCTTGGAAAAATGCTTGCCTTCTGTCTTTATTCAGTACATCTTATTTTACTAAGCGTGTTGATCGTACTCTTGGTACACACGAAAATCGGCACCCAAGACCAGTAATGCCGACCCTAGTATCATGTTGTGATCAATATGTATCACATATTTAGATATTCTATTTGTATACACATAATATAAATATCTATATAGACACTTTGTAATAGTGTAGTGTTGTGTCTACATTCTAGCATTAAATGAAGGTGTCCGCATGCGCGGATAGCCTCAGCGTAGACAAACCGAGCAAGTGTATCTTATGTGTCCTCTCTCATTCGGAAGCTCTATATAAATATTCTGTTTGTGTGTAGTTTAACAGAGATTTTAAGGTAAGTACACGTTTTTAATTACTTTGTTACGCCTTCCTAAAAGTATTATTAATATTATAGCAGCGACTCTTCCCTTACTCGATACCCAATTTACCAAATTTTGACTCCAATGAATGAAAACTCCAAATATTCTCGTATAATGATAAAGAGGTTAGCTGAGTTAGCTCTGCAATATATTTTTTTAATTTGGAAATAATAAAAATCTAAATGGACCAGAGAAAGAAAGATTTAAACACCTCTAAGAACTTCTTACACATGATAAACAACAGATGTTAAAGATGAACCTAAGTGTTCAGATAGTTTAATATATATGTACATAAATTTCAGATACACGCAAGTTTATAGGGATAGAATTGTTGATACTGTGTTTACTAAATACATACAAATGCAACAAGATTCTAAATGAATTTTATGCTAACGTAACAAATAATTATTAAAATGATGAAATCTGATGTCGGTATATTCGTGGCGATATACAGTGTATAATTCAGTATGTATGTGTGATACTAGGTATCATAGTTGTAATACATATAGTACACATTTTGTTCTTTGTGACATATACACATACTATAAATATCTGCAGTGTAGACACTTTGTAATAGTGTGTTATTAGCGCTATTGTGTCTCCATTCTAGCATGAAATATAAGAATGATGATACTACTTCCATAAAATGGTACATTTAATACAAAACAAAAATTGGAACAATTTTAAGGCTACTTCTCTTGAACTTACGATCGAGAATCTTTTGGAAAATACAAAGTTTTGCCTTCCTAATTTTCGTTCTAAAAAGATATAATTCTTAAAAGAACGAAAAGTTAGGCATCAAAACTTTGTATTATTTCTAAATTCGTTCATAAGAAGTAATTTTATCTACCACAAGATGTATATACGAAGCAAAATACATACGAATACACGCGGTAGTCACAACTGCAATGTGTAAACAGAGTTTAAACGTAATAGACAAGCACTGTGTACCCTACGGCACACTGTGTATCCCTTACTTTGTGTATACGTAAATGCTATACTGTGACTACATTGTGAGGCGAACGTTTAACCTTTGTGCATACGTGTTGAACTACAATGTGTAAACGTAGCATATTTACATCGGGGGAATTGTGTCACCCTGTGTCTACGTCTAATAATGTAAACACATCGTAAATGTTATTTGATGTGCTGTATGGGAAGTTATCCCTGCTAATTTCCTAATATCACGGTCCCATCTGAGGCTTGGTCTTCTTCTAAGTTAATTCCTCTTGGGTAACATGTTGTAATTTTTGTAGTCCATCTGTTATCCGTCCTTCTTGTCAGGTGTCCTGCCCATTGCAGCTTGAGGGATTTAATTCTGTGGATGGCATCTATTATCTAGATCTTTTGTCGTATCCACTCTGTTCTTTTACGGTCTTTCTCAGTTATTCCCAGCATATTTCGTTCCATTGAGTTATGCGACCTGCAGTTTCCTTATAAGGTATAATGTCTCTGTTTTAAATGTTTTAAGAGTTCCAGGTTTCGCATGTAAATGTACATGACTGGTAATACACATTAGTCGACTGTTTTTTTCTTTAGATAAAGTGGAATTTGAATATGATTGAGTTTCTTCCATAAGTACTCCATGTTAACTTAGTTCTTCGGTTGATTTCTGGTAGTATAGAGATGCCGAGCTGTATATTAGTGGTCCCAAATATATAAATATAGTCTTCTACTATTTCCAGTTTTCTGTTATTTATCTTCTATATGTGTTATGTCTCTTATTCTTCAAATAAGCTCAGAAAAGCACAATAAAGGTAAAAAATTCAAAACGACCCCGTATCTCAGTTGGCAGTGAAAATATCAACAGGCGGTTTACGCCATTAAATGTGTCTCATAAATCGAGCCCATGACATCTATGTCGGTTTTGCTCTATCTAGTCAGGAAATCGGTTTTCTCTGTTAAAACAGACCAATTTCGATCACCCTGTACATTGTCCTATTTATTTACAATGATGAAATTTTATGTAAACGGAAAGGAAACGGGAGGTAGCTGAAATGGAAGATATATTGAGATTCAACCTTAAATCTGCAAAATTTCAATTCAAATAAAAAGGCGTCAATTGAAACGTCAAACAGTACTGTCAAAACTGGGGTCTTATGTTGTCAATTCCGTCACTAATGTATGAATACTTGGATAGTATTATATTCCTTCCTTAATATTTATATTAAAAGATTCAAAGCAAAAATAAATGTCAAAGCTATATAAATTTAACCTAAATCAATTAGTAAAAAAAATCCCATATACTAGCAGACTTATTCTGTAACACTGTATAAATAAAATGTAACAATTTTAGAACAAACAAAATAATTTCAAACACACCTTTGTTTTTAAAACTCGTTTTAGCAAACTTTTTATAACATAAAATTCTTTGAGTTTGATGAAAATCGAATTATTCATTATTGATATCGTTTATTAAAAAAATGTTTCGTATTTTAAAATCCAAAATGAAAAAAAAGCCACAGCGAGACGAGACAATTTTTTAATCAAAAATTAGATTGGCAATATCGCTATACCTAAATGGCGAAAACTCTCGAACGGTCGCTATAAAATTAGTGACAAACGGTTTTATTAGAAGCGACGACGTTTTATTTCTCTCTCAATCGGAAATCTTAGACTATAAATCATCTAGATAGAGTTATTAGGTCGGTGTTTTATAGTCAACATTAATACATAGCAAAATAAAAACACTAAATCACCACAATACACCAAAACACTTTTACTTTTACACTGGACGCGCGTTTCGCTAACCATGTTAGCATCATCAGCAGATGATTATAAACTAAAGTACAATCTATAAGTTGAGCGTTTATATACACACTCAGTGGGCAACGAGTGGGCGTGGCAAAATCTAGCCAACCGAGTCAGAGCCAACTGAGCGTAACAGTTAGATTTCCGCCACTAGAGTAGTAGGAACAAAGAACTTGAAGGAATTGGACCGTTGACTCTGTTCATACTATCTTTACATTTATTAATTCTGATGCTTTCATATGCATCTAAAACAATTTAATAATATTAAATGATTATTACTAAACGATATTATTTTCACAATGAAATGAAGTAGAAAATCTAAAAAATAAAAAAATTTCAAAATTTTTTTACGAAAAAAAACCTCATAGGTTTGTTTCCAAACATATTTGGGGCACTTATTAAAGACAGTGGCGGCTCGTCAGGTGCAGTAAGTAAAGGGGCACTTCAACGAAAATATCCTCAAATTAAAGAAAACACTTTACTGCTTAAAATATTAATTTAGTTTAATATATTTACATGCATCTAAATAATAAAATGGTAATTTTTTATAAGTTATTTATTTTTTTCCGGGCGAACCTCTGCATAATAGGTCCACCATCGTTAATTCCGGTCGAAAAAGTAGCATTATATAGGCCCGCACGCGCCTATAAGCCAGAAGTGCAAGTGAAAATGTTTCTATTTCTGAGCCAAGCGGCTGCACGGTTTCCATGGTAACGTGACGTCAGCCTAGCGGCAGATGTAAATCCCCCGCCCCGAAGTTTATTATCGGTGACCGATGTGAATGAGTTTTTGGTTTTGGGCAGTTCTCTTCGTATTCTTTTTGTTCAGGAAATGCGTGACGGCGGCGCATAATTTATGCGTTTATGCTAATATTCGGCTACTTTGGCGAGTAATTAACCGTGTAAAGACTGTTAAGTTGTTGTTGTTATTTATTGTTGTTTGTTGGCTTTTGTTGATTTAACTTAAATGATTTAACGTTAATTTTTGCCGATTTTTGCTGTTTGTTTTGTTGTTGTGTTTTAAAACTGTTTTGTGTGTGTATGTGTTAAAAAATGAACCGAACTAATGACTTGGTGTGCAATTTATTGGAAACTCCCTTCAGACGGTGGACAGATGAAGATAAGAGGGATGTTTATCTCAAGGGCGACCAACTGAAAATTTAACCATGAATTGCAAAAAAGAAATAAGAAAAAGTGGTAAATCTTAAAATATTAAATTTAAGTCTTCCTGGTTTTCTGATTTTATTTGGCTATGTAGTAGTATTGTATTACAAAAATTATTTTGTTGGTCATGTTTATTTTCTAATAAACATGGCATTTGGAATAAAGAAGGGTTAACTGATTTCGTAAATATAACAAGATCTTTGCATAAACACGGGGATTCTGCAGAACATTTAAAATGTCAGTTAATGCTAAGAAATTAAAAAAAAATCAAAATACAATAGTCGATGCTTTAGAAAAAAAAACGTTAGACTCTATAAGTTTAATTTTAATGAAAATGTTCGTTTAAATAGGCTTTAATGTGTGTGAATATAATTAATTAATTAAATGACGATATTACTGATAAGTTTGCATCAATAAAGAACAGAAAAATTGAGCTGATTTACAAAAAATAGTAAGGTTAGTAATATAAATAAGTCAAATTTATTTTGGTTAATATTGCTTAGTAAACATTAATGTACTAATAATTAATGTAATAATTGAATAATAATTAAATGGGCTCCTCGGTTGTAACCAACAATGTTTTCAATATCTAAATTTCAGTGAAAAAACCGTGGAAAAAACGCTATACCTATGAAAATTACAATCTTATTTCACTGAAATATCTATTTTGAAAAAAATGTCGGTTACAACGTTTTTCCGGGAAGCCATTCAATAATTACAGTGTTCGCCATAAAGTTGGATCCATATGGACGTTTTTTTTTGGCATTAGAGTTTAAAAAAAAATTGTGGCTATCAATTCTGCTTTAAAAACAACTTAAAATGCACCAAGTCAAAGTTGAAACATAATTTTTAGTCACTTTTTTTAAAATAATAATAATTTAACCAATTTTTAAAAATTTCTTTTAAATAGTTTGTATTTGACAGCTCCCAGATGTTAGCTGTTAACTTTCGCTTGGTGCATTTTAAGTTGTTTTCACAGCAGAAGTGATTGCCACAAATAGATTTTTTAAAACTGTAATATAAAAAAAAACGTCCATATGAATCCAACTTTATGGTGGACACTGTATATAATGTTTATTATATTTAATTTAAATTTAATTATATTTTCACTCGAATGCAAAATAATGTGTTTATCGAAAACTGGTTGTATTTCTTTTTACTTAATGCGTTTTAGCCCAAACTAAAACGAAAATATTATAGGTATTAGTGTATAATAACAAAAAAAATGCTGACAAAATGGTGAATGCAGCAAAAAAATTTCAAATAATATTTTAAAAAATGTTGACAAAATGGTGAATGGGAATTAAAAAAAAATTAACTCTTCACAATTCTTCTTCAATTTTTTACCCACGAGCCGCCACTGATTAAAGACTCATCTTAAATAATCGAAAGCTGTAGCAGTGAAAACTGTAGCCATGAGATCGACTATTGGAGCGATATGAGCTACAAGTCGTTTGAAAGCAAACGTGTGTCTACACGATTTCTATATGGTCTAAGATCGGGTTAAATGTCCTGTAAAAGTTATATTTGGATGAACGGAGCTGGTGGTGATCCAGAGCTATTTCCGATGGTCGCTTTTATTTCATCCAGGAAAACAGGCAAAGCAATAAATTGGATTTATGGCGACACGGCACGGAGAATCGCGTCTTCCTTGATGGTTCTTTTTCCAAGCGCAAGCGGTCTCGCTATTCACTTGTTTCTTGTTTATATTTCTTTATTTGCTTTATTTGGCTTGTTCGTTGCTTTTCTAATCAATTTTTGGTATATCAATGCAGAGTGATTCACGGCCATGGCACGTTAGAAGTTTATTGAGAAGCGGTGACAGAGAGAGTTTTTTGAAAATTTGGACCTGCTCCTTCTGTCTAAATTATTTTCAGCGTTACAGTGTTGCCGCTTCATACTAAAAGTGGGAGCATTATTGTTATTATTTTAAATGGAACACCCGGTATATTAATATATTTTTCGAAACTACTTCCATATCTCAAATTTTTTCTATTATACTAACCTATACCAATCTTTGATAGTTTTCGAGATAAAAAATAAAATATGTGTAAAATTGACAAAACATTATCTTGAATAAGGATTGGTTAAATCATAAATTTGGCATATTGAAAGCTAAAACTTAGAGATTAAGAAAAGTCGACATATTCGATCTGTCTAAATCAACTGACTGGATATCAAACAGGGAGGTCAGAAAAAATAATTATTTCCGTTTGTTATAAAAATCGTTCGGTAATTCACGGCAATAATTTGCCGTGAATTACCCTATATACTTAGTCATGCATTAAAACACAAAAAAATACATAATGTAAGTCTAAAAATAAAGAGAACACCAAAAATCATTACAAAGAGTGGTCAACAGTCCAGCTACGACAAAATACTGGTTACCGGTAGATTCGGAGTCTGCGTAATCGAAGTAGGTCCCGCCTGGATTAGCCTTACCAAAGAATATCTTAATACCAATAATAGGTATATAATATTCTTTGGCCTTACGTTGAAACTGAATAGTATATTACATACCGAGGAGGGTAGTGTTTCATTACTGTCGAGAGATTGATACCTATTAACTAAATCTCGAGACAATAATGAAAACTTTCCTCCGAGGTTTGTATACTATTTTATTTACAGCCACATCATTAATTAAAAAATAGGGACAGTATTTTATTTTGAAACAAAAATTGCGAAAATTTGTCGTTTTCTGATTTGACATTTCCATATCTATAGTTACCGGTACCAGTGGTTGTTATGGCGCAAACCTTGAACAACAAAACAAACAACTAAGTGACAGTTTTGAATTTCTCGTTCGCTTTTTCGAATTTATATAATATAACATAGAAAGCCAGAATGTTGTCGGAAAGTTCTGATAATGAAGACTACTTTAATATTGGTACTCCACCAGAACTTACAGAAGCTACAAAAAGAGCAGAAGCCAGTTTACTTAAAAGTAGGGGGCGATATGAAATAGATTGAAAGTATACGAAAAATGGTGTGCCGAAAGAAATGCTAAGAATATTGCTTCGGAGACAGTCTTGATGGCATATTTTCGCGACATGGCAAGGCAGAAAAAGCCATCTACTCTTTGGGCTACGTAAAACATGATACGGACAATGCTAGAATTAAGGGAAAAGACTGACATATCAAAATATCACAATATCACAAAATATCACAAACTCGTCGCTTTTTTATAACGCCAGAATGTAGGTTTTAAGCCAAAGAACCATTTTAACCAGGCAAAACTTGGAGGATTTTCTCACGAAAGCACCTCAAGAATTCCTTCCTATTAAAATAAAGCTTGTTTTTAAATGTTTTCTTTTTCTGTTTTTAAATATTTCTTTTTTTTATTTTTTTTATTTATTTATAACTGACCTCAAAACAGTAACAATACTGGCACCGAGGCCTAATAAATATAACAATTTGACAATAATATCGAGAGTTCTACACATTATGTATATACACACAGCATTTAGCACACCATACCAACACTAAAACTAATTTTTGTCTCTGAAAAACATTTCCAAGACACGACAAAACTTTGGCAGCCTCTCACTTACAATAGTCTTTGGCAATTTGTTGTAGGTTTGGATGCTTCTATACAGTGGGGAATCTTGACATTTCTTCGTTGCTCCATACTTGTTTCTAAATGCTTCCTTGGTACGGGTGTCATACTTGTGTATGTCCTTGTTTTTGTTTAATTTTGTTTTAGTTTTTAAGAGCTTATTTGTTACGCAATACATTAATTTGGATTGTTCACATTGTCGGATTTGATTTACTTTTAGGTAGGGAAAATTTTTATATAATGTTTCTGTAGGTGTGAGATAGTCCAGTAAAAAAAGCGATTTAATGGCTTTGTTTTGTGCCCTCTGTAATTTGGTTTTTAGATGTTCAGTGGTATTTCTCCAGCACGGTATTAAGTATCTAATATGAGGCTCAATCATACTATCTTTTAGTTGCGCCAACAAAAGGAGCAATTTTTTTAATAACATGCTCTACATGCTCGTTCCACGTTAATTTATTTGAGATTGTAAGTCCTAAGTATTTATATTGCACAACTTCCTTAAGCACTGCTTTGTTTAGTTTAATAGTCATTTGACATGGAGGCTTACCGTTTTGTTTAATTACTATATATACAGTTTTTTCGGTATTTACACTTAGTTTATTGTAGCACAGCCATTCATAATATTTATTTAGATCACAGTTTATTTGTTTTTCTAAAGTTTCTTTACTTTTTTCAGCTCTAACTATCACTGTATCATGTGCAAACATGTAATATTCTGATTCAAGTCCAGCATATTTTAAACTATGTGCATACAATAAATATTGTAGGGGACCCAGGACAGATCCTTGAGCAACCCCAATCTTTGCATATTGTTTTTCACTATATTGATTGTTAACTGCTGTAAAATTTATTCTGTTTTCTGAGTATGATTTGAGCAGGTCATGACATACACCTCGGAAACCCATCTTGTACAACTTATTTAACATTAGATCGATGTCCACTGTATCAAATGCTTTTCTGAGATCAATAAATATTGTAGCCACATATTTGTTTTGATTTTGCTCTTCAGTGATGTGTTCCAGAAGGTCAACTACTGTGCCAAGAGTATTACTTTTTTTTTGAAAGCCATATTGACTCATGTCAATTCCAAAAGTATCTTCGATAAATTTTATTAGCCGTTTCTTTATTACTTTCTCTACAATTTTTGAGAATGTACTAAGTAGCGTAATAAGTCTATAATTTCCTACTTCTGTTTGCTTTCCACTTTTGTGTATGGGTACCATTTTTCCTATTTTTAGTTCAGTTGTGTAGTTTCCACTTACCAGTACTTCATTTACCAGTTGTAATAAAATGTCTCCAATGATGTTGTAACTACTTGTTAAGTCCTTTTTGGTGATGTTATCATAACCTGGGGCACTATTATTCTTTAGGTTAAATAGTATTTCTTTAAGTTCTGATTTATCTGTTGGATTAAGAAAGATTGTTTCATTTACCTCTTCTTCCACAAAATGTTTTCTCTGGCTTACATCTATCAAAGCTGCTAGGTCTTTTCCGACATTTGCAAAATGGTTGTTAAATTCATTTGCTTTATGTTTATCATTTGTTAGAGTTTGTCCCTTCTTGCTGTTTATGTTATTTATTACTTGTTTGTTTTTAGGTTTTTTTCCATACATGTCATTCATTAGGCACCACGTTTTCCTACTGTTCCCCTTTACTTCCGCAAACTTTCTTTCTGCATATGTTTTCTGCAAATGTTTTCTTAGATTATTTACTTCGTTTCTTAATTGTTTATATCCTGCTTCTACATATTAATTTCCGACCCTCCTTTTTATTGTTTAGGTTGCGCTTATAGTAGGTGTGTCTGGGGCATGTCGAAGTGATGAGTGAAGATGAAAAATACGCATATTGATATTTTAGAAAACAAAATTTGCATAGAAATATATCGATTAACGCGTACAATAAGTTAAATTTTACTATTAATTTCAATTTTACTGTTAATCTTCTTGTTTATTTTTGTTGATGTTAGATAAGTATTTAATAAAGATATTACAAGAATATTTTGCTTAATTAAATGAGGCGAGAAATAAGAAAAACCGAGTGAGGCAAATGGGTGAGGGAAATGAGTGAGGTAAATGGGTGAGGAAAATGGATGAGTGAAATGGGTCAGGGAAATGGAAGAAGGAAGAAATGTAGATAATTTGACACTCTCAAATTTTTTAAGAGTCAATAATGTCAGTATTACATTATGTGGTTGTAAATAAAATACTTCACTTTACTTAACAAAAATACAAACTCTCGAAATTGCTATCACTGAAATTTTGTAAGAATGTAAAGAAGTCAAATAGCTACAAAAAATACGCTGCAATACAAAAAAAATTAGAAAAGAACAGAACGACGAAACTAATAAAGAATTAATTATAGGTATAAGAAATTAAAATGTTCCTAATAATCGACTGATTCTTTGAGAACAATTTAAGCCCTTTTAATCAATACGTCCATTTAATTGCCGACTTTATAACTCATTTAATTTTCATTTATTTTATTAGGCTTTCCTCTCCAATCTCTATTGGTACTTTATCCTTGCATCAAGCGGAAAATCCCCCCTTTTTTCATTAATTTGTTTACGTGACAGCCCGTTTTCATTCCTACTTTATTGTTTCGTTTGGTTTTCGATAGCCTTTTGATGTGCCCCAATTCGCAGTTATGAAAAATTTTATTCGACAACGGTTCAGTCGAAGCCAGAAAAATAACTTTGTTATTTCCTGCTTGGCTACACAGAAAAACCTATCGATATTGGTGGGTATTTTGAATAAGGTTTCATTTATTTCTCATTGAAGGTTTGGAAATTGAGAATTTTTTAGAAGTTTCATAAATAATTAATTACATATTGACGGGGTAAATTGTAGATTATATGGGAGGGGAGATCACCGCGACTTTATAGATCTATTGTGTCCCCCTTTCTTGAGTTATCACTTATCATACAGTCTCAGGCCTTTGAAAAAAGCCAGTATCTGAGACGATTTAGAGGGAGTTTTTTGACAAGAGAAATTTGATTTTGATATCAACATGATTCCTACTTGTGGAGGGCCCCACCTACATTTTTTTACTGGTTAGACGAGTAATATCTTTTCCTCCGTGCCTGTAATTGGTTCCCCCCTTTACGACAAGCAAAACAATTTTCTTTTACTTTTTATTTTTTTATTTTTTCTCTACTTTCGATTTTTCGAAATTAGAAAAAATACACAGCTAAAGGCAAGAAAATATTATTTATTAATAATTAAGATATTAATAATAGTGAACAACAAACGATGATTCAGTGAAGTCATGGTAGGCTTCGGAAAAAAGTTGCTTTTGACGTAATAGTATAAACGTCAAATTGTTATTAGATTTTGATAGTCGTTTTTTATCTTTTGATTGCTTTTTTTAAATGCCAACAACTTCAACTACTTCAAATAATAAAGGCATTTTGAAAAAGCATTTAAAAGATAAAAAAAAACGCTGCTCAGACTATCAAAATGTTGATCTGTTGAATAACAATTTGACGTTTATACTATTACGTCAAAAGCAACTTTTTCCAAAGCCTACCATGACTTCATCGTTCATCTCGTTTCTTGTTCACTATTATTAATATCTTAATTATTAGATATTAATATATCTGGTATTATGGTATTCTGGTATTTCGTCGATTTTAAAATAAACTAACTGTTTCTATATTATTTTTTTGTTAGAATGGGCCTAATCAATACTGATACTGTATTGTAAAAATAAGGTAATTATAAGGGCTTATTTTTTGGTATTTGTTATAATTTTGCTAATATCTTCGGTTTGAAAGAAGATATCAAGATGCGGTTTTCGCTGACCGTTTAAGTTTTTACTACTCTTTACTATCAGCTAAAATAACACATACTATCGTATTTAATTTTTTTGAAAAAACGCGCTATGTTTGTTAAATTGTAGAAAGGGCCCCCAAGCATCTACATTCAAAACCTTATTATTATTATTTTTATGGTATACTATAGAGTAAGAAACGCTCTTTTAAACGAGCCCTTGTTGGATTCTGATCATCCAGTCCGGAGTTATTAACATTTAAATAAAGATAGATCTAACTTTCCCCCACCACTTTATTTTAGCAGATAGGGGAAATGGTTTGAACAAAAAAAATCCAAAATTTACTGAAGATTGTGAAGCTATTATTTATAGTACCCATTATCTAGGCAAAATTCTGTAAAAAATCTGTTTAAAAATTCTGTAAAAAATTCTTATTTTCTATAGCAGTTGCGCCACCTAGCGGCCGTTTTAACAATTCCAGCAATTTCTCATAGCCCCTTTAATTATAAATATTTTTTCCGTAAGCCCTACGGCTTACTTTCCGAGATACAGCCGAGAGCTATTCTTAGTGGGACACCCGGTACATATATTTATTTTTTGTCATGTCTAAAGACACGTATTGACTGTTTTCATTCTAAATATCTTGAGAACAGTTGCGCGTAGCGATTTTTACCGAGAGACATTTTCAACGTAAAAAATTACGGAAATGTATATTCTTTATATTCTTTAAATCAGTGGGTTTTATATGGGTACGGACAAAAAGTTGGTTCTCAAAACAGTTAAAACACATGTAGGTGGCGCCTCCTACAAATAGGAGTTATATTGACCTGAAAATCAAATTTCTCAATAAAAATGAAACTTCTACACCCTTTATCTCCAAAACTAAGCATTTTATGACATACATTTATTCGAACTTTTTTACTTATTTTTATCTGCAGAATATACTGCCGAAGTTTCCGGGGTACAGTTCGGACCATCCTGTATATTTAGAAGACTTTTTTCTTAAGCCTTACATTTTTATTTGTGTTTAACTCGGTGTTAACTACTTGTCGACGTTGTCCATAAAATTTAGAACAAATCCTAATTGCGCCGATAAATTCGAGGTACATAAATAAGGCAGGTTCGAGGAAGCTGCCGCTGGAAACTTTCCAACGGGAAAAAAGTTTACGGCTCGAAGGAAATCAGTTCTGGAATTTTAGAGAGAAAGTTGCTCTCGTCTTTTTCTGGAGCAGTTTAATGTTGGCGCGGCGCCGCGCCGTTTGGAAACTTTAGCGATCGGGATTTAATTTTCAGTTTGATTAAGTTAAAGGCTGTTCGATTGGTGTCGGGCTTTTTTTGCTTTTTCTTCGTTTTTTCTAATTACTTCTTGCTTACGATTTGCATCGATAAATTTTCCGAGTTTCTATAACTTCGATTTGAACTAAAAAGAAATATTCAAAAAAATCTGTTAGCGGTTATCTAAATAAATACAAATAAAATTCTGTTCATCACTTTATTTTATTTAGTTTCTAAAATCGTGTAATTTTATAAAAATCCGAAAGGGTTTGATAAAGACTTAGTAATGATGTAGATACTTCTAGAAACATACAAAACTCACGATTATTTTAGCAGTTGCGTTCCTCGATTAATTTAGATTTTTTTGGATTTGATTGACTGACCGTGATTAGGATGGAACTAATCTATATCTTAAAACTACTGAACTGTACAGGGTGGACCATTTTGGTTGTTTCTATAGGGTAGCTAGGAAACGGTGAGAAATATTCAAATTTTGATACTGCAGTCTCGGGTTCTTTTTTGAAAAAAATCACAATGGCGCAAAACGGATCGTGGCTATCTTGATCGGCTTCGAAGCTACAGGGGGATTCTCAAATTTTGTACTTTTTGAAGATGTTCGATAGTTTGTTTATTTCAGCAACAACGGAAAAATAAATTATAGATTCTAAAGGCACTTTTCTCTGTAGAATGCAGTGGCGTTAGTCAGATTTTTTTCAAAAAATATATTTTTTTAGATATTAACTCTACTTATGTTTTTTTTTAAATAGAAGCCCGTGTATATTTTGAAATTTTCTGATTCAGCTTGCCATGGGCTTCTCAAAAATATATAGCACTCTATATTTATTTTCAATATTAACCTCAACATTGCAAATTTTTCTGAAAATATCCAGTTAGTAGTAGGCCGCGCCGAGTTAAATATAACCTTTTCTAAAAATGAAAAACCATTTTTAAATTTCAAAAGAAGCTACCTAAATTGGAATTTACCCGGTATAGCCTAATACGTAGTGTGTTTGTAATTACTACTGTACTTTAAACAAAATTAAAACTTGACCCAAAAATTACACAGGGTGAGACAAAATTAATATTGAACATTGATCACATTTAAAAGGAAGTTACTCTATTATATTAAATGGAACACCCAGTATATTTTTCGATATTCAATGGAGAATTCATATATCTTCAAAATATCCTTAAGGTACTACCAGGTGTTTACATGTCTAGGAGTAAATCGATATGGCGATTTTGTAAGTTGGAGAGAGAAAAATGCCAAGTACGTATTTATTATCTAACGACATCTGTCTTAATCCTTGTGAAAATCCTTGCTCTTCTTTCTTTAGTTAGTACATCTTGTATTGACCGTACTGGTCGTGCACACGAAAATCGGCACCCAAGGCCAGAAATGCCAACTCGGTATAACAAAATATCCAATTTTACTATAAAAGAATATCTTACCTTTGATTGCAGGATCGGGATGATGATAACAAGTAGACACCTGGCAACCTCGTCTCTGCTCGAGACTTGGACAATGTCTACCGCCATTCTCAGGTTGGATCTTTATAGATCTTGATCTGGACATGGTTCCCGGACCACAGTCGGCATCGCATGAAGACCATGGACCCCAAGAAGTCACTTGACAATCCACCACTACAATAAAAGAAAAAATTATATTAGTAATGTTTAAAAGAGAACAAGTTTCAAATCGAAGTATTTTTTTTATTCATAAATGTTTTTGATTGAAACTATGTATATCCTTATTTCTCCAAAAAAGTCTTATGGGTATTTTGCCATTGTTTGCGTCATTGTTTGACAGAACGTCAACGGTTTTTGTAGACGTGTATATCAAAGAATATACCTAGCTAGAAAAAGAATGGACTCTGCCATACTGAAAAATGGTCCTACAGAAGTGGCGCCATCTATTGAGTAGGGCTTGTTTTAAATGGATCGAAGCGTGGGCTTTTTAAATGAGCGTATTTATTGAATTTTACTCTAAAATAATTAAATTTGATTATTAAATCTTATTTGTTACACAAATTCAACAATACAATAACAAGTATCGTTGTGATGTGTAAAAAATAAGATTTAAAAGTATAATTTATACAATTATTAAATAAAATTAAGGCCAAACACGTGAAATACTATTTATTATTTGAAGTTTTTATTTATAAGTGAAATATTTAAATATCGTTTATTATAATAAAACAAGATCAACGTAATACGCCCAAAGTTTTGTAAATGGTGTAAATATAAATAGGTACTTAAATGATGGCAAAAATAAAAGACTTACATTATATTTTTAGGGCCACAAACAAAAGGAATTGTCTAATTAAAACACATATAACAAATTATAGTTTGAAAAACGTTTTGATAATTATTTATTTGATAATATTATGATTGGCGCTATGACAACGACAATATTTTTTGAGAATTTGACAATAATATGACAATGGCGTTGGAAACTATGGAAACTACAAAAAAATTCTGATTTAACGCCATCTGGCAATAACTAGTAGCAACTTCTTAACCTAAAAATTAATTGCACTACCACCTAGTGACTAGGGCTGGAACTATTTTATTTGATATTTCCGTGGAAACGGTGGAACCGCTTTTGCTATTTCACTTTCCCGCCCCTGATGTATATCTGTTTGAAAAAAAACTAAAGTATTCTCGAATAGTTGCATTTAGATATTTTAAATAGTTTTTTTCTTTGTTCTTTGTGTTTATTTTTTCTTCAGACGACGGGAAGAGATATACTTCCCGAAATGTTAAGCATTTTTTTGTCCGTTAAGCAAATTTGTTATCAGTAAACCAAACAAACAACGGCGGTAAACGACTTTTTTGTTGATGTTTAATTATGAACAATTTTGAATTTTAAAATTTTGATCATCTCAGACACTGGTCAAAGGTCAAGTATTTAATACACACACCGGAAAAATCCAGGGATATCATTTTATTAAAGTTAAAAATAAATGTTTTGAATAAACAACCACATATTTGTAGGCCGATTTTTTCTACTTCGATTGAAACGAAGTAGTCACACTAGTTATTTCTAAATTTGGGATATTTGCAGAAGTGTTTGTGCATTTTTTGTCAAATGTATAAAAAGCACCTAGCATCAATTGTTCGAATTTAACCTGTACTGGCTATGTTTTTATGATAACTGGCCAGAATTCATTCAAATAACTCTGTTTAGTATTAAACGACATTATGGAGCGTAGACATCTTAACAGAGACGAAATGCTAAGGGCCATGGGTATGCTCGAAGCTGCATGGAATGCGCCAAATCGACGTAACTAGAGCATTAAATACAACGCAAAGTGTAATATCGCGATTAAGTGCACGCTACCGTGAAAATGGTGATGTTGCTGAAAGGCACACAGGGCGACATCGCATTACTACCCCTCAGCAAGATCATTTTTTACAATTAAATGCTCGACGCCGACCGACTCTTACAGCACCAGAGCTTAGTTTAATTCTCCAGGAAACACATAATGTAACCGTTAGTCCTGACACTGTTCGCAATAGGTTAAGAGAGGTCAACTTAAGAAGCAGACGCCCTGGAGAGCTCAACCCTTAACGAGAAGAAATCAAGAGGTACGATATTTGTGGGCTCAAGATTATGTTCAGTGGTCGACTGAACAATGGGCCAATGTTCTCTTCACGGATGAGTCACGCTTTGGAATTCATCCGGATTTGAGAAGACTTAGAGTATGGAGAGAACCGGGAAATCTTATTCGGTTGGATCATGTTCAGGAAGTGCACCCTTATCAAGGTGGAACAGTTATGGTCTGGGGAGGAGTCTCTTAGGCCGAAAAACCGATCTCGTTTTTCTTGAAAGGTTTCTAACAGCACTGCACATATCGTGATTTAATTCTTGAGCCTGTCGTGTTACCATATGCCAATAACTTTGGAAGAAACTTCATTCTCATGCATGACAATGCACGGCCTCATACAGCCAGAATGGTGAGTTTATCAATGCTCATCAATTAAACATCTTACCCTGGCCGGCACAATCTCCTGACCTCAACCCCATCGAGCACGTATGGGACGCGGTCCAAAGAAGAATTTTGAGAATGGGTATGCCTCGTGAAACTCGTAGGGATCTGGTTCGGGCCGTGAATGCAGCGTGGCAGGCTGTACCTCAAGAAGAGATCGACAACCTGATCAGGAGCATGGAGAGACGATGTAGGGCTGTAATGAACAGTAGAGGAGGCCATACCCTTTATTAAGTAAAAATGGTTTTATATTTTTTTTAATTCACAGTTTAGAATAAAAAAGATGTGTGTATTTTTTTGAGTCCAATAAAAATCAAGATAAATTTGAAAAATTCGGTAAATTTCGCATTTTTATTTCCAATACGTCCTGTAAACTATTTGTTTATTTTAATTTTATTATATCAGAAATGTAAATAATAAAATTACTGACGATGGCTGGATAAAATTGTAATATCCCTAGACTTTTCCGGTGTGTGTATTTTGTAACTCTAAAATTATATCTATTTACTGCGTACTGTTCTAAAATTGTCCATGTATATATTCTTTTTGTAATTTTAAAGACTTATTTTTTTTAATTGTATTATTTGTATTGTGTATTTTTTGTTGTTTGTATTTTTTTGTGATTTTGTTGTTTGTGAGTGCTTTATCGATAAAGCTGTTTTGGCTTTTTGTACAATAAAGCGTTGTTTGTTTGAAAAAAAAAACCACTGCTGAAAAAAATTAGTCTCCGTTGTATTAACGCAGCAGTGTTCACAAAAAAAATATTATTTTATTTTGAAGATTTCGTAGTAAGTACCTACTTAGACTTACAGTACCTTACAGTACCTTACAGTACTTACTTAAGTTACTTACTTACTTAGACTATATTCTTATTATAAACCAAAATTTGTAATGTAAGGATTGTGTTTAAATTTTTTAGAATCCCTCTATATATTCAGGATTATAAATCAAATATATTGGAGTGGTACATACATACATATATGGTATATAATAATAATAATAAATAATATTATAAATTAGTTCCAATGGTTTTAAAGCAGGGTTAAATAATTCGATGTATTTATTTTAATTAAATCTAAATCCTTTCGAATATAACATAAATTTAGCCAATAATGTAACCTTTTATTCAACCATATATATTTTAGGTATTATTCATAATTGGTGCACTTTAATATACCGAAAATATTGTTCAATTGATTCTGTTAATTTATTTAATTATTGTAATAATAATTATAATGTCGTTTTATTGAATGTATCACTGCTATTTCCATATAAATATATACAGTGTGTACATAAAATATAAATAATAAGTATATACAGGGTGAGGACAGATGTACAAGGAAGGCAAAGCAAAAGTAATGATATATGAAACAAACCCAGAGTTCCAAACTGGCAAATAAAGAAGTACGAGGTAGACGCAATATCCCCAAAGCTGTTTACCGTAACACTAGAAGAAATCTTCCTTCAACTCGACTGAACCAACAAAGAATTAAGTATAGACGGAGAATATCTTAACCATCTAAGATTCGCTCATGACATAGAGGAGCCAATAGTACAAGTACAAATTAACGAACTAAATACAGCCAGCAATAAATTAGGTATCAAAATAAATTTAGCTACTACTACTGCCATTACTCGCTGACGAGTATTCGACACGCATCAAAAGATGGTCACGCAAGGCGTTTTCTTTCATGATCTTTTCTGTGACTGAAAAGCCCGATACGTGATGTTATTTTCCTACCGCACTCCGGACATTCAAAAATCTCATGCCTCTGTTGCCTCTTTACTTTTTGGTTGTCGCTGTTAACTGAGCTTACAACTCTTCTCCATTGAGTTCTATTGTGAACTGCTTCTTCCCAATGATTCTGCATGTTAATCCCCTTTAAGTTTTCGTGGAAAATGTCGTTGTACCTTTTGAATTGTCCACCCGGCCTCCTCTTACCGTCGACAAGCTCACCGTAAAGCAGAGATTTTGGTATGCGGTTTTCTTGCATTCTGCATACGTGACCAGCCCATCTTAAGCGGGATTTTGTAACCAAGACTTCAATACTCTCGCAGTTAGCTTTTTCAAGGACCGATACGTTTGAGACATGATGGAACCACCGGATTCTTAAGAGTTGTCTAAGGTGTCTCTGTTGCAACTTGTTTAATGCCTTCATGTGTCGGCGGTACGGCGCGGCACCCAGGTTTCGCTCCCATATAACATGGTGGGGATTATAATTGCTCGGTACACTGCCAGTTTCGTTTTTGTACTCAAGTCATGATTGTAGAAAACCCTGTCTTTTAATTTCCAGAATGCTCTTGAGGCGCTGTCCTGAATTTCAGAGTCGATATTGGCCTTTTCCGAAATCAAACTGCCGAGGTAATTAAATTCCGCTACATATTCCAATAGTTTCTCTCCGATTTTTACGGCATTGTTATGATCTTCCGGGAGAGTGCACATGATTTTGGTTTTGTCGATGTTTAGCTTAAGGCCCAAAGCCTCGTATGCCCAGGTATATGTGTTCAACATTTCTTGTAATTGTTGTACCGTGTTTGCAACTAGAGCGCAGTCGTCAGCGTATTGAAGTTCTGTGATGAATTTTGTACGTGTTTTTGCCCTGAGTCTTTTTATGTTGAACAGACCGCCGTCGTATCTGTATCTAATGCCCAATCCTCTCTCCTGCAGTTTGCTGTACACTATAATGGAGAGCGCTGCCATGAATACGTTGAATAGGAGAGGCGCTAAGACACATCCCTGCCTAGCTCCTGTATTTGTTAGGAATGGATCGCTCAGTGATCCATAATGTGACAGTCTTGACTTGTTGTTGTTATGGAGGCTTTTACACACTGTAAGAAATTTGTTGGGTACTCCGAACTTTTTCATAATTACCCAAAGTGCATCTCTGTTCACAGAGTCGAAGGCTTTTGTTATATCGATGAATGCAACGTAAAGTTTAGACTGCTGCTCTCTTACTTTTTCCTGTAGTTGACGGATGGAAAATATGGAATCGACGGTGCCGCGGTTGGTACGAAAAGCGGTTTGCGATTCTGGAAGGATTTTTTCTATATATGGGTGCAGGCGATTTGACATTATTTTTGCAAGAATTTTGACGCCAATAGCCAATAGTGAAATTCCCCGGTAATTTCCGCAGTCTGGTGCACTTCCTTTGTTCTTAAATATATTCACTATATTCGCGTTGCGAAAGTCCTGAGGTACCTCTCCGCTCTCCCATACGACATCGAAGAGAGCCTTAAGATGACCAATAAGTTCTTTACTTGCACACTTATAGATTTCCGCCGGAATCGCGTCACAGCCAGCCGATTTGTTGTTCTTAACCTGTCTTATGGAGGTCTCTATTTCCTGTTCTGTTATTGGGATGTCTAATATATCGAGGCTGTTATACTGAGGTATTGTGTTTAGTGCTATATATATTGGGGTTGTTTTCTTGGTTAAGGATATGGCTGTAATGTTCTTTCCAGCGATTTCTGATTTGTTCTTCCTCTTTTAGAAGTTCGCCATTTTGTGCCATGATTGGGCAGCTTACCTTCTTAGTTGAACCGTATACTTCTTTTACAGCCTCGAAGAATTTACGATAATCGTGATGCGTGGCGTACTCTTGAATCTGATTCGCTTTTTGTGACTACCAGTTATCCTTTACTTGGCGCAGTTCTCTTCGAAGCGTGTTGTTGGCTGCTTTAAAATTGTCTACCAGTCTTGGATTATGCAGATTTGCAGTGACTGCTTAATGTGCTCTATGTTTTTGTTCCAACAAAGCCTGTATATGTGGTTGATTTTCGTTAAACCAGTCTGGTTGTTTCTTTGCTGGTTTATGAATCGCATCCCTTAATTGTGTCCAGCCTTGTTCAGCTTCCGTCAGTTCTTCCTGAGAGAGAGCCGTGTCAGTTCTTCCTTCCAGCCTTGTCAGTTCTTCCTGAGAGAGAAAGACCAAATTTGAGATGGGACCATGATATTAGGAAATTAGCACGGATCACTGCTTGAACCCGCATAGTCAACAATAGACAACAATGGGCCCAACTACAAAGAAGAATTATCTAAATACGTGAGGTTCGGACCTACAGCATAACTGGAAATGGTTAATAAGCTGAAAATGATGATGATGTGTGATGAAAATGAAAATGATGATGACAGAATGAATCTTAAATAAATGCAAATATTTTTAGGGGTAGTATATTTTAACATAAGGAACATACAGGGTTGTTCACCACATACGACACGGAGTATTGTAGCTAAACGATTAGATTTTTGCAAATTTCAAGTTTTGGGTTCGTTGAAGGATTATTAGAGCTACAATTTAAAAATATTTTTACAAGATACAGAGTGTCCCAAATAATTAAAAAATATCAAAGTTGTATTTTTTTAAATGGAACACTCTGTATATTTTTATATTTTTAGTTTCTACGATTAAAATAAAGGTAAATTTGATTAAGGTTTACATTTTAATCTTACCGTTTTTGAAATATTTAAGTTTTTGTCAAAATACAGTATTAATTTTAATGCTTCATTTCTCTAGGCGGATTTAAGTTTTTAAAACCAAATATTGTACTGAAGTATTTCTATTTACTAAATTTTGTGTTGCCATAATAATAATAATACTACCTTATAGTGTCTAAAAATTTATTTTAAATAATTACTAACTTTAAACGGCAATAACTTGTTTAATTTAAATGGAACACCCTGTATATTTTATGAGAGTCAGATGCACAATTTAATTGTCTATCAAATTGTATATACCATTTCTTACCCATCTCTTCAAGTTTTCGTAGAAAATGCATTTTCTTATAATTTAGACCTCATTTATTGTATAATATACCCATGGAATATTGACATTTTAGATTATTTTTAAATATGTAATAAATTTTTAAAGAGTACAAATACTAATATTTAGAGACTTTTTTCAGAGACGTTCATTTTCATAACTTATTATTATATGATACCTATATGATTTCTGATTCAAATCCACATTTATTTAAAATAATTTATTGACTAACACAATTAAGTATGTAATTAATTAATATGTGGGCGGAAATAATGGTGGTATATTTAATTAACGGTATACTCTTTTAAAAGATATCCATAAAGATTTGAATAGTTTTCTTTTTGTATGCATATGGGCTAGTAATTATAGTTTTTAGCACCTGTACATTTTGTACATTTGTTGCTTTAAAAACAATCTAAAATGTCAATATTCCATAGGTATATTGATAAATGAGGTTTAAATTATAAGAAAATGTATTTTCTACGAAAACTTGGAGGGATATGTAAAAAATGGTATAATACAATTTGATAAACAATTAAATTGTGCATCTGAGTCTCCTAAAATATACAGGATGTTCCATTTAAATTAAACAAGTTATTGCCGTTTAAAACTAGAAATTATTTAAAATATTTTTTTAGACATTTTGTATGAGCTAGTATTATTTTCATTATTGCAACACAATAACTGATCAATAAATAAACTTCAGTAAATATTTAGTGTTAAAAACTAAGAATCCCTTGGAGAAATGAAGTCTTAAAATTTTGACTGTAATTTCACAAAATTGAAAATATTTCAAAAGGTTCAAGTATGATAAACCTTAATCAAATTTACCTTTATTTTAATCGTAGAAACTAAAAATGTAATAATATACTGGGTGTTCCGTTTAAAAAAATACAACTTTGATTTTTTTTATTTATTTTTAATTACACCCTGTATCTTGTAAAAATATTTTTAAATTGTAGCCAAAACTTACAATTTGTAAAAATCTAATCGTTTAGCTACAATACTCCTTGTCGTATGTGGTGAACAACCCGGATATGAAGTATTTTTCGCGAATTTTTTTTACTAAATTTAACCTTAACTAACCTAACCTTTTTTTTTCCAAAATTTACTATGAAACTTTTACTGCTTGATAGTTTTTATAGAATTTGTTTCAAGATTCTCGCGTCGACTCTAATGTCGCATAAAAGTTGATTTACCAGACTTATAACGTAAATATATAGATGTAAAATATACGAAAACTTTCTGAAAATAAACACACAGACATAAACTTAATTTTGCCCCGAAAATCGCGCACGCTAAACTATTTTCAAGATGCAACTCGTTCTATGCACGTTCCTAACAGCCCACACTTTTAGGGAGTATCAGTTAAATGCGGAGTTTAGAGTTTATCTTAGAGACTTAGCCTGCATGGGAGGAGGAGGTTTTACGAGGAAAACTCCAAACAGAGTGGAGACGAACATGCAAAGTACGTGACTGAGAAACAGGAAACCGTTTAACTTAACGCAAATTAAGAGAAATTGACGCTTGGCACGTTTCAGTGGGGTTTTCCTTGAAACGGAGTTGAGACAGAGAGGATTCATGCTTCCTAGTAAACTTTCCAAATTTCTTCACACATCTTGAAGATACATTGAGTAACAAAAAAAGACACCTACATATGTTTATCAAAACTCGATAATTTCTTGCTGGCTGCCTTATCTTGCCTTGAATGTAGATTGTAAAAAATATAGAATATATTATCACAGATTAGGTATCCTATAAGTATACAGATAAAAATCTTGTCCCTAATTCGTGGTACGAAAATTGTTTTTTGTGACGATGTGCAAACGAGTAAAATTTCCTGTGCGCAAAAATAAACTCGCGTAAAATAACAATAAACAGCGTAATAGAGAGATATCGCTAAACCGAATAGTACATAGTACATGGACGTTAATAAGGCCAGGTGGTATTTCCTTTACGTGATGTGGTATTAACTCTCTTCATTTATAGTTATCGGATCGGAAAGAATTCTGTTCGCGTCGCGTACGCTATTTGAACTTAACCTAACTTGGAATTTAAAACTTTGAAATTGTTTTGTTAATAGGTATTTTGAAAACTAAAGGGCTAATTTAGCCCGGCTAAAGTGCTCATTTCCAGTGCTTTATTGTTCAACGTCCGCCAGTGGGTTTAGGGCAAGAAGCAACAAATTCTCTTATAAGGGCTAAGTCGTCATCTGCTGTAAACCTAAGCCTCTTTATAGGTTCTTTAATATTGGAAGAGGTAAAATCCATATTTTGGACCATATTTATTTAATTAAAACTAATCCCAGCTACTTAAATATCAAATTACCTAATAAAACTAAAGTAATAATTCAGAACAATTCAAACATAATCTAAAATAAAAGATCTCGCCGGCCGGCCCCGGTTGTCAAATACCCGCACTTGCCCATTTAAGCAATTTTTAAACGTTATTTAGAAATAGCGCTTGGTGTAATTGATCCGCAAATTACGTTAGGCGGTAACGTTATTAGCGGGTGTTGCGTTAAAAGTTGACTCGCGCATATCGTAACCATGATAAAGTACGCGTAAATACTGCATGACGCTATTCGATTTTCCGATATCTCTCTAATAACTGTGCCGGTCAGGCGCTGTGCACAATTTTATAGGCCATAAGTGGGCGTGCTATGTGCGCAAACTAGTAACCTAACTAGTGCCCGATTCCGAAAATTGTAACCACGAAAAACAATAAACAAAAAAACAAAGTTTATAATCTGTATAATCTGTGATATTATGAAAGGGGATTAATCACCGCGACCTTACAGATCTATTGTGTCCCCCTTTCTTCAGTTATAACCTCGGTTATAACTCATCTGAAGAATCTGGAAGACTTCATCCGTAACCTGGGTGAATGTGTGTCCTCCAACGGTCTAAGTCACTCGAAAAAGTTCCTCAGAACTTACGACCGGGAAAAATCAAAGGTTTTCTTTGATTTAAGTAAAAACAATCTTCGGATTGTCACGGGGTTTCTAACAGGACACTGTCTCCTCAACGAACACCTCAGTAGACTGAAGCTGAGAAACAACGGTGAATGCAGATTCTGTGAAGAAAATGGGGAAACACCAGAACATCTTATTACTGAGTGAGCCGAGACGACGACCGTTCGTGCCATGAACTTTGGTACGGCTGATGTCGAGAATGGAGAGCTGGCCTCTGTGGAGCCGTCTCAGATACTGGCTTTTGATAAAGCCCTGAGACTGTTAACTCGTTATAACTCAACAAATGAGAACACACAATAGATGTGTAAGGTCGCGGTGATTAACTCCCCTCCTAAACATTCTACTCTCTACTTAAATCAAAGGAAATTATTTTTCTCGGTCATAAGTTCTTATCGCTCATTAGTTCCTATCTAAGATACGTTGTACTCATCTTTTGATGACCGCAGATTTCTTCCTGAAGGGTGTTGGAAAAATAAATGCCTTGAATAAAAATAAATATATTTTTTTTAAATAGGCGGTTCTCCTCAAGGTACCTGATTACAATAAAGATATTTTCCACAAAACCTTGTTCGGCGTTTTAAAGAAGAAACAGCAGCGGTAAAAGAAACAAAAGATGTTCATAATTCTCTCTCTCTCTCCAGTAAAAATAAATATAATTTCAAAGAAAAATTCTAGTTTCTCTATCACAAATGAAAATTAACTCTTATACTTTCTACAAACTACGGCTCGGTTTTATGTCTTCCACGACCTGGAAAACCTCAACCCGAGCTAGAAAGTATTCGGCTATGTTTCCATTGTCCCCTACAAGGGCTTGTTCTCGGTTCGTCTGAGTCGTTGCAAGTAATGTCGCATTTTCAACCCCCAAAACCCTCCTTTGCAACCCTCTCGTAATTAATCGGAGCTTTTTCGCAGACGACGACGTTGCACAGCGTTTCGATAATTTGTCGTCGGTGCAACCAGAACGATGTTTTTTTGTTTGTTTATTTTCTTTTTTTTGCGTTTTTTTAGCTCTTAATTCTGGTGTGTATTAAAGTTATTTGTAGTTTGTAAGTGGATAAAATTATTAGAATTTGTAGTTTAGTGTTTTATTTTAGATAAACATTCTTAGAGATGACAAAAAAAGGGAAAACAAAGTGATCTAACTTGTATATTAGAATCATCTACGACTCAGGAAGGATTTCGACAGACGATGACAGAAAAAAAAACAATTGACATCTATACTAATCCTTTTATTTCACTAATCAAAAAAGCTTCTAATATTTTTAAGTTAACTATGGATGGGTTTATATACAGGGTGTCAAAAAATAGTGTACTTCGGTGGGTGACTCTATGGAAGGCAAAAAGTTCTTATGAACATATGCCCTAAAATGCTTCCCGAGGAGGTTCTTCTTACAGTGCCATACTCTATATAGAGCGTCGGCTACCTCTCGCATGTACCGGGTGTCCCACTAAGAATAGCTCTCGGCTGTATCTCAGAAAGTATTAGCAGTAGGGTTTACGGAAAAAAATAATTATAACTAAAGGGGCTATGAGAAATTGCTGGAAATTATTTTCAAGTTTGTAGAACGACCGCTAGGGGGCGCAACTGCAACAAAAACTATGAAAATGGAGTTTTTACACAATTTTGCCTAGATAAGGTATACTATAAGTAATAGTTTCATAATCTTCAGTAAATTTTGAATATTTTTTGTAGAGCCATTTTCCCTATCTACCAAAATAAAGTGGTGGGGGAAGGTTAGATCTGTTTTTATTTAAATATTAATAACTCTGGACTGGATGATTGGAATCTAACAAGCGAGGGCTCTTTTAAAAGAGCGTTTCTTACTTTATATTGTACCATATGAACAATAATAATAAGCTTTTGAACGTAGACAGTAGGGGGCGTTGCCATACAATTTAACAAACATTGCGCGTTTTTTCAAAAAAATTAAATGCAATAGTATATGTAATTTTAGCTGATAATAAAGAGTAGTAAAAGCTTAAAAAGTCAGCGAAAACCGCATCTTGATATCTTCTTTCAAACCGGAGATATTAGCAAAATTATAATAAATACCAAAAAATAAGCCCTTAATTACCTTATTTTTACAACACGGTATCAGTATACCTCTTAATAATGCCCATTCTAACAGAAAAATAAGATAGAAATAGTTAGTTTATTTTAAAATCGACGATATACCAGAATACCATAATGCCAGAGGTATTAATATCTAATAATTAAGATATTAATAACAGTGAACAAGAAACGATGATTCAGTGAAGTCAAGGTAGGCTTTGGAAAAAAGTTGCTTTTGACGTAATAGTATAAACGTCAAATTGTTATTAGATCAACATTTTGATAATCTTATCAGCGTTTTTTATCTTTTAATTGCTTTTTCAATATGCCAACAACTTCAACTATTTCAAATAATAAAGGCATTTTAAAACTACACTATCCCCGAAATAGTTTGTTTTGAAAAAAATATTTCGTGAAACATTTCGCAAAACATTTCTGGAAATAGTACGGCGGGTCTCGATCAATTTCAGAAAATGTGGGAACTATTATAACATGGGCTTATATTTATCGTGCTATTTTGTGAAATATTTTGTGAAATATTTTGTGAAATAGCACGAGGCAATCAAGGTCAAACCTTGTTTTGGCTTCAGAAAAATAAGTAAACATGGAAAAACTGCTATGAAAACAGTTACCGATGGTAAATTAAATTGGCTAATCCTCGAAGTTTACACAAGAATATTTAGTTTTAATCATTGTCTAATATTATTAATTACAATATAGTAAAAAAATAAAACAGTGACTAACTAGCGGTCTACCATTTATCGGCTTATTATCCACGGTATTACTCATTAACAAAATATACACAAAATTATTTAAAAAATCGTCTAGTTATTTATTATTTCTAGTAACAGTTATCATTTTACTAATTTGATTTTGTTTTTCTAGTTTTAATTGTCTAAATCCCTGCATAATCAATACTAGAATGGATGTATATCAAACCATGCTGGGTGGTAATAAAAGGATCGTTTACAGATTTCTCTTAAGAAAATAAAAGAACATTGCTTCTAAATAATGTTCGTGGACCATACTTTTGTTGACATCGGGTCAAATAATAATTTTCCCAAGCGGATATATTAATAAAGTTACCAGTATTACTCATCAAGCAATACGATTATATTAATCAATTAAGGCTGTAAACAAACATATCATATACAGTTTTATATACTAATTCATTATAATAAAATTAAATCATAAAAATATTGTAATTCTATTTCTGCGGTTTAAGTAAAAGTTTTGTTCCTAAATATACATATTATAAACGCCTGTTGAAATATTAATTCTGTGGAATGTGGAATGGCCCGTAGTGCACTAAAACTCTGGATCAGGGAAAAGCACAATGTCCATTGGAGAAACAGACAGGGGCACAGGCACAGCAAGGCTTTTATCCAAGGACCTAGCTCTAAAACCGCAAAAGAACTGCTAATGCTTAGCAGGAATAAAGTGCGGATTACAACAGGCCTCTTGACAGGACACATGGCTGTCAAGTGTTACCTGAACAAGCTCAACCTGTATCAAGGAAGTCTTTGCTGAAGACTCTGCGATAAAGATCCTGAAACAGCGGAGCACATAATACGGATACATTGCGAGGCTCTGGATCGCAAGCGACACTTTTTATTTGGGAAAGCTAGGCTAGAACCGGAGGAACTATGCTCCCATCCTATCAAGGACCTGCATAAGCTAGTGCAGGGCACAGGGATAGGAGAATGGGTGCAGATATAGGCCTCACAGGTCGCAGTGTTTCCGGCAGAGGACGGCCCCTTGTTATGGAAAAAAACAATAGCTATTTTAGAAACGTCTAGGTTTACTTATTTCACTGAGATCAATGAAAAAAAAAATCCTTTGCCTCCGATACAGATAGCGCCACGTTTTGGAAATTGCTCAAAACAAAACAAAATTGAACGAGGCGACAAAAGACGCCAAAAAATCCCCCCTCGCTCTCCTCACAAGTAGTTTTCAGGCAATTTTAAGAATCGAAAGTAGGTCGGGGCAAAGCGGAGTGGGTCAAGACAACTGGAAATAAATCGAAATGCGTACAAAGTTGGTCGACGAAATGCGACCGTGACATGTTTCGGGTTGTTTCTCATTGCTTCATGAGTTTTAATTTCTGCCATATCGAGCGCTGCGGTCGGAAAATCAATTGAAATACACCAAGCCGATAATTTAATTTACACAGCGACAGCGTTATCTAACAGAAACAATAATAAATACGGATAAATAAATAAAAGTCCTTTTTTAATCTAGATAAAAGCACCGGGGAGATGCATCAGCACCCCATTTCGCCAAAAATTAACTGCTTACTCTTCGACCCGTCGGGCACAAAAGGCCTCCATTAGAATAAAGTTATTTACGTGGCCTCTTCATCACTTCTACATCCACTCCAATTAACAACTATTCTTCCAAAGGGGGAAAGGTTGAAGAAAATCCTGCTTTTCGCCCTCTGGGCTTTGTTAATTTCACCTCCGGGACCCTAAAATAGGCCGCCCCGGAAAGGGAAAGTAAATTCAGTCGCGAGATAAAATCAAAATTTATCAGTCGCGTAAATTATTGCGCCGTGTTTTTTATGGATTTTTTATTTGTAATTGAAAGTTTTGGCAATAAATCGATTTCACATTAAAAAAGTTTTTGGCTAAGATCTGAACCCTTTATAGGTTGATGGTCACTTCAATTTAACCAACTTATCAGTCGCGTGGAAGTGTATTATCGCCCAGTTTGTTTGATCAACCATATCTTTAGGCTTGGTGCATTTCAGTTGTTTTCAACAAGTTCCGACCGCAGCGCACTCTACGACAGAAATCAGAAATTATCAATATATACTTCACGCCGCCGTCATTTCGATCGCATTAAAATAATATTGGGTTTTGTCATAATATTTAAGTATTTTAGTTTTTTGCTAATGTAGTTATTTAGACTATATAACATTCAGGTACGAGAGGTGATGTAACACTGTTTCGGGTAGTAAAAAATAAGTGAAAATGAATTCGAACTAGGTGTCTTATTGTGTTGTAACAATTTCAAATGTTAATAAAATTGCCTAAAAAAATATCAACGCGTAAAGGAGAGCGTAATTGAGGCGTTGTTGGGTGCAATAACATTCAATAACTCAACTTTCCCGGATATTCAACTCTCCCGAAACAACATTTTATAGCTTCATAATTTCTTACACCGATTTGATCAATAGCAAAAATGGATTCAAGCAGTTCGACGAAACAAGTGAGTAAATAAACAAAGTGCTCGTTACATAATCAAAAAATTAAATAGACATATACTATGAGAGGATGAAATATAATTTTTGTGTGTGTGCAATATTAACGGTATACTTTTTTAATCAACTAGTGATTAAATGTTTTATGAACGTCTAAAATTATAATTATGTACCTTTAAAAAATTTCGTTATAGCCGAAATAGCTCCAATTATGCCCCCCTAGTAAAACCGGTGATAAAACTATGCTCGCTACCGTAGTTGAACTCATCTATTTTTTTTTAACTGGAATAATAAATTATAATGCAAGTTAGACCTTCTAAAGATATTAAAATATTTACCTTTTTATTTTTTTTTATTTAGAATTTCCACAAATTATACTTTCTAACACTTTTAGAATAATTATATACTAATTTTTCGTTTACTCGCCATTTAAATCCGTGTATTTGTATGTATTCGTTATTTACGATATTCTCCGGCGGTGGCAGCACCGCCGGGGAATGCACCAAGCCTATACGTTGGCCGAATTGGTGTGTGCGAAGTTAAAGTAAGCGGTTGAATATTCCACCATGATAATTGGTGACACAGAGTTTGCTGTGTATCATATATAGATAATAATTGTCATCTAAGCATTTTCTATGCAAATTTCGTGTGATAAAAATTTAACAATATAGAAACAAATGCATCTGTGACGTTTATTTGTTTTTATTTAGTGCACCGAATTTAAGGCTCAGATGATATTTTCAAAAATCGTTAACATATCCTGTATATTTTCGATAATTTCTCGTAGGATGCGAGTTTCACGAAAAACAAAATTTGATTTACTTGATATGGGCATATTTTTGAGTACAGAACTATCAGAAATAATCAAAAAGAACTTACTCTTTTTCTTACATTGGATGATACATATAGTTTATATGTTGCGGTTAAGGTCCGATGTCCGGTTAATGTCGACATTACCCGGTTAATCTCGAGAATAACACACAACAAAACAACCAAAAACATAACCTAACCCAAACATTAACATGTTAATGTCGACATTAACCGGACATCGGACTTTAATCGTAACATATACATTAGATCATTACACATTATCTATTATCTTTAATAGTCTCTGGTTAAAAAATCGACCACCATCACCCCTCACTCCCTTATTTGTTAACTTTTTGAAAAATGTTATTAAGAAGATATGCTCCCTTTGTGGTTGTTTATATATTTTTAAAGTCAATTTGATCAAACTAGAAAATAACTAGTACTGCCCTATAAAGGGTAATTAAAAAAACTCCGTGCAATAACACAAACATAAATAGTGCTAAATAGATTGAATCACAAGAAACTCATAAGAATTCAATTACCTCGGCAGTTTGGTTTGGGAACAGGCCAATATCGACTCTGAAATTCAGAACAGAATTAGCAGCGCTTCAAGAGCATTCTGGAAATTAAAAGACAGGGTTTTCTACATAATCATAACTTGAGCACAAAAACGAAACTTGCAGTATACCGAGCAATAATAATCCCCGCTATGATATACGGAAGCAAACCTGGGTGCCGTATCGCCAGCACATGAACGCATTAAAGAAGTTACCACAGAGACACTTCAGAGAACTGTTAAGGATCAAATGGTACCATGTCTCAAACGTATTAGTCCTTGAAAAAGCTAACTGGGAGAAGTCATGAATCCCCCTTAAGATGGGCTGGTCACGTATGCAGAATGCAAGAAAACCGCCTATCGAAATCTCTTCTTTACGATGAGCCTGTTGACGGTAAGAGGAAACCGGATGGACAACTCAAAAGGTACAAGGATATTTTCCACAAAAACTTAAAGAGGATACGCATGAAAAATCAGTGGGAGGAAGCAACGCACAATAGAACGCAATGGGGTAGAATTGTAAACACAGTTAACAACGACACCCAACTACGAGAGCGCTGAAATCATGAATCCCCCTTTTAAGATGGGCTGGTCACGTATGCAGGATGCAAGAAAACCGCCTACCGAAATTTCTTCTTTACGGTGAGCTTGTAGATGGTAAGAGGAAACCGGGTGGACAACTCAAAAGGTACAAGGAGATTTTCCACGAAAACTTAAAGGGGATAAGCATGTACTTAAAGGGGATAAGCAGGAAGCAACACACAATAAAACGATATGGAGAAAAATTATTGTAAACTCAGTTAACGACAACCAAAAAGTAAAGAGGCAACAAAGTAATGAGATTTTTGAATGTCCGGAGTGCGAAAGGGAGATAACATCACGTATCGGGCATTTCAGTGACAGAAAAGCTCATGAAAGAAAATGCCTTGCGTAACCATCTTCTGATGCGTGTCAAATACTCGTCAGCGAGTAATTTCAACAAGTAAGTACGTATAACGGTATTACTTTCCTAATTTTGTTTTTATTTTTGAAATAAAATCTCAACTATTTTATGAGTTCTTTGAATAAGAAGACTAAGGAAGGAGCATAATGCTATCCATGTATTCATGCATGGTGGGCGGAAAAAGGACTCTAGGGTGGGGATCCTTGACAGTTCTGTTTGACGATTCATTTGACACATTTGAATTTGATTTGAAATTTTATGAATTTGTCAGTCTTTACGGAGCTTATTTTATGTTATTTATTATTTATTCTACTACTGATAGTTGTATAAAGGTAGTAAATCTAGATGGAAATTGTAGCCGAACTTAAATTAACAGTGACACTATCGCGATTTATCGAAAAAGACTCTAAAATAGTTGGTTGTGTAGCGTGCGGTAGATCTCGGCAAAAATTGAGTGAAATAATGGAACAACTTTTCGCTAGTAAGTGACTATATAATATACATACGTGTAGTAAACCGATCATTTATGAAATTCAGTTAAATTAACTAATTATATATTTTTTCTTGCATTTTTGTTTTTATTTACTACTTGTCAAAGATTAGATGTCAAAGAACTTAGATACGTCAATTTGACTTACCTGCTTCAGTAGCGTATCGGATGTTTGTGTTAATAAATAATTATTAAAACTTATCTATTTTTATTATAATAACATGTTTTTATAACAATTTTAATAACTACCAACATTTATTCACAACGTAAAATAAAATAAAAATTATTGAGTCTACCTCACGTCTACCCCACATCATAGTTTTACATTTTTTAAAAAAAACAATAAAAATTACAACTTGCTTATTCATTAAAGAACTTTAGTTACGGAAAACTTGTAAAGAGAAGTTTTTCGTTCAGTAATATTTAATAAAAGTTTGATAAAATAAACCAGATTGATCATGGCATCATGGCGTTTCAGAATTACTCTAATTTAATATTGCACTCAAATTTTCAGGCGAATATTAATGCCTCAGATTTATTGATAATTTTTGATATGTATATTATAATGAGCAAGCCTGTGATATACGTGTTATAAATAATTATTACGATAATTATTTTAGCAGTACATAGAAATAGGTAATTATACAGGGTGGCGCACCTCATTCGCCTCGGTTGATTATACGAAAACGGAAAGATGTAGAAACAAAATGAGAGAGGCAATGTGCATAATTTAAAATTATTTTCAAATGTACAGGGTGTATCAGAACTAAGATCCATACCAAAGTTATATTTTTTCTTATGGAACACCCGGTATTTTATTTCATTTTTGGATTCTTGGGCATAAAATAAGGCATTTATTATAAGGGTTTAATATGATTAAAAGTTTTTGAGATATTTAAAGATATTTAAATATATGCATGCTATAATAAAAAAAAATTGTCTACACCCTATCGCCATGGCAATTTGCTAGTGACACTTAGTAGCTATTTTCAAAATCGACATTAGTTTATGGACTTTATTTAAATTTATAACAGTTTACTTTTATTTAATTTACCTACAATAGTTTAATAAGTAAGTATTTATTATTTTATCAAGAAAAATAAAGAAGTAGTTCTTTGATTTATATTACGATGATTTGTAGATATATTGGATGTTCTATAAAAGAGCCAATTAAGGCAAATTCATTTTCTTCACTAACCTAGCCAACGACAGGTTGCGCCTATGGGTTTTTCATATACCTTATCAGCTCTGCGAAATAGGAAAAGTAGTTTTTCAAAGGAACGTTTCAGAAGAAAATTCCTATTTGGATATCTTTGAGCATAAACCCTTAAGACCAGCAAGCAATTGTTCTCACAAAATAAAATCACTAGTAGCATATCCATCCCTTCCGCCAGCAGATACAAATATAAACCATAAACTAATGTCAATTTTGAAACTAGCTACTAACTGTCACTAGAAAATTGCCAGCTACCTTGATTACACTTATTTAAAAGAATACATAGTGTTGCATTTGAAATAACGAAGTTTTTATGTAAAATAAATATTTCAAATAGATCAGCAATATTTGATACCCCTGTATACATTTAAGGAAGCAATCAAATATTTTAATAAAGTATATTTCTCTGGCTTGAAAGTCAGCATAAGAATTAATTATGAAAACGTTCCGCTCCATTTGAAAGCGCTGTTACCATAGAAACGCGTTTTGATTTTTAGAACTTTAAATTAAAAAAATAAAGAGCAACCTCCTGTATGGAGCAGAAACATGGAGAATAACTGAGAGATACAAGAAGAGGATAGAGACCGTAGAAATGGATGCCATTCGAAGATCAATGGGAATTTCAAGACAACAACGAATAAGAAATAATACCATAAAACAACAAAGGTACCATAACACAGGATATAGAGAAAAAGCAGCTGATCTGGTACGGACATGTAGAGCGAATGAAGGGTACTAGATGGCCCAAGAAAATAATCAATTGGCAACCAAAGGGCAGAAGAAAACAGGGAAGACCGAAACTGGAATGGCAAAAAAGCGTTCACAAAGCGATGAGTGAAAGAAACCTGTCAACAGAGGATTGTACGAATAGAACAGGCTGGAAATTGGGTATCGGAACACGTAAAAAAACGTACTAAACCGACTATATATTAATGCAACTATATATTATATATTTTTTTAATTTTCTCTAAAACGGTATGGAAAGTATAAACAGAATTAACCATTTTAGAACAAGGAAATTTTTTATGAAGAATGCATTTTTATGAAAATGTCAATAATAAAAAAAGTTTCTCTTCTTGTAAAGACAATCCGGGGACATACGGTACAAAATCGGAAATAAAAAGGGTGTCAAAGATTGCTGAGGAATGAAAATCCATGATAATTTTGGCAAGGTCATTACTAGACCCTGTACTTCTATATTTACTTACTTAAGAAATAAGTGTAATTTATTTTTATATTAAGTATAACGTATAACAACTAGGCAAATAATTTGCAACAAATGAGTAAAAAATATTATTGTGATATCGAAAAAATAAACAACAAAAACTAAAAAAGTAACTTATCAAGACATGTCACTCAAATTCTTTATATTTGAGCTTTTTGCTGTTCCCTGTCCCCTATAAGAAAAAAGATGATAAATGTACTTGCAAAATTATTAATATATTTAGCTAAAAAATAAATAATATGAAAATAAAACTGCTGTTGTGAATGTTTAACGAATTTTCATGACGATTAATTTTATTCTCCCGTCAACATAATGAATTCCAGAGCAGTATTAAATTTAATGTAGAAATATCATTTATTAGACGGCATTCAGCGAATACGGAAACTTGTCGGGTTGTCGCAAAATTAACAAACAGGAGCAATTTCTGCTCGAGAAACAACCCGTTTTAAACACTTTTCACGGCAATAATGTTCTACATTTCTCATTACACCCTTTCATTAGCAGGTTGCATTGAATAAGTAAACTAATTACATCCTCTTTACATTCGGATTCTGTTACAATATTTAAGATATTAAGCTGTACCGACTGTCCCATTTTAGTGTGTTTTATGGGGTTTCTCGTTTATGTATATAGGGTGCGGTAGTAGTCGGGCTTCTGTAGCTCCTAGAATAAAAAACTTAGTAATTTTAGGTAAGTGCAAATCTAAAGTATGTACCGGGTGGCCAACTAAGAATGGACGCCGGCTGTATCTCAGAAACTACTTATCATATAACTTTGGGAAAAAAAATTCTAACAGTAAATCGACCAAGAGAAATCGCTGGAAATTATTTTCAAGTTCGAAAAATGCCCGCTAGGGGACGTTTCTCTAATAGCCAATCAGAAAACAGGGTTTTTCTCAAAAATATGCAGCTGAACAGGTATTTTAAATATTACTGTTGTAATCATCGAGAAATTTGTAATTTTTTTGATATAAAGTAATTTGCTCTATCTCATAAAGTAAAGTGGTGGGGGAAGGTTAAACTTGCTTTTATTAAAATAAGCATAACTCTGGTTTGGGTTACGCTATTTAAACAAACTAGGGCTCGTTTAAAAGAGCTTTTATTCCTTAATGATCTCCAGTATAAATTTTGTTTTCGCAATTTTTTTCGTGGTAGCTAGAGGGCGCTCTTTGACATCATAACAGATATTGCGCTTTTGCATAAAAAAATTAAATATGATGCTATATTTCTCGTTGCACAGTTAAATAGAGCACAAAATTTCCAAAATATCAACGCAAACCGCAACTTTCTATCTGCTCTCTAACCGGAGCTTTAAGATAGCAAATTATGTTAGGCTGCCGCTTAGGATTATTTGGTCTAAAAATTATAGTAGTAGGATAGGAAACAAAAAGAGATAAATTGGTTTGGTTTGGTTTGGTTTTGGCTTTTTATCCGGCGGACGGGTATACGCTAATTCGTCCGGTTCTGCCTATGTTACTACTACGGTGGTCCGGTCTGTATACGGAAGCTATTATATTATTATTATTATTATTAGAGCTTCTGAAGATATCAAAATATTTACATTTTTATTTTTAGCAGCACCGGCGGAGAATGCACCAAGCATAGTGTGCATTCATATATCACACCGTGTATACAAAATACCAAATTTACATTACAGAGAACATTTTCCATTTCTAATTTGGAATACTGCCATTTTGCCACCGCAGAAAAACAAAATGATTTCTACGAATTTGCTGTTTTTCCTGCCCAACAGAAAAAACAAATTTTAATAAGCCGAGACGTGGTGTGGTGGTCTGCCTGGCGACCGTTTTATTAAATTTCGAGACCAGCAGGAGTATGGCCGGTCTGATTTACGAGCAGGCCATGGAAGGAGGTTGTTGCCGACGGGATGGTTTATGGCTAGAGTGGGGTCTGGGAAGCCCCGCAGCCACATCAACCGAACGCCGAAAAGCATTAAAGTTTCATTAGGCCCTTTCCCTTTTTAATGATGGTTTTTTCTCGGCCTGAAAAAACCTATACACAGAGAAGTTTTTCTTGCTCACAGGTGTCTTTTTACTAAGCTAGTGAGACTAATTCTTATACGGGGTGTTTCAAAAAACGTAATCGTGCTAGAAAAACGTCATCAACGTCAAACTGTGCCATCTCTCGTGGAGAGATTTTTCGACTTATTATGATTTTCTTTTAAGTATTTTTAGCAATTAAAATTAAATTTTGAGGGTAACAGTTACTATAATTGCTCCCATATGTTAGTGCTAAAAAAGTGTATACATATGGTATACATCATAATATAGAGGGTATCCCAATATTCCATAGAACAGAACAAGAAAAAGTAGACATAGAACTGATATGTATTTTTGGAATTGGTATTTCTCGAATTTACCTCTATACAAAAGTGCTTTGTTTGTCCGCTAGAGGGCAAATAAACACTTTTTTTAGATATTTTATGAACCTTTATTCCCATTTGAATTTGATTTTGGGTGCCTATGCTTTGGTAAGCGTTTCAACATTTGACTTTCACAAAAATCAAGAAAAAGTACGGGAAGAGTAAGAGTGGAAACTACTCCCACCCCTACATTAATTTTTGTATAAATATTTACCTCCACCAACGGCCGATTTTCTTTTCGTAAAAAGCTCCCTCTAGTATTTACTATATTTTTTGTTTCTTGTAAAAAAAACGTCACCGTGCATACTTTTTGAGGAAAAAATTATTTTTCAAAGCTGACTTCCAAAAATGTGGCCGTCTCGCTAGCTCGTATGTCACGGCCTTGAATATTATTTACTCCCAGCGCGCGTAAAGAAGTTTCACTTCAAAAAGTTTGATGAACCATGTCCTAACATTGCGTTAGCAACTAGTAATATTTACTAGTCTATTATATAATTATACATTTTTATTATATAATCTTATTATAATATTATTACACCAAGTAACCACAAAACTACAACATAAAAAATCTATACACAAATAAACTAAAATTCGTAAAATAAATGGCAAATAATAATTATTATATTTACACACACCACTGGCACTAGCAGTAGATTGCGTTGGTGTCGAATATGCGGCCCGTTCAGCGATCGATCCGAGCATATCTTTTGTCTTCGTCTCTTCAGCCCTAACCGCGCCGATCTCGCCTATCTCTTTCTCACAGGATTGACTGTTGAACGGACCGGGAATCCACGAGCTTGCGACGTTACTAATTGACATCTTATTGATAGAAACTGCAAATCTGCCACTTCTTTTGCGTGTTTTCAATGGACACAAATCGAAATAAAAACTTCAAACCGTAATATCGAAAAAGCGCTTCACACGCAAGAATCGCTTTCTGTGTGGTCGTGGGCTTAACCCGACTCATTACCCTAAAAACTCATTATTACCAAACACCAATCATTGCCTCTGTCCCCTCCACAACTACCCGCATAGTCGATTAGAGTATCGTGCCGGGTGGCTAATCGCAAATTAAACCGTCGAACCGTATCAAGCCGTAAAAACGATCTAATCTTGTTATGTATCCGTTTTAAATTGTTTACCGCTGCGGTTTGAATGAGAGTGGAATATTGGAAGAGAGAAGTATGCGGTACAGTCACGTCACGTCGCTCTAATATCTGCTCTTTCTGGGTTTATAGAGCAAAAGGTGTAATGAGGGTTATTGAGTATTATGTTGGTAGATAAGTGTATAGTGCATTTTTTTAAAATTATATTTGATTGAATGATTTTGCGGTAAATGCGGCTAGTGCTGCTAACGTCACAGGCAATTCCTTCCACTATACGTAGCGTATAGGTAGCCGAAGAGGAGATTAGAAATTCAATATGCTAAGAAAGTTCGCAAATTTTTCATGGCTCATATTGAAATATTGAAAAATGTTTAGTTCATCCTCAATTAAATATGGAAATAATACGGCTTTTTGCAAATATTGTGGACATATAACTTTCGATTCTTTCTCATGATTTCTTCTTCTTCTATTAGCAAGGAGCTCATAATTATTTCTTGTTCGTTGTTATTTAATGTCGAGAAATATTAAAAAAATGCTTATCACCGCAGACAGGACTCCGGAAGCGACTGATGAGAAATTCGATGGCAAATACGGGTGTAGTAGGGGTAAAAAGAAACAAAACAGCGAATGATGCGGCGCGTTCCGTACGGGTTAGTGTGCGCGACAAGAAAAAAAAAGTGCGGCTCTGGTCAGTGTGCGCGTACCTTTATAAATATCGGTATGAAATTTGATCCACACACAGATAAAGAAGATAGACTTGAACTAAAGTCGTCTCGTTCTTGAAAAAAAAATAGTGGCAAGAGAATTTATTTTAGCGTAAAAGAAAATATTTTGCCTGAAGAAAAACTCTCTTAACTCAAGAAAACTGGTTCTCTTGAAAAATTCGAAAATTTCTCGTGAATCTATTTTCATTCAACCAAGTGCATAATACGCTAGGAAGTACTTGATTCAAGAAACATGGCCATTTTTCCAATAGCTAAATACTCTTTTGATGAAAAATAATAACGACACGCAAAGACGATGACGAAGGACGGTATATACAATCAGTCGGCAGTCCGATCAGTCGTACGTCGCATTTCATAGATCGCACATCATAGTACAGACGAGTTTTGTTGCTTGGAATTTTCCACTTGGAATTTTGCATAATTTGCTTTTTTAAACGCATATCGTATAACAAATTAGTGATCGTTATTAACATGCATTTGTCATTTTTTATGGACAAATTTTAGGATATATGGATTATTTAAAGGAGTTTCTGAAAAAATGGAAATTAGAGCATTTATTTGCTATATTTGAAGGTAAGAGACATTTACCTAATGCACCTGTTTAGATAATGCATGCGTGACTATAGATATAATAAGAATATAGGTATCGATTTTTTTATGCAAATAATTACAAAAATTTTAGAATTTCAAGTCGTCGTATTAAAAAATTCAAAATGTGACCAAACCTTATAATTTTGATAATTTATTTGCTTTACTTTCATTAATCATGATGTAAATTTTTTTTGTAATTTGTAGAGTGATGAACCACTCGAAAAAATACCAAGGAATGAAGAAGCAGAAGTAATTACCATCGAGGAAAATAATATCACTTTACTTACTACAGACCAGCAGGAAAACCTAAATTTATCAGAAAATAATATACCTCGTAATATGCCTGTATATGATGTATAGACTTCTCTTAGATCAAAATAAATTTTAGTTGAGTCAATAGTATTCGCTATTGGTTTAAGAAAAGTGTCTCTTTAATCAAGAAATGTCCCTTTTCAATCAAGAATTTTTGCATGAATCAAAGAGACTATTGTTTTTGTAGCAAGAACTTCTTTGCATATTCATTTTAGGTCAAGAGTGAAATACTTTGGACAGATAGATTATTCTATTCTCTAAAGTAATTTTTTAAAGCTTATGAAAAGATAGTTAATGCTTTGGGTAAACAAACGTCGTTCCCTATTGAAAAGCGCCAATCTTTTGGCTCAAAGTCATATTCATTTTCACTGAGAGATCCTTTTTTCAGTGCATCTTCTATGTATCAAAATACATTCCTTGATGCATAGCAGACATTATACAAAAAAATATTATTTCACAGATAACATAATCATAATAATATTTTAACAATAATGTTTTTATTTTAACAGAAATCATTGGCGGACCTTTTTTTTCAAATATATATTCAATATAAAACCCGTATGGACGCCACTGGTTGAAATAAATAAAATTCCCTCCAAAAAATCCCATATGGGTATTTCGCAGCTGCCATTGTTTACTTGTTTATTTGTAATACCCATATGGGTATTTCGCAGCTGCCACTGTTCTTTGCCATTGCTGCCGTTTTAAAAAACGTGTTATAAAAAGTTTATATGATAGGGCAAAAATAATATGTTCAGGCGACATTTCACTAAACAGAGATATTAAACATAAACACATAAAAAATGCATTAATAAAAAACGACTATCCATCATATTTTATTGACAAAACATTAAACGAAATACAAATCCCAAATCATAGACACAATGATAACAATACACAATATATATACAACTTACAATTCCATACATACGAGGCGTTTCAGAAAAAATAAAAATAAACCAATGAATACAGAACAATAAACAAAAAAAATGTAATTTTGTAAATTACATTTTTTTTCACAAATCTAAGATTTGTCAGCATTCATGGAACACAGGGCACAGAATAAATTTTAATAACGCCAATATTATAATGAAAGAAAAGATAGCCTCTAAAAGAAAAATAAAAGAGGCTTTTTTAATACAATCTAATAAAAATAAATGTATTGCTCAAGCATATGTAGATGTTAGTAATGTATGGCAATCGCTTCTTTGATTTTAAAGAACATAACATAAATAAACATAACATACGTAAAAATTAAAAATAATCATACAGAAGGTTTGGGGCTTTTTGGTTTTACCTTATTAAGTAATTATTGTTATCAGGTAGTAATTTTTAATTTTGAAGTTTAACTTGATATAATGTCATTTTAACAGAACGTCAACGGTTTTTGTAGACGTATCTGTTTTAAAAAACTAAAGTGTTCTCGAATAATTGAATTTAAATATTTTAAATAGTTTTTTTCTTTATCCTTTGTAGCCGCCACATAGGTATAGACATTTTTTAAATAAAATTGTATTTGCATCAAAAACGACATTTTGATGCATAAAAAAAGTCATAAAGATATCCATAATAATATCTGAGTTATTATTAAAAAAAAATTATTTTAGAAAAGTTTACCACCCAAAAGTTACTAAAGAGTTATGATGTTTAGGACATACTATTACATTCATATGCATTTTTTTAGAATAGGTCCGAGAATCACATGTTTAAATATTAGCATGTCATTAAGAAACAACCTGTAAATAATTTTGGAGGTTGGTTTTGATGACTGGATAGATCATACCAAATAAATTTCAGTAACGTGATTATCTTGACTAGTACAGCGTTACCTATTTTTACATATTATTTTGTTTTAATCAAAATATTTTAGAAAACAAAAATAAATTAATTATAAATATATAAACAGTTATTATTTACATCAACAAAACTCACCTTTTTAACAGCACTTAAGGGACATAAAGGGCCATAATTACCGCTTTTCCGTTCAAAATATTCTACTAAGGTTGCGATTAGTTTTTTGCAATGGCTGTTAAGCTGTTTCGACATCTTCTACACTTCGCACGTTAAAGTATGACAACACAATTCATTTAAACCAAAAACTCGTAATACAAAACTAAAGTGTCAAAGGAATCAAAGTGTCAGGAAATAAATAAATAGATGTGGCAATTTGCCATTTTTTACAGCAGAGCTACCACCTGAATCGCCTGAAAAATTTCAATTAGTCAGTCCGCCGCCGAATATATTCATGGTTGGCAACAATGAATTTAATAATCGCGCGCTCGATGACGTAACTAAAAGTTTATTTGGTATTGCTTATAGGTACATATATATTTACTGGCGTGTACCCGCGACTTCGTTCGCGTCGAATTAATCATTTGTAATGGTGATGATAAAGCAAAGCAAGAATTTCCATTAACATACAAACTGGATAAAATTTTCTGACATTTATGTCAGCATGAGAAAAAAAAATATGGCGATATTATTATATATCTTTTATTTGAGGGGTAGTTTCATCTCGTTGGAATTTGACTTTCGAAAAATCCGTTTGCCAAAAATTAGCTTTTTACGTCAAGCAGTTTAAGCAGAATCGTTGTTAAGAAATTGCCCTACTTTTTGGAACACCCTGTATGATTTTTTAAAAAATTTCAAAATATATAAAAAAAACAAATAAATTATGCTTGTCCAAACGTTTTCCCGAAAGACTAACCGTTTTTTAAATAACAAATATTGTAATACGTGAGGGGCGTTTTCACCCTCTTGGGATTTGAGATTCGAGAATACCCCTCCTTATCGAACCTCTACACCCCACAGCCAATCCGTTTGCCAAAAATCAGCTTTAAACGTCAAGCAGTTTAAGCAGAATCCTGATTACTCAATGGTCATATTTTATGAAACACCCTGTATAAATTTATGTAAAATCTTAAAATATGTAAAACAACAAAATAAAATATACGTGTTTAAGAGTTTTTCTGAAAAACTCACCGGTTTTTAAATAAAAAATATTTTAATATTTGAGGGATGGTTTCACCCCCTTAGAATTCGAATTTCGAAAAATCCCTTCTTATCGAACCTCTACACCCTAAAGTCAATCTGTTTTCCAAATATCAGCTTTTTACGTCAAGCGCTTTAAGCAGGATCGTGATTAATCAACGACCAGATTTTTCGAAACACTCTGTATACATTTTTAGAAAATCTTAAAATATGTAAAAAAAACAATATAAAATATACATGTTTAAGCGTTTTTTCGGAAACTTGACCGTTTTTTAAATAAAAATTATTGTAATATTTGAGGGGTGGTTTCACCCTCTTGGAACTGGAATTTCGAAAAATCCCTTCTTATCGAACCTCTACACCCTAGAATCAACCTGTATGCCAAAATTGAGCTTCTCACGTTGAGTGGTTTGAGCAGGATCGTGATTAATCAGTATGTCAGTCACTTAAGGATTTTATATATTAGCAAAGAATATCTTTGATATTAGTATAGATAATGGTTGACTTCCAGTCCAAAGTATACTTTGACTATATCAACGCACTTGGATGTATATTTATTTAAAACATTTAAAAATATAATGTATAGGGTAGAGTCAATCATTTTTCTCAAAAATGATTAATTATTTAACCATATTGCTAAAAAGTGATATCATAAATCTAAGGGCTATACAGGGTGAGTCTTGAATAAGTGCAAATATTTTTAGGAATGTTATATTTCGACCCCAGAAACACGATTATGATTTTTTTTTCGCGAAATTTTTTTTTTTAAATTTGTTTGGATTTTTTTTTAGTTTTAGTTAAAAACATAATTTCTTAGTAATATGGCAACATAGGTAGTAGATTATATTTACAAGAAAGAAAACACAAAAAAGGTTGGTTCTCAAAATTTAAGCAAATTTTTTTTTTGGAAATTTTTTGGAAGTAAAATATCTCGGTTATTTTGGACTTATTTCAAAAACGGTAAAGAAAAAACATGTTGCTTTTATCGAGATCCTGAAAATATTTGTACTTATTTAATACCCACCCTGTATATCCAAACTACGCTAAACGCTACTCAATCAAATTCGTTCTTTGGCAATTTCTTTTCTTCCGCGTTGGCAGTAGGAACATATCAATCATTTGTGGACGAATTAATTAGTTTTAATCTGGAAAATGGCGCTGACAGCATCCCTCAGTTAATTTAGGAGCGAATAGGAAGGAAAAACCGACCAGTCTATCCAACGAAACGTTGACCATCTGACGAGGGTGAGCCCAGACTAAAGAAACTGTTAATGACTGTTCTAAACATATTGAGATATTGAGAGAACAGGTAAATATAGTGAAATAAATAGCCAAAATTAGTCACTTTCAATATTAGAAATTCCTTTAAGGTATTTAAAATTACCTTAAGGGTCTATTACGTTGTACTGTTTGGGTCTCTAAGTGGTCGGGTAAATTGAGTGTGTGGCCGAAGGAAATATATATTATACTAGCGTGTACCCGCGACTTCGTTCGCGTCGAATTAATCATTTGTAATGGTGATGATAAAGCAAAGCACGAATTTCCATTAACATAGAAACTGGATAAAATTTTCTCACATTTATGTGAGCATGAGAAAAAACAATATGGCAATATTATTATACAACTCGGTAATATTTTGACTTTCGAAAAATCCGTTTGCCAAAAATAAGCTTTTACGTCAACCAGTTTAACCAGAATCGTAATTAATCAATTACCCAACTTTTTGGAACACCCTGTATGATTTTTTTAAAAATTTCAAAATATGTAAAAAACAAAATAAATTATGCGTGCCCAAGCGTTTTCCCGAAAGACTCACCGTTTTTTAAATAACAAATATTGTAATATTTGAGGGGCGTTTTCACCCTCTTGGAATTTGGGATTCGAGAAACCCCTCCATATCGAACCTCTACACCCCACAGTCAATCCGTTTGCCAAAAATCAGCTTTAAACGTCAAGCAGTTTAAGTAGAATCCTGATTACTCAATGGTCATATTTTATGAAACACCCTGTATAAATTTTTAAAAAATCTTAAAATATGTAAAACAACAACATAAAATATACGTGTTTAAGAGTTTTTCCGAAAAACTCACCGGTTTTTAAATAAAAAATATTCTAATATTTGAGGGGTGCTTTCATCCCCTTAGAATTCGAGATAAGTTATCTGTGATAAACACGTACTTTGATTAAGGCTTGATTAAGGTTTGCAGAGCTTCAGTATTTGCCATAAAACAGCGAGCAATTTGTTACAAAACCATATAAATTATACAGGGTGTCATTGAAATGGTGTAAAAAAAATCTGGGGGTGATAGTACTTCTAAAAATAGTAAAAAAAAGTTTCTATAAGTATAGGGCAGAAAATGCATATTAAGTGAGTTAGGGGCACTGAAACGGTGAATTTAAAAAACGGTTGTTTTAAAATTGTAGGCTTTAAAAACGAGATAGAACTTCGAAAAAAAATCCCCTGCCATAAATTTTGACCCTAAATCAAAGGGTGATACTGAAAAATTATTTGGAGAAGCGGAAAGGGTAGTTTTTACAAGGCTAGGTGGTTGTTTCGTGAATAACTTTTTTGAGGTTATTTTTTTTTGTAACGTGGGTTCATTTTTTGACATACTTTTTCCTACAAAATAGGTACTCTTGTTGCACATCGCCCAGAACGATGGTTTTCGAGAAAATTGAAGACAAAGAGTTTGCTCTGATGGGTTGCTAACTGGTTAATCAACATAAACTTATGAAAGTTATGGCGGTTCAAAAGTAGCCAAGTAGTTATCAAATAATTAATTGAAAAATCAAAATTTCATGATTTTTAAGACATCTTATTGCTTTAAAAAACGAAATAATCCAATTACCAAAATTCCTTATTAAAATAATGCATTCCTTAATTCATTCATAGTAAATGTTGTGGAATATCCTTGGTCTTGTGGAATATCCTTGAATTTGATTGGAACAGTCAATAATGCGTTGCTGTAGTTGTTCTTCAGTATTAATCGGCACTGAGTAAACCAATTTTCATTTAAACCAAAAAAGTTTATTTCGTTTTTAAAGCAATAAGATGTTTTAAAAATCATGAAATTTTGATTATCCAATTAATTATTTAATAACTACTTGGTTACTTTTGTACCGCCATAACTTTCATAAGTTTATGTTGATTAACCAGTTAGCAACCCATCAGAGCAATATTTTTGCATTCAATTTTCTCGAAAACCATCGCTCTGGGCGATGTGCAACAAGAGTATCTTTTTTGTAGGAAAAAGTATGTAGTTTTTTTTTTTATTATTATTATATATATATTTCAAAAAATGAACCCACGTTACAAAAAAAAACCTCAGAAAAGTTATTCACGAAATAACCCCCTACCCTTGCAAAAACTACCCTTTCCGCTTTTCCAAATAATTTTTCAGTATCACCATTTGATTTAGGGTGAAAATTTATGGCAGAGGATTTTTTTTCGAAGTTTTATCTCATTTTTTAAGCCTAACTCCCTTAATATGCATTTTCTGCCCTATACTTATATAAGAACTTTTTTACCATATTTAGGAGTACTATCACCCCCCGATTTTTTTACACCATTTCAATGACACCTTGTATATCACTGTAATCACAAAACTTCAATCTATTTCCGTATTGTAACGGAATTTTAAATTATATCTTTATTTTAGAGAAAATTTAGTCCAAACATAAGGAATATTTTGTTAATGGTTGACCATCAAAATCTTAAAAATAAAGAAGTTGTCTAAAAATGTGCCACAATACGGATATACTATAATCCTTAATCTATAATTTCCTTCTTCATTTGTGTAAAAATACCTAGTCAGGTTTACATAAAATGTTAAATGTCGAACGTTTATTTTGCTACTTTTTTGGACTAGTGAAATGGACCCTTAAGAAGTATCTAGAGTATATCTATTCATAACTGAATAGTATACGATTACCATTTTCCTATTTTTTCTCATTTTATTGGTAACATTTAATACAAAATGGAATGGAATAATATTTACTTTTTAAATAGGAATTTCTAATTGGGGACTAAATATAAAAACATATATTTCCACAGATAAATTTGTTATCTATTTGAGTAAAAAAGTTAAAAAAATAGCTTGTTTATATTTCTTTGACCTAGTCAGCTTTGAGCCATTTTTATGAAATATTGAAACAATTTAACAGAAAATTTCAATACATTACCCCTTTACCAAAAATTTAATAAAACTACACAGGTATTTTATTTCGAATATATTTTTTTTAAAACAATTTGTTTTTAAAATTCTAGTGTTTTTTGCCAATAAATATATGTTTGTACTATTAAATTTCTGGATATAATATTGAATGAAGGTATTGAAACCCAATTCAATAACAGTACATAAATATTTTGAATTTGAATATCACAGGCTTTGTAGCGAACTAAGCTTTTGAGAGAGAGAGAGAGGAGTCGCCTTTATTAAAAAGTAACCATTTGTTACATAAATAATATACATATTATAATAAATACTCATAACAGTTATAATTCATCATACGGTTTCAGGGTCTTGACAAAAGCCAGCATCTGAGACGGTTTTAGAGAAGTTAGTTCTCACACAGTGATGAGGTGTTCTGGTGTTTCCCGGTTTTCCCCCCAGAATATGCATTCTTAGCTTCAATCTACTGAGGTGTTCATTGAGGAAACAGTGTCATGTTAAACACCCCGATCATCCGAAGATTGCTCTTACTTAAATCAAGGAAAATCATTGATTTTTTTCGGTCGTAAGTTCTAAAAAATTTCCTCGAGTGTCTTAGACCGTTGGAAATAGTGATGGGAAAAACCGATTAATTTCAATAATCGAGTACTCGTGTTTCAAGCGATTGCAATAACCGAGTGATCGCTCGAGCGAAATATCACTCGTATTTAAAAATACGGTCTTTCACCCGTCGCTTGTTGTAAGTACACGTTAACGCCAAGCACCAAGCAGTAAGTTGCGTGCGCAGGGCACATTCTTTCGGTGATGAATGGCAAGTAGCAAGCGGCGAGCGATTCGCTTGATCGCTGGATTTAGTTTATTTCAAAGCATTGTCGATGTAGGTCGTAAAATTTTGTCACTCAGATACGCAACGGATAAATATATATACGGCGCGGCGTCGCATAAATTTGCTACCTGCAATGTATGTGGAAAATTCGCTCGGCTTTTTATCGAGTATGTCACATTAAAATCGGATTGCAATTTATTTCATTCTAGGATCGCTTGCTTTCGTCGCTTGGTACTCGTCACTTGCATCGCTCGTACATAATCGAGTGATGTCGGTTATTTCAATAATCGAGTACTCGAGCGAAATTTCGCTCAAATGATCCCATCACTAGTTGGAAATACCTAAGGCTGGAAGACTTTTGTCCATAGCATTATACAAATACGATGTTAGTAGTAGTATGGCATCTTCAGTAGATTTACCCTGTTGAAACTCGAATTAATTTTTAGAAATAATGTCATATTCATATAAGAATTTGTTTATATATACAGGGTGGTCCGAACTGTATTCCGAACACTTCGGCAGCATATTCTGCCGATAAAAATGCTCCTGCTGATAAAAATAAGTAAAAAAGTTCGTATAAATGTATGTTATAAAATGCTTAGTTTCGGAGATACAGGGTGTAGAAGTTTCATTTTCATTTCGATTTTTTCCAAATAATTTCTGAACTAACATCGATATTCGGTTGATAATTGGTGTCTGGGTGTTTTTTGACAAGAGAAATTTGATTTTGATGTCAATATGACTCCTACTTGTAGAGGGCGTCACGATTAATTTGAAAAAATTGACAGTTCACAAATTTATATATCTACTCAACATGTTTATTTTTCTCAATAATATCTTAAAAACGGTTGCTCGTAGTGATTTTTACAAACAGACATTTTTTACGTAAAAAATCACGGAAATGTACATTTTTCACTTTCATAGTTTTATACAGGTACGGACAAAAATTTATTACTCTTCAAGACAGTTTAAACATATGTAGGTGGCGCCCTCTACGAATAGGAGTCATATCGACATCAAAATCAAATTTCTCATGTCAAAAAACTCGCAGACTTCAGAAATTATTTGGAATAAATCGAAATAAACGTGAAACTTCTACACCCTGTATTTCCGAAACTAAGCATTTTAGGACATACAAACTTTTTTACTTATTTTTATCTGCGGAATGTGTTGCCGAAGTTTCCGGAATACAGTTCGGACCACCCTGTATATAAAGTAGGAAGACTATTTTCTTTGCTTAATTTGTTCAGCTTCTCTAAGCATTCTTTTCAACTTCGAATAGAGGGTTAGTAAGTTGATCGCTTAATGCTGCTTGACTATAGGATAAGATGAAGGCGGGTTCTCATTAGTCGATTTTATTGATCAATATCATTGAATCTATACCATTGAACATAGAAACAAATGGAAAATTCGTTCACATGATTCAAGAATTTTGAACATTCAATCTAGTTCTAAAAAATGGTTGCCAAGAAGAAAATTGTGCGTGCTGGCGTTCGTATGATGTGTGAACATTTAATAAACACAATCAAAAACAGGATACAAAGAAAACCGTCGTTGGTGGGTCAAGCCATGGATTTTAAAACGGAAAAATGAAGGCGCTTCAGTAAAAATGTTAGTAGAATTGGCAACAGGTGACTTAGATGCCTATAAGAACCATTTAAGAATGTGTGAAGAGCGTTTTGACTCCTTAAATTTTGCAACATGGAAATCACTCCACTTAAACGACATTTTGATTTCTTATTTCAACAGAAACACACACCGATAAACACTTCGATGCGATTGAACGCTTGTTCCAGCTTGTCTCACGGGTGTCACGGGCAAGCACTATTCAATTTCATTGAGTCAATACGATTGATCCACCAAAAGTAGAAATGGCTTCCAGTTTTCTAGAAATGCCAAAACATTGAACAATAGGGTTGAAATAATGTTCACATTAATCTGTTTTATTTCAATGACATAAATGCAATGATGTTGATCAATAAAATCGACTAATGAGAACCAGCCTTAAGATAAGTTGTATGCATCTTTCGATAGTGTAGATTTCTGCCCGAAGAATGCTGGGTAGGGTGCCCATTGGTTCTGAGTATTTAGATTTCGGCCCAAATATTCCTATTTCTATACTTGCTTTGGTTATGGACGCATCAGTATATGATGTTATGGTTGTAACAGTCAAATTTCCTCGCAACGACCTCTGTGTGCTAGCTCATAAAATATCGCAAATAGCTATTATTTTTGCATCATGTTTAGGGGAGAGCGGGTACAATTGTAACGCGGTACAAATGTAACAGGTACCATAACTTTTTTAAATTCAAATACATTATTATGGCACCTGGTCAGTTATTCAAATTCAAGACTCAGTACAATCTGACGACAGTTGAGACTTTTGCAATGGTGCAGTGACATAACAATAGAGCTATATCTATTTATCGACACAAAAGCAAAACTTAAGCCATTTTATCAGTTCTTAAATAACTATCATATCTGATAGTTTACAGTCAATGTAGGTATATACTTTTGTAGCCTATGTATGTATATTTAACATGATATGTTCAGTTTAAGGTAAATTTTGCTCTAGTTTTTTAATTTCAATAAAAGTGCAGGGTTGTCAGTTCGGTACAATTGTAACAATTGCAAAGGGTACTTTTGTAACATGTTACAATGATACCTACCCATTGTTTCATTAGATGTACTCATTTTTTTTAATTAACATGCCTAAGTAAAAATAATTAATAGTGATAAGGGACTACAAAACAACTTATAAAAAGAGCTGCGGGTTTGGTTATGAACGAAATTCTTGGATTTCGACAAGTTGCTAGAAGTTTGGATCTCTGTCATGTAACACTTTTCCGTTATTTAAAAAAAATACAAGCTGGTGAAACTCCTAAAGTGATTACAATCCACATACTCGAATTTTATCCCCCGAACAAGAAAAAGCATTTTTGGAAAAAAGGGAAATTCGCAAGTTGATATTTTTTTAAAGTTTTTAATTATCTTGTTTTTAATATTGTATTTTTTTATAGGCGCATTAGTTTTTTTAGACCGCTGCCGCTGTTTGGAAAAATCTACAATTGTGACTAGGTTAGAATTATTCTTAGAAAAAATTCTATAGAATAGGTATAACTTTTGAAGATTGTTGTCTGAACCAGTTTTTTCACATATTGTAAATAAAAGTTGGCATTCATTTTTTAGCAATTATTATTGTTTGAATGCATCCAAATCATATCTTAACCTTTTGTCAGATTCTAGGAGCTAAAATTTTATTTGCTTCAGATGAAAAATCAATATACAACACGTTACATTTGTCCCTCCTCTATGTTACAACTGTACCACCGCGGGGTACAATTGAAACACATGTCATCACACCACTGTTGCCTTTTTTAAGACTACATAGGTGAATATACCTTCGATTTCTTATGTGCATTTTGATGATAAATGTCTAGGCTATCTAAAGATAATAAGTACACTTCGCGAAATTTCTCATTCTATTTTTGAAAAATAAATTTCTAAAAACTGTTACAACTGTACCCGCTCTCCCCTACTATAATTTTATTGTTAAATATTATTTTATTTAAATTTTACAATTATGCAACCCGATATACACCGCGATATACAGCTATAGATACACAATATTGTCACTGGACCAGGCACACCAGCAGTAGTAGGCTTTTTGTCCATCTCTCTATATCTTTGATCATCACCTCCGTCACTTGTCACTGTCAGATCACATCAGATGTTTTTGGATTTATTTATCCTTTGTTTTGGTTATTGAAATTTTATAATTATCAGATAAAATTTCGTAGTTAAATTGGTTATTTTTGATGTGGATCGCAGTGTGCAATTCGTTCTTTTAATTCTGAGTTTAGTTCGTTCATTGACCGGATATGGAATATGACTGAGGAGAAAACATCATTTTTTATTTATGCCTTTTTGTGAGTTGGACTAGTCAAGATATATAGTTCTCTATCTATATCCTGGAGAGAGATTTCCGGTTGAAATCTGATTTTGTGAAGGAAATCGAATCCTTGCATCACTTCTTGTGTATCCACCGTCAGAATATCGTCGTGAAGAACTGGCTGCCGTTTCGTGAAACATTCCCTGTTGGTGAATAGCAGGTCTTCGTAAAGAAGGATTAAGGCTTCTGAAACACATTTGGTCAGAGACGTGGTTGGATTTTGTTGAGTTTACATGGACCACCGACCAATTTCCGTATGGGATTAAATAGCCAAATTTTTCCGACCGATCGATATCCCGATTCCACGTGTCCAAGAAGTCCCCGAACAGTTCCAAGGTATGCTATAATTCTTCTGCCTATTCTAAGTCAATGCTCAACTGATTTTTGTTCATATTGTTGTCTGGTTTTCGACTTTTCCACGCCCATGTGGTGTAGAAAGATTAGTTGAGTGTTATCTTTCTTAAGTCTTATTTGGTTGTTCGTAATTGTAGAGCAAGAAGACCGATCCAGACCGTATAGCACAGAACAGTCCAGAAATTCATCCGTTCCTGTTGCCCGTGTGTAGAGTTACCCGTTGGACATCATAAACCCTCGTTGAGGTAAAGTTCAGATTTGATTAGTCCTTCTTTATTACCTTTATTAACTCATACATGTTGTGCTAGTCTTTGTTCTATAATTGAGGCTCTTTTCTAAGACAACCAATATTATTTAGGGTTTTTATGTCACCTGTTGAAGTCCTACACCTGCCTGGTATCTGTACTTTTGCTGACGGGCTCCAGTAACAGTACATCGAGCTGCTGTAGCCTGCTGTAGCTACCCCATTGCTATACACCGAAGCTCAACCGGAGGAACTTCCGAGTAGTTTTCAAGTTCTTGTCAAGACATTACACTGTAGAGTAAGATCGTTTAGATATTAGTTAGATTTAGTTTGATATTTGTATTCCGCCCTTAGAGCATACTTAGTTTAAGTTAAGGGGGATGACGTCATAGATTTAGTTTTTATTGATTTAAATTCTGACTTAATATATTTCAATCATTTACATTTCATTTCATTTCTTTTCTTTATAACTTTTTAATATTTTAATAAATTGCTTAAATATTTTTAGTAGTATTATTTACAGTCTAGTCTCATAGTTAAGTTAGAGTCACTTAAGTTTAAATAATTATAGTAACATTTGAAGTTCATGGTAGTTACACTCAACAGTTCGAGGTTAGTGTTGAAGTCTACTTAATAGTAACACCTTTTATGCCGAGTTCATAGAGTATAATCTCGTGGCGCCCTTTTAATAATATCTTTGAACCCCGACCACCCGGCTGTTAAAATTAAAAGCTAGTGGCCTCTATGCAACTCATTACCGATTAAGTAAACTTGTGTTTTATGGAACTTCGAATTAGAAAGGGCGTGGCATGGTATGGTTTTTTACCTGCTGAGCATACGTTACAATAGTGTAACTCTATAAACCCATTGACGGCTCGGCTGATCGAAAGAAATGTCACGCCAGAAGAACAACATGAACTTTAAACACGGCCACAGCACATTTTTCGTCCTTAAATCTGCTGTCAAGCGATCAAAAGTCTGTAGGTTCCAATATCTCTTATCCCGAACAATGCCAATATCTCAACTCGAAATAGGAAAGAAAACGACCAAACAAAAAGGCAAATCTCCTTAGCAAATCCGATAGGCGATTGGTCGCGCTATCTGCCGATATAGACTTCGACACGAAAGCCATTAGGCTAACAAGGACCCACTAAGGAGACGGACAATCCGCTTATCGATCGCACAAGACCCAACGAGGAGATTGTTTCTGATCGGCAACTTAATTGGGCGGCAACGGGAAGAGATGCCGACGTATTCCGGCCTGGATTTCATATTACTGGGCTTCGTAGACAGGTTGTTGTGGCATATTGAGCTAATGCGTCGGAATAATTGACGCGTCGGGGATTATAGTAGAGAATATTGATAGGCAAAGATTTATTGGTTTTTGTTAGGGTTGATGGATACAAAATGCTTTGTTGTAGATTATTAACCTGATTTTTAGGGTTCGGTTCCTCAAAAGGAAAAAAAACGGAATTATAGGATCACTTTCTAAAAAATTGAATTTTGTTTTACATCAACAATCATATTTTAATGTTGACATTGATCGATGTGCGTCAATAAAATAATAAAATAATTTTATTGACGCATATTATTATAACCCCAAATCAAATGACAATGACAATTACTAAAAAGAATATACAGTAATACGAAATGCCGTTAATGGCGTCACTAATCTCCATCATCTGGTTGGCAAGTGATTGAGAGCCTAGGCCTAGATCATATATATACTTACGTGGATAAGTAAATCAGTATGGAAACTGTCGCAAACATATCAACGACTTCCATTTATCTTCTTTTTTTGTTGCACACGCGGTTCTTCTATACTCTATTTATCCTTGTCGAGGACCTAGCGTCCGCGCGCCAAATTTTAACATTTTTTAAAAATACAAATTTAATTTGTAAAATGCTTATATTTGAACAATAAATTGAATGTTTACTCTCACAAAAATTAAATTAGCCACTCCGTACGAATATCAATATTCTTAGGAAATCTGACCAGAAAGTACCAGTAAGGCTTAATATATAAATAAAAGAACAACTGAATACTTTACTTGCATGAAAAGATAATTCATATAGATAATTCGGGGTCCTTATATTAGAACTTTCACACATTTAGAAAGTACAACGAAAAAAATAGAAATATAATTGCACAGACTTAAAATTAACTTCTCACTGAACACACTTGCATCCTTGGCTATATAAAAGCGGTCGATAAAAGAGTAATTAATACAATTTTTAAATTAAAAAACGCAAAAAACAAGCGTCGTTACACAATGGAAATAAGATTATGACAATATGATGACAATGAATAGTTGGTTTCCATAACAATGTATAATTTGTACTTTCTAAACCGTATAAAATTGTGCTTCTTTTGGAAATACGTGCAACTTTTAATGCGCAAAAGAAAGGTCTTCGAGAAAGACAAACCTATTGAACGTTTCATAAGTGCAATAAAGAAGGTTTGAAAAGGGCATGTCGTGATGTTGGAGACATATTTTTAATGCTAAACTTATGGCGTTGATTTATCCACGTAGTATAATACTAAGGGTTGGCAAAGGTTAGTCTTGGGTCGAGATTTCCGTATGTAAGAAGAGTACAGTGCGTTTATAAAGTACTGAACAAAGAGAGGACAGTAAACACGTTGCCAAATGTATGAAATAAACCGAGAAACTGTGCACATCGCTAAGAGACGTAGAAGGGGATATAGCAGATTTGTCGCAGTTGACCGGTCGACCCAATCAATACCTCTGTCAGTACTTAAAGTTCTAGGGAAAGGTGTACGTCATGCGTTCAGCTTCACGATTTAATTACTTCTCGTGATACTTGATTTGTTTATTTATTAACGAGTCGTTGTAATTTTCCCTATAGCTTGAATTTCTTTAAGTGCAAGCTAGAAACACTTGCATTGGTAAAAATAAGTGGGTGTTCGATAGCGGTCGCGCTATTAGAACTCTGAATTCAAAAATCGATATCTCCAAATCTATTAGAAATAATAGATTGTAGTTTTTTCAAGAACTTTGTTAATATTTCTCCTGTATTTTCTTTGTAGACAGTATGTGAAAATCTTTATCAATAAAAAAAAATACACGATTGCTGAATATTGCTATGCTTTAAAAGTAAATGGATGGATTATTTACAATTTTTGAATAGAAAAAACAACCTTATCGAATTTTTCTTATGTAAACATATTGTAAAATATCCGATCTTAAAAATAAAAAAAGTTTTAATATCTAAACTGGTTCTTGAGTTATGGCCTGTTATATGTTAAAAAGTTGAGTTTTTAAATTATCACGATTACTGACGTTTTCTCGTTATAAAAAAATGACACCTTAACGATATCCTTATAATTCCATTTCAGATGCTCAGAAACATGTCTAATGATTTTATCTAGTTATCTCTTGAAAAAAAAATTCTTTTAAAAATAAGCGGTTTGCGATCGTGACTTTACTTTACTTGATAGGGAAAGGCGTATCGGCAACGCCGCAACAGCACACCGTCGAGCGTTGCGTCGGTCGGTCGCATTTCTCTCACTCCGACTTAAAAAGATCCCTATGCGATTTATTTCGACACATGTAAATGCCGACCCAAAAGTAACAGTTGCCAGCACGGTATGATCTAGGATTGAGAGAACTCAACAATATATGACGTGACGGTGAACGATGGCTGAACATTCTAAAAATTTGTGCTATAAATGTAGGTATTCCTATGTATATTTAAATTTGTTTACCTTTTTCTATTTTCTCATATAGTATCTCTAGTAGGTACCCCACGATTCGAATAAAGCGTCCATTGATTAAATTATTGATTAAATCTGATTTTTACATGAAGAATCTCCCCACGAATCTTGAAAAAATATTCAGTTCACAATGGAACATTTTTTCTGTTAGCTCTAATAAGAAAACTACTCGAAAAAGCACTTCAGACATTTCCTTAAACTAAGTAATGTGGCCGATTCTTACTGTAGCTTGTTCCTTTGAAATTAGAAAATAGGAACTTGAAAGAAATCCGGGCGAGAGGACTTAACGAGAGTTATTCATTCGAAAGGGCATTTAGCGAAGCCTGAGAAATCGGGGCTTTTAATGTCGAACTATAAATACGAGAAATGCTTTCGGGATCTAATGAAGTTGTCTTAACGAAACGCCCTTCAACCTTTGATCGTTGGCAAAACCTGGATTCGGCTGGGTTTCTTCAAGCAGCGACGGTTGGCCTTTGAAATTTCCTTTCATTTAATTGAAATAAAACATATTCCCGTTTACAAGATGTTCTTTAAGAGTATTTAGTCTTAATATCATAATTTTTCTTGTTATTAAAGTTTATGATATGAATATTTCGTTATGTTTGGAAGTCTGAAAAAGGAATATACCTAGTAAAAGTAAAACGGCCTACACACGTAACGATTTATCGCACTGCATGCAGTACGATATCCATCGAAACTGCCGCATTAACGATAAATCGTAGCGTGTGTAGGGATATTCTTAGATTAAAACGGCCTACACACGTAACGATTTATCGTACTGCGTGTTGAACTGCAGATCGTAAGGAAAATCGTACGGCTTGCAGTACAGCCATTTTTAGTACACACGATGCAACACATTGTACTGCCGCAGTTCAGATTATTCACTTTTCATGGAGAAGGGCTACCGTTATGTCAAGAATTTCAAAGAAGAAAGCTGCCGTGCTTGTAGCTGCGGTATTGCTGATAGATGAAGATTATGAACAAAAAGAAATCAAAAAGCGAAAATGGTGTAAAAAGTAGTTGCTATTATATATTTAGCATCTATTTTCTCTATATAAATCAATAAAGTCTTTCCAGAACGTCTTATTTTTTAAATCCATAATATTGATTAAACCAAAAATAAATAAAAATTATATAGTAACTACGCGCTACGGCAGGGAACCACAGCACTCCACACTTGCTTTTGGTTTGACTAGCGTTCAAACCCCACCCCAGACACGACCCGTTGATACGATATTTTACGGAAGCTTCGTACTGCAAACGATTTGACGACTGCATACTGCAAACCATCCAATTTCCCTACACACGCTACGATTTATCGTTAATGCGGCAGTTTCGATGGATATCGTACTACATGCAGTACGATAAATCGTTACGTGTGTAGGCCGTTTAAGAATAAAAAGGGAAATTGGATGGTTTGCAGCATGCAGTCGTCAAATCGTTGGTATAGTCTGTGAAACGAATAACTTTGAATTTGGCAGTTCCCGCGGGCTTTCCTAGTGTTAATTTTATTAAGTTAGCAACTTGCGGCTATGTTGATGCAATGTCGTCTCTAATAGAACAGCAACGGAGTGAGATTTATGACGTCACGCTAGTTAGATACTACGGATTAATAAATATGTTGTAGAATACATGGAAACATAATTATTCCTCGTATATGTAATTTTTTGGATTATATTTGACACTATTTTTTTCATATGACACAACACTGATGAAGGCTATAAACGTTAGCTATAACGTTATTTTAAACAAAAAAAAAATAATGAAAACTTAATCAGCGTTTTTTCCGAACCTAAATCCCAAGAAAATCAAAGTTTTTTAAAAAATTTTAGAATAATTTTACATATAAAATGACAGGGATCTTTATTTCACAGCTATCGCTGACGCCATTTTTTCTATGATATTGTATTATTTGCAAATATAATTTTTCGAACATTGATGCTTTCAAAATATACATATAAATTTTGTGAATGCAAATAATAATACATCACTATTAGTAGATATTGAATGTTTTTTGTTAAATTAGATCGATTTTCAAACCCCAAAATTTAAAATATATTTTACATTTTACTCATTATCTTATGTACCTATTCATTATTTGTATATTATGAAACATTTGCTGCATTTGTATGGTTCATAGTTTATTTGCCAAAGTATTTATTACTATAAATAGGTATATAATTAATATATATATATATATATATATATATATATATATATATATATATATATATATATATATATATATATATATATATATATATATTGTATTTATTAACTGTATATTATGTATATTTCATGTAAACTATATCATTTTTAAAATACAAACCAAAAATACGAGGAATAATTATGTTTTCCATGTATTCTACAACATATTTACTAATCCGTGGTATCTAACTAGCGAGACGTCATAAATCTCGCTCCGAAATCTCGCTCGCTGTTCTATTAGAGACGGCATTGGTCTAATATTTAGAAATGTCAAAAGCTGATGACATTTTACTTTTGTCAATTATGACATTTCGCGTCGATTTTTGCAAGAAGAGGAAGAACTCTCACTTGTTTTATTATTTTCCTTTTGTATATCACGAAAGTAAAAAGAGTTACCTATCTGATTCGTTACGTTGACGTTACTTCAGAAATTATTTGGAAAAAATCGATATAAAAATAAAACTTCTACACCCTGCATCTCCGAAACTAAGCATTTTAAGACATACATTTATACAAGCTTTTTTACTTATTTTGATCTGCAGAATACGCTGCCGAAGTTTCCGGAATACAGTACGGATCACCCTGTATAAGTGTTTGCAAATATCCATTTTTGGATTACTAAAGATATTATTATTGCGTGATACTGAAAATTAAAAATATATTTTTTATATGTACGTAATTAGGGTTTCTCCTGAACAATCCGTTATTTCAACAACTTTATGTTGTGTTGCTTGGACCACACATTGTGTGCAATACCTAACTTCATTGTTTCACCTTTTAGTATACGGTTGATATGCTCATTAGTCGTAGGACTTACCACAGCCTTATAAAAAATATTAGTGTTCCTGAAAGATATTCACTTCACGATGGAACATTTTTTCTAAACTTGTTGCTGTTGCTCTAATAAACGCCTGGGCAAAACCAGTTTCTTTGCTTCAATCTACTGAAGTGTTCGTTGAGGAGACAGTGTCCGTTTAAAAACCCCGTGACAAACCGAAGATTGTTCTTACTTAAATCGAGGAAAATCTTAGATTCTGAAGTTCTGAGAAATTTCTTCGAGTGTCTTTTACCTTGGGATGATTCCCATTCTAGGTTACGGATGCAGTCTTCCAGGTTCTTGAGATGTACTTTAAACTGGTTTTCACTTGGGAAGCAGAAAACGGTTCTGATCCAGTAAATGGAATATCCGCTCCTTTTCTAGCCAGATCGTTTACTTTTTCATTGTCTCATATCCCTTGGTGAACTGGCAACCAGAGTAGGAGGACTTCTCTTAAGGATCTTTGCCTAATTTGTATAGCTTCTCTAGACATTCTTTGACGAACTTCAAACTGATACTGATGGTTAGTGAGTTGATTGCTTTCAAAGCTTCTTGACTATCGAATAAAATGGCTATATCTTGTTTTCGACAGTTTCTGTCTGAGGTAAGTTTTACCCATCTTTCGATAGGTAGATTTGAGCCTGAAGAATGCTGGGCTCTGGGTGCGCATTGGTTCGATATGCAAAGTATCGATTTTCATCAATGTCATACAATTCTTTCACTGTATAGAATATACTTTAAGTGCAGCATTCAAATATACTATATTCTCAATAATAGCACATATATTTTATATGTAACAGTTCATACTTTACCGACGCGACGCAGGTCTATTTTACTATCGAAATGTTCGAAAAATGCATTTCATGAATAAATAAAACTCAGCATCAGAACCCAGTATAATACAAAGTAAACATCGGCAATGCATACTCGAAATTATGAATTAGGCCGGGTAAATTCCAGCTAATGTTGACGGTATATCAATTCTACAACCGTCATCAAGCCGCGCGAAATTTTATCGAACGCTTGATGTTCTGTGCCTTTTCCCTCGACAGGGAAATAAATCATATCAAATATAAAACATAAAATATACGTATTATAACAGCGCAGGCAAATAAGAATGACAGATGCCAGTAGTAGCTGCCTTTTTGACGAAGAATAAGACCGTGCCTCTTTTTTTTTCCACCGTCATATTATTTTGTTTGTTAAATTTGTCGTAGAGAAATAAAAAAAATGTTCTGCGGACGACAGGGTTTGTAAAAGAGTTTTTTTTAATAATGGCGAACAACGGACAATTCTATAATAAGGGCTATTATTAAATTAAAGCTAAATATAGAGTTCATGTTTAGTAAAGGTCCCCATGACTACCGCATGTTTTTGAAAAGTTGCTCACCTTTAAAGCTTTTTTATTTTTTCAGATAAAAAAAGAGATTTGTTTTGTTAGTATAAGACACAAATCAGGATTGATTGACGTTTTCAATATACTTTCGGTTACTTCCTATTTTACCGGAAATGACTACAACTTTTGATTTTTAAATGTACCTTGAATAGTATGTTCTGTTAAATAATTGTATTTTAAATTACGATGTGGATTGTTATAACAATAAATACAGGGTTGTTCAGCACATACGACACGGAGTATTATAGCTAAACGATTAGACTTTTACAAATTTAAGTTTTGGGTTCGTTGAAGGACTATTATAGTAACAATTTAAAAATAATTTTACAAGATACAGAGTGTCGCAAATAAGTATAGTTAAGTAAATATTATAGTTGTTTTTTTAATGGAACACCTTGTATATTATTATATTTTTAGATTCTACGATTGAAATAAAAGTAAATTTGATTAAGGTTTATCACACTTAAACCTTACCGTTTTTCAAATATTTTCCACTTTGTGAAATTGCAGTAAAAAATATAAGGTTTCATTTCTCCAAGGGTATCAAAGTTTTTAATGCTAAATATTTAGTGAAGATTATTTATTGATCAGATATCGTATTGCATTAATAAAAATTATACTAACTTATACAGAGTGTCCAAAAATTTATATTAAATAATTAATAGCTTTAAACGACAATAACTTGTTTAATTTAAATAATAACACCCTGTATATTTTACGAGAATCAGATGCACAATTTAATTGTCTATGAAATTGTGTTATACCATTTTTTACCAGGTATAGTGATAAATGAGGTCTAAATTATAAGAAAATGCATTTTCTACGAAAACTTGAAGAGATAGGTAAAAAGTCGTAGAATACAATTTGATAGATAATTACATTGTCGTCTGATTCTCGTAAATATACAGGGTGTTCTAGTTAAATTAAACAAGTTATTGCCGTTTAAAGCTAGTAATTATTTAATATAAACTTTTAAACACTCTGTATAAGATAGTATTTTGTTTATTATTGCAACACGATATCTGATCAATAAATAAATTTCAGTAAATATTTAGTAATAAAAACTTTGATACCCTTGGAGAAATGAAGCCTCAAAATGTTTACTGCAATTTCATAAAATTGAAAATATTTCCATGAACATATATTAAAAATTGATTATTATCTAGGAAAGTTTGGTACACTATTTTTTACATCCTGTATAAGGTACTCTATTACTTGTACATTATCAATCTACTAGTTTTATATCTTTACATCTTTTCTACCCACGAACATTTTTTTTCAATTTTTTAGTACACAGAATACTGGGTTTTGCGTAGAATTGATAAAGTTATCCTTGCAATCTATTATCCTTTAATTCGTATAAACTTTGGAACTAACAGTCTGTCCCTAACAGTCGCTTACAACGAAAATTCTAAGGTAACTTTAGCCCTTGTCCCCACCCCTCCATTCTATCCCTTTTCCGAGAAATTACTCCAGTTCGCCCAGACAATCTAGCAGGCCCTGCCGTTCCGAATTGCAGTTGCCTAATTAGCCGACAATCCCGAGCCGGAAAACCACCTTTCCTGCAGCCAGTGCAGCCACGGTCACATTCGGGCTACGTAATTGTGGCGCATTGTTTCGTACAATTACCAATTTAGTTAACTGGCCAAGAAGTCCCTATTTAGTTTCAATAAACATGCCATAACAGTGGCTGGACGATCATCTGTTATCGTATTGCTTGTGTTAACAAGAAATCTAAATAATGTCATTTCCTTACAGTTGTAGGTTGGAACCTTTGGTGTTAACACAGCAAAATAAAACATTAAATCGTCACAATACACCAACAATTAATAGAATACTTAAATGCCCATGATTTTATCTAGTCTGGTTTTTTTTGGGATATGTTAAAGACAGTGTTTACAAATCTCGACTAACTCTTGTCGGCAACATGAGAGAAATTATTGTAGCTGCTTTTCGAGGTAGAACTCCACATAATGCTTTTTAAAACGAAAAGATCCTTTTTAAAAGAAAATCATTTTATGCAGTTAACAGGAAAGGGAGCATTTTGAGCATTTGATTTCATCTAGCTAATTTTTGTCACACAATTATAGGTTTATGTCTAGTTTTAATTCTGTAATAATTAAAATATGTTTTAAACGTGTATCTTTTTTTTGCCGTTAAGTATTTTACTCTGCAATCTTTAATTTTTGTTATATTAACAAACGGTATAGTCTATAAAATGAATAACTTTTTTTTAACGAACTTTGACCGTTATTTTTTACCAACATGGCAAAAAAAAATTACTGATATTCTTTAAATTGAACTAATCAGATAGGTAACTCTTTTTACTTTCGTGAAATAGAAAAGAAAAATAATAAAACAAGTGACAGTTCTTCCTCTTCGTGCAAAAATCAACACGAAATGTCATAATTGTCAAAAGTAAAATGTCATCAGCTTTTGATATTTCTAAATATAAAAATAATAATAAATATCGTTATAATCAAAGACATTATAAAGATAGACCGAACATCTCATTCATAAATACTCGTTGGTAGTGTATCAAACATTCCAATGTGTCAAACAAGGACAGAAGAGACAGAGAAGTCTAAAATTTCCGACCCCGGCAACTAGCAGCATTTCGATTGTTCTAATGGCCAGTGGCGTATCGTTTTTTGGAAAGCATTTAATTAGTAAAGTAAAAGTAAATTAATTAGTAAAATTTATACTTCATATTACTTAATATACTACATTAACACTTTTTCGTCAGATGAGTTTTGTTATAAGGTCTAATATAATATAATTAATATCCCACATATACCTATGTTGAAACGTTAGTAGGTGGTTTTCGAAAATGGCTCCAACGTCTATTTTCAATTTAAACTTTCAGTTACTTCTATATAAACTTTCAGTTACTTTTGAATATTCACAGGGTGACTCAGGCTTCCGAAACAGTTCTATATTAGGTTTGTGGTTGGTGACATTTCTTTCAAATTTTTTTCAGAATATGGAGGCAATGGTAAAGCACATTTTAGACATTTTTGTAAACATAGGTGGCCGGAACATATTTTCAAACTAAAGTTGTAGATTTGCCATTAAATTTCCACTCCAGAAATACCTAGGGTTGCCACCTGTCCTTTTTTGAAAAGGACAGTCCTTTTTTGGAATAACTTGTCCTTTTGACTTTTTTTGACTTAAAAAGTCATTTTTATTTTCGTATTTTCCCTGAAAAAATTACCTACAGCAAACAGAAATATTCTTTTCGTCCAAATTTAATTAGAGATGTTATAAAACTTATAAATAAAATTTTCTTGTTTAGAATAGGCAACATTATTTAGAACTTCCCGTTTAATCTGAAATGATAGTTTAGGTTTTAGTTTTACCATTTTTGATCTTAAAAAGAACTTCAAACTTAGTAGTTAGTAACGATTTAGTTAGTTCGCAATCGATAGCTTCCTGTGAAGTGCTGTGTAATAGTTGTTTAATCTTGTATTATTAATAACTTCCTATACCTAAAATAAATATTTAATGAGAAAATTGAAAATTGATTCATTAAAAGTATCAAACCTGTGTGCTACAGTATGGGATTTCTGTCGCATAATAATGAATTACGTTTGCTTCATCTACGTTACCGTAGATGGAGCTCAAGGCTTGGTAGGGTACGTATAAATAAACAAAATACAAGAAGCAAAAAATTATTAAGGCCTAACCCCTACATATATGCTTATTCTCTGCATTAAGTTCATCAGACTGAAGGGAACAGCCATTCGACGACCGGTTTCGGAGATTTATCTCCATCGTCAGGTCGACTTTGCTGTAACCCTCAATCCAACAAACGAAAAGCATAAAAGCAGAAAATAGCATTTGAGTACAAAACGTACTACTATGGCGAGAGCAGCTAGTAGTAATAGGTAAAAAGCTTTTTTGGAGGCCTGGGTCACTCTATATATAGGTATGTATAAAACTAGTAGCCTAAGAATTATTTACAGTTCGTCCCATTCTAAAAAAAAGGTAAACACACCGTACAAATAACTCTAGGAAGAGGTATTTGTACAGTGGTAAAAAATTGTCTAAATAAGGCCGAAGTGGCAGATATAATAAAGCAATAAAATGTAAAAAAGGTCGGGTAACACCTTTGTTTATTTGTTGAGCAAAATTCCTTTAGAATATCATATATAATGACAAGAAATGACGCAATTTTAAGAAAAAAATGTCACTTTCTGGCTGATAATAAAATTTCAAATGCAACGTTTATATTCAAATTTGTTATGATCTACAACAGTTAGGTAGTCATTGAGACGAATTATAATTCAATTACTGGCTACTACGTTCTTGTTTTAATAGATTAATTACAAATATAATTAAAAATTATTTTGATTGGGAGAGGCTCCTTTGTGGGACGCCTATGTACAATGACGAAAACAATACATTCACCTGTGAAAAGACAAATTCGGGTAATTTGAGCTTATTTTTCCACACACTTGACACTGTCGTACCATACTGAATTCGCAGATTCAAAAGTACGTCAAACAAAAACAAAAACCACCGAAAAACACTGAAAGTTCACTTTCGTCTTGATTCCGACTTCAAACACACCGCAAGCTAAACGTAGTACGCTATAACGGACCAAGGGCCGTCGCGAGGGGTGGTGGGACGGACGGCTTATTTCATTCTGGAAGACTAGCAGCGACGTTGCCAATAGTTCTAGACGTTTCAGCACATTAAACAGTAAACATGTCCTTTAATAGTAACGCATATATCCTCTGGTTAATAACATATTATTACGCATGCTTCTTTAAAAATAAACTATTAATTTAATTAAGAAATTGAGATTTATTGATATCCGGTAAAGGTTTTAAAGTCACCTTTTCTGCAAATCAAACTGAGTAGATAGGCGCAAATTTGAGATGCGGCAATGTCGCCTTCTCTATTTCAGTTGGTTTTTACAGTACGTAGTCAACCTCCGATTGTTTGATCGGGTTAAAATGTCTAATGTGATATCTGTTCTTACTAAATCTATGGTTATAATAGATTAGTGTCCTTGGATTAGATTTAGCCATTTTTCTCTTTGCTTTTAAGCTTTAGAGATTTTATTTTATACACAAAACTAAGATTTATTTTATTTCAATCTTTTTAACCTTTACTTTACAAATCGATAATGCCTCCGCAGTCGAGATTCATTTGTCACTGCGACAATCAATTCAACTGTCAACGCATAGGGATTCTAAAATCTATCTGTGGTTACGTTAGAGGAGAGACACGTTCATCTTCCCCTAGTTCTGTCAAAAGTAGAAGGATCGTCATGAAAAGAGAAAGATATTGAGTTGTGTACCGACTGCGGTGGCACCTAAATGCGATTTTGAGTGGGTAATCGACTGAATTCTGGCTACTGGGGGAGGAACGGGCAAAAGAGGACGGGGGATGTTTTCCTGTCGGATTTGGAGAGATGTTCGTGACCGTCTTTAGGCTTTGGGGCGGATAAAGCTATCGTGTATAAGGATTTACCCGAGAGCCTTTGTTGAATTTTAATGTTGTATATTGTAAGGTTATAAATATGAAATTTTATTGGACAGTCATATTGCTAATTTACGAAATCAAATAATGTTGGAAATTATACACAGTATACATTATGTCCAAGATAAAAATGATCAACATGTGGTGTGCCGTCGGCAGTTAAAAAGCGGCAAAACTCTAGTTTTAGAAAAATGGCAAAAACTTTGCGATGTTGTTCTTCACTAATAAAAATATATATATTCGATTTTATTGTTCAACACTAATTGGAAATACTGTATTTAGTTATTTGTAGGAATTTTTAGATAATAGAGCAGGTTTTGTTTAAAAAATATTGGTTATTCTTTCTTGCTTCGTTTTCTGTACTGAATACAGTAAGAAGTTGAAGTTAAAAGGCGGTAAGCGACAAAAACTGTTCAAATGCCGCCTTTTAACTACAAAACCTTTGACGTGCCGCTATTTAGAATCAAGTAAAATATGTAAAGGTTTTAAGATAAAAAAGATAAGTTTCAAGTAACATCTTATTATTAAAAACACAGTTTATTTTTTAAATTAAGTCATCTTGCAAATTTTAAGTATTTTTATGATAACAGTTATATAGTACAAGAAATAGTTATAGGTTTAACAGGGTAGTCCATAATGGATTGTTCTGTATATATTCTCATACATTTTTTGTTTGCCTGCGGTCATTTTATGAACTAGAGAGTTTTTTTTTGTTGTTTTACTTAGAGGTACATGTATAACAAAAATGGTTAAATGAGAAGTGCCACCTAAAAAATCTTTGCATCCGGCGCTAGTTTGGTGTCTGCTTTTTTTTTGTTCTAAGCAAGAGGATTCTGATCGATATAATATAGTATTCAAATTAGAAAATAATAACAAAGTTTTTATTTTTTTAATATACAGGGTGGTCCGAACTGCGTATTCCGGAAAATTCGGCAGCATATTCTGCAGATAAAAATAAGTAAAAAAGTTCCTGTAAATGTATGTCCTAAAATGTTTGGGGGTTGCGAGTCTTTTGACTAATATAGTTGGAAGTCGTTTGACTGTAAGCCAACGGGGTCGTTTGACCACAGGAAGAAAACCTCTTGTGACGTCCTGCCTTCGAGTTGGTCTTGAGAGTTTGAGGTCTCCATAATGTCTTCCCGATTGACGATGCGGCGTTGGGATAGTGAGCTACCCAATTAGCTTATTCGATTGGGATGCGAATCTATTTAGCGGCAGAATTGCGTCCGGGGGAAGCCCCTATACTATTTCAGGTGACACTAGCTAGTTGTTGAAGATTATTAACCAATAGAACCGAATAATATTTGAATTAGATGGAAGATATGGAATGGGTTATATTGAAAAGAATATCAGTGATGTCAGTGGCTAGGGGGCGGAGTACCCCCGGGTGAGTCTTACTATTTAACTATCAATTTTATCCAGATCAGTAAATGTTTTGTTATTTTCATGTACACTGAGAGAGTGCTTGCTCAACCAACTAAATGGATATTTGAGGTGAATTTGTGAGACCCGGTTGAGTAAGCCACAAAAATAGCGATTTTACAAAAGTTCGTATAAATGTATGTCTTAAAATGCTTAGTTTTAATAACATAAACACCCTGTAAATATACGGTTTTTCTTCTGCATTCCAGCATAACCTGTACAATAATAAAAAAAAAAGAAAAAGAAAGAAAAATTCACAGATTTTGCAACATGCGCAACCATCATAGGCGTATTGAAAATACCAGACACAAAAGTCGGCGGTGGTCAGCAATCACCTGTTTTTTACATTTTATATTAACTTATGACGTCATTTGGAAGAGCTCAATAGAAATATAAAAGAACTAAAGCTTGTTTGGAAAGCAATTTGACATTCGTGACGTCAGCACTCCGGCAGTCTAACGTATCGCTAATTGCCATTCGCAAATATATTCCAGATAGGTATAGTGAACAAATGAACCGTTCGCAACGTTAAATAATTTTGATATTTGACTTTTATCGTGATGGCTTTTTATAAAAGTGAAGAATTTAGTAAGAAAAATATTAATGATGGAGATGAACGTGTACGGATTCATGAATGGTCACGATCACGGTCACGACACTATAGAAATGTGAGGTATGTGTGTATACATATATATATATAGGGTGGTCCTATAATAACTGTATTCCGGAAACTTCGGCGGCAAATTAAAATATAGTTCGACGATAATTTAGTTTGCAGCTTCTTTTCATCATACCTAGTAAAATCCCGTCACAACCACTACTCATAGTAAGTATACCTATGTATTTTTAAACATCATTATGATATTTAAGTCATAGGTGCCCATAATATGAGTAGCGGTATTGACGGTTTTTTGTTATGATGAAAATGTTGTGTGATATGAAAAAGCAACAAAATATATTATCGATTACAGCAACTATACCTAGTTTACATTCAGTATGCCCAATTAATATAGAACATTATACCTATGCATGATTTTAAAAATTTGCTACCATTATATTTTGATAGTTGAGTTTTTGAAATTATTTGTTAGCTTCTTAAACAAAACAGACCCATAATAATTCAAATCTTTATCATCCAAGACTTCCAAGAATTATAAAGTAATCTCATGTCAAAATTTTTTAAAATTATTGCATGCCTTAAATGTTTGCAAAGTTAACAAAAACATGTCTTTGATTACCTGCAATTAATATATTTGGTCCAATTTATCAGTTCTGCATCATATCCGAAATTCAGATTGTGTGTGACACAACGAAGAGTCAACGTGCAACGTGAACGAGAAGAAAATGGCAAGTAAAAAAAAATTGTAGTCTTAATTACTAATTGCACAGTCGTTCTCTTGAGTTCTCCTGCCTAAAATCTATATTGCCTTCCCTAAGATTTTAAATATAAATGATTGAAACTCATACAAGTTTACCACAATTTAAACTTAAGATAATTATTTAATTATTAAATTCATAATTATATTAAAATATAACACTTACGAAGTTACTAAATATTAACTATTTCTACTTAATCATACAATAATTCTGATAAAAACACTCTTGATTATTTATTTTAGAAATCGTACGGGCTATAATCATTAATATGACTATATTAACAATACTTAAATCAAAATTTATTTGAAGGAATGCTATTGTATTACAATAATTGTAAAACAAGTATGTAATAATAACTCGGAATAATTATTAAAAACTGCTCATCTTGTTATAGATGTCGGCGTCTTGTCTCTATTATTTTATTAGCCGTTTAGCTATAGTTTGATTTCAGATAATGCAGATTTTAATGTGCCATTTGTGTTTTTTTATTGGAATTATTATTTTTAGCATATTTGATATACTCTATGAAGTTATTTTTAAGTGCTCCTGTCCATTTTTCAATTATTAAAGTGCCTTTAGATACAATTAAAATTAATTAATTGGTGTATAGTATTTGTATTATGGGTTTGTTTATTTTTTATGAAATGAATTTTTTGCCTATTAAAATAAACAAAGCTTACTAAATCACTAGATAGCCATTTTTAAATACAGGATGTTAATTAAGTATCTGGCCAAACTTCAGGAGGTGATCCTTTGAATGTTTTTAAGGTAAAAAGTTCATATAAACATGTGCCCGGAAATGTATAATTTTAAAGATACAGGGGTGTCAAGGTGTTTTCTAATAGACCTATTAATATCTCAAAGATTTTGTTGTTGGCTGATTTTGTTGAAATTTCGCCATGTTGTAAAATTTAATAAGTTAGCACTAATTAAATGATAATTATTATTTACAACAATATTTAAACGATAAAAACTTATCCCAATAAATATTTGGCACCGCCTTGAATTCATTTGTTTTTACTGTTGACGGTGGAAACCATGCAAGCTTTTTCTTTGTCCTAAGTTGTTAATTAAAAAAATTAGTATCATATAAAAAATATAGGTCCTAATAGCCTAAATTTTATCAAAATATATCAGCAGATCCGATGAGACCCGAATTATTATATGTTTTGGAACTTAATGATTTAATTAATCATTCCCTTTAATGCATCCATTGTGCGCATTATCCTACGCGCCAAGAAAAAATATTGCATTAGTCTAAATTTATTATTTATGTTATTCCGCTCTTTCACGTATAATGTGCCCTCTGCTTTTCATACGGAAAGAGTTAGATTAAAATAGTCCCACTGTACCTAACAACCCATGCATGCCTTGACGCATATTCTTTTTTATAATAATATCGGCTTTCCCAGACTAATCATCCATATCCATAAAATAGTTGGCTCACACTAATAAGACCTCATTTCGGCCCTAGGACGACCTTTGGTCTATTCAGCTATCGACTTACGTGTTGACAAGTTGATTAGGCAGGTTATTGAACTCCATGTCGCCTCTAGCATGTCGTTTTTCAAAGATGGGTCCCATATAAACGCGGCCAGAAGTATTTTCAATACTAAAAAATAGCAGGTTTAGTCGTGACTGACGAAGTTAAGAAAAACTAAAGTCAATAATCACCACACAGGCTAATAAAACTACTTTTTCAAATTTGTAAGTTTGACTGAGTCAATTAGCAAAAACAACATCCTCTGCACAAAAAGGCCTTAAAACTAGCATCATATGACATTGGAATACAAAGAAATTTCCTTTATAAAATATTAATATACATATCCAACGACATTACTTTTTTACTCTAGTAAATTTTATTTTTTTTTGTTTTAAAAAAAAGTAATGTCGTTGGATATGTATTTTAATATTATATAAAGGAAATTTCTTTGTATTCCAATGTCATATGATGCTAGTTTTAAGGCGCTGTGCAGAGGATGTTGTTTTAGCAATTGACTTAGTCAAACTTACAAATTTGAAAAATATAATTTTATTAGCCTGTGTGGTGATTATTGACTGCATCCTCACTAAAATTTTGAGTTTTTTACATATAGTTTTAGCTAGGACTTTTTGATATAAGCGGCAACGTCGCAATGCTGAAAGTATTTTAGATCGATAGAACACGTAGGAAAATCTATGACGACAAAATTTCAGAAAAATCCTGCATCCCGTTTTCCATAAACGTCTAACCTAGCACCGACCGTGAATCAGCCTGTATACTTAATAATAAATCAGTTTATTATAGTAAACACCACCGAAATACGGACTTGCATAACACCACAGTTTATTTGGGTTAAATATCACCTTATAGCAAAGTTTACAGCTTATAGTTTGGGCAAATGGGTTAAATCAGCTAAAATTGTTGAAATTAATATAAGCAGCGACCTTTATTGTTCAATTAAAACAATGATGTTTTTCTAATTTGATGCATTGAGTTTTAACATAACATCTCCGATAACATTACTTTTTTAATTTTTTAGTAATCAAAATTTAATTATATTCCTGCTTGTAGTAGGTAAAATAAGTAGGTGCCTACATAGCAATACGCCCGTACTATGCAACTATGCACAATTCGGTATATAGCTAAATTGTTTCTTATCACAAATCTTTTCCTTTGCATTTTTTGTTTATCATAATCTCAACAAGAAACGGACTCGGTGTGTATTGAGTTTGCGAATTTTATTATAAACAATTAATTTTTTCTATGTAATATGTGATAATATACTGTTTATATCAAAGTCTGGAACTCATCGAATATCTGACGAATTGCTCATATAATTTTTTAAAAAATTGGTTAGATTAAGATCGAAATTACGGCGGATCCATTAGAGATATTGACGTTGCCAGGTCTACAGTTTTTGAGAATCTGATAGCAACTTTTGTTTTTGTTATGAAACGCTCTGGGTTTTATTCGATATTTGGATTCTGAGAAAAACTCTACTTTTTATTAAACATACTTTAATTTAAACTTCATAATTTTTGAAGTATTCGCAAACATTAACATTTAAACAATAAATGGTGTTTTTTTCAGACCGACCGACGGATAGTGACAGATTTTGGGCCACAATTTGAGGCAGTATGCTTTTTAGGGGATAATATTATACATACATACATTCTTGTGTTAATAATGCATGAATCAAAGAGTTATCATTTGTTCTTCATATTAACAAACGATCCTTCATTTTTTCGAAAATTATGTATTTAATACGATTATAATCCGACAAGGAATTTTGATTTTTAATGAAATTCAAAATCAAAATTCCTGGAAACAACATTCCCTTATTCAAACACAAGTTCACATAAATGGTATGCCTATGGTTTGTCAGGATTTTTTAGTTTGAATTTCATTACAAAACACAGGATAGCCAGATAAAGTCTATCAAAGACATATTTTTCGAACAACAATGACGAATCAGTTTTAATATGAAGAACACAATCATGATAACTTTGATTCATACATTACTAACAAGGCTGTACGTATCAGGGGCGGATACAGGAATTTATTTTAGGGGGGTCCCAAATAAAAATTAATACACGGCAAAAGCCTAATATTTAACCCAATTTATAGTTTAGAAGGTTAGTTTTATTTTTTAGATAGTTTTATTTTTAGAAGGGGCCTTGGCGCCATGGGCCCCTACTCTGTATCCGCCACTGATACGTATAATACTATCCTCTAAAAAGGCATATCCGGCCTGCATGCCTATAATCGTGTCCCAAAATCTGACACCATTCGTCTATAAGTGAGAGCCACTGTGTCACTGAAAACATTAAATATATCCGAAAAAATATATTATTATTTTATAAATCTTATTATCAATTTACAACAAGTAGGCTTTGGAGCATCACAAAACAAAAACAAAACGTTGCAAAGTTTCAATTGCAAATTGCAAAACGTTGCAAAACCTTGCAAAAAACGTTGTATTAGGGGTTGTTTTTGTTAAAATATATTTTTCAAAAAAAAACTTTAAATTTATGAACGATTTTAAAAGAAATGTAGTAATATCTTATTTTTTTATACATGTCATTAGCTTAGGTGGTCTTTATACTTTTATGTCGCGCAAAAAAAAATATGTCCCAAACTGCCATCACCCTGTGTGGTATTGTTCTGGTGGATACACAGTCCCACAGTCCGGCAATAGTTTAAATGCATACCTAAAGTATGTACGAGGATGTATTTCAAGAAAATATTTTAACTTCTATAGGGTGGCTCAAAAAAGTGTGAGTGGACCGGGATGATTTTTTTAAAGGAACGCTCTGTATTATTGCATTTTTGGCTTCCTTTCTGATTACTTTACATAATCCTAAGATAAGATGTAAATATATTTGGATAGTTTTAGAGATATTAATAAATAAATAAAAAAATATATTTTTCAATAAGTTACAACGTAAGTTGATAAAATATTGTATTTCCAAAATAATTACAAATAAAATTAAGGTACAGCTGTTATCATATTTTTAAGCAATTGCCTCAAAAGTCTTAAAAACGATTTTTAAGAAAAAAACTAGTTTTATAAAAGTTGATTACTTTCTTACTTTTGGGACACCCTGTATAATAAAAATTTTCTCATTTTTGATGCTTCTAGGCTCATACGTTTTGGACACTAGTTAAGGTGTGCCTTTAACCTGAATCTGCGAAAATATGTTTTTTACATAAGTGCGTTAATATTGTAACACCCCTGTATAAACCATTTCCTATGGGCTTAATAATTGTTAATTTTTTCATATTTTTAATTGATTTTGTGATTTTAACACTAATTCATAATAAATAATACTAAATAATATCTATGAGCAAAATAATTTTTCCATAAAATAGGGTCCGCTGGCCCTCTGTGCGCCGCTGAAAAATTGTAGACTTGGTAACGTCGGCGTCGCTGTCGCGGATATTACTCACACAATCCGTCGTCATTTCGAACTTGAATCAATTTTTTTAAAAATTGGATGGGTAATTCGTCAGATATTCAATGCGTTCCAGACTTTTGTTATACTCTGTATAATTGGTTAGTTTGTGTTTGGATTTGTTGCTCATTCACATTTTCATCTTTAACAGAAATAAATAATGTACAGGTAAATTTAATAAGTTTGACTAGCGAATTTATGTGTTTTTATGGAAGCCGATATATTCCTACTTCAACTTTATGATAGAAAGTATATACATTTTTACACCCTGTAATGTTTTTTAGAACATGTACAGAGAACTTAATGTCATACTAATTTATCACTAACTGAAACAAAATAATAATAATTAATTAATTGTTGTTCCAGAAATATATAGAAATTGCCATCAGTTTTCGTCACAGAAGAGCAATAACATTAGGTCCCATAGACAAATCAAAATTATTATTTTTTGATATAGACTAAGACATTACGTTGCCTCTAAATGTTTTAAAGTAAATAGACAACGATTACAGGGTAAAGAAAAATATAAATTTTCTATCAAAAAGAAGATTTTTAAAAATTTCAAAAAAATTTTTGCTGAGATGAGTAGTTTTCCTAAACCTGTTATAAATTTCAGCCCTATCACTGCAATAAGAAGCTTTAAGATGGGACTGAAAATTTGGCACGTAAAATCTTATGACCCGCGATAAAAAAATTGCACTGCACCTATACTCTATTATTATACATATACGAGTAGGAAAAAAGCTCCAATATTACTTCACTAAGTAGGTACTTACCTTTTATTTCACTTGTTTTATTAAAAGATAACTCTTGTTTGTAATTCTTGTATCACTAATTGAAACACACTTTCATTTTTTCAATACACAGGTTTTTCGGTTTATTTTAACATACGCAACACTTCTTACTTTTATTTTTGGTTGTTTTATTTAACACGTACCTATCGTCGGAAACGAACAAAATAAAATGAAATATTCATGAAATATAACACACACCCTATTAGCTTCACGGCTTATACAATCGAATAAATCACATAATATTTCTCTCACCTACACACTTGACTTAAAACTCAAAAAGTACCCACCAATATCTTAAACCTAACAGATTTTAATTAATTTTCAACACTTTTAAAACTTCGAATCGTATTTTAACATTATGGATCATTTTATTTACGACCTCTACCTCATTTCGGCCTTCGAATGTCCTTGCCCTATTACATTTTCCTAACGCCGGCTAAACTATCGACGTGTTGACAGGCAGGTTATCGAACCCATGTTGGCTCGAGCATGTCGTTTTTTCGAAGATGGGTCCCATATAAACGCGGCCAGAAGTATTTTCAATACTAAAACGAAATGAAGATGGTGCTGTTGCTGAAAACATCAAAGCGAAACTTAGAGCCGTAATTTCAAAACGTCAAAAATTTCTATCTTCGCCCTTTAAGTGATTCTAAAAGGAAAATTGGATGCATTCCTCGTAGGGCGTCGCTAAAAATTGAATTTTCCGACGAAATTGCGGCCAACGTCGTAAAAAGCCGTCGTTGTCTTGCGGCTTTTATATCCCTTAAATGGGTATTCGCTTTTACTTAAGGTAAAGACGTGCACGACTTCATAAAGGGAAATAATTTTACTTCCTTTTGTATATATATTCTAGCCAAGTAAATCAAGGATGTCGACTTTGCAAAAAGTTCTATGCGTTTGAAGACTTTTTTTTAACTTTATTAACGTTATTGGTTAAAATCATTCAACAAAAAGACCAAAAAAGAGTTTCATTAACATTGTTTTGGTTCGCCACTGTTGTACGCGATCTGGCGCTGCTATAGGGGTTGCTAAGAACAACCGCAAATAAAAACAGAAATAATTTTCTCTTCTCCATACCTCTTGTCAAAGTCAGAATCTTCAAAAATTATAAAATCTTTCAAAATCTAAACCGCTCTCATAGAAAAAATTCCGAAAAGTGTTTAAAGCGTCCATTTTCAAAGTAATTATTGCTATCTTGTGAGTTTAATTTTAGTTTTATTTACTCAAACCCGTGATAATTGTAAAAAAGTGACATTAAAAACTTAAAAAGCTGTGCTGTGAACTGCAAAAACCATCGTGTATCGTGGCACAACGTCGGTTTCCAATGTTTCATACATGTCCTTATATAAAATAAAGTTTCTTGTATCCAACACCACCTGCAACCTCTCACCTCTTTTCCGGCATGGAGAGAAAAAAGCCAGAATGGAAAGCCGTCCAACAAGGGGAGGCAAGCAGGGACGTATCACCAGCTTTGCCGCTATTGCTGGACAAGTGAAAATGGCGGTGCCCATTTTTGCCCCCCAAGGATTTCCCAGAGGTTGCTCTGACCACCGACCAGCAAACGTCTCTGAAAGATGGTATACTGGACGAAGTAGTGGCGATGGGATCGCAACACAACGATCTACAAAATGTGGGTCAGCTGCGTTTTGCGGGGATACACTTTCGGGTGGGCATGATCTTAATAGATTGTGTATCTCAAAAATCGGCGAATTGGTTGGTGGAAATCGCACCTAAGCTTAAAAACTGGCAGGGGCCGGAACTGGTTGCAGTGAAGGGAGAAAACATCCCTAAAGAGGCGGCCATAACGGTCTTTCTGCCGGGGAGCAAGGGGAGAGACACCACCTACCTGCTGAGCTTTATCCAAGATCAGAACTTCAATGTAAGGACATCGAGTTGGCGAGTCATCAACTCGAGGGAGGAGGGTCATGGTCAGGTCTTCACAACAGGAATTGACCTCAAATCCAAGGAGGCAATAGAGAAAGAGGAACAAATCCTTTTCTTATAGATACGGAACAGCACCGGTATCAGGTTGAAGGAGAAACCAAGTTAAAGAGGTGGAGAAAATGGAGACAGATCCTCCAGCCTCCACCTCACGGGTTCCTCAGCCGGAGGCAAGCTCCTCGACTGTGAAGAGCGGCACGGAGGGCCAAACTCCAACCGTGAAAGGGTGTGTATCCTCGGAGGAAGAACTGTTGTCAGAGGAGGATGGGAAATACCCTGTCCCCTCTACAACAAGGGTATGATGGGTTATAGATTGTGCGATGACTCAAGGAAGGGGGGCACAATAGTTCTTTAAGGTCGCAGTGATTAACCCCCCCCCCTCTTACTCATTCTACATTCTACATGCAACACACTGTATTTTATTTATCAAATGAAAAGAAAATAATAATAAATTTGAATAAAGAATATTTGGCGATATAATTCCCGAAAAAGCTGAATCGCTCCGAAATTTTCAAAAGCTTTGGGTCGCGACCGTTGCAAGATTACCGCCAAATAGTGTTTACATTGTCCTTATGGGCACTTTCCAATCTAAACTTGTTTTATTTATCTATGGGTTAAGCTTCATTCAGAACCTCGCAATTAGTGGTTTCTATTAGCGTAGAAGTTTGTTACTTTGACTTCAATGTAAGCATTTAGAACGACAAAATTAGTGGTAGACATTTTCAGTTAGTAGAAAAAGTTATCAAACTTTTAACTTTTCCACTAACTATACTTCAAAATTTGCGAGAAATATGATTTTGATCTGTGATTATCTTCCGTCAAGAGTAAATGTGGTTAGAAATCAAAAGATGATTGTTCTATAAGCTAAAGGACTTTCTCTATGGCTACAACTGACTAACGCAAGCTGTTCCTAGGATATTCTATTAATTTTAATTGTGTTTCTAGATATTGTGAATGATCGTAAGCTAAAAAGTATAAAATGTAATTTGAACCACTAATTTATTCCATTAATTGCGGGATTCTGAAAGCTTAAGTCCCGAGAAATTTTTTCGAGTGTCTTAGACCGTTAGAGGGTTCCTATTCCAGGTTACAGATGGAATCTTCCAAGTTCTTGAGTTCCGCTTTAAGTTGGTTCTGGTCCAGTTAATGGAGTGTTTGCTCCTTTTCACTAGCATCACTAGTTAGTAGTGATGGGATAACTCGAGTGAAAATTCGCTCGAGTACTCGATTATTGAAATAACCGACATCGCTCGATTATGAACGAGCAATGCAAGTGACGAGTACCAAGGGACGAACGCAAGCGATCCTATAGAATGAAATAAATTGAAATCCGATTTTAATGTGACATACTCGACAAAAAGCCGAGCGAATTTTCTACATGCATTGCAGGTAGCAAATTTATACGACGCCGTATATACCGAGTGCGTCTCAAAAGTGGCTCACCCCTATGACTTTTTTATTTTTTTAGATAAAAAAATGAGATTTGGTATGTTAGTATATGACATAAATTAGGATTGACTGACGTATTCAATCGTTTTCTGTCACTACAATTTTTGATTTTTAAATGGCACCCTCGGTATTTTTTTTTACTTTATTCGATAGAAAATGACATTCTAAATAGAATGACGTATCATATGTCAACTTTTAACATATTCGCTCAAAAACAAACTGTATTTTAAATTTCTATCTAGAGTGCCATGGCTGTGTTAAAAACACTAATTTTTAATCAAGGCGCCTTGGAAAAATAGATTTGATTGCTACCGGGTTAACTACGTGTAGTTTTTCTTCAAAATTACGTCTTTTCCCGTTTATTAACTACCTGAAAACTACGTTAATGAACAACGTATTGGTATTATGATAAAGAAAACATCCTATAAATAAAAATTAATTTAATTAAAAAGAATTATAAATTCATAAAAAACAGAATATAATGGATAACAAAAATTACATACATAGGTTACATAAACTAAATTAACTACATGTAATGTAGTTTATGTAGTTTTTAAGGGTAACATGTAGTTTCCCAAACCCTGGATGCGAGCGATATTTGAAGATGCGAGTGGTCAAGAATAGGTACCCTGAGACAGCGCTGGTTGCCGGTAAGCAGAAACCTGCCTCCACTATGCTCGTACCCTAAGATAAGTTACACGCGCTTTTTGATGGCGTTGTAATTATTAAAAATGATTTTTTTCAATTCCACTGGACTGTCGTGACAAAAATGATATACTTCATTTATCAAAGATTAGCGTCACATATTCCGTCTGTTCGTTAAATATTTATAAGTGTCAAATCGAAAGAGCCGAGCTTAAAAAGTTACCGTTCCATTAACTATTAAGCCCCCCTCCAAGTAAATCTCCAGCCAGCCGATAGAGGCGAACGCGGTAGTCCAGAATGGCGCTCGCTACCTCCATATTAATTAAACTTTTAGAGCTCCCTGTTTCACTCCGAGCCAAACTGTTATTGCTCCCGATATTATTTATGAGTTTGTTATGGTCAGGCTATCGATCTAGCTATCGCTTACTTACCGGCTGTCGTTTTTTTTTTGAGAGTAGAGAAAAAAAAATGAATTTGTACGAGGTATATTCTGAAATTTAGTGTCCAGAAATCCAATGATTCCAGTATTCCACGACTTTTTGAAGTTGAAGTAAAACTGCTGGGAGAAACGCGTGCTGGGAGTAATAATTGAAGGTGATACTTACACAAGGATTTGGCATGTCGATAGATTGTCCCAAGACCAACTTAACCGGCGTGTACGACACAACGTGTATTTACAATTAGTTTTGACGTAAGAAACGTCAAAAGTTGCTGTCGTCAGATTGCATAGATAAAGGAAATAAATTTAGATTGGAAAGCCCTTCAAAATATATAATTGTTTTGGGTCGCGACCGTTGTACGCGATCTGGCGCTACTATAGCGATTGTTAAGAACAACCGAAAACAGTAACAGAATTAATTTTCTCTTGTCAAAGTCAGAATCTTTAAAAATTATAAAATCTTTCAAAATTTAAACCGCTCTCATTGAAAAAATACCGAAAAGTGTTTAAAGCGTCCATTCTCAAAGTAATTATTGCTATCTTGTGAGTTTAATTTAAATTTTCCTTACTCAAACCCGTGATAATTGTAAAAAAGTGGCATTAAAAACTAAAAAACTGTGTTGTGAACTGTGAACTGCAAAAACCATCGTGGATCGTGGCATAACGTCGTCGGTTTCCAATGTTTCATAGGTATTGCACGTACATGTCCTTATATAAAGTAAAGCTTCTTGTATGCAACACACTGTATTTTATTTATAAAATTAAAAGAAAATAATAATAAATTTGAATAATACTTGGCGACATAATTCCGGAAAAAGCCGAACCGATCCGAAATTATCGAAAGCTTTGGGTCGCGACCGTTGCAAGAATAGCGGCAAATAGTGTTTACATTGTCCTTCAAATCTAAACTTGTTTCATTTATCTATGTCAGATTGCGACCAAATTTGGTGGGTAGGCTTGTGGGCGACGGTGCACATGATCCCACCTTGCAAAGTTGGATACGACGTTTCGTTTACATCTTCATCAGGGTGAGACTAAGGGTTTGATATTGAAGAAAAATATGAGTCTGTTTCTAGTATTTTGTGGACTAAATCTCATTTCTGGTCCACAAATCACATTCCTACAAAGATTTTTGCTAGGTAACTACCAAAAACAGTTAACCTAATAGGACTGCTCATTCAGCCAAAAGTGTCCGCCAGGTGCATGCAAAAACTACTCGCTTTATGACCTCATTGTAGTCCTTGTCATGGTTATTAGTTCTTATCCGGCAACCAATAATACACACACGTGCATTATTGGTTGCCGGATGCAAAACGTTCATTATTTAGTTTATTTAAACACCTTATATGTGCAATATAGAAAATTAACTGTATAAATCGTATTAAATACTCGGATAATGCATTTTGATTTTTAAGAACAGCAGTTCCCAGCATCACCTTTTGCAAGCATTCTTTTTAGAGTACTTCCATGTTTTGCTTTAAAATAATTAATAAACAATATCGTAGGCACTTAGTAAGCACTTTGTCACAATCCACAACACAAAATGAACGTATTTATACACTATATAGCTCTAAAAACTTTCAAGATACCTCTTTCACTTTTAAAATTGACAAAATTAACTAAAAATTTCTTAGCTGTTATTTTTATAAGTTTACCATAGGCAACTAATAATACACACTATCATGACAAGGACTACAATGACGTCAAAACTGTCAGCTGAAGCGCGGAAAGTGGCGAACGTACGTCTTATGAGGATGAGCAATCCTATTAGTTTACCGTTCTTGGGTAACTACCACATTCGTTTTTTCCCTACTCATTCCAAAAATAACTTGTTCTGATTCCTTAGATGTATTCAGATGTAGAAAATTATTACATCTGAGATGTGCATTTTGTTTCTCAGGTGGGGGCTTCTATTTTTATATTCTCAGCAATTTTTATGTATATTCGAATACCAATTAAACTTTTAGTTACGTAATCGAGGGCACGATTTTTAAATTCATTATTGCCAACCATGGAAATATTCGGCGCCGGGCTGAATAACTAGAATTTAAATTTCCCCCTGGGGATTCAGGTGGTAGGTCTGCTGTCAAGTTGCCACATTTATTTACTTTACTCTCGACATTGTTATTCGATTTAACACTTTAATTTTTTTATTACGAGTTTTTGATTTAAATGAATTATGTTGTGTGATACTTTAAGCTTAAAAATGTTTACTAGCAGACCTTGCAGTCCAACATTGTTCTTTTTAGAACCTCTTTTAATGCGATCTGTACAACATAGCTTAATAACCGTAAAAAACTCATCGCAACTTTATTAGAATATTTTAAACTGGAAAGCCGTAGTAATGACTCTTTATGTCCCTTAAGTGCTGTTAAGTAGATGAGTTTTTTGTTGATGTAAATAACTGTTTATATATTTATAACTAAAATATTTCGATTAAATGAAAATATGTAAAAGTGGGCAACGCTGCCAGACAAGCTTAATCACGTGTTCAATACAATTTATCTTAACTTCTATTCTGCAGTATGCTAAGAAAATTATATTTGCTATAACAATAATCCTAGGATAGATAAATTATAATTATCTTTCAATAATGCATTGCTGGCTTCAAGCGTTTGGATTAAATATTAACTTTGTAGTAGCTGCAATTATTCTTGTTCTATTTTTTAATTGAAATTAATTCTCATTGTACATCTGTGCAAGTTTAAATAATTCAGGTTTGTTTTATTTTCTCTCTCCCTATGTTAGTTTTCCATCGGATTCAATTAAAAGGAAAAAGTTTGTTGGGCCTTTGGCAAACGTTCGGATTAAGCTCGTAATTGTAAAATAATATTAGTTTATTCGATTGGTCCAAAAAGTTTCTTTACTTGGAATAACGAATTAATCAATCGTTAAAATATTCCTTATTGACTCAGTAAGTAGTATATAAGATAATTAACTTTTATATTTGATTTTCTAAAGAAGTCATACAACGTATGTGATCGAATAAAACCCTCACACCAGAATAAACCAATATTATCGAAAAAAAAACGCGTTAAAGACTGCTGGAGAATGACAATCGATGATAGTTTTGGTTTGCTTAATTTCTATGCGTTATTTGCTAATTTGACATAAAACTTATCGAGAATTAACACTAAATATAGAAAGATTAAAATATAAAACAACACCAAAGTTCCCAAATGGCAAAGGAGTTCGACAAGGGGACGCGATATCCACAAAACTGTTTACAGCAACATTAGAAGAAATCTTCCGTCATCTTTACTGGACCAAAAAAAAAAAGATTAAAAATAGATGGAGAATATCTTAACCATCTAAGATTCGCTGATGACATAGTCCTGATTGCCAATCGTCCTGAAGAACTATACAAGCACAAATTAAGTGGGTCTTAAAATGAATTTAGCAAAAATTAAAGTAATGTACAACAAACTAGCGGAAAGAAAAGCCATTCTAATAAATACACAACACTGGAAATAGCAGAAGAATATATATATATTTGGGAAAACTAATACACAGCTCGGAATCTCTACTACCAGAAATCAACAGAAGAATTAAGTTTGCATGGAGTACTTATGTAAGAAACTCAATCATATTTAAATCTAGAATGCCACTCTATCTAAAGAAGGAAACATTCGACCAATGTGTACTACCAGTCATGACCTACGCATGCGAAACCTGGACACTTAAAACGGACATCATAAGGAAAATGCAGGTCGCACAACGTTTAATGGAACGAAATATGCTGGGAATAACCAGGAGAGAATAACCAGTAAAAGAATAGAGTGGATACGACAAAAGATCCAAATACTTGATGTCATCCACAGAGTAAAATCCCTCAAATGGCAATGGGCAGGGCACCTGGCAAGAAGAACGGATAACAGATGGACAACAAAAATTAGTGCATGGTACCGACGAGGAATTAAGAGACCCAGAAGAAGACCAAACCTGAGATGGGACCATGAAATTAGGAAATTAACAGTGATAACTTGGGCTCGCATAGCCAACAATAGACAACATTGGACTCAACTACAAAGAGAGTATGTAAGGAAGGCTACACTATAATTGAAAATGGTTGAATAAGCTGAAAAAATTATGATGATAATAGAAAGGTTAAAAAAGGACAGACCGTAAAAGGAGAGACACACAAATCCATTTCTAAAAAAAGATAACTTTTACTCATTGCCTGGAAACTTATATGGTGAAATTTTGATAAAATAATTTAGTACACACTAAAAACACGGTATGTCGCTAGTGGTAGGAAAAATAATTTTTAGAGGTTACTAGTTTATTTGGTTGCCTGTGATATGCATATACAGGGTGTTTCCTAATTAATCTAAAAAATAAAAAATCATTAGAAAACGGATTAAGGCGGGCTCTTAATAAGTATATTTATTTTTGGTAATCCTGCAGTTTAAGCCGACAAAAAATTGCGATCCAGATATTGACCGCTGTGTTGCCAAACTTAAGAATATAGGTTTGGAAATAGGGAAATCTGAAAAATATTCACTCTGATGTTGATAAAGATTGTATCAAGATTTGCTCTGAAAATATTTTATTGCATAGGATATTGTTCAACAATGCACTTTAAAAAGTTTGGAAATTCTGGCTCTCCTGAGATTTTGTTCCTCTACATAAATTCATGTAAATAAGAGCCAAACAGATTGGGAGAGGTGCCAAATTGCCTTTTTAATTTTCTTTTAGCTCTCATCCATAAATTTTCAACATTTTGTGTGTGAATTCGAGGATCATTGGGATCAACAAAATTTTCTTGGTGAATAACGACAAGATGTTCATAAACACCTCCACCGAGGACATTTGTGTTTCGATAGGCTCTCCACCTATCAGAAACTATAGTAGTACCAGGAAGTATATATCTAAAATTGTTAATACCTATTTTTAAGAACAAACAAAATGTTAGCTATGTATTTATCAGCAGCAATAATTTCATCGGGGTTTACCAATAATCGTAGAAGCCATAATTCTTATGAAACTAAAAGTTATAATAGTTGTTTCAGCTTAATTATAATTATATGCTGTATTATTCCCTATAAATCTTACCAGCCTCGCGAATGGGTAGTCGTTTGTTATATAAATTAAATGTCTAATAATAAATTAAATTTCTAACAATTTAAAACAAGCAATCACTAAATTCCGTTAAAAAGTTAATGTGTTAAATGGCAACGCCGCATATGATCGTTAACGATTGCCTGACGGCTCGCTTTATTTTCGTCGGCCTAAACAGCAGGTTTACCTTATTTTTTTCTCGACAACCGTTTGATGAACAAGAAAAACTCAAAAGATCAATCTTGTTGAAAAAGGATGGCTAGTCAAGTAAAAAATATATTTTCTTTAAAAAAGCAGTGGTGTACCATTTATGTTAAGCAAAAAAATCGGTTTTTTAATTTTTAACACCCTGTAGATCAGAAAGGAAGTACTTTAGACCTAATGGTTATATAAACATTGTTTTAAGAACACATGAGGAATCACACCACAATTTTTTAGACTAATTAGAAAATACCCTGTATATTGTCAACTTAACAATGACTGCTGATAAATCAAAAAATACCTTTTCAGTGAAAAAAGCCCGATTTTCGCAGGAAAAATTTTGATTTTTATTGAATTTGGGCCTGCGTTTGCAAATACTCGTTTGTTTTTTAATTTTCTATCTATCTAAATTTTAAATATCATAGTCAGAAATAGTTTTATTATTTATTAACTGTAAAAATGGTGTTTTCTTGTTGTGTTGCATCTTGCAAAGAAACTAACAAAATTGCAAAAATGCACGTGTTTCAAAAAGACGATAAGGTATGTATCTTAGATAAAAGAAAAATATATGGTATGTATTCGTTGTTTGATTTTTTTTTTTCGTTCGCTTTAAAATCTATAAATCTCGGTCTATTCGTTAGACAGCCACTCGACTTACTATCATTTACATGAAACTCTGTAAAATAAATAAAAAAATAAACTGTAAAGTTACCTTGATATACTAATATATCAGTGTAACTTTAAAAATAAATCCTTTGAATTCAAATATAAACATAAAAAACATATACAGCAGAAAAGGCGAAGGGGCTGGGTAAAACGTAGTCTCCACTAAAAACACGGAGGGGCGCTTTGGCCCAAAATTTTACTATTAAGTTTTATATCTATCTTAATAGTAGATTATTTTCTTTTATCTATGCTTTTACTCAATATAAAAACGAACGACAACCTATATACACTCCATTTGTGACAGTTCCTATTAACGTTTTCATTTTATTATAAGTGATTTGAATTTTTGCGGATTTATTGTGCTGTCTGAGCTTATTTTATTTTATTTCATGCTTATTTTATAATTGGTTTTGTATAGGACTTGAATTACAGTGAAAATTATTGTGAATCTTGATCATAAAAATGTTGAACATAATGTTAGTTCGAGAACGGTTAGAATAAGATTAAAGGAAGTGGGTTTAAAGCCAAGACGACCCGCCAAAGTTCCACGTCTTCTACAAAATCACAAAACTCGTCAATTGCAATTTGCCAGAACACATATTCAATGGAATATCGAGGACTGGAAAACAGTTCTATTTACTGATGAGAGTAGAATACAATTATGAATGCCAGATGGGCGAAATCATGTCTATAAAAGAGTCGAGGAACGATACAGAAGCTGCAACCTTATATAGACTGTTAGTTTTGGAGGTGGCGGTATAATAGTTTGGGGAGGCATTCATTGAGAGGGGCGCACCGAACTCATAGATTATTTGATTATTGAAAGAATGACCAGTGATTGGTGAATATTGAAAATATCCTCTAAGATCATGCTTTGCCATATGTAGGCCTCTTTGGATACGACAGATTCCTATTTATGTACGATAATGCTCGACCACATGCAGCTGGCATAGTGATTAATTATCTTGATGTGGTCCAGATTCAAAGATTAGATTGGCCCAGACTTAAATCCCATTGAGCAACGAAGAAATCCTGTTCCAAATACACTAGAAGAGCTTCGATATGTATAATATATGATATATATATAATAATGCAATTCCTCAAGAATATATTCAAACTTTAATTAGTAGCATGCCGAGAAGGATGTAAGCAGTAATTAGAGCTCGAGGTGGGAATACTCGTTATTATAACTATTCCCTAATTTTCCATTCAAAAGGTTTTACTTACTTACTTCTGAAGCACTTAAGTTGAAACTAAGTATCCTTTATTTTCATAAATTTAGCATTATTTTTTTGACGATTTACTGTCAATAATAATTTAATATTCCTTATTTAAAATGTGTAAAATACATTGTTCTTTCTTGTTTGTTGCATATATTATTCATTAAAATGTATATACATGAAAAAAATTTTGAAAATTTAAAATATTCGATAATTTTGTCCATGAGCGTATGTTTTGTAAATGTCCATGAGCGTATGTTTTGTAAATTTGCATAGATTTTTTTAGTGTAGGCAAAACTGATGATCCCGTCAGTGAAGTTTTACTTGATAGGTTTTGATTAAACAGGTAAGTCTGACATGTAAAACGTTAAGTGTAGAGGGGACTTAAGAATGTCATAAAAAATGTAAAAAACCTCTCAAACAGAATACTTAATACTGAGCTTTTTTTGAAATGGCCATCCCTGTTAAACTCTAAAATTCCTAAATATTGACAAAATTGAGTTTAGCTCCGGAAACATGACGGGACGCAATTCACAATCTAATTTCCTGGAATCACCGGTATTTTCGTTACTTTTGTGCCTCTTAATGGAGAAGTTTGCGGGCACCGTGTGTGGCTTGATTGGATGAAAGCTTTCCGGAGACGGAACAGCACGTTACAGTAGTTTTAATAGGGACGGCGAGACGCAGAAAACAGGAGGGATGTTTGTACAGTGTGTCCCATTTTCGTGTGTTTTATGGGATTTCTCGTTTATGAGTAGAGCTACACAGATGCGGTTTTCACATTACTTTGCTGCTTTTTTATGAAACTAAAAATGCCGCCCACAGATTTGTTCTAGCCCTCGTAGTTCCTGTAATACAGGGCGTATTTGATATAGTGGCATTTTTCCAACTCCCCTCGTATCTCGATTATTTCTAACTTATCAAAAACATGAAAACTGGGTAGGGTTTTTCGCATAGAATCTATTGGTGTATGTCTTCGTTAGTTTTTTGCGGGGAACTGTCATTTTCGAAGTGTCTCAATCTTATGTTTTTTTTTTAAACGGGACACCTTGTATATTTTTTTTTATTTGCCTTGTTATAAGTTTTCTAAAAATATAATATACTAATACTCATAAATAAGGTAGAATAATGCATTATTTAACTTTGCGATATAAATCAACCAAGTATAAAATGTTATTATTATTTTATTTTACTTGATAACCAGATAAATTTTGCTTTCCATCGTGTTATCTTAATAAACCGCACTGAAGATGAAATCGTGCAGCTTTTAGATAAGGCTATGTTAATCAGAGTTATTGTGCAATAATTTCACACACCAATAGCCAATAGCCAAAATTTGACATTGAATAAATTATTCCATTCCATTTTAATTACCTAGTTAATGAAAATAAGTATGAAGTAGGTATATTACCTACATCTTTAGAAAGCTCGTAACGAGGGAAATAGAAAAAAAAAACATTTAAAGAAACATAAAGTTTAAGTCATATTTTGAAAATGATAGCTCCCAGCAAAAAACTAAAGGGAAACTTAAGGTATGTTGATATTTGCCTGGTTTTGTATTGTTGCCGGTATAGTGTCCACTTTGAAAATAAATGCGCAGTTTTTCTTAAATTAGTTGAAAACGGCTTGTCCAAAATCATACATAAAGGAAATAAATTTGGATTGGAATGCTAGGCTTCCAGCTAAAACATATAATAATAATTGTTTTGGATGGCGCTGCTATACAGGGTGCTACAAATTCGAGGTACGAGCATTGGTATCTCGGAAACCGTAATAGATACGAAGTTGGTTAAATTGGGGCAAAGTTGCTCCTTGGCATGTTCACCAAGAAGCCATCAAAAAAGTTTTAAAAATTTCAAGAATTGCTGAGTTTTTTGGAAAAAACGGATTTTTTTGAAAATCAATTTTATTTTTTCCTGTCGTTACTTTTTAGAAAATGAAAAAACTAATTACACATTCTCATAGCCACTTTATTAGAGCTATCTGATGGTATTTTTAAATTTTCAAATTAGCTTATAATTTGTGAGAGACAGAGGCCAGCTTAATTTTATTAAATATGGACCTGCATTTTTTATTTGAAGTTTTGAAAGATTTCAGTCTCCTGAGTACAACGATATGGCACACTTGATACTTTTTTTTGTTTTGGATACCTTAACAATAAAAAAACTATTTAATTGTTATTTAAAATAATTTCAAGTCCGACTCTGGTTTTTTAATTTATTTAATCTGATTAATTTGATCAATTGAAAGATTCAAATAATTAATATCCAGGTCAGCAATTTAAAGATATCTAATATTTTTAACTTTTTTTATTGTGAATTTGAAATTCCAGTGTACGATCTAATAATATGCATAATATTAATCGTAGTTATTATAAATAAATCAACTTCTACAAACTAGTTTCTGATGCTCTGCATATTCGAAAGGGTTACCACCCTCCATAATGCACAAATTTATTTTTCGTTCAATGTTATTTATAGCTCTTTGAATAGATCTTCTTATAGTTCCGAATGCATTTTGTACTCTTTAATTGTTTTTTTATTACTCGTTAATTGTTTTTGTACTCTTAATGTTGAAATGTATTGATTTCAAATGTCCAAAACAATTTTTATTGATTTTCTTTATTCAATATTAATTAGCGCTAATCAATATTCTTGTTTGTTGTGCTGAATATAATCAGATTAAATAAATTAAAAAACCAGAGTCGGATTTGAAATTATTTTAAATAGCAATTAAAATGTTTTTTTATTGGTTTACCCAAAACAAAAAAAAGTATCAAGTGTGGCATACCATTGTACTCAGGAGACCGAGTTCTTTCAAAATCTGAAATAAAAAATGCAATGAAACAAAAAAAATTAAGTTGGCCTCTGTATCTCACAAATTATAAGCTAATTTGAAAATCTAAAAATACCATCAGATAGCTCCAATAAATTGGCTATGAGAATGGGCAAATAGTTTTTTGATTTTCTAAAAAATAACGACAGGAAAAAATAAAATTTATTTTCAATAAAATCCGTTTTTTCCAAAAAACTCAGCAACCTTTGAAATTTCTAAAACTTTTTTGATGGCATCTTGGTGAACATCCTAAAGCGCAACTTTGCCCCAATTTAACCATGTTCGTATCTATTACGGTTACCGAGATACCAATGCTCGTACCTCGAATTTGTAGCACCCTGTATAGCCGGTAGCTAGGAACAACCGCAAACAAGAACAGAAAGAATTTTCTGTTTACAAAGTCAGAATCTTCAAAAATTATAAAATCTTTTAAAATTTAAACCGCCCTCGTTGAAAAAAACACCGAAAAGTGTTTAAAGCGTCCATTTTCAATCTAATTATTGCTATCCTGTAGGTTTAATTTAAATTTTATTTACGCAAACCTGTGATAATTGTGAAAAAGTGGTCTTAAAAAATCTTAAAAAGCTGTATGAACTGTGGACTGCAAAAATCATCGTCCCATAACATCGGTTTCCAATGTTTCACAGGTATTTCATACATGTCTTTATATAAAATAAAGTTTCTTATATGCAAGGCACGCATATTTTATTTATAAAATTAAAAGAAAATAATAATAAATTTGAATAAATAATATTTAGGGACATAATTCCGGAAAAAGCAGAACCGCTCCGAAATTATCAAAAGCTTTGGAGAGCGACCGTTGTAAGAATAGCGCCAAATAGTATTTACATTATCCAATGACTAAAGAATACAAGAACATGTACCCCCATATACGGGTGCAGCAGAATTTGTGACGTTAGACGCCATTTTTATAGACGTAACAAATGAGTCATCAGCTGGTCATCAGCGACAATTTTAGCGATTTTTACTAGTTGGTTGTGTGTAGTGAACTTTGTATAAACTTTATTACAATGGTAATTTGTTCAGCTTTCAGCTTTCAAGTGTAAAAGGAGCAATGATAAGAAAGAGCCAGGAGTTTTTATAGGGAAATAAACAATGTACTTGATATGTGCTATACGTCGATACTAGTTTTGTACCTTTTGTTAACATTTTAATACGGTTTTAATTATCGTAATTAATTAGTATGATATCACCGGATAACCATAGGAGTAGTGAAAATATTTATCAAAAATATAAATATCGCTTCAAGCGGATATGTTAAGAAAAATATGTACCACGGCACTGTTTGGAAGAATGGTTACAGTTTGGTCGCGGATGTTTTTTGTCCTTGTATTCTTTAGTCATTGACGTTATCCTTATGGGCACTTTCCAATCTAAACTTGTTTCATTTATCTATGGTCCAAAATTGTTCAAAGGTTAGATGTGTATTCAGCATACGCAACCTTTAATAAACTTATTTACAGCTTCGCTGTAAAATCAACAAGGAAGCCAATATTTGGACAGTTCAAAATTTAGTAAAAATTCACCCGGTATAAATAATATTAAACCCCTTTCTTAGCCTTTTTATTCAAAAGTTGTTAGCAATCGAAACTACTACTCACTTTAGAATTACGTTTTTTTTCTCAAATGCGAATGAAACAAAAACTGAATTTCATGAACGCACTCCAAACTATATAGAGTTTGTTTTTATTTCACTGGTCGTCGTGGCTAAATCCATTCCCATATCCAATCCGAAACAAAATCAAGTTTTTCGGATGCCAGCAACAAAACTGCGTCGGAAAAAAAACAATTTGGAAAACCTGACAGTGCGGCCAGTTTAATTCATTTAACAAAGATTAATGTATACGGTTTTGTTTTTGCAGTTGATGCACTATTGCGTTCGGGGATAAAGTCTATCGCCAGTACAATCAGGAATATTTCAACATTATGCGGTAGTAATTTACAGTAAAATATTTCTTTATGAATTACAAATTGTCAAAGCTACCGTATGATTGAAAAAAATGGCATCCAGTTGGCTTGGAAATAACGATCAATGACATTCCTCAAATAATTTTACATATAAAATGACGGCCATCTTCATTTCATAGCAATCGCTGACGCCGTTTTTTTCATATTGTATGTACCTCAAAGATATTGAAACTCTTGTGTTTAAATATCTTTGATGTACATGCATACCTATAGATCAAATAAGCTTTTAGTCCCATAATTAAGCTTGACTGGCAGCATTTTTCCGTTTCCTATACTAGTAGCGCTACGCGGAGCGCTACTGGTGTAGGAAACGTATAATATTTACTACTTTACTTTACAATTACTTACTTACTTTACGACTACTTTACTTTACAATGCCTATGCGCAGGGCCTATTTTACCATAAGGCCCATTAGGCCCAGGCCTTGGGCCCGGTGGTCTGGGGGGCCCGTTAAAGATTGTAAAATATTCATAATTTCAAATGTAAATTTAGATAACAGAGAAAAAAAACAGTTACCTCTGATAAGGAAAATAGAATTAAATAAAATAAGCTTTAGATTGATATAATTAATGCATTTTGTAAAATTAATTATTTTTAGTTTTATTTTTTTATTAAAATTTTTATTTTTTTATTAAAACAATTATTTTTATTTTTTTATTTTTTTAACCCATACTAACAAGAGAATTTTTGAATTTTATTGGAAAAGAGGGCCCGAATGTTTGCTTAGGCCTTAGGGCCCGACCAGATGAAAAATAGGCCCTGCCTATGCGAGTGACGCACATTCTGTGTACTCTTAATAGGAAAAATACTTTTGTTTTCTATAGTGTTGTAAAATGACTTACAAAGGTATGAATACTAAATTATTTTATTTATTATAAGTAGAACAAGTTAAGTTTACAAAAACCTAAAATAAAATTATTTCTGAATACAATAAAAGTATAAGAGGTAAAATAAGCTAAAAACTCTTTCACTCTTCCAAATATAACGATGTATCGCACTTGCTCCTAAAATTGTTATTTCAGACACTTTCTATAAGAACTCAATTTGCTTTTAATTGTTTACAAGAAACAATTTTTTCACGTGTGAAAAAAAGATCTATTTTGTGCACCCATAACAACGTGCATAAAATGTGACTTTTTTACAACTGCACAGAGAAAAATGTATTTTTAAAGGTTATGGGATGGGCACGGAATTAACGAACAAAATAAGCTGACAAAATAATTATTGTTCTTTACTTTATTACAATAATTAAATAATTATTCACTTACCTCAATAACTGCAATTCCAGCCCTCCTTTAACAATGGATCCCTATATTTGGAAATCCGATTTATTTTCTTTACTCTAGTAAATATTTTAGCTTGACAATCCAAGTTTCGTTTTCTGATGCTATCATTCTTCCTTTTTTTGTTTTTTTTTGTTATGTTGACACGCAAAATCTTTCCGATAATCCAACTTTTGGAGATTGGAATATGTTTTAAAAACCATTGGGTACACGTTTCCAAGGAAAAATGTTTTAAAAATGCATCGCATTGACTGCTGTACCTACCTGTCCAGTTGAAATTTTCCTCGTAGGGTAAGCTTCTTGTCTATGCCTTCAGAACTATGAATAATTTTATATTCTCCAGGGATTTTTGCTACTATTGTTTCCCCCCATACTTGCTTCAAGTTGCACATCACCTTGAATTTAAAATGAGTATTAAAATGATGATGCAACATGTAAACATTCAATTTGAAATGAAGAAGAACACTAAAACAATAATGCATTAATAATTCTAGTCATCCGACAGGAAGTACAGGGTGGATCAAATTCGACGCTTTTAAATGGAAACATCCTTTTCTATAGGAGATAGACAAAAACTAATATCGGTGTTTGGAGCTTAATTTTTGTCAAAAACATGATGGTGAAAACCGCATATCGATATCTGTTACCGTTTCGGAGTTACGGGGTGTTTTTCAAAAATGTGCCTTATTAACAAATCGTTGTAACTTTTTTGCTATGGAAAATTTTGTTTTTTTATGAAAACATTTCCAAAGCACCTTTTTACGTAGAATTTAATGGTTTAAGTATAATTTTTTTAAAATTAATAATTTAAGTATTATCAACAGAAAATTTGATTTTTTATATGGGACACCCTGTATATTTTTAATTTATTGAGAAGAATTTAAAATTGCCTTTCCAAAAATATAACACACTTGATATTTTGCTCAATTCCTCTTCGAGATATAAAGTATATAAAAATTCGCCCTCTTTAAATAAGTAGGCTTTGAACGGCACCGGCTGTAATGCAAAAAAATTCGAGCTGTGAACATCAATTAAAACGAAAATAATATTTGCTATGAGAGATGCAGAATTTTATAACAATTTAAAATATATTTAACCAACATCAACACATTTAAACTATATCTAATAACAATAAAAATAGATAGCAAACCAAGACATGAGATTTTGCGATACAGGTGTTCGACATATCGACCGTCTTCTGTTATGGACAGACGGGTCAGTTTTTGAACATTTCTCGCGAAATTGTCTAGATTATATGGAAGAATAAGGAACCTTCATTCTTCCGCAAATATATCCATAGGCACTAAGTTAGGCGGCCTCGACGGCCAATGGCTGGGATCTTGGTTAGCTATTCAATTATTCTTGAAATTGGCTGCAAGAATTTGCTGATAACTTCAGCGTTTAGAGGCGGTGCGTCGTCTTGCTGGAAATATAATGTTTTCGAGTTCCATTAAGGGCATATCATCAATAAGGGGTCCAAAGCCTACTAGTTAAAAGTGGCGAACTTTTAAAAATTCTGTATTTTGAAGGGGATTATAATAAAATATCAAGTGTGCTATATTTTTGGAAAGGTAATTTTAAATTCTTTTCAGCTAATTAAAAATATAGGGGGTGTCCCAAATAAAAAATCAATTTTTCTGTTGATAACTCTTAAATTATTAATTTTAAAAAAATTATACTTAAACCATTAAATTCTACGTAAAAAGGTGCTTTCGAAATGTTTTCATAGAAATACAAAATTTTCCATATTAAAAAAGTTACAGCGATTAGTTAAAAATGCACATTTTTGAAAAACACCCTGTAACTCCGAAACGGTAACTGATATTGATGTACGGTTTTCACCATCATGTTTTTGATGAAAATTGAGCTCCAGATACCGATATTAGTTTTTGCCTATCTCTTATAGAAAAGGGTGTTTCCATTTAAAAGCGTCGAATTTGACCCACCCTGTACACGTGTGCGTGGGTCGCGTAGGGAATGGGACTCAGTTTATTGCTCCAATTCATATATTACCAATGCTCCATAGTGCATTTTCTGGAGATGTGCGTCACTCGCATAGGCATTGTAAAGTATTAATATTCTACGTTTCCTACACCAGGAGCGCTCCGCGTATCGCTACTCGTATAGGAAATGGAAAAATGCTGACCGGCACAGCGTTGTAGACTTTTACATATTTTCTTCTAATCAAATATTTTATGAAACAAAAAATAAGATATATCTGCAGTTCATAGCAAATAAACTTTTAATCATGCGGTTAAACTTGACCGGCACAGCGTTGTCCACTTTTATATATTTTCTTTTAATCAAAATATTTTAGGAAACAAACATAAATTAATTATAAATATATAAACAGTTATTATTTACATAAAAAAAAACACCTTCTTAATAGCACTTAAGGGACATAAAGGGCCATTACTACCGCTTTCCCGTTCAACATATTCTAATAAAGTTGCGATCAGTTTTTTACGGCTTGTACACTTCGCACTAAAAGAGGTTCTAAAAAGAACAATGTTTGACTGCAGGGTCTGCTAGTAATCATTTTTAAGCTTAAAATATTACAACACCATTTATTTAAACCAAAAACTCGTAATACAAAACAAGTGATAAAGTGTCAAAACGAATGACAATGTCGGGAGTAAAATAAATAAATGTGGCAACTTGACATTTTTTACAGCAGAGCTACCACCTGGATTCCCAGCGCGAAATTTAAATTCCAGTCTGTCAGCACGGTGCCGGATATGTCTCTGGTTGGCAACAATCAATTTAAAAATCACGCCCTCGATGACGTAACTGAACGTTTAATTGATATGTAATATATGTTTATTACCTTTGTTATCTTTTTCCAATGTAATATTTTATTCATCGTATCCATTTACTATAAATTTATAGACATATCATTTTTCTCATGATATAATTCATATAATATATGGCTGTTGGTGGTGCAAATAACTAACAGCACCATTAGATGACTAATAATGTTGTATTAATTTTGCTCATCCAGATCAGTATCAAATCCAATATATCCCGATATTAATATTCCACTCTATCGAATCCGGTTCGTATATTCCCATCAATAACGCCAAATTATTGTCTCCGATACATGTATTTATAACAAAAAAAAACGATACAAGCAACAGAAATTGTGAAAAATCGACTACACTTTCACTGGCACACACAGGAAAAATTAATTTTTCAATTTCGATCGGACGTATATATACGCAATTGAAAAATGATCCGTTTGGTTGTTTGGCCGTTACTCAATTTATATTCCTGTTTTTTTATCGGTCGATGTCCCGATATGGCAGGTTACTCTCTATTTTGTGATTTTAATTATCTATAGCAAAACTGAAGTGAACTACAGCCAGTTTTGCGGTGAATAAAATACGGAATTGGATTAATGAATTTCTGCATTAATTGGTACGCTAATTTATTTGATACTAATACAACTTCATTCTCACAGAACAGTAGGTAACGCAGCTATAGCTTTTCAAAATTATTTTAGTACGATGTTAAGCTTCATTCAGAATGTCAAAATTAGGGGAATAAATCAGTGGTTTCAATTATACTTTATACTTATTATGCGAGTTTACGATTATTCACAATGTGTCCAAAAAATATAATTAAAATTAATAGAATATAGTGACAACAGGAAGGCTTTTCTGGAAAAAGTTAAAATATTCTTAACTTTTTCTACTAATTGAAAACTAAGACTATTACCTAATTTTGACGTTTTGAATGGTTACAATGAGATTAGAGGAACAAACTTACTACGCTAATTAAAACCACTAATTCATTCGATTAATTTTGGATGTAGATGAAATCTATGATTTACATTTCGTCACCATAGAATTAGGTTGTTCTATATCCACTTTTGGGGTAAAATAAGTTACACACACCATTTTTTTTATGCAGAATTAGCTTGTTCTATATCCACAAAAACAATATAGCCAAATTTACAAATAAAGAAAAAAAATCTAATATTTTGTACTATATCCATACTAATTTGAAAGTCGCGAAACCATATAATGGCCTACATCCAAAAATCACTATTTAAGGCTACATCCTACAGTTTGTAGTAAAAAAATAGAATTATTGTGTTCTTTATCATAAGAAGTGGATATGGAACGAAAATACCAGATCAAAAAATATGTTACTATGCATAAAAATTAGATTGTTCTATATCCATTTATTCTCTACCTCTTTCTCTCTAACATACAATGTATGTATCTGTTTTTATTTAAATTTAAGGCTTTTGCTTTAAGCGGGTGAAATTGCACCACTAAACGTTCGTTTGTCAAATAGGCGGCAAATCGGTTCGTTTGAAAAGCACTGATTGCCTGATTTGTTAGCAAATTTGAATGTTTCACACTTTGGAATTTCGTGAAACCAGCTGCTTCAACTCAATTGACTGCTCAGTCGTTCGTTTCAAAAGCACTGATTGCCTGATTTGTTAGCAAATTCGAATGTTTCACACCTTGGAATTTCGTGAAAACAGCTGCTTCAACTCAATTGACTGGTCAATCGTTCGTTAGAAAAGCACTGATTGCCTCATTTGTTAGCAAATTCGAATGTTTCACACTTTGGAATTTCGTGAAACCAGCTGCTTCAACTCAATTGACTGCTCAATCGTTCGTTTGAAAAGCATTGATTGCCTGATTTGTTAGCAAATTCGAATGTTTCACACTTTGGAATTTCGTGAAACCAGCTGCTTCAACTCAATTGACTGCTCAATCGTTCGTTTGAAAAGCAATGATTGCCTGATTTGTTAGCAAATTCGAATGTTTCACACTTTGGAATTTCGTGAAACCAGCTGCTTCAACTCAATTGACTGCTCAATCTTTCGTTTGAAAAGCACTGATTGCCTGATTTGTTAGCAAATTCGAATGTTTCACACTTTAGAATTTCGTGAAACCAGCTGCTTCAACTCAATTGACTGCTCAATCGTTCGTTTGAAAAGCACTGATTGCCGGATTTATTAGCAAATTCGAATGTTTCACACTTTAGAATTTCGTGAAACCAGCTGCTTCAACTCAATTGACTGCTCAGTCGTTCGTTTCAAAAGCACTGATTGCCTGATTTGTGTTAGCAAATTCGAATGTTTCACACCTTGGAATTTCGTGAAACCAGCTGCTTCAACTCAATTGACTGGTCAATCGTTCGTTAGAAAAGCACTGATTGCCTGATTTGTTAGCAAATTCGAATGTTTCACACTTCGGAATTTCGTGAAACCAGCTGCCTAACTCACCTCATTGACTGCCTCCAATCGTTCGTTTGAAAAGCACTGATTGCCTGATTTGTTAGCAAATTCGAATGTTTCACACCTTGGAATTTCGTGAAACTAGCTGCTTCAACTCAATTGACTGCTCAATCGTTCGTTTGAAAAGCACTGATTGCCTGATTTGTTAGCAAATTCGAATGTTTCACACTTTAGAATTTCGTGAAACTAGCTGCTTCAACTCAATTGACTGCTCAATCGTTCGTTTGAAAAGCACTGATTGCCTGATTTGTTAGCAAATTCGAATGTTTCACACCTTGGAATTTCGTGAAATCCGCTAAGCCAACTCAATTGACTGCTTCAATCGTTCGTTTGAAAAGCACTGATTGCCGGATTTGTTAGCAAATTCACGTTTCTACACCTTGGAATTCTCGTGAAACCAGCTGCTTCTCAACCTCAATTGAATGCTCAATCGTTCGTTTGAAAGCACTGATCGCCTGATTTGTTAGCAAATTCGAATGTTTCACACTTTGTAATTCTCCTCGTGAAACCAGCTAAGCCTAACTCAATTGACTGCTCAGTCGTTCGTTTCCAAAAGCACTGATTGCCTGATTTGTGCTAAATCTCGGAATGCTTCACACCTTGGAATTTCGTGAAACCAGCTGCTTCTTAACTCAATTGACTGGTCAATCGTTCGTTAGAAAGCACCGATTGCCTGATTTCTTAAATTCGAATGTTTCACACTTCGAATTTCGTGAGACCAGCTGCTTCAACTTAATTGACTGCTCAATCGTTCGTTTGAAAAGCACTGGATTGCCTGATTTGTTAGCAAATTCGAATGTTTCACACTGAATTCTCGTGAAACTAGCTGCTTCAACTCAATTGACTGCTCAATCGTTCGTTTGAAAAGCACTGATTGCCTGATTTGTTGGGGCAAATTCGAATGTTTCACACTTTAGAATTTCGTGAAACTACTGCTTCAACTCAATTGACTGCTCAGTCGTTCGTTTCAAAAGCACTGATTGCCTGATTTGTGTTAGCAAATCTGGAATGTTTCACACCTTGGAATTTCGTGAAATTAGCCGTTTCCAAATCAATTGACTGCTCAATCGTTCGTTTGAAAAGCACTGATTGCCTGATTTGTTAGCAAATCTGAATGTTTCACACCTTGAATTTCAGAAACTAGCTGCTTCAACTCAATTGACTGCCCAATCGTTCGTTTGAAAAGCACTGATTGCCTGATCAGGCAAGCAAATTCAAATGTTTCACACTTTGTGAATTCTCGTGAACTAGCTGCTTCAACTCAATTGACTGCTCAATCGTTCGTTTGAAAAGCACTGATTGCCGGATTTGTTAGCAAATTCGAATGTTTCACACTTTGGAATTTCGTGAAACTAGCTGCTTCAACTCAATTGACTGCTCAATCGTTCGTTTGAAAAGCACTGATTGCCTGATTTGTTAGCAAATTCGAATGTTTCACACCTTGGAATTTCGTGAAACTAGCTGCTTCAACTCAATTGACTGCTCAATCGTTCGTTTGAAAAGCACTGATTGCCTGATTTGTTAGCAAATTCGAATGTTTCACACTTTAGAATTTCGTGAAACTAGCTGCTTCAACTCAATTGACTGCTCAATCGTTCGTTTGAAAAGCACTGATTGCCGGATTTGTTAGCAAATTCGAATGTTTCACACTTTGGAATTTCGTGAAACTAGCTGCTTCAACTCAATTGACTGCTCAATCGTTCGTTTGAAAAGCACTGATTGCCTGATTTGTTAGCAAATGCGAATGTTTCACACTTTAGAATTTCGTGAAACCAGCTGCTTCAACTCAATTGACTGCTCAATCGTTCGTTTGAAAAGCACTGATTGCCTGATTTGATAGCAAATTCGAATGTTTCACACTTTGGAATTTCGTGAAACCAGCTGCTTCAACTCAATTGACTGCTCAATCGTTCGTTTGAAAAGCACTGATTGCCTGATTTGTTATTAGCAAATTCGAATGTTTCACACTTTAGAATTCGTGAAACCAGCTGCTTCAACTCAATTGACTGCTCCAAGTTCGTTTCAAAAAGCACTGATTGCCTGATTTTGTGTTAGCAAATCTGAATGTTTCAATAATCTTGGAATTTCGTAAACCAGCTGCTTCAACTCAATTGACTGGTCAATCGCGTTCGTTAGAAAAGCACTGATTGCCCACTATTAGCAAATTCGAATGTTCTTTGGAATTTCGTGAAACCAGCTGCTTCAACTCAATTGACTGCTCAATCGTTCGTTTCAAAACACTGATTGCCTGATTTGTTGGGGCAAATTGAATGTTTCACACTTGGAATTTCGTGAAACCAGCTGCTTCAACTCAATTGACTGCTCAACTCGTTCGTTTGAAAAGCACTGATTGCCTGATTTGTTAGCAAATTCGAATGTTTCACACTTAGGGAATTGTGAAACCAGCTGGGCCTAACTCAATTGACTGCTCAATCGTTCGTTTGAAAAGCACTGATTGCCTGATTTGTTAGCAAATTCGAATGTTTCACACTTTAGAATTTCGTGAAACCAGCTGCTTCAACTCAATTGACTGCTCAATCGTTCGTTTGAAAAGCACTGATTGCCTGATTTGTTAGCAAATTCGAATGTTTCACACTTTGGAATTTTGTAAAACCAGCTGCTTCAACTCAATTGACTGCTCAATCGTTCTCTAATACTATCAATACTAGAGATAGCTAAAAACATTTAAATAATCCAATGAAAGTTAAAAATCAGATTTAAAATCTGATTAAGTTTTATTCTAACACTATACATACCAAACAAATAGGTGGAAAAAATGATAGTTTTTAATAAACAATGCAGGTGAATAATTACTACCATTGTATTTTAAGTTTTTATTTTTTCATGTTGTTTTTAGTTAATGTCTTATGTCTCCACCACAGTTATTTTGTGTTGAAATAATATTTTGAAATACAAATAAATCAGCTTAAAATGAGTATTATATTATTCTATATCCCCTTATTTTGTTGTATATCCCTAAAATCGGCTATAATAGACACATTTGTTCTATATCCAAATCTAAAATCACTAATATCTTTTAAATAAAGCTTCTAAAAGCAAAATAAATACATATATTTAATAGGTTTTTATATTACCTTTAATTTATATGTTTAATAGAACCATTTTGGTATATAGTGTTCACGGATATCCAGTTTAAACTTTAAACCTTGTTTTCTCAGTTTCATCGAAATGGTCTATAGAACAATCTTATTCTAGGGTGAGGATTTTATAAATACCGTGATCGAAAAAAAACTTTGTCAAGGACGGCTGGGGACGGACAATCGATGATCATTTTGGTGATGTCAATTTCTAGACTTCATTTATTAAAAATTGACCAAAAACTTGCCAAAATTTAACTCTAATTACAAAAAGATTGAAAAAGGATTTCCAGACACACAAATCTATTTCCAAAAAAATATTTTTTTCTCGAATTTTAACTACACCATTTTGAAATCATTTTACTCGATGTAAAAATAATTACAACCTTCTTAAAGCCAATTGGCAGTAAGCACCATTAAAAAATAAAGAACTGTACAAACTTATCATCGATTGTTATTGCCTATGAGCGACTTCGTCGCACAAAACCTATCCGAGATGTAGCTGGCGTGACCGTCAGCCTGTCCGAGAATTCCGAGATTTAGTTTAGATCTGCGCCGCTGCACGGTGATAGTCGTTTACGCAGTATTTAAAGAATACTGTACCGTAGCTCTGCTGTCAGTCGACCGAGTGAGTTGTTGCTTGAGAAAGTTTGCCAAAACTACTGATTAATCCGTAGATTTACGGATTTTGAGTACAGTACGTTAATAATACGGATTTCGTATGTAAAAATTATTATTAAAAATCATTATTTCATATGTAAAATATTATGGTAAATATAAATAATCGTCTTTTCCCAGTCAACTAAACGACTTTTTGCGATCATACGACATATTCAGTACCTACATATAAAAGAATTTTTATTTTTTTCTATGTTCACACGAATAAATTTTCAATACATAAACGCGAATTTTTCATCCAAAGATATTTTCGTCAAAGGTATTACAGATATTACACATTTTAATATGGCAACACTGTCGCTTTCAGATCGACACCGTCTTCGATATGCCTTCGCTGGACGAATTAGAGAAAATAAGTGTTTTATACGTTGACCACAGAACGATTGGTGTCACCACCGTACAGCACTTGAGACGTAAGGGGGAATCAAATCAGCCTTGTCACGAATTCGCCCATTAGGTTGCGTATCTTCCCAATTCTTTCATTCAGCGATTCTACTAGTTTATATAAACAGCCGTTTTACGGTCTGATGTATAGTACACAGGATACGCCACAAATAGCATTGTTGTTTCGAACTTAATTGTTAACAAATGAATGCCTTTCGGCCACACAAATAAACTAACCACCCTCTTTGTAGCAAATTGTATAAAACAAATAAATTTACAGTGCGGTGGTTCGATCCAATAATACCCTGTTTAACAGGGCCTATTTATAGAATTAGTTTATTCAGAAACTTCAATTTCCTTTCCTAACAACCGAACAGCTCATAACGAGATCTTTATCGATCAGTGTATGCAGTTGTTAACAACACACGAGAATGTAAAATAATGCGACTATTGAACCAGTGAGCCAGTTGTGTGGTGGAACGACTCTATAAATAAACTCTTTTCGTTGAAGTTTGTGTTAAGGAAACGTGTACTAATATCAAATCAGACTAAACAAAGAATAGAGATGTTTTAAAATCGTTTCTCATTGAGACAATAAATATATAACACAAATATCTGTTCGGTGAAAGATATTTTAAGTTTTTTTTTTCTTGATGAATGAACTTAATTTCCATTGTCATTCATAATGGCAAGGTGTTTTTTGCACTAGTGTAAAAAAATTGCCATATAATACAATAAATAGTATAAAAATAGCTACTTTTGCACGATCGTAGCAAAACAACTTTTTAATTTTACAATCACGTCGCAAAAATTAATTATTTTGTGACGTTTCAAAAAAATATATTTAAAAACTCTAATATTTTACCATTGGTTAGTAAATGTTTCAAGTTTAGTTGATTTTAGTACAATATGATATGAATATGATTTTGAGGGTGAAAGTTATTATAAGTGCAACATATTTTAATGGTAAAACTACATATTCACCAGACACAAGGATATGGATTATCACCGGAATATTTTTATAAAAAAACATGTGCGCCACTGACTTTTATTTCTCTTGTTAGCATAATTGTTTATAGTATATTTATATTAGACCTAAAATATAGCCGAATAGAAGAAAAAATGTATAAAGTTTGGATATGTTGAGATTAGACGCACCAAAAGGAGACTTTTCAAAATCAAAAGAGTTCTTAACTCTAAAGTGTGAGCTTCGCCCCAAAAAACCATCCCCAATGCGCCCTTCGATAGTTTTTCGTTTTTTTCTCAGAACACGTTGGTCCCACAAAAAATTTTATACTTAGGTACCAAAAATATTCCTTATAAAATTTGCTATAAAAAAGGTTCTATTCATTCGAGTACAAAAAAAAGTACAGGTCGCCTTTCAAATTATAGTCTCCTAAGGTATTTTAACGTGCTAAATATACACGCAACAGATATAATACTGTATAATATAAACAAAAACATTACCTATTCCACTAAACTAACATTCATACTTTCATCTACATATTGTCATCGTCTATAATAGTTTCTAGAATGTGCTCAATATTCGAAAAACTTTGCCCACGACAGGTTCCGCACATAGTTGTACATTTCATGCCGGCTGCAATCTTGTTTACAGTTGCACGTTGTTAATGACATAATTGAAGCACGGGCGGGCGATTCTGTTGTATATAAAGGTGACAGGGTGTTGTTGATTTTCTTCCAGCCCCACTGGTCGGGTTTTATAGGTTGTTCTTGCCATATTTGTACTTGAAGATATGTTCTCCGGGAATGTTGCCTAGCTGCAGTAGATGTGGGAGGCAATTTTGATAAAAGTACCGTGCTTTTTGCTTGACCAACTAACTTTCAATAAGTTAGTTAACAAGCGTATCTTAGTTTCAACAAACGTATCTTTGCTCACTAAGGCTCCCTTCAGATGATTGAAGTTTGTATAGTTTCAGTATAAATGTCTCTCCAGCTTTTTCAATTTCTTCAGGTGTTGACTTAGCGTTGTTAAAAATATCAACGATACTATCAAGGTCTTTTTCTTTATTAAATATTTGTACGTGTTGTTGTTTTCCTTTTCCAAAAAATCGTGATATTGTGTCACACCCACTAATAGCGTGAATAAATAAAATTGATTTTTTTAAATTACATAAAATACTGGATGACTGCAAGTCTCTCGAACTATACATTCGTTGTTTCACATTACCTATGGCTTCTTTCAGAAAAAGAATGTCTTTTTCATCGGGGGAAAGTGCTGCTAATAAAACAACAAGATCCACATCTCCAACGACTAGAACTTGTTCATTTTTCTCAGATATTTGGATGGCAGTACGAATAATTTGAACATCACCAAACAAGACTGTGTAAAACGATGCAGTTGCATTAAAGCCGGCATGAAAGGTACAACTATGTGCGGAACCTGTCGTGGGCAAGGTAGTTCGAATACTGAGCACATTCTAGAAACTATAGACGATGACCATATATGTAGATGAAAGTATGAAAGTTAGTTTAGTGGAATAGGCAATGTTTTTGTTTATATTATACAGTATTATATCTGTTGCGTGTATATTTAACACGTTAAAATACCTTGGGAGACTATAATTTGAAAGGCGACCTGTATTTTTTTGTACTCCATTTTTCAAACGATTATTGCTCGAAATACATTGGATAAATATAAATAATGAATAGAACTTTTTTTGTAGCAAATTTTATAAGGAATATTTTTGACAAGAAGAAATTTTCTGTGCGACTAATGGTTTTCAAGAAAAACGAGAAAAACCACCGCAGTGCGTATTGGGGGTGAAGCTCACACTTTACAGTTAGGAACTCTTTTGATTTTAAAAAAACTCCTTTTAGTACGTATAACCTCAACATATCAAAACTTTATAATTTTTTTTTCTCAATACGCTAATATCAACGTACTATTAGGCCAAAAAAAATTATGATAGTTGATAGGCAACATAACAACCATCCAAATATAAGTCATATCGACCGCTTTGAAGTCGTTAAGTCATACGTATACCTGGGATCAGTATTGACAAATACAGGCACATCGGAAGAAGAGGTGAAGCGTAGGTGCAACATGGCAAAGGTAGCTGTTGGGAGACTGACCAAGATCTGGAAAGACCGCCAGATTTCAAAAGCTACCAAAAACCGGCTAGTCAACTGTTTGGTACTCCCAATATTGACGTATGGCTGCGAATCGTGGACTCTCAGGCAGGCGGAACGTAAGAAGATCGATGCTACCGAGATGTATTGTTATAGACGTATGCTCCGTATCCCACGGACTGAACGCCGTACTAACGTTTCCATTATAAATGAACTTAATATTACTAACAGGCTTTCCTGTAAAATCCGACTAAAACAACTAAAATATTTTGGACATATAATGAGGAAAAGTCCGGATAATATGGAAAGCCTCATAATTCAAGGCAAGGTGGAGGGACGTAGACCACGTGGCCGCTCTCCAACTCGATGGATAAACCAGATCACGACTAGCTGTAGCAAGCCAATGCACGATGTCATCGAGATGACAAAAGACAGAGGCACATGGAGAAAAATTATCCATGATGTTACGCTGACCACTACACTCCCTAATGGGGCTCAGGACTGAAGAGAGAGATTAGGCCAATAGGCTGTTTAATGCCGATTCAAAGTTATATCTTGATATTTTGTCTATTTCGATCTCCCTGACGAGATAAACGCAATTTTATTAATGACAATAAAATAGAAATAAAATTAACAAATTATTATTTATTTTGCACAATAAACAATAAATCTTATTTTTACGTGATTACCTTGATTATTATCATTGAATATTAAGTGGTATTACTGCATACAGTTCAATATTCACTTAGCTACTCTTGTTTACATAGTGTGTCATAGCCAACTCCCTAAATACTTATATGATAAATTCATTTCTAATAACAGCGTCAACGGTCGGGCAACACGTAACTCCCGAAGTTTTGTTGTTCCTAAACATAGAACTTCCAAGTTTCGAGGCTCGTTTAGTAATTCTGCTGTGAAAATATTTAATGCATGGTTTGTCATCAGTGCAGAGCGCATGTCCTCTGTTAGTTCATTCAGAAAATGTGACAAACATTATTATATTAATGAGAGAAATGTTTAATTTTAGAATCCATCACTAGACCTAAATCCTTCAACTGTTCAACTCTTTTCAGAACACAATTTTTAATTTGGTACTCGTAACGAAAAACTGTCAGCGTTCAGCGACGTTCAAGATGTAACGAGGACAGTCGCATCATAGCGCGGTCAACAAATAAACACATTAAATAAATGAAATTAAATTTAATTATTTGAATAAATTTACTGAAAATTTTAATTTATTGTAGGAGATCTCCGTGACTTTTTTAAATAAAAACGTATTACAATATTTTGAAGGGATGCGACGCATTACCCGCATCAATGGAAGCTTCGCCTGTATCTAAAATATTTACTGTGCTCAGTAAATTAATAACTTCAAGCTTTCCTGTTTTTGATCCAAATTCCACGTAATGTCCTTCTGCCTCTATCCAGACCTGCGACCGCTGGCAATTTCCATACATTTTCTCCACATACGCAAAGCGGGCATCCCCGATCGTTTGTATCCAGTTTGTTTTAAAGCCTGCGCTGCCTGGCGGCATTGTTTCCGCGCGGACTCCTTTATTTCCGCCAGGACGGATTTGCCTGACAAATAGGATAACTCTCCTCTTCTATGTCACCGTGTTCCACACGGACGACGACCATATTATATTTACGTGGGGGAGATCTTTAGAGCTACGCTTTAGTCTGGATGCAGCAAAGCGCTGATCGCTGTAGTAGGCAGTGGCATCCCTTCAAAATTTTGTATTACGTTTGTATTTAAAAAAGTCACTGAGATCTCCAATAATAAATTAAAATTATCAGTAAATTTATTGAAATTTTTTTAATTCAATTTAATAAAAATTCAATATTTCAATGATTTAATGTATGTATTGATCGAGCTTTATAGATAACGCTAAAACCTTCGCTAAACGCTAAAAATAAAAATATCTCTGTGATCAGCGAACTTTCCGGCCGCGTTTACGTTTCCCGTTCGCTGTTTTAGTTGGCGGGTGATGCGGTTTACGAAACACATCGCGGTGTAATATAAAAAATAGAACCAATTCTGGGTGCGGCTGTAAATTAGAAATAATTTTGCAGGCATCCTTCAGATCTATGGTGTATTCAGAAAATTAAAAACTAGTGAAGAAGGACCTCCAAAGCATATTTTGAATATTAATACTAAATTAAAATCGTGTATTCGCCATTTTAGTGAAAATGTTTACAAACGTGAACACTGGTTATGTGGTTGTAAGGGACTCTTTTTTGTTGGCCTTGTCTACTATTTTCCAAGGAGAAAAATTTATGGAATACTACCTGCTACGATGATTTAGGATGAACATTGAAAGTTCATTACTAGAGAATATGCATTCTTCTCCCTCATTTGAAGAAAATGTAATGTTGAAAATTGTAACTTCAAAATTAATATTATTCATTATTAAATTTTTCATTAATATCCTTGGGTAATCTCTAATGAATTATAATGTAAAGTATTATCAAATGCACGCCACTGGCTGTAGGTAGAGGTGGTATAATTTTCGTGTTCGAGGATATTTTTCTTGTCGGGATTATAGCTCGGCCATTTAATATACTCGGAATATATTTTGTAAAAGGTGTTTTGGGGGCTATAATGCATTATTATTTAGGGGCGGTATACAGGGTGGCGCCTTTCATACTCCGCGGAAGCTCCAAGGAGAACAGTAGTTTATATGAAATAAAATTTTAGCAGCATATGTAGGTTAACTGAAAGCACTTTATAAAAATATATATAATTATACAGGGTGTCTCCAAAAAAGTTACACATCAAAGTTGTGTTTTTTCTAATGGAACAACCTATATATTAATTGATTTTGAGATTATGCGGAAAAAATAAAGGTGTGTTTTATTAAAGAAGCATATACCTAAAATCTAAGGATTTTAACATATTTCACATTTTGTGAAAATGAAGAGTAAATTTTAAATTTCGATATCAGCTACCTAAATTTTAGTTGACCTTGTATAGCCTGATATTTAATTACAGTACCCATTGTATGTTAAGCCAAATTGAAATTTGACCCGAAAAGTTATACAGGGTGAGACAAAATTAATATAGTCACTTTTAAAAGCGAGTTACTCCTTTATTTTGAATGGAACACCCAGTATATTTTTCCGATATTCAATGGGGAATTTATATATCTTCAAAATATTATTAGGGTTGCCTACCCCTCAGACAAAGATTTTCCTGCATATTTCAATTTTTATGATTTTGCGTCAGTAGATCTTTTGCACACTGCATTCACCAACTAATAGAATCATATGAATTCTCTCTGCAGGATAAGTTTGCATTTTCGGCAAATTTCTGAGAATTTTTTTTTGTTTTAACTGTCACAAAATGATAACTAGTTGTTAAAGTTGGACTAATTAGACAGCTATGTTGAAGTAACGTCAGACATATCACAGCCACCGAGATTTTATCAAATAATAAAGATCTACTCAGATCAAATCACGTAAATGAAAATATCTAGGAAAATCTTTGTTTGAGGGATAGGCAACCTTAATAGTATTTTGAAGAGACATGAATTCTCCACTGACTGAATATCGGAATAATATACTGGATGTTCCATTTAAAATAAAAGAATAACATACTTTTAAAGATGACCAATGTTCAATATTAATTTTGTCTCACCCTGTATAACTTTTTGGATCAAGTTTTAATTTGATTTAAAGTACAATAGTTAATTTAACTACATATTAGGCTATATCGGGTAAATTCCAATTTAGGTAGCTTTTATTGTAATTTAAAAATTGTTCTTTGTTTCTAGAAAATGTTAAATATGTCAAAAACCTTACATTTTAGTCATATACTTCTCTGATAAAACTTACTTTTATTTTTCTCCCAGAATCCGAAAATCAATTAATGTATAGGGTGTTCCATTACAAAAAACGCAACTTTGATATGTAACTTTTTTTGAGGACACCCTGTAGAACTCTATATTTTTAAAAAGTGCTCTGAATTAACCTACATATGCTCACAAAATTTCATTTAAATACAAACTGTCGTTCTCCATGGAGCCTCCGCGACTTATGAGAGACGCCACCCTGTACAGGGTGACAATTTGAAAAATAGCTTTAAGGAATAAGAAAACGTCGCCTATAACGTATCTGCTCCAAAAAAATTCGATGACTTACGGTAACAGTTTTTCTCAAACTAGAGAATATTTTTCCTCGCATTCCATATGATTAAACATCACCTTCCTACTAAAGACCGATACATGTATTTTGTCATTTTAATTATATATTATATAATTAGTATATTTATTAACAAGTCCAAAACTATGGTTAAGATTCGTCAGGGACAGGCATATGGGTTATCACTGGAATATTTTTTTAAAAGAAAACATGTACACCACCGACTTTCTGCTTTCTTGTTAGTAAAATCGTGTAGACTCTTTACTGGCAACTAATAGTTGTCTCTTGATATTTTGTCGATTTCGGTCTCCTTGATGAGACAAACGCAAATTTATTAATTTACCTTAATCCAAGTCTAATAGCAACCTTTAAAAAAAAATTATGTCATTAACTATCTAAAGTGTTAAATAAAAACTCATTGATTCCTCATCAAAAAATATGATTTTTTTTTCTATCAAGAGATAACAAAGTCAATGGCGCACATGTTTTTTTAGAACATCTTCCAGTGAAAGCCTAGCTGCACGTAAAGGGAAATTAAAATATCTTCCGTCTTCCGTTGCACATCATAATACGACCACCAGTAAACTCCATAAGACGACGTATGGTGTCATTGATGACGTGCAACGAAAGTTATTCCAATTTCCCATACCTGACAAATCTGTCGACATATTTTTAGCACTAAAATATGTAGCAGTTATAGTAACTCTTACACTCAATATAATCCCCTGTAGTTACGAAACAAAGCAGAATCGGAGCTATGTTCATATAAATAAATAAATCTTATTTTCACGTGAGGAATCTCCACACAGGACATGGCCCATGTGTTTTGGAACACCCCGTATATTGGGAGATTAGAGGCGGAACATGTAGAGGCGGTAGATTATATTCACTGTTTTTCTAATTTTACACAATACAAAACGATAAGTATTTAATTATTACTATTTTCTAATGAAGACGTATATTACTTATTAGAAAACCTAATGCATTTAACGGCAATTTTAGAACAAGAACCTGGATAACATGCCTGCCGGCTGGACAATTACGTTGCTTCTTATCGCTCCCAATTGCCTATGGAGTTTCTCTCTTATCCCACTAAACAATCTCTACGTCCGAATCTGCGTAATCCTTTGGGAGAAGCACGCCTCCGTTTTTGGGAGGAAGTTAAACCATGGGTTGGTCCATTGGTCAAGATAAAGCTACGATTTATACGGTTTACAGTCTTAAAGTTTTCAGGATTGTTTACAGGTTGACCTGACACGACTTTAAAAAACCTTCTTATCGTTTACCGTTCTTCGTTTGGTAGGTCTCTAGAAAAAAGATAATTTGGAGTAACGTGTGCTTTTTAAAGTGTAGTGATAAAGGGGTAATAGTTTTTGTTGCACAAGGGTGGCGCCTCTCATACGACGCGGAGGCTCCAAGGAGAACGGCAGTTTATATCGAAATTAAATTTTGGGAGCAAGAAATTAAATTTTACGATACAAGTGAGTTAACAGCATCATTAAGATACGCGTGCGAAAATTGCAAAACGAGTGCGTAGCACGAGTTGTGTAACCACACAAGTATCTTAATGGCGTAACTCGCGTGTATTGTACAATATTTTATCTACGTCTAACTATAAAAACACACAATCAATTTTAAAAATTATTGTACTTGACTATACCTAAGAAATAATATCCATAGAAAAATAGGTTGACATAACTCAACAATAGGTTATGAAATTCACGTAACATTGACATTTTTCATTGTTTTATTCACATTTGACTATTTGATACCTGCGAAATTGCGATGGTGTCAATATGTGCTTAACGCGTATCCAGAAAAAGATTCGCACGGCAACGAGAATACCAAAATCGACTGCTTGGCGTTTCACTAATCGCATACTTTCGCACACCGCTTTGAAAGCGTAACGTTTTTATGTCAAAGTTACAGAATTCGGGCCCTGAACTTTATGACTCAATTGGATGGAGTGAGATTATCGCGTTCTTGAACAGTTCAGAGCTGCACAACTGCGTGAATGGAGGACAGTAATTGTCGTGTGTACGAAGAGTACAGTCAATGTGTTTACGATGTGTCAACGATATAAGAGAGAAGAGTAAGAATTTTCCCAAGCGCATGAAGTAAAACGTCGCATTAAGTAGATATAATAAACTTTGGATTTTTTTCTCTCCGATTTACAACATCGCCATAGCGATTCACTTCTACACATGTAGGTAAATGCCGAGGGGTAAGCCGCTGACAAATTTCTGTACACTAATACCACGTATAATGGAAAAAATGCCAACTAATACCACGATTAATACTACTAATACCAAGTTATGTCAACATCTTGTACACCAAAATACACCAGCGGTTTACCCCTCCCTCCGTAAATGCTGACCCAAGAGCAGTGCCGCTTTATCCATTAGGCAAGATAGGCAGCTGCCTAGGGCGGCAGGCTGAATAACAAAATTTACTTGAATTTTATTAGTTGAAGGGGGCGGCAAAATAAATGGTGCCTAGAGTACCAAATCACCTTAACGCGGCCCTGCCCAAGCCTTCCTCTTCTCGATCCGGTATAAATCTATTATCTTAGCCTTAAATAAATTAGAATAAAATAAACTATGTTAAAAACTTTCATGTATACTACTGAAATGAAGATAATATATCTAAGCTAAATGTAATCTATTACAGTTGTAGTAAAATGAGTAACTAATTGTCGAAAATCCAGATCCAACCCTGATGCAACATTTTTTTGAAACGTCTACTTTGCGGTTTGAAATTTTGATGCAAAATCCGGCAATACCGCTCAGAAGAAATGTACCCACCCAACTTTTTTCTCTTTTTAATACATTTGATTTGCCATTAAGCTGTCTACATCACTGTCTTACACGTTAAAATCCAACCCGCAGAGTTGACCTGTCCCGATCGGTATACCTGTCCTAAAAATCAATTACCTTAATACCTTTGTTCAAATAACACCATGCATGGCAATGTGAATATGAGAGGAAATAATATTGTCAAGAAAAATGGCGCATCCGCCAGAAATTAAAAATGTATTACTGGTTGCCTGCACAACCGCAACGTATCCGCCAGAAATTAAAAGACTTTTTCAGGCGCCATCTTTTAGTCAAGTCGAGAAGTAATGGAATCAGACAATAGAATTGTCTGGTATGAAGAAGTACGCTTTCCGAGAATTGGGGAAATTTCGAGAAGCAGTCAATAGAGTATATAAGCCGGAGCCATCGACCACTGAGACAGTTTTTTGAAATTTGAATATACCGCGTGGAAATTGAAAATCGGACAATTTGGTGAAGGAATCTTATAAATAGTTAGTTGTTGTGTGTTATAAGTTAGTAATTGTGTATAAAGTAAGAAAAATAAATTCGTTAAGTATTTTATCGTGAGTTTAAATTAGTGGACCCACGGAATCCGTAACAATTGGTGTCAGAAGTGGGATTCAAGAGGATTTTAAGAAAAATTAAAGTGGATTAGAAGATTTTTAGACCGAATTAGAGTATTTTTTATGGTTGGTACAAGGGAGCAGGCAGAAAATGGAGGAAGTAAGCAAATTATTGGGCGATTTATGGAGAATATGAGAGAGAGAAAGGCAGAAGAACAAGAGAGAGGTTGCGAAGAGAGAAAGAAGAGAGGAACAAGACCGTCTACAGAAATGGCTTATGGAAAATCAAGAAAAATGTTAGAAAGTTTAGAAGCGCGTCAAAAGAAAGAAAAACAAGAAGAACAGGACCAGCAAGACAAAATTTTCGAAGATTTGAAAATTCAACGACAACAAGACAAACAAGAAGAACAGGACCGGCTTTGAGAAAATTCTCGAAGATTTCAAAGTTCAACGAGAGCACGACAAACAAGAAGAACAGGACCGGCTTCAGAAAATTCTTGAAAATCAAGAAATTAGACAAGAACGGTTGGAGAAAATTGTTGAAGATTTAGAAGTGCGTCGCCAGAAAGAAAAATTTGAAGATCAGGACCGTCTTAAGAAAACTTTGGAAAATCAGGAATTTCGACTACAGAAGAATTTTGAAGACCTGGAAAAACGGCAGGAAAATCAACTTCAAGAAGCCGTAGAGGATCTTGAGGAACGCCTTCAGCAGAAAATGGACAAATTAGAGATGGACCTACAGAAGACCAAGGCACAAGTAAGAACACCTGGCGTTCATGGAACTTTGAACCTCAAGGCCCCGACCTACGATGGACAAACCACCTGGACGATGTACCACCGCCAGTTTGAAGCAGCGGCTGCTGCCAATGGATGGACTGACCAGGAGAAAGCAGCGGCACTTGTCATCGCGCTGCGCGGCCTGCCCTGAACTGCTGCAAACTATTCCTGCAGCCCAACAGCAGGAATACGAAAACCTTGGTCGCTGCACTGGACAGAAGATATGGCGACCAACATCGACGTCAACTTTACCAGGCCCAGATCAAGACACGCCTGCAGAGGTCCGGAGAGATCTGCAGGAATTTGAAGCAGACTTACGTCGGCTGGTACACCTGGCATATCCAGAAGCACCGGAAGGATTTAGGGAGGAACTCGCTGCTCAGTGCTTTATCAGCGGACTGAGGGACAACGAATTAGAGAGGGCGCTGCAAATATCCCGATTTTCTACCAGCAGCGAAGCACTGGTCAGGGCGCTGGAAATCGAAGCTGCTTTTAGCGCCATCCCTAGACCGAAGATAAGATCGGTAGCGGTCGAGGAACAGCCCGAAAACACTCACAGAGGTTTGGAGGAGATGTGTAAGAAAGTCGACAAACTATGTGAGCTACTAATAAACAAGGGAGTCAGCAACACCCAGACAGAAAACCAGAGAAGATTCCAGGACATAAGGTGCTTTAGAGGTGGCAGGAATGGCCACATTAAACGGTATTGCCGCGTTCAAATGCGATCCCGTTCACCATCCAGAGAACGTAGGCACCAGGAAAACTAAAATCAGTCAATACTAAGGGGCGAGTATTGACTGGGGAGAACAGAGCCCCAAGGATTTTTTCCATTAGAAATCTAGGAAGAACCGCTGACAGTTTGGTGATCGACGGGAAAGTCAATGGAAAGGGAATCCGAATGACAGTGGACACTGGCGCTATGGTTTCGTTGGTGCGGGCTAACTCAGTGCAAGGATTGAAGCTGGTGCCTCTGAGAAGAAGAGTGTGTTTACGTACAGTTACGGGGGAAATGGCCGTTGTACGGAGAGGCTATCGTCGAACTGAAGTTAGGAAATTTGAAGTTCCAGCATAGCGTTTTAGTGGCAGATATTGAAGATGACTTCATCTTGGGCATGGATGTGATTCGTCAACATGGATTTTCGTTCGATCACCAGAGAAATATCTTAAATATTGGAAATGAAGAGTTCATGTTATCTCCAGACGAGGGACCAGGCAGAATGGATGTAAGATCAGCGGAAACTGTGGTGATACCTGGTAATACCGAGAAGATCGTATTCGGTAAAGTGGAGAAAATCGCTGGGTGCTGTGTTGGACTGGTACAAAGTGGCGACAAGAAACAAGATAGGTACTTAGTAGGAAAGTCATTGGTGAACACCGACAAGAATATACCGATCAGAATTGCGAATGTTTTCCCGAATTGTGTCAAGATTCAAAAAGGTGACAAGATAGCCATCTGCGAACCTGTAAGAAGTGTCACCCGATGTGATGAAGTGTCGTCAGCTGTTACACAAATGGCATCCAAAGAAACACTAAAACATCTAGAACAGCCATGGGATCACCTAACATATGAGGAGAAACAGAAGGCTAAGCAGTTCCTGCGAAAGCATGGCGGTATTTTTGAGAAAAATAACAGTGGAAAACGGATTTTGTGAAGCACCGGATTAATACTGGTCATGCTCAGCCGATTCGACAACGTCCTAGAAGGGTGCCCCTTTCCAAACAACAAGAAATGGAGACAATGGTAGATAAGATGCTAGAAGATGGAGTTATCGAAGAATCATCGAGTCCATGGTCATCTCCTGTTGTTTTGGTGACGAAGAAAGATGGTAGTACACGATTCTGCGTGGACTATCGGAAGCTCAATGACGTCACTAAGAAGGACAGCTACCCACTGCCACGTATAGACGACACGTTAACCACACTGGCAGGTTCGTGCTGGTTCTCCACTCTCGACTTAAAGAGTGGATACTGGCAAGTTGGTCTGGACGAGGAAGACAAAGAAAAGACGGCTTTTTCTACAGGAAACGGACTATACCAATTCAAGGTCATGCCGTTTGGATTATGCAATGCTCCAGCCACTTTCGAACGTCTCATGGAGGTGGTGTTAAGAGGATTAACTTGGAAAACGTGCTTGGTTTACCTCGACGATGTATTGGTTATGGGAAGAACTTTTGAGGAGCATTTGCGAAATCTAGAAGAAGTCTTCGGCCGCATACGGAATGCTCACCTGTACTTGAACCCGAAGAAGTGTAGCTTATTCCAGCGACAAGTGGAATTTTTGGGCCATGTAGTCTCAGCAGACGGAATTTACACTGACCAGAAGAAAATCGCTGCAATCAAGGATTGGCCTAAACCTCGCGACAAACATGAACTTAGAAGTTTTCTGGGTTTATGCACCTATTACAGAAGATTTGTCAAGGGATTTGCCAATATAGCTGCACCCTTACATAGACTTACAGGTGATGAAGTCGGCTACGAATGGAACACCGATTGTGATGTAGCCTTTGGAAGACTTAAGGCGGCTTTATGTTCAAGTCCTATTCTAGCCTACCCGCAACAACAAGGGAGGTATATCCTGGATACCGACGCCAGCAATATCGGCATAGGTGCAGTGCTATCACAAGTGCAAGATGGCGAAGAACGAGTGATAGAATATTACAGTCGAGTTCTATCCAAACCAGAAAGGAATTACTGCGTTACCCGGAAGGAGCTGCTAGCAATTGTGAAGGCAGTTGATCATTTTCATAAATATCTGTACGGCCAAGAATTTTTAATTAGGACAGATCATGCGGCTCTCAAGTGGCTTATGGAGATGAAACAACCTGAAGGTCAAATAGCACGATGGCTCGAGAAGCTCCAACAGTATCACTTTACCATCCAACATCGTGCTGGAAAAATGCATGGTAACGCAGACGGTTTATCCAGAAGACCCTGTCAAACCGATTGTAAGCACTGCTGTAAAACGGAACAACGTGAAGGCACTGTCATGATAAGGAGTTTTAAACTTGGAACCGATGAACAGTGGACGACACACAATTGAGGAAAGATCAAATGGAAGATCCAGACATCGGAGCAATACTACGGCTCAAGGAAGGTAACGGCGAGAGACCACCGTGGCAGGATATTGCGGACAGAGGGCTCGTTTTCAAAGCTCTCTGGGCTCAGTGGAATTCACTGGTTATTGAGAATGGATTGTTAAAGCGCACATGGGAAAGTGCGGATGGCAGCACAGTAACAACTCAGTTACTGGTACCAAGGAAGAAAGTTACCCAGGTATTGGAAGAAATTCACGGTGGTAAAACTGGAGCCCATCTTGGGGTAAACAAGACCTTGAGCAAGCTGAGAGATCGCTTTTACTGGGTGGATTATTGCGAAGATGTCAAGAAATGGTGTCGACAATGTAAAATTTGTGCAGCCAGCCAAGGACCAAGCACTCGATCTAGGGGAAAAATGAAACAATATAACGTTGGACTGCCATTCGAAAGAATCGCTGTTGACATTGCAGGCCCATTCCCTGAAACGCACAAGGGCAACAAGTACGTTTTAGTGGCGATGGATTATTTCAGTAAATGGCCAGAAGTTTTTGCCATTCCAAACCAAGAAGCATCGACTGTAGCTGAAGTATTAGTCAATAATGTCTTCAGTAGATTTGGAATTCCCTTAGAGCTTCACACTGACCAAGGAAGGAACTTCGAGTCAAGACTGTTCCAGAAGATGTGTGATCTGCTTGGTATTCACAAGACTAGGACAACAGCTTTACATCCGCAGTCTGATGGGATGGTCGAAAGATTCAATAAGACCATTGAAGAACACCTCTCGAAAATGGTGGCCGAACATCAAAGAGATTGGGATCAACACATACCGCTGTTCCTAATGGCGTATAGAAGTGCAGTTCACAACACCACCGGACTTTCACCATCGAAGATTTTATTTGGTCGAGAATTACGGTTGCCTTGTGACTTGGTGTTCGGATCACCAGACGACGGCACCACAAATGTAGAGGACTACGCGGATGAACTGAAGGAAAGGTTAATGGAAATTCATAAGGCCGTAAGAAGTAAGATTACGCTAGCCAGTGACCGGATGAAAGCTCGTTACGACCTCAGAGCCAATTCTACGGGATTTCAACAGGACGATATGGTATGGTTATATAACCCACAGCGCAAGAAAGGGAGGTCCCCAAAGTTAACTCCAGCATGGGAAGGTCCTTATACAGTCATCAAGAGGATAAATGATGTTGTGTACCGGATTCAACGCAGCCCTAGAAGTAAGATGAAAGTAGTTCATCTGGATCGATTGAAGAGATACCAGACAGGAAACCTTGATCGGGACGATCAAATTTGAGAAGGGGCTAATATTGTCAAGAAAAATGGCGCATCCGCCAGAAATTAAAAATGTATTACTGGTTGCCTGCACAACCGCAACGTATCCGCCAGAAATTAAAAGACTTTTTCAGGCGCCATCTTTTAGTCAAGTCGAGAAGTAATGGAATCAGACAATAGAATTGTCTGGTATGAAGAAGTACGCTTTCCGAGAATTGGGGAAATTTCGAGAAGCAGTCAATAGAGTATATAAGCCGGAGCCATCGACAACTGAGACAGTTTTTGAAATTTGAATATACCTCGTGGAAATTGAAAATCGGACAATTTGGTGAAGGAATCTTATAAATAGTTAGTTTGTTGTGTGTTATAAGTTAGTAATTGTGTATAAAGTGAGAAAATAAATTCAAAGTTAAGTATTTTATCGTGAGTTTAAATTAGTGGACCCACGGAATCCGTAACAATATTGATGTCACTAGTCTAAAAAATGAGCGATTCGGAAGGTATTCCCTCTGACATTGAAGAGGCATTCAGAGCCATTTCTGGATTGCTTCCAGCAAGATCGAAACAGAAGTATGAATATACATACTCTAAGTATGAAAAATGGTGCGCCGAAAAAAAAGTACACAACTATGGAAATGAAAAAATATTCATAACATATTTTTCCAATTTATCCGCTACTTATAAGCCTTCGTCTCTCTGGGCTTTCTATTCAATAATGATACGTACTATGATATCTATTAAAATGAATATATGTACTTCACCAGGCATTTACTTCAAAGATTGTTCAAACTATATCATTAACATTTATAATAAATAAGTTTTCATGATTTTATAATTATCAATAGAACATTTTATTTGTATTTAGTGCAAAGTAAATGTTTTACAAAATATTTTTTTCTCTTTGGTAATCATCTAAAAAAGGAGTGCGGTAATGAAAATGCATGAGTTAAGAGCTTCTTAACTCACTGACGTAGATAAAAATATATAAAGTTCTACAGGGTGTTTCCAAAAAAAGTTACCCATCAAAGCTGTTTTTTTTGTAATGGACACCCTATATTAATAGATTTTCGGACTCTAGGAAAAAAATAAAACTGAGTTTCATTAAAGAAGCATATGCCTAAAATATGTATAAAGATTCTGATATATTTCGCATTTTGTGAAAATGAAAAATAAATTTTAAATTCATCAGCTATCATAATTGTATTTTGTCCTATATATTATAATAACCACCGTATTTTAAATCAAATTACAACTTGACCCAAAACGTTATACAGGGTGAGACAAAATTAATATTGAACATTGTTCACTTTTAAAAGCAAGTTACTGCTTTATTTTAAATGATACACCCAGTATATAATGCCAATTTTTTTTTATTTTAATGGAGAGTTAGTTTTAGTTTAATGGAGAATTAATATATCTTCAAAATATTATTAAGATTACCTACCCCTTTGACAAAGATTTCCCTAGATATTTTCATTTTTATGATTTTAGAATCTAGGTGGCTGTGATATAGCTTTTGTTAATTTAACAAAAATTTAAGGATGCCGAGTAAAACATTCAACGGCAATAAAAAAGGCTCCTTTGAGACATATTTTAATTATGACAGAATTAAAACTGGACGCCGTTTTTTTTTACCATACGGTAGAAGTAGTTTGTTTTGGAATCCTGTTAATGTATAAAATTTATTATAATTAAACCGCGTAATCGAGCATATGGAAAAATCGTCGTGAATTTTGACATAAATAAACAAATATCTGGTTTTTATGATGAAGTTGCTTTTGTAAATTATTCGGTGTTTGTTTTCGTATCTTTGAAATGGTCTGGTGTGTCGTATAAATAAGTCTCGTCGCAAATTTACAAATGGATTCGGTCAACAAACCCATAAAATGAAAACGAAAATTAATGTATGTTTCGCGTTTTTCCTTTTGGCCGAAACACAAACGCCATTTCAAATGGCGGAACAGTATAATAAACATACTACTGGTCTTAGACAAAAGTAAATGATCTATAAATATCACACGTCCTATCTAGGGACTTGATTTTATATTATTTCGACAATCTATTTGAGTCGTGAGATAAATAGGACGACTTACCACTGTGTGAAAATTTTTAGGAATTTGCTAATACATTTTTAGTTTTTATTATTACCAGATGGTTCTATATTCTGATGCACAGTTAATCACCGCGACATTATAGATCTATTGTGTCCCCTGTTTTATACCTCATTAATTAGTGATGTAAAATTTCCAGAAATACATTTTCGGAAATATTTCTTTTTAAATTTATTTGGAAATATATGGAAATATTGGAAATATATGAAATATTTAAAAAAATAAGAAAAACTGAAATATTTATTTATAAAAATCATAACAAAACATCGCAAAACACAAAATGCTTATACATAAACACAAATAAAGAGTTATTCTTCAAAGTAAAAAATAAATTAAGATTAAATTTGTATAAAAAAAATTATTTTTGACACACTAGTCGAGCAAGAGGCATATCTTCATCGCTGTCATCAGCATCACACTCAATAACATCTTCTTGCCAGTCTACTTCCTCAAAATCTTCAATAGTATCTGAAATAAAAATTGATCTATTGCCGTTTCCTATTTTCTTTAGCAAGTTTTCATTGTGGGATACATAGAGTAGCTTAGCGGCTCTATCATTAGTAAGCCTGTTTCTCTTTTTTGAATGAATATGCCTATAAACGCTAAAACTGCGTTCCGTGGCAGCCGAAGATGCTGGCATCATGATTTCAAGTAAACGAAACTTGAGCCATGCATTTTACGACATAAATTTATACGAACTTTTTTACTTATTTTTATTTGCAGAATAAGCTCGCTGTTGGTTATCCACCGTATAGAGAAAGACTACCGATTAAATACAGGGGTTGTCATGGTGACCTATCAAAATAAACCATATTGATTGGTTAAAAATTACTGATGTGAAATCATTCATAGAAAATAAATAATAGATAAATTCTACTTTGTTATAGAAAACTGAAATAAAAATAACACCACGAGACCTAGAAATTTTAGGTCTGTCGCACGTGGCATTCGAACCGGTTTCAGTTCAAATTTCCTTCCAATTTCCACCAGAATTTCCCCGGCTGGATCGTCATTTCCACCGAAAATAATTCGAGCAAACTCTTTTGCATATAGATGGCGTGCCGCTACATGCTATTTCCTTCGACAAAACAAGATATTTGTATATGTAAATACACCTGTCTAACGTTTCACTGAAGATTTTTCTTCCACTCTTTGGATCTAAAACCTCAGACATTTTAACGGGCAATAGATTAAATATAAAAATATATAGGGTGGTCCGAACTGTACTCCGGAAACTTCGGCAGCGTATTCTGGAAATAAAAATAAGTAGAAAAGTTCATAAATATATGTCCTAAAATGCTTAGTTTCGAAGAAGGGTGTAGAAATTTCATTTTTATTTCGATTTTTTCCAAATAGTTTCTAAAGTAACGTCATTATTTAGATAAAAATTGATGTTTGGGAGTTATTTGGCATCAGAAATTTGATTTTGATGTCAATACTACTTGTAGGGGGCGCCACCTATACATACGTTGAAAGCGCGACAGGGCCACAACAGAGGAGCTCAGACAGATTTATGAAGAGAAAAGGCGTCTCCTGCGAAACACCATCAGCTCGAGTAAGCGAGAATGCTGGAAGGAACTCTGTGCGGAAGTGGACCTGCAGCCGTGGGGCAGACCTTATAAAACGGTCATGCATAGGATTAAAAGCCTACCCTCAACAACACCAACTTGTCCCGACATGCTGCACAGAATAGTGGTACACCTATTCCCGGAAAAACCAGAACTCCCCGAATTCCACCCAGAATGGAGAAATGGATATCCCCGGGGTAACCATAGAAGAGCTCACGAAGGCCTGTACTAGGTTGCAGAATGGCAAGGGTACCAGGACCAAGCGGCATACCCAACATCGCACTCAAAAGTGCAATTGCCGCGAGACCGGACATGTTTATAAGCATGTACGACGCCTGCCTGCAGCGAGGCATATTTCCGACCCGATGGAAGCAGCAACGACTGGTTCTTCTCCCAAAAGGGAAGAAGCCACCGGACGACCCAGCATCTTTTCGTCCACTTTGCATGCTGGATTCGGAGGGGAAAAACTTGGAGCGGATAGTGGCCGACAGATTGGAGCAATCGATCCTCAACTTTCTGAATTCCAATTCGGATTCAGGAAGGGGAGATCGACCATCGACGCACTGGAACTCGTCACGGACATCGCAAAGGAAGCCATCTCAGGAAAGAGATGGAAAGGCGGTTCCAAAATGTATTGCCTCATCATCACCTTGGACATCAAGAACGCGTTCAATTCAGCCCGCTGGGATCGCGTTATGGAGGCTCTCGAGCACATGGGTTTACCCTACTACCTACGAAGGATGGTCAGATCATATTTTAGCGATCGACCTCTGCTTTACGAGACGGAGCAGGGAGCAGCGGTGCATGGGGTCACGGGAGGGGTACCTCAGGGCTCTGTTCTGGGGCCACTCTTGTGGAATGTTATGTACGACGGTCTGCTCCACCTTGAATTACCGGCCAACACAAAACTCGTGGCTTTCGCGGACGACGTGGCGGTTGTACTTGTGGCGAAATACTTGGAGGAACTGGAAGCTGCATTCTCCATCACCATCAGGAGGATAAGACAGTGGATGCAATCGGCAGACCTGTCGCTGGCGGAGCATAAGACCGAAGCACTCCTAGTGAGTAGCCGGAAGAAAATGGAGACCATCACCATCAGAGTAGGCGACCATGATATCCAGTCGAAACCCCATATCCGGTACCTTGGAGTGAGAGGCATGAGTACCTGGCATGAGAGGCTCAACTACAAGGAGCATATCTCCAGCGTCACCAAGACGGCGGGAGCAGTTCAGGACCCAGGCAAACCCAGAGACGATTGCTTGCAACAGTAATTACCTCCGTCCTGCTATACGGAGCACCGATGTGGTCAGAATCGCTGGAACTAAAAACATATTGCAGGACAATGACATCAGTCCACCGACTCTCAGCGATCAGAGTGGCGTCAGCATACCGGACGGTATCACAGGATGCAGTGAGTGTAGTGGCCTCATGCCTGTCTATCGACATCTTGGCGGGAGAACGCCAGCGACAACACCGTAAGAAGAAAGCCGAGCAGCGACAGGTCTTCTGTGAAGAAGAGAGGCCTGAAAGTCATCGTCTCTGGCAAGTGAGATAGGACAGCTCGACGAAAGGTCGGTGGACACATCGACTAATCCCGGATGCCACCAAATGAATCACCCGTGTGCACGGGGAGGTTGGATTCTACATTACCCAACTGTTGACTGGGCATGGATGCTTTCGAGCATACTTGCACAGATTCAAGAGAAGTGACTCCCCGAACTGTCACCATTGCCGCGTGGTGACCGAAGATGCGGAGCATGGGTTCTTCCGATGCCCTCTATACGAGGAGATACGGATGGAATTTGAGAGAAATCTAGGCTTGTCCATCAGCCCAGAAAATATAGTGGACTGCATGCTGAAGAGTCAATCGGCATGGAAAAAGGTAGCGGAGTATGCTGAGACCATACTCAAGGATCTTCGCACCACCTACGAAGAATAGACAGCAGTAACACTAAATAAGAACGCCCCTGCGAAGTAGTACCGTATGATCGAATAAAAATGGCGTCCAGTTGGCTTGGAAATGACGATTGATGACATTTCCCATATAAATTTACATATAAAATGACAGCGATCTTCATTTCATAGCCATCGCTGACGCCGTTTTTATTCGATCATACGGTATTTACAAAGAGTGCCGCCAGGGAAAGAACGTTCCTGGAGAGAGGACAGAGGTGTAGGTTAGGTTTTAGTGAGGTAAAAATCCCGCATAACTCGTCTGGTATATAGTAGGTTTTCCCAGGCGAGTACCTGTTGCAGGTTTCCCCCTTCACCTCTTAAATCTATAAAAAAAAACCTATACATACGTTTTAACTGTTTTGAAGAGTAATAACTTTTCGTTCATACCTGTATAAAACTAATGAGTAAAAAATATACATTTACGACGTTTTTTACGTAAAAAAGGTCTTTTGTTAAAAATGGCTACGAGAAATGGTTTTCGACATATTTGGAATCGAAATTATTAATAATCATCATTGACATCTTACTACACTAAATAGTTATTAGACTGATATCATAAATTTGAAATGTTTTTGTGGCAAAAATTCAACCGAAACTGTTTTATCGTCATTTTTTGAAAGAAAAATTTTTGAATTTAAAAAAATTAAAAGTTTCCAAATTTATCATTTCAGTCAAATAACTATCTACTCAACATGATTATTTTTTGTCAATAATGACATGTATTGACTATTTTTATTCTAAATATCTTGAGATCGGTTGCTCGTAGCGATTTTTATCAAGAGACATTTTTTAAGTAAAAATCACTGAAATATATATTTTCTCACTCAGTAGTTTTATACAGCTACAGACGAAAGTTATTACTATTCAAAACAGTTAAAACACATGTAGGTAGCGCCTCCTACAAATAGGAGCCATATTGACATCAAAATCAAATTTCTCCTGCCAAAAAACTCCCAGACATCAATTTTCATCCAAATATTGACATTACTTCAGAAGTTATTTGGAAAAAATCGAAATAAAAATGAAACTTTTACACCATGTATTTCCGAAACTAAGCATTTTAGGACATATATTTATATAAACTTTTTTACTTATTTTTATCTGCAGAATATGCTGCCCAAGTTTCCGGAATACAGTTCGGACCACCCTGTGTAAAAGAATTATAGTTTATTTTTTTGGTGGTTTTTTGAGATTCACAGGTATAGATAAACAAGAATACAATATTTACCTTGTATTGATTGTTTATGTGTCAAAATTCAAAGCACGTTTGATTATACAACTTTTTGAATATATTGTTAATTGGACTGTTACTCAGAACACCGACAAATAATTATTGATTTAACAAACATAAAAACAATATCATATTGATTTAAAACAATTATTTTTAAAATGCTTTGTTTTTTTTTAATTTAATTAATTTAGTTTAATTATAATATGGTTCTCCCATTTTAATTTCATTAACAGACTGGAAAATTAAACGAATTATTAGTTCTGCAAAAATAATATATTATGGGAAAATATTAAATAATTAACAATTTATTAAAAAAAGCACCTGATTTAATTGGTTTCATTTTTGGAATAAAATAATAAATAATATAGTAAAAAAGAAATTGATACGTAGTACCACGCTAAGGCAGCTTTTTGTGTTCTATTTGAAAACGACGGCGGGTGGTAAAAGACCACCAAACTCACAATGAAGTAGTTATTATATACCATAAAAGATAAATAAAAAACTTTTTTGATCCTTTTCTTTAAGGAGGCACTGACTTAAAACACTGCACTTTCATTAGTGGTAAATAAATAAAAACGATTTTTATGTTAAATAAACTTATTATATCTTTTAATTTATATTATTATAATTATATAGGGTGTTTCAAAACAAATGCGAAAAACTTTAGGGGGTGATTCCTTGTTCAAAATAAAGGGTAGTTTGCTTTATAAACGTTGGGTCAAAAGTCAACCATTAGGGAGATATCGCGGTACAAAGATGGCGGAAAAATAATGTTTTTATTTTTTATCTTGAAAACGAAAAGAGATAGACTAATGAAATTTTATGGAAGCATTACTGTTATGAAACACACTTTCAGGTAATTTTTTACTTTTTAAAATAAGTGGAAGGGGTTGAAATAAACTACCCCTATCATTCTTGTTAACGAAATTTAAAGAAAAATCTTATCAAACACATGCAAATGCTTTAATTTGGATAGTTTAGTTTATTTCGAAACTTTTTTACCTCTTGTGTTTTTTTGATAAAACTCACCGATTGGAAATTAAAAAATAAAATGTAAAGCATTACATGTCAGGACAAAAAACATTTTTAGATTAAGAATCTAGTGATAATAACGATAATAATAATCATCTAGATAATAACGTATTGCAGTAGAGTAATGTCAAATAAAATAATATTAGGAACATCCTAAAAAGTAACAGCGGCCGACTAGATTTTTTCCTAAAAAAATTACAGCAGCCCACTAGATTCTTTATCAGAAAATGTTTTTGTCCTGACATGTAATGCTTTACATTTTATTTTTTAATTTCAAATCGGTGAGTTTTATCAAAAAAATACAAGAGATCAAAAAGTTTCTAAACAAACTAAGCTATCCAAATTAGTTTTTTTTGCATGTATTTGATAAGATTTTTCTTTAAATTTCGTTATCAAGAATGATAGGGGTAGTTCATTTCAACCCCTTCCAGTCATTTTAAAAAAGTGAAAAAATTACCAGAAAGTGTGTTTTCATAACAGTAATGCTTCCATAAAATTTTATTAGTCTATCTCTTTTCGTTTTCAAGATAAAAAATAAAAACATTATTTTTCCGCCATCTTTGTACCGCGATATCTCCCTAATGGTTGACTTTTGACCCAACGTTTATGAAGCAAACTACCCTTTATTTTGAACAAGGAATCACCCCCTGAAGTTTTTCGCATTTGTTTTGAAACAACCTGTATATTATTATTTAACTGATTTTATTACATACAATTATTGTAATGTATTTTATATCTATAATTTGTAGATACCGGGTGCGGCCTTAACATTGGCCCACCCCTATATTTTTTTTTCAGATAAAAAAACGAGATTTGGTATGTTAGTATATGACATAAATTAGGATTGATTGATGTATTCAATTGTTTTCGGTCATTTCCTGTTTCATCGGAAATTACTACAACATTTGATTTTCAAATGGCATCCTCGGTATTTTTTTACTTTATTCGAAATAGAAAGAATAGAAATAAAAAGAAAATGAGACTCTGAATAGAATGACATATCATTTGTTAATTTTTGAGATGCTCAAGTTAGCATTTGGGAAAAGCATTTTTTTACGAATAATTTGATACCACACACTTGGTATTTCGAGTCAAATTGTCGTTATGAACCGCATGTTACAATTTCAAATAAACCATATGTGAAAATGTCAAAAGTTGACATATGATATTATGTCATTCCATTCATAGTGTCATTTTCTATCGAATAAAGTAGAAAAATACCGAGAGTACCATTTAAAAATCAAAAGTGGTAGTCATTTCCGGTGAAACAAGAAGTGACCGAAAACAATTGAATATGTCAATCAATTCTAATTTATGTCATATACCAAATCTCGTTTTTTTATTTGAAAAATTTTTATATTATGTTATCGTTATCAGAAGCAATAAGCAATGTTGAATGATGAAGAAAATGTTCAATTATATCGAAGAGCTTTAGAACAAACCCTCTTTGAAACAGACTCGGTTTGAAACTTGTTTGAAACAGCCCCTTTAAGACATCCGCCATCTTGTATTTAGTAAGCCAGAATGAATCCAGCCCTTCTATTAATAAATATAAATGCGTGTTATAAATTGTAAGATTATAATAAAACAACCAATAACTTCAATCAACATTCGCTATTCCAGGATCTTTGTTTATTCAGAAAAATATCAAGACAAAAATGGAAAACAACAAAACCAATTTATTTCGTCTTATAACTTATTCCCGTTTTGATTTGAATATCTGGCGAAGTCTGGAAGCGCCGCCTGCGACTGCGTCGTTTCCATTTTCCATTAATGGAAAGGACCGTTCCATGTCGAACAATTTAAAATTTAAAACTCTTACGGCCCTGCGTCAAAATATGCGTCCTTTATATGCGAAAACGACACGGCGCGGCGTGACTTTTGTTCCTTTTTAAGCCGTTTTTCCTTTTTATTTTCCTTCTTTCCATGGCTAAAGAAAACATAAGATGAATGAAAGCGACCCGGATATATATTTTTCTCCCCTCTGTCAATGGGGAATTCCTTATTAATCGGTTTACTTTGGGGATGGAGAAGGTGAAAGAAAAAAATAAAGGAAATGTTAAAGAATAAAAAATGATTAGGGTAATACACGTGGATGGGCTGTTTTGTAAAAACATTATTGAATAAGCTTAGCTTTAGCTTATTAGTTTAAAAGTTTTAGTCGTTTGCAATGAATAACAAAATATTTAAAAAATGTCTATACCTATGGGGCGGATTCATCTCTCCAAAGAATCCTATATGGGTATTTCGCCACTGCACTGCAAGAAAATCTACAAAATAAAATAGTTATTTTTTGTAAACACTTCTGCAAACCTTTGCCTTGCCCGCCTTCAAAAGCGTCAGCAACAAAATTCACCTGAGGGCGCCACATTACGGGCAACAAAAATGATCAAAATTGGGTTTGCACAGGGTCGGGCGTCACAAAATTGCGACCATGTTTTTTAATATTTCGAAATAATTTTTGTTTCACTTTATTAAGGAAGCTTCCGGACATGCTCGTAATTAGTTTTAAAATCGATATGAATCCATTTAATGCTAAAAAAATTACTTATAAAATCATCTTTTTTTAGGGTGTTTTAGGGGTAAATTTGAAACAGTTTGAGTTGAGTTTGGGGAAGGAAATTTAATTATAAGCACGTCTTAAGATGTATACAAACAAATAAAAAAAGATTCGTGAAGAAAGGTCACATGGTTTTTGCAGCGTTTTGTGACAGCCAAACCCTTACAAATGCTAGGCTAGCGCCAGTGAGAAGGAGAGCCTTAACAAACTTTTGACTTTTCCACTAATTATACTTCAAAATTTGCGAGGAATGTCATTTTGGCCTTTGATTATCACCCGTCAAGAAAAATTTTGGTTAGAAATCAAAAGTTTATTGTTTTATAAGCTAAATATTAAGATTTCTCTATGGATACAACAGACTACCGCAAGCTGTTGCTAGGATATTTTATTAATTTTAATTGTGTTTTTTAGTTGTGAATGATCGTAAACTAAAAAGTATAAAGTGTAATTGAAACCACTAATTTATTCTACTAATTTCGAGGTTCTGAATAAAGGTGTACAAATATAGTTGGTATTATATACCTATATATATTCCTGTCTAATAATAAATTTTAAATACCATTTTTATGTCACAAAGCTTTTATTTTTCGTAATATTTCCGTTGATGTGAATAATATTTAATATATTTAATTCCCATGTAATAAAATAAAACACGCTTGGAATGAAATTAAACAGTTTAAAATACGCACAATAATGACACTAATACGTTATACGAACGTAATTATAAATTAAAATAATAAATATTATATATGAAATATGGTAATTATGACATTATTCAATGTCTAGCTAAATAATATATAAATATGCGAGGGATAAAAATGGCAAAATAACAAAAATAAATGTTATATATCTATTACGACATTTATTACAATGTATTTTACTTCAAATGATTTCTATATTTATTGTTTTCAATGAATTACCATATTCGGAATATCTGGATTTAGTATTCCATATTTAACTTTTGTAAATGGGCTTGTGATATTAAAAGAATATTTATTTATATAAATAAATTTTCTTTTAATATTTAATAGGGTTTTAATAATTTATTTAGGATTTCCATAAAAGCTTTTGGATATTCCGGACAAGTGAATTCTGAAATCTGGATAAAATCCGGACGTCGCAAAAAAGAAACTAAAATTATTTATGAACTTTTATAGGACGCAAATAATTAGCCCGGAAATCATCAAATAATAAACCAAAAAAACATTCACTTTCCAGGAGTGCACCAAAAATAATAGGTACTTTTGAACATGCGTCGGTTAAATCGAGCTGTAGCCTCGTAAAGACTAAAAGATTGAACAAAGTAACTGAGACATTAAAGGTACGCGCACATTGAACAGAGCCGCATTCGCTGCACTCACCGCACCAATCGCACTTTTTTTTCTTGTCGCGCACACTGAGCCGTACCTAACGCGCCGCGTTATTCGCTATTTTGTTTCTTTTTGCCCCTACTACACCCAGGCCAGTTCCTGGGGTATCTGGCGCTTACATGCAGCTTTTGGTGCGCCCTTTTTATATTTAAATCAATTATATATTTTAATCTTAATCTCAAAAATTTAAAGAATTTATATTCTGCGACTAACGAGCAATATGTATTTGGAAATGTAAAAAAAACTATTCTAATTAAAGTATAAAAACATTTATTAAATAAATAAAACAAACAAAACAACAAACATTTAGTAACAAAAATAGTACCCTAAAGAAAAAAACTAACCCATTTTATATGAAATACATAAAAACAATAAACTAAAATTCGGACATAATACACATGTACTGATTTCTTTCGAAAATGGACAACTATGAAACTATGAACCCTTCCCGGACACAAACGGTACATTCTGAGACAGGAAATTGTAGAGAGAAACAAGCTCTATAACATAGAATACAACATTTTAATGAACAGTGCTTTCCATAAAATCAATAAAATGAAAAAAATACGAAATTAATACACATGTACTGATTTCTTTCGAAAATCGACAACTATGAAACTATGATCCCTTCCCTGACACAGACAGTACATTGTGAGACAGGAAATTGTAGAGAGAAACAAGCTCTATAACATAGAATACAACATTTTCATGAACAGTGCTTTCCATAAAATCAATAAAATGAAAAAAATACGAAATTAATATACATGTACTGATTTCTTTCGAAAATCGACAACTATGAAACTATGATCCCTTCTCCGACACAAACAGTACATTGTGAGACAGGAAATTGTAGAGAGAAACAAGCCCTATAACATAGGATACAACATTTTAATGAACAGTGCTTTCCATAGTATCAATAAAATGAAAAATATACGAAATAATATACATGTACTGATTTCTTTCGAAAATCGACAACTATAAAACGATGAACCCTTCCCGGACACAAACGGTACATTGTGAGACAGGAAATTGTAGAGAGAAACAAGCCCTATAACATAGGATCAACATTTTCATGAACAGTGCTTTCCATAAAATCAATAAAATGAAAAACCACAAACATTTAGTAACAAAAATAGTACCCTAAAGAAAAAAACTAACCCATTTTATATGAAATACGGTCAAACAATAAACTAAAATTCGGAAATAATACGCATGTACTGATTTCTTTCGAAAATCGACAACTATGAAACTATGAACCCTTCTCGGACACAAACGGTACATTCTGAGACAGGAAATTGTAGAGAGAAACAAGCTCTATAACATAGGATACAACATTTTCATGAACAGTGCTTTCAATAAAATCAATAAAATTAAAAATATTCGAAATAATATAAATGTACTGATTTCTTTTGAAAATCGACAACTATGAAACTATGAACCCTTCCCGGACACAAACGGTACATTGTGAGACAGGAAATTGTAGAGAGAAACAAGCCCTATAACATAGGATCAACATTTTCATGAACAGTGCTTTCCATAAAATCAATAAAATGAAAAATATTCGAAATAATATAAATGTACTCATTTCTTTCGAAAATTGACAACTATGAAACTATGATCCCTTCCCCGGCACAAACGGTACATTGTGAGACTGGAAATTGTAGAGAGAAACAAGCCCTATAACATAGAATACAAAATTTAGTGAACAGTGCTTTCCATAAAATGAATAAAATGAAAAATGTACGAAATAATATACATGTACTGATTTCTTTCGAAAATCGACAACTATGAAACTATGATCCCTTCCCCGACACAAACAGTACATTGTGAGACCGGAAATTGTAGAGAGAAACAAGCCCTATAACATAGGATCAACATTTTCATGAACAGTGCTTTCCATAAAATCAATAAAATGAAAGATATTTGAAATAATATAAATGTACTGATTTCTTTCGAAAATCGACAACTATGAAACTATGATCCCTTCCCCGACACAAACGGTGCATTGTGAGACAGGAAAGTGTAGAGAGAAACAAGCCCTATAACATAGGATACAACATTTTAATGAACAGTGCTTTCCATAAAATGAATAAAATGAAAAATAAATAGATGAAATCAATGTGTTGCCGACAGATTGCCCTAGACTTGTTTCTTTGGTGCGGCCAACGCAAAAAAGACGCTAAGCAAACTTTATCCTATGATGGTTTAAGTATTTGTTTATTGGCAAGAAAGCGTATCGGTTTTTTGTTACAAAGTACTGATTGACTCTTTGGTTTTGCGCCTCCAAAATATTGCGCCTACGTGCGTGCACGCACTGCACGCTCACCAGGAACGGCCCTGACTACACCCGTATTTGCCAATCGAATTTCTCATCAGTCGCTTCCAGAGTCCTGTCTGCGGTGATAAGCGTGTTTTTTAATATTTCTCGACAATAAATGACAACGAACAAGAAATAATTATGAGCTCCTTGCTAATAGAAGAAGAAATCACGAGAAAGAATCGAAAGTTATAGGTTCACAATACTGGCAAAAATCCACATTATTTCCATATTTAATTGAGGACGAACTAAAAATTTTTCAATATTTCAATATGAGCTATGAAACATTTGCGAACTTTCTTAGCATATTGAATTTCTAATCTCCTCTTCGGCTACCTACGCTACGTAGAGTGGAAGGAATTGCGTGTGACATCAGCAGCACTAGCCGCATTTACCGAAAATCATTCTGGCCCAACAATGCTGGCCGCATTTTCGTCGATGAGATTCTCGGTGCGGCTCTGGCTAGTGTGCGCACCTTCATTGAAAGTAACACCACAGAGTAGGTATCCTATAAGTATACAGATAAAAATCTTGTCCCTAATTCGTGGTACGAAAATTGTTTTTTATGACGATCTGCAAACGAGTAAAATTTCCTGTGCCCAAAAATAAACTCGCGTAAAATAACAATAAACATCGTAATAGAGAGATATCGCTAAACTAAATAGCGTGCATGGACGTTGGAATAGCGTGCTGGCCTTATTGGCCAGGTGTTATTTCCTTTACGTGAGGTGGTATTAACTCTCTTCATTTATAGTTATTGGATCGGAAAGAATTCTGTTCGCGTCGCGTCCGCTATTTAAACTTAACCTAACTTTGAATTTAGAACTTTGAAATTGTTTTGTTTACTAGGTATTTTAGTTTCCTGGACGCTTTTCCAAATCCACGCCGAACCGCCCCGGACACCTTAAGAATCCGGACATGTTCAGGTAAATCCGGACGTATGGAAACCCTATATACCGGGTGCGTCTCAAAAGTGGCTTACCCCTATAACTTTTTATATCTTCAGATAAAGAAAAACGAGATTTGGTATGTTAATATATGACACAAATTAAGATTGATTGACATATTCAATTGTTTTTGGTCACTTCCTGTTTTACCGGAAATGACTACACCTTTTGATTTTTAAATCATACCCTCAGTATTTTTTTAATTTATTCTATAGAAAATGACATTCTGAATAGAATGACAACATATGTCAACTTTAGAGTGCCATGGCTATGTTAAAAACACTAATTCTTAATCAAGGAGCCTTGGAAAAATAGATTTGATCGTCTAATGTTTTTAGTGTCTTGTCCTGGCCAGTTAGAAAATGCTTAAATCGTATTTTTAATCATATCTCATTTTTTTCAAAAAACGGAACGAGTGTGGCTCATTAGCATATTTGTAAAAAGATGTTTTTACGATTAATTTTATACCACACACTTGTTATTTCGAGTCAAATTTTCGTTACGAATCGCAAGTTATAATTCCAAATAAACCATATTCAAAATTGTCAAAAGTTGACATATGATATCAGAGTCTTATTTTCTATCGAATAAAGTAAAAAAATACCGAGGGTGCTATTTAAAAATCAAAAGTTGTAGTCATTTCCGGTTAAACAGGAAGTGACCAAAAACAATTTGAATACGTCAATTAATCCTAATTTATGTCATATACTAACATATCGAATCTCCGATCGAAAAATAAAAAAAGTTATAGAGGTGAGCCAATTTTGAGACGCACCCTGTATAAATAACAATTAAATATAAGATAAACTCCAACGTAGTTTTATGATTTATGTCGCTGGAAGAAGATTGATAGATAAAAATGACTGATCCATCCAAAATGTTTTGGTGAGTAGATAATTTGTGTAATATACGGGTTGGTCCGAATTATATTCGGGAAGCTCTGGCAGCCATATTCTATCGATAAAAATAAGTAAAAAAGTTCGTATAAATGCATGTGCTAAAATGCTTAGTTTCGGAGATACAGGGTGTAGAAGTTTAATTTTTGTGTCGAATTTTTCCAAATAATGTCTGAACAAACGTCGATGTTTGGATGAAATTTGGTATTTACGAGTTTTTTGAAATGGCAAATTTGATTTTGATGTCAATATGACTCCTACTTGCAGAGGGCGCCACCTCCATATTTTTTAACTGGTTTGAATAGTAATAACTTTTCGTCCGTACCTGTATAAAAACCCTACTGAGTTAAAAATTTACATTCCCGCCGTTTTTGGCATATAAAAGGTCGAGGTATTTGGAATCGAAATAATCAATATCAATACATGTCATTATTGACATAAATTAAACATATTGCCTAGATAGTTATTAGACTGAAATAATAAATTTGAATTTTTTTGTTCACAGACTCAACAGAAACAGGTTCAACAGACCTGTTGTTTGTTATGATTTTTTCGAAGAAAAATTTATAATTAATTTAAATAAATATAAAGTTCCTTTTTATCGTTTCAGTCAAATAACGTTTAACAAATTTTGAAAAATTTGAATTCTTTGATTTTTTTAAATTTTCAGTCAAAAAACATAGTATCTTCATAATACGGCAGCATAGATAGTAGATTAAATTTAAACAAGAAAGAAAAGCCAGAAAAGATCCAGTAGCTCTCAAGATTTAAATGAAAAATCAATATTTAAAATATTTGGGTTATTTTGGTTTTATTTGAAAAACGGTATAAAGAGAAAATATGTTTCTTTTATCGACACACATCTTTTTAAACGGCCCAGCTACGTCGAAACACCGGTTCCCATTAGAACACCGAAGTTAAGCGACGTAAGGCGATACTAGTGGATGGAGGGGTGACCGGTTCGAAACTCTGTATCGTGCTGTTCAAAAATAGGCAAAAGTGTAAAATCTATTGACACACTGCTCATTCACGCCGGTTCGAGGCCGGATGAGATCGGATATCTCGTGAGTATTTAGACATTTGCCAAGTCGGTAGGCCATTGACCATGATATGGCCGGGGACCGCGGTTCGGATTCCGCGTAAATAAAATACGCCCCATCCAGATTAGCCCTGGCAGCAAAAAGGAGACGTTAACTGAAATCTTTACTTTACTTTTCTACTCAATATGTTTATTTTTTGTTAATAATGGCATGTATTGATTTATTTCCATTTTAAATATCTAGAACACGGTTGCTTTCAACGATTTTTACAACCAAAAGTTCTTTTTTACGTAGAAAATACCAGAAATGTATATTTTTTCATTCAGTAGTTTTATACAAGTATGAACGAAAACAGTTAAAAACTAAGTAGCGCCCCCTACAAGGAGGAGTTATATTGACATCTAAATCAAATTTCTCATCGTCAAAAAACACTCAGACACCAATTTTCATCCAAATATCGATATTAGTTCAGAAATTATTTAGAAAAAATCTAAATAGAAATGAAACTACTACACTCTGTATCTCCGAAACGAAGCATTTTGGACATAAATTTATACAAACTTTTTTACTTATTTTTATCTGCAGAATATGTTGCCGAAGTTTCCCGAATAGAATTCGGACCACCCTGTGTAACTTTCTTTAATGAAGTTTCCTTTTGGAAATTATTTCCCGTAGTGTGAATTAATTGGAAAATTCAAACTTTACAAATCTATTTCCCTTAATAAGCTGCCAATAAAGAAAATTACATTTTCAGTCGTTTCACTTTCAGAGAAATAGGTAAATATAGAGGCATCTTGACATACAAATTATCTTGATGTGTTTAACTTGGAAATTTTTTTTGTTTAATTTTTTGTGTGGTGTCAGGATTGCATCTTTATTTCTTTCATCGGTTTTCTTTCATATGTTCAAATTCTTTGAGTTCTTCTTCAGTAAGTTCAGCAATATATGTGATTCAATTCAATTCATACGACTGATATCGGACATGGAAAACTCTGTAAAACCGTCTCAGATACTGGCTTTTATCAAAGCCCTGAGACTGTGTTATGAGCTATAACTCAAGAGAGAACACAATTAACTTTTCCTCTCCAATACAATTTGCAATCTACAATTGGAGATCTTCATTGTTAGATATCTTCTTGAGCATGTCAACAAATCCAAGTAGCATTTTCACGACTTGCGACCACATGTTTACTAAACACAACGTTGGATTAGTTACAAAAAATAGTTAGCTCCGTACCTTGGGTTTTAAATAAATGTAAACGTTGTTGTAACGTTGTGCCGACGTTGCACTAGTACTACAACAAAGTAAAAGCTTCTGCGACGTCGAATAAACGTTGTCTTGTAACCTTTTTTGCTTAAGTGATCTTTAGGTGATTCGGACAACGTAGTTACAATGTTGGGCAATAAAGAGTTTTCCGACGTCACTTTCAGGACCTATTCCAACGTTATGCAAACGTCGTCTGTTGTTGTACTAATTCCAACGTTGTTTAGATTCCTTAACGTTGGTAGAACGTCGAGCCACTACCTTTTTTCAACTGTATTGAACCATAACATTAAATCCTAAATTTTCACTTGTTCTGTATATAAAATTTTCAGTGCTGTTTTTGTTTTATAAAAAAACTTAATTAAAATGGGTCGTAAGAAAGGCACATATAAAACTAAATTTAAATTATACATCAACATATTACCGATACTTTATCCACTCCCTCGTTTATTTAGAATATAGAGGGCGGCACAAGCTAGACTCTAGGATGACTAAATTAGGCAATCTTGCGACTAGTATACTACCTGTTAAGGCTGAACTGCGACTTTATTAGACCAGTATGCGACTACTCGAACTACTCCATCTTAATCTCCAAAACAACAAAGTGAAAGCCGCCATGTTCTTGAATAAGAAAATGTTTCGTTCCTGAAATAGCAATTCCTGCTTTTTGACTACATTAACTTGAAATATTTGACCCTAAACAACACGCGGAAACTATTTTTTTCGACTGCGAATTAAATTATTCTCATTTTACTAAAAAAACTAAAACTACTTACTAAAAATTCAAGAAATTTTTTAAAGCTTCTTTAATTTTAAGGCCCATTAGTATTTTTCAAAGTAGAAACAATACATTTATGAATAAAGTTGTTTGCGTTTAACTTTTTTGTCTTGGGTAACGAGTTACAGAGTTGGTTAAAGTGTTTCAATAATTATGATCTTCAAACATCCTCCACACTTAAATACTTTTGTTTAGTTTTCCTTTACTGCCATCTGGCATATGTCTCTCTAAATCAAAAAAATAATATTTTTACTATAATTATCCCAATTTAAGATAAAACGCGACTTAGACGCCATATTTTTATAGTTTCGTATTTCTGTGAATTAGGATTTTAAACAACGTTGCAGTTTGTACTAAATTAGGCTGCTAGCCAACGTAGGTATCCAACGTCGTTTCGACCCAAAAATTATTCTCCAAACTAGTACAGACTAGAGTTGGCACGAGGTCGTGCCGACGTTGCGTCCCGACGTTTGGTCGCGTGACACAACGTTGTCCCGACGTCCAAATGCTGCTTGGGAATATTTAAAAACTTCTCTAGCTTTACTTATTTCTCTGACGTTTCCCCTATCGACTGCTTTACCTGCCGGCGTCGGCGTTGAAAACCCTCCCCTACCCTGCTAAAAATTATGAATGCCAAAACTTCGGGAGCAAATCGTTTCGGCAAAATGCCGACAAGGTCGGATTTGTTGGGAAACTTTCAGGAAACTGGCTCTGATTAGATTATGTATTGATATGTAGACTTTTGCGAGATTTTGCAGAGTTTATTCCGAAGTAAGGAAATAGTTTGTTCTGCTTCGAAATGAAGATCAAAAGGTAAAGAGAAAAAGGGAGTAGAAATTTTTGATAAAATAAAAAAAAATACATTAAAAAATGCACTATATGCGCATATTTGAAGTGAAACTTCTTACTAATTGCTATTAAAGTGAAGGATTTGAAGTATATTTTTTTTATGAATTCTTTTTATAAACTTCAAAAATATTAGAGTTAATATAAGCATAGTATAAGGAGACTAGTAGATTTACTCCTTGTAAAATCCTTTGTTCTTTTTCTGCCACTTTATATGACCTTGGTCTCGCCTCCCGTGACCACTATCACTAAGGTGTTTTCACATTTCGTGTAGGTAACAATAATTCTTCTGTATCTGAAAATCTTCTGATGGGAAGAAATGCGGAAAATATATATAATGACATATTTTTATATTATTATCTATTTCAGAGATTTTCTACAATTTTTTTTTATTTAAAACAAGTTTAATTTTCTGTAGATAACTGGCGCATGGTTCGCGCGTCACGATCGTCTCGCGGCCGTCACACGGGCGTCAATCAGGGCCGAGTGTCACGGCCTTGAATATTTACTAACAACGCGCGTAAGGAAGTTTCACAAAAATATTTTTAGGCTACTTATACAGGGTGCTACAAATTCGAGGTACGAGTATTGGTATCTCGGAAACCGTAATAGATACGAAGATGGTTAAATTGGGGCAAAGTTACGCCTTGGCATGTTCACCAAGATGTTATCAAAAAAAGTTTTAAAAATTTCAAGGATTGCTGAGCTTTTTGGAAAAAACGAATTTTTTTGAAAATCAATGATTATTTGTGAGATACAGAGGCCGATTTCATTTTTTTAAACACGGACCTGTATTTTTTATTTCAGTTTTTGAAAGAACTCGGTCTCCTGAGTACAATGATATGCCACACTTTATACTTTTTTTTTTGTTTTGGGTACCTTAACAACAACAAAACTATTTAATTATTATTTAAAATATTTTCAAGTTTGACCCTGGTTTCTTAAAATATTTAATCTGATTATATTCATTGCAGCAATATTGATCAGCGCTAATTAACATTGAATTAGGAAAATCGAGCCAATTGAAAGATTCAAATAAATAATATCCAGCTCAGCAATATAAAGATATCATTTTTAACTTTTTTTATTGTGAACTTGAAATTCTCAGTGTACGATCTAACAATATACATAATATTAATCGTAGTTATTATAAATAAATCACCTTCTACAAACTAGTTTCTAATGATCTACATGTTCGAAAGGGTTACCATCTTGCCTATTGCACAAGTTTATTATTCTTTCAATTTTATTTATAGCTCTTTGAACATATCTTCTTCTTATACTTCCGAATGCATTTTATACTCTTTATTGTAAATGTTGAAAAATATTGATTTCACTTTTACAAATGACGTCAAGAAATGCGATTATTTTTTTTATTGAATTTGATTTTTCGTATTCAATGTTTTACCCCACATCATAGTTAAATTTGAAGACTTATCAATATTGTAAGGATGAATAATTTAAATATTTAAAAAACAGAGCCGGACTTGAAATTAGTTTAAATAAATTTTGTGTTTAAATGTCCGAAACAAAAAAAAAGTATAAAATGTGGCATATCATTGTACTCAGGAGGCCGAGTTCTTTCAAAATCTGAAATAAAAAATGCAGGTCCGTATTTAAAAAAATTAAGTCAGCCTCTGTATCTCACAAATTATCAGCTAATTTGAAAATCTAAAAATACTATCAGGTAGCCCTAATAAAGTGGCTATGAGAATGTGCAATTAGTTTTTTTGATTTTCTAAAAACTAACGACAGGAAAAAATAAAATTTATTTTCAAAAATATCCGTTTTTTCCAAAAAACTCAGCAATCCTTGAAATTTTTAAAACTATTTTGATGGCATTTTGGTGAACATCCCAAGGCGGGCAACTTTGCCCCAATTTAACCATCTTCGTATCTATTACGGTTACCAAGATACCAATGCTCGTACCTCGAATTTGTAGCACCCTGTATATTCGATTTTGAAGTTAATTTTTTTTATACCAGATAATAGTTTTTTTTTATAACTAAATTAGAGATGGGTTATAGCGGGTTATAGTCACAGATTATGCTTATTATAAATATAAAGATAAATAGTCGTTGACATAGAAAAGAATGAAAGATAAAATATTTATAGCATAGTTCATGTTATTTATGATTTAAACTGTAATTCCCATCTAACACATTCCCACATATTTTTACAGCGATATTTTCGGGCAAAAATAGGAAAAACCTTCACATAAATCACTCGAACTACCATCGAAAACTACGAAAAAATCAACATTTTTAGGGCCGCTCAAACTAATGAATCATTTATGGAATCGTTTCAGCCAAAACGCTCACAAAATACTGATAAAAGCGTTTTCCATATAAAAATGGTTAAGCTTACATTTGATAGATAGTTTTTATAGTAAAAACTCGATATTTCCTATAAAAGAAAACTTCTTTCAGAAACTACAAATAACATTTTTTTGTTAAATATAACAAAACACACTAAAAACATATTTACATTCAAAGGTATTCGCTGTGTGAATACAGCTTTATTTTATGCTTTTTGGATATAGTAGATGCATGAAAATTTAGATATTCAGTGGGTCTTAAGTAAGTGCAAATATCTTTATGGGTAGGTTATTTTGACACCAGAAATACGTCTATGAGATTTATTTTCACGATTTTTTTTTAATTTTCAATTTTTCGAAAAAAAAATTATTCCTTTACATATTTAGTTAAACATACTATTCTAAGAATATGACAACATTGGTTGTAGATTAAATCTAGAACAACAAAAACCAAGAAAAAACAGCGATTCACAAGATTTAAGCATTTTTTTTAATTTTCATAGTAAAATAACTCGATTATTTTGGACCTATTTTAAAAACGATAAAGACAAGCTATGTTTCTTTTATCTTGATCTACTAGCCCTGGTAAAACTATTTGCACTCATTTCAGACTCACCCTGTATATTTGCGTATAGAATACAGATTCTGTGGGGAAAAAGGTTAAGCACCAAACCACCTCATCACTGAGTGCGCTGAGATGATAACCGTTCGTGCCATGAACTTTGGTACGACTGATATCGGAGATGGAGAACCAACATGTGGAAACCTCTATAGTTGACTAATAATTGTTAATATAATCATCATCATCATTTTCAGCTTATTCAATTCATTTCCAATTATGGTGTATATGTAGCCTCCCTTACATACTCTCTTTGTAGTTGGGCACATTGTTGTTGCACATTGGGCACATTGCACATTGCACATCTCCTTGTCTCCTAATTCCTTGGTAGGTACCATCCACCTAATTTTTGTGGTCCATCTGTTGTCCATTCTTCTTGTCGGGTGTTCTGCCCATTGACATTTGAGGGATTTGACTCTGTGGATGATAGTTGACTAAATATTACGTATACAGGGTGCTAACATTCAAACAAACTACAAAAACTCAACTATTTCAAAACGGAAACATTCGTTTTGTTTATTTGTATTTTTCTACACATCAAAAATATCACAAAAATTGGATATACATATAAATAATAATAAATTTTGAAATTTCCTCTGAGTTTATAATGTTTAATTAGGTTACCATGTATTTTAACAGTTAAAGATGTACCGTATGATCGAAAAAAAAATGGTGTCAAAAACGTCTTGGGAATGACAACCGGAAGGTCAATCTCCAGACATCATTTATTAAAAATTGACATAAAACTTGTCAAAACACTAATGATAGACATATTGAAAAAGGGTATAACCATTTCCAAACGCCCAAATCTATTTCTTCTTCTTCAGATGCCTATCCATTCACTAGATGTTAGCGACCACATGTTGAAACCTGTCTCTATCTCTTGCGGTGTTTATGAGCTCTCCTATAATAGTCTTCAGACCGGTCCACTGTCTGATGTTTCTCGCCCATGACAGCTGTTTTCTACCTATTCCCCTCATGCCTTCTATTTTTCCTTCAAGTATGAGCTGCAGAATGTTGTATTTTTCATTTCGAACTATGTGTCCTAAGTAGGAGGTCTTCCGTTTTTTAATTATATTTAATAGTTCTCTCTCCTTCTGGATCATATTTACTAGTAGTAATTATAGTAGTTAGTACTTCTTCATTAGTTATCCTATCGGTCCACGATATTTTCAAGAGACGCCTGTATGTCCACATCTCAAAGGCTTCTAATTTATTTATAGTATTAGTTTTCATGGTCCACGCTTCCACCCCATAGAGCAGGACGGACCATACGTAGCACTTTGCATATCGTAGACGCAGCTGCAGTTGGATGTCTCTGCCGATCAGTACGTTTTTGAACTTAAGAAATGCTACACGCGATTTTTCTATTCTTGTTCTAATTTCTCGCTCAGGGTTGCAGTCCGCATGCAGCCAAAAGCCAAGATACTGATATTTTTCCACCCGTTCTATAAGTTGATTTCCTATGCTGAGGGTTGAGTTCGCATACCTTAGTTTGTCACGGCTAATGATCATGAATTTGGTTTTATTAACGTTGATGTTTAATCCATATCTGTTGCTAGCTATATTTAGGCGGGTACACATGTCTTGTAACTCATTCATATTATTTGCTAGCAACACGGAGTCATCTGCGTATCTTAGGTTTGATATTGGGATTCCATTAACCTTTATTCCCTGCTCCGAGTCCTCAAAAGCCTCACTGAAGATCTCCTTCGAGTACATATTGAATAAAAGTGGAGAGAATACACAACCTTGTCTTACTCCCCTACGTATACGGATATCCTCAGTTCTGAAACTTTGTCTTTACATGTGCTCTTTGATACCAATATAAATTTTCGATGCATCTGATGTCCTTCTCATCCACGTCTGTTTTCCGTAATATCTCAATGAGTTTACCGTGGCGCACTCGCGATCAAACGCTTTTTCATAATAATCAATGAAACACATGAACACATCTTTCTTAATGTCTAGGTATTTTTGTACCAGCACTTGTATGCTGAACAGCAGCGCTTCTCTGGTGCCCATTCCAGCTCTAAACCCAAACTGATTTTCGCTCACATTACGCTCGCATTTTTTGTATATTCTATTGTGTAATATTTTCAAGAATATCTTGAGCGTGTGATTCATTAGACTTATCAGTCTGTGGTCATTGCAGTGGCGTGCATTGATTTTCTTAGGAAGTGGGATAAAGGTCGAACTCAGGAACTTCAAGAATTTGCCCCGTGTCATAGATATGATTGAATACTCTTTGTAGGAGGGAAATGCTTTCATCGTCCAATAATTTCAGTATTTTCGTTGGTATGCCTGGCGCCTTGTTGTTCTTAGCTAATTTAATTGCTCTCTTTATTTCTTCGTTAGTTATGGATGGACCTGATGGTATCGAATCTGTTGGATATTCTTTTAGATCCTCCCGAAAGTCGTCTGCAAATAGTTTGTTAATGTAGTCAGTCCACACTTGCCTTCCAAATCTATTACCAAAATATAATTTTTAAACACCACTATTTAAAAATCATTTTTACTCAGTATAAAAATAAATTATAACTTTCTTAAGGCCAACTGGCAGTAAGCACCATTAAAGAATAAAGAAGAGTACGGGCCAAGTAAATAACGTCTAGAACTTGACCTCGCCAAAATTATTATCGATTGTCATTCCACAGCCGTCTTTGACACATTTTTTTTCGATCGTATGTTATTAATATTAATGAAATTGTAGCAGTGCTATGAAATATGTTGCAGATGCTCCAATAAAACTCAGCAATACCGATGGTCTAATATCAAAAAACTCCAAAGCAGTAAATCTAATCCTGTTGTTGATCATGTAGCAACACAGGACTTGCACTTCTCGATATTCGTACGATTTCACCTGGTATTTGCTTTGCAAAAGGTAACAGGATTCGAGTAAATCATGCCATATATTCAGTACAGTTGAGCATGCCGCAGTGATTGTACATGGAGCACACTAAAATATTTACAGAATTATACAGGGTGAGTCTTAAATAATGTCTCTTAAGTCTTCTTTAATTTCAACAGTCAAAGAATATTATAGTTATTGCAACAGTCAAGAGTGACACACTCACCGACTTTTTTGTCATATTTTTATATTTTTTTGCAGTAAGTATTCACAGTTCACAACTATTATCTTATTTATAACAGTTTAAACTTACCATTACTGCCATTCCAAAAAACCAGTTAAAAATAATATCATTCCAATTGGTATCTAACCTTCTAAAATTAGAATTGCCCAGAATAAATCCGAAAATAAACAGCAAAACCGATGTTGTATTGAAGAAATGAAAAAATATTTTCACTCCGAAGAAATCGTTAATATTTTCAACGCTTCTCATTACATCCAGATAAATCCTTTTGCACTGTTTGATCTTGCTAACTGGAGGACAACTAAGCTTGTGCAGTTCACGAAGGTTACACTGCATATCATTTAATTTGTCCTTTGTTTTCAGTATCACAAGGCACATTGCTAGAGAGTTCAAGAACTCATAGTGTAACGAAAATAAAGATAACACTGTTATTGTGAAGGCGTGGATGGTTGGGTTTCTATCACACTCTTTCATGAAGAATGATGCAAAACCTAAGAAATATAACATCGAAAAACCTAATACAAGAATAGAAAACATCTTCTGTCGTTTTCTGAAATTGTTTTCTTTCTTTAAACCGTCTATGTCGTCCAGTACACCAGTAGAATATTCGTTCCTGATCAAAATTTTTGGAAAAAAACATACAGTCAGTAAAAAAGTGCTGATATTTTTCAAGTCGTAGACGTAGTGATAAACTCCTATATTCATCTTTGGATGTATATAATTGAAAATGTAGATAAGAGCACTTATATATAAACTCACAAGAATAGTACCCAAAGACATCGTTCTAAAAAAATAAGGTTTTGAAGTTCTCGGATTTGAATTATAATTTCGATCAGGTAAGATGCCCCAAAAAACTAAATAATATAAGGAGTATGTATAAAGAGTTGAAAACATTATTTTGTGTGTTCTATAGGTATTGACAAACTTGATATGAAAGCCAATAGGTTGTGGTAATGTCCTTACAAATGTGTGAGTGTGGATTAGTGCATATACATTAAAGAAATTACCCTACGATAACATCATAAATTTGTTTACTTTATTTTTGTTTCTTTCATTTGTTAGCGCCGCATTACAATAATTATTATGTACTTAGCAGTTATTAATATTCTAATGATATAATTTTATTACTACTTTTACTTCGTAACTATGTGAATTTGATGTTCTCTAGGTCAAGTAGGTAGTAGCTATATGCTTGGTGCATTTCAGTTGATTTCAACAAATTCCGACCGCAGCGCTGTATACGGTAAAAATCAGAAATTTTCGCTATATATATAACGCCGCGCCGCGGCCGTCCCGGTTACAGACAGTTGATGATGATTGCAAAATGATATTGAAATCGTGGCTTTGTCATAATATTTAAGTATTTTAGTTTTTTGCTAGTGCAGTTATTGAAACTATAAAACACTCAGGTATGAGGTTTGTGTGATGAGCTGCCCCCACACGATCAATAATATTGTCAATATTTGGATTATTGACAATATTATTGCGCGTTTGAGCGTACACATTGATGGAGTTTCAATATATTGATGGATTTTTTATATATTGATGGACAAATATTTAACAATTGTTATACAAAAAACTAAACAGATTTTAATAAAATTGTCGAATTTGGCCTGTAGGCAAATATTTATATACAGTTTAATGACATAATACTTGTTGGTTTGAAAGGGTGACGCCTTGTGTGTAGTGCCTTTAGTGTTTGTGTGAGCTGAATGTCGAAACCTATTTTAGTAAGTTTGCCCTTATTAAAATCTGTAATTATTCTTATTCTACTGTTCTATGTACGTATAAGTATCTGAATATGCATATATTTTAACGCATGAATATTATACACAGGCTCCCTTTCATGGAGATTGGTGTCGATATTACCTACCAGCCATCTTCGTTCTTCGTCTTCTTGCATCGCATATTATAATGTACGCAATTATGGAGGATACCTTTGTGAGCCTTAAAAATCTATACCTTTGTGGTGAGTTCATGAGACACAGAGCACAAAGTAGATTTTATCAATGCAAAAATTATTGTGAAAGAACCAATACCCTAGACTAAAAAAATAAATTGAGTCTTTTTTAATGAAATCTAATATCATACGATCGAAAAAAACGACGTCACGCCGGCGACGTCATAAGAAAGATGCTACCACTTTTTCATGGGTCAATTTCCAAGTCTTTTTTTTATTTAAATCATTTTAATGACTTAAGTCATTTGATTTTAAATCATTTTTCGAAAGCTGACTTAAGACTTAAAATTTAAGTCTTTTTGAAAACGATTTGTGATTTAAATCTTTATTCCGAAATAGAAAAAGATTTAAGTCTTTTTATGAAAGGCTTATCTCAGATTGTTATATATTTTTATGGTACATTTTTAACAGCAGCATCCCTTTTTAAACTGTGAGGCGGCAGCCAAGCAGCAGAATAAAAAAACAATGCTCAATACCACTAGCAAATAAAACTTTAGTTTTTCAGAACCAGTTTTGATTATTTGTCGTGTTACGCGTGCGTAGTGAGTCTATTGTCTTTCAAGTGAATCCCCGACTTCGCTTTGTAGCCCGAAATACGAACGAAATAAATTTATCTCGAATATATTGAAGAGTAGGTACCTTAAAATCCTCCAGCCCCTTAGCTTATGCCACCGATATATTACATAGTGATCAAAACACATCATCACTTTTTAATAGACATGTATCCGATCTTCACACTTCTATCTGTAATTGTAATCATAAAAAAATATATTTTCGTGTTTGTAGTTGTTCTTAAAATTAACCGTTTTATTTTATGTGGTTTTAGTCTCATTTGTATCTACAGTAAATTAATAATAATATAATATGATCCTTAGTAAGAAAATCGCCTAATTGTTAATACAATAAAATTGATATTAACATTTAAAAGAAGATACTTAAATTGAATTCTGGTTGTCTTGACTTGCGGGTAATTATATTGATTTATTTAAGTCATTTTACTGACTTCTTAATGATTTAAGTCAATAATATAGACTTAAATTATAAAAATGACTTAAATAGCGTTATGTTTATTTAAGTCTTTACAAAAATGACTTGACTTAAAATAAAATGACTTAAGTCAAAGACTTAAGACTTAAATCATTTGAAGTTTAAGTTGAATTTGACTTAAGAATTAAATCATTTTGATTTTAGAAATTACTTAAGGCTTTTTAAAACTGACTTGTAGCGAGCTCTGCTCAGTAGTTAAGGGTTAAACGCGGCTGCATATGGGCAATATGGATCTGTCCATAAAAGTGGAATGCTGTTTACTTTTTTATTTCTCTTCCAATCGACGTCTAGGGCTTTTTAATTGAAATCGCCGACGTCTCTCCCGAGTGCCAAAGGGCTTAATCGGGCTCGCTTTTGCTCGTATTCTGCTCCAATAAACCGCAGACGGGCGGGCCAGTCGAAGGCGATGGACCGTCGCTTGGCAATTTATAAATAAATCAGGCGAAAACACATCACGTGCAATCGACTATAAATTTACATTAATAAAGGCGAGGTAGGTTGTGATAGTTTTTTTGATGCTTAGACTTAAGAATAGTTGGCCACAAGGATAGCCTATACCGTGTGATGCATAGGAACACGGGTCACGGGACATATCCCCAGATGATTGTATGCAAAAGTTGTATTAGACTTTTTTGAAGAGGCGTTAAAGTTGTACTTTTGTGTAGAATTTCGTTTCATTTGGAATAGCAATTTAAAAGTTATTTGCAAAAATGTACCTTCAAATTAGTAAAATTTGTAATCCGGCCCAGAGAAAGCTACAATTAAAATACTAGCAAAAATGTTCTTCTTCCTTCTTCATACTAGGCGAATCGCCTGTTTGGTTTCGTCGTCTCTACCGGTCAGACTGACAAGTTGTCGCTCCATCATTTTCGTGGACGTCCTAAGCTTCTGCGATTTGTCGCGTGCAATTCTCACTATCCTTCTTCCTTCTGTTGTCCATTCTGCTGATATGCTCGTTCCATTCTTCCTTTCTGCTGAGTACCCACTCATTTACATTTTCCACCTTGCACGCTCTTCTTATGCTTTCATTTCTCTCCCTGTCCAGAAGCGTCTTTCCAGCTATTCTGCGTAGTACTCTCATTTCGGTTGTTTCTAGTAGTTGTTTAGTTTTCGCTGTATCAGGTCGAGTTTCTGCAGTGTATGTCATTATTGGTCGTACCGTTGCCTTGTAAATTCTCGCTTTAGTCTCCACCTCAATGTTTTTATTTCGCCATATTGTATCATTCAGGCATCCTGCTATTCTGGTTGCCTTCGTTGTCCGTTCTCGCACCTCCGCTTCTATATCACCATATCCTGAGATTTCTATGCCTAGATACTTAAACTTCATCTCTTGCTGAATAACATTGTCCTCGACTTCCAGTTTGCTTCTTAGTGGTACTTTTGATGTCGTCATGCATTTAGTTTTCTGGGTCGATATTATCATATGAAGTGATTTGGCAGTGCAATTAAATCGATGTAATAAGCGCTGTAGATCGTTCTCATTTTCAGCTACCAATACGGCGTCATTAATTAGAATAGTAATTCCCTGGTCGCCCATACTGTATCCCTTCAGTAAACGTACATTTCCTATTATTTCGTCCATAATGATGTTGAAAAGAAGAGGGCTCAGGGAGTCACCTTGTCGGATACCACAGCCTACATTTATTGGTTCGGTCAGGACCCCGTTAATTTTAGCTTGAATTTGGTTCGCTTCATATATGTTTTGTATGGTTTTAACGAGGTTGTGTGGGATTTGCCTATTGTAAAGAAGGTGTACAACGTCTCTTAGCTGCACACGGTCGAACGCTTTTTCTAAATCAATAAAACACATATACGCTGGTTTGTTATATTCGATTGATTTTTCTGTTATCTGTCTTATGACAAAATCCGCGTCTGTGCATGATCTGCCCGATCTGAAACCTTGCTGTTCATCTGCTAGGCATGTCAAGTCGTTTATTTTGGTTGTTATCACTGTTGTCGTAAGTTTTAGTGTGGTGCTTAGAAGATTTATGCCTCTATAGTTTGAGGGCAGTTAGCAAAAATGTGTGTCATTATCAAATTCGATGTCACATCATTGTAACATTTTGTTTAGTAAGTAAGAATTTAGTTTACAGAGTATAAAATATTTATGAATTTCGCAACTTCTGAAAAAGTTCCGATGGTTAAACGGCATTTTGCTGGAAATAGTATTCCCGCTGTGTTGTAGATATGTTCGCAGCTCAGTCTCCGGAAATATCGAATAAGCCCGCGGTTACATTGGACGCGGGTCCGTGCGTTTTTTTATACGTGCGTGCTCTGACGAAATTTACTCGCACGACTATTTTGTTATAGTGGTTACATTAGATGCGCGTTCATGGTGTCCTGTGTGTTGAGTTTGTCAAAACAAACGCCACAACTTTGATGCTGTGTGAGGATATAATGTTAAAATAACTACTCTTGAAAAGAAGAAAATGTTGGGTGAAATATTTATATGCAAGAAGAGGTGAAGAAAATGAATATGTAAAACATTTCGTGAATTAAGACAGCAACCGGTTTATTTTTTTGAATATTTTAGGATGTCTCCATCAACATTAATATATCCCAAATAAAATTAAAACTGGTATTCAAAAATATTCAAATTTTTCTAGAATGTATTGGGATCAGAGAAGAAAAATTCGAACGCTCGGACGTGCACATATTAAAAAAACAAACCAGTTCGTTTTCATCCGACCAATGGGAATTGACGTACGTGCACGGACGCGCAAACTCCGATGCAATGTAACCGCCTGCGTAGATAGCATTTGTTTGTTTTTTGCTGCGTGCACGTCCGTGTACGTACGACCAAAAAAACGCACGGACACGCATCCAATGTACCCACCGTCTAAGTCAACAGTTTAAAAAATAATCTGGAGCTTTAAAACTAAAGGCACTAACGTACTGTTCAATTGGCGAAGTTTGAGTCTTTCGTCACAGATTGTCATTCTCTCTCTTATCCATGTTTATCACATGAAATGGAAATGTGTCAAAAACGTAAGTCCATCATATTTCTTACATAGTACGATTATTTTTTTCTTTTTACATAGGGATCACATTTATTACATATAAAGGATCGTACTTCCTTGTCTAATGTGCACGAATAGAAAAAGTCAAACATATTTGTATTACCCGCCGAAATCGAACAAAACGAATCGCCGACTGTCAAAGTTGTCGTTAAATTTTAACGACTCCGATAGTTTCCCGTAAATTTTTGTGGGATTTTCTATGTTTATTTAGTTATTTATGATTTAATTTGTGTTTGGTTGCTGCCGCCCCGTTTTAGTGAAAAAGAACAACGGCTCCTATTAAAAGTTATCGAGTATTTGAAACTCGAAAAAGATGCTGGAAACCCCCTTTTACCTGTGTCGGCTGTTTACGATGTAATTGGATAACTACCGAGTTAATATTTTGTAACTAAATCGAAAATATTCACGTGTTTTATAGAGAGCATCGGAGACTTTAGGAATTTCATGCGCCACTGTGCAAAGAATAAGTTCCAGAGGAATCGTAAAAGATAAACAACAAAAAGAAGCAAAACAAGTCACAACATTCGTTTGTCCCGTGGAATTCCTGCTTATAAGATTCATGAACATATTATTAGAGGACGTATCATATACTGCGGGTAGGCTAAAATAAATTTGTCATTGTTTAATATTTTGTTATTAAATGTGTTATTGTTAGTTTACAACCAGAGATATAAACAACTCATGGAGCAAGTCAGGAAATACGTGAAAACCAATATGGCGCCGAAAATGATGACGAAAGTTTGAAACCTCGCAAATTGAACAGTATAAAGCACATGGAAGTGTGAAGACAAAAATAATTGAACAGGAAGAAAATAACAATGACTTGAATATTCTGCATGATGAAGAAAAGAAAAACATTGCCTCCCGTTTATTGGGGATACAGTAGGAAAAGACCACAGGATCTTTCGCCGAACGACTTCTTCCGGTGGAGCACACTCTAAAACCGTTTCTATCTGAAAACGACACCTTTGTGGATTGCTAAAGATTCTCTCTTTAACAGTTTTTTATTGTGAGGCGTGAATTTCACAATCATTTGGGATATTGTTTGGCTGTGAATGGGGAATGATGTAAACAATTTATTAATTAGTATAGTTTAATAAAGTTCCTTGTATTACTAATATTTCGATTATCTCTAATTAGTATTCTGGATATCTGTTGGAAGTCATACATCGCGAATTCCAATTCGGAAAAAAATTAACCACCTTTTTCAAACCACTGCACCATTTTTGCTGGTATTTCAATTGTAGCTTTCTCTGGGCTGTATTATAAATTTTTAGTATTTTGCAAATAACAACATTAATGCCTCTTCAAAAAAGTATAATACAACTTTTGCATAAAATCATCCGGGGAGATAATATCTGACCCTTTCAAAATTTACATGGGATTTTTATGTTCCTCCAGGAAAACGACATCAATAAAGTTTGGCTACTGGGCACTAACCATTCAAACTTAAAAACATAAAGATGCCCCAGAAATTCTAACTGAGGCAGAGGAAGTTATAGAGAGAAATTATGGAAAGCTTTTTTCCGAAAATGGAAACTCCAACCTAACGCTTCGAAAACTGAAATATCATGTTTTAAATTAAACAACAATATGACCGAGAAGAGGCTTAATGTCTACTTTGATAACACGTCACTGTAAATCTCGATAAAAGAAACATATTTTCCCCTTACCGTTTTTCAAATAAGTGCAAAGTAACCGAATTATTTTACTTTAAAAATTTAAAAAAATATATTTTTTGATTAAAAAAACTACTAGATCTTTTCTGGGTTTTCTTTCCTGTAACTTTAATCTACTTTAATCTAAAAACAAAAAAAAATCTTGATTGAAAGTTTGATTTTTTTTTCGCAACTAAAACTCATAATCGTGTTTCTGGGGTCGAAATATACTAACCCTAAAAATGTTTGCACTTATTTAAGACTCACCCTGTATATTTACCCTTTTTAAATAAAATTAGAATGGCTCTGATAAACCGGAGCTTAAGTCAGCTATCGTCCCCTATCACGTTCCGAAATTAATCTTTTTAGTCAAAGGTTTTTTCAGATTAATTTCATAAATTGTATAAATACCAAGAATTTTCTAAAATCACATTAAAAAATATTTTAATGAAAAATCACAGATCCTTTGAAATTATGAAAACCTTTTATGGCACTCGGCGAAGGAATTTAAATATTACAACCATTACAAGCGTCAATTTTTTGCGTCAATAAATCGAGAGAGCAAAGCCCGGGAATTTAAAAAACACTTCAATCGGTTTTATTATGGCATAAAGCCGATTTTATTTATTTTTTGTTGTTCAAAAATCGGATTTGTTTTTGAAACAAAGTTATTAAATTCATATACAAGGTTATTACCTACCTACTTGTCTTTATATACCGTATTTTGGTATCCGCACTGTTATACTATGAAGAAATGTCACTCTCTATGCAAATAAAGTTGGGGACATGAACACTCACCTAAAAAAAGAAAAAACATGTAAATTAATAGTCCAAGAAAATAGGCCTTTAAAAACGAAGTTTTGGTAAAAACTTGACTTTTTCATATGGACGTTTACTTTGAGAGATCCAAAAAATTAATTCCCTAGTAAATTAAATAAATAAAATTATTCTTTCAAAATTTAGGAGAAACGACAAGGACTAAAAAAAAGTTCAAATAAAAGTTGTAGAGCGTCCAATTTTACGTAAAAATTGTCTCTTTTCAAATCAAAATTAACCGAGATAGGGTGGCTAGAAGCTAGAGGTCAGCTTTTATTGAAATTTTTTTCTTAAAGTCCTTATTTTAGAAATTTGGAAAAAAATACTTTATTTAAGGTAAGTTCAGGTAATACGGCCCGGTCAAAAATATGGCCCATGTCAACTTGTTTTTACATGTAGCGACATCTGTTTCGTTTGACCATACATTTCCAAAGTTAGCCGAACTGTCCGCCAGAGACTGTAAACAGATTTCTATAATACGCTTCAGTTTTGGCAGCAACGCCACCAGAAATGTGATTTCGGTATATCGTCCTATAAAAATTAAGAGATTTTAATTGTTAATATTTCGAAGTATTTACCCAAGTAGCATCTATCTGACTTTGAACTAAATCTGACCTGAAACGACGTCAGACTTTGTGCAAATCGGGTGCTGGTGATACGACCGGTGACGTCGCTTTCCTATTAAAAGCAACGTCGTTGGATCCGTGTCGGTAAATCCAACGATCTGTCGACGTACAAAATAACAACGTACCATTTTTATTAATTTCCCAACGTCGCGCGTCGTTCCCACGTTGGCTTGCACGACGTACATATACTTGAACTAGCCCGACGTCTACCCGTTGTCCGAATAGGATACGTCTCACTGATAATCCCTTAAGTAACGTCCAATTATATTTTGTTGTATTTTATGTTCAAAACTGGCTGCCCATTTTTTTAAGGAGAAATTAACAAAAACTAAAATATAACTGCACAAATCCACAAATCACTGATACGCAAAGTGAGGTTACGCCTACGAAACCGTTGAACCGTCAACCGTCAAACATTTTTTTGACAACAAACAATTGACCTATTATAGACCAATAACAGACAACGTCGGGAATCGTTTACCAGGAATATGAAAAATTCTATGCTCTGTGGCCGACGACGGATGCTCCAACGTATGCCGGCCGATCACAAATTTTACGTGGCGTACGTTGGAATTATATACGTCATAATACGATTGCCGGTCGTCCGGTTTGATGACTTCGGTTGTGTGAAACGACTAATGTTGGAGACCCGGTCGGAATTGGTATATTGATAGTTCATATTAAGTCGGACACAGAAATCCGCCATTCTTAACAAGTACCTGATTGTCAGCCATTTTAAAATCGTTATTTGTTTTTAAAATTTACATTCACATTCCGATTTCTAGTGGAATAATATTGGGGGGAATCACAGTACAGTTTTATGATTAAACCAGCTAGAAAATAAAAAAAATATTTTGCGAGTTACTTTTTTATAGATATTTTTATTTCAAGGTGCTCGTTGTTTTCCGGAGTATTTTAATCAGATATATCAAAAAAGTGACTTCCGTTGACAAAACTGATGTCTGGATTAATGATTCAGAATTATTATAATAAGAAATTAGGTAATCCATTTTTTTAGATACAAGTTTCTTTGGGAAATTTTTTATGTATTCTTGGTAAACCAAACGTAACGTAAGTGCTTAGCGACGAATTTTAAGTGACTGAAGTCCAACGTAATATGACGTTGGTAATTGGTAGAATTACATTCCCTATTAGGTCAGATACCGACGTCGAGGCGACCCAAATCTGTATTCCCCATTTAGGTGCAAATAAGGGTCGTCAGGCGGTCGAACCCACGTTGGTACCCGACGTCGGGTTTATTGAACGCGACGTATACCCGACGTTAGATAACGTCCAAATGCTACTTGGGTATGTGAAATCAAGTAAGTAAAAAAACGCTATAAATAAAGTATTATGTTGCCTATAAATAAAATGCACTCTATCAAACATATTTTGCTCACTTATTCCCAAGACCATAACCTCAAATTCATATTAAAGCGTATGTCAGAAGTATGGCCCAGTAAAACAAGGTTGTGGGCCATATTTCTGACTACGGTGGGCCAAATTTCTGACATCTTTTCTTTTACTTTTTTAAGGCATGGGCATGATTTGCAAGGGCATACGTGCTAATTGGACTCAAGATATGATGGAGGAGGCATTGAGGTTGATAAGGAAAGGAAAATCTCAGAGATATGTGGAGTAAGCTTGTGGAATTCCGAGAACAACTCCACGTAATCATATAAAGAGTGGCAATTTTGTAAGGCGTTTGGGTAGAGCTAGTCTGTTAACAAAGGAACAGGAGCGACAGTTAGAAGAGAGAATTTTAAAATTATCAACAGTAGGTTTATCTTTAACTCCGAAGAGTGTAAGGAGGTGTGTTTTTAGATATTGTGAAGATAACAATATCCAATACAAATTTAAAATCGATAAAGAATTAGCAGATTTTACGTGGTATAAATCTTTTTTAAACAGAGATCCCAAACTATCCAACGAAAGGCCCAATATATGAATCCCGCACGCGCACAAAAACTAAATCCTGTTACAATTCGTTGCAATTGTTACAATCCTAGTACAATTGATTAAATTAATTCCAGACAATGACAGGTGAGTTGAATTTTTAGAAAGTGAATTTATTTCCTGAGTGCTTGGACTTGTTGAAGACCCATCATTGCCAGAAATGTTACCCAAAATATTACATGACACTTTTTTCTTATTTTCTTTGGAATTTTCTATATAGCCCTCTGCGACTCTGTTAGAGCGCTAACCACCATGTCTTTTAACAGTTAATAAATCCGCTCCTGAATCTGCACGACGCAGACGATCTACGGAAACAATGTCCAGTGTATTGTTGTGGATTTGGAAGACTTAGGAACAATGCTATTTTATACGGCATTTTCCCGGGTTGCTTAATACATTTTTCATTTCTGTACCCCACAAAAAATCGAGTATGCTCTGTGTTGCTTGGCCGCATAGCTATCTTCGAACCATTTTCACCATATTTATTCCTTCAACATTCCCTTTCGTTATAACAAAATCTCGTGATACCTTTGTTTTCGTAAATGGAATAATGACATGAATGCATGTCCTTTATCTTTAACATTTTGCAGCTGCAGATTTGTCAACTCGATACGCCGGTAGGCTTCCGCAAGTTATAGGGCTATCAGTGAAACTTTTGTCAGGAAATAGTGATGTAGCCTTCCTATGTTTTCAAAGCGATGAAGCCTGTTATGAATGTTTTGAAAGATGTTCAAAATATGCCAGGAGAACCTTTTCGTTACTACTATTCTTGATTCCTTTCCCTTTACACCAATCTTCAAGTTTTACATAGGCTTGCTCGTACGTTTGTCTTGATTTTTCGGTAAGTAGGGAATCGACAACGTTGTGCGCAATGCCTTCAATATCCGAAGGGACACTTTCAGAATCAGAATCACCCATATTAATATTATTTTTTGCATTTTGCTAAAACTGAACGTATAACACAAAATTGAACATCAATAATTGAGTTGTCAAAGTCAAAATGGAAACAATCAACAAGCACGGTTACCACGGCGTCGACTGATATGGGCACCTGATAATTTTGAATTTTAATTTTTATGAGAATATCTCTGATATTTTAAATTAAATCAAATCTCTTTGGATCGTCCCTCGTGTCGTGTCGTAGATTAAATTTTGAATGATACGCGTTTGATACGAACTTTTTAATGGAACTTGTGTAACTAAGCCACTCGGCTAACGCCTCGTGGCTTAACGTTACACGCGTTTCATTATTATGTTCGTATCGAACTTGTATCATTAATAACTATAATCTGCTGGTCTATAATAAAATTTTATTAAAATTTTCTTTCAAACTGATAACTCAGTGTCATCAGAATTCTTGGGTCAGTGTCACGTAATTTTTAAAAAATGCCTTTAACTTCAGAGCAAAAATCGATTATATTTACGCGATTAAGGGATGGGGTTCCCATAAGGGACATTGCAGATGTATTAGGGATAAAAACTATTAGGATATTGTTTTCATAGTGATGACGATATCCACTTTTCGATATCCTTATAGACCAGGAGTTCTATCTGGGACTACTAATTCTTGTACTACTTTTTTTATCGCAATGGTAAGTTTTTCGATTATAGAGCTTACAGGATATTCTTTAACTGGAAACTTTTTTTATTTTGAATTTGTTGATTTTCTAATCATAGCTTCGACAAGTATTGTTCTGCTATGTTAGCAGAACAATATTTGACTTGCGAAACCATTATTAAAGGGTTCTATTAAATTACATTGGGAAATATTGCGGTAAATAGCACAGCGAAAAGCAGGGATTGAAAGGAAAATGAAGCTGTTTCCCGTTGATGAAAACCCCGGAATTTTCAACAATGTCGGCGTATCTTCGGGAGGAAGCTTCCAGTTTATTATTCAGCTAGAAACGGAAACTTTACCGTCTCAGTTGACATGATGAAAATAAAGAAGAATTAAGTATTATATTTCTATTGTTTGCCTGTTCGTTTTATTGTTTAACCGTTTTTATTTACGTTCGTTATCGTTGGTGTGCTTCAGTGGAAATATCAAAAATCAAAAAAAAATTGTGTGTGCACTATATGCGCATATTTGAAATGAAACTTCTTACTAACAGCTATTAAAGATTTGAAGGATATATATTTTTTTATGAATGCTTTTTATAAACCTCAAAAAATTCAGAGTTAATATAAAAAATATACTATTCTAGCTTTAAAATTTTATAATGTTTTTTAATTTTTATTAAAAAACGATAATTCTATTACCCGGCCGGATAGTTGTGGCCATTAAACCAAAATACTACTATATCTATATCTCTGACTACTACTAACTGCTACTAACCAACAATTTGTTTTGTGTGGTCTGTGGTCTGTTTTTGTTTAAATGTTTTGTTCATAATTCATGTTGGAGATTTAGTTTTAAAGTAATGTTAATCGTTAGGCAAACTCAGAATATGTATTTCTTTGTATAATCAAAAGTGTCACTCTACATTTTACATAATCAAATTGTCACTATAAATCGCTGTCTTTTTTACTTGTCATTATTCAATTCACTATTCGAATTCTCAGAATGTTGTTATAGTCTGTGAAACAAATAACTTTGAATTTGACAGTTCCCGCGGGCTTTTCTAGTGTTAATTTTATTAGGTTAGCAACTTGCGGCCATGCTAACGCAATGCCGTCTCTAGTAGAATAGCCTCGGAGAGAGATTTTTGACGTCACACTAGTTAGATACTACGGATTAATAAATATGTTTTAGAATACATGGAAAACATAATTATTCCTCGTATTTTTGGTTTGTATTTTAAAAATGATATAGTTTACATGAAATATACATAACATACAGTTAATAAATACTATATATATACATATTTATAATAATGAATAGGTATGCCTACAAATAATGAATAGGTACATAAGATAATGGGTAAAATGTAAAATATATTTTAAATTTTGGGGTTTGAAAATCAATCTAATTTAACAAAAAACATTCAGTATCTACTAATAGTGATGTATTATTATTTGCATTCACAAAATTTATCCTAAAAAAATAAAAGATTTTAGAATAATTTTACATATAAAATGACAGCGATCTTTATTTCGTGGCCATCACTGACGCCTTTTTTTCTATGATAGTGTATTATTTGCAAATATAATTTTTCGAACATTGATACTTGCAAAATATACATATAAATTTTGTGAATGCAAATAATAATACATCACTATTAGTAGATATTGAATGTTCTTTGTTAGATTAGATCGACAACCCCAAAATTTAAAATATATTTTACATTTTACCCATTATCTTATGTCCCTATTCATTATTTATATATTGTAAAACATTTGCTGCATTTGTATGGTTCATAGTTTATTTGCCAAAGTATATATATTGTATTTATTAACTGTATATTACGTATATTTCATGTAAACTATATAATTTTTAAAATACAAACCAAAAATACGAGGAATAATTATGCTTTCCATGTATTCTACAACATATTTATTAATCCGTAGTATCTAACTAGCGTGATGTCATAAATCTCGCTCCGGGGCTGTTCTATTAGAGACGGCATTGGTCTGATATTTAGAAATGTCAAAAGCTGATGACATTTTACTTTTGAGAATTATGACATTTTGTGTTGATTTTTGCAAGAAGAGGAAGAACTGTCACTTGTTTTATTATTTTCCTTTTCTATTTCACGAAAGTAAAAAGATTTACCTATCTGATTCGTTCAGGCACTCAATTTAAAGAATATCAGTAACTTTTTTGACAGAGGGATTTTATATTTACCATGTTGGTAAAAAATAACGGTCAAAATTCAAAGTTATTCATTTTATAAACTATAACAAAAGTTTCATTTTAAAATAAAATTTTAATCAATCACAAGTGTTTATAAATCTCCATCATTTATCGGATTAATAATACATACATTACAGCTCAATTATAAACAATTTATTATTTATAGTATTTTACAGTAATTTTATTAAATTATACCAATATTCTCGTTGATTATTGGTTTGAGATAAATAAGACAGTGTCTTATTTATCTCAAACCTTAAAATTTTTACTACAATTCCACAAAATTGAAAATATTTAAAAAACGGTAAGGTTTAGGTGTGATAAACCTTAATCAAATTTACTTTTACTTTAATCGTAGAAACTAAAAATGTAATAATATATAGGGTGTTCCAATTAAAAAAAACAACTGATATTTTTTATTTATTTGGGACACTCTGTATCTTGTAAAAATATTTTTAAATTGTAGCTCTAATAGTCCTTCAACGAACCCAAAACTTTCAATTTGCAAAAATCTAATCGTTTAGCTACAATACTCTGCGTCGTATGTGGTGAACAACCCTGTAGAAACTAGAAGCACAGAATATCTAGCTTGCATAGCTAGATATTCTGTGCTAGAAGCCTCCCAAACACAAAATCATAAATATTTCTCTGCGGAAATGCATCATTATCTTTTTTCCGACTTTAGAATAACTGGAATCAGTTACACGAACGTGTTCCTACTTTACATTCTAAACACGTTTCTTGTGGCAGGTATGAACTTAACCTAGTAGATACTGTAATATAGAGACTAATACCGTACAGAGAAAAAAACGAAAATAATCAAAAATAAAGCAACAAACCAAACCAAATCTAACCAAAGCAATCAAAACACGCTGTAAGCTAAAACGCTTCTAAGGCTAAAACGCAATTCTAATCAATTGCCGAGTACTTTTTATCAATAAATGAAAATGGTAAACTTCGGCAAGAACACCCTGTTTATTAATAAATATACATAAAAATTAGATTTTGCTAAATTAGATTAGAACATTAGATTAGAACTACGTGCTGAGCGTAATAATCCTGCAGCCGGATCTTAGACTATATACCTATTAATTTCCGCTTTGTCTATTCTGAGCCCTTCATTTTATCCCTCTGTCTATCCAGACGTATCGGGTATCGGTCAACGTCACTCAGGAATAACAATGATGTATCGGCACCGACTGCATTTGTTTACGTTCGGAGAGAATCTGCTGTTCAAACAAATGAAGCTGACTATTCCACTTCTGGAGTGGTCGATATAAAATATGGCCGGAGCTGTAGTGCACGAAAGGGATTGAACTTTTTATTTGGGTCATACATTTTTATAGAATTTTAAAAATAAAATTTAACTAGGGACGTACGTGACAGTATAAAATCACGAACAGTAATTATAGTTTAATTGCATGTGGACAAGTAATTATATTTGTTATAGTTCTATTTTTGAACACTTTTTTTCGAAACAACTAAAATAAGTAAAAGTACACACAACCAAACTTATATGGAGCCATCTATTATTTTTCATAATTTTTGAGTCGTATGACAATTTTGTGTTTATGAATAAAACTCAGTCCTTACCAATGACTTTTAATGAAAAATAATCCATAAATCAATAAAAAAAAATCCAAAATAAACAAAATGGTATTTTTGGGGTTCTGAAACGAAATTAAAATTTAAATTTTTAATGGCTCAAAAGCAAAATCAAAAAGAAAATTGATAATTTTAATATTCCTTGTTGCCACCTTGTTGAAACTTGCCCTTATGCAAGTTTCTATTTGCGCTAGCATGCTTCTTATTAAATTATCAACGTTGTCTTCGGGTATGTTTTCCCATTCTGCTAATGATACATCAATAAGCTGTGCTAGATTTCCTGGATTGTTTCGACGAGCTCTAACCCTTCTTTTGAGCTAGTCACACAAGTGTTCGATAGGGCTTAGATCTGGTGAACCTGCAGGCCAGACCAAAACTATGACACCTTCCGTTTCAAGACATTCTCTAGTCACTCTGCTGGTATGGAGAGGTGCACAATCGTACAAGAAGTTAAAATTATAACCAATTGCTGCTCTCCGAAGATTAACGATTGGGTCTAGCACCAAGTCAACATATCTCCGACCCGTTAAAGTTTATTGAAGTGGTAACAATGGAGTTTGTGCTTCCAGTATAATACCTCCCCAGAACATTATATTTCCTCCTTTATATCTTGGTACAGATTTGGCAGCCTGAAATCCCGCTCGTCTTTCTGCAGCTCTGAGAACCCGAATTCGATGGTTATCTGATCTTAGGCCAATTCTGGTCTCATCCGAAAAAAGAACATTTTGCCAATTCTCAGTTGTCCAGTTTTGATGTTGAAGGTATCAATTTAGCCAGTCAATTTTATTTTGCCGAGGTAACTGTGGGATCCGTAACTCTCTCCTACTATAAAATCCTCGAGCACGAAGCTTTTTTGTTATGGTTTCAATTAAAACGTTCACACTTGTAGCTGCTAGAAGTTGTCTTTGTAGCTCTGGATGAGAAACATTGGGATTTATTCTAGCAATTTGGTCCACACGGCGGTCTTGTTGTTCAGTCAGTGACTCTTTGACCACTTTGTCTGGGCCTATCCTTGTGTGTTCCTAATTCCAAGTACCTTGCATATGTTTTCGATACAACACCCTGGGTAACGCCTACTATCTCTGCTACGCCTCTTTGGAGCATTCCTTGTTCGGCGAGAGCAATAATTCTTCCCCTCTATACATCTGTTAATCCAACATAAGGCATTTTTTTATTTTTTTGAATCGAATGAAAATTACCGGACAATCGTGATTTTACTACTGAACACAAACTACTGACACACACACTACTGAAAATGTCAAAAGTTGACATACAATATGTCGTTCTATTCAGAGTATCATTATCTATCGAACAAAGTAAAAAAATAACGAGGATGGAATTTACAAATTTAAAGTTATAGTCATTTCCGGTGAAACAGGAACTGACCAAAAACAATTGAACATGCCAATCAATCCTAATTTGTGTCAAATACTAATATACCAAATTTTTTATTTGAATAAACAATAAAGGTATAGGGGTGAGAGGCACCCGGTATAGCCCTCAGAGGAACTAAATAAATTGATCTCGGATATAGTGAAGAGTGCCTTAAAATCCTTCAGCTTATGCCCATTGGCGTAACTACAGAGGGGCCCGGGGGTGCCGGCCCCCCCCCACCAGTTACTGCTGGGCACCCCCCGGAGAAATCCTGAATTATGACTCTTGGGTACGTATTAATTTTTATTTGCTTGTGATGCAGTAAAAATGACGTTTTCTAGTTTTGTTTAGTTAATATTATTTTGTTGTGTTCAAAAAATGTGTTATTTTTTTTTAGAAAATTTGTAGGTATTTAAGTAATCTACGGGAACACGGTTTGATAACCAAGTCTATGATATTTATTGATAGAGAAATTCATATAAAAGTTTTATTCAAAAAATGATAGAGATATTCATATAAAAGTTTTATTCAAAAAATGTAAATTATTTTTCATTTAAAAAAAACAAAAGTCCCAGTCCCCCCCTGGGTCAACCCCAGGCCCCCCCAGGCCAACCCCAGCCCCCCAGGCAAACAAAAATTGCTAGTTACGCTAATGCTTATGCCATCCACATATTACATAGTGATCAAAATATATTACCACTTTGTAATGAGCATGTATTCGATGACATCTATAATGGATACATATAAAGTACTACAAAATCGGTTAAATTTTTTATATAAACACATACGTGTTTTATTTATGTGGTTTTAGTCTCATTAGTATCTACAATAAATTAATAATATAGGTAATAATTAATTAACTTAAGAAATTGACAATCGGTAATACAAAAAAAATTATATTAACATTAAAAAATAGGTACTTAAATTGAATTTTGGCTGTTTTCACTTCTTTCTTCTTCTTCTTATCACGCCCTCTCCTGCCGAAGGTTGGCCATCCGAATGGCAATTGTGGCTCTGGAAACTGCAACCCCGAAGATTTCCGCGGACGAGCAGTCGAACCATCTCTTTAAATATTTTAGTCGTGAGTTCTGGCGTATTCCTACTCAGGGACGGCGGAAAGAAAATATTGAGACCGGGTGAGTACCCTATCTGGCGCCCCCCCCTCCTTAACAGTTATTATACTCTCTTTTTCCTTCAGTCCTATACTTTAACTACAAACTAAGCATATTTATGCTACTTTAACAATAAATTTTCACTTAAAGAAACTTCAAAATTCTTCGTTCAATCTTAGTCTGCGATTGTTGTTTCTTCTACACCTGTCTCGAAAGTGACTCACTCCTATAATTATATTTTTGTAGATAAAAAAAAACGAGTTTTGTATGTTAGTATATGACATATATTAGGTTTGATTGACGTATTCAATGGTTTTTAGTCACTTCCTGTTTGACCGAAAATGACTAAAACTTTTGATTTTTAAATGCACCCTGGGTATATTTCTACTTTATTCCAAAAGAAAATTGACATTCTTCAACCAAACCAAACCATTCTGAGTAGAATAGCATATCATATGTCAACTTTTGACATTTTCGCTTAAAAAAATCGTATTTTAAATTTTAATCTATAGTGCCAGGGCTGTGTTAAAAATAAACAAATTATAGGGGGAGAAACTTCTGAGACGCACTCGGTATATAGAGCATAAGAAATGGAATTCCAACTTCGGCAATCTCGTTCTTGTATAAGTGATCTTTGAAAACAGTATTTAATTGCAAGCAGTTGCATTATTTTTTTATTATATTTTATTATTAAGAATTTAAGAAAATTTTCCTTTCTTTTCCACAAACAATTACATATTTAGTGTAGAATCAGTATTATGATCAGACAGTTTTGTCAGCCGCAAAATGAGGTTCAGTCAATGTTTGAGATGCATTTCTTTGTGAGAAATTGTTTTTTGTGTGATGGCTCTAATGAGAAAATTCTACGATTTTGCTACCATTTTCAGTGTATTACTACATATTCAATCCGCAACAATCAAAACCACCAAGAGATTGATATCTTTCCCACTACTATTAATAAATTAATTTAATTAATGAGGCAAACATTTTTAGCAACCACAACAGAAGTTTTTTTTTTTTATAATAAAGCTATCAGGATCCTCTTCACCTTCTTGCGAATGAATATTTGCCGCATATAACTTTAGGGCATATCAGCCATTGATAACAAATAAAGGGTGTGGATAGTAGAAAAAGTGCAATTTTGAGAGGTCAGTCTAAAACTGTTAATTTTGCTGACTCTTGACCCAAAACAGTTTGTTTAGAAATTTATAAAAACGAGAATTATAGAAAGAAGAATTATTTACAAAAAGTTGTTAGCTTTTGAGTTATAAAAATGCCACGAACAAATCCGATTTATGTTTTTTTATTTAATTTTGTTTAATATTCTTCCACGAAAATGAATTCGCAAATCCCAGTTCGAGTAGAATTCAGCACTCAAAAAACTTTTAGAATAGAAGAAATCAAAACTATCCCAAAGCTTTCGTGCTAAGGATTTTTTTGAGCATAATTTCAGTAAACTATAATAGGATACATCTAGGATATAGTAGAGTGTTTATAATGTTTTGTCAGATATTCTTCCCTATGTGGTGTGGTAATAGCTAATGTTTTAATGTGGAAATTGACAGTACCGATTAATTATTGAACTGGATATTCGTTACTATTTGTTTAGATTAGTGTTTTTAAGTATTTTAGTTGCTGTCATGGCGCCCCTCATTTCCGGCGCCCCGGGCGGCCGCCCGGGTCGCCCGGCCCTTCCACCGGCCCTGTTCCTACTGATCTTTTCCCTTGCACTTTTCCCTCTATTATGAGGCGCAGTATTTCGTATCTATCACCTCTCATCACATGACACAGGTATTGCATTTTTCTTTCTTCTGTTTCTGCATGCGCTGGAGTACTTCATCTTTGGTGATCCTTTGTACCCATGAGATTCGCAGCATCCGTCTGTACACATACATTTCGAAAGCTTCTATTCTCATTTCGGTCTGTGAATCCAGTGTCCAGCTCTCACATCCATAGAGTAACACAGAGAAGACGTAGCATCTGGCCATTCGAGTTCTGAGTTCCGCACTGAGGTCTCGTCTTGTAAAAAATGATTTCATCATACTCACGAAGATTTTTCTCGCTTGCTTTTTAGAATTTTTAGAATTTAGAATGAGTGGGAGGGGGGTTAATCACTTCGACCTTACAGATCCATTGTGTCCCCCTTTCTTGAATCATAACTCATCATACAGTCCCAGGGCTTTGATAAAAGCCAGTATCTGAGACGGTTTTATAGAGGGTAGTTCTCCATCTCCAATATCAGTCGTACCAAAATTCATGGCACGAATGGTTGTCGTCTCGGCGCACTCAGTGATGAGGTGTACTGGTGTTTCACCATCTTCCCCACAGAATCTGCATTCGCCGTTTCTTCTTAGTTCTCGCTTGCTTAGTTCTTGAAAATATTTCTCTTTTCGGGTCTCACTGACTATTCCTATCCTAAATACTTTATTGGGGTCACTTGTTCGATTGTTTGTCTCTTGACACGTAGGTTGCAGGGATATCTTGACTTGGAAAACGGTAATTATTTTGATTTGCTGACGGTAATAATTTTGCCGACTTAACTATAGTTATAAGATAACTATAGTGAACTAATTCTTTCCTAACTCTCAAGTTATATTACTCTAAAGTATAATCTAGGTGGTGTAGGAAAGATACGAATAACTCGATAATTTTGCTGCTTTTTTTAATTATGAAAATTACAAAAGAAACAAAAATGTATTCTCGTATAATTGAGGTTCTTTGGTGAGGTTCTTTATGCAAGTATCACATTATCTTCCTAGCAAAAAAGATCAGCTTAAACTGAATTACTGAGGTAAGAATGGGTACAAAAATATCGATAGCCTGAATGTCTTTAAAAAAGGTAATGTATTAATAACATTTTTTTGACATTTTCACTACAATATTTTTAATATATACGAACAATTCTAGCGCTGGTTTTTAAGTAATTTTATAGAGTAACATAGAGAAGACGTAGCATCTGGCCATTCGAGTTCTGAGTTCCATTATATTATATTATTATATTTATGAGTTCTGAGTTATTATTATTTAAATATATTTTTACACTAAAATTCTATTTCTTTATATGGAATTCTGTATATTTTTTATATATAGTAGATTTTTAATATCATAGTCATAATATATACTGAGTCATTTTTAAAACAAGACAATTTTTAGACAGAAAATTTTAAGCTCACACTAAAATGAAAACTGGAAATAATTATACAGGATGAGCCTTAAATAAGTGCAAATAATAACACGCCTATAAAGTTTTTTGTGCACAAAAAATATGAAAATTTGCAAAAAAGATCCAGTGATTCTCAAAATTTAAGTGAAAAATCAGTTTTTTCGCTTTTTTTTTAAATTTATTTGAATAACGGTAAAGAGAAAATGTTTCCTTTATCCTTTTTTACACTTATTTAAGACTTACCCTGTATAATTCGAATTTCACTCACAGAATTTAATTAGGGATCAGAATTATTAGTGTTTGAATAATATCATATCAATATATTTGGAAGTGAACCGCAGGTTAAGATACTATTTAAAACATAATCGATAGTTTATATATCGATACCATTTACACCTCCCTAACGAAAAGGGTCTAAAATATAATCCCGAACTCCCTCTCGTGCAACGTTGCAAAACTAATTAGCACCGCTGTTTCGTTTTAAGTTAATGAAAGTTAATTTAACTCGTTTAGTGCGAGTTGTAAATCAAGTTAGTGTCGAGATAAGGGGGCGGGGCAGGTGACGTCACATGAGACCTTGAGTTATGGAAGGTCTTTTTTTATCACTTTCGGTTAACTCATTTGCTCTAAAATTCAAATTCAATCTGAGACAAGATGCTTTTGCCAAATAGTTTCTTTGTAAAAATAAATTGTCTTAGAATCGTAGTGTACGATAAAAAAACGGCGTCATAGTGACCTTTGAAATTGACTATTTACATTGAACGTTTACAAAATGTGAGTCGTGCATTTTTAGACGATAAATGTGTTTTTTCGTAAATCTCATCATGATCGTACTGTATGATAAAAAACCGTGTCATAATGATCTTTGAAAATGAATGTTTACAAAATATGATTCTTGAATTTTTAAACAAAAAATATATATTAAGGAAGCGGCTACTTGTATACGAGAGAAAATTGCTGATAGACCAATAGGGGATATAGTGATATACTCTGACAGCTTGGCCGCTTTAAGAAGCATCGCCATGCAATCAGTGAGATCGAAAACTGTGATGGAATTCCAAGAAGCACTGTCCTGGCTGCGTCGGGGCGGGGCTACTCTGTGCTCTGTGGTGGGTGTCAGGCCACAGCAATGTGGTGGGCAATCAGGAAGCAGACAGACTAGCCAAAGACGGGGCCAGGGGAGAGGCCGTGGCAGATGACTCACCACTTGTGACGATCATCACACAAAAGGAAGCTATAGGAACTTCCATCAAGGCCAAGCAGCAAGAGACGTGGCAACACCGTGAGGACTGCGCTACAGCTCGAAGACTATAGCCAGTGGTAGATAGCAAAAAGACAAAACACCTACTAGAGCACAAAAAGGACCTAGTACGCATAATTGTAGGTGTCGTCACTGGAAACTGTCCCACAGGGGTAAACCTCGTGAGATGGGAAGTTTCCAACGACGACTACTGCTGAGAATGCAGAGAGGAAGAAGAAACCATAGAGCACCTGCTGTGCCACTGTCCGGCACTGGAATACCGACGCTTTAAAACTTTAGGGCAAGGTTTTTTGGAGGGACTAGAGGAAGCAGCAGAAGCCATCGGGAACTTTGCAAAGAGCTGGAAGTGCTTTAACGCAAAGAAAGAATGAGAGGAAGGTTTGGTACAACAATAACAGGGGTATCGCAATGGGCCCAAGGCCTCCGAGTGAGAGATCAAACATGATCCCAAACCCCAGCAACCTAACCTAACCTAATCTAAACAAAAAATATGTTTTTTTTTGCACACAACTCATCATGGTAGACGTTAGAAACCATCAAATTTATCTCTCCTATGTTTAACTCGATTATATTTTAAAACAAAAAAAATTCACAGTCCTTTACAAAGATGCAACCGGGGGGGCATTGAAAATGATGAATAAAAACGTAAAAATATGATTAGCGTTAATATGAGTGTGTTACATACATATGTTTAAATAACGAATATTATGGATGAATGTTAAATAACGAAGTTTATGGCGCTCTTCTGTGACGGCTTTTTATGTCTTAATAATTATATATAGGGTGTTTTAGAACTCGAACCAAAGTCGAAATTTTGCAAAATATCAAAAAAGAAAATCTCTCGAAAATAATAAATAGTAAAATGACATTTACCCTCTATGGATAGAACCCTACCTATGGCCCCATATAAACTGTATACTAAAATAAATAGCTTTGACATATAATTGTCGTTTTTCTTGATATACTCCCCTGATTTTATTTTATTTTTCCAGAGCACTAATACTCTCTTTATGTTATTTTTTATTCCTAGAAGGATGATTTGAAGAAAAAATATTTCGTTCATATTATTGATGTCACTAAATAAACCCTTGTATAATATGTTATACTTCTAGATGTTATAGTAATGCATTTTCGTACAGCAAACTTTCATTCCCTATTCTACTCCCTAAGGGTACGAATTTCATAAATTCCTATGTCCAAATAATTAACTCATGTTTTTTAAATGATCCTTTGTGCAAATTTTTATATGTATAATCCAGAGGTCACGAAGGTTTATATAATTTTTTACTAACTTTACCCATTTGGTTGATGAATTTCAAAAATCTCTTCTTATTCTTCTTTCTGTAGAATTTCATTCTTCTAGTAAATGATTTTCATACAACAAATTGTTCGACATAATTTTACACTCTAAGAGGATGAATTTTCTAAATCGCTTTGCATAATTAATTCACTAATCACTAATGTCCTGTAAACGAACCTTTGTGCTAATATTGATGTATCTAAAGCTAGTGGTATGAACTGACCCCTAAAATATCTAAAAACTTGATATATAATCTCTATAATTTAACTGACACACCATTGACAATGACAAATAATTGATTTCTGGAGGTATTTTGTGTAGGTGTTTTTCAGGTATGTTTTAATATTTATTCGTTTTACATACATAAATACCGATTAAACGATATAATAATACTTCATAACAAATCTAGACATATATACCTTTCATTTAAAAAAAGAATCATCAAGATTGGTGAGGCGGTTACGGCGGGATGGATGTAAAAAAAAACCCTTTGAGCTTTTATATATGTATCCCTCTTCGGTGTCACAAGCTGAATTTTTCGTGTGAAAAGTACGTGATATGGGGACCCTTATTCCAAAAAGTAGTACAAAATTAGACCGGGAAAAAGGGCACTATCATCAAAATCGATATATTAATACCACCATATAGAAAAACAAATACTTATTTTTTGATCCAGTACAAAATAAAGTCTTCGTACGGAGTAATTTTTATAATTATTTACAAAAAACATTTCCATTAGCGCTTATGACCGAAAAAAAACTTAAAACATGAATAACTCATTTCAATCATGCGAAAATTTGGTTTAAAAATGGACTTTTTAAATATAACTTTCATTTAACGAAAAACGAAGGCCTAAATGAAAAAAAGAAACAATTTATAAGTTTCGCTTATGTCTTGACAAGGTAACAAAGCAAACCCCATATTTTTTTTTGCTTTTAAACTAATAAAGATATATCAATAAACAATTAGCGATGTCCGACTGCCGCCGCCGCGCCGAGATTTCCTATACGTATACGCGTGATGACGTCATGGTGTGGCAAATGTAGCATTTTAATTCGATTTGGGCTCCCTTATATAGGATAACAGAAACATTTTCAATGTTAAAAACTTGAACGTTAAGAGTTACATAGAAAATGGAAAAAAGGGATATAACGGGTGAAAGCAAAAACGGATTACTGTATGAATAATAACCACGTCAAGTCGGACACTCTGATTAATCACCAGATAAACATTATTATTTGAGAGGGTTAACTTGAATAGAAACACAGTGAAATGTAGGTACATGTTCTGATAAAAAAATAAATAGAGTGGAAAAAGCTGAAATAATGCAGATGTGAAAAAAGTTTTACTTAATTTTATTTTATTCCATTTTAATATTCATTGTGTGTATAAAATTATGTTCGAAAATATATTTTCACGAGTAATAAGATAAAGAATTTAAATTATATATTTCAGGGAAATCTTTTCGAGCTTATGAATATTATCAAAATTATCAAAAACCAGGGATAATTTTTAAAAAGGATTTGTATATTAATGTCTAGCTGTAGCTCTCTATAGAGCAAAAAAGACTTTAATCTCATTTTAAGGTCCACCGACAAAATGATACTTATAGCAAAATAAAAACACTAAATCACCACAATACACCAAAACACTTTTACTTTTACACTGGACGCGCGTTTCGCTAACCATGTTAGCATCATCAGCAGATGATTATAAACTAAAGTTTATAATCATCGTTTATAAGAGTACCAAATTAAAGTTTATAATCATCATTTATAAGAGTTTATAATCATCTGCTGATGATGCTAACATGGTTAGCGAAACGCGCGTCCAGTGTGAAAGTAAAAGTGTTTTGGTGTATTGTGGTGATTTAGTGTTTTTATTTTGCTGTGTAACACCAAAGGTTCCAACCCTCAACTGTGATACTTATAGCATTTTTTGATTACTTTGGTTTCACTCCTTTTTTTATTTTTTCTGTGAATAAAAATTTTACAGAAATTTTATTAAAAATGGCAACATTGCCTTTGCTTCTGTCTCTGTCTCATAGTACCAAATTTACAATTTGGTACTATGAGAGTTTGAAATTCAGTGCTTAATCCGCTTTTTTCTTATTTAAAATATTCACGTATGTATTATTACGTAGTTGCGCATATTTAGAGTTACACTTCTTACTAACAGCTTTTAAATTGATGGATTTGAATTACATGTTTGAAAAAGTGTAGTTTGAAATGTTAAAAAAGTAATAAAAATTAATAAATAATTTGACTCATACAACATTCACGAAATTTGTATTAAAATCACCGTCTGTCCGTCTTACCGTCTGAGGACTTCATTCGGGTACCTTTAGCCAAGTTTGGTTCAAGTCGATCCATAATTAAGAAAAATCTTCATGATTTCGTTCATTTAGAGGTATCCGTTCAAAACGTCAAGGGCGTTATCCTATAGCCTGTACCCAATTATGCCGAAATCGACCCACAGTTTTCTTCAATATATTAAATCCTTACTCCCACCCTGATGAAGATGTAAACGAAACGTCGTATCCAACTTTTGAAGGTGGAACCGTGTGCACTGTCGCTCACATAGCCTACCCACCAAATTTGGTCACAATCGGACGACATCAACTTCTGACGTTTCTTACGTCAAAACTAACTGTCACAGTACGACAGTGACACGTGTCGTACACGGTCAAGTTGGCCTTACTCCAATCTATCGACATACCAAATTTTGTTTAAATCGGACGATTTTTTCTAAGCAGTAGGCTGTCCTTTTTTACTTTTCCTCTCGCGTATCGTATCGCGTGACGTGTCATGGCCTTGAATTTTTGCCAGCGCGCGTAAAAAAGATTCACTTCAATAATTAAAAATCTGTTTAAGCTTGTGCCAATAAAGTCCTTTCATACGATACCCCACATGACACTGTTAAATCAATTCACAATTTGGACCGTTCCTTGTCCAAAAAGACCCTGTTTTGTGATTTAATTCGATTAACGATTTTTAGATTTTTCTCTTATGTATAAGCTAGTTCACGAATAAATCAAAATATCTTCAAAAAGGTTTGATCACCCATACAATTATGACCGCGCATACCGTTGCTTAACCTCGATTATTGATTACGTACTATATAAAATAAAGAACGTATTTTTTAAGATTTAATTACAAATGTATAGTTTTCAGATTTTTCCCTATACTTGTAGTATAAAGATTGATTCTCACTATACCTGCCATATCAGCGCGGTATACAGGGTGGTCCGAACTGTATTCCGGAAACTTTGGCAGCATATTCTGCAGATTATAAGTAAAAAAGTTCGTATAAATGTATGTCCTAAATTGCTTAGTTTCGGAGATACAGGGATCCATGATATAGTAAACGCCACGAATATTTGAGAGTGATTCATCGGTCGCTACCATGTGAACTAATCTGTTCAAGGTCATATAAAACTTAATTCCAGTGCCGTGGTGTTTCATATTTGGTTTGGTTTGGTTTGGTTTGGTTGTGAAGAAACGCGATATAGTATCGTCTTTGTCAATCACGCTAACATTTTAGAATAAATAGGAGGAGCGCAGGCAGATGATTAGACCGGACCTTTAAAAACCTACGTCTGCGGTAAAAATTTACGTTTTTAATGTAAAAAATGATAGCGCGCGTGTCGATTCTAACTTCATCAAGCGATGAATCACTCCCGAACATTGGCGTTTACTATACCAAATAATTTCTGAAGTAACGTCAATATTTGGATGAAAATTGGTTTCTGGGAATTTTTTGACATGAGAAATTTAATTTTGATGTCAACATGCCTCTTACTTGTAGAGGGCGCCACCTACATATTTTTTAACCGGTTTGAAAAGTAATAACTTTTCGTCCGTACCTGTATAAAACTACTGAGTAAAAAAATATACATTTACGAGTTTTTTACGTAAAAAAGGTCTATTGGTAAAAATCGCTACGAGTAATGGTTCTCGAGATATTTGAAATCGAAATTATCAATACCTGCCATTTATTGACATTATTGACATAAATTAAACATGTTAACTAAATAGTCTAATCTAATGACTGAAATCATAAATTTGAAATGTTTTTGTGCCAAAAAGTATTTTATCATCATGAAAAAGAACATCAACTACTTGTCAACAACCCTAGCTGAAACGTAGCGTCATAATAATATATTTACTCTCGCGGCCTAATTCTCCAGTTACCTTTCTATATCAATGTCGATTATAAAAAATAGCTGGATCACCGATCCAGAAGCCATCCATCTGTCGCTAGCGGCGCACAGTGACGGCAGTAATCTATGATAATGCATCAACATAGTCCCGGCCATAGATCAAAATGTTTGTCCGTTGTCGATATCAGATCGTCATTAAACCGAACGCGAGAGTAAATATGGCCGACTAACGTCATTTGTCGTTTTAGTATTAGGTTGTTCGTGTAAAGTATATGTCAATTGTCGAAGCCAGGTTCTCTAATTCCAATATATTCAACGCTATACTCTGTTTCTTTATTACTCAAAAAAAGTTAACTATGGATGGGTTTATATCAGGGGCGGCTCGTAGCACTGGAAGATGGTGAGGCGCATTAGAAGAGAATTTTTATTAGTATGTATATAGGGTGACCATTAGTACGAGGAAGTCCAATATCTTCGTAGTTGACAAATATATGAAAAAAAGTTCTATATAAAAAAGTGCATATCCTAAAGAAATATTTTCTTTAAAATTGCAATCGCATTACCATTTTTCTGTACAGAATTGGGTTCAGCATAAAATTCAGCATACATCACACTATTGATTTATTTGAAGCACTATATATGCGGGATTTCTATGATAATTCATATTTGAAAATTTTCATTTTTTAAAAAGTGGTAAAAACCTGGAGTGAATTTAACTTATTGATATATTATTGCTTAAGTATGTATATAGCGAGGTATGTAGAACAAAAGAAGAAATCCGAGAAAAATTTACATTATTTTATACAGGGATTTTTTTATGGCACTGCCAACATTGCAATATTATAATGCTATATCTCAATTTTTTTAAATGCAATACACACTGTATATTATTTTTAGTATTTTAGATAACTACAGACTTAAAAAGCGCACATTTTTATATTTAAAATATTTCTAAATTTTTAGCAGTTGCCTTATGTAATATAATTCGCAGTATTATACCGTATGATCGAATAAAAACGGCGTCAGCGATGGCTATGAAATGAAGATCGCTGTCATTTTATATGTAAAATTATATGGGAAATGTCATCGATCGTCATTTTCAAGCCAACTGGACGCCGTTTTTTTTTCGATCATACGGTACCTATTACATAGGGCTATTGCAACAGTAAATTTTTATCAAAGCGACCACAGGATATTTTGTCTCATATTTTACTCTGTATGGTAAAATTTTGTTTTTCTTCACATCCTATAAAAATAAAACAAAATGAAATCTCTGTAACAGGTTGCTTTACTTTTTGACTATACAAGTACACAATTTATCTAGAATTGATTCGAATTCGAAAAACTTTACCTGGGGAAGTCCTCTGATGATGCATGGTCCCTCTAAATCATCATATCAATCAACAAGTCACTGCCCACTTTTTAGGTATTTACTTAATACGTTGTAATCAGTAAGACGAGTAATTAAATATGCAATTCACATTAAAAAAAAGTATATATTAATCAATTAGAGACAAAACAGTGCAATAACCGGCACAGTTAATTCAAACTGTGATTCAAACTAATACAAATTCCCAAATAATGCAATTCTGCATTTTCAGCCTGTCGCCTAAAATCTCTCGGGCTGATCGGGAAGTGATACATATTTTTAACGAACGGCTTTTAAGGTTTAAATTTACATTTGAGGCTCGCCTCAATACGGTCTTTTTTACGCGCTACTACTCCATACATTTTATCTCTTCAACTAAAGGTTTTGCCTTATGCTTTTTCTTTTCATTCTATAGATTTAAGATTCTAGTGAACGCTGTCGCTCCGTCAATGCGATATACCACAATACGTTAGACAAGGAAAGGCGAGAGGCAAACCTCTGCACATATACTTCTTAAAGAACAAATGAGATGGATATATATATCGTCGAGTTTGTCGCATATGGGAAAGGAAGCGCGTTTAAAGGAATACCATCGACGTAATTTATTGTAGAATGACGGATAAAAAATACAATTATTATTGATGCAAATAGGGAAAAAAAATAAAATTGTGATTAAAGATGTATCGATTAATACGTGTAATTCTTCAAATGTATTGGTGAGGCGCTGCCTCATCTGCCTCATAGGACAAGCCGCCCCTGGTTTATATATTATTCCGTCATGCGTCCCTCTTGTTGTTTTTGACCGATTTTATTGGTGTATTTAAAAAATGATAGATCATATTTCAATATTATTGGAGTGACGGAACGATGAACGATACACAGACGCAGATGCGTATGAATTCAAATTAAGATTTTTGAGGCCTGTCAAACTCTTGCCAAATTATAGGTTATAATTTGTGTCAAATTATGTCAAATACCTAATTGTGAATTACTTTTATATTTTGGTTCGTGTTATTAGTTGTGTGTTTTGCGTTTTTTGAAATCAGGACTGTTCGGGTTCGGTGTTTACTATTCGAGTCGCCCTCAGGATTCGGGTAAAGCGGGTTTGGTTTGGCGGGTTGGCTGAAGGAAATATACGAAGGAATTTGTTCCCTAAAATATTTTGATTTAAAGAAAATATATAAAAGTGGGCAACGCTATGCCGGTCAAGCTTAATCACGTGACTAAAAGTTTATTTGATATGAACTATATTTATCTTACAGTAAAAAGTAAAATACATTTTTTTTTCTCTACAAAAAAAAATAATAAACTCTATAAATATAAAGTAGAATGAACCAGTTATTAAAGATACAGAGACCTTATTTTGATTGGAACAATGACGTTAAACTAAATATTTTACTTTCTAGAACTTCGTAGAACTTTTTCCTCCATGTATTTTATACGGTTTGAAAAGTTACAACTTGGAACTGAACGACTACGTGACGCTATAGTTTTAGTTTTGCCTCTTTCCCACAGAGTCAAACTTCTTGTTCTCAACTTTATGTAAAAATCCGTTGTAATTTAATAGCTATGGAGAATGGAGACTGTATTTTAACCGGTTAATGGACGGTCCATTAATTTTCGATTATAATCCGGGAACTTTAATAATTGCAAAACCATTTTCGGTGCAGTTTCAACTAGTACGACGGAAACGATTTTGTGATACACGTTGAAGTTGGGGAACGATTTGAAAAGTTTTCGCCCTAAACAAAAGACACAGTCAGACATTGTCCCTATCCACAGAATACAATTGACGTTAGAAATAACTGTTTACATAGACATAGACTTCCTTTTTTTCACGAATTATAATGTTTATAATGTATTTGATGTCTTGGTTTTAGTCTTTAAAAATAAATAAATGCCTTTATTGTGAAAAAAATTTTACAATTTGTAAACAAACAAACAAACAAAAGAGAATATAAAACATTATTACTTAACTAAATATGAATGACCTCTAGATAAATTTACCTCGATGTCATTGGTAAATATAAGTAATAGCAAACATTAGACCAGTGTTTACAAGATCAAATTCGATTATCAAAATATAAAGGTACATTCAGACTGAGAGCGTCGAGCGTCGCGTCGCGTTTGAATTGAACTCTCCATTGAACTCGAACCCCGACGCTCAGCGGACGCTAGCGCAACGCCAAACGCGACGCTGTCTGCCTGGACGGTCTAATTTAAGTTAAGTGAATTGATTCCATTTCGACACGCGGACGCAACGCAAACGCGACGCGACGCTCGACGCTCTCAGCCTGAATGTACCTTAAAGTCATTTACGGCGTAGAAAGCCTTGTCTAGTAAATAAAATTTCAATGCTTTGCGAAATGAAGAAAATTATGTTATGGATGATTTCAAATGGCAGGTGATTGTGCATTCTTTTCCAGTTGTATAATATTGAACTTTTAACTAACTCTGAGCGTGGGTAGGTAGATAAAGATCTTGCTCCGCGTTCCTGAGTGGATAAGTGTGAGATGGCCTTTCTTGAGAAGCTGATACATGCTTACGTATCAGGCAAACGAATTCAAATATAAATAAGGAAGGAAGAGTTAATATTTTTAATTTTTTAAAAAAGTCCTGGCAATGAGTTGTGGCAGTGAATATCAAACAGCTCTCTTCTGGAGCTTGAAAATGCGGTCAAATTGAGTCGCACAACACGTACCCCAGAATGGAAGGGCATATCTGAGGTGCGACTCAAAAAGTACATAATAAACAGTTCTAGCCACTGACAAGTTAAGCTCCTTAGAAACAGATCTTAATGCAAAACAAGCAGAGCTTATTTTTTTCGACAAAGCGTCGATATGCACGTTCCATTTCAGAAAATTGTCTACAACAAGCCATAAGAATTTTACAGATTTTACGTCGTTAATGGTGGTGTTGTTAAGTACAAAAGGCTGCAGCGAGTTTTTATACGACAAAGCTTTAGTTTTAGAAATGTTGAGACTCAGGAGGTTCGAATCGCACCAAGATTTAATGGTGATTAAGTCATTTGATATAATCCTATGAAGTGCTGTGACGTCCTTGTTACTCCAAGTGAAGCTAGTGTCGCCCGCAAAAAGACATATGACATTTACCACTGATGTTTATGTTAGCAATGTCGTTAATAAAAAGAAGAAACAAAATATGGCCTAATACTGAGTCTTGTGGTACTCCACTTTCTATTGACTTGCTAGAAGACAACGTGGTATCCACCCTCACAAGTTGACTTCTAATGCTCAGATACGACTTAAACCATTCGAGAGATGTTCCCCTGAACCCATAGTGCTGCAGTATATTATTTTAGTGAATTCTTTTTCAAATTTCCTATTTTTAATACTTATCAATGTTACTTTTTTCAATACTATACAATGTTATATCTGTGTAATGTATCTTAAAGTTGTCACTTGTCAATAATAATATGTACTATGTATTATGTTCTAGTGGAGCGATTTTGATTATTTTTTAAACATGTGTAGCTAAATTATTTGACTTGTTAGTACCTCTTTCTAAATTGAAGCTAAAAATGAAGTTCCCAGATGTTAATCATGGGAACACAAAAGGGAACAAACGTCTTGGTATTTTGTTGAAAGTTTGGAACAACCTGTGGAATATGTTAAAAAAGCAAGGAATTTGAAAATCATTTTATGCATCTAGGTATCTTTTCTCCATAGTTTATTAATTGGATCATCTTAATTTATTATTTTTGGAGCGTCGCTTTTCAAGAAAGCACTAATATTTATTCGTAATTTTTACATTAAAATCATGCCTTTGCTTTTGGTCTCAGTCAACAGACCTATGAAATAGTGTTTATGATCTATGTAATATCACTGTTATTGAAAATCATATTATTATTGCCTGTTGGCTGTTCGGGAGTTACTCTAGCAGAGATAGTCTAGAAGTTGTACCGCTATAGGTTCTTTAAGTGAAGATGATAAAGATCAAAATTAAGTCGCTAACAGATTTAGGTGTGCCACAAAAAATATAGTGCAGTCGCAAGTTCATAATTTCGTCGAGGAACTGTAATTTTGGAGTACTGTAATTTTGGAGTTACGATTTTTTTTAATTTTTAACCCCCTCCTATACCCCCTTACCAATCCCCCACCCCCACCAAAAACTAATGGCCAGATTCTCGGGTGCCACAGTATTTTTGTGCCAAATTTGGTTAAAATCGGTTCAGCGGTTTTTGAGTTATCGTGTTACAGACGGGCAGGCAGACACCACGAGAATATTTTGTATTTAGGTCATTTATGACCCAAATAACTCATTTTGAGTGAAATTAAAAAAACTTTTTTTTTGCCGATCCTATAATAGCCTACCATACCTATTGGTATGGTCGGCTAATAAAGCTATTGAAGTGAACCAAAAAACACAACCAAAAAAGAAACTATCGAGACAGGATGGACTTAGATGATAAAATGATTATTAAATTCCTTACTGTCTTGGCGTATTCTACAGGGTGTTTGAAACTTTAAGCTAAAAATCAACATTTTCTTTTCCCTTGTATAATTGACCAATGGAAACTTTCATTTTTAATTTAGAAAGAAATACCAAAAGTCAAATAATTTAGCTACACATTGTTTTAAAGAATCATCAAAATCGGCCCACTAGATCAAAATATATTAAACTTTAACAAACATCAAAATTATAAGGTGTCTTAAAGAGTCCATTTCACTAGTCGGCTTTTACCGTTTGATGTAAAACTAACTAGGTATTTTTTTTATAAAAATGAAGAAGGAAATTAAAGATAAAGGATTATACTATATCCGTATTGTAGCACATTTTTAGACAACTTCTTTATTTTTAAGATTTTGAGGGTCAAACGCCAACAAAATATTCCTTACGTTTGGACTAAATTTTCTAGAAAATAAGAACACAATTTAAAATTCCGTTACAATACGGAAATAGATTGAAGTTTTGTGATTACATTGATATATAATGTATATGATTTTGTCACAAACTGCTCACTATTTTATGGCAAATGCTGAAGCTCTGCAAACCTTAATCACGTGTGTTTGGAATTTTGGGTGTAACTTAACACTACAGAATCGGACTATTAAAATCGGGCCTCAGGCAGATTTCTGAAATATAATATATATATCCTTCGCCCACACACCCGCTTTAGCCGACCACTGAGAGCGACCCGAAAGTACAGCGTTACAGACTCTTAACTGTATCTACTAACCAAGTTCCCTCTAGACTACTCAGTAAACTTTGCTGGCTAAATTTATTTTTTTAAATCACTACAAGGCAGTTCCATTATGATAACACAAAATTACGGTAAAATTCATGGAACTCGCTACCTATTATACTACATATCGCAGCACAATTTTCACTGTGGGAAATATCGGAACAAAAAAAGTTTTTACCCTCATGTGCCCTTTTTTATTTTATTTTTTTTTCTCTTTTTCCTGCATGTAGTAGGATTAAATGCGAACCTATGTCGTGAATTTTTTATATTTACTGACAAAAATATATGTAGAAATACATTTCGACCAGCTTGTTGTAGCTGTCGGCTAATGCCTGTTCACACGCGAACATAACGAACATTTTTTAGCGGATTTGGATTTTTTTCCTGTCTGTTTTCCGGTTTATTAGAGCTGCTATTTGCAATGTAACGCATTGCGTAGATTATTTTAATCAAAAACTCGATAACACCGTTGATTGAAAGAATTAGAAAGATACGCAACCCAATGGGCAAATTCGTGAAAAGGCTGATTTGATTTCCCCTCACGTCTCAAGTGCTGTATGGTGGAGCCACTACTCTTTCTGCGACCAGTGCATAAAACACTCATTTTATCTAGTTCGGCTCGCGAAAACATATCGAAGACGGTGTGAAACTGAAAACGACAGTGTTGCCGTATTAACATGTGTAATATTTGTAATACATATTGACAAAAATATCTTTGGATGAAAAATCTGCGTTTACGTATTGAAAATTTATTCGTGTTAGAATAAACAACAAATATAAACATTCTTTTATAGGTACGAAATATTTCGTATGATCGAAAAAAGTCGTTTAGCTGGCTTGTAAATGACTACTATTGACATTTACCATAATATTTTACTTAAAACTTTAAAATAACAGCGATCTTTATTTCCAAGCTAACTCTGACGCCGTTCTTTGTTTAATCATATAATATTATATTAAATCGTTTAATGATAGAAAATCCTTATTATTAATGTACTGTACCCAAAATCCGTAAATCTGGAATTAATCCGTAGTCCTGGTAACACTGTCTCGGGCAGCCACCCACTCTGTCGACTAAAAGCAGAACTACGGTACGCATTTATACATTCCGTACATGTATACGTCACCTAGCACAATCCCATTGGTCAAATTTGAGTTTTAAACCAATTAAACTCTCCGAGTGCCATACGCGAGTATGGAATGTAAAGATGCGTATTCACTTGCAACAAAACACCCAAACCACCCAAACGCGCCGCGCATTCCAAACAATCTACAAAACATTTTTCGGGCGCGCTCTGAACGACCTGCAACAAAACATTTTGCGCCGAGCGTTCCACTAGTTTGCGGTGTTCTCTGCGTTCCCACCAGTAATCAGTATTAGTGTGTTTGTCGACATGGAAGCATGCATCTGATATTACCATAGCCGCTGGTGCTTTTTTTAATTATAGAGGCATTAGCGGGTAACAAAAAGGAGAAAAAAAGGAAAGAACGAACAATGTGGGCACCTATATTATTAGCAATTGCCACCCAAGCATCATGCTTCTTTACTTTGTTATAATATGTCCCATTTGTCGGATCCCATAAAATAGGTTGCCTTTCAAACTCATCAATTAAATTAAAAACTTTTCTCTGTTCCACTCCATAGCTAGGCACAGTTTAACTAAAAACCCCACAAACACAACGAACGTTCAAAACGGCCGTATCCAACAACACCGGCCAAAAAATAATTTTTTTGAGCAAATCCAGTTTACCGACAAGCTTCGGAAAATGTTTGGCGACTACACAAACTTGTTACAGCGCGCGCGGCGCGTTTGCTTCGTTCGGAGTGTTTTGTTGCAAGTGAATACCCACCTTAAGACAGTGCCATGCGCACTTACGGAATGTACCTGGTTACTTATGCTATACAAATTATATATGCTTACAGCAGAAAGTAACGCCTGGCTATAGCTAAGCTTCCAAGAGTAGCTGTGGCCCATGACTGAAGCCGTCGCTTCGTGAACGAGAGCTACTTGGTCGGGTTGGTTTGGTTTTGGTTGGAATGCTCTATAACAAAGCGTCAAGAGTAATGTCTAAAATACACCTTTTCTGCTGCAGCATAACTACTAGAAGGCTACTAGCACAGAATATCTAGCTACGCAACAGAAGCCTCGTTACACGTATAAAATTGTAGGTAGCAAAAGGAGACAGGCTTTAAAAGCCCGTCTCCAAATCAGATATTTTGATGTGGTAGTTTCGCTACTACATAATAGAGGGCAATAAATTTAAAAGAAAACAGTTTTCTACAAACAAAATTTAAAAGAATTTTGTGCAGTGTTGCCATTGTGTAATTCATATCGTTATACTTCCTGATAAAGCCTACCTTCAAATTTGCTACATCATTTAAACATATTAAAATACATCAGAGCTGTTTTTTTCACTTTGCCATGTTAGTTGGAATTAAATCTTATGAGCTAAATTACAATCACTTCCTGACGTTTGATTGTATAATTGAATCCTGAATTTTCATTGTAATTCGGCGACAATATAATAAGTATTGTTCTACTATTATGATACCACTTCCTGACGTTCGATTGAGTTCATACCAAGTTCGTTTGAGTTCATACCAATTTGATGACATAGCAATATTAGGTACATGGCGGCAATAGGGCTTAAACTTGGTATACTACGTATTTTCGGTGACATTGTAATATGATGGTACTATGATGCATATCATCTGGTACCATACTATAGTACCATATTATGTACATGGCGTTTGATTGGGCTTAAATTTGGGATACTATGTATCTTCGGTGATATTGTAATATTATGGTACCATGGAGCATAATAAGAGGTACCATAATATAGTACCATATTACGATACCATTTCCTGGCGTTCGATTGGGTTACTTGTTATACTACGTATCTTCGGTTACATTGTAATATGATGGTACTATGATGCATATAAAGTGGTACCTTAATATAGTACCATATTTCAATACCATTTCCCGGCGTTCGATTGAGCTCATATTTGATATATACTTGCGTATTTTGATGACATTGCATTATTATGGTACCATGAAGCATATCAACTGGTACCATAATATAGTACTATATTACGTACATGGCGTTCGATTGGGCTTAAACTTGGGATATTACGTATTTTCGGTGACATTGTAATATGATTCATATAAAGTGGTACCTTAATATAGTACCATATTACGATACCATTTCCTGGCGTTCGATTGGGCTCAAACTTGGTATACTACTTATCTTCGGTTACATTGTAATATGATTGAACTATGATGTATATAAAGTGGTACCTTAATATAGTACCATATTACGATACCATTTCATGGCGTTCGATTGTTCTTAAATTTGGTATACTACGGATCTTCGGTGACATTGCAATATTATGGTACCTTAAAGCATATCGAGTGGTACCATAATATAGTACACTATTATGATATCATTTCCTGGAGTTCGATTGGGCCCAAATTTGGTATACTTGCGTTTCTTTATAAAGAAACAAATCTTTATAATTTTAATTTATTTTACGAATTTTAATTTATTGTTCGATGTCGTGACAGCAACTTTTATGCCGAACTAATATATTATTAATTGTATCTGTGTCACTTTTTAAAATCTACCTAGGTCTATATAAATAACGTGGCAAACGGAAGTAATTTGTTATAGTATTTTTTAGTCAGTTAACATTTTTTGTACTGCATTTTAATAAATTATTTCCATTATTATTAAACTTATATTTCATTACTAACGTTCCAGCATTAATAAATATCACTATCAATCGCCCTGTATATTATTAATTTTAAAGGTAATTAAAGGTATTTTCTTAGTTAACGTTATAAGTTAGTGTATATTAAAAATGTATATGTTTTGTAATAATATACTTAAAACTTTTTAATAGCCAAAGGAATAATTAATATAAGTGTATCTGACAAGAAAAGAAGAATAGAAAGAAACGCATACTGCATTATACACAATAAAGAATGGGATGCCAATTCAAGTCTTTTGAATCTGGCAACTGTGCGTATTTAGCCGATCTATAAGGCCGTCGACGAGCCGTCGATCCAAAACCAAAAGTTCAAAATTTCTAATTATATTCTGATTATGATATTGTCGCGCCATCTAGTATTCTATTTGTGCAATTTTAGCTCTTTCATTTCGAGTATTTTTCTGTTGCGTAGCTAGATATTCTGTGCTACTAGGTACATTCCGTAAGTACATATGGCACTGTTTTCTTACATTCCATACTCGCGTATGGCACTCGGAGTTTAATTAGTTTAAAATTCAAATCTGACTAATGGGATTGTACTAGGTGCCGTATACATGTACGGAATGTATAAATGCCTACGGTACAATATTATTTATTCGCTGCGCTGTAAACGATAATCAGCGCACAGCGGCATAGAGCTAAAACCAGATCTCGGACAGGTTGACTAGCGGCGACGCACAGTGGTCTAAATGTAAAAATTACGGGGACATTAGGTGACAAGTTTGTCTTCACTGAAGATTGATAGTATGTATAATTTTATAAACAGAATAAAGTCCCATCTTACTTGCGTAACAGAGTTTTGTATTTGGTAGATCGGAATAAAAAAGATCGCGATAAAATTGAGGACAAAGTAAACAAAAATATAAATGTTCATTTATATAGAATTTGTTCTCAAGTATCTTGAAGTTCGTTTTGGTAGTTGTGTTGAGATTAGAATATCGTGGTTTGTTTTTTAATTCAGACATGTCTGCTCATTTGTTAGGTAAGTTTAGTTACTTATTTCGAAACACGAATTTTGATATAATTAGTTGTCAAAGAAGTATTTACAATTCTATTAAAGTTGAAAGAATGGAAGGCTCAGAAAAAAAACGACACTTTTCTTCACCGCCAAACTCAATTTATTTTAAAGCTAGTATTTCTGCCTATCGTGTAATAATATACTGAGATGCTGATAGGTGCAGTCTTGTGAAATTTTTATTTTTTTCCTCTGTAGGTACAGTTTCGGGCGTGAGTCGAAAACACTTATTTGAGCTTTTGAATGAAAATGGCTGGATGGGAAGTGCCACTTCTTTAGTTGTGAGGAAAAAGATGGCCGACTTTGTCAAACAACGCATGCCTACTGCTGACGATGATGACCTAACCAACAAAATATCATGGTTTTCAACTCAAATTGCTTTACGTTGGAAAAGGTGCTACCGAAATAAAAAAGACTTTTTAAAGAAACATGTAATTTGGCTTAACGAATATGTTTATAAATCTAAGTGCCAAAGCACCTTTCACCAACATGCAAAAACGCCTTCGCGAAAGAACTCAAGAGAATTTAGTGCGGTTAGTACTAAAACTAAGAGAAGACGTACACAAGAATTGGTTTCCCAATATAGTCCTGCTGAACTTGCATTTGCCACTCAGACTGGATATACAAAAAAAGGAAAGAGAAATGTTGCTTTCGCCATCAAAAAAGCTACGATTTCTAGTCCAGAAGAGTTGGCAAAAATAAAAAATTTAGAAAGTTAAACAACGAGATGCGACATGTAACAAAAAAAGGAATTTATTTATTATTTATTTATTTAAGTATGTACATATTTTTGATTGGAATAAGGCGTTCAATTGGCATGATAAAGATAACATTTTGTAGACCAGTAAATACATTCAGTTAAAATACCCAAGTAACACAATATCATTGTCAACATTGTTTTAAGTTGTAATATTCACTTGTAAATCAACAAATAAAATGACAAAATACCATCTTGTTAATATCCTGATGCGATAAAACAAAATAATATTAGGTACTGTTAATGGTATAGAGCGTCAAAAATAAAAATGGCTGTAACTTTTGATACACATGGTATAAACCATTCACCCCTATATCAAAATGCTGGAAAAAGTACCAGGAATTGAAATCTTAAAAAATATATAGGGTGTTTTATTTAAAAAACTGAAGTTTGGTTTGTAGCACTTTTCTTATACACCCCGTATAATTAAAAATGTTTTAACAAGAAGCCATTCATTATTCCTTATAACATTATTTTAAAATTCTTAATAGCAAACGAGATATTGGACTTTATCGCACTAATTGAACACCCTGTATATAAAATAGGAAGGTAAAAATGTAAAAAATATTTTTGCTGAGTATAATTTTACATAAAAACATTATAGAGAACAATTATTTCCTTTATTTCAAAAACAAAATTGAGTGTCCCCGTAATGTTTCCATTTAGACCAATGTGCGACGGTATGGCCAGCTACATCTCGGACAGGTTTTGTGCCACGAAATCGTCCATAAGGTTGCGCATCTTCTTATTTCTTCAATCAACGATAATGCGTTTAGTAAATTTATTTTAAACAGCTAAAAAATATAATTTTCTACGAAATACACAGTACAGTAATACAAATATGACAAATCTAATTCAAGTCAATATAAATATCTCAAACAGTATACAGGGTGTCCCAGACTGAGCGTGGATTAGAAGTTTCTACAGAACTACAATATCTAGATCGCTGAAAAAAAATTTAAGTACAAGAAACGATTATATCTTTTTATTTACGTATAACCATAAAAAACAATCTTCATTTTTTTGCTTAAAAAATCAATAAAAATATATCAAACCTGAGCTATGCACAAATCAATACTCCGTTTGTAAATCTTCAAAGATTAAATAAAAAATCTCGAAAAGTGTATCGCGAAAACATAATAATAAATACCAAAGCAGGAAGAGAGGAAAGGAATTCGAAAACTTACTATCTCGTGTGTCAATTTATATCAATTTAAAAATCCTCTCATGGTGTAAAAGGCATTGGAACAGAAGATACCTCTCTCTTTCTAGCTTATATACGGTATAAACCTTTCTCTATCTAACAGAGAAAAGTTGAAGTCGAGTTTTTTCAAATTTGCCAGAATAGAATTGGCAATTTTGTATTTTCGTGCGACGAGGATATAGAAGTAAGGTTCTTTACAAAAGAGGGAGTGAGCCAGTTCAAAACGAAGTTTCATTTCTTATAGTATGCTTCAGAGAGTATTTTAACTTTTATATCCAATATATTCAATCGTAGGATACATGTATTTTTAACGATCAGAGCTGCAAGCTCACTGAAAAGTTAAGACTTTTTTTATTTAGGCTGTATTCTGTTGCAAAACCAAACCTGTAAACTACGGTAAAGAGCGGTTCCTGAAAAACATCGGTTTGATACGGAACACAAAACATCCCCTTTTAGAACTTCGTCTGTCATGTTAAGAAATGAAAGTAAATAATAAAGCGCCTCTCGTGTTTGTTCGCACTCAAAAAATTTCAATTAATGCCTGTATATATTTTTAATATATTTTTTAAATGTACATTATTTTAATTGTAAAGTTATATATAATATATTACATTTAAATGGAATATATTACATAACAATTATGTCAGTTACAGGATTAAAAGCTTGTTTTCTAATATTTTTGAAATAAAACGAATTATAAAATTTCAATATATATGTATATTTGTCGTAGGTATGAAAAAAGTAAAATATAAAATGGACAAACGCTTACTTACATTGCAATAAAACTTCCACTTTTAGTTTTGCAATCCAAACGCAATATTTCTATTTCACAAATAAAATATCCGACAACACTAAAATCACTGAAACTTCCGCGGCTGACAACGAAAACTGAAAGATATAACGGCACTTTTTATTTTGGACCTGCATATCAACATTACGCTGTACTATTATGTGTTTGTTGTTGAAATAATATAAAATATCTAATTATAACTTGTAAATTTTAATATTTTAACATGATTTTAGACGGCAACTGACATATATGTCATAATATTTGAATATTAAATATGTATGTAATATAATTTAAATTGCTATAATGCAACTTTATACTAAGAAAACATTTATACATTCACAAAATACAACCCAGTCTAATAATATAGTTTGAAAACAATGAATATTGAATTAAAATTGAAAAAGTTAAGCGCGACCCCTTGTGTCAAAATTAGATGATTAAATTTTCGCAATTTTTACACCATTTGATGACCGGTGGCGCCTCTAGTGTTTGTTCGAGCGGTTGGTCTTTTACTCCCGCTTATGGCCATTAAAGAAAAAGTTCTAAAGGGGGACGAACGAAAGACGAAAGAAATATATCTCGAATATATTGAAGAGTGTCTTAAAATCATTCAGCACTTATCTTATACCATCGATATAATACATGGTGATCAAAATACATCACCACTTTTTGACAAACACGTATTCTATGACATCTATCTGTAATGGATACATATGAAGTACTACAAAATCGGTTAAATTTTATAAAAAAAATATATTTTGTGTTTGTAGTTTTGTAGTTGTTCTGAATTCAACCGTTTTATTTTATGTGGTTTTAGTCTCACCTGTATCTACAATAAATTAATAATATGATACTTAGCAAGAAAATCGCTAATTAGTAATACAAGTAAAGAAAAGTACTTAAATTGAATTTTGGTTGTCTTGACTTGAGGGTAATTATATTGATTTAAGTCATTTTACTGACTTAAGACTTTAAGACTTTTTGCAGAGCATCATGATTTAAGTCAAAAATATAAACTTTAGTCATAAAAACGACTTAAATAACGTTATATTGATTTAAGTCTTCACAAAAATGACTTCACTTGAAATAAAATGACTTTTGTCAAAGACTTCAGACTTAAATCATTTGAACTTTATGTTAAATTTTACTTAAGACTTAAATCATTTTGATTTTAGAAATTACTTAAATAAGTCTTTTTAAAACTGACTTGTTGCAGCTCTGTTTAAACTATATAGGAACATTTTATAATCAGCTCACATATTTTAAGTGAATAAAAATATACGATGTCAAGAATACGAAGGCAAGACATACACCAGTTGGAAAGTTGAAACTATTACTTATAAATAACAGTTTAAAATGATCAGATTTCTTTGTAAAAAATGGAAGTATCAAAAAGAAACGAGTATATTTTAATAAATAGTTTTAATATGAATAATACCTACATTTATTTTAACCTCTATGAATAATACCTATTGTTATTCATGAACCTTTATTATAGTACAGGATCGGGCTGCTGGATTATTACGCCCATCATATTTTTGACACTTTTAATAGAGTGCCAATTAAAAAGTTGCGGGAAATAGGAGTTGCCGCTGTTCAAAGTTATTTCTACTACTTTATACGTGTCCGGCAACAATGCGTCGGGCTATAATAAAAAACTTAGAAATTTTAGACAAATTCAAATTTAAAGTATGTATTAGGATGTACATCAGAAAAATATTTTAACTTCTACAGGGTGGCTCCAAAAAGTGTGAATGGATCGGGATGATTTCTTTTTTAATTTGGAATGGAACACCCTGTATATTATTGTATTTTTGGCTTACTTTCTAATCACTTTACATAGTTCTAAGATATGATTAAATATGTCTTGATAGTTTAAGAAATATTAATAAATAATTAAAAAAATTGTATCTACACTATGTGCGCATATTTGAAGTAAAACTTCTTACTAACAGCTATTAATTTGAAGGATATAATTTTTTATGAATGTCTTTTGAAACCAAACCAAACCGTATACTATTCTAGCTTTATAACTTTATGTTTTTTTTAATTTCTATTTAAAAACGATAATTCTATTAGCCGGCCGGATAGCCTGACAGCTGTGGCCATTAAACCAAAATACTACTACATCTATATCTCTGACTACTACTAACTGCTACTAACCAACAATTTGTTTTGTGTAGTCTGTGGTCTATTTTTGTTTGAATGTTTTGTTCATTATTCATGTTGGTAATTTATTTTTAAATTAATGTTAATGGTTAGGCAAACCAGTATTTCTAGATTTTACATAACCAAATTGTCTCTCTAAATCGCTGTCTTTTTTAGACAGATGTCACTTGTTTTGCCATTATTCAATTCATTATTCGAATTCTCAGAATGTTGCTAACAAAAGTTTCATCTTAAAATAAAATTTTAATCAATCACAATTGTTTATCTCCATCACATACCGGATTAATAATACAGAAATTACAGCTCAATTACTAACAATGCATTATTTATAGTGATTTACAGAAATTTTACTAAATTATACGAATATTCTCCCTGATTATAATAATAATAATAATAATAATAATAATAATTTGACTTTATTTACGTAGGTGGCGAGGTCTAGCATACGCTACTCAATATAACCACCTTTAAAAAAAATACAAAATACACATACAATACTAATACAACAATATAACAATTTTAATATAATATAAATCTAAATTATATAAACGAACAAAAAAAAGACATATAAAACACCCATACATGAGCTTAAGGTACAATTCAATAATACTTTTATAAAGTTAAATTGAAATCAACAAGAGATTTCCTGAAACCTGCAATGGACGGACAGCTTTTAATGTACGGAGGAAGTGAATTAGAAACCCGAAGTAAGCTTATGAAATCAAGGTTGGTACAGTTTCAATTTTATTATAGTGGTTTTCTTAGCCGCGTATGGCACAGATCGTTACCCAGTGTTGCCACAAGCTTATTTTTCATCAGGGTAGATTATCACGAGATAACAGGGTTAAATTGTTTTAAGCGGTAGAGTTTCGCATGCATCTCGCCGCCGTCATTCAAGGCCGTGTGTCACGGCCTTGAGTTTTTACTTCCAACGCACGTCAAGAAGTTTCACTTCAAAAAAATATTTTTTTTCAGTCTTTAAAAAAAAATATTAAAAATACCAGAAAGGCCCTGAAATCAAAACTGTACTAGATATTTACTATAGTTGGTTTGTACTTACTTTGCTATAAATATCGTAATCTTAAACCATAGAGGGTGTTGAAAGTTTTATGCCAAACTTCTTAAAATCTAAAATAGCTCTCCTTCGTTTTTTTTTAATGGAATCGCTTCAAATTCTAAAATGATTTAAATACAAAAAATGTTAATTTTATAATTGTCCGTCTAACAAAGAAATAATAACAGGGTTTTCCTTTTATTGAGTAAAGCAATATTGAGTTTGCAAACGTTCTCTAGTTTTTTAATTTTTCTATAATTACTGTTAATGTTTGACAAATTTTATGTCAATTTTAAGTAACTGGCCATTCCGCAGCAGTCTTTGACAAACAGAAATTTTAAATTCTGCTCAAACATTTCTATTATCATAAAATTTCATTTCAATTTCGCACTATTTCTGTTAAACTACTCGAAATAAAATAAAAAGGAAACGATCAAGAATATACGACGTACATGACAGGAAGGCGAGACATACGCCAGCGACGGACAAAAGAAAACATAGACTTAACCCCAAGCAGTTTAAGGAATATAAACAGAACGGCTCGAAAATAAAACAAAACGTGACTTGGCGCCCCGATACGAAAACTAAAGGATAGATTGGAACTTCCGACGTCCACGAGTTTTGTTGCTTTTGTTCGTTTCGTGTTTCGTCAGGGTCTGAGAGAGATGGGAAATGCAAGGGTTGCGAAATGTGATTAAGTGGAGTAGATATTGAACACGCAAAGAAAATAAAAACGTATACATCTTTTGATGAAGTTTTGCCTGATAAACAGTATTCTTAATAATTATACAGGGATTCATGGCCATGGGAGATTAGACGTTTGTAAAAAACCGGTAGATTTGTGCATAAAAACAGATCTATCTAAAATATTTTCAGCGTTACAATGTTGCTGCAATATGTGAATTTTTCTCTCTTAGTTATTCCCAGCATACAGGGTGGCCCATCGAAAACGTTCCGCAAGGCATAACGGCCAGGGTAATTTTTTTTTCAGAAAATTCAAAAACACGACAATTTTGTTTGTGAGGGGGACAACTTTTGCCCCAAAAATGATTGCAAAATCTTCAACCCTCTAAGCGGGGGTGTCATCCCCCAATTTTTTTTAAATGGGAAGGGGGGTCAAATGGTACCACAATAAAAAGGGCTTTCTATTCTCTATACTTTCCCGCTTCGTTTTTGAAAATCGGTGGAGTCATTGAGAAAATATGAAGGATTGAAATTTGAAAAGTTTATTTAAACATTTAGCAGAGTAAATGATAAGGATAAATTCCTTCGACCAATTTGCTGTTTTTTCTTATTATTTCTAGATGTTTACGCATTTTTTCACTTGTCATAAGGTTGAAGATCAGGTGCGGTAGTTGTAGATCTAGATAGCTGTTCTGTGACTTGTGCGTTGAAGTTCTTCTCAATATCGTTAAACTTTTTAACAATTATGGTGTACTCACTTGTAGAAAAAGTGGAAATAATCGAACAATGTTCATTAATATTATGAACAATATTTTTTTCAGTGATTATTGGCAATTAGGATTAAGACTATGGTTAAGATATTCTCCATCTATTTTTAATCCTTTGCCGGAAGATTTCTTCTAATATTGCTATAACAGCTTTGGGCTTCACCCTCTCGTACTCTTTTGGCAGTTGGAAACTCTGGGGTTGTTTTATAAATATTACTCTTTATAATATTTATTATATATCATTAAGCTTTGACTTCTTTGTATATATTGGCGAGAGTTTCCATTTAAAGCCTATCAATTTTGATATAAATGTCAAAAATTATTTTATTTCGTGATATGTAAAGCATCCTTGAGCAAATAAAATTACTTTCAGGACATATACCAATTTTTTTCCACAAACAGCAATGAATCGAGTTCATTTTTAATAAAGTACGTATGCAGAAGAAATACAATAATAGATCGAGATAAGAGATAACCTAGTTATAATTTGTCAATATCTGATTCACACTTCCTTCAGAATTCTTCTTAGTATCTTTGTGCATTTTGTTCGATCATCATTTTCGTGTTTGATACTAAACTTTTTTATTAAAGACATGTTAGTAGTAGTGGGAACTATCGAATGAATACTATCGAAACATTGGATAGTTGCAATTCATTCGAATAATTCGATAGTTAGTAAAAAAACATTCGTTGAAGACTACTCGAATAAAAATTATCGAATAGATGCGTCATCGGCCTTGAAATATTGTATTCTATTAATTCGGCAGTAAAAACCATTCATTTATAAAATTAATTCATTTATGAAATTCATTTATTCGTCAGGATCGATTATAATAAAATATTGCAATAATACTTGTTATTTTTGGATGTAGGAAAATGATTTTTAATGTTTTTAAGCAAAGACTGGTTTAATACAAATAATAACAGTAATAATTTGTTATACCTATTAACAACAAAATTTAAAATAATTTAATATAAACATTTTTTTTACGTAGTAGCAAAATATAAACAACAAATTAGATATCAAAATTATTTATATTAGATCCCATTTAAAAATCATATAGTCTTTAAATTTTTTAGCAACGTTGGTTTATTAAATAATAATAATTACAGAACTAATTTGTTATATTAACAACAAAATTTAAAATCATGAAATATAAACATTTATTAATTTTCTAAGCATGCAGTGTAATGGAAGGAAAATATAAATAAAAAATTAGAAAGCAAAATTATTTATATTAGGTACTTTATATTACTATTTAAAAATAATATTTACTTTTACTGGCATTTATTTTAAAAAATAAATGAAATATTTCTTCGTAAAAAACTACATGTAAGAGAATTAGCATAAACAAAATACAAGCAACGTTAACTTTTTTTTTAATTGGCACCTGTAAAACTTTCAATTTAACTTTCTCACCCCATAGTATGAGTTCGATGACCATTTACTTAACCTTAATAAATTAAATATGATTATTAAGTTCAACTAATTCATATTATTATAACATCTAAAATACAAATATGTATTTTTAAAATTAATTCTAAGTTCATCTCATGTCTCTTAAAAATTGCTACTTCTCAAAATTTCCCATTAAAAAATAGACCATATATACCATATAAAATAAAATAATTGAAAGATCGGGGTACGGAAAATCACACAAATTTTCGGAAAAATTATGACACCTGCACACGCACACAATCGTCAATTAAAAAAAACTACTATTTTAGTATTTTAAATATTTTAATAAACGCAAAAATAGCACAGTATTTATAAGGTGAAGTTATAAAAATTTGGAAGAACTAATAATGCACTGACGCACACAAAAATCAAACGAATACTAAATTTCATTTATCAAAAGCATTCGATAGTCGTGGCTCAACGATAACCATTTAGTTGCACGGCGAGATTGTCACATAATATGCTTTAGTATACAAATGAATGAATGATTTTATTCGAATAAAACCATTCGATAGTTGAAATCATTCATTCAGTAACCATTCGATAGTCTAATTCATTCGATAGTTTCCATCGCTACATTTTAGAAATAATACATTTATGAACAACGAGATAAAAAAATAATTTAACCATAAATAAATAAGTAACTACAGATTTGGTAATATATAGTATTTTTACAAACAGTTAATTAGTAGTATTTGTTAAATCAAAAAAATAGGCGCTATGTGCTCTAATGTTGGTGTTTAAAATGTATTCATAGTTTTATTTTTGTTTTGACTATTTTTAGCCGACCGACCATACCAACAGGTATGGTAGGCTATTAAGATCGGCAAAAAAAAAGTTTTTTTAATTTCAGTCAAACGGAGTTATTTGGGTCATAAATGACCTAAAGACAAAATATTTTCATGGTATCTGTTTGTCTGTCCGTCTGTAACACGATAACTCAAAAACCGCTAAACCGATTTTAACCAAATTTGGCACAAAAATACTGTGGCACCCAAGAATCTGGCCATTAGTTTTTGGTGGGGGTGGGGGGTTGGAAAGGGGTATGGGAGGGGGTTAAAAATTAAAAAAAGTCGTAACTTCCAAATTACAATAGCTAACGAAACGCGGTTTTCAATTTAAGATCAGGAATAATATTTGCAACAAAATTTGTAATAACATCAAAATCAGTCAAAGTCGTAGTTTTTGAGATATTCCGTGTTTCCGTAGTCCGTTTTTGAAAAAATCCGTGTGGAGAACTCCAAACTCCCATCGGACGCGACCCCAGGTGGCGGATAGGGATAATAACCGTGGACCAAAATTGGAAAGATTCCTTTACTTTGAAACTAAAAGAACTGCCTACCAACTTTTTATTAACATATTTTAGTATGGGCGACTATACGTGTCTCCCGGCGCCAATTTTTTGAGTATGAGTTTTAGAGCCTGAGTTTTGATAAATTGATACATCTTAATACCAGGAAGCCTCACACCATTAGACCATCAAATAGGCTTTCGGCTATAGAATTTTTCTTGAATTTTATAACCTAAAATGGAAAAAAAATAAAGCTTTTACCTCCTATTCCTTAATGTCTCCAATTGAGGCTCGTTAAACCCTAAACTGAAAAAATCCTCCGTATTTCCCCATTTCACTTTCTGAAAAGTTTAGACCCTTTTATCGGCAAACCAGCCATCCTACGTCTGGAATCGAAGGTAGAGAAGAAAGAGGGACATCGTAGGCCCTTTCAGTCTCATTGTTTACGTGGACTTAATCTGTTTTCATTGTTTGTTGGGTCGAGGTTGACTTAATTTCCTACTACCCAGGGATTTACAAAATGCTGCGCGAGAGTCAATTTATTCCCGTTTTTACAATAAGCACTCGCCATTGTGAATAAACTAAATATTTACGAGATGAGCTAAGTTAACAAAAATCTAGCTTTTGCGTTTGAATTAGGGGAGAAAAGAGTTGTGTTAGGTTTGAATTTCGAAAGGAAGATTTTTTAATACCGATTCAAGTAATTCTCTCCGCACAGTACTTAGTTGGATTTAATTACAATAACTTTTATTTAACCATTTTAAATGTTTTTGCTTCCGAACGTTTCAGAATATTAAGACTGTTCAATCAATTTGTAAATAAACAAACAATTGATGTAAATCAATTGTTTGTTTATTTACAAATTGATTGAACAGTCTTAATATTGTCTCAAAAGTAGCTCACCCCTATAACTTTTTTATTTTCTCAGATCAAAAAAACGGGATTTGGTATGTTAGTATATGACATAAATTAGTATGCAATTCTTTTCGGTCACTTTCTGTTTCACCGGAAATAACTACAAGTTTTGATTTTTAAATGGCACTCTCATTACGTTTTTACTTCGATAGAAAATGCCTCTGAGAATGATATGTCATACGTCAACTTTTGACATTTCCGCTTAAAACAAAATTGTATTTTAAACTTCAATCTAGAGTGCCATGGTTGTGTTAAAAACACTAATTTTTAATCAACAGGCCCTGGAAAAATAGATTTCATCGTCTAATGATTTTAATGTCTTGTCCTGGTCGGTTAAAAAATGCCCAAATCGTATGTTTAATGATATCTCAATTTTTTCAAATGGAACGAAGGTGGCTTATTAGCATATTTGAAAAAACATTTTTTACGAATAATTTGGTACTGTAGCGTTTTTTAAACAACTACCACTGCGAACGGCAGCTTTTCATCGGAGAGCAGTCGTGGATAAGGTATTTCACTGGAAAGAAAACTAATTAAGAACAATAAACAAAAAAATAGATATTGGGCGCCAGGCATGTACAGAGAAAGAAAACATAGTTGTATAATACTTAAAACTAATGACTATATTTATTCATGATGAATTCTGATGGTAAATAGCATTGTACAATTTTAATAATTATTATAGTGGTTATTTGTTGAGTAAAACTATGTATGTAAATAATATTAAATATGTTCTATGAAAAGACTATGAAAAAATACAATGCGTGTAACGTTATAGAAAATATAAGAAAAGTAGCATTACTTTATTTAAATGGTTAAATTTTATGCGGTGTTAAATCTGATATGTTGCAACCTGTAGATTCTAGAATCTATGTCTCGTTATTCATCTGTTAATATAGCGCAATAATAATATCTATAGAAAGTAATACTATTACAAGGCGTAATATAATGAAACCTAAAATCTAAATCACATTGTAACTACTGAATCGACATAAATGTTCTTAATAATGTAACCACTAAATATAGTCTGTACGATATTATTTAAAATGTACGTTACTGTTAAAGACTGAAAATATAGAAAATCTAAAACATAAAAACTAGAACGTAAATCTACACTTAGCTGTTCTTTATGTAATCTTGCTTCAAACAGTAGCAGCGTGAGGTGGTCTCGCATCTCTGTACTCAGCCATCCAACACAACCAAAGGGGCCAGCATGAGACACCATAAATTGGTACAGCAGTAACTAACTAGCTTACAGCTGGGAACGAAGCAGCATGGGACTCAAGCTACATCCACGCTGTGGCACTTATATGTAAGAAAAAATCGTTCTTACTGGGGACACTCGTCCACAGGACATCCGTACATAAGATAATGTCCGTACACAAGACACTACCTTGGACACAGTCCGTACCTTGGAAATAGTCCGTACCTTGGAAATAGTCCGTACTCCGTACCTTGGACCCTAAAAAAATGAAACTCTTGTTTAAAACCAAACAAGGTCTAATAAACAAAATAAACCTACCTCGAAATACTTCCGAGGGCTCAATAAATAATAAACAACATGTCCTTTCTTCCATGTGACATTCTGGAGGACAAAAGAAAAGGGACGCCAACCATAAAATAATTAACTAGAAAGAAGTGTCAACTCTGTGTTAAATCGTGGAAACACGATACGCCACCGAAAGCCTTCGTTGTCGTCTGGAGAACTAACTTTCCAATTGACAGGTTGACATGATAAGGACATGATGGCTTAATTTTCATTTCCGTTTCCGGTTATTCAATGGCGGGCCTCTTTCAGTTCAATGTATTTTGTATTTTTTCTTTTCATAAATAAAACCAAAAAAATAATTTATTTACATATATTTATTTGAAATATGGAACAACGTGACTAAATAAATATAAAATATAGACGATTGTATTGTTTCAATACCAATTAGTTAATTATATGCACTTTTAACGTAAATTAGTTAAGTTGATGATGACTTACAGTAATTTGTAAATAAACACACGCATTCGCAAACTTCAAGGACAGAAAACGGACACAGGAATATGAAAACGGGAGCCTTATACAAAAAACCTGAAAACAGAAAACAATTTTTTATACTAAAATTAACAATGTAAAAATATCAATAGGTATAAAATATAAATATACTGTTTAAAAAAGCGTCCATTATTCCCAAAGAACCTGGCTTATAAATCAAAAGATGCAAAAGAGACTTTAGTCGGATAACATAATCAGATTATCAGTCCGATTTATTGCATTATTGACAATAAATCGCACATACTGGAGATAACTAATGTTGGCTATAGTTAAAAATGATCTTACCTTGCTGTAAATTGTTTCCATTTTTCAAAAAATCGCCGATCAAAGAGATTATAACACCATTTTCTTGCATCTAAAAAATGTAAAAACAGTGTTTATTTACTACCTATTTTTCATATACATGGGACATACATACTGCATAAACGTCATTTTCTCCAGGATTCTTCATGTAATACATATTTTATATACTTTATATTTAGACTCCATAATACTTTATTACCTTTATATTTATAAATTTCAGCCGAAATATTAAACTGAACTTCCAAAACGAACCGTACACAAGACACTACCTTGGACACAGTCCGTACACTAAACGGAATGTACCTTGGAAATGGCGTCGAATTTGTTCTAGTCCAAATCTGAAGTTGTCTCTGAAACTGAAATCTGTCAATTTTAAACCAAACAAGACAATAGTTAGACAAAAACAATGCTGTCCTTGTCTAGGCGGCCATACTTGTCGTGAGGAGAATGACAGGAATGACACTAATGACTGTTTCCAATTTTCCCATTTCACTGTCACCCCCCTGACGCCAACGTGCCAGCAAAACACAAATACAAGTTGGGACATCCGTAACTCTACCCTAAAAATATTCAATAACAATATCGAATCTATAAAAGGTAATAACTCATCTTTACCTGTAGCCTCGAAATAGCAGCTGATTCAAATTATACAGCAAGACTTAAATAATCACCATTTCCAAAAGCTGGGATACAACAGAGCGTCAAAACAAAGTGAGGTTAAGCACGGAGACAGTTGACAGAAGCGATGTTGACAGCGCCTCCTCAGAGCAATAACAGGGTTGTGTCGAACGATAACAGAGTTGGCGACTAGGGAACGTAAAAATTACGCGTCAAATAAACTATCCGGCCTGAACGAGAGGGAATCGGGTGATGATAGGCCAGACATCATATATTATATTTAAAAAAGACATGTAACGAACTAAAAACGTTACAGTACCACATACTTGGTATTTCGAGTTAAATTGTCTTTAACCACATGTTGTAATTTCAAATAAACCATATTCGAAAATGTCAAAAGTTGACATGTGATATGTCATTCTATTCAGAGTGTCATTTTTTATCGAATAAACTCACAAAATACTGAGGGTGCCATTTAAAAATCAAAAAGTTATTTGAAAAAGTTATTTTTCCGTTGAAACAGGAATTGACCGAAAACAATTGAATACGTCAATCAATCCTAATTTATGTCATATTATACTAACATACCAAATCTCGTTTTTTTTATCTGAAAAAATAAAAATGTTATAGGGGTGAGCCACTTTTGAGACGCACCCGGTATTGTGTCTGATCAAAACAAATCAACATACAGGGTAGTCCGAACAAACATGAAATTAAATATGATGGTCCAAATTGTATTGGTGAAACTTCGAATTAATTATTCGAGAAAAATAAGTTTGTATAAACTTGTTTCCTAAAATGCTTTATTTTGGAGATACAGGGTGTGCAAGTTTCATTTTTATTTCGATTTCTTCCAAAGTATGTCTGTCGATATTTTGATAAAATTTGGTGTCTGGGAGGTTTTTGTCATGGCAAATTCGATTTTGATGTCAATAGGACTCCTACTTGCAGAGGTCACCACCTACATATTTTTAACTGGCTTGAAGAGTAATAAGTTTTCGTCCGTAGCTGTCTGAGTACAATAGTACTAACTACTGAGTAAAATATATACATTTCCGCCGTTTTTTATGAAAAAAGGTCTCTTGGTAAAAAACGTTACGAGTAATGGTTCTCGAGATATTTGGAATCAAAATAATCAATACATCATCATTGACATAAATCAAACATGTTGACTAGAGAGTTATTAGACTGAAACAATATTTTTTTTTGTGCTGAACGTTCAACTGAAATTATTTTATCGTGATTTTTCCGAAGTAAAAATTTATGATAAAAAGTTTCCAAATTTATCATTTCAGACAAATAACTGTCTACTCAACATGTTTATTTTTTGACAATGACATGTATTGACTATTTCTATTTTAAATATCTGTAAACCCTGTATCTCCGAAACGAAGCATTTTAGGACATAAATTTATACGAACTTTTTTATCTGCACAAAATACTGCCGAAGTTCCCCGAATACAATTCGGCCTACCCTATACATATATCAAAGAGAATATTCTCTTAACCTTTTTTCGGCACGTTCAAAAAGCTTATTTTAACAAGTATTGCGACTGTTAATCTGGGCTTTGACGTAAAGAACAGGGAAGAGTAAAGAGAAGAATAAAAGAGGCAATAATATAGATGGAATTCAAACAAAGCCACAATAATAACGAACTTTTTAGATAAAATTAAAGCTTAAAAATAAAACTTGAGGATTTTTAGAAAATTAAATTTTAACGTTGGAGATAAACCAGTATTGACTTTGCCTTGCGACTTGAGAGTACTTTGTTGGTTGTAATTTTGAAAATGAAATATATTTATGAAGAAACGCTTAAAATTCAGTAGTAGATACTCTGTTAAAAATCATATCATCATGACTAGTTTATGATCAAGTAGAAGAAATATATTCGATACCAATTAAACTTTTGGTTACGTAATCGAGGGCGCGATTTTTAAATTCACTGTTGCCAATCATGGACATATTCGGCTCCGGGTTGACTAACTGGAATTTAAATTTCTCGCTGGTGATTCAGGTGTATAAAATGGCAAATTGCCACATTTATTTATTTATTTCCTGACATTGTCATTCGTTTTGACACTTTAGTTTTGTATTACAAGTTTTTGGTTTAAATGAATTGTCTAGTGATAGTTTAAGCTTAAAAATTACCAGCAAACCTTGCAGTCGAACATTGTTCTTTTTAGAACCTCTTTTAATGTGTAGCAAAGTGTACAAGATAGCTTAATAGCCGTAAAAAACTCATCGCAACTTTCTTAGAATATTTTGAACGGGAATGCGGTCCTTTATGTCCCTAAGGGCTGTTAAGGAGGTGAGTTTTGTTGATGGTAAATAATAACTGTTTATATACATATTTATAATTAATTTATTTTTGATTCCTAAAATATTTTAATTAAATGAAAATATGTAAGAGTGGGCAAGCTGTACCAGTCAAGCTTAATCACGTGACAAAAAGTTTATTTGATATGACCTATAGCGTTATTTGACTAATACGAAAATATCAATTTGCAATATTTTCAAAATTATTCTAAAGAAGTAGTTCTTGGTATCTTGCATTTATGAAATTTCATTTAAAGATTGTAATCAGAAATATGTTGGGTTGCTTAAAACTGTCAGAAAACTGTCACTGTTGCTTATAACTATCAGAAGCGGAAGATCATGTACAGATAATATCTTTGCATTGAAACAGATCATCGAGAAGAAATCTGCAATGAACCAGGAAGTTATAACATTCATCGATCTACAAAAAGCATATGATACAGTGCCAATAATAAAATTATGGGAAGTATTGCACGAATCAAGAATTAACGCAGCTCTGATAAAAGCTGTACAAAATCTTTACAATGGAGGAAAATCACAAATAAAAACGGTCAACGGTCTCTCAGAGGAAATTCCTATCACTAAAGTGCTCCGACAGGGTTGCTGTATATCCCCAACACTATTTAAAATTTATTCCTTACATCTATGGAAAAGAAAATGTAACGGAATGGGTATAGAACTAAGTAACATATGCCTATACACCTTGCAATTTGCAGACGACCAGGCCATAATTGCAAACGACAAAGATGACATGGAATATATGGTGCGGAAAATAATTGAAGAATATGCTAAATGGGGGTCTCACAGTAAATACAGAAAAAACAAAATACCTTCCAATTGGAGCTAATACAGAAAATCTTATTTTAGACAATAATATGGAAATTAGGGCATGTGAAGATTACAGGTACCTGGGATCGATATTTACAGGAGATGGAACGGACGATAGAGAAATAAACAACAGAGTAATACAGGCACGAAGAGTTATCAGATGCATAAATGGCATTCTATGGAGCACTGAAATTACAAAAAACAGGAAATATAATATATACGAGACACTAGTTAAAAGCATATTACTCTACGGATGTGAAACATGGCGACTCACTGAAAGGAATAAAAGGAAATGAGAGACAACAGAAATGGACGCGATTAGAAGAACAATGAGGATTTCATGGAGGGATAAAATCAGAAATGAAGACATTAGACAACAGATGGGAATAGAGGAAACAATAGTAAATGATATAGAACAAAAACAATTAATATGGTACGGCCACGTTCAGAGAATGCACAATGAAAGAATTCCAAAAAAAAGTCATTCATTGGATACCACCTGGTAAACGAAAGAGAGGACGTCCCAAGAAAAAATGGATGGAAGGAATAAGAAGGTCGATGAGCGAGAAGAATCTGACCGAAGATCAATGGGAAAATCGCACAGGGTGGAAGTTAGGCATCGGACAACGTCGTAGGACGTTCTGACCCGAATTTATATATATATATATATATATATATATATATATATATATATATATATATATATATATATATATATATATATATATATATATATATATATATATATATATATATATATATTCTAAAACTATATATTTATATAACATATATTCTAAAACTAGAAGATTTAAAGAACATATAGCTCAGATAAGATATGATAGACCGGATAAATCTTGCGTTACTGAACATATAGTTGATAAAGAACGTTGTATAGATATTAATAATTTAGAATTAGTTAAACAGGTCTCAAATTATAGGCAATTAGATGCATGAGAGCGTAATAAATGTAAAGATAGTATGAACAGAGACAATGGCCCAATTCCTGCAAGTACTCTATTCATACTATCCTACTGCTCTAGTTTCGGTAACTAATTTTTACGCTCGGTTGGTTTTGACTTGCTTTGCTAGTTTCTGTCACGCCCACTCAGAAGCAACTGAGCGAGTATACAGGGTGAGTTTCCTACGATGTTCTCTATGGGTATCTCGGAAACTACCGGAGATAGAGAGTCCGTTAAATGGGGAAAGAATTGTAGTTTTGTGGGGTCATAAATTTTGTCATCACAAAAAGAACAAATTTCGACTATTTTAAAAATTGTCCCTAATTCCATTATAACCTATTTTAGACAAAAAGTTTTCAGATAAAAGTTGTAGATCATCACATCCCTAATGAGTTTGTGTTCTCCGATTTTTTCTAAAGCCTGTCATTTTTGACATATGACACAAACATATGTTTTTTTAAATGGAAACCATAGTTGGCCATAACTTCATAAAAAGCGCCATTTTTTAAGCTTTTCAGCGATATAAGCGATAATATGTTTTTTTCGAAAAATTACTGTGATATAACCAATTCTTTTCTTTCTTAACCAATTTCACTTGGTATGGTATTCTTATTCTGTTATGATTTATAACTTATAAAAAGACAGAATATTTTATTAAACGGTCCTTTACAATTTACATTACACAAACTAAAACTTAAAAAAAATAATATCACTACATACACTTCAAGCTATTTTAGCAAATGTTCAAAGACCGACATTGTTTTGAGTACATGAAATGCATCTTTTTAAAACTGAATTACAAGCTTTTCCCACAGAACGGCCGCTCGACTTATAAACCTAATAAACTTCTCCCGTACCGCCTCATCGACTGCCTCTTTTAATTCATAAGTTCTTTTGTAGACCTTGTTGTTAACCATACCGCATAAAAAAATCTAAAATGGATAGTCAGGTGAGGAGGCCCATGCAATTGGTCCACCTCTTCCTATCCCTTTTTTGCATAATTATGATATAAATAATTTTTAACATTTCTTTCATTATGAGGGCGAGTGTCATAATGAAAGTCATATTAGAACCACTCTATTGATGCGCGAGTATCTAAATTGAACTTTCCTAAAAAACGTAAGTAACGTTCATCGGTCAACCTATCCTCGAAAATGTGTGGCCAAGAAAATTTGAACCAATAATCCTACACGCTTTTCTTCATTTGAAAAATTCATATTTACAATTTTTGTTTATTTTAATTTACAAAGTTTGGATGTGACAGTATCACATTACTGAGACCAACGACGATTGAACTTGTTCCCATAACTAACTAAGTGAAATTGTTTAAAAATGATAAGAATTGGTTATAACTCAGTAATTTTTGGAAAGAAACATATTATAGCTTATATCACTGAAAAGCTCAAAAAATGGCGCTTATATATATAGCGCTTATAATATATTTGTGTCATATGTCAAAAACGACAGGCTTTAGAAAAAACGGAGGACACAATCTCGTTAAGGATGTGATTATCTACAACTTTTATCTGAAAGCTTTTTGTCTAAAGTAGATTATAATAGATTATTAATGATTTACATCAGGAAGATACAAATACCCTACAGAAATTCCTTTGTATCCCATTTTACTGCATGTTATTTGTGATAAAATTGTTACTAATCTGGAATTCGACTAAATGGCTTAAGCAAAGAATTAAATGAAGAAATTCCATGCACTGGGGAGAATTACCGAAACGACACTAAACGGGACAAGGCAACGCGATTGCACCAACTTTAGTGCAGCTGTTGATGCTCGCTGACATCCTTATTTATTGTCATTCCTACACCGACAATTTATCTTCCAAGCAGACTGTCTTCGCACGGGTTTATCGTCCCTTAAAACGTTTAGCACTGAGTCAGCACTTATTCCGGCCAGAGGTAGTAAAGTTTTATCTTTGCTCGACAGAAATTAATATAGCAACACTTGCACAAAGCCATTGCAGTAAGTTTGCGATAAAATAGATCATTTTACTTGGTTGCAGCGGTTTAATTTGTCAAAAGAGGTTTGATGAAATTGGACGTCGTTGTGTAGACTATATAGATATAGTCCTCTAGCTAAGTTTACTTATTTTTCTGAAGCCTGGTCGGTTCGATCTCTATTCAAAGGTCGGACATACGACGGAAACGTTGTTTTAATCGCTGCGAGAATGTTTAAAAGATGAGACAAAGCGATAAAACGACTGAATGTATGTAGGGCAGCCTGTTGCCTTTTGGTATTACTTTTTGCTGTAATCGAAACGTCATTAAAACTGTTGATCGCGAAGGATAAATTTGCAAAAAGAATCAAAGATAGCTGAAAATATAAAAACATAGAGACCCAAATAATAACACTCAAATAAATATTTTTATCTACGTCAGTGAGTTAAGAAGCTCTTAACAGTCATCATCATTTAGCTTATACCGTCCACTGCTGAACAAAAGCCTCCCTTAACTCTAGCCATTTCCTTCTATTTTGTGCACTTGAATCCAGTTTCCAGCCACCCTCTTAATGTCATCTGTCCATCGACTAGGAGGTCGTCCTCTGCTTCTATAGGCCTCGTGTCTCGGTCTCCATTCCACAAGTCTCTTTGTCCACCGTCCATCTCTCATCCTAGCCACATGTCCTGCCAAATTCCATTTAAGATGTAAGACAGATATCACCGCATCTCTTACTCCTGTTCGATTTCGTATTGTATGATTGGGTATTTTATCTCTGAGTGTAACTCCCAACATAGACCTTTCCATTTTCCGTTGCATGACCTGTATTCTATGTATGTTCTTTTTTGTCAAAGTAAGCGTTTCAGCTCCATACGTGAGGACAGGCAAGACACACTGGTTAAAGATCTTTCTTCTTAAACATATGGGAATATCAGATCTCAGTATATGCCTTAGTTTGCCAAATGCCGCCCACGACAAACCTATTCTTCGTAGAATTTCGTGGGTCTGATTATCCCTTCTAATACCGATCTCATGCCCTAAGTATTTATATATATATGCACTTGTTCCAAAGGTATGTTATTAATGTTTAAATTTCCACTTAGTACTAGGTTTGTCATGTATTGTGTCTTTGACAAGTTAATTTTCAAACCGACTTTTTCCGAAGCATCATTCAGCATATCCAGCATATTCTGTGCCTCCTGTATGTTGTCTGTTATTAAAATAATGTCATCTGCAAAACAGAGATGATTTATCAATTTGCCATCGATGTTAATTCCTGTTGAATCCCAGTTTATCATTTTTAACATACTTTCTAGCACAGCAACGAATAGTTTAGGGGACAGTGTGTCGTCTTGTCTTACCCCTCGATCGATATTGAATTTATCTGTGCATTGATTTGTCGATATTCTGACGTTTGCCGTGGCATTATCATATATATGTCTTATGATTGAGGAGTATCGATGATCGATGCGACTCTCACTTTATTTGTCAAACGCTTGGTGAGTATTTTAGTAAATAATTTGTATACGTGGCTAAGTAGGCTGATGGGCCTATAGTTTTTAAGGTTACGCTCTTAACAGTACGTATCATTGAATAGAAAGCCCAATGAGACGAAGGCTTATAAGCGGATAAATTGGAAAAATATGTTATGAGTACCTACCTTTTCATTTCCATAGTTTTTTTTTTCGGTGCAACATTTTTCATACTTAGAGTATGTATATTCATACTTCTGATTCGATCTTGCTGGAAGCAATCCAGTAATGGCTCTGAATGCCTCTTCTTCAATGTCAGAAGGAATACTTTCCGAATCGCTCATTTTTTAAACTAGTGACATCAATATTATTTAATGTCATATTGACATTGCCATGCATGGTGTTATTTGAAAAAAGGTATTAAGGTAATTGATTTATAGGATAGGTATATAGTTAAGTACAATAATTTTTAAAATTCATTGTGTGCTTTTATAGTTAGATAAAATATTGTACAATACACGCGAGTTAACTCCATTAAGATACTTGTGTGGTTACACAACTCGTGCTACGACTCGTGCATCTTTCACACGCGTATCTTAATGATGCTGTTAACTCACTTGCAGAGAGAAACTAATAACTAAAGTGAGAGGGCTTGTGGAATAGGGCATTTCGTAGACAAGTTTATTTTGTCACCGCGCTTCCCAGACGCGCATAGCGTTTAGGCGGTCAAAAAAGGAAGTTTTCAACTTTGCAAGTTAAACATTTGACTGGATTAATTAGATTGTCAGTAGCTTTTTTCTATTTCTTAGCTCTAGAAGGAGATAACTAAAATATGTTGATAATCGGAGTAATAAATTGTTTTTGACTGAATGTGCCTGTTCTTTTAGCTTGTGAGAATAGAAGATTATTGTCATTATTGATTATTTCAGATTCCACGATTATTGGGATAGATCCAAACAAAACGTTTCCTTTAAAGGTAAGTTTTATCTCGGTAATTATTTTAACATACCTAATAGCCTTGTATATGAATTTTTAAAGTAGCTCAACCTAAGACGTTTATGGATGTAAAGCACCAGATGGCGGGGCGTATTTCACGGTCTTTTACTACAGAAAAACATTTTTTGTCACTCTGAATTTTGAAGCGACCAATAAAAACAGAGAAAATAAAAATCGATAATTTTCGGACTGTGCCAATTGGTTACTAATCGCCCAGATACTTTTTGTCTATTAGATATGGTATAAAACCTGGTAATTATACAATTCGACCATTGTAAATACCTACGGGATACCTACTGATACTCTGTGCGAGCCTGTGCCCGTGCTTCCCTGTTCACCCCCAACCAAGTTAGATAAAAAAGATATTGAAGATTGCAGCCTTGAGTTGTAGTATGGCAAAGAGTATGGGCTCCACTACGACATGCAGTGGCGAATACAGAGGGGGGGCCCATGGGGCCAAGGCATCCCCCTTAAAATCTATAAAGTAGGTTAAATATTTGGCTATTGGGTCAAAAATTACTTTTTATTTGGGCCCCCCCCCCCTAAAATAAATTCCTGTATCCGCCCCTGACAACATGTACAAAAACGGATTACCTAAACTGGTAAGCACGTAAAATTAAACCTTAATGAAAAATTGAACTTATTTATTTTTAGTTCAAGAAAAGGCATGACAATCCACAACCCACCAAAGACCTGGTAAATGAATTCTGCAAAAACTGAAAACCAAACTAAGTTAAATAAATTATTATGTTCCTACACAGTATTTTATTTATAGGTTTTAATGCTTTGAAGTCTAATAATAAATTTTCGTTGTCAACAAAATAATCTAAAAAAATTACAAAGATTTCTTATTATAAACTTGAAAGATTAAGATTCGGTTCAAATACCCAAATTTTAAATTTTTGGTCCAGTTAATGGAATGTTCGCTTCTTTCCTAGCTAGATCATTTGCTTTTTCATAATCTTCTATCCCCTGGTGAGCTGGCACCCAGGATAGGAGATCTTTATTTTCTTTGTCTAATTTGTTCATCTCTAGACATTCTTTAACCAACTTCGAATTGATGCTTCTGAATTGATCGCTTTTAATGCCGCTTGAGTATCAATCAAATAGGGTGGCTATTTTGTGTTCCTAACTAAGTTGTACGCATTTATCGATAGCGTAAATTTCTGCTAGAAGGATGCTGGAGTAGGTACCGATTAATCCGTAGTACTTAGTTTTCGGCCCAAATACCTGTTTCTGCTTTTGTTTTTGAAAAAATCAGTATACCACGTTATGGTATGGTCTTTTAACTGCTGAGCTAACGTTTCTTTCTTTCGGAGAGGTGTTTCTCAAAGTTGTACATTCTTGGCATGTCATCCACTGGGAGCTCGAGGAGTGGTTTTTTTTGTAGTGTTTGTTCCAAGCTCCTGATCTGACAATTCTTCCAGTACTGGTTCCGTCAAGGACCAATATGACCATTCTAATTATTGCATATGATTGATGATATCAATAAACATATCTGCCGATGACAATGTGCAGTAGTGTTAGGTCTAGAATGACATCCATTGGATCTTTCCTGGCTCATGTCATGCAGATGCATGATCAGGCGAGTATGAAAAACAAAAAAATACTTGCCTAGTCCGATAAGAAAATACAAGACTTATTACTGTAAAATCTTGTCCTAAAATGCTTAGTTTCGGAGATACAGGGTGTAGAAGTTTCATTTTTATGTCGATTTTTTCCAAATAATTTCCGAGGGAATATCAATATTTTGAAGAAAATTTGTGTTTTGGAGTTTTTTGACATGAGAAATTTGATTTTGATGACAATATGACTCCAACTTATAGAGGACGCCACCTACGTATTTTTAACTGGTTTGAAGAATAATTGTCGTCCGTATCTGTATAAAACCACTGGGTAAAAAAATATACATTAAACATATGTTGACTAAATAGTTATTAACCTAAAATCCTAAATTTGAAATGATTTTGTGCCAAAAGTTTAACAACTGCTTTATCGTCATTTTTTTGAATAATGATATGTATTGACCACTTCCATTCTAAATATCTTGAGAACAGTTGCTCGTACCGATTTTCGCCAAGAGATTTTTTACCTACAAAATCACGAAAATTAATATTTTTTCACTCAGTATTTTTATACAGGTACGCACAAAATGTTATTACTCTTCAAAACAGTTAAAACACATGTAGGTAGCGCCAATTACAAATATGAGTAATATTGACATCAGAAAATCAAATTTCTCATGTCAAAAAAACTCCCAGACATCAATTTTCATCCAAATCTTTGAATAAGAAGACTAAGGAAGAAGCATAATGCTATACATGTATTCATGCATGGTGGGCGGAAAAAGCGCCATAAAAGCTCTCTAGGGTGGGGATCCTTGACGGTTCTGTTTGACTTTTCATTTGACACATTTGAATTTGATTTGAAATTTTGTGGATTTGTCAGTCTTTACTGAGCGTATTTTATGTTATTTATTATTTATTTTGCTACTGATAGTTGTATAAAAGTAGTAAATCTAGATGGAAATTGTGGCAGAACTTAAATTAACAGTGACACTATCACGATTTATCGAAAAAGATTCTAAAATAGTTGGTTGTGTAGCGTGCGGTAGATCTCGGCAAAAATTGAGTGAAATAATTGAACAACTTTTCGCTAGTAAGTGACTATATAATATACATACGTGTAGTAAACCGATCATTTATGAAATTCACTTAAATTAACTAAATTATACATTTTTCTTGCATTTTAGCTTTTATTTATTACTTGTCAAAGATTAGATGTCAAAGAATTTAGATACGTTAATTTGACTTATCTGCTTCAGTAGCGTATCGGATGTTTGTGTTAATAAATAATTATTATAACTTATCTATTTTTATTAGAATTATATATTTTTATAACAATTTTAATAACTACCAACATTTATTCACAACGTAAAATAAAACAACAAATTATTGAGTCTACCCCACGTCTACCTTACATCATAGTTTTACATTTTTTAAATAAAATTAGAACGTCACTGATAAACCAGAATTTAAGTCGGCCATATTTGAGGCCCATCGCGGTGTACCTAAGATTTTTGATATGCTCCTTCCTTAGTCTTCTTATTCAAAGATCCAAATATTGACGTTACTTTAGAAATTATTTGGAAAAAATTGAAATAAAACATAAAACTTCTATACAGCATCTCCGAAACTCAGCAATTTAGGACATACATTTATACGAACTATTTTACTTATTTTTATCTGCAGAATATGCTGCTCATGTTTCCAGAATACACTACGTAAAAAAATAAATGTCACTTTTTAGGACACAAAACTTGTAAAAAATGACATTAATTTTCCTTTGAATTGAACAACTAATGTCATTGTCGCAATCCAGCTTAAGTGCGCTTCTACCCGATTGTCGACATCTTAAATATTAAATATGGCAGCGTTAAATTGGTTTAGAAATATCGTTTGCGTGGCACTTTGCTAATGGCGTCACGCCACAACAACGACGCCTGGCGTCAAAAGATCCCATCATTTTCTTGGAACAGTCTACTAGATGAAAGGAAATTAAATTTAGTTTGAGGCATAGGATGAATAGAAAGCCTAGATTATTTAATGCTAAAATCAGATGACAATGTTAAATGCATTATAAAATAATAGTTAATGCTTTAGAACAAATATACAGGGACCTGTAACAGTGCGTCCAGCATCTGTATGCTGTATGACCTAATACAGGGAGTATCTTTTTTATTTCACACATTAAAATATAATAGACGCCTGTCAACATATATCAAATGTCAAAATTAACTGTTATTTTAACAGCTATCAAGCATCTTTTAACGTTTAGTTAACTTAACGCCAAAGTTTGAGACCGCTTCGTTTATAACTTGTAGTGTTGTGTCGGTATTTGAGTAACGCGATTTTGGAGCGGTATTTTTTTGTAACGTCGTGTCGCGCTCCACAACAAATCAGGAACCTGTTACTGAAGAACGACGATAAAATTATAAATTATTTATAATTTGCAAATAAATTATTTATAATCGCTCTTGAAGTTAGCTCGAACCGTAGTAACCGCATAGCGACGTGTTTAGCTTCAGCCGTCGCGCTCCTACGCTCGACCTCGGCGGCACGTACTTCGCTCCAGCCGTCGCGTCGCTCCCTAGAATTGTAGTTCCGTCTGTCGCACATAAAGGCGGGTTCTCACTTGTCAGTTTCGCTGACGCAGTCTGACTGATTCATTATCAATGAAAAATAAAAATCAACGATTGTATTCACACGTTTCATGTTTTGCTACATTCAGTTCTCAGTTGGTCCAAACATTTTAACGTGGTGATGTAGGGCAGACGTGAAAATGGTTAAAACAATAATTGTTTTACCAGGTGTTCGTGAATAAATGTTTGTTTACAATTAGCAAATGTTATTACAATATATATTCTGGTAAAGCAGAAAGAAGTTATAATAAGTATTTATTAAAGCAGATATCCGATACGCAAGAAACCATTGACGTTCTATTTTAACGTACGTCAACGGTTTCTTTGTAGACTAATCTTTGACAAGTAATAAAAAAAGCGTGTTCTCATAATAATTTAAATTTAGTTAATTTAAGTGAATTTTTTTCTTTATTCGGTTTGAATTTTTTGCTTCCGACGATAGACTTACTAGCGAAACGTTGTTCCATTATTTCACTTTGTTAAGGCAATTTGTATAACTGTAAACATAACTTCTACAAGCAGTGTCCGTTTAGGTTTAACGCGATAGTCACTTTAATTTAAGTTAACAATTTCCAACTAGATTTACTACCTTTATACAACTATCAGTAGTAGAATAAATAATAAATAACATAAAATAAGCTCCGTAAAGACTGACAAATCCACAAAATTTCAAATCAAATTCAAATGTGTCAAATGAATCGTCAAACAGAACTGTCAAGGATCCCCACCCTAGAGAGCTTTTATGGTGGCTTTTCCGCCCACCATGCATGAATACATGGATAGCATTATGCTCCTTCCTTAGTCTTCTTATTCAAAGGCTCGAACCGTAGTAACCGCATAGCGACGTGTTTAGCTCCAGCCGTCGCGCTCCTAGAGCCGTAGTTCCGCCTGTCGCGAACAGAAGTAACAACTGGTAACTGATTATCGACGCTCGACCTCGGCGGCGACGTACTTCGCTCCAGCCGTCGCGCTCCTAGAATTGTAGTTCCGTCTGTCGCAAACATAAGTAACTGGTCTCTGCTGTAACTTATCGACGCCCGACCTCGGCGGCGACGTACTTCGTTCCAGCCGTCGCTGGAGCGCTTCTAGGGTTCCGGTTTTGCCTGTCGCGATTTGATCGGTTACTACTGGCGTTGGTGCCCCCGTCGCTACGTTACTTTCGAAATAGCAACTTTTGGTATATACTAGGCATTGTATAAAATAGCGTTGTTTGAAAGATGAAACGCAAAAACAAATAAAATAAAAATATTTTATTTGCTTTAATACATTTATATAAGTTTTTATTGACAAAAGCCAGTATCTGGGACGGTTTTATAGAGGGTAATTCTCCATCTCCAATATCAATTGTATATAAGTTTATGGCACAAATGGTTGTAACAACTAGTAGAATTGTAAGAACCTGACAACACTGGTTGGGAGTAGGTAGGTACTAATGCCAGAAATACTGCATAAGCGTAACACTTTGGAAGTCGAAATCTCGGTTACAAAATCGCGATATTTTGTCGCGGTATTTTTCTGGAACGGTCGTTATTGTAACGCGACTCATGTGGTTAAGGGAACCGGTGTTCCCATTACTAATAACTGGTAACTAAACTGTCAGAAAATGTAGAAAAATTAAATTAAAACGATAAAATTTTTGCGCAATAATTTTTTATAATTTTCAAAGGCAGTTGTCTCAAGAAAAATGTCTTGCGGAGTACATGTATTTTACAAGACAAAAAGGCGTAGAAGAGTAAGTAATTAGTGGAAATTAGAGTTTTAGTGGGCAGCGCACGGATAACCGACAAAGTAGTTTTGGTCTAGTTAATTAATCTCGTTAGTTGGCTGCACTGGAAGGACTGTTTGGTGTAGTGATTAATTAATATCTTAAGGTTTTGTATTTAAAATTATATATGTTTGGTGGTATACGTTATAATATAGTGAGTCTACGAAGAACGACAAGTGAGAGTTGTTTTAAACGGGTGTGCGTTGTAGCCAAAATAAAAAAAAATCTTCAAGCCTTTTTAAACCTCTAATATTAATGGTGACACAAAGGGTGATATTTTTATTTTTATTATATGTATTATGAATATGACTCATGAAATGGACGAACATGGAATCCATCAATTGATCAATGACTAAATAATACAAGAACATGTAACACCCATATACGGGCTGCAGCAGAATTTGTGATGTTAGACGCCATTTTTTTGGTTGTAACGAAGCTGGTTATCAGCGATTTTTAATAATTTGTGTGTAGTGAATTCTGTATAAACTTTATAACAATGGTGATTAGTTTTCTTCAGCTTTCAAGTGTAAAAGCTGCAGCGAAAAGAAAGAGCCAGGAGTTACGTTTCATAGGTAAATAAAAAATACACTCCACCTTTTTAGCGTTTTCTTATTGAATTCGATAATTATTTTTCTGGTATTATATGTACTTGATATGTGCTATATATTTTTTGTAATTAATTAGTATGATACCACAACATACACCATAAGCGTAGTCAAAACATTTATCAAAAATATAAATATCTCTTCAAGCAGCTAAGTTAAGAAAAATATGTGCCACGGCACTGTTTGGTGATATGGTAACAATTTGGTCTCGGGTGTTATTAGTCCTTGTATTCTTTAATCATCAATTTCTTTCAGTTTTTCTATTTAGAGTGTCATTTTCTATCGACTAAAGTAGAAATATACCGATGGTGCTATTTAAAAATCAAAAGTTGTAGTAATTTCCGGTGAAACAGAAAGTGACCAAAAACAATTAAATACGTTAATCAATCCTATTTTATGTCATATACTAACATACCAAATCCCATTTTTTTATCTGAAAAAATAAAAGTTATAGAGGTGAGCCACTTTTGAGACGCACTCGATATAGATTTAAAACACAATAGACAGAAATAAAAAGAGATGCGCTAAATCGGCTAAATATAATATTGTTGAACATCATTTTTGCTTTCAACATACTACCTTCTTGTTACCTTCTTTTACTTTATACTTTATGGCATATATAAAACAGTAATTTAGCTTTATACGACAGAAAGTATTGTTAATACGCGTCCACATTCAAAAAATGACGAATGCCTTCCACTTCGAGAGGCATATTTCGCGCCAACATAAATCAGAAACCCAACAATACGCCGAGGGAGAAAATCGCAGCTCCGTCGTGGGAGGGTTTCGAAACACGCGCGTCATCAACTTGGCAAGTGACATATAACGATCTAAAGCCCTATTCACAGTTCGGCGTTGCGCCACACTCAACCGTTTGGACCAGTCTAGAGAGACGAAACTGGCATGTTTTGTCGTTGCTGGCTCCCTCTGACGGACGACGAAGCAAAGTTAAATGATTAATGTTTTTCGCGCATCGGATAACTCGACTTCCTTCTGAGTTAATAACCATAAATATAGTCAGTTAGAAACGTTGAACGGTCAGAAGGACCACACATAAATACTTTTCAGCAAGAACAGGTAAGGTGGGTGGACCATGGAAGAAGGGCATGCTCCATTAAAGGCCAACTATGAAAAAGTCATAGTTATTGTCATGTGATAACAAAATCCTTACTCTCATACTAAGCTCCATTAAACTCAAGGACACGTATTATGTAAATAACCTATTATTATCTTATTTGTTTACTGTATATTGTCATATAAGTATTTGTTATGGTACTAAAGAAAAAACTAATAATTTAACTTTGATTTCAGTTATAATATCGGTAGTGTTCCTATGAAAGCCAGTGGTTCCTTAAACCCAACTCCCTTTCTTGAATTATAACTCATCATACAGTCTATAACCCATCATACATGTTGTAGGGGAACAGGGTATTTTCCATCCTCCTATGACAAGAAATGTTCCTCCTCTGAGGGTATACACCCATCCATGGTTGGGGTTTGACCCTCCGTGCCCTTCACAGGAGCAGCTTGACTCTCTCTGAGGTACCCGTGAGGTGGAGGCTGGAGGATCTGTCTCCATTTTCTCCTCCTCTTTAACTTGGTCTCTCCATAGACCTGATACCGGTGTCGTCCCCAATCTATAATAGAAGATATATCCCTCTTTCTCTATTGCCTCCTAGAATTTGAGGTCAATTCCTATTGTGAGGACCTAACCAAGACCAAGACCCTCCTGTTGATGACTCGCCAACTTGATGTCCTTGCATTGAATCCAGATAGGTACTTTTGATTAAAATAATAGAAAAAAGATCTTATGGATAATTTTCCCACTCCAACTCCTTGATATTTATTTAAGATAACCATACTTGAATTGTTAAATAAATGGACATACTTCGATTGTTAAAGATGTTACTATTGCTTGACATTAAAACGGCTACTTTATATCTTAAACGGCTCTTTTTCTAATGAGGTGGCTAGTGGCAACCCGGATTTCCCAACGTTTTATGTTGTGGTGCTTGGACCACACATGGTCTTCAATATCCGACTTTATTGTTTCATCTCTTTGCGTATATTTATTATAACCGTTAACTCACCTCACCATCTTATGCGATAGTCAAGCAGCATTAAATACGATCATCTCAGTAAACATCAATTGGAAGTTGATCAAAGAATGCCTAGAGAAGCTAAAAAAATTAGGCGAAGAAAATAAAGTCCTCCTACTCTGAGTGCCCGCTCACCAAAGGCAATAAAAAATCAAAAAAATCAAATTATCTATCTAGGAAAGAAGCGAACACTCCAGCACTAACTGGATAGAACCAGAACCGTTCTGTTTTCCAAGCGAAAACCAACTAAAAGCGGAACTGAGGAACCTGGTAGACTACATTCGTAACCTGGAATGGGAGTCCTCCAACGGTCTAAGACACCCGAAAAAGTTCCTCAGAACTTACGACCGAGAAATATCAAAGATTTTCCTTGATTTAAGTAAAAACAACAGGGGTTTCTAACAGGACACTGTCTCCTCAACGAACATCTTAGTAGGCTGAAGCTGAAAAACAACGGCGAATGTGGGGAAAATGTTGAAACACCAGAACACCTTATAACTGAGTGCGCCGTGACGACGACCGTTCGTGCCATCAAGTTTGGTACGGCTGAGGTCAAGGATGTAGAGCTGACCTCTGTGGAGCCGTCTCAGAGAATGACTTTTGTTAAAGCCTTGAAACTGTATGATGAATTATAACACGTTATAACTCAAGAGAGGGGAACACACAAGAGATTTGTAAGGTCGCGGTGATTAACTCCCCTCCTAAACATTCTACAGTCTACCTATATATCTTTAAGAAAAAAACTCATCAGGACAATACGAGTTCCTAATATTTTCCACTCTCATTCGATGAGCTCTACAGAAAAAGAACATAATCTTTTTTCCGTCCCATTTTTTACTTCACCACCGTCGTTTTCTATATTTACTACGTTTTTTTTTCGGTTCTTTCACCTAAAATTAACACGTTTCCCGATTGTGTATCGGAAAACGATCGTGTAAATCGTGAGGCAATTTTTCAGCAGATCACGTAGCTACGACCTAAGAAAAAGCGGAAGGAAAGCCTCTTTCCTTAAGCAAGATTTGAATGTTTTTTAGTCAAAAGAAGGTTTTCAAATATTGTATTTATACTTATCTGTTTTTATGTATGAATTTATTATTTTAAGTACATAAATTTGGGAAGAATGATATGGACAGGTATAGACAGATATGCCTATAAATTTGCCGTGAAAAGATAAAATAATAATGTCTAAAGTCAAAAATATTCAGATAGTGCTAAAATGCCATACGATCGAAAAAAAAGATGGGATAACTCGAGCGAAAATTCGCTCGAGTACTCGATTATTGAAATAACCGACATTGCTCGATTATGAACGAGCGATGCAAGTGACGAGTACCAAGCGACGAACGCAAGCGATCTTAGAATGAAATAAATTGAAATCCGATTTTAATGTGACCTACTCGATAAAAAGCCGAGCGAATTTTCTACATACATTGCAGGTAGCAAATTTATACGACGCCGTATATACCGGGTGCGTCTCAAAAGTGGCTCACCCCTATTACTTTTTTATTTTTTTAGATAAAAAAATGAGATGTGGTATGTTAGTATATGACACAAATTAGGATTAATTGACGTATTCAATTGTTTTCTGTCACTTCCTGTTTCACCGGAAATGAGTACAATTTTTGAATTTTAAATGGCACCCTCGGTATTTTTTTACTTTATTCTACAGAAAATGAAATTCTAAATAGAATGACGTTACATATGTCAAATTTTGACATATTCGCTCAAAAACAAATTGTATTTTAAATCTCAATCTAGAGTGCCATGTCTGTGTTAAAAACACTAACTTTTAATCAAGGAGCCTTGGAAAAATAGATTTGATCGTCTAATGTTTTTAGTGTCTTGTCCTGACCGGTTAAAAGATGCCCAAATCGTATTTTTGATCATATCTCAATTTTTTCAAATGGAACGAGGATGGCTCATTAGCATATTTCGAAAAATAATTTTTTTACGAATAATTTGATACCACACACTTGGTACTTTGAGTCAAATTGGCGTTATAAACCGCATGTTACAATTTCAAATCAACCATATGCGAAAGTGTCAAAAGTTGACATGTGATATGTCATTCTATTCAGAGTGTCATTTTCTACCGAATAAAGTAAAAAAAATACCGAGGGTGCCATTTAAAAATCATAAGTTGTAGTCATTTCCGGTGAAACCGGAAGTGACCGAAAACAATTGAATATGTCAATCAATCCTAATTTATGTCATATACTAACATACCAAATCTCGTTGTTTCATCTGAAAAAAATAAAAAAGTTATAGGGGTGAGCCACTTTTGAGACGCACCCGGTATATTTATCCGAATCGCTCGCTTCTTACTACTTGCCGTTCATTACCGAAAGAATATGTGCCCTGCGCACGCAACTTACTGCTTGGCGCTTGACGTTAACGAGTACTTACAACATGCGACGGGTGAAAACCGTATTTTAAATACGAGTGATATATCGCTGGAGTGATCACTCGGTTATTGCAATCGCTTAATACTCGAGTACTCGATTATTAAAATTAATCGGTTTTTCCCATCACTAAAAAAAGGCGTCAGTACGGCTAGAAAGTAAAGTAAACTAAAGATTTCAGTTAAAGTCTCTTAAAGTTTTTGCTGCCAGGGCTAATCTGGACGGGGCCTACTTTGTTTACGCGGAATCCGAACCGCGGTCCTCGGCCATATCATGGTCAATGGCCTACCGACTTGCCAAGTGTCTAAATGAACTGTTATTCACAAGATATCCGATTTCATCCGGCCTTGAACCGGCGTGAATGAGCAGTGTGTGTCAACAGCACGATACAGAGTTTCGAACCAGTCACCCGTCCATCCACTAGTATCGCCTTACGTCGCTTAACTTCGGTGTTCTAATGGGAACCGGTGATTCGACGTAGCTGGGCCGTTGCCCAATACGGCTAGAGAATGACAATTGATGATGATGATAATTTTGGCGATGTCAAGTCTTAGACGTCATGTACTTGGCCTGTACTATTCTTTATTTTATAATGGCGCTTACTGTCAGTTGACTTTAAGAAGCTTGTAATTTATTTTTATATTAAGGGATATTGTTTCATTAGGAGAAAAAATGACACTGTTTGTGGAGAGGCTGTACGTTTGACAGACAAGCGTCAGCGAGTCCAACATACAGGCGAGACACAAAAAGTCATTTTTACTCCGAATAGAACATTACTACAACTTTTTTTTACAAACGCCACAAATAATTTTTTAAACAACTGAAACGTTCCAAATAATATATAGTATATTGTGCAACTAGTGCGAAAAGCTGTCGATTGTCTACGAGAGCGAAATTAGTTATTCTCTCGAATGGGCAATGGACAACTTCGCATAAGTTGCACATACTATTTTTTATTACGTATGCGGGGGTAATTAGGGTAGTCATTTTAATAAAAAAAAAAATAATGAAAAAGTTAAAAGATTAAATAATAAAATCTTGAATAGTTATGAATATTGAAGTTGTGCTTTATATCAACCATGCTTCTCAACATTGAATATTTCGCCCATAAAGTTGACGGCAAACGAGTTTCGGAAAGCTCACTAAAATATGTCAAACACACCTCTTCAGGAGACTTGTAATTCGTTGTGTTGCTTGTCAGTGCATAAAATGTTTGTATGCTGATTCATATTTAATCCGTGATGTTGCAGGAGTCAGATTATTAATCACCTCATTTACTCTTTTAAGAATTTCAGGTGGTATAGACTTATCATTTGGTGTTTCAAGAATTTCTGGCGATATAGATTCATCATTATCACTTTCATCAGTTTCCGGAATCCAGTCGGGATTATTACTCATTGTTTTCTTTCTTTTAATTTTAATTTTAGCTTATTAAAACGCGAGTACAAAATAATTTATTTAAATATCAACCTCACTTCTTTAATATTGACACTTCGAGACTGTCTTTTTTGCTTGTCAATTTGCGTGTACCAATGACAATTTGGGTGCGAGAAGTTTACTTGTCGCACTCAAATCGGCATTAAATTTGCTCAAAACTCGTGTGGTCTTTTCGACTCCAAAAGAAAGCGAAAAGATACTACTTTCCCCGCATGAGTAATAAAAAAAATATTTAAAAGTAATACCTTGTATGTAATTTTATATATCGAAAAACTATGGTTACGCTCGTTGAATTTGACACTTATGTCAGTTTAATAATATATTTTAGTACTTTTGTGTTTAGGCGTAAAAGTGATTTACTTTTATGCCTAGGCGATAAAATGACTTTTTTATATTGTCAATCACGTCGCAAAAATTAATTCTTCTGTGACGTTTGAAAAAAAAACATTATTTTAAAATGTATAAATATAATAATTATTTTAAAAAAATGGGAAAAGATTTGTGTATCTGAAAACGTTTTATCCTTTTTTAATCTTTCTATAATTAATCAGTGTTAATTTTTGACAAGGTTTAAGTAAATTTTTAGTAAATGACGTTTAGAGATTGACCTCCGCAAAATGATCATCAATTGTCATTCCCAAGCCGTCTTTGACGCCGTTTTTTTTTCGATCATACGGTATAATAAATTGCATTAATCTCTATTTTCTATAGACGTTGTACAAGATAGTAAACATCTTTTCGTTATTAAATCATATTAAGATAAATCCGTTAGCAGCCATAGTACCTTATTTCTAATCAATTATATTACAAAGTAAACCTTTCAGGTTATTAATTTAACAAATCACTCGATCAATATTGACAGACAAAACACCAACAAACAGAATAGTAAACTTGTTATGTATTAGACGGAACGTCAGCGTTACAAATTCTACAGTATTGAAACACTTGGGCACAATAAAGCACTGATCCAACCGGTTGGATCATGTTCAGGAAGTGCACCCTTATCAAGGTGGAACAGTTATGGTCTGGGGAGGAGTCCAGTTAGGCCGAAAAACCGATCTCGTTTTTCTTGAAAGGTTTCTAACAGGAATCACATATCGTGATTTAATTCTTGAGCCTGTCGTGTTACCATATGCCAATGATTTTGGGAGAAACTTCATTCCCATGCATGACAATGCACGGCCTCATACAGCCAGAGTGGTAAGTGAGTTTATCAATGCTCATCAATTAAACATCTTACCCTGGCCGGCACAATCTCCTGACCTCAACCCCATCGAGCACGTATGGGACGCGGTCCAAAGAAGGATTTTGAGAATGGGTATGCCTCGTGAAAGTCGTAGAGATCTGGTTCGGGCCGTGAATGCAGCGTGGCAGGCTGTACCTCAAGAAGAGATCGACAACCTGATCAGGAGCATGGAGAGACGATATAGGGCTGTAATGAACAGTAGAGGAGGCCATACCCTTTATTAAGTAAAAATGGTTTTGTCTTTTTTTTTAATTCACAGTTTAGAATAAAAGTTCAATAAAAATCAAGGTAAATTTGAAAAATTCGGTAAATTTCGCATTTTTATTTCCAATACGTCCTGTAAACTATTTGTTTATTTTAATTTTATTATATCAGAAATGCAAATAATAAAATTACTGACGATGGCTGGATAAAATTGTAATATCCCTAGACTTTTCCGGTGTGTGTATATAATTTATTAATTTTATTTTTATTAATTGTAATTAATAAAATTGCGTTTATCTCATCAAGGAGGCCCAATTCGAGAAAATATCAAGAGATAACATTTAATTGGCATTAAACAGACTACACAATTCTGATATCAAAAGAAAAAAAGTCAGTGGCATGGAATATTTTTTGAAAAATATTCCAGTGATAACCCATATGCACGTCCCCGATGAATTAATCGACACTATTTTAGCATTAGAATATATAGCACTTATAGTAACTTTTACCCTCAAAATTTCATTCAAATCACTAAAAGTACTTGGAAGAAAATTATAATAAATCGAAAATATATTAAGACTTTAACACCCTGTAGCTACGAAACAAAGCAGAATCGAACCTATGTTGATATGAAAAATAAATCTTATTTTTACGTGAGGAATCTCCCCACGAGAGATGGCACATGTTTTTTGAAACACCCTGTATAGAGTGAAAGATATATCTAGAGTCTGTCCATCTAGAGAACAGATGGTTTCGACAGACGACATCCAAAAACTGACAGAAGGGACAATTTACTTTTGAATTAAAATGACAGACAATATCTGTCACCGTCAATGTCAACAATGATGTTATACATTTCAGACCGAAAAGTTTACATATTCTAAAATATTTCTAATATTCAGGGTGAGTCTTAAATAAGTGCAAATATATATAATATATAAATATATTTTCCCTTTACCTTTTTTCAATTAAGTCCAAAATAACCGAGTTATTTTACTTCGAAAACTTCAAAAACAAATATTTTTTGCTTAATTGTTCAAGACCAATGGATTTTTTCTGGGTTTCCTTTCTTGTAAATTTAATTTACGACGCCTATGTTGCCATATTATCAAGAAATTATGTTTTTTAACTTTCAAAAAATTCCATATTTTGAAATATTTTTTCGCGGAAAAAAACCATAATCGTGTTTTTTGGGGTCGAAATATACTACTCCTAAAAATATTTGTACTTATTTAAGACTCACCCTGTATATAAACTATTAGGTAACTTTTAAAAAATTGTTGGCATTAAAAAATAGTTAAAAATACAAACTTTTTTGTACTTTTGATGTTACGAGTTGACTAACTATAAACAAAAAAAGCTGAAAATGATCCATTACACGCGTTTTTCGAGGCAATCGAGCGGCAACATCTGGATTCGGCACAACGATAATTGGTCTGGCCCGGGTTCTGGAACAGACGGATTTTTAATCCACATTAGTGGTAATCGACGTGTGGGGGAGCAACACTGGGCACTGAGGGTGACTGAGGGTCAAACAGGCTAATGCTGAAATTAACTCTAGACCGAAATATAACATCTAGATATACCTCTAGATATATATCTTTTTGCTGGTACCATGTAGCCAATATAAATATTATCTAATGGAAAATACATTTCTTGGAGTTTTTAGGTATATAATAAAATTAAAAAGCGTGGAATAAATATTAGCAGTTCAAGGCAAGAAACTCTTATATAATTTTATTATATAAATATTATCATATATGATTTTATGACAAAATATTATTCTTGTTATATCCATATAAGAAGTACCGTATGATCGAAAAAAAACGGCGTCAAAGACAGGTGAGGAATGACACTCGATGATAATTTTGGCGATGTCAATCTCTAGACATCGTTGCCTGAATTTGTTTTTTGGTGTCTTGTTCGTTTAAAGAATGAACAGTACGTCTCAACAGATTTTACTATCTTGCTTTGGAATAACACAACGTAATCTTTGACACCACGAAGGAGTTTTTCAGATGTTCACCCTTCCATTTTTATTTAAATATTAAGACGTGTCTAGTTGCTAGGAGCATTAAATTAACAAAAGCATTAATTTGTGATTTTTGCGAATACTTTTTCTATCTAGAAACTAGAGGTGGGCAAAGATTGAACGAGTCGTACATTTGAACGAGTCGTACATTTGAACGAGTATTAAAAATGAATCGTGAGATTCGATTCATTGCTTGCAATCCGGTTGCTTGCATTGCTTAACATACGGTCGTTTAATTCAATCGTGGCCAGCGCGGATCCATAAGATTTGAACGATGAGCCGTAAAAAAGAATCGTGAGAATTGAATCGGATCACAATGCGATCGTGCGTTCAAAGAGTCATGAAAATTGATTCATTGCTTACAATACGGTTCGTTCAATTGAATCGTGGCCAGCGCGGATCCATAAGATTTGAACAATGAGCCGTAAAAAAGAATCGTGAGAATTGAATCGAATCACAATGCGATCGTGCGTTCAAAGAGTCGTGAGAATTGACTCATTGCTTAACATACGGTCGTTCAATCGAATCGTGGCCAGCGCGGATCCATAAGATTTGAACGATGACCCGTAAAAAAGAATCGTGAGAATTGAATCGGATCACAATGCGATCGTGCGTTCAAAGAGTCGTGAGAATTGATTCATTGCTTACAATACGGTTCGTTCAATTGAATCGTGGCCAGCACGGATCCATAAGATTTGAACTATGAGCCGTAAAAAAGAATCGTGAGAATTGAATCGAATCACAACGCGATCGTGCGTTCAAAGTAGTATCGCGCCGACCGGCCGCGGCGGTAATATAGGCATGAACAAAAACCCTAAACAAACATCAGGGGCATAAAATGCAAATGATAAGAAAGTTATTTACAAGAAATAACTTATTAATACTGTGCTTAGTACGGGAGTATCTGTAAGGTATTTAATTTTCACGTTAATATTTTTGTTAACGTGGCGGCGTTCGTTGTTTGACGGCGTCAGCGATGATTATAAAATGAAGATCGCTGTCATTTTATATATAAATTACATGGGGAACGTCATCGATATTCATTTCCAAGCCAACTGGGCGCCATTTTTTTCAATCATGCGGTATTATATACTATTTATTATGATTATTAAATCGGAATTAAAATATGGCTCTAAATTGGTATTAAGAAGTCTTTAATAAATAGTATATATAAATTGGATTGATAATTTAATATCATTTGTAATATAATTAATTATAATAATCAATCTAATTACGCCAGTGTCATAAAGCGTTGAAAAACAAATGAAAGAACTGTATATTTCTTTTTCTGGTCCCTTAAATAATTGTCATACCAAATTATCGCCAGTAGTGCCAGTTACGATTCTTGTTTTTATGAAACGTAAATTGTGCATGTGGTTCGTTCGAATGAACGAATCGTAGGAGTCGATTCAATATGAGAAATTAAATCCTGTGATTCGATTCACTAAAAAGAATCGTAATGCTCATCACTACTAGAAACTGTCTTTATACCGAATGGACGAAAGAAGAATAGTAAAGACAGCTCGAGACAAATCACCACTGGGAAGAAGAAGCACGGGAAGGTCAAAAAAAAGATGGAGCGATAACCTTACCATCGATTAAAACTGTAGGCGTGCTGTGAAGAATAAACAGGCAATTTGTCTAATAGAGAGTAGGGAGAAGAAGAAGAAACTGTCTTTAAAATATTGCCTTTTTTCGAAAATATAATTTTACGTTAATAAGACGTTTTTTTTGAAGTCAAGATTATAAAAGACGTATCTTTCTATTTAGATAGTCTAAGATAAAAGTCGACGCTTCTGCAAATCAAAAACGTCGACCGCATTGATTTGTGGTTTTCGCGATTACTTTTTCTCGAAATACCATTTAATATGAAGCGCGTTGTTCTTCATCGTATCTCGGTCTCGGTTTGACAGATTGAATTATTTATCGCGTTTTGCCCATTGTTATTCCGCGTCAGTTTTTAATAAGCGTCTGAGTGGTTTTTTTGTTTTAATTCAACCGCAAAACAAACAGAAATGTGTTTATTAGTCAGGTGGATATTATTGCTGGGGTACACAACCTTGGAAGAAAATAGTCACGCTCAAAAAATGAATCGTTTTCGGCTATAAAGTCATCAATCTATATGGGTGCAAATTAAAAAAAAAAGATGTTATTTTATTTATTTCTTACTAAATTAGTATAAGCTGATGCCATCCTGGGTTTACGCTAACCATAAATAGAGACATAAATCCCTTGGTACAATATATGACAATATTAACGAGAATTAAGATGCCATAATTCCCTCTACCTTTTATACAGGGGTCGGCAAAAGTGCGTCGGGCATCTGTAGCTCCTAGAATAAAACATTAGGGAATTTTGTTTAAGTACAAACCTAAAGTATATACGAGGATGTATTTCAGGAAAATATTTTACCTTCTATAGGGTGGCGCAAAAAAGTGTGAGTTGATCGGGATGATTTTTTTTTAAATGGAACACCCTTTATATTATTGCATTTTTGGCTTCCTTTCAAATCACTTTACATAATCTTAAGATATGAGTAAATATATTATATATGATAATTTCAGAGATATTAATAAATAAATAAAAAATATATATTTTACAACTGCTTCATAAAAAAAATTATTACAAATACACGAACTGTCCTGAAATTAAAACTATATTAGGTATTTACTTTAGATGGTCTATACCTACTTTGCTTTAAATACCGTAATCTTAAATCATACAGGGTGTTAAAAATTCTACGCCAAACTTTCTAAAATATATAATTTTTTTTTTTCTTTAATGCAACACCCTGTATATTATCTTTTATTAAACGGAGAATTAAAAAATGAGCATTTTTAGTATTTAAAATATTTCAAAATTATTAGTAGCTTGTAGTTTCGCCAGATACACACAGTATTATTTCATATGAGTCCTTCCTTCAACGGTAAAATACGAGAGAAAAATCACTGGGTGGCTTTGATAAACATTTACTGTAGAGAATGCCGTATGAAATATAAAATCGCGAACATCTGCGAGACCATTAAAAATTTTTAAATGTTCTAAATACAAAAAATGTTTAATTTTTTAATTCTCCATCTATTGAAAAAATAATATACAAAAACAGGTTCCTGAACCTATCGCTATTACGTAACGTCACTTGTAAAAGTGTCAAATCAATTCATCCCAACATTTGCAATAAAGAGTACAAAATGCATTCGGAAGTATAAGAAGAAAGTTCAAAGAGCTATAAATAAAATTGAACGAAAACTAGATTTGTGTAATAGGGAGGGCGGTAACCCTTTCGAACATGTAGAACATTAGAAACTAGTTTGTAAAAGTTTATTTATTTATAATAACTACGATTAATATTATGCATATTATTAGATCTCACAGTGAGATTTCAAATTCACAATAAAAGAAGTTAAAAATAATATCTTTAAATTTCTGACGTGGATATTATTTATTTGAATCTTCTAATTGGCTCGATTTTCCTTATTCAATGCTAACTAGCGCTGATCAATATTGCTGCGATGAATATAATCAGATTAAATAATTTAAGAAACCAGAGTCAGACTTGAAATTATTTTAAATAATAATTAAATAGTTTTGTTGGCTGTTAAGGTACCCAAAACAAAAAAAGTATAAAGTGTGGCATATCAGGAGGCCGAGTTCTTTCAAAACCGGAAATAAAAAATACAGGTCCGTATTTAAACAAATTAAGTTGGCCTCTGTATCTTACAAATTATCAGCTAATTTCAAAATCTGAAAATACTGTCAGATAGCCCTAATAAAGTGGCTATGAGAATGTGCAATTAGTTTTTTGATTTTGTAAAAAGTAACGACGCCACAGGAAAAAATAAAATTGATTTTCAAAAAAATCAGTTTTTTCCAAAAAACTCAGCAATCCTTGAAATTTTTATTACCCTTTTTTTATACATTATCCAATAATCTCAAACTTATAATGAAACTTATATTTTTTTTGTAAGACTCCCTCTCACCGCTAATAATTCAAGATTAATGTAAACGTTATATTTTTATGGGCGTCTTCAACATCCTTTTACTACCGAAATAAAATCGAGCTTCATAATTCTCCAGACGATATCCTTACATCGATGAGATGAAATAAAAAAAAGAAAAGGTACATAAAGAAAATAACCGATTAGAGTGTTATGACCGCCAAGATAAAAGGCTATTGTTCACGTAATTTTTCGGGGTAGGAGGTTGTAATTCAACAGAAGATATAAAAAAGGAAAACAAATTTAGGGCTGTAATAGAAACTTAGGTTTTTACTTAATAGGCTTAAGGGCGAACCTATCGAAAAGAAATATATAAGAAGGAAAATACTGAAATACTTTTGTAACTTTATGTGTTGGTTTGGTTAATGATCACTTGTTTCCTCTAAGAAATTTTTGGAAAACGGTTTGCTTTTTTTCTTTCATCTGTAATGATGAAATCGCAGACTTTGATTCGTCCAACTGAGAATTTAAGCTACCAATATTTTTTTTTCGCTTGTGTTTATGATTTGTGTTTATGTTTACTTTCTCATAACTTTATAATTTTATATTATTTTCATTTGAAACTCAACTTTTTATCGGTTTTACTTTTGAGAACTATCTCTTGCTTGCTAATTGACGAAATCCACAACCGTTGACCGACAATATTTTTGTACGGTTCTGGAAACTCCAATTAATACTACCAATTAGGGTTCAGTTCTTTTTGGCCATCACAGAACCGGGCCTCGGTAACAATAATTAAAAAATATTTTTTTGTTACGTGAGAAAGTCCTTTGAGCGGTCGAAATCAGACTCATCTAAGTAAGTAATGAACCTATTTCTTATTGTTCTTGAATTAACATATTAAACCTATTTCTTATTGTTCTCTCTTTTCAAGTTCCTATAATATTTATTATATTATGTTTTAATTGATATTTGCATTTTTAGTTCAATAGTTTAGGGCTTTTTTCTCAAAGCAAGCAGAATGCATGAGAGAACTATATCTTGGTAAGCTATTCAATGTAAAAAATGTGTTGAAACTATCAGTAGTGGAAAAAATGTGCTATAAAACTGCGTATGTGCGCTGCAGGCAGTAGGAAAAGCTGTAGTTATTCAGCAGGAATTTTTTGATTTTTATTTAGAAATTTTATTAACAGCTTAAAAAATTAACAATTAGACTACCGTATTAATTTACTAAAAAAATTGATTTCATTGGTCAAATAGAACAAAACTGGAATTTGAAAAGAAGCGAAACAGTACTATAAAAAGAAATACAAATTTAGAGAGACACAAAAGCGTAGGACATACTATAGTATAAACAATGGGCTTAAGAGAATTCGAGAAGGAGATTGAATGACGTTGTTTGCTGTGTTTTGTTAGAAACGAGGCAAACATAGGCTTTTCCTCAATTACGAGGATCGCATTCTATATCTCTCTAATAATGACGCGATACGATTCTTTGTGTTTTTACTAAGCTTTGTGTTTTTTTTTCTTTCTTAAATCCGGTCATATAAAACGGAATTCTCTGTTTTATCCAGCGGATTTTTTTATAGCAATTATTTGAGAGCGGGCAAATGATCATATAACCAGGGAATAGATAATGAATAATCTTTGTTTTTTTTTCCTTTCGCAATACCTATAAAACTTTGACTTTGTAACTTCTTTTTCAATGTAAAAAATTACTAATTTTCAATACAACATACAACTAACTATACTATAGATAACGAATCGTTAAAAAATTAATCATATTATTATTCAATTTTTCAATAATTTGTTTTGACGCTAGTAAACACGATAAATATCAGAATTTCTTAAATTCATTGCCAACTAAAAGATCGCGCACACTATACCTACACGGACCAGTACGGACCAGCACAGCACAAACCTGCATCCTGCATGACGTCGCACACTTTACCGCCACAGACCAGCAACATAAGCGAGAGTTTCGAAAAAAGTACAGTTGTCAAGGCTCAACTACTAGAGCGTGCAACATAGAAGTATTGAAAATGAGTAGTTCAGACGAAGAAATTATTATTTTAGCCATGTTGTGTGAAGAAGAGGAGGAAGAGAAGGAAGCTAAGAAAAAAGAAGATTTTGGGTTCACCCTATAAATCAAAAGAGAAAGCAATATGGCGAATTTCATCATTTGTTTCCTGAATTAAAAAGATTCGAAGAAAAGTTTTTCCAATATTTTCGAATGTCACAAATCAAATTTGATTATTTTTTTTTGCTATCGACTCCCATATTGCATCTTTTCTTTCTTGGTCTCTATATATAAAATGCTTGGCTCGTATCGCACAGCTCTGGATACTTTTGTACCAGTAAAATAAGCTTTTCTTCATTCATATTTAAAACGATTTAAATGTTCGAACTAAAATAAACGAAATCTAACCTACATCATGCGACTTGAGCCAGCTAGCGTACTCAAAATACTGACGAACCCTTCAATATTTGCATGTTTGTGGAGGTGTGCTGGTTCGCCGGTGCGCACATTAGGTCGGACCAGCACGACCAGGCATAAATATTGCCGGTCATATTTGTCCCTGACCGACATGACCTGTTTTGACGGTCGTTGCTTGTGGCGGTACGTGCTGGTACTGGTCTAGTGTGTTCTACTCTATTAAATAACACGGTCACCTTCACCGGTAGATTTTACTGGTCTGGTCCGTGCTGGTCCGTGTAGGTATAGTGTGCGCGATCTTTAAACGAGCGAACCTACATTTATAAGGAAACTGCAGGTCGTACAACGCTCGATGGAACGAAATATGCTGGGAATAACTAAGAAAAACCGTAAAATAATAGAGTGGATCCAAAAAAGACCCAGCTAATAGATGTCATCCACAGAATCAGATCCCTAAAGTGGCAATGGGCAGGAAACCTGGCAAGAAGGACTGACAACAGATGGACCACGAAAATTACTCCACGGTACCCACGAGGAATTAAGAGACCTAGAAGAAGACCAAACCTAAAATGCATGGGACCACGATATTAGGAAAGTAACAGAGATAACTTGGACCCGGATAATCAACAATAGACAACAATGGGCCCAATTACAAAGATATTATCTAAATATGTGATGCAAGCTACACCATAATTGGAAATGGTTGAATAAAGGTTGATTCTCACTATACCTTACGTTTCCATTCCATATCCGTTCCGTATTTTTTATTGTATTGACGCTATACGTAAGCTTCCGTTCCGTATGTTATTACGAAAGTTCTATTTTAAAAATTTGTATCTTTTGAAAAAGGTAATAGATTTAATTAAGAGCCAAACCAAACCGAAAATGATGATGAAACGAGCGAATCAGAATAAACTATTTCAATCATTGTTGTTCGCTGTGTCAAAGAATATTATAGTTAAATTATATTTGGCTCTGTATATGTATAGGCCAGGAAACGAAAACATGAATTCGGAAAAAAATAGTGTCAAAGAGATCATTGTTTTAAGTGGTTGGGTTCACCCAGAGAAGTAACATACCAAAAGACCCCAGCCATTGATCTTGTGCGTTAGCCGTGGGGGGAGGGGGAAGGGGTGAAAAAGACCGGTTTATAGGTTTTTTGTTATTATCTCGAAAACTAAGCATCCTAGCGAAAAAAAAAGTTCAATACAAAATGAACGTAAATTTAATTGTTCACAAAAAAGGTCCTATTCATTTTTTCACTGTACAGTAGTTGAGGGTGTATAATACTTTGAAAATACGAATAGGTAGAAAAAACTGTGTATTGTGGAAGATTAACACAAACCAGAATTATGATCTATATTATTTATTTTTTATAAGTATATAAGTATTTAAATTTATATATGGCAATATCAAGTACTTTATTGTTCGAGTTCATCGTCAAAGTTATCATCATCGTCGTCGCCGTTAATGCCGATGATTGGAGGACCGTTTGATACACGAAGCGCGGCAAGTGCTGCACACAAGCGAACAGAGTATGCCTGCTTTACGGCACCCGCAACGGCTTCCGCAACCACTCTTGCACCCACAAAATATATTACTTAGGACAGATTCTGGCGCAACTGGATCCGTGCTTGTGACAGGGGTGAGGAAGCCGTCCAACCCATTCAACCATCCCCAAGCAGTTGGATCCTGCTGCTGATTTCCATGCAGCCAGTGCCGAAGCTGCAAATGATAATTAATTCGTTGTTGCTCATTACAGTAATACAAAATAAATGTTAAGGTAAACAAAGCATGTATTGACACAAACCTGCAAATAAACTCTGAGGAAGTGCTGGCGAGCAGCGCCTCTAGTACGTACTAGAGCAAGGAAGGGGTGGTTAAAGTATTTTTAAAGGCTGAAGAGGAGGTCACAGACATTTACAAAGTCTTCTCTGATTCCTTAGCAACACAGGACATGGTAGCAGATTTTGCGGCACTTCCACGTGGAAGTGCCGCAAAATCGGGCCTTGGCTTGGTTGACGCTTTAACAAAGGCGTACCCGGCTCAGGTCTGCTCCTTTTGGGGCCTGGTACAATGCTAAAAAAACAGCTGTCCTGCATCAGCTACCATGTCCTGTGTTACTAAGGGATCAGAGAAGACTTTGTAAATGTCTGTGACCTCCTCTTCAGCCTTTAAAAATACTTTAACCACCCCTCCCTTGCTCTTGTTATAAATAGCGGAGGTAGTATCACAACCGCTGAACGAATGAAGTAACAGAATGGTCTTCGCATATGGCAGCTTTTGGAGGTTGGCGACATTATACCAACGTGACTCCACCCTTCCCCTGCTTGGCTTAAAGAAAAGCCATCTCTAGTTCATATCTCTAGTAGTCATCTCTTTCTCAGGGGGGGTTAATGCAATAAGCAACACCAACCGGTCTATGTCCCCCCTATTACTGTCACAGTTTGATGCTGGTTAGCTGCCTGCAAACTACAGCTTTCGATTTTGGTATCAGCGTCTCCTGTGGCTACTACTGCTATTAGTCCTTGAGCTTGAACGTATCATACACTCTTCACTACTGCTCCTAGCGAAAGAATGAATAGGACATTTTTTGTAAACAATTGAATTTACTTTCATTTTGCATAGAACATTTTTTTCGCTAGGATGCTGAGTTTTCGAGATAATAACTAAAAATATATAAACCGGCCCTTGTCACCCCTCTCCCAACGGCTAACGCACAATGTCTATGGCTGGGGACTTTTGGTATGTTACTTCTAAGGGTCAACCCTACCACTTAAAACAATAATTTCTTTGACACTATTTTGTTCCGAATTGCGGTATTTTTTTGTATTCGTTTCCTAGCCTATGTAAGTGTTTTTCAAAACTACGCCTGGAGATATTGTTATTCTAAATTTCTGAGAAGCTTAATATACTTTTTCCATATGTATCCAGTATACTGGGACACTGTATTTTGTCCTTTTTTTCACTACCTTTGTCCCTTTTCACTAATGAATAGAAATGCCTTCTGTCTCTCCAAGAGATAGAACCCCCTTTTTATTTCCGGTCTAACATTCCGCTGATTTACGTAAAAACATTTACTATCCCGGACGATTTAAATCGTTATAAATTGTTTTGCTCTTTTTTTGTTCGGTCGGATTTTAAAGGTGTCCATTTCCGAGGAAATCCCGGAAAAAGGTAAAAGAAATTCGGGGCATTGAAAAATATTCCGGATATTTTTTATCTTGTTCCAAATTTAAGAATTCACGGCGTTTTGCTTAAACATGCACTAATTTTACAATAGAAATCCAACAAATCTCATATTGTTTACAAAAAGTTCAAAATTAATTTTGAATCGTTTAAATATTATATTATTGTATAAAAAAGTTATTGGTTGTTGTTGTTACAGCGCTATCAGATGGAGCGTACCGTCCGCGACTTCCAGCAAGTACCATGACTTTATATGAACAATTTCACATGGGTCGCGTATGCGTATGCTCCATCCGGATGATTTCGTCCGACGGCTATCTTGAAAAAAAAAACGATGGACGGTCCGCGCAGACGCTCCGCTCCCTCTGAATGCGCTGTATATGAACAACATCCAGATGGAGGAACCTTTATTCTTCAGCAAATATATCCATAGGATTAGATCCATGGGCACTAAGTCAGGCGGCCTCGACGGCCAACGGCTGGGATCTTGATTAGCTATTCAATTATTCTTGAAATTGGCTGCAAAAATTTGCTGATAACTTCAGCATTCAGAGGCGATGCGTCGTCATGCTGGAAAAATATGTTTTCAAGTTCCATTAAGGGCATAACAGCAATAAGGGATCCAAAGCCTACTAGTTAAAAGTGGCGAACTTTTAAAAATTCTGTATTTCGAAGGGGATTATAACAAAATATCAGGTGTGCTATATTTTTGGAAAGGTAATTTTAAATTCTTTACAGTTAATTAAAAATATAGAGGGTGTCCCAAATAATAAATCAATTTTTCTGTTGATAACTCTTAAATTATTAATTTTAAAAAAATTATACTTAAACCATTAAATTCTACGTAAAAAGGTGCTTTGGAAATGTTTTCATAGAAATACAATATTTTCCATAGCAAAAAAGTTACAGCGATTTGTTAAAAATGCACATTTTTGAAAAACACCCCGTAACTCCGAAACGGTAACAGATATTGATGTGCGGTTTTCACCATCATGTTTTTGATGAAAATTGAGCTCCAGATACCGATATTAGTTTTCGTCTATCCCCTATAGAAAAGAGTGTTTCCATTTAAAAGCGTCGAATTTGACCCACCCTGTACAGGGTGTCTCAAATTCGATAATTTGGGATCACGGAAACGAGGTAGGTTAAACGGTGGCAAAGTTGCGTGATTGCATACTGATCAAGATGACAGCTTAAAAATTTGAAAATTTCGAATACTTTCCAAGATTTTTAGAAAAAAAAAACGAATGTCGCGATTTCATTTTTATTTTTTATGACTTAATTTAAATAGATATAGCAAAATAAATGTCACATTCCTATTGCTACTTTTTTGTTCTATAGTGTTTGAGCTGCCATAATCAGCTTTATTTTTTTCAAATGCGACTCTAGATTTTTTATTCCGGATACTGCGACCTCCTAAGTTGCTGGCATCACTGATTTTGGAACCTTAGAAGCCCCTAAAATCCCTAGATACTAAAAAAAAACCAGAGCTGTAGTTAAAAAAGAAATTTGATGAGGGCAACTCAAACACGAAACGTCGATTTCAAAATTCTGAATGAAGTGCACTGATAGTGGATAGATATACAGAGTGAGTCTTAAATAAGAGCAAATATTTTCAGGGCTGGTAAATCTCGATAAAGAGACATATTTTCTCTTTACCGTATTTCAAATAAGTACAAAACCTAACCTAACCGAATTATTTTACTTTCAAAATTTGTAAATTTAATCTACTACCTATGTACCTTGCCATATTATCAACAAATTATTTGTACATCTAAAAACTAAAAAAATTTCCAAATTTTCAATTTTTTTCGCAAAAATAACCACATAATCGTATTTTCTTTTGTCAAAATATATTACCCCTAAAAATATTTGCACTTATTTAGAACACCCTGTATAGATAAGAGTCCGGCGTCTACGGGCCGATTTTTTTTAACGGACTCCATCTACCGTATGATCGAAATAAACGGCGCCTAGTTGGCTGGGAAATGACGATCGATGTCATTTCCCATATAAATTTAAATATAAAATGACAGCGAAATGCGTTTCATAGCCATCGTTGACGCCGGTTTTTTTTTCGATCATACGGTATATCTATGATTGGTCGCAGTCGTCGTTGCTGGCCGGTTTGTACCGATTCAGTGCGTGCCTGGGTTACATTTTGTTCTATCCATGTAACGTGAAAACTGCCGATAGCTCTTTTCTGTGTGGACCGGACGGCACTTTTTCGTTTCCTATACGAGTAGCGCTACGCAGAGCGCTACTGGTGTAGGAAACGTAGAATGTTAATACAATGTTTACAATGCCTATGCGAGTGACGCACATTCTGTGTACACTTAATAGAAAAAATACTTTTGTTTTCTATAGTGTTGTAAAATGACTTACAAAAGTATGAATACTACGCTCCATAGTGCATTTTCAGGAGATGTGCGTCACTCGCATAGGCATTGTAAAGTATTAATACTCTACGTCTCCTACACCAGTAGCGCTCCGCGTAGCGCTACTCGTATAGGAAATGGAAAAATGCGCCCGGCCGGTGTCGTATTAGTGCCCATCCACCTTAAAGGCGGATTCTCACGACTCGTGTACTTGGCAAGTACAATATTTGCATGTTTAGCCAGTGCCAGAATGCTATCTGTGTAAACAACATTTTTTTACAACAAGCTTGGCGCGCTCACGCGGCGCGACTTGTGACAAATAATTGCACAAGCAAACCGCTCACACGATATCGCAAATATATGCCAATAACCAATGTTTGTACAAGTACACGAGTCGTCAGAGTGCGTCTTAAGAGCACGAACGCATCGGTGCTTGAAGTTGGTCGAAGATGTCTCGCTGTCCCAAAAATAGTCCAGGCGCGTATTATTTCGGGCGCGTGGCCGCACATAAACAAACAATGGCGGGCGCTGGCCCTCGTCCGGGATCACTGACCAGCCAATAATGACGGGCACGTCACTCGCGAAACGCCAGCTTCACTTCCGACATAAAACAAAAAGCCAGACGCCGGCCGCATTAAATTCCACGTCGAAATTCCACAGATCTGTTTAAAAATAAACCGAACGGTTTAAATAGATCAAATAGGCAAGCTATCGTTATTAACATTGCTCATCTACGTTACTAATGTTATATTTGTAGTGTATTGAAATTTCAGCGAAATACCGATTCACCAGGTAGCCCATACATATTTGGCAACCGGTGTCACATAGCCCAACACCGGTTTTTAAATCGATATACCGGCTTTTGGAATAGGCCTAAATCAGAGCACCAATCTCGATAGTTTTTATGAACGGACTTTCAAAAGAGCTCAGAATTTAAATTCTTACATAAGATAAACGAATTTCTAGGTAGTACGCTGAGTTCCATGTAAATGATCGTAAGTCGACTGGCTGTATAATGAAAATGAATTGGCTGTGATCAAGTCATTTTACTACACATTTCTTCGTGTTTTTGAATAAACTTTTGTTTCTACCTCTACATGGCGAGTCTTAAATAAGTGCAAATAATTGTATGGTTTTTCTTTATTGTTTTTCCAGAAAAAATATTTTTCGCTTAAATTTTGAGAAATGCTGGTTCTTTTCTGGGTTATCTTTCTTGCAAATTTAATCTACTATCTATGTGGTAATGATGGGCATTACGATTCTTTTTAGTGAATCGAATCACACGATTCAATTTCTCATATTGAATCGACTCCTACGATTCGTTCATTTGAAGGAAACACATGCACAATTTACATTTCATAAAAACAAGATCATAACTGGCACTACCGGCGATAATTTGGCAGGACAATTACTTAAGGGACCAGAAAAAGAAATATACAGTTCTTTCATTTCTTCTTCAACACTTTATGACACTAGCGTAAGTGAATTGATTATTTTACCAATAATATTAAATTATCAATCCAATATAATATCCAAATAATATAAAATAATACAGGGTCCGGCAATAGTGCGTCGGGCATCTGTAGCTCCTAGAATAAAAAACTTGAGAATTTTGTTCCTAAAGTATGTACTAGGATGTATTTCAGGAAAATATTTTAACTTCTATAGGGTGGCTCAAAAAACTGTGAGTGGATTGGGATGATTTTTTTTTAAATGGAACACCCTGTATATTATTGCATTTTTGGCTTCCTTTTAGATCACTTTACATAAACCTAAGACATGAGTAAATATATTTCGATAATTTCAGAGATATTAATAAATAAATAAAAATTGTATATTTTTTAACCCTTCTTAAAAAAAATATTAGTAATACAAAACTGTCCTGAAATCAAAACTGTATTAGATATTTACTTTATATGGTCTGCACTTACTTTGCTATAAATATGAACATCGTTAATCATATAGGATGTTCAAAATTCTACGCCAAACTTTCTGAAATATAAAATAGTTTTTCTTTGATTTTTTAAATGGGACACCCTGTATATTATTTCTTCAATAGATGGAGACTTAAAAAATGAACATTTTTTGCATTTAGAGTATTTCAACATTTTTAACGGTTTCGCAGATATTCCCGGTTTTGTATTTCATATGGCATTTTCCATAATAAATTTTTGTCAAAGCCACCCAATGATTTTTCTCCCGTATTTTACCATTGAAAGCGCCATATGAAATAATACTGCGTGTATCCGGAAAACTATTTAAAATTTTGAAATACTTTAAATACAAAAAATGTTCATTTTTTAATTCTCCATCAAATAAAAAAATAATATACAGGGTGTTCGTTTTAAAGAAACCAAGTAAAATTATTTTATATTTTTGAAATTTTAGCGTAAAATATTGAACATCCTGTATGATTTACGATTACCATATTTATAGCAAAGTAAGAACAGACCATCTAAAGTAAATATATAATATAGTTTGGATTTCAGAACAGTTCTTGTATTTTTAATATTTTTTTTTAAGAAGGGTTGAAAAATATATATTTTTGATTTATTTTTTAATATCTCTGAAACTATTGAAATAGATTTACTTATATCTTAGGTTATCTAAAGTGATCTGAAAGGAAGCCAAAAATGCAATAATATACAGGGTGTTCCATTTAAAAAAAGTTATCCAGATCCACTTACACTTTTTTGAGCCACTCTATAGAAATTAAAATATTTTCCGGAAATACATCCTGGTACATACTTTAGGAACAAAATTCTCAAGTTTTTTATTCTAGGAGCTACAGATGCCCGACGAACTATTGCCGCGGACCCTGTATACTATTTATTAAAGACTTCTTAATACCAATTTAATATTTTTAGAGCCATATTTTAATTCCGATTTAATAATCATAATATATAGTACCGTACGATCGAATAAAAACGACGCATTATATGGAAAATGTCGTCGATCGTCATTTCATAGCCATCGCTGACGCCGTTGTTATTCGATCATACGGTATATAATAACACATGATCGAAAAAAAATGGCGTCCAGTTAGCTTTGAAATGAACATCGATGATATTCCCCATATAATTTTACCTATAAAATGACAGCAATCTTTATTTTATAACCATCGCTGACTCCGTTTTTTTATCACATTGATCAGAGACAAACAATATTTATTTCGAGTTGCATAAAAACGCCTTTGTTCAGGTCTAAATATATTGGTGCCTGCATTTATGATCATATCACCGCCGGCGCCGCGCCATATAAACGAACGATCGCATTGTGATCAGATTCAATTCTCACGATTCTTTTTTACGACTCATCGTTCAAATCTTATGGATTCGTGCTGGCCACGATTCAATTGAACGAACTGGATTGCAAGCAATGAATCGAATCTCACGATTCATTTTTAATACTCGTTAAAATGAACGACTCGTTCAATCTTTACCCACCTCTATGTTGCCATATTATGAAGATATTATGTTTTTTAATTAAAAATTAAAAAAAAATCAAAATATTTTTTTCGCGTAAAATACCTCATAACGTGTTCCTAGGGTCGGAATATATTATCCCTAAAAATATTTACACTTATTTAAGACTCACCCTGTATAATATTCAGAGTAATATTCCAGACTACACCGGAAAAAGTTTTGCCAAAATCGGAAGACGATATAAAAGAGTGATGTGGCCCTCAATCTATATTAAAACATTGAAGTACACAAGTATTTTGGAGAATATTGTTTTAATATATTTTTCGTTTTCAGCTAGACTTCTTTAAAAGGAAACGTCTCAAAAGTCCAAACTATTAGACTTACCTCCGCAGGCATCCTTAAAGTCCGAACAGCAATCGCCCAGCTTCAAACAGGCGTGATCGCAATAACACGGCTTGTCACTCAAGTCCTCGATGATAGCATTGACGGGGGCCTTCTGCACCACGCAGGAAGAGTCCCTGCCGGTGCAGCACAGCTTCGCCTCCCTGCAGCTACCCCCGAGCACACCGGTGGAGCCCTGGAGCACAAGCAGCAGGAAGCACGGCAGCCAGTAGCAGCCGATCGCGGTCATTTTCGCTATGTTATTTCGTCGGAGATATCGCGAACACGTGGGGGTGGCAGGGAAGACCCGGTTAACGACAGAACCGGTGGAGTTGGAGGTTCGCGTTGCAGTGAGTGGAGCCGGAGCGGCCTAATCCAAGAGCGGCATCGCCGAAGAGGCCCGGGTGAGGCGAGCGGGGGAGGCGGACGGCGGCGCCGGCGAGTGACTTGTTGGGCGCCCCCGCGCGACGGCGATGTATTCTTCGCCGCTGCGGGGGGGCAGACTATAAGAGGATTGTTTAGGCCTGCCGCTGGCCGGGCCGAAGACGGTGAAGACACGAACACGTATCGAGCCCCAAATTGGTTACAAAAATTAAAGTTTTCAGAAATAGGTACAGGTATGAACTCTATACCCTTACTGTACGAAAAATATTCTTATTTTGTACACACGCATCATCCTATAGCGATCCTTTACCCATCTCTCTTATGTAAATTTTCATAATAAATTTCTTGGGCACGGATTCGAATTTGACATTTAATAATATCACCTCTCATATTCTGGTGTCGTCTGTCGAGATCTGTCCTGAATCTTTGGACAACTACTAACCAACGACTTTGCAGTAGTGATGGGCATTACGATTCTTTTTAGTGAAACGAAACACACGATTCAATTTCTCATATTGAATCAACTCTAACGATTCGTTCATTTGAACGGACCACATACACAATTTACGTTTCATAAAAACAAGAATCGTAACTGGCTGGCCACTACGGGCGATAATTTGGTCGTACAATTAATTAATGGACCAGAAAAAGAAATAAACAGGCACTGGCGTAATTGGATTTGATTTTTTTACCAATAATATTAAATTATCAATCCAATTCATACCCCGGCTGGCAAGCGAACCTTTAGGCCGGCGTTTACATGTATAGGAGTGAGTCGTTATGGCAATCTAGTAAGTCGGAGTAAGCAAAAACACGTAAGTATTTATAAGTATGTAAGTATAGTAAGTATTTATTACATAACTACTTAATCTGACGCTAGATTCCATGCGCTTGGGAAAATACTCGCCTTCTGTCTTTATTCAGTACATCTTATTTTACATGAAAACCGGCACCCAAGACCAGAAATGCCGACCCTTAGTATATACTATTATTTATTAGACTTCTTAATATACTAATTTAATAATTTTATAGCATATTTTAATTCCGATTAATAACAATGTAATAAATAGTATACAATACCGCATGATCGAAAAAAATGGCGTTCAGATGGAAATGAACATCGATTACATTCCCCATAAAATTTTACATATAAAATGACAGCGATCTTCATTTCATAACCATCGCCAACGCCGTTTTTTTATCATATTGAGCAGAGGCCATATTTATATAAAATTGCATAAAAAGATGACGGTTTCTTTTTTTATATAGGGTCCCACATTTAATGGTTTATAGTCCGTAAATAATATTTTAACAAAAATATTAACGTTAAAATTAAATGCATTATACAGATACTCCCGTACTAAGCACAGTATAATTTTTTTTCCTGTAAATAGCTTTCTTATATTTTGCATTTTATACCCATGATGTTTGTATAGGGCTTTCGTTCAAGTCTAAATATTGCCCGACTCTCTCTATGCCTATATCACCGCCGTAGAAACAAACGTAAAGTCGCATTGTGATCCCATTCAATTCTTACGATTCTTTTTTACGGCTCATTGTTCAAATTGTATGGACCCGAGCTCGTGCTGGCCACGATTCAGTTGGACGGACCATATTGTAATCAATTCTCATGACTTTGAACGAACGAGCCGTAGAAACGAACGATCGCATTGTGATCTGATTCGATTCTAACTCTTTTTTACAGCTCATCGTTCATATTTTACGGGTCCGTACTGGCCACGATTCGATTGAATGAACCGTATTCTAAGCAGTGAATCGAATATCACGATTCATTTTTAATACTCGTTCAACCTTTACCCACCTCTACTTTGCAGCTTATACATGGGGAGATTCTTTATGTAAAAATATAATTTATTTTTCGTATCAACATGGGTCCGATTCAACTTTGTTTCATAGCTTATACAGGGGGTTAATGTTGTTATCTTTTTTCGTTTTATTATAATTTTCTTCCAAGTGCTTTTAGCGATTCGAATAAAATTTTGAGGATAACGATTACTCTGTGACATATTTTTATGCTAAAAAAGTATCGATATATCGGGGACATGCAAATAGGTTATCATTGGAAAATGTTCCTAAAGAAAGCCACTGACTTTTTTCTCTTATTGTTAGCAAAATTGTGTAGACCGTTAAATGCTGATTAAAAGTTGTCTCTTGATATTTTAGCGATTTCGGTCTCCTTGATGAGATTAAGCAATGAGATTAAATGACAGATGAGAATGAACGCAATTTAAGCCGGAGTCTCATGCATCCGAAATCCGATGGTACGACATCCGAAATTTGAAGGTATCGTGTGAAATAAAAAAAGCCTGTCACATATATCCGAAAGTTCGTTCCGAAATTTGACAGTTGTGACATTTAGACCTGTCATTCCTATGTATTATTATTATTATTATGTATTATTCCATGTATTATTGGAGAAACACTTATAAAAATAACTTCCTCGCCAAATATCCCGAAATTGCCCACTTCCCACTAAACTTGATTTTAAAAACCAATGTTTTCAAAAAAAGTGAGGTTAAAAAACACACGATATCGTACAAAAGTTAAACAAAATTTAACTTCATACGACGTCGGACAATTAGTTAAAAATATCGGATAAAAATTGGTGTCAAAATATTTCGACCAATAGGAGCACCGTCGGATCGTCGTGTCATCGGATTTCGGATGCATGAGACTCCGGCTTTAGTTAATTTGCCCCCTTTACCAACTTTGTTTACCAATTATAGTAATAACCACAGACTAACCTAAATTATTTTGTGCAATAACCCTTCAAAAATTTTAATGTCATTAACTTGCCAAAATGTTAATATGAGACTCATTGATTCCTTATCAAAATATATGAAAAAAAGTTCCTATGAACTAGTTGTGCGGAAATGCATAGTTTTAAAGTTACAGGATGTTAAAACTTTAAAAAAAACGGCCTTTGGGTAATTATCTCAAAATTTAATAATAAATTACATTAAATAAATAATTTATCAATTTTATATTTATTTTAATTTTATCAATAGTAATTAATAAAATTGCTTTTATCTCATCGAGGAGATCGAAATGGACAAAATATCAAGAAACAAGAAACAACTTTTAAACGGCATTAAATGGCCCACACATTTTGATAATAAGAGAAAAAAGTCAGTGGCGCACGTTTTTAGAAAAATATTCCAGTAATATCCAATATGCACGTCCCTGGTGAATCTCTCGGCACTATTTTAGCATAAAATATGTAGCACTCATAGAAACTTTTACCCTTCTCTTCTGTAGTTCAAGTCCAATCATTCGAATGGCAAACAGCACTTGGAAGAAATATTTTTCATATCTTATTTTTACGTAAGGAATCTCCACTGCTGAGAGATGGCACATTTTTTTGAAACACCATGCATTTATTATTTTATGCTTTTAAGATACAATGGAAAACTTTATTTTCGATAAAACTCACGATTTTTTAATATTTTGAATTTTTTAGTGTTTTTAACTGTGTGACGAAAATATGGCAATTATCGACATATTTTCGTTGCTTATATTTAAATTCTAATTATTTTTTGTTTATATGTATATGCTAGACTCATATGCCGAATTCGCCCATTGAGCGAAATAAATATACATCCACAAAGTTGCACGAAAGAGTTTTGATTGCATTGGTTTCAACTTCTATGCGGAGGGGGCTAATCTTCTGTTGTTATATTATATCAAAAGAAAATTAATCCCATCCGCAAAGAAGTTATATAAAGACTATTTATAACCACTAATATATAGTTGCACGAAAGAGTTTTGATTTCATCATAAATAATAGAGTTTTGATTGCATCATTTAATCATATCGCGAAATGAGTATTTATTTCGCTCAATGGGCGAATTCGGCATATGAGTCTAACATATATAATGAATGTTGTCGCCTGTGGTTGTCGCAAATTTAATCTGTGTTCGTCACAGTGTTAGTGCTCAGATCTTAAAGGGTCTATGAAAAAAATAAAACCAATAAAAAAGGACATAAAAAATCTTTATTAACGTTTTATTTTCATATAGAAAAAGAAAATAGGATGTATAACCTAAACTATTTAAACCTAATACTGCTAAAACTGATTACTGTACAAATATATTTACAGTCTTCCTCTTACACCTTATACATATAAAGTGAAATCACAGATAATATAAATGTTTATTTTCGTATCAACCGGCATTTTACGTCTCTTCTTAGAGTAACTTAACCTAACCAAATTTCTAACAAAAAGGAACAAGAACTATTCCAACATTTTAAATGGTTTTAAAAAAATAGCAAAATTTACTGTATCTACTAGCTTAAATAAGTTGAATCGTACTTCTAAGTAGAAATTGCTTTGTTATATAGAAACAAAAACACTAAAGCAATTCAAATTTGCCATAAGCGAAAATATAAATACATAACTTGATTTATAAAAAATAAATTGTTTAGAATTAAACTAAATTGTGTTTAACATTATTTCATTGTGCCGATACAAAAAATCTAAACACTTATTAGTAGCTTCAAATAAAACTGATATTTAGAAATTTTAAGGAAACTAAAAACTTTTAAATAATCCCAAGTTCTCCCCTTTTATCTCATTATTTGTACTTAATGGCACAAATAATGTTTAATCTAAACAGATTAACATTATAATTAAAAGCCAGTTTTTCCCGCTGGTCAAATGCACATAGAAAAAAATATCAAAACCATGAAATTTTAAATTATTTTTTACATTGATGAAACCATTATTTGCAACACTTCATAAATTTCTTAAATATCATCTTGAAGACCGGTACATACAGCATAGTATCATCCTATAAAAATAATATGTCCAGCAAGAGAACATATGACAGTTATTTTGATTAAAAAGTAGATAGTCTTTTTACTATCATTTTTGAGTGAACTTTACTGTGATATAACTATAAAGTAAAATAATTTTCAGTGATTTTCCACACAATATATACAGGGCGTCAAATAAATAGTGTATCTAAGTTTGGTAGGTGATTCTACAGGTAAAAATAAAACAAAAAGTTCCTATGAACATATGCCCTAAAATGCTTCCCGAAGAAGTTACAGCCCTAGATAGAATAAATAAAATATATACACTTCCCCAATAAATTAAAGCACCACAAAAAAATAACCAAAAGTTTAAGTTAAATTTTTGTCAAAACCACTTATCCGATTTGGACGATTTTTTTTTTGAATTATAGGTTATTCTTTCCACAATGTTGCTATACTAACTGTATTTTGATAGGAACCCTTTTTAGACTAATACCGGGTGTAGCAATTATAACGTGTTTTTTTAATAAAATTTGTGACACCCAGTAGAGTTGATCAGTTACAGTATCAAGTTAAAACATTTTATTTTTTTATTTACTTCATTATCTTCCTTTTTACACGAGAAACCACATTTTATAGGACATGATTTAATATTGGTTTTAATTAACATATTTTTCCATTATACTCACTAAAGTAAGTAGCAGGCTATGGAAAAACACGGATTACCAGTAAATGTCAAATAGAGATGCTTGTTGTCAGTGTCAGTCGTTTTCGTCCTTTTATTATATCAAAAATATGCAACGTGCACGTGAAACAAGAAATCTTAGTGGCGAAGAATGTGCTCAAGCATTAATATTGTCTGAGGAAGGTTGGAGCTACCGAAGAATTGGTGAACGATTTAATTTAACTCACTCAACCATTTCACGAGTTATACAACGGTATAGAGATACTGGGAGTAATTGTCGCAGGCCGGGACAAGGCAGGAATCGAAGAACCAATCCGATTCAGGAACGTTTTTTAAAACTCTCAAAATTAAGATAACGTTTCGTAACAGCTCGGACCCTTCAAACTCAGCTCAGAAATACTAATGGTCTACAAGTTTGCACAGAAACTAGCATCTCTATTTGACATTTACTGGTAATACGTGTTTTTCCATAGCCTGCTACTTACTTTAGTGAGTAAAATGGAAAAATGTTAAATTGTCAAATTTTATTAAAAAAACACGTTATAATTGCTACACCCGGTATTAGTATAAAAAGGATTCCTATCAAAATACAGTTAGTATAGCAACATTGTGGAAAGAATAACCTATCATTCAAAAAAAAATCGTCCAAATCGGATAAGTGGTTTTCACAAAAACTTAACTTAAACTTTTGGTTAATTTTTTGTGGTGCGTTAATTTATTGGGGAAGTATATTTTGTTTATTTTTAAGAACATCGGTAAACCGTTTTTCCTGAAATTTGGTACTCTTAACACACATTTTAATGCTAAAGCAAATGGTGATTGTGAAAAATTCCGTAACGGCACTGAAAGGGTACTTTCCATTAGGGTAAAGAGTAGTACTGGTGGTACTTCTTTTATCCTTATAGATAAGTAATTTCAACCAATGATACAAGAGGCTAGAACTTTTTTATTAAAAGTTTAAAACAGGCGCTCTTCTTTAGTTCGAAAATGTGAACGGTTTTCAAAATATTCGCGTTTAAAGATTACGATGCATCGATTTTAGTATTAGTACAATGATAAAATGTAAATAAATTTTAAATAAATAATTAATCTCCTGATTTCTCTAATAAAAAAAGTAAAAAGTAAAATCGATGCATCGAAACCTTTAAACGCAAATATCTTGAAAACCGTTGACTGTTTCGAACTAAATGAAGAGCACCTTTTTTACATAAAAAAGTCCTAGCTTTAATTTTCATTTATTGAAATTACTGTATTTTAAGGATAAAAGAAGTACCACCAGTAGTACTCCCTATATACAAGAATGGAAAGTACCCTTTCATAGCTGTTACGGAATTTTACACTATCGCCATTCGCTTTGGCATTAAAATGTGTGCAAAAGTAACAAATTTCAAGAAAAACGGTTTACCAATGATGTTCTTAAAGAAAAACAAAATATATTATTTTTATTTTGATCTTACGAGGGCTGTAATTTCTTCGGGAAGCATTTTAGAGTATATGTTCATATGAACTTAGTAAGTTCTTAAGTTTTATTTTTATCTGCAGAATCACCCACCGAAGTTAGATACATTATTTTTTTGACACCCTGTTTATGACATACACAAATATCTGTTATTTAAATTCAATTTTTTTAATAACTTCGTATTACTGAAAAAAACAATAAACAATTTACTTTTGAATTAAAACGATAAACTGTCACTGTAGTGTATTCTCCCCTGGGACAAACTATATCTATAATTAGATTTATTTTTTTAATTTGGCTTAAAATTATTTCTGAGCACATATGAAGTTGCAAATAATGACTTCAAATGCTGTTGCCTATTTCTGTGATTTTGACACTATTTCTAAAATTTATAAATCTACCACTTTACAGTCTGAAACGCCCATGTAACGGTGGATATCTATAATTTTGCTCATTTCTTCTACATTAGTCATTATTTCTCAGCACAAATCAAGTTGCAAATAAGACTCTATAAATCATTGTCTCTTTCTATGATTGGAACTATTGCATATATTTATAATTATTATCACTTTAGAGTCTATGAAAAATTGCCTTCAATTATTTAACTCATTTCCTTTTTTATAGTAGTTGTTATTTCTGAGCCCTCAGGAAAAGGAAAACATTGGCTTCAAATCGTTGACAACATTTCATCCACATAAGGGTCGATATATACGTTTTTGCTCATTAATTTGGCACTAGTCATTATTTCTGAGCTGTTAACATTTTGCGAACAAAGTCTTGGAGTCATAATATATTGCCTCTGTCTGTGACTGACATTTTCATAAATTTACTATTATTAACACTTTGAGTCTGAAATACCCTTTATCTCTTCTAGTCTTGCTTTTTTCTGTGATGGACACTGTTTCATCGATTTATAGTATTACATTACAATCTGAAAGGTCGACATAAGGGTCAATATTTATCATTTTGCTCATATCTTCCACTGTAGTAGTATATTCCAGTCCATCTAGTTCAAACGTCGAATTGATCTTCCCCAAATCGATCTTCTCCGCTGGAAGACCGTAATAACTATATTCTTCTGCAGTACTTATCGAAGTGCTTGCTCCGGTTGACTTTTTCGCCACCGCCGTTTGAGATTGTAACGTCGCCGTTTTAACGACCTCATCCACGTGTTTAAGATAGTCAGCCATCATTATCGCATTCGTTTCCACATCCAACTCTAAATCGGGATGAGCTTTGCTGTGATGCAACTTCACAAACCTCATCATCTTAAACAACACCCCGCAGTGGTTACATTTTAAAGGCCTGAAGTGACTTCTCATGTGAGCCTTTATGAGGATCGGTAATTTCTGAATTGCCGTATAGGAACAAAGCGAGCACTTGTAGAGCCGCAAGTTTTCCGCATCCGCATGGTTCAGGAACGGGTTGCGTCGTTCCGGGTGGGACTTGGTGTAGTGCTGCTTTATTTTGGCAACGTTGATGTACCTTCTGATGCAGTGTTTACACTGGTACTTGTAGGGAATAAAGTACTGGCCGGGATGGTTTATCATAAAGTGATCGCGTAGCTCAATTTCGGGAAGGGAGATTGGGCACCAATTACACCTCAAATTATCGGTCACCATGTTCTTTTTGACTATGTGAAACTTAGGCACGCTCACGAAATGTTGTTCGGACAAATGTTGTTGCATCAAAGGCTCCGTGCCGGACATGAAAGCGCACAGCTCGCAACAGTAAACTAAATTTTCGTCCGTCGCTGACACGACCAGCAAGTCATCGTCGGAGTCGATCTTAATGACTTCCGGGTCGTTTGGTTTCGATCGTTTCGCGGGTCTGTCATCGCTAACTTCCAAACCTCTTTTGTACGACAGTTCGATCTCTTTGATAACTTGGTGTAAAACGGGACCCTTAGGCATCACAACTATATGAGAATTACCATGTTCTTTTTGGCAGTGAGACCTTAGATCAGACTCGTTATAAAATTGTGCGGTACAAAATACGCACTCATATGGTACAACTTGCCAGTGATAGAGCATGTGTTCACAGCCTAACTCTAGTGTTTCGGATCTGAAACAAAAACATGAATTTAACTTTTCACTTGCTTAAATTACTTGCGTATAATACCCTCTAAAATACAATATACCTACATAATGGACAGCAGTGTGTTTATGTGGTCAACATAACGAGTATAAATAAAAAAATGGTCAATACAACGCTCGCTGTTCTTAGCGAACTTTCAGCTTTGGTTTTAGTTTTAGCGCTATTTTTACAGAAAATAAATTCTGAACTATGATCAATGATCAGTTGACAAGAAAATTATCATTGCCGATATCTCCTGGTTATAATGTAGTTCTTTTTTCAAAATATTGCATTGTTTTAGCTTAAAAAAACTTGAATTATGCGGCTTTTTTGCGAGAGCTACCGGCGGCGGCGCACGGTGGAAAGACCTAATATAAAATGTTGGACATTGACTTAAAAATAAAATTTTAAATTAAATAATTTTGGTAGAAGATTTTAATTACTTAAAGTCCAGACCATTATATCTTATCCAACTCAAAAAAATATTTTTAATTATATGTCTGTTTGAAAAGTTTCAAATGAAGATATTACACTGACTTAATTATGGTGTTCATTTCTTGTGAAACAACCTAGTTTTATAAAAAGTGGCAAAGACATTAATACTTTTTTTTAACCATACATATTAGTGCAAACGATTGTTTTCACTTTAAAATAAAAGATATATATAGTCACAAAAGTTGGGAGAACAATAATTGTATATAAGAGATACATAAACATTTTTTTGCTACTAAATACTATATTTAGTAGCAAAAAAATGTGTATGTAGAAAAATAAAAAAATGGCCAAAGTTGGCCAAGACTTTATATATGTCACAAGGTAGATTAAGCCTTTCTAATAACGAAACTAATTTAACATCTTGCCCCAGGTTGCCCCCCTCTAAACATTTTCATTTTATATATTACTAATACATGCTATATTAAAATCAAAAAAGTTTTCAATTCCAATAAATTAATTTAAAATTTTTAGAGTCAAATTATCTTTATTTTTTTATAAATATATTAATATGTAATTATTAATTGGATAAATACAAAATGACGCTTAAATCAAAAACAGACCCTGTATCTGCTACAAATACATGGAAAACTTATAAACTGTTGGAAAAAGAAAGCGGGTTAAAGTGCAGTGTTGAGCTTTTTTATTTGTAATAAAAATATTCTAGTGCGTTGATTTAGGTACTGTTATATTCTTTGCTTATAATTAATTGTACAGGGTGTCCGACTAAGAATAGCTTTCGGCTATATCTCGGAAAGTATTAGCCGTGAGGCCGGCGGAAAAAAATATTCATAACTAAAGAGGCCATGAGAAATTGCTGGAAATTATTTTCAAGTTTGTAGAATGGCCGCTAGAGGGCACAACTGCTATAAAAAATAAGAAAATGGAGTTTTTACACAATTTTGCCTAGATAAAGGGTAGTATAAATAATAGCTTCATAATCTTTAGTAAATTCTGAATATTTTCTGTTAGCCATGTAGCTATATGCCAAAATAAAGTGGTAGGGGAAAGTTAGATCTGTTTTTATTTAAATATTAATAACTCCGGACTGGATGGACGGAATCCAACTAGCGGGGGCTCATTTAAAAGAGCGTTTCTTACTCTATATTATACATACAAAAAATAATAGTAAGCTTTTGAACGTAGACGCTACGGGGCGCTGTCTTACAATTAACAAACATTGCGCGTTTTTTCAAAAAAATGCGATAATATATGTAATTTTAGCTGATAGTAAAGACTAATAAAAGCTTAAAAAGTCAGTGAAAACCGCATCTTGATATCTTTTTTCAAACCGAACATATTAGCAAAATTATATTAAATAGGAAAATATAAGCCCTTAATTACCATATTTTTATAACATGGTATCAGTAGTCCTAGATCTCAGTGGTAAAATCTAACGCTATTTCTTTTTAAAAAGATTAAAACTAAAACATTCCACAACAGTTTGGCAAAGTTTATAAGCATTTAAAAATTCTAAGATTTTTCCAAAACATACTATATTTTTAGGTCACCCTGTGGATGGTTTGTAATGAGCCAACCACTTTCTTTCATTAAAATTTAAAATTGTTCTGTTTATACATTATTACGGTATATAAAAATCATTTTTTCGTCTTTTGGATTAAAAGTGCTGAGAAGAAATCCTCATGTCCAACCGCTCCCATAAGCTCGTTCCACTGTGCGGCGCTGCGTTAATTAAGAGATGGCTATGTACGTCAATCCAAAGTCGAAAGACAGTATTTGGGATAGTCTTTTGTTTACATGGAGTATAGAAAATTTTTGCCACCGCTTGTTTACCACCAGTAGTATTTGTGCGTTTTTTTTTAAATTATTTATTATTAAATAGAGGGAAATGCGACCGAAAAGAAGGTCAAAAGTTAGTAGAAATCTGGATAAATGTAAGTGCAATATTTCCAAAAAAATCTCGTGACGAGGTAAAATTACAGTCTATTGTGGCTATGATTGACGTACATACCCATCTCTTTATTAACGCAGCTCCGGTGGATCGATTCTCGGCCGAGGTAGCACTTTTTCAATTTTTTTACACCTGTTTTTATATTTTAAAGCTGTCTTTATTTTTTTATTTAGAGGTATCGGTAAGACCGATCAAAATACGACGTAGGTGTATTTTGATTGCGTTGGTTAGGCGTATTTCGATTACGTATATTTTGCCAAATCGAAAATATAAAAAATAATCCAGTTATTTAGGCTTGTCGGAAGCGCTAAAGACTCATGAGTATTGCTATGCAAAAATCAGCACGACACGATAATTATTAACGAAATGACGGCAGTTTTAAAAGTTGGTTTTGAATTGACGATCGATGACCCCATATAATTTTACATATAAAATGACAGCGATCTTCATTTCATAGCCATCGCTGTAGCCGTTTTTTTTTTCGATCATATTGTAGTATTGCTTTAAGACGTTCATTATCTTGTAGTGTTTAATTAATATACTAACATTACTAATCGCAATAATGACAAAAAAAAACAAGAAAATTTAGTTAAGATCAATTTCGAAATATCAAAAAAATGTCTTAATATTATAAAATACGCCGTAGGTGTATTTTGATTGCGTTGGTTAGGCGTATTTTGATTACGTAGGTTAGTCTCTGGGGTAAGTTTTTTTTGTTTATAGATAGCACACGAAATACCCGATCGATTTTGTAGAACTGTTATATATTATTATAATTTGTACGTTTTTGAAATTTAGGTTAAATTATGGTACTATTACTGAAGAACTGACTCTCGAAAGTTACAAGTTTATAATAAAAGACAAGAAAATAACCCACGATTTAAATTTGGAGGGAACTGCGGGTTGGAGTTGAAGAGTTGCACGGTACGGCTAGACGCAAGTACCAAGTGTGTGGTACCAAATTATTCGTAAAATCCGAAAAATAAATGCCCGAAAAAAAATTCCAATTTAATTCTGCATGTTTCTATTAACCCTCTGACACAGCATTGTTGGGAGACAAATAGCAATTTGTTTTCGGGTGTTATTGCTCCTTGCATTCTTTAGACACTGACGTGGCATAAAGATTTAATCTAACTTATTTTATAACCTAAAGATCGTACATACCTTTCTTCGCAAAATAGGCATTTGAACCCTGTCTCGCCGGCCAAAGGTTTTTTCGGCATAGGCGTGTAATTCTTTAGGATCATCACACTCTGTTCCCTAATCACCATGTGAATCCAAGTTTCTAGTTTGACGTGGGGTGGTAAGGCCTCAATTATCGACTCCGTCACTCCCGGATGTTGCTTGATATGATCCAACATATATTTGAATGAAATACTAAGGTCACAACACAGTTTGCATTTGTACCTAAAAAAATATAATTATTTCAGTACCTCCAGTATATATTCAAACAAAGATAAATAAAATAAATAGACACAGTTTGAGAAATTTTTAATAATAGTGCAAACCAATAATCAACGAGAATATTAATATAATTTAATAAAATTGTAAATCACTATAAATAATGAATTGTTTGTAACCGAACTGTAATTTCTGTATTATTAATCCGGTAAAAGATGGAGAAAAGCAATAGTGATTGATAAAATTTTATTTTAAGATGAAACTTTTGTTAACAACATTCTCAGAATTCGAATAATGAATTGAATAATGACAAGACAATAAGTGACATCTGTGTAAAAAAAGACAGCGATTTAGAGTAACATTTTGGCTATGTAAAATTTAGAGCGACAATTTTGATTATGCAAAAAAATACTAGTTGCCTAACGATTAACATTAATTTTAAAAATCCCCAACATGAATAATGAACAAAAATTTAAACAAAAACAAACCACACAAAACAAATTGTTGGTTAGTAGCAGCACAGATTAGGTATACTATAAGTATACAGATAAAAAGCTTGTCCCTAATTCGAGGTACGAAAATTGTTTTTTATGACGATAATCAAACGAGTAAATTTTCTTGTGCGCAAAAATAAACTCCCGGTTAAACAGCGTAATAACTGGGCCAGTCAGGCGCTGTGCACAATTTTAGAGGCCATATGTGGGCGTGCTTGTACGCAAACTAGTAGCCTAACTAGTGCGCGACTCCGAAAATTGGAACCACGAAAAGCAATGCTTTTGACGATAAGTTTATAATCTGTATAATCTGTGGTAGCAGTTAGTAGTAGTCAGAAATATAGATGTAGTAGCATTTTGGTTTAATGGCCGCAGCTGCCAGGCTATCCGGCTGAGTGATAGAAGAAAGAAATTATAAAATTATAAAGCTAGAATAGTATACGGTTTTATATTAACTCTAATTTATTTGAAGTTTATAAAAAGCATTCATAAAAAAATATATATACTTCAAATCCTCCAATTTAATAGCTGTTAGTAAGAAGTTTTATTTTGTCAACTAAACTTACCTAAAAACGTTAAAATCCTTAAAAATATGAAAGAAAAAATCGGCCACCCTTCTAGATTTAAACGAATGACATTTTGGGCATCTCCACTGCCTCTTGTGAGGGGTGCCAAAACCTCCATACAGTGCTGTTAAATGGTATTTCGAGCATCTTACATTCTAAAAATAAAAAATACATTGTCAGCTTCTATATCTTTATGGTGGGTTAATTGTAGTCAGCCAACTGAAAACTTTTAGGTATTTACCTGTGACTCTGCTTCTGAGTTTTCCAATTTAGAATTAGATACAGATTCCTTTAGTGAACCTGGATCATCTAATTTCTTAGCAGTTGAGGGCGTGCCGTTCTCAGTGTCACTCTCGTCAGAATCTAATACTGAAAATTAAAGATCAATCGTTATTAAAACCCGTCTCAAGAATCATTAAACTTGTCAAAAGCCTATACAGGGTGCGCTAAAAAGTTCCAGTACAAATGAAAAAAATATATTACTGGGTTATTACAAAAAAAGTTTTTAATATTTTGTCTGCTAACCACTTTTTGCATAGTAAAATTTAATAAATTGCTAATAGCAGTTAATGTCCCAAGAAATATGTCAAAATGATTTTTTTTTTGTTATTGGGCATACTAAAGAAATTCAGCGTAAACTTTATTTAAAAAACCATAAAAATGTTCCATATTTGTTGGAAATGATTTGGAACACCCTGTACCAACATTTTAATTGTATGAAACTAGCTTTTATCCTAGTAGAATTCTCTTAAATATTATTTTATGGATCCAAAATAAACAATGGTCTATTAATATGTATAGAATTCTAATGTATATAAAGACTGTTCAGCCATAGTTCAACGTTACGTCATCGTAAAATATGAGTTTTAGGGTGTATCTGAGAGCAGTTCATATCATTTAGAAAATTTTAAGTACGTTCCTACATTATTGATTGAGTGGGTACAATTTCTTTTTTCGGCATTTATTATTTTTTTCTTGAACTCTTCACCAGTTACGATCCCTTTAGTTCCAATCTTTTAGACTGTTGAAATTCCTATTTCTAAAGCATCAGCAACTCGCTATGTTATTTAAAAACGCTATCACTTTATAATTTACTATTACATATTTGCATTGTACTTACATTTTATACGGTGCCCACGGACCAAGAGTGTTCTACCAGCGTCTCTTTCTCAAGAAAAATAATTTATAAGCTTATCAATGAGCTCTTGTTCGTTTTGATTAAATCTTTGACGTATTTTTAAAAAAAAATGAATTTTGTTTGACAGCATCAATCGATTTTTAATTATGACATTGATCGATGTCCGTCAATAAAATAATAACCCCAAACCAAATTACAATGACAATTACTAAAAAAAATATGCAGTAATTAACGAAATACAGTAATGACCAATCTCTTTCATCTGGTTGTCAAATGACTGAGAGTTCAACAATATATGTGACGTTGAACCATGACTAAACATTCTGTTCATTCACTGATTTCGACGAATACCATCCAAAATTGACAGAAAAAACATCGCATCGAATTATATTGACAGACAACTATTATTGTCACATATTCATTCTCTCGACAAATTAGACCGTATAATTAAAAAAACGGCGTCAAAGACGGCTGGGAAATAACAATCGATGATAATTTAGGTGAATTCAATCTCTAGATATCATTTACTAAAAAAAAAACTTGTCAACAATTAACACTGATTATAGAAAAATTAAAAGAAGGAAAACGTTTTCAGACACACAAATCTATTTTCAAATTTGTTTTTCTCGATATAAAAATAACATACATAGCCGGAGAGCTAGCGACATATTTAGAGAACATATTTTAGGCAAGTTAGAATAACAAAAAAAAAATAAAGTTTAATAACTTGTGAACCCAGAATCCTAAAGTCTGGCTGGGGGGTTGGGGGTATTTCGCTACTGCGCAACCCATAACATTTGCAAAAAAATAAATCCAAAAAACATTCTTTAGGCAACTTGAAATGTGTTTATTCTTAAATTTTAGCATCTATTTAACCTAGAAATAATTATGCCAGACTTTTTTTTCGGGTTTAAAGTGTAACCCGACCATTCCAAATATGTTTAATTATTATTATACCTGGAAAATATACTTTAGGCATTCTAAAATTTTTACAGCGTGTTTATTAGATGATATTAAAAAATATGTGTTAATTGCCAGACGAATTCAACGGGTTTAAATACATGCCTGACGCAAATAAAGATTTTAAATGAGCGCCAGAAAAAAATCTTATGAGGGTTTTAATTCAGAGATAATTTTGTTGGAATTAAGTAACCATGTACAAATATGTATTTATAAATTAAATATTGACGTGCATAGTGTAAATAGTTTAGAATAATTACTGCAAATAAATATTTTAGTAACTACTAATTTCGCTTCTAACTACTAAATCACAATGGATAAAAAACATTTAAGTTGTGTAGTTTGTAAAAAAGTTACTAGTGACAAAGTTATTGTTTTTGATGAAGGCAGACTACAAAAATGCAAAGAATTTTTAAAAGTGCGCCAACAACATGGTTTAAAATTTAAAGAAGTGATTTTACGAGAAAACGTAATCCCGACAAAAGGGTACCATGTACAGTGCTAAAAAAATAAGTATTCTGGAATTTTATTAAAGTACCATTGTTAATTTTTCTAAATAGATTCAAAAGTAAGTAAAAGTGCTTTACTTTTATGCTTAGGCGTTAAAATGACTTTTTTTATATTGTCAATCAGGTCGCAAAAATTAATAATAATATAATGTCACAAAAAGTATAATAATAATTATACTTTGTTTTAAAAAAAATATTTTATATTATGCTTTTTTAAATAATTAGTTCGTCTTTTTAGATTTTTCAGATACAAAATGCTGTTACGTCAGCCGCATCGGCCGACGACGCGACGTGTCTCAATAGTTTCTTTTTATTTATTCAATATTAATTTTTTAGATTTTTACGACTCCAAAATGCTGTTATCGCGTTAAAAATCTTTATTCGCGTCTGGCAAGTATTAAATCCCATTGAATTCGTCTGGCAATTAACACATATTTTTAATAACATCTAATAAACACGCTGTAAAAATTTTAGAATGCCTAAAGTATGTTTTCCAGGTATAATAATTAAACATATTTGGAATGGTCGGGTTACATTTTAAACCCGAAAAAAAAGTCGGGCATACTTATTTCTAGGTTAAATAGATGCTAAAATTTAAGAATAAACAAATTTCAAGTTGCCTAAAGAATGTTTTTTGGATTTATTTTAGGCAAATGTTATGGGTTGCGCAGTAGCAAAATACCCCCAACCCCCAGCCAGACTTAGGATTCTGGGTTCACCAGTTAATAAACTATACATTTTTAGTTATTCTAGCTTACCTAAAATATGTTCTCTAAATATGTCGTCAGCTCTTAGGCTAACAACCCTCCTAAGAAAACTGGGAGTAAGCGCCACTAAAAAATAGCCACGAATGACGTCAAGTGCTTGATCTCGCTAAATCGATTATCATTCTTCAGCCGACGTATTGATAAAAATGTGAAATAATCTATACGTTTTGAAAATGTTTAGCACAAATAACAATCGTACCTATGACATTTACAGGCGGCTGAATTATCTGGACGTCATCGGTTGACAGACGAGTATTTTCAGTTGGCTCTTCAAGCTTTGGCTCCTTTATTTCGTTAGTTGCCGACTTCGAACTTTTTGTGACCATCTCACTCTGTGTATCTGTTATTACAACAGGGCTTCTATGAACACTATCAGTTCCTTTGGCCACGGCATCGATACTATCCAACAAGTTCTTGTGTGGATCGCTATTCTGGACTGGAGTCTTCGAAACTTTTTGGTGGTCGCTATTCTGGGCAGGAGCTTTCGATATCGGCGAACTTTTGACAGATTTCTTTTGCACTTTAGCAGGTGGAGGGGATGTCTCGTCGAACAATATACCTCGTATGTGCCGCACTCTTGGTTTGTCCCTTTGCCACAGGGGCGTGGTGTCAAAGTTATCCTCTTTGGGCACATCATCCTCCACTTTATGGTAGACGAAGATTATGTCCATGTTATGTCCCGGATGTTCTTCGTCAAAGTGCTTTTGGAAGCTCTCCTCCTTGTCGTTTTTGAATGTGCACAAAGTGCATTTGTACTGAGCGTCTACCTCGTGCTTGTTTACGATGTGAGCGTGAATATCTTCTTTGGTCGCACACTTTACTTTGCACATGCAACATCGCCAGGGTTTAGATTTTGGAGTGGTTATTAATGATGGTTCAAGGGTTTCGCCTTCTACAGGTTCAGACTCCATATATCTAATGAACAAAAAACAAAAATTAGAAAAGCAAAAACTGTTAGGTTGATTAAAAGATTGATTAAATTAATTCCTTATCAACAAGTCATATTATTGTTGACTTTAAATGAATGAAACTACTAAGAACTGACTTACTTCCAGTTGACCAGTTGATTTTTTAAAAAGTTAAAATTTATTAAAAGTCCATTTCACTAGTCCGAAAAAAAAAGTAGCAAAATAAGCGTTCGGCATTTAACGTTTTATGTAAAACTGGCTAGGTATTTTTACACAAATTAAGAAAGAAATTAAAGATAAAGGATTGGTTTGGTTTGTTTTTTTTTTATAAACGAGCGATGCAAGTGACGAGCTAGAATTCCAAGCGATCCTAGAATGAAATAAATTGAAATCCGATTTTAATGTGACCTACTCGATAAAAAGTCGAGCGAATTTTCTACATACATTGCAGGTAGCAAATTTATACGACGCCGTATATACCGGGTGCGTCTCACCCCTATTACTTTTTTATTTTTTTAGATAAAAAAATGAGATTTGGTATGTTAGTATATGACATAAATTAGGATTGATTGACGTATTCAATTGTTTTCTGTCACTTCCTGTTTCACCGGAAATTTCTGATTTTTAAATGGCACCCTCGGTATTTTTTTTTACTTTATTCGATAGAAAATGACATTCTAAATAGAATGACGTATCATATGTCAACTTTTGACATATTCGCTTAAAAACAAATTTATTTTAAATTTCAATTTAGAGTGCCATGGCTGTGTTAAAAACACTAATTTTTAATCAAGGAGCATTGGAAAAATAGATTTGATCGTCTAATGTTTTTAGTGTCTTGCCCTGGCCGGTTAAAAGATGCCCAAATCGTATTTTTGATCATATCTCAATTTTTTTCAAATGGAACGAGGGTGGATTATTAGCATATTTCGAAAAAGATTTTTTTACGAATAATTTGATACCACACACTTGGTACTTCGAGTCAAATTGTCGTTATGAACCGCATGTTACAATTTCAAATAAACATTATGCGAAAATGTCAAAAGTTGATATGTGATATGTCATTCTATTCAGAGTGGCATTTTCTACCGAATAAAGTAAAAAAGTACGGAAGGTGCGATTTAAAAATCGAAAGTTGCAGTCATTTCCGATGAAACCAGAACTGACCGAAAACAATTGAATATGTCAATCAATCCTAATTTATGTCATATACTAACTTACCAAATCTCGTTGTTTTATCTGAAAAAATAAAAAAGTTATAGGGGTGTCCACTTTTGAGACGCACCCGGTATATTTATCCGTTGCGTGTCTGAGAGACAAAATTTTACGACCTACATCCACAATGCTTCGAAATAAACTAAATCAGGCGATCAAGCGAATCGCTCGCCGCTTAGTACTTGCCGTTCATTACCGAAAGAATATGTGCCCTGCGCACGCAGCTTACTGCTTGGCGCTAGGCGTTAACGAGTACTTACAACATGCGACGGACAAAAAACCGTATTTTTAAATACGAGCGATATTTCGCTCGACTGATCACTCGGTTATTGCAATCGCTTGATACTCGAGTACTCGATTATTGAAATTAGTCGGTTTTTCCCATCACTAATATATATTACCTTCGGTCACACACCCGCTTTACCAGACCACTGAGGGCGACCCGAACAGTAAGCGTAATAATAGACTCTTAAGGATGTATTTTAACGTAGAATACAATCCATAATTTTTGGATTTGTTTTACGCTGATTCAATAGATGCTAATAGTAATTAAATTCGTTGAAAATAAAATAATGTAATTATTTACTAACTTTAAAAAGCTTGCTTTAAAATACAATACAAAATTCCAACCCCCAACTGTAATGATATTGCATTACCTGATCGTAATAACTTTGACTGGTCCATCATGGCTATCTGTGATGTGTTTTTCCACTTTGTGCTTCAGGTGGGACAGGACACTGCAATACTGACACTTGTAGAGATGCAGTCCGTGCAATTTAAAGTGTTTGATAGCTGTCTCGGCATCACAAGGTAAAATAGCACATTTGCAATGAGCACATGTGAAATTAGTTTCGTCCCTGTGCAGGGCCATCATGTGATGCTTGAGATTGCCTTCTTCGGGGCACAAGTACGAACACCCTTGTGCGCAGCATACAAATCGACAATGCGTAGCAACAAATTCGGGATATTTTTCTTCTTCTTTATCTGTAAGGTTAATAATCAAACATATGAGAAGTTTTGTTCCACCATATTGGAAAATTTTATATGAGACAGTTAGTAAAAAACAATAAAGCTGGCTCAAAAAGTTGGATCGCGATAATTTTTTTAAAAGGGACACCATATATATTATTACATTTTTGGCTTCCTTTCTTATCACTTTATATAATTAATATATTATTAAATATGTTTTGATAGTTTTAGAGATATTAATAAATAAATAAAAAAATATACAGGGTGGTCCTAACTGTATTCCGAAAACTTCAGTAGCATATTCTGCACATAAAAATAAGTAAAAAAGTTCGTATACGATACGGGGTGTAGAAATTTTATTTTTATTTCGATTTTTTTCAAATAATTTTTGAAGTAACCTCAATATTTGGATGAAAATTGGTGTCTAGGAGTTTTTTGACATGAGAAATTTGATTTTGATGTCAATATGACTCCTACCAAAGACTCCTACTTATAGAGGGCGCCACCTACATATTTTTTAACTGGTTTGAAGAGTAATAACTTTTCGTTCGTACCTGTATAAACGTACTCACTACAAAAAATATACATGAACGACGTTTTTTACATAAAAAAAGTCTCTTGGTAAAAATCGCTACGAGTAATGGTTCTCGAGATATTTTGAATCGAAATTATCAATACCTGTCATCATTGACATAAATAAACATGTTAATTAATAGTTATTAGACTGAAATCAAAAATTTGAAATGTTTTTGTGCCAAAAGTTCAACAGAAACTGTTTTATCGTCATTTTTTCGAAGAAAAATTTATTACTAATTTAAAAAAACAAAAAGTTCCCAAATTTATCAATTGAGTCAAATAAAATTATTTACCCAACACTTTTATTTTTTGTCAAGAATGACATGTATTGACTCTTTCCATTCTAAATATCTCAAAAACGGTTGCTCGGAGCGATTTTTACCAAGAGACATTTTTTACGTAGAAAATCACGGAAATGTATATTTTTTCACTGTTATACACGTACGGACGAAAAGTTATTACTCTTCAAAACAGTTAATACACATGTAGGTGGCGCCCCCTACAAATAGGAGTTATATTGATATCAAAATCAAATTTCTCATGTCAAAAACTCCTCAAAATATTGACGTTGCTTCAAAAATTATTTGGAAAAAACCGAAATAAAAATGAAACTGCTACAACCTATATCTCCGAAACCAAGCATTTTAGGACATACATTTATACGAAGTTTGTTACATATTTTTATCTCCACAATATGCTGCCGAAGTTTCCGGAATACAATTCGGACTACCCTGTATCCTTTAGAACTGCACACAAAATTCCTATATTTTTATTTTAGGAGCTATAGATGCCCGACGCACTACTATCGGACCCTGTATACAGTTTACATTAAAAAATACACAATAATAAAAAATTACCAGATTTAGGTCCTCCCATCCTGCCTGTTGTAATAGAACTGGCGGCAAGATTGATCATTTTATCAAACATTTTTTCATTCTTCTCCAAACACGGCACTGGATTGACCGGCGCCGTATCTGGAACAGACTTTTCATCGGCGTGCATCTGGAGATGTCTTACTATATTCACCTAATACGTAAAACCAGAACAATTAACATACATCCAAATCATTGTTACACTACAAAAATATGGATTTAATTCATGCATCTCTAGTACAGAGTACAAAGTAACAAAAAACACAGGGTTTTTTCCATAGATCATATATATATATATATATATATATATATATATATATATATATATATATATATATATATATATATAACAACACGACATCACGACATGCCATTTTCAAACCTTCTTTATTGCACTTATGAAACGTTCAATAGGTTTGTCTTTTCCGAGGACCTTACATTGCGCATGCGCATTAAAAGTTGCACGTATTTCCAAATTAATGACAATTTTTTACGGTTTAGAACTTTGTTTAGAAACATGATACAAAGAGAACAACGTCACAGGTGATAAACGTCACTATTGGTCGGCAAGCTCCGCGCGCCAATTTCAAATTGTCAAACAGATGACACATAATAAATGTGCCATAACTTTTCAAATGTCAAGCTCGATGATTTGACATAACTTTTGAGATTATGTCCTAATTCTTCCATATTTTATGTCTTTTTTTATTAATGGCAACTGGACAATATGGATATTTTTGTATGGCATATGACGTCACAGGTGGTATGCACAAACTGAACGAAATTGGAGCCGCTATCGATCATACCTTGTTTTCTTTGTACCATGGTTTAGAAAGTACGAATTATACATTGTTATGGAAACCAACTTTTCATTGTCATCATATTGTCATAATTAAATGTCATAATCTTATTTCCATTGTGTACGCATGTGTAACGCTTGTTTTTTGCGTTTTTCATTTTAATAAAAATTGTATTAATTACTTTTTTATCGACCGCTTTTATATAGCCAAGGATGCGAAGTGTGTTCAGTGAGAAGTTAATTTTAAGTTTGTGCAATCTTCCCCTAGGAGATGCAAGACCTTGTCGTTGGTGGGGAAGCTCCTGGTCAGGTGCTGGGGGGAATCCCCTCTAGCACTTGGCTTGGTCTAATGGTGGGTTCATACAGCCAAATAAAATAAAATAAGAATAAAATAAAATAAAATAAGAAAGTTGGTTATATGGGATACCGTACATGCGTTCATACAGCCAAATAAAATAACAAATAAAATAAGAAGTCTTTATCTTTTAACTTCTTGTTTTATTTTATGTGAAAACGGCTTTGCGCACGCTTAATTCTAACCTACAAATATTTTCAGTTTGGATTTAATTTATTTTATAATTTCACATAAGTAAAATGTATAATATAGTAGGCAACGAATAAATAAATATACTATAAATAGTAAAATTACTATAAACAATCGTAAAAGTTAACTTTTATCCAGCCTCATCGTACTGCGCATGATCAAATATATATTTCTTATTTTATTTTATTTGACTGTATGAACGCACACAAATAAGAATTCCTTATTTCTTATTTTATTTTATTCTTATTTTATTTTATTTGGCTGTATGAACCCACCATAAGAAGCATCTCACTCATCGTCTTGTCCCTGACTGTAGTGTCGTGGCCAGGGAATTGCACCAAGACATATAACGATACCGGGCGGGGCTACGGACAGCCTCAACCTTGGGGCACCGGGGGGCACCCCATTGTATTTTACCCCTTACTTCTACATGCGGGGCTCTGTAGAAGTGGACCGACTGTCCCTAGCGACTCATAGAAACACTATGAGATCTGGTAATAATAGTAATAAAAACATCACCGGTGAAGGTGTGGGGAAACCCCCTAGCAACACTGGGAACAGTAACAATGAAAGTTCCAAGGGGCCAAACCCAAAGAGAACTACAGGAGAGGTGGCTGACACTTGCGTGAGACCATCCTCCGCAAGTGGCATACAAGCTACCATCTCCTCCAAGGGTCGGGAGCCTACCTCCTACCTCTAAATCCAACAGGCGACACAAGCTACCGTTTCGTCTACCCGGCCTGGGTCGTAGCTCCTCGACTGTGAGGGACACGGGTCTCCGTAGGAAGTCCTAGGACTGTATGATGAGTTATAACTCAAGAAAGGGGGACACAATAGATCTCTAAGGTCGCAGAGATTAACCCCCCTCCCACTTATTCTAAATTCTAAAGTTTGTGCAATTATATTTCTATTTTTTTTTTGTTGGACTTTCTAAATTATGTACCCGTAAAAATGACTAGAAAGTGTTTGGTGTGCGGAATTTCTAATATAAAGGTCCCGAATTATCTTTTTATAGGCAAGTCAAATATTCAGTTGTTGTTTTATTTATATTAAACCACACGCATACTTTCTGGTTAGATTTCATAAGAATATTGATATTCGTACGGAGTGGCTAAATGTAATTTTTATATAATTTAATTTTTGTGGCAGTAAACATTCAATTTATTGTTCAAATATATGCGTTTAACAAATTAAATTTTTAAAATTAATGTTCAATTTGGCGCGTGAACGATAGGTCCTCGACAAGGATAGACAGAGTAGAAGCACCACGTGTGCAACAAAAAAAGAAGATAAATGGAAGTCGTTGATATGTTTGCGACAGTTTCCATAGTGATTTACTTATCCACGTAAGTATACATGATCTAGGGTTTTTTTCACAAAACCCTAGAGTATTTTTGGATCTAATAAGGAGTAACAAAAAATTAGTGTTCTTACCCTGACTTTCGTCTGATAGCTGCACAAACCACATTTTACATTGCTGCCAAATATCTGCCTGTTCGGGATGCTATCAATCTGCTCCGGAGTGTACTGCTCTATAGAATTACTTGTCGACAGAGAACTAATATTGGTCCTAGTTACATCAGTGTTCGGTGTATTTAGTAGAGTAGGTTTGACCACGAAGAAGTCAGTTTCAATGTTGGTTCTAGTGTTGTCGGTCGCCACTAGATTCGTATGGTATATGTTATGACGATTCTTAATATGCGCCCTGAAACAATTTATTTATTTCTGAAATATCACTACACTCCGTTCAAAAGAATTTTGTTTGGTATCGAGATATAATCAAAAAGTGCTGAGAGACAATAGTCGGCTAGAAGTTCCCACGCACGTGCTGATATGCCTGCATAAATCAGAATTTGCACAGAAGGTGTATGTAATGTACAAAAAAACTAACGTCTGTGGGAGACTTTTCTAATTCATTAGAATATTCAGTATGATGTGAACGTCAACTCTCCTGGATTGGACTTTAATGTTAATAGACTATTTATTATTAAACCTTTTACTTACCTTACAATAGACAATGTTGTAAACTTTTCGTCGCATAGAGAACAAATAAATCGTTCGACGCCATGAGATTGAATGTGTTCAATAAGCACGGCTGGAGTTTTGGCTTGTCTGTCACAATGAGCACACTGGAAAGGCTTGTGGCCAGGTTTCTTGCATGTGGTGGTATTAATGAGGTGAGTTTTAAAATCTCCCGATGTGCCAAACTGTTCCCTACACACGGCACACTGGTATAGTTGGAAATCTATGGAAAAAAATAAAATTCCCAATAAAACAATATTCCAATTTAAAAAAGAAAAATACATTAAAAGTGAATACTGTAAAAGAACAACAGCTCTCGTCTACCATTATTTATTTTTATTTTTTTAAACATTTCTCTAAAACCAAAAAACAAAAATATCATCATTAATTTGATTAATAATAAATTATCAATAGTTCAGGAGATTTCACTAAATCTTTTGAAATTTCTATTAAATGGGTACTTTAATTTAATTCTAATTTGTCATTATTATTACAGGGTGCTACAAATTCGAGGTACAAGCATTGGTTTCTCGGTAACTGTAATAGATACGAAAATGGTTACATTGGGGGCAAAGTTGCGCTTTAGGATATTCACAGTTGCACTTTAGGATAAGATGTCATTAAAAAAGTTTTAAAGATTTCAAGGATTGCTGAGTTTTTTGAAAAAACGGATTTTTTTGAACATCAATTTTATTTTTTTCTGTTGTTACTTTTTAGAAAATCAAAAAACCAATTGCACGTTCCCATAGTTGCTTTATTAGGGCTATCTGATTTTTAGATCAAATTAGCTGATAATTTGTGAGATACAGAGGCCAACTTAATTTTGTTTAAATACGGACCTGCTTTTTTATTTCAGGTTTTGAAAGAACTCGGTCTCCTGAGTATAATGATATGCCACACTTTTGATACTTATGATACTTTTTTTTGTTTTGGGTACCTTAACAATAACAAAACTACTACAAGTCTGACTCTCAGATAGCCCTAATAAAGTGGCTATGAGAATGTGCAACTAGTTTTTTGATTTTCTAAAAAGGAAAGACAGGAAAAATAAAATTGATTTTCAAAAAAATCCGTTTTTTCCAAAAAACTCAGCAATCCTTGAAATTTTTAAAACTTTTTTGATGGCATCTTGGTGAACATGCCAAGAAGGCAAGTTTGCCGGTTGTCATATACATAAAAAGAATGATAGTCCTTTGGTATTAATGGTTTCAGAGATAGTAAGTCCGTGTATTTTTGTTTAGTTAACGGGATTTATTTTGAATACAAAACCTTAATTTCGGTTTCGACAGAAATTTTCTTGTTCAAACGTTGTGGAAGATCCTCCCATTCGTTATCAAAGGATAATTTAAACATTATCTTGTCTTGACTATATTTCAATCATCTCAACTTTATACCTTTGGTGAACCAGTTGTATTTCCGGGCCGAATTGATTTGTGAAATTTTAAATCAGAGTAATTTTTAAAAAAATTATAATCTAAATATTTTACTTTTTATATGTACAAAATTACAAGGTACAGGGTGGTCGAAATTAGTCTGTTTTAACAAAGAAAACCTATTTCCTGACTAGATAGAGCAAAACCGACATAGATGTCATGGGCTAGATTTCTGAGATACGTTTAATGGCGTAAACCGCCTGTTGATATTTTCACTGCCAACAGAGATACGGTTTTTTTTTGAATTTTTTACCATTTTGAAAATTGCCCATAACTTTTTTATTTCGCGGAATAATAAAATTCTCTAAAAACGTTCTTAAGACACTTTTTTAAGCACAATCCAGTGGCGTAGTCAGTTGCTCTTTTTGTCAGAAATAATAAAAAATATATTTTTTTAAATGGAAATCGTAGTTGACGAAGAACTTAAAAAAATGCTGGCGTTTAACCCTTTCCAACGATATAAAGTTATGGGTATCTATTTCTAAAAGTGAGAGAAATATTAGGGTTTTTATCTTTATATCGAAGCAGGCTTTGATTTTGAGTTGATCTATTTGCCTCATTATTTGTTATCACAATTTAATATTCTATACTATTATTTATCTGCATAATTAAAGACTTTTGAATAGATAAATTAGCATTCTATTATTATTAGTAATAGTAATTATTTTATTAGTATTAGTAATTACAACTGAAATCGATACAATAAACAAAGAACAAAACTAAAAAAAAACGTATTTTTTGAGTGACGAATATAGTTTTCTAAAAAAATCAAAGATGTTCAAATTGAGCATATCCTTGTTAAATACACAATAAACATCTTTTGCGCACAGAGTTACAACGATTTATTAGGCGAACTGGTTTAATAAGTCCAAAAGCTTGCCTAGTAGCTTTCTGCAGTTCTTCTCTCGTCCCAATGGTACTTCCCTTATATATAGGTCTTTTAATTTCCCACATAAAAAAGTCAAAAGGAGTTAAATCACAGGACCTAGCAGGCGAAGATATGGACCCCTTATTCCAACACAATACTCTCTTTAAATTCTCCATTTAAAAGTTCAGTTGTAACCCTGGCGTTTTAATTGTATTTGGTTATACTAATATAGAATGTTGATTTACCTTTTTAAAAGTTTTTAATTATGCAGATAAATAATAATATAGAATATTAAATTGTGATAAAAAAATAATTAGGCAACTAGGTCAACACAAAATCAAGGCCCGTTTCGATACAAAGATAAAAAACCTAATATTTCTCTCATTCTTAGAAATAAATACACATACAGTACGTCTGTCCGTTCTCTAGCTACGGGGTATCCGTGAGAGGGGAAACGATATTCTCTCGATGTTTTTCGTAAAAAATTAGACGACGCGTCCCATCAATAAAAATTCGACCAATTTGCAAGTAGCCAAAAAAATGAGTGGGCGGAGCGATTTGCGGTGACGTACTCGTCAAGTCGACGTATAAAATATATTGTTGTTTATTTAAATGTTTTTTGTCCGCATTCCTTTCATAGACACAGATCCAGCAGACGTACTGTACTGTAACTCATATCGTTGAAAAGGGTTAAATGCCAGCGTTTTTTTGAGTTCATAGCCAACTATGATTTCCATTTAAAAATTATATTTCTTATTATTTCTGACAAAAAGAGCATGTATAGAAAAAAACTGACTACGCCACTGGATTGTGCTTAAAAAAGTGCGTTAAGAACGTTTTTACAAAATTTTATTATTCCGCGAAATACAAAAGTTATGGGCAATTTTCCAAATGGTAAAAAATTCAAAAAGACCCCGTAGTATCAGTTGGCAGTAAAAATATCAACAGGCGGTTTACGCCATTAAACGTGTCTCAGAAATCGAGCTCATGACATCTATGTCGGTTTTGCTCATCTAGTCAGGAAATAGGTTTTCTCTGTTAAAACAGGCCAATTTCGACCATCCTGTACAGGATGTCCCATTTTGGTTGAAATCATACGGTATCTCAGTTATTAGTGAAGATAGAAGGGTGCGGTTTGCACAAACCTGTGCCAATTTTTTGTGAAACGGAAGATGCTGTCAACAAAATTTTCATACCCCTCTTCGTTTCTGAGCTACAGGGTCTTTTGAAAATTTTGCAATATGGGACAGCCCCCGTATCTCTGTTATTATGGATGATATCGAGAAGGTGAAAACTGATTCTTGTAGAACTTTTTACGTAGAATACAGTGGCGCAGTCTGTTTTTCTATGAAAAAAATATTTTTGAAAATATGAACTAAAGTTATGTTTTTTCAAATGGAACACCCTGTATATTTATGAATCATATGATCCGCTTTACTATGAGCTTCTCAAAAATATATACCACTCTATATTTATTTTCACTATTTACTGCAATATTTAAGATATATCATTTTCTTATTAGTAGACCATGATAAATAACAACAAAAATCAAAATGGTATTGACTAAAATAGTCATACACATATTAAAATTTTATTTTGAATTGATATATTTTACTTTTGAACTGTACCGAATATCACTTTTTTATATTTTCTTTTTTTATAACGTAATGGGTTTGCCAATATCTAAAAGCTTGCATTATTAAAGCATTTTTTAGGTGTTCCACATTGTATTAGTTGCCAGGATATAAGATTTCATATTTCAAAAATCCCCAAAATCAGAAATCGAGAACGGATAAATCCGGGAATCAGGGAGGCTATCATATATGGGTCCATTGGTTCCAATTCACTGATTTGAGAAATAATAATTTAACAAAATTCTAATATTTTCGTTGTAAGTTAAGTTGAGGAGGAGCCCCATCTTGCTGAAAGTATATTTTACGTAAATTAGGTAAAGGAATATTTTTAATAGTTCCGATACGGATAGCTTCCAAGATTTACAAATAGCCGGTAGAGAGTTAAGTTTTCCTAATATATAAATAATTTATTAGTGGCCCTCAAAATAAAAAAAGAGACAGATAGCAGTATACTTTTAATTCTTTGTTTTTTTTTTATTATCAATCATGGCCTACTAATAAATATGATCTTTTTTAATGTATTTTTTTAAATATTGCAGTATAGTGAAAATAAATATAGAGTGATATATAGTTTTGAGAAGCTTATGGCAAGCCAGATCATATAATTTACAAATATACAGGGTGTTCCATTTAAGAAAACATAACTTTAGTTCATATCTTAAAAAATATTCTTTTCGTAGAATAACAGACTACGCCACTGTATTCTATGTAAAAAGTTCTACAATAAACAGTTTTCACCGTCTCGATACCTTTAACACTAACCGAGATACAAGGGATGTCCCAAATTATAAAATTTTCAAAAAGACCCTGTAGCTCAGAAATGAAGAGGGCTATGAAAATTTTGTTTACGGCATCATCCGTTTGACAAAAAAGTGGCACAGGTTTGTGCAAACCGCACCCTTCTATCTTCACGAATATCCGAGATACCGTATGATTTCAACTAAAATGGGACACCCTGTACATGCAATTCTCGATCTTTTTTACGTCTATTGTTGCATGAACCGAATCACATTCCATCTGAGTGTAACCTTTAACTAAATATTTTTGAAATATTATAATATTGTTTTTTGTAGCAAATGGCAAAGCGTTAGCTATAGTGACATTGCGGTTCTGGGCACTGCAACGGTCACTGTAAAATACAATCGGCGCCGGCGTATCAAGCTCAACTTCGGTTTGCAAAAAATCAAGAAGACGTTGTTCGTATCTCTTACGGTTACCGAGATACCAATGCTTGTACCACGAATTAGCACCCTGTATATTTTGTAATATGTTACTCACCAGACAGGCCCTTCTCCTTATAAGCGATACTTCCAGACCCGTCATCATCCGAAGCCGAAATCGATATCGAAGAATTTGTTCGGTTGAACATTCCCAACTGCGATCTCGACGCGCCAAGCTCGTGGGAAGCAGTCATTGGATCAGCAAAATCGATATTCAACGGATCCTCCATAATTATTGGAGGAATTATATTAAACGGATCATCCAAAGAACTCAAATTAGCAGCCAGGGTGGAGTCATCAAAAGTCAAAGGGTCAACGTCCTCTGGCAAAAGCCTGCCTACATCGTCCACATTGTCCGGTACGACGACATGTTCAAGAGGTGTTACCGGTGATTTTTCATTGAGGAGAAATAAAGGTGGTAGATTACTAACTGCAATTTCATCTTCGGTTGGTGACGGTTCTTCAAAATTCTCTTCAGGCGAACCTTGATCGGTAATGACATTATTAATAGGCTCCTGGCTTGTGTTAATGTCGTTATTTTCTTTCTGTGGCTGTACAGAAGAATGTGACTCAAACGTATTATTGGCTAAAATTGATTTAGATACTGTAGAGGTTTGGACGCGGACTCCACTTGTCGATGCCACTGTCGTGATTAATTTTGGTATAAAATAAAATTTCTCGCTTGAAGTGGTTGTCACTATGAGTTTGATGTTTGAAGGTAACTGTGCTTTCGCCGGCTGGCCCTGTCGTTGTTGTATCGCAGGTAGCTGTTTCAATGCTAAGGATCCTGAACTAGAAGGGATGGTAGGAACTGAAATACTAGAAGAATTGTTCGCCATCTTCAATATTTTTATGGTCGGAACGCCTTTGGATCCTAGTAATAATCCTATTTGGGGCAACTTCCTAATATGACCAAGCATGAAAAATGCCTTTTCTGTATATCCATATTCAATCTGTAAATTAAACGTTATACAGCTTCATTCAGAACCTCCCAATTAGTGGAAAAAATTAGTGGTTTCAATTAGTCTTTATACTTTTTAGTTTTTTTTTTGTTCTGACTTACAGTAATGATGCTTACCGTAAAATTAGGTGAACAAACTTCTACGGCTAATTGAAACTACTAATTCCACTGATTTCGAGGTTCTGAATGAAGCTTACAGCTCAAGTTTCGTTTACTTGAAATCAGTTATGTAACAAATACTTGTTTATTTAGTTTACTTATCCACTCAGGAACGCGGAGCAAGATCTTTATCTACCTACCCCACACTCAAAGTTAGTTAAAAGTTCAATATTATACAACTCGAAAAAAATGCACAAAAAAATCACCTGCAATTTTAAATCAAATCCATAACATCATTTTCTTCATTTCGCAAAGCATTGAAATCTTATTTACTAGACAAGGCTTTCTACGCCGTAAATGACTTATATTTTGATAATCAAATTTGATCTTGTAAACACTAGTCTAATACCGTATGATCGAATAAAAACGGCGTCCAGTTGGCAGGGAAATGACGATCGATGACATTTCCCATATAAATTTACATACAAAATGACAGCGATCTTCATTTCATAGCCATCGCTGACGCCGTTTTTTCTCGATCATACGGTATTTGCTATTACTATATTTACTATAATAAACTTACTAAATATTTTTGAATCTTATTTTTATTTATTTATTTATTTTTTTATTCTTTGACATTGTAAACATTTATAAATGTTTATTTTAAACAATAAGACTGACAATGTAATTTGTATACTTGTTTTGTATTCTCTTTTGTTTGTTTACTTTACGTTTGTATACAAATTGTAAAATTTTTTGACAATAAAGGCATTTATTTATTTTTTTTTATTAATTTATTAATATTTGGAAGCCTTTTCGAATAGTATATTACAAAAAAAATTCTGCAGAAATGTATCCTTTTCGAGTTTTTCAACTTTAGAATAGCTGAAATCAGAGCTACTTTCTTTTACTTCAAATCAGGTATGTAAGAAATATTTGTTTATTTAGGAATTGGAAGCCTTTTTGGATAGTACGACCAGTGGCGTAGCTACCTAGGGGCTAGGGCTAGGGCAGTGCCCTGGGGCCCTCAAGCTCAGGGGGCCCTCGAATCCTTACCAGAAATCTTGATCAAACTGAACTTTTGGAAATTTCTCCCATTTTCAAAATAAATATGACAGGTTGTAATCCCACTTTAATCAGGACAACTCGATAGAAATTCAAAAATTATGCCTAGGGAATTCCCCTAAATTCTTTCTGTAGGTTGGCAGTGTTATCAATTTGACGAATAGTGATATGTGCGTTTTATTATTCATCGATGTGCGTTTTATTGTGAATTCGAGTTAAGATTTTTTTTTGAGAACGGTTAAAAAATTAATGCTGTATCAGGAGTAAGTAAACTACCTAATGTCAATAAACTTTTTTGTACTGGTCAATATAGTGGTTCAATTTTATTTGATTTTACCACTCACATTGATGTCCGTTAAGTCAATAAATCGTGTCAAATCTATAGATTTCGGCTACAACTCATTGTATAACGCGAAATATCGTGAAAAAATGCAAGTCACCTGCAATAGGTACATTAATTCAGGTCCGCGGGCAGGAGATCGTTCATGGTCTCCACCGTATAGATCGTATATTGTCTCCATCGTTCATGATTTCCACCGAAAATATTCAGATATAATAGGCCCTAGTTTTTCACTTCAATTTACTAATATTTACCACCTAGTTTTACCTCAACTAACTTAAGCATGGACTGTTCACCAATTATGTAAGAAAACAATGAACAAAAAATATGGAGTGCTAGAATGCGACCTAACGGAAGTATTTACAACAATGTTATTATTTTTTACAATTCCTGTCACTTCTGCAGCAGCTGAAAGGTCATTTAGCAAATTAAAAATAATAAAAAATTATTTAAGAAATAATATGGGCCAAACTAGACATTTATCGCTAATAGCAATTGAAAGCAAAACCGCATCAAGCCTGGATTTAAACGAAGTCATTGATACTTTTGCGAAAACTAAAGCTAGGAAAAAATTGTAAATATAATTGTTATTTAGTCAGTTGGTAGGCCCGACCTTTATATAATAAACCCTTGAATCTTCTCTATTTCGTTTTATTAGCCAAACCTACACCAAATATTAATTGTAATTTATGTTGTTACTGTTTAATATTTTTTATTATAATTTTCTTCCAAGTTCTTTTAGTGTTTCGAGTGAAATTTTGAGGGTAAAAGTTACTATAAATGCGACATATTTTAAGGCTAAAAAAATGTCGATAAATTCATCAAGGACGTGCATCTGGGTTTTCACTGGAATATTAAAAAAAAATGTGCGCCACTAACTTTTTTGCTCTTGTATCAAAAAGTATCAAAATTGTGTAGTACGTTTAATGCTAATTAAAAGTTATCTCTTGATATATTGTCGAATTCGGTCTCATTGATGAGATAAATGCAATTTAATCAATCACAATTAATAAAATTAATAAATTATATATTTTACCTAATTTATTATTAAATATTATTACTATTAGTCCAACCTACAGCAAATTAAAATAAAAAAAATAATGGTATTTAGCAAATTAAAATAAAAAAATAATGGTATTTAAGATAAATAGAATAGGTATTTTAGATAATACAGGTAGATAATGGTTTTTAAGAGAAATACATGCCGCCAAATGGCCTAGCAGCTGATGCGGCTTATATAGAATCCTTCTTCTTTTTCTTCTTCTAAGAGAAATACACATTTTTTAGCTTTTAAAAAGTTTTAACATCCTGTAACTCTTAAACTATGCATTTCCATAGCCATGTTTATAGGGACTTTTTTCATATTTTTTGATGAGGAATCAATGAGTACTTATTTAAAACTTTCGCAACTTAATGATATTAAAATTTTTTAAAGAGACTTTTTTTTTTTTAATTTTTTAAAGAGACTAATTAGACTTGGATCAAGGCAAATTAATAAAATTGCGTTTGTCTCATCCGGGAAGCCGAATTCGACAAAATATCAAGAGACAACTTTTAATCCGCATTAAATTGTTTACACTATTTCGCTAATAAAAGAGAAAAAAGTCGTGGCGTACAACTTAACAAGTATAGCTAGAGACGTGAGAAATATAAAATAACACGCGACCGGTGCTATCCCCAAGTCTCTTCCTATATTTGTTCAACTGTACATGCTTTTTTTAGAAAAATATTTCAGTGATCCCATGTGATGCACGTCCCTGGTGAATAATATTAATATTAAGACTTTTAACACCCTGTAGCTACGAAACAAAGCAGAATCGGAGCTATGCTGATATGCTTGGCAACTGATATGCAGTGGCGGACTAGGCCTGTCGGGGGCCCGGGGCGACGAAGCTAAATGTGGCCCCCAGTCTGTTTAGATAATGGTACACTTCTAATGCACATTTTGTAAAAATTGAATGACGTAAGTATAATGGTTGACAAAATTCAAGTATTTATACAAGGTGAGCCAAACCAAGCTGAGCCTGCGTTACAAGTCGTTAGAGTATCATTGTTTCACAATGAGATCTATCGATTAAAAATATTTTCAATATGGCGGCACTTCTGGAAGTACCGGAAGTTGACAGCAACTTTCTTATTTTAAACGGGTGACCCCATTTTTTATTACATACTTAAATTCTCTGTAAAAATTTATGAATTTTGATATTAAACACTCTATACCTAACGTTAACCGTTTTTGACATATACAAAAACGGTTAACGTTAGGTATAGACAAATACAAATATTTATAATTTTTGGAGGGAAAAAAACTGCCTGTCAAAAATATGTATATAGCCTAAACGTCAAATTTAGTGATTGCCACAGCCACTGTACCATAAAGAGAAGACATGTGGCTATCTATGTCAAAAACTAAATTGTCTGAATGTCATATAATAATGGCCGCAGTTGTCATGGAATTGTCCGATTAAAAAATTATCATAAATAACTTTTTTTCATATGGAAATCCACCTTTTTTATTTCACTCGTGAAAAGGCTTTTTTTTAAAATGCTTCCAAGGAAATACCGCGACAAAATATCGCGATTTTGTAAGTCCTCCAAGATCCGAGGGGCCCCTTCGCTGTCTCAGGCCCATGGCCCCCGTTATACTAAAGACTTCACTGCTCATCATCAGTAATGAAGCTAGAATACAAGTTATGCTGTGCATTGGTTGTAATTTAAAATGTTTATTCAGTAAAAATAAATAAAATGAAACCATTGAAAAATAACTTAAAAGCTAAAATAAATAAATTCAGTCTCAAAATATATAAAAAATAATAATTATTCGATATTTTAAACAAAGAAAATTACCTCTTGATTCAATTTCCTAAATAGAAAATGCCATTGACAATTACTGGGGCCTGATAATTGATAATTAAGTAAATATCTGCTTTCATTTATACTGTTTATAGTTGGCGTATACGTATGTTTTGCATACTCCACCTACAAACTGCTTTATAACAACTGAACACATATTGGCCTTGTTTGCCAGTTGAATAAAAAATTACTTATTAAGATTCGGAGGCCCCCTAAAAGACGGGGCCCGGGGCGGACCGCCCCTTCCGCCCCCCCCCCCCTTAGTCCGCCACTGTTGATATGAAAAATAAATCTTATTTTTACATGAGGAATCTCCCCACGAGAGATGGCACATGTTTTTTGAAACACCCTGCCTGCGATTTCAAGTAAAAGCGATTTCAAGTAAAAAAAACTTCACCCCGTTATACAACAAACTGTGACACTAAAATTAAAAAAAATACACAATACCTGTTGCATACTAGTCGACTCCATCTCCGTATGTCTCGCCAAAATGTGCATTTTAAGTGAGGGGTGGAATTTTATGAAATGCTGATACATTTTCATGAGGTCCCCGTTGCTAGTTTTACAGTGGCCACACTGATATTTGGAAATAGCGTGGCTCGCAGACCAATGATCCAACATGTTGGATGCGAAACCCATGTGCGTGCACTTTGGATATCCGCATCTGACGGCGCCACAATGATATGTTTTCAAGTGCGTTTCAAATTCATTCTCGAACAGAAATTCGATCTGGGTTAAATCTTTAAAGAAATAATGTTTATATTAAAAATAAAATATTCTAATAACTATAATATTAGTTGGTTCACACTTCAAGTATTATCTAGTTGTAACCCTACCCTTAACATTAAATCTAAAAAAATAACGTTACTTATAAATAACGATTTTCTCAAAAATATTCTACTAAGCCCTTACATTCATACTTGAAACATAATATATTTTGAGTAAACCTAATTTTACAAATATTTGAATTTGAAAATCTGGACAGACTAATGATTCTGTCTCGGATCTGTTTGATCTAGGCTTAGGTCTGTTATAGCGTATATTCTACCGTATCTCACCAGAGTTGCGGCCCATGGACAAAAATACGAAAATCCAAATTTAAAGAATGTGTTATTTTAGCAGTAAAATATCCGTATGTACAGGGTGAGTCAACGATAGAGTAAAGTCCATTATCTCATTTGTTTCAAGGTTTACAAAAAAATAATAAATATAAAAGTTGTAGAGATGGTTAAGATACACATTTTAAAATTATTATACAGTATACAGGGTGCTTCAAAAAAGTGTGGCGAATATAACATATATTTTTTTAAATGCAACACTCTATTTTTTATTTCATTTTTAGATTCTGCGTAAAATTTCATAACTTTTTTGTATATTATCTATACTAATATATAAAATCCTTAAGTGACTGACTCAGTGATTAATCACGATCCTGCTCAAACCACTCAACGTAAGAAGCTCAATTTTGGCGTACAGGTTGATTCTAGGGTGTAGAGGTTCGATAAGAAGGGATTTTTCGAAATTCCAGTTCCAAGGGGGTGAAACCACCCCTCAAATATTACAATATTTTTTATTTAAAAAACGGTAAAGTTTCCGAAAAAACACTCAAATACCTATATTTTATTTTGTTTTTTTACATATTTTAAGATTTTTTAAAAATGAATACAGGGTGTTTCGAAAAATCTGGTCATTGATTAATCACGATCCTGCTTAAAGCGCTTAACGTAAAAAGCTGATTTTTGGAAAACGGATTGACTTTAGGGTGTAGAGGTTCGATAAGAAGCGATTTTTCGAAACTCGAATTCTAAGGGGGTGAAATCACCACTCAAATATTAGAATATTTTTTATTTAAAAACCGGTGAGTTTTTCGGAAAAACACCTAAACACGTATATTTTATTTTGTTGTTTTACATATTTTAAGATTTTTTAAAAAATTATACAGGGTGTTTTATAAAATATGACCAAGGAGTAATCACGATTCTGCTTAAACTGCTTGACGTTTAAAGGTGATTTTTGGTAAACGGATTGACTGTGGGGTGTAGAGGTTCGACAAGGAGGGGTTTCTCAATTGTTTTTTCTCATGCTAATATAAAAGTGTGAGAAAATTTTATCCAGGTTGTATGTTAATGGAAATTCTTGCTTTGCTTTATCATCACCATTACAACTGATTAATTCGACGCGAACGAAGTCGCGGGTACACGCTAGTAATGTTATATACCTAAAATTAATAGTTTTTGTTATATTTAAATTTGTTTAAATAAATGTTAGATGGCGGTGTGATAAAAAATTGTCATTGATGGCATTGATTCTGAAGTTGGACAACTAACATTCGGTAGGAGAATTTTATAGAGATAGAAAAAGACCTATGTAAAGATATTTTAGTTAGATGTTACAAGGTGTTCAAAATATATTTATGAATTTCAACAACTTAAAATCAAGAAATTTCAATTTTTTTAAACGGTACACCCTATATATTATCATTTTTTCTGATAGATTTTACAAAACTCTTCAGCTTTTATTAAGTATGTCATATACCTATTTTTATTAGTTTATTTCAATTTTTTCTATTTTTACCTATATTTTTAATACAATTGCGCTATAACATCATAGTCGCCATGATAAAAAGTAATAATTATTACAATTTCATGTCTGTTAAGCAAGTTAAGAACAAAATTTGAATTTTAGTTTAATTTGTTGTAATAAGTATAAATGGTAGAGATAATAGTTACAGATTTTCTTGAAAATGAATTAGTCAATGTGACTGATATACAGGGACAAGCCTAGAAAACCACATTTTTTGGTTCAGTACTATATATTATATAGTATTTTGCTAACTACTATAATAAGAATAGATATATATTATCTAGAAAACATCTTCAGTATGTAATGGGACGATTACGCGGCAGTAGTAATATTGGCTTTACCAAATGAATTATAAACCAGAATTACTACGAGAAAAAACTTTACTGTATGTCGAAGAAAATTCCTATATCAGCAGTCTTCAGCAATTAGGTAATCTAGTATTACCCTAATCTGTGGCTATTCGCCCTGACAAAAAATCCCAAGTGTCATTCTTTCATAATATAGAAATACACTAAGAAATTCACTACTGCGATTTAGTTTATTTGAGTAAAGTTAATTAATTTTAATTAATACCAGCAATTGTAACTAATTATGAAGCTATTTGTAAAAGTTAAGTAATAAATAGTTTTGTTTTGTCATGGCAACTATTATTTTATAGGGTAATTGTATTAAAAATATGGGTAAAAATAGAAAAAATGGGAATAAATCGCAAACTATTAAAAACAGGTGTTTGACATCCTTAATAAAAGTTGAAGAGTTTTGTAAAATCTATCAGAAAAAATTATAATATATAGGGTGTCCCATTTAAAAAATTTGAGATTTTTTAATTTTAAGTAGTTGAAACTCATAAATATATTTTGAACACCCTGTATCATTTAACTAAAATATCTTTACATATATATTTTTTTCATCTCTATAAAACTCTCCTACCAAATTTTGGTACTCTAACATTAAAAACAATGGCACCAGTGACAATTTTTTACCACACTGCAATTTAACATTTGTTTAAATAAATTGAAATATTACAAAAACTATTAATTTTAGGTATACATATAACATTATATCGTCCTATTTCTGCCAAAAATAACTAACTAACATTTTTCCGAACAACCAAATTCAATCACTAACTATGTTTTGAAGCGGAGAATCCATTGCAAAAGTCATTAATTACGATTTCTGGCTATTTATGTTTTATTTTAATACCGTATAGTTACTAACTATAACATCTTTATGCAATGCAATTCATTTTTAGACGCATTTTTCTCGGAAGTAATAAAAAGTAAGTTAGTGACTTTTGGCAGCAATGGGATGATATATAAAAAAGTTATGGAATTTTACGCAGAATCTAAAAATAAAATAAAAAATAGGGTGTTGCATTTAAAAAAACATATGTTATAGCCGCCACACTTTTTTGAAGCACCTTGTATACTATATATAATAATTTTAAAATATGTATCTTAACCATCCCTATAACTTTTATATTAAACATTTTTTTGTAAACCTTGAAACAAATGAGATAATGGACTTTACTCTATCGTTGACTCACCCTCTACTTATTAAAAAAAGCAAAAAATTATCAGGAATGTATTGAGGTCACAAAAATTTCTTTATATTTCTATTATAAAAATACTCGATAAAGCATTAAGTGTTGAACGTTTTTTGCTGTCACTTTAGTAGCAGATTGTTTCGTTAATAGCATTAATACAGGGTCCGGCAATAGTGCGCTGGGCATCTGTAGCTCCTAGAATAAAAAACTTGAGAATTTTGTTTAAGTGCAAATCTAAAGTATGTTCTAGGACATAGATAAAAGAAAATAATCTACTATTAAGATAGATATGAAACTTAATAGTAAAATTTTGGGTCAAAGCGCCCCTCCGTGTTTTTAGTGGAGACTACGTTTATATAAACGTAGTATAACCCAGCGCCTTCGCCTTTTCTGCTGTAAATGTTTTTTATGTTTATATTTGAATTCAAAGGATTTATTTTTAAAGTTACACTGATATATTAGTATATCAGAGTAACTTTAATAAAACATAAGAATATATTATACATATTTTACAATTATATTTATTTTACAATTTATTTTTTTATTTATTTTACAGAGTTTCATGTAAATGATCGTAGGTCGACTGGCTGTCTAATGAATAGACCGAGATTTATAGATTTTACAGCGAACGAAAAAAAATCAAACAACGAATACATACCATATATTTTTCTTTTATCTAAGATACATACATACTTATCGTCTTTTGGAAACACGTACATTTTTGCAGTTTTGTTAGTTTCTTTGCAAGACGCAACACAACAAGAAAACACCATTTTTACAGTTAATAAATAACAAAACTATTTCTGACTATGATATTTAAAATTTAGATAGATAGAAAATTAAAAAACAAACCAGTATTTGCAAACGCAGGCCCAAATTCAATAAAAATCAAAATTTTTCCTGCGAAAATCAGGCTTTTTTCACTGAAAAGGTATTTTTTGATTTATCAGCAGTCATTGTCAAGTTGACAATATACAGGGTGTTTTCGAATTAGTCTAAAAAAATTATGGTGTGATTCCTCATGTGTTCTTAAAACAATTTTTTTATAACCATTGAGTCTAAAGTACTTTCTTTCTGATCTATAGGGTGTTAAAAATTAAAAAAATCGATTTTTTTGTTTAACATAAATGGTACACCACTGCTTTTTTAAAGAAAATATATTTTTTCTTGACTGGCCATCCTTTTTCAACAAAATTGATCTTTTGAGTTTTTCTTGTTCATTAAACGGTTGTCGAGAAAAAAATTAATATACTTATTAAGAGCCCGCCTTAATTCGTTTTCTAACGATTTTATATTTTTTAGATTAATTAGGAAACACCATGTATATGCATACCACAGGCAACCAAATAAACTAGTAACCTCTAAAAATTATTTTTCCTACCACTAGCGACATACCGTGTTTTTAGTGTGTACTAAATTATTTTATCAAAATTTCACCATATAAGTTTCCAGGCAATGGTTCTAGGATGTATTTCAGGAAAATATTTTAACTTATAATTTTTTAATATTTTAATTTAATATTTTACTATAGGGTGGCTCAAAAAAGGATGAGTGGATCGGGATGATTTTTTTTAAATAGAACAACACCCTGTATATTATTGCATTTTTGGCTTCTTTTCAGATCACCTTACATAATCCTAAGATATTAGTAAATATATTTCGATAGTTTCTGAGATATTAATAAATAAATAAAAAATATATATTTTTCAGTCTTAAGAAAATATTAAAAATACAAGAACTGTCCTGAAATCAAAACTATAGTAGGTATTTACTTTAGATGGTCTGTACTTACTTTGCTGTAAATATGGTTATCTTAAATCGTACAGAATGTTCAAAATTTTACGCCAAACTTTCTAAAATATAAAATATTTTTTCTTCGTTTTTTTTTTAAATGGAACACCCTGTATATTATTTCTTCAGTAGATGGAGAATTAAAAAATAAACATTTTTTGTATATAGAGTACTTCAAAATTCTTAACGGTTTCGCAGATATTCGAGGTTTTATATTTCATAAATATGGCATTTTCCGTAGTAAATTTTTATCAAAGCCACCCAATAATTTTTCTCTCTTATTTTACCATATGAAATACTACAGCGTGTATCTGCGAAACCATTAAAAATTTTGAAATACTTTAAATACAAAAAATATTCATTTTTTAATTATCCATCTAATAAAAAAAATAATATACAGGGTGTTCTATTTAAAAAAACGAAGAAAAATTATTTTATATTTTAGAAAGTTTGGCGTAGAATTTTGAAGATCCTGTATAATTTAAGATTACGATATTAATAGCAAAATAAGTATAGACCATCTAAAGAAATACCTAATATAGTTTTGATTTCAGGACAGTTCTGGTATTTGTAGTAATTTTTTAACGAAGGTTGAAAAAAATATATTTTTTACTTACTTATTAATATCTCTGAAACTATCAAAATATATTTATTCATATCTTAGGAATATGTAAAGTGGTCTGAAAGGAATCCAAAAATGCAATAATATAGAGGGTGTTCCATTTAAAAAAATCATTCCGATCAACTCACACTTTTTTGAGCCACCCTATAGAAGTTAAAATATTTTCTTGAAATACATCCTTGTACCGGGTGTCCCACTAAGAATAGCTCTCGGCTGTATCTCGGAAAGTAATAGCCGTAGGACTTACGGGAAAAAAAAATTTATAACTAAAGGGGCTATGAGAAATTGCTGGAAATTATTTTCAAGTTTGTAAAACGACCGCTAGAGGGCGCAACTGCTATGGAAAATAAGAAAATAGAATTTTTACAGAATTTTGCCTAGATAATGGGTACTACAAATAATAGCTTCATAATCTTCAGTAAATTTTGGATTTTTTTTGTTAGAACCATTTTCCCCTATCTGTTAAAATAAAGTGGTGGGGGAAGGTTAGATCTATCTTTATTTAAATGTTAATAACTCCGGACTGGATGATCAGAATCCAATAAGCGAGGGCTCGTTTAAAAGTGCGTTTCTTACTCTATATTATACCGTAAAAATAATAATAATAAGGTTTTGAACGTAGACGCTAGGGGGCGCTTTCTTATAATTTAACAAACATGGCGCGTTTTTTCAAAAAAATTTAATACGATAGTATATGTAACTTTAGCCGATAGTAAAGAGTAGTAAGAGCTTAAACAGTGAGCGAAAACCGGATCTTGATATCTTCTTTCAAGCCGAAGATATTAGCAAAATTATAATAAATACCAAAAAATAAGCCCTTAATGACCTTATTTTCACAAGATAGTATAGTAGCCCTCTTGATTATGCCCATTCTAACAAAAAAATAAGACAAAAACAGTTAGTTTATTTTAAAATCAACGAAATACCAGAATACCATAATACCAGATGTATTAATATCTACTATCTTTATTAAGATATTAATAACAGCGAACAAGAAACGATGATTCAGTGAAGTCATGGTAGGCTTTGGAAAAAAATTGCTTTTGACGTAATAGTATATACGTCAAATTGTTATTAGATCAACATTTTGATAGTCTTTTATCCTTTAATTGATTTTTCAAAATGTCAACAACTTCAACTACTTCAAATAATAAAGGCATTTTGAAAAAGCAATTAAAAGATAAAAAAACGCAAAGCCTACCATGACTTCACTGAATCATCGTTTCTTGTTCACTGTTATTAATATCTTAATTATTAAATCATAAACATCTGGTATTACGGTATTCTGGTATTTAGTCGATTTTAAAATAAACTAACTGTTTCTGTTTTATTTTTTTGTTAGAATGGGCATAATCAAGAGGGCTACTACTGATATCGTATTGTAAAAATAAGGTAATTAAGGGCTTATTTTTTGGTATTTATTAAAATTTTGCTAATATCTTCGGTTTGAAAGAAGATATCAAGATGCGGTTTTCGCTGACTTATTAAGCTTTTACTACTCTACTATCAGCTAAAATTACATATACTATCGTATTTAATTTTTTTCAAAAAACACGCCATGTTTGTTATATTGTATGAAAGCGCCCCCTAGCGTCTACGTTCAAAACCTTATTATTATTATTTTTATGGTATAATATAGAATAAGAAACGCACTTTTAAACGAGCCCTCGTTTAATGGATTCTGATTATCCAGAGTCCGGAGTTATTAACATTTAAATAAAGACCGATCCAACCTTCCCCCACCACTTTATTTTAGCAGATAGGGGAAAATGGTCCTAACAAAAAAAATCCAAAATTTACTGAAGATTATGAAGCGCTATTATTTATAGTACCCATTATCTCGGCAAAATTCTGTAAAAATTCTATTTTCTTATTTTCCATAGCAGTTGCGCCCCCTAGCGGCCGTTTTACAAACTTGAAAATAATTTCCAGCAATTTCTTATAGCCCCTTTAGTTATAAATATTTTTTTCCGTAAGTCCTACGGCTATTACTTTCCGAGATACAGCCGAGAGCTATTCTTAGTGGGACACCCTATACATACTTTAGGTTTATACTTAAACAAAATTCCCAAGTTGTTTATTCTAGGAGCTACAGATGCCCGGCGCACTATAGCCGGACCCTGTATAAGTTTTATTTTGCTATGTTTGCTATTAGTGAAGGTAAGTGAATTAAAAATAGTTAACAGAAATGGTATGAGTTATCTATCCTCAAAAAGTATAAAAGTAGCAAACGCTTAAGTAAGCTTAAAAAACGTAAAAAACGTATCGAACAGATTTTGTATATAAGTAGCCTTATATTTGGACATTATAAATCTGTGATCTGTTGCTGCTACTGACATGCACTTTTTGAGCTTTTTTTTCTTTTTTAAGATAACGCAATACACCCTGTATCTAGAAAACGAAGCAAGTTAGAACAAACGATTGTATGAACTATTTTTCTTATTTTTGGCTGGTAATTACGTCCTTAAAATCTGTGTACTCAATTTTGAATCAAAATGTTCTCCCAAAATGACCATTTTCGCAACACTGTGCGTATGATCGAAAAAAACGGCGTAAAAGAGCTGATAATGACAATCAATCACAATTTTGGCGAGGTCAATTTCTATACGTCGTTTACTAAAAATTGACACAAAACTTGTCAAATATTAACATTTATAGAAAGATTAATAAAGGATAGAGCGTTTCCGGACACACAAATCGATTTCCAAAAAAAATATTTTTTCTCCTATTTTAAACTACACAATTTAAACATAATTTGTATTCGATATAAAAATAAAGTACAACCTTCTTAAGGCCAACTGGTAGTAAACGCCATTAAAAATAAAGAAGAGTATAGGCCAAGTAAATAACATCTTGGCTCTTGACATTAGTCTAGACAGCCACATAACATAAACTAGGTAAAAATATTGTTAGAGTAAAATTTAAATATTCAACATACAAAGTTTGGTCTTAAAAGTACTCACCATTACAATAGCATCGGTATGGTTCACAAAGTGCCTTATAGTCCGTTATTCGACTACTCTCATCTAAGGAAAATATTTTAGTCGACTTCGGAGGTACTTGAACGATGACAAACTCTTTGGATGCATGACTCTGATGCTGATGCAAGCATACGTACTCCTTCAATAAGCCTCGGTAAAGACAATAATTGCAAGCATACTCGCATTGAGCGTGTCTGATATCAATGTGCATAGGTACGTGCTCCCAGGGAGTCTTAATGTCGCAATACACACAGGCAACCATACCGTCTCCATCGCCTCTGTGTATTTTTAAATGCCGTTCTAATAACGTACGTACTTTTGTGCTAAACATGCAGTAGAAATGAGGACACTTGTACAAATCAGCAGGCGTTTCTACGAACTTTTGCAAAGCCTTGCACGCTTTTCTCGGCCGAGATAATTCGCTAGCAGTCAATTTAGCTTCCTTCACTATAAGTTGATTCGAAGACGGTTTTTGTTTGAAAACGTTTGAAATCGAGGGAGACGAATAAGTCGTAGTGGATGGCACTACGGAAGTGGAAGGAGACGTTATAGGCGTCAGCGGAGGTACTGGCTTCAGTTGTGGCTGTTTTGTCCCAATAGCTTGTGGTTGTGTTGTCACGATGGGTTCAGTTACCACGAAGGGTTGTGTTGTCACAATGGGTTGCGTTGCCATGATGAGTTGTGTTGTCATAATGGGTTGCGTTGCCACAATGGGTTGTGTTGTGGGTTGCGTTACCACGATGGATTGTGGTATTACGATAGAACGTGGTTCTGTCCCAATGAATTGTGGCTGAGGTGGTGTGGTCTCAGGAGGACTGGAAGATGTGTCCGCCAAAGACATCACGTCGACAATTTTAAATGAAAACGGATTATCGTGTGCCAATTCTAAAGTCGCCATACTTTCGACAGGTTTATCAGGTTCCTTATCTTTTTCCACTTTTACAGATAACTTATCCCCACTCAATCTTCGCGTTCTTAGTAACATAGACTTCTCTTCAAGGAAGTCCGAATGTGCAAACACTAAGTGATCGAAGGTATTTTCCAGCAAGGTAGTGTCCTTAGTACTTTCCAGAACTATACCGCATTTGTCGCACAAGGTGGAGTCAAGAGATATGTCCTTATGACCAAATTTACAATGTAACTGAAAAACTAGGCGATCTTTCGTAACAACGTAACAATTGTTTACTAGACAAGAAAACACGACGCCAGCATGTTTTCTTGTTGCTTTTACAAACTGTCCAATAATTAAAGTAGGTGCTGTTGAATCTTCGAACGGTGAAAGTGGCGACGGGCTAGAATTTGAATCAGAACTATCTTGTTGAACAGCGGCTTCATTCACCTTTCCTTGTAATTTTTCGATTATATTAGAAAATAAGGCCATGCTTTTACCTTTAAACTGGATGTTGGCCTGAGGCAAAACGGGACTATCGTCTAAAACAGGTTTTTTACATGGAGTGGATCTTATTTCGCTGATCGTTTTCATAACCGGGATATTGACCTCTCCTAACTGTTGGGTGTTCATTTCAAATGCAACATAGCTTGGAACATCTATATATTCTGCCTTTACTTTGATCGGTTCGGTAATAGATTCAGACGAACTTTCGGGACTCTGCTCGCTATTAAGTCTATTACATAACTTATTAACAAAATCTAATTTTGACTCTCGAGATCCTATAGATTTGTTGAGCTCGTTCATCTTCCGCAAGCGCTCTTCGGTTAGTTTCGCATCTTCTTCCATAATATCGGTTTTACAGGTAAAAACGTTGAGGTCTGGTTCGATCGACTTGATTTTGTCTTCCTTCTTACTAGGGACCACAACATTTTTCTCTACGACGCTTTCTTTAGCCGGTGCGATAACGGACGGCTTCTGTGCAACTCTCTTTTCAGATTCAACAACAGTTGGCTTCTGAGCAACTGGAACTTCAGGTACAACAGCCGAAATCTGAACAACTGGCACTTCAGGTACGACAGTAGGCTTCTGAATTACAGGCACTTCCCCACTTTCCATCAACGACTTCAGTTTAGCAGTGGCTTTATCCTTAGCGGCTCTATTACTCCGACTTGATAGCGTTATAATTGTATCTAAATCTTCCGTACTGTCTTCAGGTATCAATTTGTCCAAACTCCTTCGCCTTTTTTTATTAATTGGTTCTCTTACAAAATCGTTAACAGCATTGGAAGGTGTTGATGCTTGAAGTACAGCTTCACTACTAGTGGTTACTTCTGGAGTAGGAGAAGGCTTTTGTATTCTCGTTTTCGACTTAGGGCCCGGTTTTCTTCTTACTGGAAGCGGCGCTTCTTGAGAAACATTGTTTATGGTTGCATTGGATGATTCTAAAACAAGAACCATAGTCTTTGACTTCGGACCAGGTTTCTTCTTGACTAAAACTGGCTCCTTATTGTCTATTACAGTCTTCTCTACATCTGGCGTTATCAAATCTTTTAAATTGGTTTCCAGATCTTCATCTACTTTATCTGACACTTCATCTGGACGGGTCTTAGATTTAGGTCCAGGTTTCCTACGACGTTTAGTAGGGGTTTGTTCAACTAATTTTGGTACTGGGGAAGGTTCTTCAGGTAATTCTTTATTTTTATTTATATTCAAAGTTTCTATATTAGGATCTAGCACTTCTGACATATTTATCTTGAAAATAATCGGTTTATCGCCAAGATGAAAAATATTAACGTGTTCTTGCACATTTTTTTGGTTCAACTGCAAATAATTACATTCACCGCAAAGATAACCAAAAACAATTGTAGACTTATAATTTGTTCTAGATACTTGCTTTTCTTGACCCTCGTGTATAGTACGACAATGGGCAGCTAAAGCCTTTCCGTTACCACAAGTAAAACCACAAGCGTCACATCGATGGCGATATTCACCCGTATGAAGTGTAACGTGTTCGTAAAAGGCTATTGGTTTAGTATTTGTGGAATACCCACAAATCCTACAAGAATAGTCATAATTCAGGCACCTATTTTTGTCCTCAATAATATTTTCGTATATTTTAGAATTCATACTATAATCATTGATGGCGTTAACGGCTTGCCGGGGGGACATGCGTGAACAGAAAACTTCCGATTCGGGATGCTCCTTAACATAGTGGTTTGTTAAAAGATGGCCGCTAAAATCACACAATTTACAGATGAGTTTTGTCTTGTCCGTATAATCCAAATAATACGACTTGTCAGGTTCAACGACATCCAGTTTAGATGCAATTTTTTCTTGGCTCTTCTTTCTTTTAAGTTTAGGAATAATCCCCGAGGCCCATTGACGCCCTCTTCGAATTTTTCGAGGACCTTTCATCCGAGAAGGCGTTTCATCAGACTGAGATTTATCATCATCGTCGCTGCCAAGCTCTTCAGTCTCATTTCTAAGCGGTTCATTATCGCCCTTATCGCTATCAATATCGGTCTCTGCATAGCTGGTTTTTCGGGCTTGATTTCTTAACAATCTGGTAGTTGGACGCATTATATCATCAGGCATTTTTTGTATTACTATCCGAACAGCCTTCGCGCCACTTTCTATCTCCTCTTTGGCAAGTTTATGTTTGGGTTTCGGTCCAGGTTTCTTACGTATCTTTTTATTGTCGGGAGATTCTAAAGCATTAGGATCGCTTTTTAAAATACGACACATTCTCTTCCCAGTTGCAGTAACTACGCCATCTCTAATAAACATATCTTGAATATCGGCGTGAAGCAACTCTAACTCCGATTTAGGTTTCTTCTTTGTTTTTGGCACGAGATTGCGTTTTCTGCTTTTGATCCTCTCTCCAACTGATTCTTGAATTGGTTCCGCTATGTTTTTTGTTACCAACGGTTCCTGTCCGTCAGACGCACTTTTATCATCTACGGTACTCTCAGCAACTGCTTCTTGTTCTGTATTAGATATTTCTGGAAGGTCTTCTGTCGTTGACCCTACTTCATTACTCTGTTTAACTGCTTCCGCTTCTTTTTCCTCTTCGCTTTCTTCCTCTGTATTTTCCTCAACATGTATAATTTTTCTAATTTTATTAATTTCCTTTTCGTCAAAACTGTCGGAAAAGGTTTCTATAAGTGAGAACAGAGCAGATTTCTTATCCTTCTTATTTTTGCTCTTCAGGAGATTTTCAAAAAAGTGAGCCAAAATATTTTGTTCTGACGATTCCTCAGGTTTTGCCACGTCACTTTTATTTTCTTTGTTTGGCTCGGGAGAAATTTCTGCTTGTGTTGACGATGGTTCTTCTATAACTGACACATCATTTTTATCAGACTCCTCAACGTCGTTTGTTTGATATCGATCATATTCGCTAATAAATTCATCGTCATCTGGGGATGCCCAAGATAATCCTTGATCATCGCTCGGTTCTGACTTGATACAAACAACGACTCTAGATAAATCAATTTGCTGGAGCATGTTTTGTTTGTTTTCTTCTACAGTAGGTAATACATTTAAATCTGGTTTAGATGATTCAGATGATACATTTAATTCTGGTTTAGGTGAGTCAGGTAATAAAATTAAATCTGATTTTGATGATTCAGGTATCTCATTTAAGTCTGATTTAGATGATGTGGGCTGGATGGGGACGCTAGATTCTTCTAGTGTGTCTTCTCCGTCACTTACATCATTAGTTTCGCTTTCAACTTTTGAAACTGCTTCATTTTCTTCGCCAGAACTATCATCATTTTTAGTATTTGATGGTTTAATATCTTCTGGTTTTCGAGACTTTTTCGGTATTTTAAAATGCTGTACTCCATAACCCCTTCCAGTCTTTCCCTTTTCACTAACGTACAAACTATCTAAAGGAGAGACAAACGATTCTTCTTCAGTCTTTTCGAGTTTGAAATGAGGCTTAACCTTGGCGGTATTTGAATACATCTTATCAAATTTACTGTTATAAGTTTCCCTAGTCGTCGATTTCGAGGTAGTGCCATTCCCATCATGTTTACTCCTGTCCCGTAATTTGGATAATCGAGGATCTCTACTAATCACATCTTTGGATAATCTGGGATCTTTACTTTCTGCTAAAACTAAATTATTTGCTTCCTTAGCCGCTAATCTGGGATCTTTGGTTTCTTTCGGGTTTTCTTGATTTGCACGCGCTTCCCTCTCCTTCATTTCCTTGTACTCTTTATAACTTCTAGGATCACCGGGACGCACGCCTCCCCACTGCTGATGATAATGATCGTTCCATTGGCGCTCAGAATAATTATTTTGCTCAGGCATCTGATTCTGTCTAAAGTAATTTCCTCCCCAGTCAGGTTGATTGTATGAATTAGTACTCGGAGGTATAAATCTTTGGTTTACACCAAATCGATTATCTCTCGAATGATGAGGTGGTTCGAACTCTAGCCTACTATGAGGTTCAAACTCCATTCTACGATTGTCAAATTCGAAATCTACACGAACTGGGGCATATTCTGGAGGCTCAAAATTTAAGCCCCGGGAAAAAACAGGCTCAGAAACGTCAGGTATTTGGTGAATTTGCGGATTTCGCCATGCAGGCTCAGAAATGTCAGGTGTTTGGTGAATTTGCGGATTTCGCCATGTAGGCTCAGAAACGTCAGGTGTTTGGTGAATTTGCGGATTTCGCCATGTAGGCTCAGAAACGTCAGGTGTTTGGTGAATTTGCGGATTTCGCCAGGCAGGCTCAGAAACGTCAGGTGTTTGGTGAATTTGCGGATTTCGCCATGCAGGCTCAGAAACGTTAGGTGTTTGGAGTATTGGAGGATTCCGCAAAGAAGCGTTAAAAAGGGGGGTCGGCCTAGATTGAGGCGTTTGAAATATATTCTGACAATTTGGTGTCAAAGGATTAAGAAGAGGAGGCGATAACAGTGTTGGTTCTGGAAGAATTGTTAATGGAATTGTAGATGCACTAGCTACAGTTTGTAAGTGTACAGGTGAAGGCGTACTAGCTAGAATTTGTGGGTGTAGAGGTGTAGCCGTACTAGTTAAATTTTGTAAGTGTACAGGTGAAGATGTACACGGTACAGGTGAAGGCGCACACAGTACAGCTGAAGGTGTTATAGTTTCACTTAACATGCCAGGTGTAACTATTTCGGAGACAGACTTATTGATAAAATTTTCTAGGGCACGTGGCAATAAACTTGGAACTTCAAAAGGCATCGCCACATTTGCTTTCATATTTTTTTCAATTACTTCTGCCACTTTCTTCTCAACATCAACGGCCTCTGCTTCTACCTGTTTCTGTCTGGGTTTAGGATTGTACTTATCTGCAAGTCTTTTATATACTATTTCTGGTTTTGGAGTATGCGACTTCTCTATATCAGAGGATTTTCTCTCAGAGTCTTCACATTTCTTTAAAAAAATGCTTTCAGTGACATTTTCAACCGCACTTTCTTTTTTGTTGTCAGAAACATCAGAAGACCTCCTATCTGCTTTCTTTGGATTTTTCTTTTCTCCAATAAGTTTCTCGTCAATGCTGGATAATGCACTTCCAAAAATGCTGTCAGGTTCTTTTAAAACCTTTTGTATAAGTTTTTTATGATGTTTGTCACTTTTAGAACTCGAAGATTTAGAACTCGAAGAACTTGAGTTCTTAGAAGGACTTTTACTTTCTTTAGAGGTCTTACTCTCTTTATGACTCTTACTCCCTTTATGGCTCTTACCCTCTTTATGGCTTTTACTTTCTTTAGAACTTTTACTTTCTTTATGTTTTTTACTCTCTTTATGGCTCTTACTTTCTTTAGAACTTCTACTTTCTTTAAGAGTTTTTTCTTGTTCTTCAAGTGGTGTCATCGTAGAATTTACATTTTCTACGCGAATTTGTACCTCCAGCTGTTTTTTATATTCTTGCAGTTCGTTTACAGAAGCATGAGTTAAATAACTGTCGGTAATTTTTTGATGAACATCATCTTCTAAAGTTTTCAAATCATCTAAACTAATAGGTGGTTTTGACATATCAGGCAATATTGGATTTGCAACTTTGATAGGATTATTAATAACGACGTTGCTATAGACATCTATTTTTGGTAAGTAAGATTTACTCTGAATAACGACAGAAGGTCTACAAAAAAAAGAAATTATTATTATTATTAGTTTGTAATCTGATTTAACAGCAACTTACTGAGTAGATGATATTTTTTCAGTGGGAATAGTCACTGGTTCAGTTCGTAATAGTGGAGAATTGGGGGGTGGACTTGGACTAGCCGGGGTAAAACTGGTGCTTTCAATTTCAGGCATTACGTTATTTTCTGTCGATAAAGACGGGGAAGAAAGTGAATATTTCATTCTTAACTGGGGATTCTGTAAATTACACTCTTTAAAAACATATATTTCAAATCTGAAACAAGTACAAACCACTTTGAAGTAGATATTCCTTAGAACGTCCTCACATCTTTTGAGAGTCTCCACTTTAAGTCTAAAAATAAGAAAATAACATATTACATGACTAGTCAAGTTAAATTAAGCAACTTACTTATTCTTGGAATTTGTGATCATGTCATGCAATGACTGCATTTTATTCAACTGCGCCTCCCTATTGCCCTTAGCTTTCAATTCAGTCATCATATTAATTAAAAAAGGAATATATTTCCGAAGAGATTCTAGTTTCCCTTCGTAGTCGTCCTGGTCATCCATGTTAAATGGTTTCTGCGAAAAATACATTTACGTCATACATCAAAACAGCTATGCAAGTTTACATTTGTTTTATATATTATTAATAATCTAGCATAAATACTAGCGGAACTGAATCTTGACCTTTTGCTATTTCTTATATTAATACTATATTAAGTCCATTATTATTAATAATAATAATAAAAGTAATACAATAAATGTCTTTATTGTAAAGTGGCACACATTGAAATGCAAATATATATATAATAAAAAACAATAAAAATTACAAATCCAACAAAAAAAAATTAAATAAAATAAATATAAAACAAAACTAAATTTTAACCTTACATAAAATTTCGTGTATATGTTACCGTTAAGGTCCGAAATAAAGTTAATATCTAAATTAACCGGTTAATCTCGAGAATATAATAAAACAAAACAACCAAACCCAAACATTAACGTGTTAATGTCGACATTAAGTGATATTAACTCATTTCGGACTTTAACCGTAACATATACAAGGAGTATCGGAAACGTGCGTTACTTTATTTCCAGATATCCACCAATAGCCACAATATATCACAAAATTGAATACCACAACTCACTCCAGAATTGAAAAGTAAGAAAAAATCATTCGGAGTATTTAGCAGTAAACAATTAAAATATTAGCACTTATTTAAGAAACCCTGTACAGTACGTCTGCTGGATCTGTGTCTACGAAAGGAATGCGGACAAAAAACATTTAAATAAACAGCAATACATTTTATACGTCGATTTGACGAGTACGTCACCGCAAATCGCTCCGCCCACTCATTTTCTTGGCTACTTGTTAAATTTGTCGAATTTTTATTGATGGGACGCGTCGTCTAATTTTTTTACAAAAATTATCGAGAGAATATCGTTTCCCCTCGCACGGATACCCCGTAGCTACAGAACGGACAGACAGACGTACTGTAAGTACAGATTTAATTTAACATAAAACATCAACTTTCAGTAGGTAGCTATAGTCGGTCCAACGAGAGAGTACATGACAGTAACATTTTTTCGATGTCGTCTGTCGAAAACTTCCCTGACTTATTGGACACACTATAAAAGCAGCACGTGATAAAAAAAAAACGGCGTCAAAGATGGCTCGGAAATGAATATCACTGCAATTTTTTCTTGTAAAAGTACATAGGGAATGTCATACATCGTCATTTCCAAACCAACTAGACTCCTTTTTTTCGATTATGCGGTATTATAACTAAAACATTTTCCCATAACAAACAATTACCTAATAAAATCATTTATATGAAAATAAATATTCCAAAATTGTAATGAATTTAAATTTGAAATTTAAAAAAATAAACTAAACTATAAATCTTAAACGAAAAACGTATCAAGTCTTCACGGCTGGTGTCTTTTTCTTTTTCGACTTCGATATTATTTACATGCTGGGTTGCCATATTTGCACTTGCAGTTGAGTTTCGAATATAGTTTACATACTGGGTTACCACTCTTCTACTTTTCCTCGTTGAAAGTTGAGTTGTCTCCATGTGAGGTATAAATGTGGACGAAATGCCAAATTTCAATCTCAATATATCCCACTGGCAAGCGAAGCCTTGAGTCGGTGTTTACACGTTTAGGGATGAATCGCTATAGCGATCTAGTAAGTCGAAGAGAGCATAAATACGAAGTATTTATTTCATAACCACTTAATCCGACGCTAGATATCACGCGCTTGGGAAAATACTTGCTCTTCTTTCATTAGTACATCTTTTTTACTGAGCATATTGACCGTACCCTTCGTACACACGAAAACCGGCACCCAAGAGCAGAAATACCAACCCGGTATAATATCCCTCAATATGGAAAACTTTCGACCGTAAGTGAACACCGAATATAAATAACAGAAATAAATATTACCGAATAAAAACGACATAGAATTGTTACCATGCCATGCATTCTTACACCCAACAGTCTACAAATATATTGGAAGTAATGTCACATATAGACTCACTTTGTTTCAAAGAATCTATTGATTGGTATAGTTTATCTGAAATCACTTGGAATAGATCTGGACTCTTAATTTCGGCACTCTCTTTGTCGGTGCTTTTTTCGGCATCGTCAGGACTAAGGTTTAAGAGTCTCACTACTTCCAATTGACTTCGGAAATAATAAACATTAAATGTATATTTATAAAAAAATAAATTTAATTTTTTTATAAATCAACAGTAACAATAAAGCAGGACAACAGTAAACAACTAATATAGAAATTTCGCTGGGAATGTAAAAACATACCGTGAATTTGGAATGTTTCTACAAAAATAGATAAAAAAGAAAAGTGTTATCAACCAAACATAACACAAAAACAACATACCAGAAGTATACAGATATTACAGTACAGTCAAATACCATCATATCCAACATGTTGCTCAACATGTTGCTCATCACCTCTATAATATATGCAATTTCGTATTTATTATCAACAAGGGAAAACCAAACTGCTTTATAATAAACTGATAAAAAAATTCAATACACGTACGAGTTGAAATAACGGCTGGTATCGACGATTGTAACCAAAATTTAATATTTTGTGTTGTACTCTAAACTTGTATTGGATCTAAATCAACACAGATTTCATAAATTTGTTTAAACTGGTTTTCAAAAATGCTAAAAAACTTTTAAACTCTCACAGCATCTGGTTAATTCCCTTAAGTACTTTGGAATTTATAACACACCACGAACAACTTATTCGACATACATAGGAACAAACTGAAGATATTCCCTTTCAAAACGAAAATAATTATTAGTACTCAAGAAAACAAAAATTTAAAAAAATATATACATAAACTTTCCTGAAAACAAAACGTTAATGATCAATCTGGCAACGTCGGCTATTGTCAGCAGAGCTGTCAATTTTAGATGCGTTCAATTTCAAATTAAATCAACTTTTATACACATAACTTAAAAAAATACGTGATAAAAAATAAATATCAATTTGTACACTTTTCACTACATAATTTGCTTATAAATTAAACTCCCAAAGCTGATGTTTAAGGGAAGCGCACATTGATCCGCACCAAAGACCCGCACGTATCGGGTCTTCCGAACAAAAATATAATTTGTGTTATTTCAATGAAAGTGCTCCCATTAGCAAGGGTATATAAACTTTATTACAATGGTGTATAAACTTTATTACAATGGTAAGCAAGAAAGAGCCAGGAGCCGTTTCATAAGTAAATAAAGAGTCCACTCCACCTTTTTAGCGTTTTCTTATTGAATTTGGTAATTATTTTGTTGATACTATATGTACTTGATATGTGCTATACGTCGATACTAGTTTTGTACCTTTTGTTAACATTTTAATACGTTTTTTCGTAATTAATTAGTATGATACCACTGTCTACACCATAGGTGTAGTCAAAACATATATCAAAAATATAAATATCCCTTCAAGCAGCTAAGTTAAAAAAAAACATATGGCCACGGCACTGTTTGGTGCCATGGTAACAATTTGGTCTCGGGTGTTATGTGTCCTTGTATTCTTTAGTCACTGAGTCGAACGTTGTAATGTAACGCTTGTCCGCAGCTCGCGACAAGCGCGAGCGTTTCGAACGCACGGCTCGCGTTACTCCTGTATTTTTTCAGCCTTTAAAAGTGTCGACTCTAAGTCTCAGTTCGCAGATTATTTCCCGGTACTGACTAGCAAATGTTCGTTTTGTAAAGGTGCATAGAGACCTGGCGAGATGAGCGCGAGACAAGAGCGAGACGATAGCGAGATGAGCGCGAGGCTGATTCAATCAATTTTGAGAGACGTCTGCCACAAGCCAAGCAAACTATGTATAGCAGGCACTGATATCTCGTAGTTGAGCCAGCCTACCACAAAGACGTCCAGAGTGTGCTGTGTTATTTGATCGGCCGTCGAAAGACAGGGGAAGGACAGCAACGAGACTCCGTGGGTTGCCTCGCGAGACCCGTCCACACTTAGCAAATTTGGAATGTCTCGCGCTCGTCTCGTCAGATCTGTACGCACCTTAACACGTCACATTACAACGTTTGGCTCAAGTCCATCTCTACCTTTACCTGTATTGTATGAAGTTACACGAAATTACGACCATCGTACGCGGTTAGCAGAATCAAACTAGCCGAAGAGAAGGTGAGAAACACGCATTCTTATTCGGTATTCAATTGCAATTGAAAATGGATGAAGAAGTATTATTATTAAATCTGAAAATAAAGTATAGAATTTTCCTAAAGTCTCTTTCAAATTATGTGAACCTAGCTTATTTCTCGTATTTCCTATTCTTCTACTAGCAAGGAGCTTACAATTATTTCTGTTTCGTTGTTACTCATTATAGACAAATATTAAAAACACACGCTTATCACAGCCCACAAGGCCCTGCAAGCGAATGCTGAGAAATTCATGAATACGGGTGAAGTGTGCGCAACAAGAAAAAAAACGATTCATGCGGTGTGTGCAATTTCTCCTTATATACCCGATGTTGTGTTATTACAGCTACCTTCAATTATTATCAGTTCGACAACATGCACTTGTTGTCAATAACATACACAGTACACATTTTGTGTTTCTTAAATTATTAATTTTGTAGTCCTTTATAATAATTTCAAACACTTGATTGTGGATTCAATTTCTTCTTTATTTTATGTGAGTTACCAACCATTCATCCACTTTTTTAATAATTAAGAAAGTACTAATTACCCAGTTCTGTATATAAAGTTTCCTTTCATCTGTCTCTCGACATAAAAAAACAATTATTTTAGAAATAAGAGTAAATATAAATGTAATAGAAACAACTAATTACAACTAAACATAAAAGGTACAAAAAACAATTAAAAAGCATAAATAATAATAATTAACATGGAAATAAAATGTATACTATAGACTCTAGACCACTAGTAATACTATAGACTTTAGACCAGAAATCAAGTTCCAGAAAAGAGGAAAAGCCCACACATGTATATTATAATGGAGTAATTGGCCGATTAGTTCCGAATAGAAGTATTAAATTATAAAGCGTAAAATAATCCTTGTCTTCTATCAGAAAGAACGATAAATAAAAAGTTACCTTATTTGAATCGATAAAAAACTATTTCTTTTTTTCGTTAATCTAAAACAAATTTAAAAATATAGCAAACCAGGTAAATATACACATATTTGCACGCGTATCCGCAAACAGAATTAGACCCAAAATACACGAGGCGTCGCTGCGCAGCGTCTGTACAGCCGACGTTGAACTTCAATGTTACCAAACACACGGTACCCTGCCCTGCGCAAGCGGTTACGATCTAAGTCGCGACGCCTATAAACCGCCTCGTGTGTTTTGGCTCTTACTCGATATACAACATATATTTGTCAACATCGCATTAGAAGTGGCAACATGACAACATCTGCGGTTATAATTATAATGCGTAACTACATATTTTTTGATTACAGGCATTATAATTATGATATCAATTTTGTATTAACTAAAGCATGAGGAAGTTTTTTGTGCTATTTAAATGAACAATCTAGTTTTTTTTCATTTAAATAAACATTAATTTATAATCAAATAAACAAAAATGTAGACTACAACGGTAAACAACACATCATCATGAAATGAGTACACCTGAAGTATCTTTGGCCTATGGACTATGTTTAATTTACTTAATGCAAGACGAATAAAAATTTTAACTTACAGCAAAACCACATATACTTCATCACCATATTAGAAAAGCGAGTGCACTATTTCAACTATGTAATACGAATATAAGAGCCACCGTAAATTGCCACGTGCACTAAATGCCAGATCTGAAACTTACACTACTATATACAGCTGGAATTCAAACCGAACATTTAAGACAAACTATCATAATAAGGCATTTATATAACATACGCCCCATTAAATACTCATCAACTAAAAGTAAAACTACTAAAACCTCGATTTTTTTGTTATAAACAGCAACGACTTCTAAATTCCAAAGACTACTACAGAAAAATTAACCAGAAACGTCAACGGACCAACACGAGCCATGCCGAAGCGTCAAATCGGGTTTTGACATTTAGATTCACGGGTATTTGAGACACTCTCATACACAGATATTAGTTATCTGTTCGGTAAAACGACAGGAATTCACTATACATACGTATTGATATTTACATGATATAGAATTACCTGTGACCTGTGACGAAGTATAAAGTGTAACTCAAGTCAATCAAACATCAAAAAATTGTAGAATGATTACGAAATAAAAATTGGATGTACCTACCCGCTTGCTAAGGTTATATTTTCTTTACGCTTGCGCTCACAGCTCTAATTTCATTATGTATCATTTATTCTAGGACTCACAAATAAACTCCAGCCAGGTATTCAATTTGTTCACTAGTTTTAAATCGCCAAACTATTACCACTTCATGATATAAACGAGTAAAAATAATATATAACTTTCAGCAAACTGCAAACTACGACAACACTATTGAAACGACAACACTGCCTCACCGATAAACGAATGCTCGAAGAGACGCCAGACGCCATTGCTGGCTGTTACTGGCAGATTATCTTACACGTCAGGACTCTACGAAGGTCCATACCTTTCTTCACTGCGATCTTACCTTAATCTATATTCGTAAAAGAATGGAATCTGGTCGTTAACAACTGAATACTGACAATCTAATAAGTTCTAGTTCTAGAAATCCGCCATAACGATTGGAATTTCTTTCCTTCAGTACGAACAACATCGTTTCATAAAGACAACTGCACACTGCACGGAAGAGAAAAAGGCGGTAAACGTCAACGAACAAATACGAAAAGGACCGAAGCGAGTCAGCCCAGCATTCGGAAAATTCAGTTCCCCAGTCCCGCGCCCAGCGCCCAGCTTCAGTTCATTTTCGGCCATGATAGTTGCAAGTATGAGGGGAGTCGGTACGTTCAACGATCGTCGATATGTTTAAATTGGACAGTGTTGGTGTTTAGTGACCGACCAAGGACTGATATTGTTTTATTTCGTTTCAACATTGTGTTTAAGGAACTTTAATTATTTTGTTAATAAATGTGCTCGTCGTGTATCTAGTTTTTTCGACGACAATGATTCACGAATGACTAAGATGACATTTTAAGTACATTGTTCGGTTTGAGTAAAATAATTCCTCGGAATAATCGTACAAAACAGCCTCTATAAACGATTTTAACATTGTTTCACGACTATAAAGTTCCTACGTAAAAAACTCGATTACCAATTAAATGAAAATAACACTACGGACTATTTTAAGTGAATAAAACTTCCAACAGATTTAGATTGTTTTATTTCTGAATAACTATATTATCTAAGCAGAGAATAAATATGTTTCCACCAGTACACCGAAAATAAATAATAGAAAATAGTAATTTACTATTCTATCAAAATGTGAAAATAATACGAATGTTATCGCTAGCTAGGCTTGAAATTCTCCACTGCAAGGCGTATTGATCGGATGGAGGTCACGCCAAGCGCATGGCAGCAGTATATTAATAAACCAATTATTGAGGTCGACAAAATTTTCATACAGGTTCCAAAACGTAGAGAAAAGTGGACGGGAATGTTTTACAAGTTTATAATACTGCGGAATTACCGTGTTAAATCGTATATTTATATAACGATATTTTCGCATATAGGTACTACGGACGCATGAGTATGGTAATTTAACAATCAAATTAACAATAATTATCTATAGCAACGTGTAAACAGAATATAAAAAATCGAGGATGGCTTCAAAGTAATCATCGATGTCATCATAACAACTCCGACTGAATTATTTAGATTTATCAGTAGTACAATCTATATACACACGTGATAAGTTATATTATCCTTTGTGCGTGTCTAATAAACGTATGTATGTTCATAAATAGCCTTAAACCGCAGTACGTATTTCACTCTGTTATCTAGTGAAGTCTTCCTCACTAAATTAGTGGCAAAAACAATACACAGAAGACGGTGTAGGTAAAATTAATTTTAAATGAGACATTGTACCTTGGTATGTAAGTACATAAGTAAATAGGATACATCTAGATAATGGTTTTTAGGTGAAAATGCGAAAAAGTATATAGTAATGCTTGCTGAAAATAATACGTAAAAATAGTGTTTTTTACGACATAGTTCAGGCGGTTTTAAAGGTAGGTTGGTCCTTAGGGTAGGTCTAGTTAAATTTTACATTCCAGGTCGATATTTTATGGGAGGGGTACCTATAATAAATCAAATAGCAGCAGTAATGTAAGAGGCACGTCTGGACTAATAATAATAAGTGTTTCCTCTTTCGTTCTCAAAAGTATTTTAGATTTTGACAGCAAAACATACATTCTCTGAAGATTTTTAAGTAAGTTTTATTATTGGGCTGCTAGGATATGAAGAAAATTCCGGAAAAAATATTTTTAAGCAGTACTAACCAATATTGTGCAATAAATTTAAATCAGTTTATTTTTTACAAAAATAATCTTGGTAGCAGTAAGGATACACAAAATTCCAAATATTCATGGATCTGCATAAAAAGAAAAAGTGAAATAAAGTACCAGTTTTCAGAAAATATTTAAATATAGGCGTTAAAATTGAAATTTTTTTGATCTTTGTTTTTATACTTACTTAATTTTTTTTCATATTCATTTAAAGAAAGGCAGACTCTCTGTCTCGTGTACTTGGCAAGGGTCCGGCAATAATGCGCGTAGCTTCTATAATAAATAACTTAGAAACTTTGTATAGATGACCGATACACTAGTGCCGGACCTTGAATACCAATCACATTGTTTGCCAAGTACACGAGTCGTCTGAGTGCGTCATAAGATGCATTTTTTCTGCAGGTACTTTCCATACAAAGAGCAAATGTTTCCATACTGTATTTATGATATTCAAGGGATTGTATGCATACAGTGTGCCACATCAAAAGAAACTTTTCGGTTTTTTGGAACATTTTCCTAATCAATTTTAGATTTTCTATGGGTTCTTTTTTGTCCTTTGGTATTTAATGTTGTGTACAGGGTGTGATGTGACAAAATTATGAACAATCATGCTTCAGTGCAACAAGTTTCTTCGGTAAAAAATGTCTGTATATCTCTGTGACGAATTTATCTTTTCAAAAAAGTCCTATGGAAAAAATTGCCACATGCATTGTAAGAATATCTACCAAATTAAATAATTATTTTTTGTAAAAACTGCTGCGTTAATCCAACGGGGACCTTGCAACTTGTCAGCAGTGATTTACTAATAAGCAAATTTGCCTAACAGACAAAACAATGCTTAACGTTTCGAGAAGTATATCTCTTCCCGTCGTCAGCAGAAAAAAACAAACAATAAAGAAAAAAAACCATTTAAAATATCTAAATGTAACTATTCGAGAATACTTTAGTTTTTTTTAAACAGATACGTCTACAAAAAATCGTTGACGTTCTGCTTAATTAAGTTAATTAATGACGACGGAAAGAGATATACCTACTTCCCGAAACGTTAAGCATTTTTTTGTCCGTTAGGCAAATTTGTTTATTAGTAAACCACTGCTGACAATTAGTTGTTGTATTAAAGCAGCAGTGTTTACAAAAAAGAATAACTATTTTATTTTGTAGATTTTACAGCGCTTTCAGATGGAGAGGACCACAACTTCGAGCAATTACCTTGAGTTTATGTTTATAGTTCTGCCATTGGGGATCAAGAAGGGGCCTGCTTGGAAAAAAGTCCGGAAGTTTTGAAACTTTGCAGGTTTATAGGTTTTGGGGTCCCTAACTAAAATCCATAAAATTCACATTCCCAGACTTGTCGCCGGCGCCGCCATCTTGCCAAGATGGCGCCCAAAATCGGTATTTTGTGAATATCTCGAAAACTATGCGTTTTTTCGCGAAAATTTGATGAGAGCAAAATTAAAGAGAATAAAATTTCCTATAAAAAAGGTTTTATGAAAATTTTCGATAAAGTCAACCATTTAGGCACAAAATCCCTGAAAATTTTACAATTTTGCGTAAAATATGATATATTATGTATAGTCGATTTTCCGAAATCAAATGTCGATTAGGGTTCACTAAAACTAGTTTTAGTTTAGTTTCTTCAATTTTGTCATAAAACAGTGGCGTATCATTAATTCGCTCATTAATTTATGAATAATTAATTGTCGTGCTGGACAGCATTCATTGCGAACTTACCACCAGGTTCAGCATTGGTCTGGTTGTACCAAAGATGCCGAAGAATGGGGTTGGAAGAAAACAAAAACAGGCATTACTCCAGTCACAACGCTGAAAGATCCAGCTCCAAAATCCCTGTTGGCATTTTAAACCCGGAAATGCAAAACCAACAACTATGGTAAAGCCTGGGGATACAGAAAAGCAGGATTAAAATATTCAATGATTTGTGCATACTGCAATGGGAAATCCTGTGACAACGTCACTGAAGTGTCACTCGACGAATCCGATGAAGAGGAGTTGGACTTGCCTGTAGATATCCCTCTGGCGGCTGAAGATGAAGAGTTGGACGTATTGAGAGACCACCTTGATGAGCCCAGCACAGCAGACACGATCGACTTCAATGAGCCCGATCCCTCGGGCTTGTGCAGATAAGTTAAAGTTTTTAGTTTATCTAGTGGAGTAGACCTCCAGGGAGACGACGTTAAAATAAACGCGCCATATACTTTACCTCTTGTGTGGTGTGGAAACAAGTACACATTTTCTATAATTAAAATTAATTATTCATAAATTAATGAGCGAATTAATGATACGCCACTGTCTTACGACAAAATTGAAGAAACTAAACTAAAACTAGTTTTAGTGAACCCTAATCGACATTTGATTTCGGAAAATGGACTATACATAATATATCATATTTTACGCAAAATTGTAAAATTTCCAGGGATTTTGTGCCTAAACGGTTGACATCGAAAATTTTCGTGAAACCTTTTTTATAGGAAATTTTATTCTCTTTAATTTTGCTCTCCTCAAATTTTTGCGAAAAACGCATAGTTTTCGAGATAGTCACAAAATACCGATTTTGGGCGCCATCTTAGCAAGATGGCGGCGCCGGCGGCAAGTCTGGAAATGTGCATTTTATGGATTTTAGTTAGAGACCCCAAAACCTATAAACCTGCAAAGTTGCAAAACTTCCGGACTTTTTTCCAAGCAAAAATCCCCAATGACTGAACTATTATATGAACAATTTCACATGGGTTGCGTATGCTCCCATGCTGAAAGCGCTGTAACAGCGTTTCCAGATGGAGCGGACCGCGACGTAACGGCCGCACCTTTGAGCAAGTACCATGAGTTTATATGAACAATTTTACATGATCGCGTGTTCTCCGTCCGACGGCTATCTTGAAAAAACACGACTATAACACGACGGACGGTCCGTCGCGGTTAGGTTAGGTTATGGAAAAATTGAGAACCACGAGCATCAACAGTTTTAGACTAGTGATTTTTATACTGAAACTTAAAAAAAAATGTTATCAATCTATTCCCATATTTTTAAATTTCTAATTGAACTTGCCCGTAGTATGCTTATAGTAATATAAGGGTATTATTATAGATTTCATAAATTACAGAAATTTACTCATTTATATTGTTCCAAATTCATCCTGTTTTATAGAATTCTTTAATTTAAGTGATGCGAAGTTAGATATACAGTATACAGTACTCGACCATCTAAAAATATGATTTGTACAAAGTAAAAATGGCAATTTTAAAAATAAATCTCTATACTGATATTTTATTGTATTTTGTCATTCCCTCTACACATAATAAATATTTATTATTTCAACTTTGTTTCAGTTCTACCGCTCCTAATTTTATGCTTATTATAATTTATTTTATGCCTTTTTTTCACACAATAATTTTTAGATTTTGATATTTTTTTGTTTTGTTTTTCAAGTATTATTCTTTCTATTTGTTTTGTTTCTTTAAAATCTATATTTATTTTGTATCTATCATTATCTTGTAATACATAAAATAAAAATGTAATAACAAAGTAAAATCCTATTTACCTAAATGTTACATGAGATCAAATATTTCCATAGAGTTAAAAAATGCTATTTCACTGAAGTTAATGTTTACATTTGAAATTAAATTTATAAATATATCCTCTGATTTTTAAATAGCCTCACCAGAAGATGTGATGATAAAAACTTTGTGTTTGTGGCGGCTCAGGCGCGTAGCGGGCCAAGTCTACCACAGGCTAAATCCGCAGAATTGATCTGCCAGATTAGATTGGTCTAAAAGTCGAACGAAGGATAAAGTCGACGGACTTTTAACGCTCTTTCTAGCGGCAGTTTTTATTCCGATAAACATTTATCTATATAAGAACTGCTATGAAACGTCGAATTTTGTCTTAAGCTTCATTCAGAACCTCCCAATTAGTGGTTCCAATTACACTTTATACTTTTTAGTTTACGATCATTCACAATGTCTAAAAAACACAATTAAAATTAATAAAATATCCTAGCAACAGGTTGCGGTAATCTGTTGTATCCATAGTGAAAGCATAATATGTAGCTTATAAAACAATAAACTGATTTGATTTTGATTTTGATTTCTAACCAAAATTTTTCTTGACGGGTGATAATCAAAGGCCAAAATGACATTCCTCGCAAATTTTGAAGTATAATTAGTGGAAAAGTCATAAGTTCGTTAACTTTTTCCACTAATTGAAAATTACTACCACTAATTATGACGTTCTGAATGCTTACATTAAAAGTAGGTGAACACACTTCTACGACTAATTGAAACTACTAATTTATTGCACTGATTTCGAGGTTCTGAATGAAGCTTTAATTAAGAATAATTTAATCGGGCAAAGATCTAATCGGCACGCAAACCAAAATACCAGTTTTGGTACGTGACAGGCCTCTAGTCGTCCGCGGACTAGTCGTCCGCGGACTAAATCTGCAATTCAAATCTTCTATGTATGGGAAACTAATAACATTCAAGGTGTACCAGAAATAAGAATATGAAATGGTACCTCAAGAGTATTGACAGTAGTGACCAGACTACTACTCGCTGACGATTATTTGACACGCATCAGAAGATGGTTACGCAAGGCGTTTTCTTTCATGAGCTTTTCCGTGACTTACAAGCCCCATACGTGATATACATACTCCATACTGGTTATCTCTTTTCGGCACTCCGGATATTCAAAAATCTCATTACTTCGTTGCTTTGTTGCCGCTTTACTTTTTGGTTGTCGTTGAACTGAATTTACAATTCTCCATTGTGTTCTATTGTACGCTGCTTCGTCCCACTGATTCTGCATGCTTATTTCCTTTAAGATTTTATGGAAAATATCCTTGTACCTTTTGAGTTGTCCACCTGGTTTTCTCTTACCGTCTATAAGATATTTCGGTAGGCGGTTTTCTTGCATCCTGTATACGTAACTATAACTAGTAGTATATAACAAAGATCTTAAGCGGGATTAGTAATCATGATTTCAGTGCTTGTGCAGCTAGCTTTTTCAAGGACCGATACGTTTGAGACATGACAGTACCATTTTGATTTCTAACAGTTGACTCTTAATAGAAGATTATTTTCTTTTATCTATGCAGTTGACTAAGGTGTCTCTGTTGCAACTTTGTCAAATTCATTTATATGTATAGATTTAGATACAACCAATAAAGCGTGCTATCTCGTTTATAATTAGATATCACAGTAATGCCAAAAGATATTTAAATTGTTGACTGTTGCTATGATCATATCTGATTCATTAAGCATACAGCGCACTTGTGCGAAGCGCGGCAAAAAAAACAAAACAATGCAAAACCAAGCAACGTTGCTTCGCTTTAGTCCGCGGACCCGCATTATATTACATACAATTAATCCAACCCACGGTTTTTCGCCGGAGCTTCAATGGAAGAATAGACGAATATCTAGGATGTCTAAAGGGGCGGACTCTCACGACTCATGTACTTGTACAAACATTGGTTATTGCCATATACTTGCCATGTCGGTTTCCTTGTACAATTATTTGTCACTCGTCAGGACTTGTTGCAAAATACTGTTGTTTACAAAGATAGTAATACTTGCGAAGTACGCAAATATTGGCGTACTTGCCAAGTACACAAATCGTGAGAATGCGCCTTAATAAATAGTGTGTTGCATTTACAATACGTCATTGATAAAAACAATAATGGTCACACATACATGGTACAATGGTCATTGATAAAAACAATAATAATAATTCAGTCAAATTAAATATAGTTTTAATATCTCACATATTTGAAAAATTATAAAATATGAGTTAGGTAACTAAAATACTCGACTTCAAATGCATCTTAAACATGTATGTAGCAACCACAGACCAGAATCCCTGTATGCCATTCAAGCTTGCATATTGATTACCATATGAAAAAAAAACGGCGTCTAGTCGATTTGGAAATGACGATCGATCACATTTGGCATATAATTTTACATACCCTGTCGGCCACACTGAGTCTTGAATCGGTATTTACATGGAGTCAGTCGCTATGGTGATCTGGTAAGTCGGAGAGAGAAAAATGCGAAGTGTTCACTGCATAACCACTTAACCCAGCGCTTTATTTCATCCCCTGGGGAAAATACTCCTCTCTTTTTCTTCAGTATGTCTTATTGTACTTAACACATTGACGTGCACATGAAAATCGTGACCCAAAGAATTTTTGCTGAAATCCAGGTGTTGCCATCTACCATGACCACGATCTTCATCCCATTGTACCTTTTTTTGGGTGTATGCTATGTTTCAAACAAGCTTTCCATCATTGCCTAAATTTATAAATGTACAAGCGTTGGCATCTAATCTATACTCAGACTTACATACGCTTCCTTCATACCTGCTAATGGTCATACCTGGTGCGCACCAAAAGTGGCTCACCCTTATAACTTTTTTATTTTTTTCGAAGAAAACGAGATTTGGTATGTTAGTATATGACATAAATTTGGATTGATTGGTGTATTCAATTGTTATTGGCCACGTCCTGTTTCACGGAAAATGACTGCAACTTTTGATTTAAAAATAAAAAAGTTATAGGGGTGAGCCAATTTGAGACGCACCCGGTATAAGTACAACGCACATTTTGTGCTACTATACTTGCTGTGCAACCTTGTTTGTATGAGAAAATAACTCGTAACTGTATTGTCGCACATGTATGAACGTCTGCGGCAGCACTTCAAAAAAAAACGGAAATACTTCAAATAACCTGACCTTAATATTAATCTTACCTCTGTTTATTTTACACCTACTTTGTAAACGTTATCGTATGATCGAAAAAAAAAACAACGGCATCCAGTTGGCTTGGAAATGAAGATTACATTCCCCATATAATTTTTTATATGACAGCGATGCTCATTTCATAGCTATCGCTGACGTCGTTTTTTTTTCGATCATATTGTATCCACAAAAAAGAGCATTTTGACACTTTGGTAGAACAACTTTAAAAGGATAGGTAGTTATATTAAAATAAAACTGCCATTTTTTTGTACTTTATTAATCTCAAACAAAGTGTCAATAATTATCATGACAATCTCATTTATTTACAAAATAAATTCATACAATTTTTACACGTAAACTGGACCTCAATGTAACCTTGCTTTGAAAACTGATAGGTCGCGAAATCGGGGAACAAATTTAAAAAAATGCAAAGCCAGTTACATTTCGGTTCTCAATTTTCACACTATTTGTTTTTCCTTTCTCTGCGATGGAAATGAGATTTATTTTTTGAGAAGATCATAGAACGTTAAAAGAATTATTTCTCAATATCGTTCGTACCTTATTAAGTTTACTTTTAATACTACTCTTTTAGTTTGAATAACATTGTACGTTACTGAATAGTTGAAAATAATTCTTCTAACATGACAAGGAATCAGTAATGCCTATACCAAGACATAACAAGGAATGTAATCGGCAAATTCGTTTCACTTTTAACAGACGGTCGTGAGAATCGAAGTTTTCAGCATTTGCAAACAAATTTGATCAAACAAACACCATAAAATTAAGGTATTTGTCCTCTTCTATACCTATAAAGAATCATAGAGACTCAATGATTGTTGGACAGAAATTGGCCAAAATGACTAATAATATTGCAGTAAATAACAAAGAACTTAAAAAAGAAAATCTACAATTTATTTATTTTCTATTTTAAGAAATTTGAATAAATTATGTTACACAAAACGTCAAATATATTTTTTGTTGATTAGGCAACTTTATGTTAAAATAGATTATGTCTGAAAACTTAGTCTCCATGATCAATAAGTTTTAAACTCACTGATAGATAAAAAAGGAACAAATAATTTGTTTTAGAGATAAAGAACAATAAACCACAAACTTTTGTTTGTAATCTGTCAAATTTTAATATTTTAATTCTCACTAAAAGACCTTATTAATAAAGCCAATAAAAAAAATTCAGTCTTACAGAATTGGTAAGAAAATTGACCATATGAATTTTACCCAGGAATATTGAAATTTCATTTTATTAATCCAAGGTTTTACCTTTTTATTTTAATTTATATTAAAAAAATTCATATGGTCAATTTTTTTTTGCTAAAAGTACTTATATTTATATATAAGTACTTTTAGCAACTCTAAAAATTACTAATTAACTGTTCAAACCTTGTGACTATCACAAAAATTAAAACGAATCTTGAATATTAAGCTGTTAATATACTGGGTGTCCCAGAAATAATTGTAAATATTTTAACTGGTAGTATATTTCGGTAGCAGAAACACGCCTAAGAGGATTTTTTTGCGAAAAAAAAATTGTTAAAAATTTTCCAGGAAATTTAAAAAACTTTTGAGTGCCACTTGTTTATTCACCTGAGGCGTCAAATAAGCTAAAAAACCTGGTGAAAAAACCTTAATAGCCGCTTATCGCCAGCGGTTCTCAAAATGTTGCCATTATTTTCTTTTATTTGCAAAGTTAATAACTGGGTTATTTTTAATTTATTTTAAAAATGGCAAATCTACCACCCCCTAAAATATCACTTATACTATAGCACTTATTTCTGGAACACGTTGCGTTTTTGGTTTATAGGAAACTCAATTGTCTACTGTTGATATAACAAAAAACATTTGTACACTATCTGATTATGACGTCTTATAAATGTTTAAAAATGTTACACAATATTCTCCAACATACCATTTAATAAACTTAAAACATGTTAATTAATTATTTAAGTTATTAAAACCCCATAATTATTGTAAACATTAAGAACTTGCAAGTTTTGAACAGTGTGTGTAAAAAAACAAGCAACTATGGGGAAAAGTCTCGAAACACGTTTAGGCCAAATCAATTTGCCATGCCCAACAAAAATATCATTTTAACATATGTCATGTGACAACTGCCATGACGGCAAATTCAAAAATTCTCTTTACATACATAAAAAATGAGGTTAGATGACAAAATATCAACAAACGTCAAAGAGAACAATTGTTCAGAATTCGATTTTACGTCTGTATGTGCCAATAGTGAAAAGTATATAGGGACATTGAAAAAATAATTATTTGGGCATAGAGATCAAACTTTTTCGATAATTCAAAAAAAATCCCATTTGTCGCAAACTTTTTTACACACATATAGATGCAAATTTAGTTTATAATGAGAGTAGACATATGTAGATTTTTTTTGTATGAATTTACTTATTGGTACGTACTTAATTTAAGGTAAATTCTGGATTCATATTTCCCGGTTTTGCAAAATGCGAAAAACTTCGTTCTATTCTAAAAGTCCAACAATTCTCATCCTTTAAAATGGTTACATTACGAACACGACACCTAAACGAAACAAAAAACCCTAACGTGACATCAAACCGGAAACCAAAACGGAATCGTTCCTTACTTTCAGCTCAGAATGCTTCAGATAAAACTCAAAAACAAAAACTTTCGTAGAAATCCCAACATTAAAATGAATGACGGACACTATTTTATTCGACAAGGACAGTATTCATGCATATACAGGGCGATATACGACACTGTTCAATATTACAGCTATTTGAGGTTTTTTTATACGCCCTGTATACTCTCGTTTATATATGATTAACTCTACAAACTAATGTAACCATTTCTTTTTTATAATGTTTCTTTTAATTTTATATTTATATAGACTCGATTTTGAATCAATTCAATTATCAACAAGTGTGGAGTCCACCGAGTTTAGAGCAAATCTATCACAAATTACATATATGTACACGGTTGAATTTATTTTTTTATATGGTTTAGTCGAAAATTGTCACTTTTTCGTTAAACTCCCTTTTTTAGTTTATTTTCCCGAATGAAAATTGACAAGAAACTCCACAGAAAATATTTCCATTGTTTTAGTGACTTAGATTTGTCTTTTTGATGCTGTTAAGATCTGAAACAAAAAATTAAACAAAATTTATAACGATCTTTTGGTAAGATTTTATTAAAAAAAATCATAAACGTGCTTGGTAGTAGGTTCAATTCCAGAGGGGCGCGCATGGGAAGGTTTCTAAGTTAAAATCCCCCTAACGCCAATGAAAAATCATGATTTTTAAAACAAAACCAAAGAGCGGATAAGACAAACGATCGAAAAAACAGCGTTACGGTTGGCTTAGAAATGAAAATCGCTGTCATTTTATGTAAAATGATATAACGAATGTCACCGATCGTCAGTTCCAAACCAAGTTAACGCCGTTTTTTTTCAATCATACGGTATATACTCCGAATTACGTCAGAATATTTTTACAAAACATGCGAAACCGTTATTTAAATGTGTTGGAGTCGGACAAGTTTTTAACTTATTGTCTTAGGACCGGAGATGGTCCAGTCCCTGTACCAAACAAAGATAGATTAATTTTTCTCATTGAATTTTATTCGCAGCGTTGACGAACGACGCGTGTATCCGTCCCAATAGAATATTGACACTTAGGACTGTAGGTTTGTTCCAACAAAGCAGAGAACCTGTTCTTGGTACAGTTACGATTATGCGCAGTAGAGCAAATGCGTTCAAAAAGCAAGAATCAAAAGAACTGACCTCCGTATTAAAACTATGTGTCAACCGATTATTCCTAAGAATTAAGACGCGTTTGTATGGTAATATAGTGATGGGCAAAACTGTTATTTTTAGATAACAGTTGAAACTGTTAGTTATTTATAAAAAACAGCTTAAAATAACAGCTTAAAAATAACAGGTTTCTTTATTTTATTGCTAAATATCTGAAAGAGTATGAGGCGATCACCGCCGGGCGTATTAACGCAGTTGCAAGTTGCAACAATGACGTGCTCGGTGGTAGTATTTCCAGGGTGTCATAACATTTCTAAATATCGATTGTTATCTAAAATACCTCTCTAAAAACGGGGGTTGTTTACAAATAAGCGCTGTTTACAAATTGCGATATAAAAAAGCCAAAATGCCGCCACTCGTCTATACCTATACATTCCGATCTACCTACGCCCTGCCCCTCGATCCGCGTAGATCCTGAATTGCGTAGCAGTGTACAGGGTGCATCTCACTTGACGGGCGAGAAGCTCTTAGTATGATTTTACCATTTGCGGTCAAAAAATAGCAATATAACAAAATGTGTAGTATATTCTTCATAAGTAAATCAACTACACACTAGAGTTCGAATTAATTTTACACTTAAACTAGCATGTACCCGCCACTTCGTTCGCGTCGAATTATTAATTTGTAATGGTGATGATAAAGCAAAGCAAGAATTTCCATTAACATACAAACTGGATAAAATTTTCTCACATTTGCCAAAAATAAGCTTTAAACGTCGAGCAGTTTAAGCAGAATCGTGGTTAATCAATTACCTACTCAACTTTTTGGAACACCCTGTATTATTTTTTAAAAATTTCAAAATTTGTAAAAGAACAAAATAAATTATGCGTGTCCAATCGTTTTCCCGAAAGACTAACCGTTTTTTAAATAACAAATATTGTAATATTTGAGAGGCGTTTTCACCCTCTTGGAATTTGAGATTCGAGAAACCCTCCCTTATCGAATCTCTACACCCCACAGTCAATCCATTTGCCAAAAATCAGCTTTAAAGGTCAAGCAGTTTAAGCAGAATCATGATTACTCAGTGGTTATATTTTATGAAACACCCTGTACCTATATATTTTTTAAAAATCTCAAAATATGAAAAACAACAAAATAAAATATACGTGTTTAAGAGTTTTTTCGAAACTCACCAGTTTTTAAATAAAAAATATTCTAATATTTGAGGGTGGTTTCACCCTCTTAGAATTTGAGTTTCGAAAAATCCCTTCTTATCGAACCTCTACACCCTAAAGTCAATCCGTTTTCCAAAAATCAGCTTTTTATGTCAAGGGCTTTAAGCAGGTTCGTGATTAATCAATGACCAGATTTTTCAAAACACCCTGTATACATTTTTAAAAAATCTTAAAATATTATTATGAAAATTTTTCAGAATAAATAAATACCTAAATATTGAAACTTAATAACAAAGTACTGAAACATACAGCGCCATAATATCTCGACCTCCGCCCGTTATGCTCGTAACAGGTGGAAAAACAATATGTATCTAAAACAACTGATGCGTTATTCTCCAACCTGTTTCAAACCTCCATCGACAATCGACCGATGCAGCAGCGTTACTTTCCCACTCCGATTATCTCGAACGCCGCTCTGTTATACTCGTAACAGGTAAAAAAACAACATAACTAAAACAACTGATGCGTTATTCTCCAACCCGTTACGAGCCTCCATCGACAATCGACCGATGCAGCAGCGTTCCTTTCCCACTCCTGTTATCTCGACCGCCAGGCGTTATGCCCGCAACTGTTTCAAAAAAGCTGCTTCTTTTGTATCCTATTATTTTTAAGCTGTTGTAAGCCCAACACGCCGCGCCGCGCCGTAGCGCATACCCCACTCCGTTGTCCGTTGTATCTCGCCGCCTGTATCGATGGTTGTCGAAATAACATGTTTTCCATCCATACTAGTTGTTTTTTGGAATTGCTTCGAGCACCATCGAATTTCGTGGCGGTGCAGAGCGCCGACTTCGTTTCACGAACAATCGATCTCTGCGTGTCGTTATTTTATATCTGTTATTTTTTAAAAGTAGTAACGGTTGCGTTATGTTATTTCTAAATAATTGTTATAAAATAACAGATAGTTAAATAACAACCCATCATTAGGGTAATATAAATTCGATTTCATTCCTTGATAGACTGACTATATTATTTTAATCAACGTCATATTTGTTGCTCTATTAAGATGTTAAAGAGAAACACAAAATTTATTTAATTCAATTCTACGGAAAGGGTGATAATAGTTATCAGAAAATGTAAAGTAAAGTAAAGATTTCAGTTAACGTCTCCTTTTTGCTACCAGGGCTAATCTGGACGGGGCCTACTTTGTTTACGCGGAATCCGAACCGCGGTCCTCGGTCATATCATGGTCAATGGCCTACCGACTTAGGAAGTATCTAAATCAACTCTTACTCACGAGATATCCGATCTCATCCGGCCTCGAACCGGCGTGAATGAGCAGTGTGTATTAATAGATTTTACACTTTTTCCCTTGAACAACACACGAGTTTCGAACCGGTCACCCGTTCATCCACCAGTATCGCCTTACGTCGCTTAACTTCGGTGTTCTAATGGGAATCGGTGTTTCAACGTAGCTAGGCCGTTGCTTTTATCAGAAAATGTGATACTTTTTTAACAGCAAAAAATATGATGTTAATCAAAATCTACATATATTTATTTATATAATTCTAATAGTCTAAGAGCTAGCAACGTTTTCAAGAAAGTATTTTAAGACGTCTGGCTCTTTGATATATCTTTTATTATGCTCTCTGGAACAGCGTGCAGGCCGTCTGGCTGCCGATACACGTTGCGTTCACTACTGCGCATCCAAAGAAGATCCTATATTTTTTACTTAGCGCTTTAAATTCTAGTATTGAATAAAAACCGAGTAAGTCTCAATTAGCTCGGCGCGTAGAGCTTTCGCCTATGAAGCGAAGGTCAGTGGTTCGATACCGACCGGGGGTGCAACTTTTTTATTTTTATTTTTCGTTTATATTCTGATAGTAAAGTATTAAATATTTGTTTTTTTTTATCACCAGAACGGATGGCGTTTATGGGTTTATGATTTGTAGTGTATATAAGTAGAATTTGATACTTTCACTTGTTTTGAAGGATTATTGTGGTAATTAATATTAGATAGGTTTAGGATGATCTGGCTGCCGCGCCGGTAGGTTGCGTTCACTACTGCGCATCACATGGGTACAGGGTGTCTCATTTTCGTGCGTTTTTTGGGATTTCTCGTTTATGAGTGGAGATACAATGATGCGTTTTTTTTTTCACATTACTTTGCTAGTTTTTTATATAATTAAATATTCTATCCATAGATTCGCGCATTTTCTACACATTAACATGAATCAATCTTGTTTAAAAAGTATTATTATTTTATTATATTTAATTTAACCAGATAATTTAGTTTTCCATCGTTATCTTAACAAACTGAACTGAAAATAAACTTGTGTAGCTTTTAGATAACAATCTGTTAAAAAAAAGTATTATTAAAATAATAAACAACAGCTGAAAAAAATATTTTGAAGAAAGACTGGCAGAAATTACGTTAATAAAGCATTAAAATGTTAATTTTTATATATTGTTTAAATCTTTAAAATGAAATTATAAAAGAATTAAATATTTTTATGAATGAAGCAAGAAAAAATTACGGCCAACATTTTTAGTTTTATTTTTAGACATTATGTTTAAATCATTACAATCTAATTATTATAATTGAATTAAATATTTTTATTTAATATTAGTGTCAGCAAATATTTACTACTTTACTATCAGAATATAAATGAAAAAAAAAAAAAAAGTTAGACCCTCAGCCAGTATCGAACCACTGACCTTCGCTTCATAGGCGAAAGCTCTACGCGCCGAGCTAATGGAGACTTGCTCGGTTTTTATTCAATACTAGAATTTACACGGTTAAGTAAAAAATAGAGGATCTTCTTTAGATGCGCAGTAATGAACGTAACGTGTATCAGCAGCCAGACGGCATGCACGCTGTTCCAGAGAGCATAATAAAAGATATATCAAAGAGCCAGACGTCTTAAAATACTTGTTTTCCCGACGTTGCTAGCTCTCGTACTATAATGTTTATCTGTGTCGTCTCTACTGAAGTAACGACTTGCTCTAGAAAGTTGCTCTTTTACTAAAAGATAGCTAATTGGCTCTTCTAAAAACTGTCGTCGCCGGATTTTTTGTTTTTCATTTAATTAAAAAAAAATAAAAAGTTTTTTTTCTGATGTCGTGGCGGATGCGCTAGGCTTCAACTAGTTAATAATAACTATCTATCAAAGAATGAAATCAAAATTATATTACCATAGAAACGTCTTTTGATTTTTAGGACTATTTTTAGGACAGAAAAAATTCAACCATACTTTCAGTTCTTTTTTTTTATTTTTTCTAAAACGGTACGAAAATTTGGAAAAGTATAAAGGAGATTAACCATTTTAGAACAAGCAAAAATTTTTATGAAGAATGTATTTTTCTCAAAACGTCAATAATAAAGTTTTTCCTCTTGTAAAGACAATCCGGGGACATACTGTATATTAATAATTAAAAATTAGGTTTTGAATTTGATTCTAAAATCAGTTCAAAACCTGTTCTAACTCGTATTTAATTTTAGTATTCTTGAGAGAACTGTGCAAGTCGACACAAATCCGATTCCGGCGATCCCCAATTACTGTTTAAGAACGATACAAATCTCTGTGTTGGAACAAACCTTATATGGGGAAGTTAAAATAACTTTCGCTCTACATCATAATACGACCACCAGCAAACTCTATAAGACGACACATGGTGTCATTGATGACGTGCAACGAAAGTTGTTTTAATTTCCCTTTATACAATTTCTTATTAGAAATAAAGACATTTCTTTCATATGATAACGCTTTCGATTTTACCTAACGATCGAAAAAATTTATATAAACAACGTTGTAATTATATTTTTGCTTCGCTTTAAAGTTTTTATTGAATCAATTTGAAATCTACAGAAACAGGTCAAAAACAAAACAAGAACTTCGAACTCTTCTTCGGCAACACCGCTCACTTACCGAATGCTACCTGCTCGCCTCAATTGTGAACGGGTGGTGCCGCCTGACGTTCGATCTCCTCCAAACTGAGGGCGTGTCTGGCCAAGTTGGCTGTGCTGGGTAGTTCGCCGCCGCGAGCGCGCTCTAGCAGATCGGGGGAGAACCAACGGGCCAGTTGGTCGCTGGTAGATGGCGATAGCGAGCCAGATTGTTGGCCTCTGTTTCCTGTAATCAAACGCCGAACTTTAGATTGCGAAAATGCCTTTAATAAAAACATTAAAAAATAACCATAATACCACAGAATATCTAGCTACGCAACAGAAAAATACTCGAAATGAAAGAGCTAAAATTGCACAAATAAAATACTAGATGGCGCGACAATATCATAATCAGAATATAATTGGAAATTTTCAACTTTCGATTTTGGATCGACGTAGATCGACGGCACGTCGACGGCCTTGAAGCTCGGCTAAAAATGCACAGTTGCCAGATTCAGACTTTAATTGGCCTCCCATTCTTTTTCTGGTGTATAATAATTCCTCTCAAAATACATTTTTAATATACACCGCTTTATTATGTTAACTAAGAAAATAACTTTAACTACCTTTAAAATTAAAAATATACAGGGCGATTGATAGTGATATTTATTAATGCTGAAACGTTAGTAATGAAATATACGTTTAATAATAATGGAAATGATTTATTAAAATGCAGTACAAAAAATGTTAATTGACTAAAAAAATACTATAATAACAATTTTTTTCTGTTTGCCACGTTATTTATATAGACCTAGGTAGATTTTAAAAAGTGACACAGGTACAATTAATAATATATTAGTTCGGCATAAAAGCATAAAAGTTGCTATCACGACACCGTACAATAAATTAAAATTCGTAAAGTAAATTAAAATTATTAATTAAACAAATCTTTATAAAGAAACACAAGTATATCAAATTTGGGCCCAATCGAACGCCAGGAAATGGTATCGTAATATGGTACTACATTATGGTACCCCTTGATATGCTTCATGGTACCATATATGGTACTATTGTAATATTGCAATGTCATCAAAAATACGCAAGTATAATAAAATATGAGCCCAATCGAACGTCACGAAGTGGTATCGTAATATGGTACTATATTAAGGTACCTACCACTTTATATGCATCATAGTACCATCATATTAGAATGTCACCGAAGATACTTACTATACCAAGTATAAGTCCAATCGCACGCCAGGAAATGGTATCGTATATGGTACCTCTATCGTATATGGTACCTCTATGTACTATTATGGTACCTCTTGATATGCTTCATCGTACCATAATATTACAATGTCACTGAAGATACGTAATATACCAAGTTTAAGCCCAATCGAACGCCATGTATCGTAATATTGTACTATATTACGGTATCACTTGATATGCTTCATGGTACCATAATATTGCAATGTCATGACAAATACGCAAGTATATATCAAATACCGTACGATATCGAAAAAAACGGCGTCCATCGATGACATTTCCCATATAAATTTACACATAAAATGACAGCGATTTTCATTTCATAGCCATCGCTAACGCCGTTTTTTCCCGATCATACGGTATGAAACCAATCGAACGTCAGGAAGTGGTGTCATAATAGTAGAACAATACTTATTATATTGTCGCCGAATTACAATCAAAATTCAGGATTCAGTTAGAATCAAACGTCAGGAAGTGATTTTAATTCAGCTCGTAAGATATTGTCCTCCAACTAACATGGCGAGTTAAATACTTAAACGTTTGAAAAAAGAGCTCTAATCTATTTTAATATGTTTAAATTATGTAGCAAATTTGAAGCTAGGCTTTATCAGGAAATATTAGAATATAAATTACACAATGCAAACACTACATAAAATTCTTTTAAATTTCGTTTGTAGAAAACTGTTTTCTTTTAAATTTATTGCCCTCTGTTATGTAGTAGTGAAACTACCGAATCAAAATATCTGATTTGGAGACAGGCTTTTAAAGCCTGTCTCCTTTTGAGACCTACGATTTTATACATGTAACGAGGCTTCTGTTGCGTAGCTAGATATTCTGTGATAATACTATCTACGGTTCATATCATAAGACATATTCGGCGCCATGCTAAGTAGAATTAAAAATTTACCGCTGGGGATTCAGGTGGCAGCTCTGCCACAATGAATGTCATTTATTTATTTATTTCCTCACATTTGTCATTCGTTTTGACACTTTAGTTTTTTATTTCAGAGTTTTTTGTTTAAATAATTAGTGTGATATTTTAAGCTTAAAAATGTTTATTAGCAGACTTTGCAGTCGAACATTGATCTTTTAGTGTGAAGAGCACAAGATATCTTAATAGCCGTAAAAAAATCATCGCAACTTTATTAATATATTTTGAACGGGAAAGCGGTAGTAATGTCCCTTTATGTTCCTTAAGTGCTGTTCAGAAAGTGAGTTTTCTTGATGTAAATAATAACTGTTTATATATTTATAATGAATTTATTTTTGTTTCCTAAAATATTTTGATTAAAAGAAAATATATAAAAGTGGGCAACGCTGTGCTGGACAAGCTTAATTACGTGACTAAAAGTTTATTTGGTATGAGCTGTAGGTATTCATGCATGGTGGACGGAACCGACATCATAGGTCCCCATCCTTGACATTTTTGTTTGACGTTTTAATTGAAACATTTGGATTTGATTCGAAATGTTGTGGATTTGTTTGTCGTTACTGCGCTTATTTTATGGTATTTATTATTTATTTTACAAGTATTAGTTTTGTTTCACGATACAAAGAATACAAGGTATGATATTGCGCAAGTTGGTCACTACGTCACAGGTGATAAACGGCACCATTGGTCGGCAAGCTCTGCGCGCCAATATGGCGCTAATTTCAAATTGTCAAACAGATTCTGTCATCTGTGAAATTTGATTGTGTCAAAATGTGAAAATAATTTTTTAAATGTCAAGCTCGATGTCAAAACATAACTTTTGGGGTTATGTCCTAATTCTTCCTTATTTTAGGTCTTTTTTTATTAGTGGCAATCGAACAATATGAATATTTTTTTGTATGGCGTATGACATCACAGGTGGTATGCGCAAACTTAACGAAATTGGAGCCGCTATCGATCATACCTTGTTGTCTTTGTACCATGGTTTTGTTTAGAGGTATTAAATCTATAAGAAAATTGTGTCAGAACTTAAATTAACAGTGACACTATTGCTATTTATCGATAAACAAAACATTTTGCGATGCACGTCATCAATCATATCGAAATTGGCAAGTCTATAAACCTGACTAAATGCAATTTTGGCAAAAAATGTTTAAATTTGTTGTATAATTTAAGATACCGAGCAGCTCTTTATTTTACTTTATAGAGCAAATAATTGTAGCATTTTATTTAGATTAAAGCTGCAAAAATTAGTTTAAACCGAATTTTATTATCGCTATTATGGTCACATTGGGCCGTGTTCAGCAACGTTGTCGTTTAATATTTGATAATTATTACCCTAATGACAGTCATTATTTTGTATAATATCATGTTGTTGTTGAATCTTTGTGAGTAATTCTCGTTTTTTGCCTATTTTCATTCATTCTTTTTTAAAAATTGAGCGTCCGGATTGCACAACGGCCTTAGCGCGTGGCCGCGGGCAGTCCAGTAGGCAAGCTAGACAGCGACGCGCCGATTTAACAAAATAAATAATTTTAAACCTGCCGTACTATGAGTCTTTAGCGCTTCCGACAAGCCTAAATAACTGGATTATTGTTTATATTTTCGATTTGTTTACATTGCCCGAGCATATTATATATTATATAAACCGATCAATCTAAATTTTGAATATGTTGTAACTAAATGTATAACTAATTAAATGATAGTATTCATATCTGTCAGTTTTAAAAATTTATAAGAGATTTTTATCTCAAAGTTATAATATGCTCGGACAATGTAAACAAATCAAAAATATAAAAAATAATCCAGTTATTTAGGCTTGTCGGAAACGCTAAAGACTCATGAGTATTTCAATGCAAAAATCAACACGATACGATTATTATTAACGAAATGACGGCAGGTTTAAAATTATTTATTTTGTTAAATCGGCGCGTCGTTGTCTCGCTTGCCTACTGGGCTGCCCGCGGCCACGCGCTAAGGTCGTTGTGCAATCCGGACGCTCAATTGTACTTTTAAGCACAAACAGTTCTTTTAAGAACTAAATTTTCAAGTTTTTGTATTATATTTCTTGAAATTATGTGTTGAAAATATGCCGAAGCATTTAAACAGCCGAAGCAAAGAGCTCGTAGCTTCCTATAAACTATTTTAAACTATTTTACTTTCACTGCGGCTAGAGAAGTAAGTTTGATTGATAAGCACATTATACCACTTTGAAAGTTATTCCTACGTTAGTTTTTATTAAATTCTGTGATTATTAGTTTGTGCATTAATAGCACCCTATTACTTGCTATTACCACTTATGGCGTTTTAAGATGTACATCAATAAATAAATAAATAACCCAATATACAATATGTAATAAGTAAAATAAGCTATAAAACAAATAAATCAATTAACTACTAAAGTATTAGTTATTAAATTAAAAATAAAACGTAAACGCGGTAAATCTCAGTAAAAATCACGCAATAATAATAAAATATTAGTAAGTAATCTCAAATAAACCTTGTTGTTGAGCGGCCGAATTGAGGAACTGTTGCCAAGACGCGTTAGCGGGCTGCTGCTGGCTGTTCAGAGTTTGAGCTGGCTTCTGGGGTTGAGTGTTGCTGGGTCGGTGCTGGTGTTGAGCGCGCAACTGCTGCGCGGTCAGCTGCGCTTGCGGCTGCGCAAACGACTGGGGGTTAGGACGGGAATATTGATTCGGCGCCGAACCATATTGAGAACTTACAGAACCTAAAAAATATACAGAAGTACAGAAACAAGGAATGCAATGAACGTTATAAGGTTTATCAAACTTTGGATATAATTTAAGATTAAAAATCAATCACTACACAAACCTTGTGACGAATATTGTTGGCCGACAATGGGCTTGCGCTGTTGCTGATTCGGGACGGTCTGGTAGATGCGCTGTGGCGTCTGAGGCTGCTGTTGCTGCTGCTGGATCTGCGCAAAGAGATGCTCGGGAGTCTGAGACTGGAAAGTATTACTCGCTTTGATGATTGGACGTCCAGCTGAAACATACACAGTATTGTAATAATAAATAAAGAACACCCCAGACGAATTTTTCTTTGCTTTACCTTGTTTCATAGGATAGGCGGCAGCATTCCACTGATTATTTACAGGAACTTGTGGTTGTGGTCTCATGCCTGTCAATGGTCTGCCCTGTGGCTTCAGACCGTTATCACCTATGATTTTATTCTCTTTTCCTGTAAATATATATGGCATATACAGAATGTTTCCTAAGCAATGAAAGCTTTTTAATAGTAGTGCTAAACCACTAACAAACTGTCTTAATTAACAATTATAAATCTACATCGTTATTCGATCGTTAAATAGACTATAGGCTTGGTGCATTCTCCGGAGAGTCCCGTAAACAACCAAGTAAACAAGAAACACGAAAAATGTATTATAACTATTAGTTGAAAGGTATTACTAAGTGCAATTTGTTGAAATTCTAAAAAAAATTGTGTTATAATTTATTATTCAAGCTAATAAAAAATTTTAGATGCACACACTGGCTGCTTCAACTATGGTAGCAACCATAGTTTTACGCACGGATTTTGCTAGTTAGAAAATAACTCGGGCTAATTGGATTGTAAATTTTGTAAAAGTAGATAATTATAATTTTAGAAAACGTCCATTTAAGCACTAGTTTATTAAAAAGAAGTATACCCATAATAATGATCAAATTATATTTTATTTATTTTATTATATATAGGGTGAGTTTTAAATAAGTGCAAATATTTTAGGGGTAGTATATTTCGACCCCAGGAACACGATTATGAGGTATTTTGCGCGAAAGACAATTTTGAAAATTTGAAATTTCTTCAAAAAATTGTTCGGATTTTTTTTTAGTTTTTAGGTAAAAAACATACTTTGTTGATAATATGGCAACATAGGTAGTAGATTAAATTGACAAGTATCTACTAGTAAAAAAATCCCGAAAAGACCTAGTGGTTCTCTCTCCATTTTTTTGAAATTTTCAAAGTGAAATAATTCGGTTATTTTGGATTTATTTGAAAAACGGTAAAGAGAAAATATGTTTCTTTTATCGAGATCTACCAAATATTGCACTTATTTAATACACCCTGTATACCTACTTAATTTTTTGATTGTGTAATGGGCACTTTCTTTACTCACTTGTTTCGTCGAACTGCCCGAATTAATTTTTGTTTAGGATCAAATCGGTGTGATAAATCTGTTTCGGGAGAGTTGTATTGAGTGTTATTGCACTCAACAACCATGCAATTACGTCCTCCTTTTTGTAATAACATTATTTCGTCAATTTTATTATCATCTGAAACTGTCACAACACAACGCCGTCGCGTCGTCCAAATCAGATTCATTTTTTACTTAATCTTTGCTACCCAACACAATACTAGTAAAAACCAAAATACTTAAATATTATGACATAATCACGATTTTAATATTATTTCAATGGGATCAACATGAACGGCAACCGGGACGGCGCACAGTGGAACGAGCTTATGGGAGCTGTTGGACATGAGGTTTTCTTCTCAACACTTTTAATCCAAAAGACGAAAAAATGATTTTTATATACCGTAATAATGTATAAACAGAACAATTTTAAATTTTAATGAAAGAAAGTGGTTGGCTCATTACAAACCATCTACAGGGTGACCTAAAAATATAGTATGTTTTGGAAAAATCGTACAAGTTTTAAATGCTTATAAACTTTGCCAAACTGTCGTGGAATGTTTTAGTTTTGATCCTTTTAAAAAGAAATAGCTTTAGATTTTACCACTGAAATCTAAGACTACTGATACCGTGTTATAAAAATATGGTAATTAAGGGCTTACATATATTTTCCTATTTAATATAACTTTGCTAATATCTTCGATTTGAAAGAAGATATCAAGATGCGGTTTTCACTGACTTTTTAAGCTTTCATTACTCTTTATTATCAGCTAAAATGACATATACCATCGCATTTTTTTTTGAAAAAACGCACAATGTTTGTTAATTTGTAAGACAGCGCCCCCTAGCATCTACGTTCAAAAGCTTACAGTTATTGTTTATATGGTATAATATAGAGTAAGAAACGGTATTTTAAACGAGCTCCAGTTAGTTGGATTCCGTCCATCCAGTCCGGAATTATTAATATTTAAATAAAAACAGATCTAACCTTTCCCCACCACTTTATTTTGGCAGATAGGGGAAAATGGTTCTAACAAAAAATATTCAGAATTTACTGAAGATTATGAAGCTATTATTTATAGTACCCCTTATCTAGGCAAAGTTGTGTAAAAACTCCATTTTCTTATTTTTTATAGCAGTTGCGCCCTCTAGCGGCCATTCTACAAATTTGAAAATAATTTCCAGCATTTTCTCATGGTCTCTTTAGTTATGAATATTTTTTCCGCAAGCCTCACGGCTAATACTTTCCGAGATATAGCCGAGAGCTATTCTTAGTGGGACACCCTGTACAATAACTTTATTATAAGCAAAGAATATAACAGTAAATCAACGCACTAGAATATTTTTATTACAAACAAAAAACCTCAACACTGCACCTTAACCCTCTTTCTTTTTCCAATAGTTTATAAGTTTTCCATATATTTGTAGCACCCTGTATCTGTTTTTGATTTTAGCGTCATTTTGTATTTATTCAATTAATAATTAAATATTAATAAATTTATAAAAAATAAAGATAATTTGACTCTAAAAATGTTAAATTAATTTATTGGAATTGAAAAGGTTTTTGATTTTAGTATAGCATGTATTAGTAATATATTAAATGGAAATTTTTAGAGGGGGGCAAGCTGGGGCAAGATGTTAAATTAGTTTCGTTATTAGAAAGGCTTAATCCACCTTGTGATATATATAAAGTCTTGGCCAACTTTGGCCATTTTTTTATTTTTCTACATACACATTTTTTTGCTACTAAATATAGTATTTGGCAGCAAAAAAATGTTTATGTGTCTCTTATATACAATTGTTCTCCCAAACTTTTGTGACTATATATATCTTTTATTTTAAAGTGAAAACAATCATTTGCACTAATATGTATGGTTAAAAAAAATTATTAATGTCTTTGCCAGTTTTTATAAAACTAGGTTGTTTCACAAGAAATGAATACCATAATTATGTCAGTGTAATATTTTCATTTGAAACTTTTCAAACAGACATATAATTAAAAATATTTTTTTGAGTTGGATAAAATATAACGGTCTGGACTTTAAGTAATTCAAATCTTCTACCAAAATTATTTAATTTAAAATTTTATTTTTAAGTCAATGTCCAACATTTTATATTGGATCTTTCCACCGTGCGGCGCCGGCGCGCGCGCCGCGGCGTGAAATAAACTAGCAGGACAGTTCTGATTTCTACCGTACCGAGCGCTGCTGTAAGAATTTTAAAAATCGGTTGAAATGCACCAAGCCTATAGTATCATCTACGAATCTTACCTTCGTCCTTATCGGCAGTCATCTTACGCAATACTGAAGTAGGCGTAAACGCTAGCGGAGTCGGAGAAGACACGCCCTTCGATCCGCCACTCTGTGGACCCCCGGCAACAGGATTGGGACTGGTCCCGCGTTGCATCTCCTGCTTCTTCCTAAAATTCTCGGTCTGCTCTTCCAGCTTCTTCTTAATCAGCGCCCTCTGCAGGATGTTCTGGGTGTGCACTTGCAGTTCGCGAGGCGACGGTATCCTTTGGTGCATGGCTGTTGGAAAATTCGGAATAAAAAAGAATAAAATCAATTCCGAATTGAGGTCAATTAATAATGCACTAGTTTCTAGTAGGGTAAATGTACACAGAATTACAATGATTGGTTCTCTTTCTAAAAAGAGTTTTTTTCAGACATAAAGTGGTAGTTAACGAACTCACCGGGAACGGCTAGATGGTTAGGACTGGTTGCCATAATAGGAGACACACAATAAGCTGCTTGGAACAGAATATAACAAAAGTTGTTACAATCGACGAAGGGGATATAAGATACTGGATTCAACTCAGGGTTTTAATAATTGCTGATTATATACAAAGTTTATATACACAATATACAACTTTTCGCCTCTTGTTTTAAACAGGATTTTTGTTTTCTAAGCATGCTCACTGAATCCTACAGTCCTGGAATATCAATCGCCTTTATTAAACTAGACTGATTAATATAAATAAGTCAAAGTAGTTATAAACACAGTAATTACAAGAAGTTTTCTCCAAGAATTTTTTTAACTAATATATTTTTTACTAACTCTCAAGTGAAAGAATGACTTCAAGTCCATTAAAATATCAGGCTTAAATATTAACAAATTATTCTGAGTTAATTATTATGGAGGAAACGTTTTTTAAATAATAGATCAGAAAGTAGACTGAATTACACTTCAAGATATTTGGTTTAATTAAAGTATCCTGTATTAAAATATGTAATAAGCTATACATGAGCTTTGTACAAATATACAACAAATATGAAAAGTCAGAAGTATTACCCACAGTTATCTACAATATCTACTTTAAATTTCTAAGACTGCAGCGACCAAAAGCTAAGCCAAAGTAATAACTAACAGCGACTAATTGGCATCCTACATAACCGTTCGTCTTATCAAACATGTCTTATTAAAAGTATCACCATAATTACAAATTTATATGTAATATCAAGAAGAAACTAGAACTTTGGTTTCAACTACCGTGCGATCGAAAAAAAACGGTGTCAATGATGACTGGGAAATGAAAAATCGATGATATTTTTGGCGAGGTTAATCTCTAGACGTCATTTATTAAAAACTGACATGAAATTTGTCAAAAATTAACACTAATTTTATAGAAAGATTAACAAAGAATAGAACTGTCTATAGCTATGTGCCGGATTCATCTATCCAAAAAAGTCAGTCCTATGGGTATTTCGCCACTGAAACTTTTTAGTTTTACCTTATTAAATAACTGGTATCAGGTAGTAATTGTTAATTTTGAAGTTTAACTTGATACGATGTCATTTTGAGGCAACCGTTGACGTCAACGGTTTTTGTAGACGTATCTGTTTAAAAAATTTAAAGTGTTCTCGAATAGTTGCATTTAGATATTTTAAATAGTTTCTTTCTTTGTTCTTTGTATTTACAGTGGCGAAATACGTGGCAAAATAAATTAAAACCTTCTTAAGGCTAACTGACGTAAATGACGTCTAGAGCTTCACCATGCCAAAATTACCATCAATTGTCATTTTATACTTCGAACTAAGCGGTACTTAAAATGAATAATTAATTAAATAAGCCTGATTTTTTCTTCCTAGCAGAACCCCAACAAAAAACGTATAAGACAAAAGGCAAAAAACAACAACAAAAAAGCGGATACAAAAGGCAATAATACATGTCCAGCAGAGGTACAGATGACATAATAAACCGGACTCACCGCCAGGTGGCAGCGGAGACACGCGCAGTTGCTGCTGCGGTTGCTGCGCGGGCTGTTGCTGCTGCTGCGGCTGGTAGACGTGATGGGGGAGGGGCGCGGGACTCAGCACCCTAGGGCTGGGCCCGTAACCCTGCAATTTCAAGATGGCGGCCAGCATCTCGCGATGGCGATGCTGCAGGGCCGGATTAGCCAGCTGCTGGCAGAGGTGTTGGGCGGTAATTTCGCCCCGTTTTAGTCCTAATCCAAAATATAAACAAATTTATCGTCGGAATAATTGGACTACTACCTGCCGTTTCAAAAGCCAACAATCTATTTATATATTTTACCACTTGTGACCAAGATGTATCAATAAATTTAAAAAAACAATGTTTTATCTTAGATCTTATACTCTAGGTGGATAAGTAAATTTGCTTTATTGTTGGCGAAAACATATCAGCGATATTGCATAAATTTGACCGTCCCTGTCTTAAGACCATTCGACAAAGAGATGACAGATGTAGGTATAGAAAAGTGAGGCTAATTAAAGTTATTTATCTTTTCAATATCAAAAATTTCTTAATTTTGCCAAATCAATGTAACTGTGTTTTCAAGTAGTAATTTAAAGCATTTATGAAACACAATGTCTAAAGAATACAGGGACACGTAACGCCCATATACGGGCTGAAGCAGAATTTGTGTTGTTAGACGCCATTTTTTTGGATAAACGGATGTATTACGAGCGACAATTTTAGCGATTTTTAATAGTTCGCTGTGTGTAGTGAACTTTGTATAAACTTTACTACAATGGTGATTTGTTCAGCTTTCAAGTGTAAAAGCGGCAACGATAAGAAAGAGCCAGGAGTTACGTTTTCATAGGTAAATAAACAGTCCGCTCCACCTTTTTAGCGTTTTCTTATTGAATTTGATAATTATTTTTCTGACGTAACATGCACTTGATATGTGCTATACATCGATACTAGTTTTATACCTTTTGTTAACATTTTAAAACGTTTTTTTTTTGTAATTAATTAGTATGATACCAGTCAAAACATTTATCAAAACCATAAATATATCTTTAAGCAACTAAATTAAGAAAAATATGTGACCCGGCACTGTTTGGAAGTATGGTAACAATTTGGTCTCGGGTGTTATTGGTCCTTGTATTCTTTAACCACTGAGGAAACATAAATTAGCATTATTTGATTTAAATAATTATTATCGTGATTAAAAAATTAATGATTCATATTTCCATCAAATTCATCAACGCAGCGAAAATCAGCTATAAGATGGTATTCATGTCCTATATCGTTTTACGCAAGATCAAATAGTTCACATGCTGAAAAGCATAGGCTTATACTGTCAAGAAACGTAGCGACATCTTCCGATGAAATGAGGAAGGTACCAGAAGCCATCTTTGCAGAGATTATGGAAGATACCTAGAAATAGAACAGCCACCTTCCAGCAGAAAAAATCGAACGGCGCGCCATCTCTTGCATAGCGTGAAAACAAAAATATTCTCTTGCAAAAAAATGTTCTGGTATGAAATAGAAGTTACCGAAAATAAATAGTTATTGAGTATAAAGTTTAAAATTGTTGATTGGATAGTTTGAAATTGAACAAAAGTGGTTCAAGCGTTATATAGTCAATATCATGTTATAATCGAGCAGTTTATTGTAATTACAGTTGTGTAATAAATTAATTTGTGTTTAATCGTGTGTTTTAAGGTTAAGGACCCACGGAATCCGTAAGAATACGTTAAACTTATTTTAGAAAAAAAGTAGAAAAACGCTTGTTGTACTCATAGAAACTGAGTTGTGTGTAATATCATAGACATAACTTTATCCACGAAGTTTATAAGATCTAAGGTTTTTATATAAAAGCAATATAGATCATGATATACTATAACTGATATAAAATGTAGATAGAACTCACAAAAAGACCAGGTTGTTATAGATTTATATCTATGATATAGATTTGATATGACCTAATTCATTTTAATAATTCTTTTGACCAACAATGCTAGTAATATAATCCCTTTTGTTTGAGGAATATCAAAAGACTACAATAAAAACCATACTATTCAAATTTTTACTTTATTTAAATGTATTTAACAAATTTGGGGGTATTTCACCATCTATAAAACTTCGTGAACATAAGTTTAATATAGAATTCATAGGAGGAAGTTTGATATACTTCCATTAAAAGTTCATACACATATTCTTCTATATGTAAACAAAAACGACTGGGCCAGGAGTCCACAAAGATAAAAATTCTAATCTATATTTTTATTATATCAGTCAAAGAAATGCTTTGTATTAAATCTGCTTGTCGCTCCTTCTTATAAACTAATTGTTAAACAACAATAATATTTACATAACAAATAAAATCTCGTGCACGTGTGAAAAGCTGACGATACAATTGAACAAAAAGACCAAGGAGTATATTACCAAAATTAGTGAGACCGCTACAGTGCGTGGTTCAATTTGACTGACAGATATGGAGTTCAGTTTTTATTTTAAGATGTCAAAATTAAAATAAATAATAACTTAATAACAAAATATTGATACGCTACTGGAACAATGTATTTCTAGATCTAAACACTTTGCATAAAACTGCGTTACTTTATTGTTTTTTCATTTTCTTCTTGCAAATGTACAAGTTTTGATTTTTTCTTTAATTTGATTTGGTGTTATAATTTTGTTGACGAACACAGACGAACATCAATCAATGTCAAAATTAAAAATCTATTATTGCTGCACAAAACATCCCCCTTTAGAACTTTTTATTTAATGGCCAGAAACGGGAGTAAAAGACTAACCGTGCGAACAAACACTAGAGGCGCCACCGGTCATCAAATGGTATAAAAATTGCGAACATTTAATCATCTAATTTTGACACAAGGGGTCGCGCTTATCTTTTTTAATTTTGATTCAATTTTCATTGTTTTCAAACTCTATTATTAGCTGCATTTTATCAATGTATAAATGTTTTCTTAGTATAAAGTTGCATTATATTAATTTAAATTATATTACATAACAGAATCGTCGAAATAAATAATATTGAATAATTGAACAGTCTTTACAATAAACAAAAACAATATAAAATAGATATAATAAACACTCTCACCAGGAAAAAATGGAACAAATTTTAAAACTGACAAAACTTTCTTCCTTAGTCTTTTCATTCAATAGATATCACACGTCACAAGTACTGAGAGGTCGCCTACACTCTTTAGAGAGCATAGTACTATAGGCAAAACAAGGCGAAATAATTAAAAACAAAAAACATAAGCACGTTGCTTATAAGAAGGAACTTTAAAATTGATCTATAGCAAGTTATTTCCCCACCTTGCAAGATGGCCTGCGCCTCGGGCCGGTTCAGCAGCTCGCGGCTCTGCTGCATCAGCAGGTCCATTTGCTGTTTCTGAAGCTGGGCCTGTTGCAGCTTCATCGACAGGTCGTTGAAGGCGCCCTGTGGAGGACCGTGCAAGGCGCTGAGCAGCTGGTGCTGTTGCTGAGTGACGGCCGCCTGAGCCGCGGCGAAGCGGGCTTCGTCCTGCTGCTGAGAGTGGTTCAGCATCTGTGCAAACAAAGATGGAAAAGTCATATACAGTCTGTATTATTTTTATTTAATTATAATCAGTAATACATACCTCAAGGAGACTCATAGCTTGAGGCTTGTGCATGGGGCCATTTTGGGATACTGGTTGGTTACTAGCTTGCTGCAGCTGGAACAATAAAAGTAATATACAGTGTCGCTGATATGTATGGGAAAGGTCGATTATTAGATAAAATATAGGAGGTACCGCAAAAAGTTCAATATAAAAGTTATAGGCTTTTTAAATGTCTATTAACGAGTAATACATTTTAGTATACAGGGTCGGACATAAAGTCGTGGCACATCAAAATTTACTTTTTATAAATGCAACCCCTTCTATATTATTGCATATTTCAATTCTCCCTTCAATTCTAAGCTAAAATCGAAATACACACAATGTACGTCAAACCAATAATTTCCGAGTTATTGACTTTTGAAAATATTACTTAAACAATTGGCTTTAATTAATTTATATATGTTTGGCTTAATTTAACGATGTCATTCTGCGGAAATTCAGGAGTTTTCAAGTTAGCATTTAGAGATGTATAAAATGAGATTATATCAAGTCTGAAAATATCAAAATTTTCGTATAAAATTTCATAATTCGGAAATGGTTGAATTTAGGTACATTATGTGTATTACGATTATTGCTAAAAATTATAGAAAGAATTAAAATATGCAATAATATGCAGGGAGTTGCATTTAAAAAAAGCGAATTTTGATGTGCCACAACTTTATGACCAACCCTGTATACATAAATTTATTACTAGCTAATAGACATTTAAAAACCTTATAACTTTTGTATTTAACTTTTTGCGGTACCTTGTATATTTTACCCAATAATCGACTGTTCCCATACCTATCAGCGATCCAGTATAATTTGTTTTTGTATCTATCTTTTTTATAGCTGATCTTTTAAATAAACCTTATGGCTCAATTTTATCAATAATTAGTTTATTAACAAAAAAGAAAACCTACCAATTTCTTGAAAGCAACTGTCATCTCCTCGTCTGGCTTTTGATTTTGACCTTTTCCGCGATCAACGTTAGGTCTAATCTTCGCCTCTAGTTCGTCCAAACTGAGTATCTTTCCTCCAATTGCTAAACGAAATATAAATATATTGTATTGGTACATTTTTCTTTCAGCAAAAAAACATTTTTTCGAAACCACTATTTCCATTGTAAATACTTACGTGGAGGAGGTGCCTTCCATCCATCATTAGCAGACTGTTTACCTCTGGACAGCATGTCCATGATGTTGATCGGTTGACCCATGGAAGATTGAGACGATTTGGGGCCCGAAAAGCCCCCTAGAGGGTTGCTTGTGTTGCCGGCTGGAGAAATTGGAGCGAAATACGCGTTGGAATCGTTGGGTGGATGCACGGCGATAGGCACCGAACTAGAGTCGTTGATATCTTTTAGTAAATCCTAAAACAGAGACATCTGTTGATTGAGAAAACTAACTAAAAGAACCTGTAACAAACCTTGATAATATGATTATCTTCTTGAATAGAAGACCTCCTGGACTCGGCCAAATCTCTTGTGGGGCTCTCCTTTTTGAACCAACGACTAAACCTAGATGTCGCTTTATTGCCATCCGTAACGCCATTCTGTAACAAAATCCGATAATAAAAACCACTAACCATGATAAAAACGAATTGTTATTTAACAATTTTTATTTATGAACAACAGTTGGCAAAAGTTGTTACTTACAAAAATAACAGGTATAAAGTAGCAGTGATCGTTTGGAATATGTTACATCGCCGCGCAACATATTTAACAAAATTTTCAACAGTTACTCCAGGCAATATCGACATAAAAATAACAGAGTAATTCTACCAAGCTCGCAACAGTTATTGTAAAAAATATTAGGTATAAAATACTACTCCGTGGACAACGACCGTTTCTGATATGTCGAGATTGGCGGGCACTGTGTTTAACAAAGTTCTCAACAGTTATTGCTTCTAGAAAATAACAGAGTAATTTTAATTTTACGAAGTTCTTATCAGTTGTTTTAAAAAATAACAGGTATAAAATAACAGTCCATCGACAGCAACGGCTTATTATATGATGTCGAGTCCGACACGCAATGAGTTTTACCAAGTTTTTAACAGTTGTTACTTCTAGAAAATAAAAGACATGAAGTAACAGTTCTAAAAAATTACTGTTATAAAATAACAGTCCGTCAACAGCGACTGTTTGTGACTTGATTCCCGCGCAATGTGTCTAACCAAGATTTCAACACTTCTAGAAATTAACAGGTACGAAAATAACAGTGCAATTTGACCTCGTTCTCGACAGTTGCTCTAAAATCGTCGTGCCACTAGTTTTGTCAAGTTGCTTTCAAAAAAATAACAAATATAAAAATAACAGTACGCTTACAATACTTCTTTGCAATGTGGGGTCGTATATTCATTGTAAATGAAACAAGAATTTGGAATATGTAAGGTAAAAATTACAATAAATTTTTCATAATTATGACACTCACCGTCAACAAGCCCGGAATATTTTCACACTTCAGGAACTCTTCAAAATTGAATGTACTCTCAGTCTTAGATGCTTCAGAAGGCTCTTGGGACTTCTCTTCAGATTCTTTTTTCTGTTTCTCGCCATCCGTCGGCTTCTTATCGGCGGTACGTTCATCTGCACTGTTCGACGCTTTAGTATCCTGTTGACTTCGTGCAGATCTAGAAAAATGGAGAAATTAGCTAAAAAATAATACACAATACATGGTAAAAATTGAAAATGTTTTTTTTTCGAACTCGCGGAGGTACAGTACTCATTGTCTGAAGCGTTAGTTTTATAGTATCGCTACAATTGAAGTACTCACCCTTGTTTAGAACCACCCTCATCTTTTTCTTCGTTGATAGGCTGAGCTTCACCCTTTTTCTTAGCCCATTCTTTGGCACGTTTCACGCGACTTGTGGCACTTTTCTTTTTGATTTTTTCCGACTCGTCGAAACCGCGCAGCTCGATGGTGTCGTTTTGAGAAATTGGCCCAGATGAAAACCTGCAAAAATATTTCTTATATACTATATACATTCTTAGCCCTGTTTATAATAGGTTTGTCCCAACACAGAAATTTTTACCGTTCTAGATTATTTATTATAATATTCCCTAGTCTTCTAGATTTAATACCTCTTAAACAACTACCAGTCGTAAAATAAATAATAAATAACAAAAAATAAGCTCAGTAAAAGACTGACAAATCGACAAAATTTTAAATTAAATTCAAATGTGTCAAATGAATCGTCAAACAGAACTGTCAAGGATCCTCACCCTAGGGACCAACCTCCGTTTACCATGCATAAATACATGGATTGCAGTATACTCCTTCCTTAATATTTTTTTTTCAAAGAAATTAAGCCTATATGATTAAAATAAATATTTAAAAAAAATACCATAAACGCACTCACCATTCTGGTTCGTCCTCTTTATTTTCGGAATACTTGCGTCTCTCGCTGTATCTTCCATTCCTTCTAGGCTCTTTATCTCTGTCTCTAAAAAATAAAAATAAGTATAAGTTTACAGTTCTATAAATGAAGTCTTTTATACAGGGTGTTTCAAAAAACATGTGCCATCTCTCGTGGGGAGATTCCTCACGTAAAAATAAGAGTTATTTTTCATATCAACATAGGTCCGATTCTGCTTTGTTTCGTAGCTACAGGGTGTTAAAATCTTACTATTTTTTCGATTTATTATAATTTTCTTCCAAGTACTTTTAGCGTTTCCACTGAAATTTTGAGGCTATAAATGCGACATATTTTAAAGCTAAAAAAAGTGTCGACATATTTACCAGGGACGTGCATATGGGTTATCACTGGAATATTTTTCAAAAAAAAACAGGTGCGCCACTGACATTTTTTATTTTGATATCAAAATTGTGTAGGCCGTTTAATACAAATAAAAAGTTAACTCGTGATATTTCGTCGAATTCTCTCTCTCCGCCTCCTTAATGAGATAAACGCAATTTTATTAGTCACAATTAATAAAATTAAAATTAAAATAAAATTAATCAATTATATATTTTTCATAATTTCTTATTAAATATTATTACTATCAGTTATTATTACTTTTAGTCCAACCTACAGCAATTTCAAATAAGAAAATAATGGTATAAGATAATTACAAAAAACCTAATTTTAAAAATTTTTAACATCCTGTAATTCCAAAACTATGCATTTCCATACCCATGTTTATAGACTTTTTTTCATATTTTTTGATGAGGAATCAATGAGTACCGTAAAATGGGGGGAATAGAAACATAGTGGTGAATAGAAACAAAATTTCTGAAAAAAATCAAATCACGATTAAAAATATTCAAAGTAAAAAGAGTCGACATATCTAATTTTTCTATCATTGGTAATACACAATAAAATGTAAAAACTATATTTTTATCTGTGGCAGCACTGTTTCTGTCAATCAGCTGATCAATAAATGTGAGATCGATTTATCACCTATTTTGTATGGCGCGAAAACTTTATAAATAAAATATTTATTTTTAAACTAATGCATAAGCTGGTACATGTAAGTTGTTATATTATATGTATTGTTAATTATTGTTAAACCTACTTAAATATGTAATAATTTACTGTTTCTAATCACCTTGTTGGAAATAGAATAGATAAAAACCTTAACATCAATGTGTGTTTCTATTCTCCCGAATAGCAGGTGAATAGAACTTGTGTGTTATTTTTATTTAATATTTATATGCATATTTTTCAAAAATCAAATTATATGTATACGCAAAGAACAAACAAAGACCCATGTTTTAAAATATTCAGGAAAATAATACCACATTTTCATTCATCAACCGGTATATCGCTAATGGCCTACGAAACTGTTTCTATTCACCCCATTTTACGGTACTTATTTAAAACTTTCACAAGTTAATGATATTAAAATTTTTTAAAGGTTGCTATTAGACTTGGAACAAGGCAAATTAATAAAATTGCGTTTATCTAATTAAAGAGGCCGAAATAGACAAAATATCAAGAAACAACTTTTAATCAGCATTAAAATGCTTACACTATTTCGCTAACAAGAGTAAAAAAAGTCAGTGGCGTACTTGTTTTTTTTTCAGAAAACTATTCCAGTGATAACCCATATGCACTTCCCTGGTAAATATGTCGACACTTTTTTAGCTTTAAAATATGTCGCATTTATAGTAACTTTTACCCTCAAAATTACATTCGAAACGATAAAGTACTTGGAAGAAAATTATAATAAATCGAAAAAATATTAAAACTTTAACACCCTGTAGCTACGAAACAAAGCAGAATCGGATCTATGTTGATATGAAAAATAAATCTTATTTTTACGTGAGGTATCTTCCCACGAGAGATGGCACATGTTTTTTGAAACACCCTGTATATACTACTATCTACCTGTTGCTCTCCATGTCTCTGCCGAAGGATCTTCTCTCGCCAAACTTATCTTCTCTGTCGTTAGCCCTTGACTGTCCTCGTCCGAAGCTGTATTCGTTGTCACCGCCATCTTTATCTGCCATCTCTCCCCACGAGTCGCGCATTATACGGCCGCTACCGATGCGTCTAGTATTTGACTGAATCTCTCTAACACCTTAATTCAAAAGAGCCCATTAAAGAACCAAACGATTAAAAATTGTTACGCAAAAGTCATATAGAAATCCCATCAAAAATCCCATTTCTTTTTGTAAGTCATCTTTTTTTCTGAAGTAATATATTTTTCAAAACCAATATCAGTAGATAATAATAAATAACTAACAATATAATAATATTTGAACCTTATTTAAACCAAAGCAGGGACAGAGATAGTAGTATTTCGACCGAAAACTAAATACACACATCGGAAAAATCTAGGGATATCATTTTATTAAAGTTAAAAATATATGTTTTGAATAAACAACCACATATTTGCAGGCCGATTCTTTCTACTTCGATTGAAACGAAGTAGTCACATCAGTTATTTCTAAATTTGGGATATTTGCAGAAGTGTTTGTGCATTTTTTGTCAAATGTATAAAAAGCACCTAGCATCAATTGTTCGAATTTAACCTGTACTGGCTACGTTTTTATGATAACTGGCCAGAATTCATTCAATCTCAAATAACTCTGTTTAGTATTAAACGACATTATGGAGCGTAGACATCTTAAAAGAGACGAAATGCTAAGGGCCATGGGCATGCTCGAAGCTGGAATGCGTCAAATCGACGTAGCTAGAGCATTAAATACAACGCAAAGTGTAGTATCGCGATTAAGTGCACGCTACCGTGAAAGTGGTGATGTTGCTGAAAGGCACACAGGACGACATCGCATTACTACCCCTCAGCAAGATCATTTTTTACAATTAAATGCTCGACGCCGACCGACTCTTACAGCACCAGAGCTTAGTTTAATTCTCCAGGAAACACATAATGTAACCGTTAGTCCTGACACTGTTCGCAATAGATTAAGAGAAGTCAACTTAAGAAGCAGACGCCCCTGGAGAGCTCAACCCTTAACGAGAGGAAATCGAGAGGTACGATATTTGTGGGCTCAAGATCATGTTCAGTGGTCGAATGAACAATGGGCCAATGTTCTTTTCACGGATAAGTCACGCTTTGGAATTCATCCGGATTCGAGAAGGCTTAGGGTATGGAGAGAACCGGAAAATCTTATTCGGTTAGATCATGTTCAGGAGGTGCACCGCTATCAAGGTGGAACAGTTATGGTCTGGGGAGGAGTCCAGTTAGGCCGAAAAACCGATCTCGTTTTTCTTGAAAGGTTTCTAACAGGAATCACATATCGTGATTTAATTCTTGAGCCTGTCGTGTTACCATATGCCAATGATTTTGGGAGAAACTTCATTCTCATGCATGACAATGTACGGCCTCATACAGCCAGAGTGGTAAGTGAGTTTATCAATGCTCATCAATTAAACATCTTACCCTGACCGGCACAATCTCCTGACCTCAACTCCATCGAGCACGTATGGGACGCGGTCCAAAGAAGAATTTTGAGAATGGGTATGCCTCGTGAAACTCGTAGAGATCTGGTTCGGGCCGTGAATGCAGCGTGGCAGGCTGTACCTCAAGAAGAGATCGACAACCTGATCAGGAGCATGGAGAGATGATGTAGGGCTGTAATGAACAGTAGAGGAGGCCATACCCTTTATTAAATAAAAATGGTTTTATCTTTTTTTTTAATTCACAGTTTAGAATAAAAAAAAATGTGTGTATTTTTTGAGTTCAATAAAAATCAAGGTAAATTTGAAAAATTCAGTAAATTTCGCATTTTTATTTCCAATACGTCATGTAAACTATTTGTTTATTTTAATTTTATTATATCAGAAATGCAAATAATAAAATTACTGACGATGGCTGGATAAAATTGTAATATCCCTAGACTTTTCCGGTGTGTGTGCTATGAACCAATGGGCACCTACCCCAGCATCCTTCAGGCAGAAATCTACACTATCGAAAAATGCATACACCTTATCTTAGATAGAAACTATAAGAAACAAGAAATAGCCATCTTATCCGATAGTCAAGCAGTATTAAAATCGATCAGCTCAGTATCCATCAATTCGAAGTTGGCCAAAGAATGCATAGAGAAGTTGAACAATTTATATGCAAAGATAATTAAGTCTTCCTACACTGGGTGCCAGTCCATCAAAGGATAAAAAGCAATGAAAAACAAACGATGTAGCTAGAAAAGGAGTGAACACTCCACTAACTGCTTTCCAAGCGGAAACCAATTTAAGGCGGAACTCAAGAACCTGGAAGACATTGGAATGGATATTCCAACGAAGAGAACGTTATACCCTCGTAAAACCGTCTTAGATACTGGTTTTTGTCAAAGCCCTGGGACTGAATGATGAGTTATAGTTCAAGAGAGGGCGACACAATAAATCTATAAGGTCGCAGTGATTAAAATCTACATCTACGTCGTTTGAAAAAATCACGTCATAAGCACTTACCCATAATGTGCGAGGGTTCCGGTTTACCTCCAAGGGGGCTGTGGGGCCTTGCGGGGCGCACAGGCTCCTTATTGGCCGGTACAAAACAGCCCGAGTTGAAACTTCTTCGTTGGGGACTCAAGACAATTCCGTCACTCTCTTTGCGAATTCTCTCTCGGGGATCCCCAGGACGTCTCTAAAAATTGAAGCCAAATTTATACAAAAACTTAAAGATAGCAGCAAATAAGTTCTTAGAAAATAAACATTTTTAAGAAAAAGTACTGCAATAGAAATAATATAATTTTTCTTAAGGTTCACTTGGTTTTATGTAGTTCAAAGAAAAGCACTTGTATAATTTTGAAAATTCTTTGTTTAATGCTTTTTGATATATCATTTAAATCCATTTTTGACGTGTTTTAGTTTATTTTTATATGACCTGGTAAAATTACAAAGCACAGTCAAAGGAAGAATTAAATTATACATGAACTTACTCTGGCTTGGTCTCCATTATCGCTACTCTTGGTACTAGTTTCGGGAGTGTCAGATTTTTTTCTCTCCAAATTCCATTTTTCGGGGTCTAGAATGGACGACGATCTAAAAAATATTAAAAAATACGATTATAAATAAACGTAGAATCTGTCCAACCAGTCAGGGACAATTTTGGCAGACGATCAAAGATTTTAAGGTTATGGGAGCCCAAAAGTACCAAAACCCATACCCGTAGTGAAAATCAGACTGTCTACAGGAATAATAGACAGGCGAGCAAGGCCTTCATTCGAAAACCTAATGATAAAACCACAAAGGAACTGCTAATGCTCAGCGGGGATAAAGTGCGGAGTACAAGAGGTCTTTTGACAGGACATAAGGAAGTATTTGCTGTAGAGTTTATGGTAAAGGTCAGCACAGTACATAATATTTTATAGCGAGGCTCTGGATCGCAAGCGATTTGGAAAAACTAGACTCGAACAAAAAGAACTATCACAGATTAGGTATCCTATAAGAATACAGATAAAAATCTTGTCCCTAATTCGTGGTATATTGGTAATTGCTTTTTATGGCGATGAGCAGACGAGTAAATTTTCTTGTGCGCAAAAATAAACTCCCGTTTAAACAGCGTAATAACTGGGCCGGTCACAAGACCGGTCAGGCGCTGTACACAATTTGAGGCCACAAGTGGCCGTGCATATGCGCAAACTAGTAACCTAACTAGTGCGCAACTCCGAAAATTGAAACCACGAAAAACAATGCTTTTGATGATGTACTGTACTGGTGTACTTCACTGGAGAAAAAAACTAACTAACAATAATAAATCAAAAATATAAATATTGGGCGCCAGGCATGAACAGAGAAAGAAAACACAGTTGTCTATTACTTAAAATTAATGACTATATTTATTCATGATGGTCTTTAATTAAATTTTTAAATATGTTCCATGAAAAAGACTATGGAAAAATACAATATAGATAAAGCTACTGGAAATATAAAAAATATAGCATTACTTTAATTAATTTGTTATATTTTATACGATATTATATCCGAGATGTTGTAAGCCGTATATTCTAGAACCTATTTCCGGTAATTCATCCTTAAAATCACGCAATAGATATAGTATACAGAAAGTAATACTATTACAAGATATGTTCGTAAGGAAATCTAAGATCTAAATCATATTTTAAATACTAACTGACTAACTGACATAAAAAGGTTAACCACTAGACGTAAAGTCTGTACGATATTATTCAAGACTGAAAATGTTGTAAATGTAAATATAAAACCAGAACTTAAAATTAAACTTAGCTGATTGTTCTTGAGGCAATCCTGCTTCAAAGAGTAACAGCGTGAGGTGGGACTTGTATCTCTGCACTCCCTCTCAGCTTCACCGTTGGCCAATACAAGGAAAGGGGCCAGAATGAGGACACCATGAACCAATATAGCCGTAACTATCGACTAGGCTTAAAAACAGGAGCAAAGCAGCATGGGGCTTACGCTACATCCACACTGAGGCAATCCAAACATAGGATAAACTCATGGTACAAAGAAAACAAGGTATGATCGATAGCGACTCCAATTTCGTTAAGTTTGCGCATACCACCTGTGACGTCATACGCCATACAGAAAAATATCCATATTGTTCAATTGCCACTAATAAAAAACAGACCTAAAATAGGGAAGAATCAGGACATAACCCCAAAAGTTATGTCAAATTATCGAGCTTGACATTTGAAAAATTATTTTCGCGTTTATTGTGTCATCTGTTTGACAATTTGAAATTGGCGCGCGGAGCTTGCCGACCAATGGTGTCGTTTATCACCTGTGACGTAGTAACCAACCTGCGCAATATCATACCTTGTATTCTTTGTATCATGGGATAAACTATTCGTACATGTAACAACATCCATCCATAGGACACCTGTCCATAGGACTCTCGAAATACCTCCGAGGGCTCAGTAATAAACAAAGAAACTGTCCTTTCTTCCATTTAACATTCTGGAGGACAAAAGAAAACCAACGTGCCAACAAACACCAAATACGAGTTGAGTTGAGCCAATCCAAAACTCTACCCTGTAGCTACGAAATACCAGCCGATTCAGATTATGCAGCAAGATTCAAAATAATTACCATTTCTAAAAGCCGGGTTGCTGATGGCGACAGAGCGGCAAAACCAAAAGTGAGGTTATCTCGAGAGCGAAACCTTGAAAATAAATGCCCACAGAAGCATCACTGGGTTGTCGACTTGAGAACATTAGAACTACGCCAAGCGTGTCAAATAAATTATCAGGCCTGAACGATACGGATTCTGGTGACAATACGCCAGACATCATATATCATATATAAAAGATATGTAACGAACTAAAAACGTTACAAGGTTCAGTCTCTAAGTTATTAGATACTTGAAAACCGTAGTTACTACTGGAAAAACACACCAAACCAAAAAGAATAAAAGAAAAACCTTGCGATCAAATATGAAGCTTCTCAAGTTAAACAGCAACGAATATACATATTTAATTTAACTGAATTTTAAGATGTTACCTGGTACCAAAAATATACTTACACTCCCGCCGGGTTTAGGAAAGCCGGTTTTTCCTTGGAAGCTGGATTCTCTCCGATCTCCAACAGCTTCTCCCTGCTGTATTGGATCCTGGGCTTGATCTCTTTCTCGCGAACCACCAGTATAGCAGGATCAATGTCGCCCATGCTCATGTTTTGGAGTTGTTCGTCTCCTGCAATAATAACGACGCCTTAAAAATTGAGTCTAGTAAACTCCATATAGAATTTCTCTTTGAAATATACCTCCGGAATATAATAAATAATACCGATATTTTTATATACTAATGTGAAATAGTTTTATCACACCTCCCTAATACTCATTTTATAACAACAGATTTTCTAACAATAGTACAAAAATAAGTTAAAATAGTATATTACACAGAACTCTTTCTCGTTTTAACTCGGAAGTTACGTTCCTTGGAAACACAGCGTATAAGAACACTTTTATTATAAAAACTATACAGGGTGAACCTTAAATAAGTGCAAATATTTTTAGGGAGGATATATTTCGATCCCAGAAACACGTCTGAGTTGTTTTCATAAAAACAATAGAAAATTGTTAAACTTTCAGTTAAAAACATAATAGCTTAATAATAAGGCAACATACTGAGTAGTAGCAACAGTAGTAGATTAAATTTAGAGGAAGAAAAAACAATGATTTTCAAAATTTAGGCAAAAATATATATTTTTTAAAATTTTAAAGTTAAATAACTCGGATTTTTTGGAACAAAAAAAGAAAATATATTTTATCGAGATCTACCCTTAGGATCTACCATGAAAATATTTGCACTTATTTATGACTTAAGTACCCTGTATATTAATGAAGAATTTTTCCACAAGTATGTATGTGAATATTATACATATAGGCCTTGTAATAGGTTACTGGGTCTAAAATCAAATCTAAATAAAGATACATTGTTTATTTACTCCTTGCGTTTGGTATTAAAATGATAAAAATATCTCAGACTTGACATTTAACAATTGTATATAAATATTTTTTATCAAAAGTTTTGCCAATAACAATGGCAAATATTTATAGTGTTATCTAAAACCGAATTTGAATGATTAGACTTAGTCCACATAATTTTTAACTATCTAATAAAATATGTATCGCAAAACTAATAAAAAAGCATTAACTCGAGGGGTAAACCGCTAGTGTATTTTGATTTTGATGTACAAGATATTGGCATTACTTGGTATTATTCGTGGTATAAGTGGCATTAGTTGGCATTATTTTTGGTAATACTTTTAGTATTAGTGTAAAGAAATTCGTCAGCGGTTTACCCCTCGCATTAGCTTAAACATACAATATACAGGGCATCGAAATCATTCTACAGTATTTTATCTTTCTCATTTATATGGTATATGTTTGTCATGACAAATTACATTCTGATATGAAACCAAAACTGATTATCAATTATTTCAATAAAGACAAGATGTGAGTTCTATTTATACCAATAAAAAATACAACGTCTAGTTTTAATTTACCCTGTATATTCCATGAAATATCGCTCCTCCTCGAGCTCCTCTAAAAAAACTTGCGGTTAAAAATATCACTTATTACGAACTGTAAAGAAACTTACAAAAAATGTTTTATTATAGCACATGGTCTTAAACTATAGCGGATTCTGTCCAGCGGAACATTAAAAGACAAACTGTCCAAATCGCTCCTTCTCTCATTGGACAGACTTCATATTATGTCCAGCTAAAGAATATATGAGAGTGACAGTTGTCTGGCATGGTAATTCAAAAATATGCTGTTTTTTGTATTTTTTTATATCTTCTGGCAAAATAGGTGTCCCATTTCCGTGTGTTTTATGGGGTTTCTCGTTTATGAGTAGATGAGACAAAAGATGATAGAGGATACTGTCAAGGTCAAGGGCTAAAATGTATTACTGGTTGCCTGCACAACCGCAACGTATCCGCCAGAAATTAAAAGACTTTTTCAGGCGCCATCTTTTAGTCAAGTCGAGAAGTAAGGGAATCAGACAATAGAATTGTCTGGTATGAAGAAGTACGCTTTCCGAGAATTGGGGAAATTTCGAGAAGCAGTCAATAGAGTATATAAGCCGGAGCCATCGACAACTGAGACAGTTTTTGAAATTTGAATATACCGCGTGGAAATTGAAAATCGGACAATTTGGTGAAGGAATCTTATAAATAGTTAGTTTGTTGTGTGTTATAAGTTAGTAATTGTGTATAAAGTGAGAAAATAAATTCGTTAAGTATTTTATCGTGAGTTTAAATTAGTGGACCCACGGAATCCGTAACAATTGGTGTCGGAAGTGCGATTCAAGAGGATTTTAAGAAGAAATTAAGTGGATTGGACGATTTTTACACCGAATTTGGGAACTTTTATGGTTGGTACGAGACAGCAAGCGAAGAAAATGGAGGAAGTAAGCAAATTATTGGGCGATTTTATGGAGAATATGAGAAGAGAAAAGGCAGAAGAACAAGAGAGGCTGAGAAAAGAAAAAGCAGAAGAGCAAGAAAGACTCCGTAAAGAACGAGAAGAAGAGCGAGCCCGACTAGAAAAAGAGAAAGCAGAAGAACAAGACCGCTTACTGAAAATTCTAGAAAATCAAGAAATTAAACAGGACCGGCTTGAGAACATTTTCGAAGATTTGAAAATTCAACGACAACAAGACAAACAAGAAGAACAGGACCGGCTTGAGAGAATTTTTGAAGATTTAAAAATTCAACGACAACAAGATAAACAAGAAGAACAGGACCGACTTGAGAAAATATTAGGTAATTTAGAAATTCGTTTGGAGGAGCGACGTCATAGAGAAAGACAAGAAGATCAAAATCGTCTTAAAAAGAACTTCGAAGATCTGGAAAAAAGACAAGAAATACACCTTCAAGAAGCCGTAGAAGATCTGGAGGAGCGACTTCAACAGAAAATGGAAAAATTAGAGAAGGACCTACAGAAGACCAAGGCACAAGCAAGGACACCTGGCGTTCCTGGAACTGCAAACCTCAAGGCCCCGACCTACGATGGACAAACGACCTGGACAATGTACCACCGTCAGTTTGAAGCAGCCGCCGCTGCCAACGGATGGACTGACCAGGAGAAAGCAGCGGCACTTGTCATCGCGCTGCGTGGCCCTGCCCTGGAACTGTTGCAAACTATTCCTGCAGCCCAACAGCAGGAATACCAAACTTTGGTCGCTGCACTAGACAGAAGATATGGCGACCAACATCGACGCCAACTTTACCAGGCACAGATCAAGACACGCCTGCAGAGGTCCGGAGAGAGTCTGCAGGAATTCGAAGCAGACTTACGTCGCCTGGTACACCTAGCGTATCCAGAAGCACCGGAAGGATTTAGGGAGGAACTCGCTGCTCAGTGCTTTATCAGCGGATTGAGGGACAACGAATTGCAGAGGGCGCTGCAAATATCCCAATTTTCTACCAGCAGCGAAGTACTCGTCAGGGCGCTGGAAATAGAAGCTGCATTTAGCGCCATTCCTAAACAGAAGATAGGCTCGGTAACGGTTGAGGAACAGCCAAAGAGTTCTCACATACGTTTGGAGGAGATGTTTAATAAACTATGTGAATTACTAGTGAACAAGAGAGTCAACAACACCCAGACAGAGAACCAAAGAAGATTCCAGGATATGAGGTGCTATGGATGCGGCAGGAATGGCCACATCAAACGAGATTGTCGCATCCAAATGCGATTCCATTCACCATCCAGAGAACATCGGCACATCGGAAGATCCCAGGATATAAGTTGCTATAGATGTGGCAGGAATGGCCACATCAAACGGGATTGTCGCATCCAAATGCGATTCCATTCACCATCCAGAGAACATCGGCACATCGGAAGATCCCAGGACATAAGTTGCTATAGATGTGGCAGGAATGGCCACATCAAACGGGATTGCCGCGTCCAAATGCGATTCCGTTTACCATCGAGAGAACATAGGCACCAGGAAATCAACACTAATGAGCGAGTATTGGCTGAAGAAAACAGAGCCCCTAGGATGTTTTCCGTTAGGAGTCTAGGAAAAACCGCTGACAGTTTGGTGATCAACGGGAAGGTCAATGGTAGAAGAATTCGAATGACTGTGGACACAGGCGCTATGGTATCGTTGGTGCGGACTAACTCGGTGCAAGGATTGAAGATGATGCCTCTTAGAAGAAGAGTGTATTTACGTACAGTTACGGGGAAATGGCCGTTGTACGGGGAGAGGCTTTCATAGAACTGGAGTTAGGGAATTTGAAGTTTCGGCATAGCGTTTTAGTGGCAGACATTGAAGATGATTTTATCATGGGTATGGATGTGATCAGTCAACATGGTTTTTCGTTCGATCACCATAGAAACATCCTGAAAATCGGAAATGAGGAATTTTCTGTATCTAAAGAGAAGAGACCAGGAAATATGGAAGAAAGATCATCGAAAATTGTGATGATACCTGGTGATACCAAGAAGACTGTGTTCGGGAAACTAGAGAAAACCGCTGGGTGCCGTGTAGGACGGGTACAAATTATCGACAACGACCTAGATCGACGACGAGCTACCTTGGACAAGAAAATGAAACATCGCGAAAGCACTATCAGAATAAGGAATTTTAAGCTTAGAACTGACGAACCATGGACGACGATACAATTGAGGAAAGATCAAATGGAAGATCCAGACATCGGAGCAATACTACGGCTCAAGGAAGGTAACGGCGAGAGACCACCGTGGCAGGATATTGCGGACAGAGGGCTCGTTTTCAAAGCTCTCTGGGCTCAGTGGAATTCACTGGTGATTGAGAATGGATTGTTAAAGCGCACGTGGGAAAGTGCGGATGGCAGGACAGTAACAACTCAGTTACTGGTACCAAGGAAGAAAGTTACCCAGGTATTGGAAGAAATTCACGGTGGTAGAACTGGAGCCCATCTTGGAGTAAACAAGACCTTGAGCAAGCTGAGAGATCGTTTTACTGGGTGGATTATTGTGAAGATGTTAAGAAATGGTGTCAACGTTGTAAGATTTGCGCAGCTAGACAAGGACCAAGTACTCGATCTGGAGGAAAAATGGAACAAGATAACGTTGGACTGTCGTTCGAAAGAATCGTTAGGAAGGAAAGATTATTGGGAATTCATAAGGCCGTGAGAAGTAAGATTACGCTAGCCAGTGACCGGATGAAAGCTCGTTACGACCTCAGAGCTAATTCTACGGGATTTCGACAGGACGATAGGGTATGGTTGTATAACCCACAGCGCAGGAAAGGGAGGTCCCCAAAGTTAACTCCAGCATGGGAAGGTCCTTATACAGTCATCAAGAGGATAAATGATGTTGTGTACCGGATTCAACGCAGCCCTAGAAGTAAGATGAAAGTAGTTCATCTGGATCGATTGAAGAGATATCAGACAGGAAACCTTGATCGGGACGATCAAATTTGAGAAGGGGGCAATGTCAAGGTCAAGGGCTAAAATGTATTACTGGTTGCCTGCACAACCGCAACGTATCCGCCAGAAATTAAAAGACTTTTTCAGGCGCCATCTTTTAGTCAAGTCGAGAAGTAAGGGAATCAGACAATAGAATTGTCTGGTATGAAGAAGTACGCTTTCCGAGAATTGGGGAAATTTCGAGAAGCAGTCAATAGAGTATATAAGCCGGAGCCATCGACAACTGAGACAGTTTTTTGAAATTTGAATATACCGCGTGGAAATTGAAAATCGGACAATTTGGTGAAGGAATCTTATAAATAGTTAGTTTGTTGTGTGTTATAAGTTAGTAATTGTGTATAAAGTGAGAAAATAAATTCGTTAAGTATTTTATCGTGAGTTTAAATTAGTGGACCCACGGAATCCGTAACAATACAATGTTGAGAATACGATTTGGACATCTTTTAACCAACCATGAAAATATACGAAAAACATTAGACGATCAAATCTATTTTTTCAAAGCTCCCTGATTAAAAATTGACAGTTTTAAAACAATTTCCGATGCACGTGATAAACTTTGAGTGACAATAACAAAATGTGAAAACTGTCATATCTATGTGGCGGTTTCATCTCTCCAAAAAAATCCTGTATGGGTATTTCGCCACTGCACTGCAAGAAAAATCTACAAAATAAAATAGTTATTTTTTGTAAACACTTCTGGCGTTAAACCTAAACGGACACTGCTTGTCAGAAGTTATGTTTACAGTAATAAAAATTTGTCTAACAAAGAAAAAATGACGGAAAGTTTATCTCTTTCCGTCGTCGGAAGCAAAAAAATAGAAAGAATAAAGAAAAAACTATTTAAAATATTTAAATTCAACTATTAGAGAACACTTTACTTTTTTTTAAAACAGATACGTCTACAAGAAACCGTTGAAGTTTTGTTAAAAATAAAAAAAAATATGTTTATCTCTTTCCGACGACGGAAAGAGATAAACTTTCTAAAACATTAAGCATTTTTTTCTTTGTTGGGCAAATTTTTATTACTGTAAACATAACTTCTGACAAGCAGTGTCCGTTTAGGTTTAACGCCAGAAGTGTTTACAAAAAATAACTATTTTATTTTGTAGATTTTTCTTGCAGTGCAATGGCGAAATGCCCATAAAGGATTTTTTGGAGAAACAAAATATGATATTATACAAAATAAAAAACTGACATTATGATAATTGTCAAATAATAAATGACAACGTTGCTGAACACGGCGCAATGTGACCAACATAGCGGTAATAAAATTCGGTTTAAACTAATTTTTGCAGCTTTAATCTAAATAAAATATCTGTTACAATCATCTACATATATAAAATGCTAATGTTTATCTGTATCGTCTCTACTGAAGTAACGACTTGCTCTAGAAAGTTGTTTTTTTTTACTAAAAGATAGCTAATTGGCTCTTCTAAAAACTGTTGTCGCCGGATTTTTATTTTTCATTTAATTAAACAAAAAATAAAAAGTATTTTTTCCTGATGTCGTGGCGGATGCGCCAGGCCTTCAACTAGTTTGATCATAAAGTAAAATGTAGAACTACTCGGTATCTTAAATTGTAAAACAAATTTAAACATTTTTTCCAAAATTTCATTTAGTCTGGTTTATAGGCGTTAGTGTGAATTTCGATATGATTGATAACGTGCATCGGAAAATGTTTTGGTTTACCGCAGATTGAAATTTAAAATGCTATTGTTTTTTAATTGAAAATGTCAAAAGTTGGCATATGATATGTCATTCTATATAGAACGTCATTTGCTATCATATAAAGTAAAAAAAATACAGGGGGTGTCATTAAGAAATCAAAAGATGTAGTCATTTCAGAAACAGGAAGTGACCGAAACTAATTAAATACGCCCCCGATCAATCCCGATTTATGTTATATACCTAGGTACCAAATTTTGTTTTATTTTCTGAAAAAATAAAAAGTTATAGGGGTGAGCGACTTTTGGAAAACACCCGGTATATTAGAAGTAGTAAAGAAATTTCTACTTTTCCAATAATTACCTACTTAGGTATACATACATATTATATGGAATATGGAGTTGTCAGAATTAAAATAGATCACACAGAAATCCAATTCCCTACCATTTTAAGATAGTCTTTATACGTTTACAGAATATAGTTTTTTTCCAGTAGAGAAATTAATCAAGTCACACTTCTTGCATTAAGCAGCTATAGCCTGTCTATCCAACTTGTTTTATTTTAATTAAGTAACATTAAAAAACTTTAACTCTCATTTTCCCCATAATTACTTTTTGGACTTGATTCAGTTCACTTCTGAACCCCTCATATATGATTTTTTTAGGAACATGTCTCTCACTTACTCCAAGACACATGTTTCACCCTGGGCTTCTGCTGCCGTCTCTTGAAACTCGAAAAAATGACCGCCACGTTGTTATTATTCAGTATGTGCTGGTCGTTGTTGTAAGTGGCGGAAGCCACATGGGCCTTTCTCTGGCTTCTGACCCTAACCATTGCGGATCTGCTCAGAAAAACCACCGAAAGAAGGAAACCCGCAAACAAGACCGCGCACAACAACCAATATAGTGCTATTTTGAATTAATTTTAACGATTTGGGATTTAGAAAATACGAAAATTATTTTTTTATTTGCTCTGAAGGGCTCCGGTTTTTTTCACGTCTAATTAATGAAAAATTTTAACACCGCCCGCGGCACGTCTTATGATAATAATTAATTAATATAGAGTAAATCGTGAACGAGACACAAAATTATACTATATATTTATATTTAAAATTCAAATATAATGGACAAATATATAAGATGTATAAAACACTGGTCAAAGAACACACAAAACTACATCGAATATCGGATCGGAATGGAACAGAAAACGATTAGGAAAAAAAAATCCGGAATTTGGCAAAAAAATCTTGTTTTTTTTCGTTCGATACTAAACCGTTTTTGCATGTTTATACGAAGAGAACTTAGATTTATAGAGAGCGTCCCAAAAATATTATACCAGATTTTCCAGAAATGTTCTTTACAGAGTAATCCAGTGTTTCTAGTGTTGTAAATGGAAATATTGGAAATTTCCAAACGTGTCTCGGAAATATTGGGAATATTGAAAATATTTTTAAAAATACTTAAATCTTGTCATTAACGATTCAAACCCGATGTTTATTAATATATCTTTCATATTTTGTAACCCTATAAACATTAAACTTACTATAGAACAGTTTTACAAACATATAATATGGTGAATATAATATCGAGTTTGAGGATTCACCAACTTATTTACAACCTCGCATTTCTACCGGGAAGTCCCGAGCTCGTAAGTCGTAGCGTAGTAAAAACTCGCTGGTCTTCAATTTTGACCAATTTAAAAAGTGTATACAATACTAGGCTCAGTTTACAAGGAGTTGCAGTTAGTCAAGAAGCAACACAAATGATTGATAAAAATGTTAAGCAGTGGATATTAGATGACGAAGTATTTTGGGCCCAAATTTCCAACGTAATTAACATTTTTGAACCTATTGGCAAATGGTTAAAAATTGTAGAAGGAGATTATTGCACTATTCATTTTGCTGTAAAAGCATTTTGTGATATTAGAAGGGTAATTCAGAATAATCTTGCATTGTCCTCACTTGACGACAAAGACAAATCCGAATTGTTGGAGTTTGTTGACAAAAGAGAAAAATTTGCTATTAAACCCATTCATTATGCTGCAGAATTACTAAACCCAAAATCACAACTTTCTTCTGGTTCTGAACTTGATGAAACTCAAATTCTTTCTGCCATAGAATGCTTAATATATCAAAAAATAAACTCAATATAAAGGAGCAAGAAATAATAGATGAAATAGCAGATTACCGTTGTAGAAGTGGCAAGTTATTTGGAAATAACTTCATATAGAAAAGTGGTTTTGATAACCCAGTCTCCTGGTGGAAAGGACTGTGTTCTTCATCTTCATTATCACGAATCACAAATCAAGTAGCTTCACGAATGTTGATGATGCCAGCATCTTCGGCTGCCACGGAACGCAGTTTTAGCGTTTATAGGCATATTCATTCAAAAAAGAGAAACAGGCTTACTAATGATAGAGCCGCTAAGCTACTCTATGTATCCCACAATGAAAACTTGCTGAAGAAAATAGGAAACGGCAATAGATCAATTTTTATTTCCGATACTATTGAAGATTTTGAGGAAGTAGACTGGCAAGAAGATGTTATTGAGTGTGATGCTGATGACAGCGATAAAGATATGCCTCTTGCTCGACTAGTGTGTCAAAAATATTTTTTTTTGTACAAATTTAATCTTAATTTATTTTTTAAATTGAAGAATAACTCTTTATTTGTGTTTATGTAAGCATTTTGTGTTTTGCGATGTTTTGTTATGATTTTTATAAATAAATATTTCAGTTTTTCTTATTTTTTTAAATATTTCATATATTTCCAATATTTCCATATATTTCCAATGTTTCAGGAAATATTTCCGGAAATATATCCGGAAATATTTCCGAAAATATATTTCTGGAAATTTTACATCACTAAGTGTTTCCAAAAAGTTAATTATTAAGGTATTCATTCCAATCATATTTTAGAAGTTTCATCCACAGCATATTTTAGAAGTAGTACTTTCATAGGAATACAGGATGACTGAAATATATGTATATTTATAATTCCTGGATCCCGGGGTTATAAATTTTAACCGATCCCGAAAATTGGAAAGCCTAATTTTGATCAGCATCAATTTGCTCAACTTTGTCACTATATTTAACCCACCTCGTATATCTTTCTAGTTGCCCAGATCCCCATAATGAAGCTCGAATTTGGAACATCCTGTACATTCAGAGCTCCCCCAAAGTTAAATATAATAATGTAATTATTTTATAAAAAAATAGAAATACGCCATTGTGAGAGCCAATTAGTAAAATTCAAAAAATTAACGTATCCTTTTTAATAAGTTTGAGAAGTAATAAATGGAGAAATGAAAAAATAAAAACAATCCAAACGAATTTCATAATTAATTGGTTTACTACTGTAACATACCGGGTGCGTCTCAAAAGTGACTCCCCAAATCTCGATTTTTTATCTGAAGCCACTTTTGAGACGCACATGGTATACTTTATACTTACTAGTCAAAAGTAGATGCATTATTTTTCTTGATTTGCGACGCTGCCATAAGTAACTATTTTAGTAGCCCCTCTTTGTAATATTCACAATAATCTCACTATAATTCAACTCCTAACACAATGCCTTGCCAGATTTATATACTTTGTGCATAAAAACAATTATACAATAAGTAAGAAATAATATAAGATAACACAAAAGAGCACAACTTGCGTTTTCAAATTCGGATTAAAATTCAAGAGTATCAAAGGAGCAGTCAAACAAAACTGACAAGAATCATGTTTCAGTAACGTCACTTCGGGCTAAATGTAAATATCCCGAATTTATATAGCTTTTAATTTTTCTATGGATTTGACCAATAAGGCCAGGAATAAGGCTCTATAAGAGAAAAATATTTTATAGACTCCTTACCAAAAAAAAAATTATACCTCAAGACCGTTTACTAAAGGACCTTTAGAAAAGCGTACAATCTAAATTTTACAGCATAGAATAGGTACATAGAGGGGCTATAAAAACGCAATAAACCATAGATCTAATAAATAAATAAATAACTAAATATCCTAGGTACGATTATTATGATAATGGTAATTATTATTATTGTATAGAATGGCATAAATAAGTTAATTTTCTTTATATGAAATACACACGATAACTGTATTCAGAAGACGTCATAGACATAACTTTCATTATCAATTATTTGCAGTTATCAACTTTGTCTATAACGCTGGATGCTAGATAGAACAAAACACCTCTGAAAACAAGAACAATATAAAGCGACACCAATTAAACTTTTAGTTACGTAGTCGAGGACGCGACTTTTAAATTCATTGTTGCCAACCCTGGACATATTCGGCGCCTGGCCTAACTGGAATTTAAATTTCCCGCTGGGGATTCAGGTGGTAGCTCTGCTGTAAAAATGTCAAGTTGCCACATTTATTTATTTATTTCCTGACATTGTCATTCGTTTTGACACATTAGTTTTGTATTACGGGTTTTTGGTTTAAACGAATTGTGTTGTGATATTTTAAGCTTAAACATTTTTAAATATTTTACTAGCAGACCTTGCAGTCGAACATTGTTCTTTTTAGAACCTGTTTTAGTGCGAAGTGTACAAGATAGCTTAATAGCCGTTGCAAAAAACTCATCGCAACCTTAGGTTATTTTATAATCTCAGACATTATTCTTGTACCTCGAACCAGGGTTCGGAAGTAGTTAATTAAGACGTAATTTACCTGATTAACTACGTGTAGTTTTTCTTCAAAAACTACGTCTTTTCCCGTTCATTAACTACATGAAAACTACGTTAATAAACTATGTATTGATATTATGAATAATTTTCCTTTGTATGAGGTGTAATAGAGATAATATGATGTAAATATTATATTTAAAGCCATATTTCTTCTGTTTTCTTAAATACATTATGTGTTTTTAAAGCTTCAACTTATTATAACCTCACCTCAAACCTTTGATATTTGTTAGTTATAATTTGATATTAAAGTTAGATACATAGGTTACATAAACTACATCCTCTACATAAACGACATTAACTACATGTAATGTAGTTTATGTAGTTTTTCAAAGTAATATATGTAGTTTTCCGAACCCTGCCTACACCTTCCCCTAGCATACATGGTAAATTTTAAATAAGTGCAAATACCATATGCTGGAAAAAAACTGCGTCAGCGACGGCTTGGAAATGAATATCGCTGTCATTTAATATGTCAAATTGGATGGTGAATGTCAACGATCGTCATTTCAAAGCCAAATAGACGCCGTTTTTTTCGATCATACGGTATTTCTAAGGATGATATACTATTTCGATCCAAGGAACACGCCTAAGAGTTTTTTTATGCAAAAAAAAAGTATATTTAGAAATTTTCAGTTAAAAAATATAATATTTGTATTGTATTGACGGCATTACCGGGTGTATCCCAAAAGTGGCTCGCCCCTATAACTTTTTTGTATTTTTTCAGATAAAAAACGATATTTGGTATGTTAGTATATGACATAAATTAGAATTTATTGAAGTATTCAATTAATGTTTTTGGTCTTTGGTCACTTCCTGTTTCACCGGAAATGACTACAACTTTTGATTTTTAAATGGCACCCTCGGTATTTTTTTACTTTATTTAATAGAAAATGACACTCCTGAATAGAATAACATATCAAATGTCAACATTTGACATTTTTGCTTTAAAAAAAATCGTATTTTAAATTTCAATCTAGAGTGCCATGGGTGTGTTAAAAACAATAATTTTTAAACAAGGAGCTTTGGAAAATAGATTATATTGGATTTGGGAACTCGTAGAAATTTTTAGAAAAAAAAACGGAAAATTTTGACCGTCTTCGTGGGAAAAAAATATTTCAAAAAGTTGGCAACACTGCGTCAGCAATTAAATGACATGTTTATCAAAATACAGTATGATCGAAAAAAAAATGGCGTTTAGTTGTCTTGGAACTTGGAAATGACGATCGATGACATTTCCCATATAATTTTACATATAAAATGACAGCGATCTTCATTTCATAGCCATCCCTGACGCTGTTTTTTTTCAATCATACGGTATGTTATTTTTTATTATTATTCATTGTCTGCAAAATTATTAGTTCGCTTTGTTTCTTTCTGTAATTTTTATTCACAGCAAATCGTATTTTGTCTCATTTATTGGATGTCGTCTGTCGAAATCCTCCCTGAGTGGTTGGACACACTATACAATGTATAGTGCAAAACCGCTATAAAAGATACATCATAATTCCTAGTTAATGTATGTCATTAAAAATATTTATTTGCCATCAATCATATTAATAAAATCTAAAAAATTGATAAAACTATAAAAAAGTTAACAAGCAGTAATGCAAAAATATTCAAAATTTAGTAAGTATATTAAAATTTAAATATCATGAATTTATTTTGCAAAATCTATATTATTTTATATCGCCTTGAAGTGTTTCTTCGTTTTAGATATGCAAATAAAATTAATTAACCCGGAATTAAAACAGAAATCATACGTTCTCAGTTTTTATAACATTTTCAGGATAAATTTAAATATAAATAAATCTTTTTCACCACTTAAGCTTAAAGAAAGTACTATTTGTCTAATATGCCTCATATTAAAACTAGTAACCAGCAATGCCATTTTTTTAATGTACTGCTGAAAAGTATTGATATAAATGGATATTTTTCATGTTTCTACAAGTGTTTCTACATATTGCTCTACAAATATTGGCTAATATTTATTACTACAAATAAGAATAAATAAATATAATCTGCTGGTACCTACTATTAATGATTTAACAAGGCTAAATCTTTTTTGTGAATTAGCAATCTGCAATACCTGACCTTGACTAAATTTGAAATTGTTCCTAATTTTATTTTTACATGTAGAGAAGACAAAAGTATATTTATTCAAATAATTTCAAGAATTATTTCATACTTCAATACAGTAATACAAAGAAAAAAATCAATAGCATGGCACATCGAAGAATAACTTTAATTTCGTATTATGTAAACAAAACCCATTGTTAAAAAACGATTAGTTTTTTATTTATTTTTGTGTTTTTTATAGATAAATCTTAATTATGTTTCTATTTCTATTCCAAAAATTGGAAGTAATGTGGACTATTATTATGCATAAGAAATTTTAAAGAATTGTAATGAATAATGTGCCCAGGACATACAGAAATACTTTTATATTCCTCCATGGCCCAGGATATACGCATTAACCTTAAATTAATCTAAGATATTAATACGTGCTTTAATTTATTACTTATTTATTCAAATCAATGTTACTTGAAATTTGTTATTATTTTACCGAATTTTCTCTTCCATTTAAATGCCAATGTTCCAAAAAAATCAACAATGATGGCAGTTAATGAAATGTTTTGGAAAATGAATTACACAACAAAGGTATTTGGGTCGACTCATTTTAGAGAAAGAAACAATCTTCAAGCATATTGATTTTGACGAAAAGAAAACAAAACAAGAAAAATAGCGATATCCTGAAAATGGATTTCGCATTCATGGGGATGAAAACAAATATTGAAACTTACCATTTTTAGACTGCTTGTCAGTCAGATTCGTCTGTGTTTGTTCCGTTTCAGGCCCGTTTTCGGACATTTTCTTCTTTGGTTACACTTATTAGAGTCAACTACGTTACACCTACCCTACGTTGTACAATAAATAATCGAAAATTGTATAAAAAAACCTATATAATATAAAACTAAGTTTAATATCACAGGTCGGTTAAATCGTCAACAATAACTTAACAGACGTAAACATGTAGAATAAATTAATCGAATCGCTTGATGGTACTCTTGTCCGGCACTGATATTCAAGCGAAAAAATAATTCAAGCTCGATAACTCACAACACGCGAAAAATTCTTCATAAAATACTTATTATCACACGAAAATATGAAACGTTCGCCATATGCCTTTTTCTTTCTTTCACACTCACATTTCTGCCATCTGTCAAACGCAACGCCCAACTAAAAACACTAGATTCTTTCTACGCCTGCGTGTATCGATCTATACGGTGAGCCAAAATAATTGGTTTCCTGGTTCTATACAGTGAGCAAGAAACAAAATGAAAAGAATCGCAAATCGCAGATTAGAGTTTACCAAATTGAAAAACTATATTAAAATAAGAATATAGAATATACTGTAAAAATACAGGAATAAATTAAATAAAATTATTTAAAATAATTTTATTTAAAAAAGTTAATAAGTAACAGGAAGAAAATAAATATAAACACATTTAACTTTATTGACAATAATCAGAATCATCACTGTCATCGTTATTTTCGCAGTCTGACTCTTTTTCTTCAACAACTTCTTCAAAACTTTTCACTGCTTTCACCTCTTGCTTTGCAGATTTTTGATGAAACACGAACGAAATGTATTGACACATATCCCAAATTTGTTTCAAAACCTAAAAACGAAAATATATTAAGACATTTTAAAAATAAATGTTTAAAAATATAATACCATATCAGCTAGACCCTTTTTATCCCAACAATGGTACCACAGTGACAAATCCGCGGTACAATCAGCGTCATCTGGTGGGTTCTTTATTGACATTTTGTTGAAGCAATTTTTGCACTTCAGTTTGGTATGAGTGTCTGATTCAGTTTCCTCTAACCTAAAGAGATCTCTCAACTCTGCTACGCTAAAATGTCTGGCGGCCTCTTCGTTCATATCGACAATGGTAGAACTCAAAGCCTTCTTGTGAGCTTGTCTCTGGAAGATTTTCTCTTCAATGGTTCCAGCCTAAAAGTCCAAAATTTCAAAAAATATATAATTATTTAAAGAAAAAATCTACACAGAAAAAGCGGTAGATGTAACAAGGTTTCTGTTGGCCATCCCTCCATACGCGAGCCATTGCTTGTTCGTCATTGGCAGGGTTCCAATCAGGATCATACATAATCAATCTATTAGCTCCAATCAAATTCAAGCCACAACCTCCCGCTTTCGAGCTAAGCATAAATATAAAATCTTTGGAGTCTGGGTTATTAAAACTTTCGACGATTTTAGCACGCTTCTTTATACTCATTGTACCATCAAGTCTCACATATTGATAACCTCTAAAGGACAAATTTTAAATATAAAGTCCAAAAAAGTTTATAATATAACAAACCTTTTAGTCCATAACTTTTCGAATAAATCTAAAGTTTGAGTCCAATTACTAACAATGACAACTTTGTCATTATAATTGGCCCTGAGGTTGGCTAAGAAGTAGTCCAGAACAATCATTTTTGATGATAGTTCTGGTCTCACGTCCATGTCACCTCTCTTGGGTGGTAGGATATTTATGGATTTCTCAAAACCTTCTCCTCCTTCTATAATTTTGTCTAAAATGAGGTCTGGATGGTTGCATAATTTTTTTAATGTGGTAATGCTTGCCAATGAACTTGTTCCGCCTAAAAATTACAAAAAGTGTCAAAATTTTTCAGTGACAAAAAGAGAAGTATGAATTTACAAGGTGGTACACTTTAGTTTCTTTAGTATCTATCAGTCAATTGAAAACCCCAAAAAACACTGTTTTCTAAGGAACAGAAAAAATTGTTAAAGTGACCAGACCTCCGTCATTATAATGGATAGCCCTTTATTAATATTTTATAATATCTATTAAATATTGTTTAAATTTAGCTCAAATGCTTTCTGAAGTTCATTTAGACTTTTTTATTTAAAAATTATATAATGACCGTTGATTGAAAAAATAAGAAGATGCGCAACGCTATGGGCGATTTCGTGGCACAAAACCTGTCCGAGAGGTAGCTGGCGTTACTGTCAGCCTGTCCGAGAATTCCGAGATTTAGTTTAGCTCTGCGCCGATGCGCGTTGATAGTCGTTTACAGAGCGACAGATAAAGAATACTGTACTGTACCGTAGTTTTCCTTTCAGTCGACAGAGTGGTTATCGCAGACATTGTTGCCAGAACTACTGATTAATCCGTAGATTTACGGATTGTGGGTACAGTGCGTTGATAATACCGACTCTCTTTCGTTATACAATTTAATACAATATTATATGATTAAACAAAGCTCGAGGTCAGAGTTGCCTTGGAAACGATCTTGTGTTATTTCATATGTAAAATATTATGCTTAATGTCAATAATCGTCATTTCCAAGTCAACCAAACGACTTTTTTCAATCATACAAAATATTCGGTTATAGGTACCGAAGAGCCAAGAATTTTTATTATTCTATGTTTAACACGAATAAATTTTCTATACATAAACCCAGATTTTTCATCCAAAGATATTTTCGTCAAACGAATTACAGATATTACACATTTTAATATGGAAACACGGTTGCTTTCAGATCCACACCTTCTTCGATATGCCTTCGCTGGCCGAATTAGAGAAAATAAGTGTTTTATGCATTGACCACAAAATAATTGGTATCTCCACCATACAGCACTTGAGATGTAAGGGGAAATCAAATCAGCCTTGTCACGAATTTGCCCATTAGATTGTGTATATTCCCAATTCATTCAATCAACGATAATGACTCAGTACTCATTCTGTACTATTGTAGAAAATGGTGTCTGCTTCTTTTCAGCCATCCGCCTGCAGTCTTCATTGGTTAGCTCAAAATCTAGTCACTTTATTTAAAATTAACATTTCATATTAACATAAGAGGGAAAATAGTTAATTTAACAAATATCAGTTGATAAAATTTAAAAAAAAACATACAAATACAAATACTTTATTGCCGACAAAATTATCTTCCCAATCACAAAGCAACCATTACCTGGTGTTTTCTCCCCTAATTCACCATCCAAAACTGTACGTTTAACGGCTTCAGAATTAATATAATTCAAATAAATTTGTTTCTGATAAGGAGTCAACTGACAAACAACAATCATCTCAAATTTAACAGGTAGATATTTTGTTAATAAGGCCGATGTCCTTCTAATAAGACACTTATTCACAATGGTGGTTAATTCATTAATTTTTTCAACTGCTTTTTTCCTTTCTTCTGGTGTAGCTAAAGAATCTTGACCTGCAAAAAATAATAACCAACATTTATATCACATTTTAAACATCTAAACAGTAACTGATACCTTTCAAAATGCAGTTCTCATATTTTTTCTTAAATTCTGCTGATGTACCTAAAAGCCCCTCATTGACGAAATGTATTAAACTGAAATATTCTAGTAGATCATTTTGAATGGGAGTTCCACTGAGTAGAACTCGTCTTTTAGCATTCAGAGCCATAAGAGCTCTGTACGTTTGATTTTCACAATTCTTCAGCCTGTGTCCTTCATCACATAAAACCAAACCAATTTCACTGCTGTGCAGTATATTAGCGTGCATTCGAAATGTTTCGTAGGATATTATTAAGACCGGTGTGGCCATTCTGCCCTGTCCCTGCATATACTGGGTCAATTTCTTTTTAACGTCTGATCCACCATCTATCATTAATGCTGGCAATCTTCCACCTAGCCACTAAACAACCAAATTATTGATCTCAAGGGAAAATACATAGGTATTTGAAGCAGACCTTATTTATTTCATTAAACCAATTCTTAACAAGACTACTAGGACACACTATAATGCCTTTGCAAATAGTTGGTTTTGCTTCTGGTCCTTGTCTAACTAAAGTCCATAGTAAGGTAATACACTGTAATGTCTTTCCCAGACCCATTTCATCTGCCATTATACAGCCATACGAACCAGGAATTTGAACTCCAGTTACACAGTCATACATAAATTTAACTCCCTAAATAAAAACTGATTTCAGTTATTTGAAAAAATCATAATATATAATAGTTTTACTTCTCTCTGATGTGGTCTTAATATATTCCCTAACATTGGGTCAACTACAACATGAACTAAAATATCTCTATAAAAAATTCAATTATTTATAATTACTTAAACAAAAAATAAAAACATACTTCTCGTTCATCATTTTATCATGCTCACTTTGAAGAGGTGGTTCATATAGTACTAACACATTTGGCATATTAGGATCATATAATGCCCTTCTAGGTTGTGACCTACGGATACCCAAGTTCTTAGTGGTTTGTGAGCCTTCATAATTTGGGACGGGGCACGAAAACGGTTTAGAAAGCTTTTTAATTATATCCTCCTATAGATGAATACAAAACGTTAGTCGATAAATAAATAAAAACACTTTTAAATCTTATACATGATTAGATACAAATATAATTTTATTTTCACTATCCATAAGCAAAAATGACTTCCGTTTTTTCTGCACATTGTCTTTAGATTTATCCCTAGTTCTCTTAAGTGAAACCGTAATTGGGGAAGAGAATTCTCTTAAAACTTTTGAAACATGATCGTTTTGCGAATCTGGTGTTGGGGAAGAAGTCTGGCCTTTTTGACTTGGAGCACAACTTCGTCTCTGAATAAATTAAAAAATGTTGATACCCAAAAAACTGAATAACTTAAATAAGAAAATACCATTTCTGTATCGGTTTATTGACGATAAAATAAATTAACGTAAATAAAACAAAATCCATTCATAATTTTTTAAAACTTTTCATATCTAGTAACCTGATTTACCAACATAAGAAAATTCTGACAAATCCAGAGACAAATCTAAAATACCCAAATTAATACCAACATAAATATGTAACCCAATGTAACCATAGATTCATTGGAATTTAAAAACTAATGAGCTGTGGTATAATAATATTTAAAATATTTATTTGAACTAATTTTGACAGACGTTGATAGTACAAAAGAACTATTTTTTTTGACAAAAACAAACAAATTGTGGTTTGTTGGCATTTTTTTTAAGAAAAAAAAGCAATTATTCACTGAAAATGGTTTTCTTCAGTTTTCTGTAAGTATCTACAACTAAAATGAAAGACAATAGATTCAAACACTAATTATAGGTTGTAGTAATGCTATTCAAATGTTTTTTTAATTGCAATTTTCAGATTTTCCTTGGCAGTCTCAATTAAATTATTGCTAGCCACATGTTTATTTTTAATATTAGCTGCTACCATTGTACTACCTTTGGGATATTTTTATCTTAAGCATACATACAGATTAGAAAGGATAAAAAGGAAAGACGGTTTAAGTGTTGGAATATTTCACCCTTATGCAAATGCTGGTGGAGGTGGTGAAAAAGTACTGTGGGTAGCACTAAAGGCATTGCAAGAAAAGTAACTCTTATTCACTTTTTAAATTCTGTTATTAATATACTAAATTTCAAGGTATCCACAAGCAAAATTTTACATTTACACAGGCGACATTGAATTTCCTCCTGTTGAAATATTGCGCAAAGTCAAGCTTAGTTTAAATGTAGATATAGATCCTAAGAAAGTTAAGTTTATATATTTAACTAGGCGAAGATGGGTTGAGCCAAGAATGTACCCAATTTTTACACTATTGGGCCAAGTAGTTGGATCAATTTTACTTGGATTTGAAGCTCTTAATCAGTTAAACCCAGGTAAAAATATTTTATTTTATAAAACTTAATAACTTTATATTGATTTACTTTTAGACATTTTTATTGAAACAACAGGATTCACTTTTACTCTACCATTATTCAAGTATCTGGGTGGTTGTAAAACGGGCTGTTACGTTCATTACCCACTTATAACCAAAGAAATGTTACGTAGAGTACAAAGCAGAAGTCAAATTTATAACAATAGAGATTTTATTTCCAGAAGTCCAACTTTAACCTACACAAAACTAGTATATTACCATATTATAGCTTATGTAAGTGTCACTCCATATGTTCTGTACATTAAGTATAATTATTTTTTATATAGATTTACAGTTTAGCTGGCCTATGTTCAGATGCCACTCTTGTAAATTCGACATATACATTAGAAAACCTTCAAGTTCTTTGGAATATTCCCATGTCTTTAGTTTATCCCCCTTGTGAAGTAAATCATTTAAGAAAAATTACTCACGAATTGCATAAGCCTGAAACAATTAGGATTCTAAGTTTAGCTCAGTTTAGGCCTGAAAAGGACCACCCGTTGCAACTGCAAGCTTTGTACGAACTAAGAGAAATCATTCCTGATCAGGTCTTTGAGAACATTGTTTTGGTAATCTGTGGAAGTTGTCGTAACGAGGAAGATAGTCGGCGTGTACAAGATTTGAAAGATTTATCAAAACATTTGTCTCTAGAAAATAATGTTGAATTTAAAGTAAACTGCTCATTTGATGAACTATTTGAGGAATTGGGAAAGTCATATATTGGCATTCACACTATGTTAGATGAACACTTTGGCATCAGTGTAGTTGAACAAATGGCAGCAGGGTTAATAATGGTAGCACACAGATCAGGAGGACCCCTTTTAGATATCATCGAAACTTCTGAGGGATCTAGATTGGGATTTTTGGCAAAAACTGCCGAAGAGTTTGCTCATATATTAAAATTTATTATTGAGCTGAGAGACGATGAAGTGAATCAGATAAGGGAAAGGGCTAGAGCCAGTTGTGACAGATTTAGTGTGGTTAAATTTCAAGAAGAATTTTTAAGAGCCATTGAACCAATTTTTAAGTAACTTTTAATCTAATTCTAAATAGACTGAGGTATAATTGTTTTATATATAACAATACAGATTAGAAAATGGTAACAGAATATCTGTACTCAATATTAATGTATTGCTGTAAGTTGCATTGTTTTCATACAATTTAAAAGAGGAGGGATGCAAGATTAAACCTATGTCATAACAATTTTTCTGTGATAGCAAAGATTCATTTTAACAATGCAAAGGTCTCTATATCTAGAGGTATACATACTTCAAAAACATAATTTCTGTTATGTTATATTAATTTAAAATTATTATTTTATTGTTTTAGTAAAGATGTACATTTATCCTCATAGTTTCTAGATGAGTAAAAGTTCTATATTTAATGTTGGGCTTTTTTTTCTGTAAATTCTTATATCTCACAAGAACTACTAAATTTTATCTTGGAAATGTTTTCTGCTAATAAGTTCTGTGCTAATAGTAAATAATAATTATCAAAAAATCATGTAAAAATTTTGCAGGGGAAAAAATAAAAATCTAGTTGAAATTAAAACCATATACTCAGGTTGTAGTCTCACTCAGGTACTCAGGTACAGTCCCTTGAAGCTGTGAAAAAATCAAACTCCTAAGTTAACGTTAAAAAATTACGGCCGTTTATGCTGTAAAATACGTATATTTCGACACTCAACGGAATCAAACTTTACAGGGTATTTTCCGTTGATTAAATTTGGTCAGTAATACCATCTTATACTACCAAGTATAGGGAAAAATCTGAAAACTATACATTAGTAAATAATAATTTGTTTTCGTATGTTTATCCACACATTGTTTTGTTACATTTGAGGCGTCAAGTTGCAAAACCCGCCTTATTAAAAAGAAAAAAAATGGCCTAATGACATATATTAATAATAGAGCCTGAAATCTACATAAACATAATCACAAACTGCAGTAAAAGTCGCCTATTCCTATATAAAATTCACTACGAATTACGTTACTGCAGCAAAATCCATATAAACAAATACAAACAAATATAATAGGTATTATATTTGCTTTTTATTGTCATTATTCTTCCAAATCCCACATTTTTTTATAAGCTTTTTACACAAGTATAATATTATATTACTACTGACGTCTTTTGAAATCCTTACTTAATTTTAATAAAATGGTATATTTCATAAATATAGTAGGATGCATATACCGCATGATAAAAAAAAAGTTTCCCATATAAATTTACATATAAAATGACAGCGTTCTTCATTATTTCATAGCCATCGCTGACGCCATTTTTTCTTGATCATATTGTATCAAAACCCGCAATATGCATCATACTGCAACAAAACCCGTATCCGAATTGTTTCTGTGTTTTTCTGTTTTCAGTTTTTGCTTATTATATCTCGAAACAACGTTTGTGGGATAAGGCGGGTTTTGCAACTTGACGCTTCATTTGTATCTAGAGGTAATTTTAAATATTATAAAATTTTCCTAATAAAGGTGCCCGGTGGCGTAGAGGTACAGGCTCTCGTCTACCAATCTGAAGGTAGTGGGTTCGATTCCCACACCCGGCATTTCATCGGCCCACTATTTTTATTAAAATAAAAATAGTTTGGGTACCTAGGTCGACTCAGCCTTAAATGAGTACTTGGGATTCACAATCCTGAGGTAATAATAGGCGGTTGAAGCGTAGTGCTAGCCACATTACCTAGCTTGTATACCGAACGGCTCAGGTATGGCAAGCTGTACCTTGCTACTCCCAAGGCGTTAAACGCTATATACGGGAGCTATTATTATTATTATAAATTTTTCCATTCAACTAGGGCAGAGCAAGCGTTAGCGAAAATTGATCCAGTTCGTGGAGCGCAAAAGTCATTTATACCCAGCACAGCCATTTGAATATTTTTCTACTGTCAATAATATATGAAAAAAACTTGTAATAAACTTAGAAATTCATAATTTGGAATATCTGTCTTCTTAAAACTAAAAAATCGTTTCTTGATATTACAGGACTGGTATATAGAAATCAGTGCGACTCCCTGCAATTAAAGGGCTATTTCAAAAAAGGGCAGATTTTGGAAAGCTGATTTTTTATACCTATATCAACATACATTAGTGATTTTAATTTTAATGAATTAAAAGCGGAACTCCGTGGAACTCGTTACTATAACTCATTATCGAGCGAGCGAGCGAGCGATGGCGGACGACGTGCACGTATGTGTCCGTTGCTCGGATAATTTTATAGTGAATCAAAAGTTTTTAAAATGTAATGGATGCAGTGGTGTTTTTCATTATCATTGTACGGGCTTAAAAGATGCACAGTGCAAGTTTATCGGCGAATCTGACAGCGTTATGTGGTTTTGTGACTACATGTCTGTAGCTTATGGACAATATCATAGTGATAAGTAATTTCCAAATGGCTGTGCTGGTTGTAAATGGCACTCTTTTGCGGTCCACGTTTGTGCAAGGCTAACGCTTTCAGAAAGTGCGGACCCCAACTTTCGGTAGCGCTTGCACCTTTATAGTTGCTCGAAAAAAGGTATAACTTTTAACGTCCAAAGGTGAATTAGATTTTTTTTGTCTACCCTCTCTTGGTCTAGTTTTTATCTTTATCTATAAGTTTTCAGGCTATAATTATTGATTAAAACAACATAAACTATTACACTTTGATTCATTTTATTATGTATCAAAATCATACATAAAACCAATATCTAGGTAAATTTAAATAGTATAAATTTCGGTAGGATTTTCATGCATAAACAAACATAATTATCATAATCACAAAAAATATATACAATAATTTATAACAAAATCATAACATATGATTTTTCTAACACAGCGCACATCATTCAATAAATTAATCCACACTTATTCTGGTACAGCATTCATTCAGAGCCTGATTTCAAACCATTCTATAGATGATCAGGTTTTACTAACAATAATATATTTATCGTTAGAGAAACAGACAATAACACACTCTGTATAATGTGGTATTTCAGGCAAGATCTTCGTTAAGTCTACTTAAACAAAATAAATACTTCTTTTACATCGAAATATATCATATATCACAAATTATAAAACTTATACTTAAATAATTTATAAGGAAGAAATTAGTCTCTACAGTCAAATTTCTTTCAGCCAATTGACTCTGGGGCACTTTCTAAATACAGGAAGTACCGAATCATGCGATGAACTTGCTAAATTGACCGCATAATTTCAAATTTAAGTTTCATAACATATTCGATCCATGGCCGATCGAATAAATTGTACTACTGTCGAAAAAATCCATGCTTTTGACTTCAAAACACTGGAATTTTGGCGTGTTGCAGTTGGTACTGCCTGAGATCGTCATCTGTGGGTAGTTGAGTGGATTCCCTCACCGGAGTACCGTCAGGAAAGACTTTAACTACCATCGGACCTGACAGGGGGTTAATAAACTCATTGAGATACAGTTTTTCGGTACTAGGAGCAATTTTTTCAGTTGTAACGGCTACAGGGCGGTACTGATTTTGAAACCGACTGAAAACGCCCTTTCCATCTGATTTTTTGAAGGTGATGATGTAACTGGAAGCGGAATCTTCAGGTTTGGGTTCGACGAATTCAGTTTTTTCTGTTTGGACTTTTGGTACGAAGCCCTTAGGTGGTGCGACTACGTAGACGTTGTCTATTTTGGCGCTGGCAGCACTCTGGGTACCGAAATCTTCGTAGTCTGAGAAAGATTGGTCTTCGTAGGAGTTAGGTTTGGCGGTGGATGAGGTGCTGCGTGGTTTTGGGGTGGTCTTCTGGAATTTGTGGCCCGTCATCAGAGTTTCCCAAACTGAAAATAAAATTAGGAAAATCAATGATATTTTCTATTATTGCTCCTAAACATAATTCTATGAATAATATTTTTTTTTGAAGGTTGATATTATTAAAGAAAGTTAGATACGTTTACTCGTCAGTTAATACAAAATTAATGGCTGTCTTCCGTGAGGTATGGATATAAAGTTTACTTTTTAAATTTCGTGAATAAAAAATCAGGGATTCATCTCTATCAAGTGTTCAGGCATGTATCTCCAATGAATGATATACGTTTTTGAATATACATTGCATATTTTAGATATCAGATGAATATACATAACATATGCAGAATATATTAGTATCATGGATATTTTATTTGAGACCAACTCCATATATTATGGATATCCAATGAATATCAATTTCACATTGATGGACCTTTAATGAATATACATATTCGGTCAATAGCATACTCTATGGATATTATATGTATATAATTTGGCTGTTGGGGATCTTATCCGATAGTCAAGCAGCCTTAAGAGCGACCCACTAAGTAACCTTCAATTCCAAGTTGATCAAAGAAAGCCTAGAATCTGAACAAATTAAGCAAATAAAATAAAGTCCTTTTACTCTGTGTGCCAGCCCACCAAGAAGGTAATAAAAAAAACAAACGATATAGCTAGAAAAGGAGCAAACACTCCACTAACTGGACTAAAACCGTTGTGATTCCAAAGTGGAAACCAACTTAAAGCAGAACTCAAGTACCTGGAACTTCCAGGCAGGAAGACTCCATCCGTAACCTGGAATGGAAATCTTCCATCGGTCTAAGACGCACGAAAAGATTTCTCAGAACTTTCGACCGAAAAAATCGATTTGAGTAAGAACAATCTTCGGATTGTCACGGGTTTTTTCAAGGAGAGTCTCTCTCCTCAATGAACACCTCAATAGATTGACGCTAAAAAACAACGGCGAATGCAGATTATTTTAGGAAATTGGGGAAACGCCAGGATACCTCTCATCACTGAGTCTGCCATTCGTGCGTTAAATTTTACTACGACTGATCGGAGATGGAGAACTAACATCTATGAAACCGTCTCAGATACTGGCTTTTGACCTATATGATGACGGACGTTTGGTATGCGTCTGGTCATTTTATTTGAAAATAGTAGGTATAAAATTTAAATATTCAAAGAGGCTGTTTTTTCTACAGATAAACAATCGAGTAGGCTGCAAGTAGTATTGAATACCTTTTTAGGTAGTGTATTATTTTCGTTCTTATTAATTATTGAAGTTAGAATACAATTCGAAGAACTTAGATACTTATATACACGAATATAACAAGGTAAATATCACACCGGGTTGGGAGAACCTTATATTAAGTTGTTGATTCGAGAGCCAAACCCAAAGACGTACATTTCGATTGCCTACGGCCAAATTACAGAAAAAAAGCACATAACTCGTTTCAAAAAAAATACGACCATTTTGAGCGAACTGTGTAAATTGTGGCGATTTGTATATTATTTCTACGGAAACCATACTTTGAATTGGTTATAAGGGGAACCTTGAATGTTCCAGTTGCATAATGCGAATATTAACAGCGGGTGTTGTATATTTCATGAGCCGGCACCGATCCCATTGTTGAACCGAGATAGAGGAAAAAATAAAAGTAAAGAGCAATCGATGGGAATTTGTGGGAGTGTTATGGTAGGAAAGGAAGGATTGCGTTGTGAAACACCGACCGGCGGAAGATTCAGCTGGAAGGTCGAAATTCCACGACGTTTTCTATCTAGGACGTGTTCTACATTCTTCTCTCTCTCCGTTTGCTCAGTGTTTATTAACCGCATTTGTAACGATTGAAGTTAAAAATATATTAGACCCAGTGACGACTAGTCTGTCCAACGAGGCATGGAAGGTTTCGACAGACGACATGCAGAAAATGACAGAAAACACAATTTCTCTGTGAATTAAAACGATAGACACAAGTATCATTGTCAGGGATCCTCCCATTGGATAATTTGAATTAGTTGGACAGTCTGGTCTAAGCTGGTAAAGTTGATCAGTGGAATAACAAACATATTGACTTTCGGTATTGAACATATTCGGACTCTGTGAACTGTGAACACCTGCACTCCACTCCACATGTCCTGCATTAGTCAAAAATTATGCACAGTAGATCAGTAAACAGGTGGACACCTATACATATACTGATCAAATAAAATGGATCCTCCCCGGACAAAATTCCGCCACCCTAAATATTTGGCTAAGTTTGATGTTTTATAACTCTTTCTTTGTAATCCGATTTTCATGATTATAGTATGAGTGTGAAGATAAATTTATTGGCATTATTTTTTATTATTTTAAAGACTTATATTCTTCGATTAGGTGGTTTTATACCTGGGTAAATCAAAACGTTATTTTTTGCAATAAATTCAAAATACCCTCTGGAAAAAATGAGACGGTCATTTTGGATAAAAAAACACTTTCCTGTAAGCTTAGATGTGTAACTAACATTTCATTTTTTGAATTATCCCATTATCTCTATTGTTTTATGAGCTGCACATTTTTAAGTAAAGTAGGTAGTGATTTCAGAGATTCTTATTCTTATTGACAAAAACAATAATTTTATAATTTTAACGTGTATGTCCACCTCTCGCAGCAATAACAGCTCGAGGTCTTCTTCGTATCGAACGAATAAGGGTAGTTAACCGAGGATTCTCCGTTAATGCTAGCCATAGCTCTTGTAAAGTTTGTAGTGGAATAGGACGACGACGAAAACAGCTCTTTTAAGTTCATCGCACAAATGTTCGATTGGATGATGTCGGGACTACAAGGAAGCCATTCCAATCTTTGTAGTCCAACCTCATCCAGGTACTCGTTAACTACCCGTACTCCTAACTCGTTACCCCGCGCAACATTACCTGACATTACCATGCATCATCAGTATAAACTGATTTCCAATGAAAGGAGCAAATGGAACGACAACTTCTTGGAGGACATTCTCAATATAACGGTGAGCATTGAGAACTCCATTTTAACAAATTCAAGATTGTAAAAATATCAGTACTTTGTTTAAAAATTTGTAGCTCATAAAAGAATAGAGATAATAGGATAATTCAAAAAAATAAACGTTAGAAATACATTTAAGATTACAGAAAAGTAACAATATTTATGTTGACCCTGACTTTTTCAATGACAATGCAACACAATAAGTTACCATGTTACCATGCATCATCTTTTTTGGAATGTCTCATTGTTTGTTTGTCGCCTACCCGTTCGCTGTTTGAAGATGATCATTACTAAAATAGGTTACGTTTGTTAACCAATCCATGACTAACTCATTTTGTTCGACATATGTACCTATTTAATAAGGTATTGTAATAATTTACTTAGTTAATAAGTAATAAAAATACTATTATAAGGTAATTTCTAGTAGTAGCGTGGATTTATTGGTGTCTTGTCCGTGGTGTCTGGGAATTTATAGGTAATAAAATAAATTTGGCGTGGAATATAAAATGTATAATTCGTCATTTTTTCTTGACCTGCCTGACTATAATTGTCTCTGGACAGCACCGCTACCTTACAAGGCATATTCTGCTTCGTTCTCGTCAATTACGGTCTCTCACGTTTTTCTATAATATACGTATACGAGATCTTTCTTTAGGTCTAAAAATAGATGACTAATAGATGAATCATCTAAGACTGCTGATGCCGGATGACATTGTAACATTGTCTAGTTGCTAAAGAAGGTCATATACAATGAACTGGTAGACATTCAGTAAATTCGAATCAAACAAATTCTTATGCGATAGTCAGGCAGTCTTACAAGCGATGAACTCAGTAACCATCAATTCGAAGTTGGTCAAAGAATCCCTAGAGAAGTTGAACAAATTTGGCGAAGAAAATGAAGTCCTTTCTACTCTAGGTGCCAGGTGCCAGTCCATCAAGGGATAAAAGGTAATGAAAAAGCAAACGATCTAGATAGGAAAGGAGCAAATACTCCATTAACTGGACCAATACGGTTTTGCTTCCCAAGTGGAAACCAATTTAAAGCGGAACTCAGGAACCTGGAAGATTATCCGTAACCTGGAAAGGAAATAATCCTCCTACGGTCTAAAACACTCGGAGAATTTTTTCGTTGATTTAAGTACGCGCAATCTTTGGACACAGGACACTGTCTCCTCAATGAATACGTCAGTAGATTGAGGCTAAGAAAAAACGGCGAATGAAGATTCTGTGGGGAAAATGGGGAAACACCAGAACACCTAATCAGTGAGTACACTGAGACGACAACCATTCGTGCCATAAACTTTGGAACGACTGATATCGGAGATGGAGAACTAACCTCTGTAAAACCGTCTCAGATACTGGCTTTTGTCAAAGCCCTGAGACTGTCTGATGAGTTATAACTCAAGAAAGGGGTACACAATAGATTTATAAGGTCGCGGTGATTAACTACCCCCTACCATACAATCTACATCAACAATGATTACACACTGGAAATATGAAAGTGTACATGGACACAAATATCCATGGAGTAATGTACTGTTGGAATACCAAAGAGGGACCACAAGAGGATAAATTAGATAAGGAAGATCCAGATGATGGATGTGATCTATAGAATTCTAACTCCCTGAAGTTGCAATGGGTAGGTCACTTAGAAAGATGCACTACATGACCAAAATTAATATGATCTAATCCTAACCTAAATCTAAAAAAATATTTAACATGAGAATACAAGAAGGCCTCGTGTAATTAAAGTAGAATAAAACTTATATGATAATGAACGAAAATTTCTTCTTCGCGACACTCTTATATCTGCTAAAGCACTCATAGCATAATAATTCTTACATTCTTACTTATGATTGATTTCATACAACTTACTTATATTGTTGGCTCCTCTTTGGTAAGGGTCCATGGCATCCAACCGTTCTTCAGGCAGATTCCTCAAGATACCAAGACCATATTTTAGCAATCTTCTGTTGCAGTTCGTTAAGTCTGAACCATCACAAAATCTTTCAACTTGATTGGCAAACATCGAGTAGATAAATGAAGTCTGAAAGAAAAAATGACCATCAACATCCGAATTTTTATAAATTAATTTAGGTTTTAGAGAAAAGATTGAATTGTTAAGAACTTGCCGGAAAATTTGATGGAAATGGTTTCTAACATTTTCGCTCATTCTTGGATTGTTCTAACTGTAGTGAAGCATTGTTTTTAGATTGTCAATCAATGCAAAACTGATAACAGTATCACCTTTACTGTTACAAAATAGAAACATATAAAGAATAAATTCACTTTCCAATGCTTTTTTACTAATAGTTATATACGAACTAGAATGAACTGTTATGAACAATTTATATTAAAATGCATTAACTGGGTAATTTTTTTTATTCGAATCATGTTATCTAACTGCATATCCATCATTTTTATTATTGTAGCGAGAAAAAAATAGTTTAAATTAATATTAATGGAGTCTCGCCTTGAGAAAAGTTAGCTTGTGTACGGTTAAGTCTTGATATAAAATCAGATTTTTCCGATATATGTAATAGATAGCGTGTTCTGTATTTGCATATGGTTTAGCTAGATTGCCCTTGTGCGTGTCCTTTATAGAGATGTGCATTTTAAGAAAAAAAATCGATATATTTTTGATTTTTTTAAAATATATGATTTTTTTCTGGAGCAACACAAAGACAGCTACAGCCAATAACATATTACTTTTCATAACAAAAAAAAAATATTTTAGAAAATATATAGTGTTTGTACTTGTCATTAACTTTGACTAAGCTGTATGACATATCTCTGGGTTTTTTTGCACATACATGTGTGTAAAAGATATATAGCGTAGTTATTTGAAACTAATGCAAATTCTGTCAACTGTCAAGGATATCCTGGATGTCGATATTTATAAAACATATATCGATATTTCGGGGTATCGATAATTTTGGACATCCCTAACCCTTTATAAAAATGCAACTGAACTTTATATAACGTAGCGACATAGTTTGTGTTTGTATGCACTTAGAATTTTAATTTCTGTTATATAATTTTATTTAATTGGTTTATATCGACTGAAAAGGGCTTGGTCTTGAAACTAGAAACTAGAAATTTGCATTGCGGAGTTTTGTAATAAACATGATTTATTTTTGTATGAATATACAGGTGGTATTAAGTATTATTCGAAATTTTTAGTTGCGTCTCAGTGATTATTTCATATAAATTTAATAATATAGCTTGACTTTATTCAATTTTTTTTATAAGAAGAATTATTTAAAATGTAGGCAGTTCTATATATGTTACTAAATTGTCTTTACTAAAAAGTATAGAAATATACTATAAAACTTAAATATGAATCAAAATGAACTAAATAAAGAATATTCATAATATAGTAAGTAATGGATAATGCCAGCCTATACTATAATATAGTAGATATATATTTTTATATAATAAAATACTTATCTATTTTTTTTTAATATGTTTGTTTTAGTGAAAATATAGCCGGAAGACTAAAATAAGAATATTTAATGTTTACTAATGATAACATTAATTAAAAAATGTTACATCGGGAGATATTACGCCGAGAAATATAAAAGAGAAAAATAATATTTTATTTTCATATTTTGTTCTGGTAATTATAAACCAAGTTGAACAAGGTTCTAATTAAGTATCATGACACGACAAGAAAAAATAAAATAAAAATAAGTTATAATAACTGCATTTAAGGTCAAAAAATCAATAAGGAGACTTATTTATGGCAAGAATTTAGATCAAAGTTCAAAGACATGATAATATGATTTATATTTCAAGAAACAAAAAATAGAGTAATTAAAATTACAGAAAAAATAATTAAAAATGTGTTGCACAAACATGACATTTTCTTACAACAAATAAAAAAAGAAAATAAGTATAGAAATAATTAACGTTAGAGAGATTTTATTTAGACCGTATAATGATCCACAATTAAGAGGAATATCACGTAAACACACACACAAATTTATAATAGAATGTAACAGGAAATTCAAGAAAAAAATCGCGTGAAAAAGAAGTTTTTGTAAATTTTGTTCTGTTTTAAAGTCCTTTTCATTTAGTATAATATAATAATTTGTACTACTATCAGTGGCGGATACAGAGGGGGGGCCCATGGGGCCCGGACCCCCTCTAAAATCTGTAAATTGGGTTAAATATTAGGCTTATGGCTTAAAAATGGCGCCCAAAAAGGCATATTTTGCAGTATTTTTTATTTGGGCCCCCCTTAAAATAAATTTCTGTATCCGCCCCTGATTACTATACAATGATCAAAAGTATTAAAATGTTGTACAGGGTCCGGCAATAGTGCGTCGAACATCTGTAGCTCCCAAAATAAAAAACTTGGTAATTTTGTTTAAGTGCAAACCTAAAGTATGTACTAGGATGTATTTCAGGAAAATATTTTAACTTCTATAGGGTGGCTCAAAAAAGTGTGAATGGATCGGGATGATTTTTTTTTAAATGGAACAACCATGTATATTATTGCATTTTTGGCTTCCTTTCAGATCACTTTACATAATCCTAAGTCATGAGTAAATATATTTCTATAATTTCAGATATATTAAAAAATAAATAAAAATTATATATTTTTCAGCCTTTCTTAAAAAAATGATTAATAATACAAGAACTGTCCTGAAATCAAAACTATATCTATTAGATATTTACTTTAGATGGTCTTACTTACTTTTCTATAAATATGGAAATCGTAAAGCATACAGGATGTTCAAAATTCTACGCCAAACTTTCTAAAATAAAATAATTTTTCTTCGTTTTTTTTTAAATGGAACACCCTGTATATTATTTTTTCAATAGATGTAGAATTAAAAAATGAACATTTTTTGCGTTTAGAGTATTTCAAAATTTTTAACGGTTTCGCAGATATTCCCGGTTTTGTATTTCATATGGCATTTTCCACAGTAAATTTTTATGAAAGCCACCCACTGATTTTTCTCTCGTATTTTACCACTGAAAGCGCCATATGAAATAATAATGCGTGTATCCGGAAAACTATTAAACATTTTGAAATACTTTAAATACAAAAAATGTTCATTTTTTAATTCTCCATCAAATAAAAAAATAATATACAGGGTGTTTTTTTGCACATTTAAAAAAAAAACGAAGAAAAATTATTTTATATTTTTGAAAGTTTGGCGTAAAATATTGAACATCCTGTATCATTTACGATTACCATATTTATGGCAAAGTAAGAACAGACCATCTAAAGTAAATATCTAATATAGTTTTGATTTCAGAACAGTTCTTGTATTTTTAATATTTTTTTAAGAAGGGTTGAAAAATATATATTTTTGATTTATTTTTTAATATCTCTGAAACTATCGAAATAGATTTACTCATATTTTAGGATTATGTAAAGTGATCTGAAAAAAAGCCAAAAATGCAATAATATACAGGGTGTTCCATTTAAAAAAAAATCATCCAAATCCACTCACACTTTTTTGAGCCACCCTGTAGAAGTTAAAATATTTTCCTGAAATACGTCCTAGTACATACTTTACGTTAGCACTTAAACAAAATTTCCAAGTTTTTTATTCTAGAAGCTACAGATGTCCGACGCACTATTGCCTGACCCTGTATAATGTGTATTACATTATACAATACTAATTTACATTGTTTTTTTTTTTGAGTAATAACATAAAAACTAATTTTGAATTTGGACAAACTCTTTTACATCACTCTGTATATTATTAGTATTCGATTAAAAAAAATGACAGTGCAGTGCGTCCTAACTTGGATATAGAAAAATAAAGCAAATGATTGGCTAAGGCCAGAATTTCCAAACTAGACAAGCGGAAACACGTGTCTGCGGTTAACCACTTTTCTTTGTTGGCTTTTCCTTTTCCTCAACTTATTATTACACCCGCACTATACTTTCTTTTTGTAATAGGAAGTACATTTTATCTAGCCTAAGTACATCCATTTTCTGAATAACTAGTTACACACATGCAATAGCTTGATTATATTTAATATCTAGTGAAAATTGTTTCCTTAGAGTTTTCTATATACAAAATGTTTTATTGTAAAATACTAATGTTTTCAAAGGAACAGAAACATTTTTATGTTTCGGAAAAATCAACCATTTTGACTATCAGCTTTAAAGTGTACCTGCTATCTTTCTTCAGATATAGAGTCTGATTTAAAAATTTCTAAATAATAAACATGCCAAGACACCCTAGTTTGGTTGATGTCTCAAATTTGACGGAAATTTATAAAGATAAATAGTTTTCGCTGTTATAATCAAATGAAGAGAATTTTTGAGACTCCACCAATGTACCGGATGCGTCTCAAAAATGGCTCACCCCTATCACTTTTTTATTCTTTCAGTTAAAAAACGAGATTTGGTATGTTAGTATATGACATAAATTAGGATTGATTGACGTGTTCAATTGTTTTCGGTCACTTCCTGTTTCGCCGGAAATGACTACAACTTTTGATTTTTAAATGGCACCCTCGGTATTTTTTTACTTTATTCGAAAGAAAATAACACTCTGAACAGAATGACATATCATATGTCAACTTTTGACATTTTTGTATATGGTTTATTTCAAATTATAACTTGGGGTTCGTAACGAAAATTTGACTCGAAATACCAAGTGTGTGGTATCAAATTATTCGTAAAAAAATGCTTTTTCCAAATATGCTAATGAGCCACCCTCCTTCCATTTGAAAAAATTGAGATATGATTAAAAATACGATTTTATCATTTTCTAACTGGCCAGGACCAAAGAGTAGATAAGACAAGAGACGACAGTGAACAAAGAAGTCGAATTTCGCGAGAGAGACGCAGATATATTAAAATTTAAAGGTCCCATCAAGTCCCATTTTGTCTGTTGCCAAGTATATTTCTTTGAAAAATAAACAAGATTTTCTGAAAATAAATTAATAATATAAGAAGGATATAAGTAACGTATGTTAATACGGAAATGTAAATTTTAGTTTAGGTTGGTTTAGGTTCTTTTTCGTAATGTACTGATAATATCAAAGAAACAGAATGACTAATAAGTTGATCGATTTCAAAGATAAACAGATAAAATCTCAAAATCTCACAACGGCGTATTTTATCTAATCTAAAATCTAACCTATGATTTTAGGACGCTAATCAGCTGTGCTAATCAGGCTTAAACATAAACAAATCTGATTAGTTGTTTTCTTGCATTTTGCCTTTTAAAAGTGTGTTTTCAGAGTTTTTCGATATCTTATCGTTTTGAGAGTTTTAATTTTAGTATCGTTTTTGTTGCGTACTAATTTGTAAATATTGTTAAATATGAATACTGAACAGGACACGAGTAGTAGGAAAAAGACGAGATGGTGGCAATGTGTGCTTATAAAGACTGCAAAAATAGGTCTTATTCTTCGACAAACATAATATTTCACTCTTTTCAAAGGATCCTGAAAAAGTATTTTATAGAAATATACTATATAATTATGTTATTAAACTAAGAAAGAAGACTTAAAGAAGTTATTAAACTAAGATCGAAGACATGGTTAGAAGCTTGTAATATATTTTTACAAAAAAAATTGAGCAACTCTATTTTTTTGTACATAAACTCCACATTGTGATTTTGCACTTGTTCAAGTCCATATGTAAAAAAAAAATACACGTAAATAAAACATTTCCTACAAATCGACTTGGTCACTTTATCTTGTTTACAAACGATATACAAAATATTGCTTTTATTATCTTTATTCCCCGACAAATATGTTTCTAATTATAATTTATTTTATATAATATTTAGAAAACTCATTTTTTTTTCGTTTCTATTTATTTCTTTACCCATACAGTAACTATTTATAAGCTATACAGGCAAGTTTTAATAATAGTCTATTTTAAATTTCCCGCAAAAAAATTACGAAAATTTAAAGGGACAAGCGAGACGAGGTCACTCTCCCCACCACTCAAACATGAAAGGTACCGCGCGAACTGTCGTCTCTTGTCTTATCTACTCTTTGCCAGGACAAGACACTATATAATAACATTAGACGATCAAATCTATTTTTCCAAGGCTCCCTGATTAAGAATTAGTGTTTTTAACATAGCCACGGCACTCGAGATTGAATTTTAAAATACGATTTTTTATTAAGCGAGAATGTTAAAAGTTGACATATGATCTGTCATTCTATTCAGAATGTCATTTTCTATCCAATAAATTAAAAAAATACCGAGAGTGCCATTTAAAAATCAAAAGTTGTAGTCATTTCCGGTGAAACCGGAAGAGACCAAAAACAATTGAATATGTCAATCAATCCTAATTTATGTTGTATACTAACATACCAAATCTCGTTTTTTTATCTGAAGAAATAAAAAAGTTATAGGGGTGAGCCACTTTTGAGACGCACCCGGTATACAGTGTGATTTAGCAATCGATTGGATAAAAAAGATCTATATCCGATTTCCAATTTGAGATTTTTGTTATATTCTCTTAGTTAAAAATCAAAATCTTAAAAATAAAGAAGTTGTCTAAAAATGTGCTACAATACGGATATAGTATAATCTTTTATCTTTAATTCCCTTCTTCATTATTTGTGTAAAAATACCTAGTCAGTTTTACATAAAAAGTTAAATGCCGAACGCTTATTTTGCTACTTTTTTGGACTAGTGAAATGGACTCTTAAGATTTAAATCATTTGAAGTTTATGTTGAATTTGACTTAAGACTCAAATAATTTTGATTTTAGAAATGACTTAAGACTTAAGTCTTTTTAAAACTGACTTGTCGCAGCTCTGTTTCTGACTTGATTTTATTAACTACTAACCCCTTACCTTTTCTTGTTTGCTTAAAAACTCCCACATAGGTATGGCCGATCCCTGCGAACCACCGATCAGCGCACAAACGCACAAAATACCAACGAAACCGATCATTTTTCCCAGAATTCTAACGTAAACTTTCGACTGCGTGTCGTCGCTTCGATTCCAAACTGAACGAGGAAAAAGATTCAAGTCAACTTGAACTTTCGCGAAAGCGGCGCGAAGTAGGTTGTGGAAAGTAAATAGCCTTTGAGTGACGTTTTGGACGTGACCGTTCTTGGTGTACGATTCGTTTCTGTTTGCGGTCGCGGCCGGCGCGATCGTTTTATAGAAGATCGCGCTGCGGAACCCACGTCATACCGGATTCTGTTTTTCGATGCGATTCCGGAGATTCCGCCCGATGCCCGGCACAGGCCGTGTCACATCTTCGAATCATCGATGATCACAGGCTCTTTTTTTCTATTACGGGGTTGTGTTTTATATTTTGCATATAGAAGTAGAGAAAAACAGTAGGTATAGAGGAAATGGAGGTATTTTGGTATAGTAGTTAAATAAAATAGCTTGCCTTAGATCTACGTAGGTATGTTGTATGCCATACGAAAGTTTCAAAGTTTTTGACGTACTTTAAATTTTAAATGGAACTTTTCACACATTAAAAAAAAGTGCAAAAAATCTCTGTCGACGTAACATGCAGGCAATTTAGAATACCACCAAAATAGCAGCAGATATGTTGTTTATATTAGAAAGGTAAATAAAACATTGTTAAAAAAATATCCAAATATTTATTAAAAGAGAAAATTAGGTAGAATATTTACAGTATAGTCACACACATATACGGTCCAGCGTCATATCTGACACAAAGTGCACGCATGATTCGCATGTGAAGTACTGATCCTACTATTCTCCCCTTATACCTTTCCTTCGCTGAAAAAAAAAACATAAAGCTTACTTTGGGTTTTTCTTATTCCCGATTCTGAGCCGTCCTGTAACTGTGATACGCAAGCGCAGTAGGAAATATGAAATAATTATTTCATTTGCGCATGCTCTGCAGAGTTCTAGAACGGTTCAGAATCAGAAATAACAAGAACCCGAATACAGTTTCTTCTGGCTCTCTATTTAAATCAAATTCTGGAGCGAGTTCTGAGGAGGTCGAAATAATTTACCTTGCATTAGATTCACTATTTATTCTTGTCATCTGATTTTTGCTTCTGTTACCCTAAATCTCTCCTACAAATACGACCAGATTAAAACAAATCTATCGATACCAGACACCTTATACAGATTGTTAACTGGACGGTTACTTGTTGGGGAACAGAATGGCAACACTGCCTACATTCGAAATAAGTACTAAGCGCTGCCGACTCATCCGCGTCCCGTCGCGTCGTCTCTCGACGAGCGGTCCGAGGTTGCCATATTTCAACCATAAAGCTTTTGCCGCGAGTAATTAACAAATTAATAACCTGTATAATAAAATCCATCAAGCTGATTGAACCACAGTGCGTGCCATAGAAACTTACATACATTATAGAATCGAAAAGCAGCAAGATGAACATAATTTGGACTATTCCAAATATGCATCAGTATTCCAAATTAGCTACGTGAAGACCTACTCTATAATCGGTAAAAATATATATATATATATATACATTAACATATCGAAAGAGTACATTTAATAAATTAAAATATAAACCAATACTTACCTCAAGACGCAATTAAATAAGTTAATTTAAATCAAAAATCAGGGCAATGATTGCCGATTTAATTTCCACTAATAAAGTTTTTGTCACATATTTTTGCTCTGTACTATAAATTTAAATGAAAACTACAAAATATGTTGTCCACTAAATACAAGCTGATCTAGTAGTTTATACTTTATACCATATTTAAATAGATAGCGCCACGTAGGCACGCATAGCTTCAAATTGCCCTCATTTCCTCTAACTCTTAAATACTATTGATTTCGAAGTATTCCCTACGAAGATAGATGCATTTTTACATCCGTTGGAATTAATTCTGAAAGTAGTTATTCCATTCCTTGTTGGTACCTTCAAAATTACGTTTTTGAAGGCGCTAACACTAACTGCATCTTCTGGAACTGGAACCTTTGACCACTGAGTTAATTCTTAATTTTTGGAAAAGTAAAAAGTCGTTAGGACTTAGATCGGTACTGTATATGGAGGATATATAGAGAAATTCGATGTTTTCTTGCTTTAAAAACTCAATTGTTTTTCGAGCTGTGTGGGAACTTGCATTGTCTTGGTAGAGTATCATTCATCGTTGAGGGTTGGTTTTCCGAAACTCAGATATTACTACCAGCAAACAAATAGATATGTACCAAGCAGCAATAACAGTTCTTTAGTCCTATGGAGGAATAGTTGCTAAATGACCCGCTTTTGAGAACGGATATCACTTTGAGAACACGGTTCATCTCGGAATATACAGGGTAATCCGAACTGTATTCCGGAAACTTCGGCAGCATATTCTGCAGATAAAAATATGTAAAAAAGTTCGTATAGATGTATGTCCTAAAATGCTTAGTTTCGGAGATACAGGGTGTAGAAGATCCATTTTTATCTTGATTTTTTCCAAAGTAACGTCAATATTTTGATGAAAATTGGTGTCTGGGAGTTTTTGACATGAGAAATTTGATTTTGATGTCAATATGAGTCGTACTTGTAGAGGGTGTCACCTACATAATTTTTAAATGTTTTGAAGAGTAATAACTTTTCGTCCGTACCTGTATAAAAAGGCAGGCGGCCACTGCGAGCGTAACTAAACTAAGCTAAGAGTATAAAAACAAACGGTAACTAAACGAAAATAAGTTTCATCGGCCACTGGCAACGATTTTCGCTAAGTAGTCAGCTAAGTTAGCTGCGTTTTCGTATTGTATCTCTGCTGTTATAGAACTAATCGCTGCGAAAAATTCGCTGGAACCTGTCACGAACTAAAACTAGCGAAACTAAACTACGATTTGAATCTTCGTTCATATATTTTCGTTTAGTTTCGCTCAAGTGGCCGCTGATGCATTTAAAAATATGGGAGCTGATTTTTACAAAACTAATCTTCGCTTGGTTTAGTTTAGTTTCGTAGTGGCCGCCCGCCTTTTAAGGCGGGTGGTAACTGCGAGCGAAACTAAACTAAGCCAGGCGAAGATAAGATTTGTTTTTTGTTTAGTTTCGCTCGTTTTAGTTCGTGACAGGTTCCAGCGAATTTTTCGCAGCGATTAGTTCTATGACAGCAGAGATACAATACGAAAACACAGCTAACTTAGCTGACTACTGAGCGAAAATCGTTCCCAGTGGCCGATGAAACTTATTTTCGTTTAGTTACCGTTTGTTTTTATATTCTTAGCTTAGTTTAGTTACGCTCGCAGTGGCCGCCTGAAAACTACTGAGCGAAAAAATATACATTTCCGTAATTGTTTACGTAAAAAATGCCTCTTTATAAAAATCGCTACGAGCAACCGTTCTCAAGATATTTAATGGAAATAGTCAATACAACGTCATTATTGACAAAAAATGTTGAGTAGATAGTAATTTGTAATTTGATTGAAATGATAAATTTGGGAACTTTTTATTTTTTTAAATTAATCATATTTTTTTCTTCGAAAAAATGATAAAACAGTTTCTGTTGAACTTTTGGCACAAAAAACATTTCAAATTTACGTTTTCAGCCTAATAACTATTTAGTCAACATGTTTAATTTATGTCAATTATGACAAGAATTGGTAATTTAGATTCCAAATATCTCGAGAACCATTACTCGTAGCGATTTTAACCAAGATACATTTTTTACGTTAAAAATTACGGATTCTTCATCCAGTAGTTTTATACAGGTACGGACGAGAAAAGTTATTACTCTTCAAAACAGTTAAAACGCATGTAGGTGGCGCACCCAACAAACAGGAGTCATATTGATATCAAAATTAAATTTAATAATAATAATAATTTAAATAATAGCTCCAGTATATAGCGTTTAACGCCTTGGGAGTAGCAAGGTACAGCTTGCCATGCTAGAGCCGTTCGGTATACAAGGAAGGTAATGTGGCTAGCACTACGCTTCAGCCGCCTATTATTACCTCAGGATTGTGAATCCCAAGTACTCATTTAAGGCTGAGTCGTCCTAGATCCTAGGTTTGAGGTCTTTGAAATTCCCATTGATGGTGGATGTGCCCCGGTATACTATACCTAGCCTATCGTAACATAACTATGTTTTCCCAGCGTATTTAGAGCAGTCGCATAATCCGAAATTAATCTTAAGCTCAAGAATGTATTAAGGGAAGAACTATATTCTTTTTTTTCCAGAAAAATATAGAGTTAGAATATTCGCTGTCGATTCTTGCAGGTGAAACGGCGCATTGAAAGTCCATCCACATCGACTGCGTCATCAATGTTTTTGCAAAAATACCGGTGCCATGTGGCGATTCGCGATGTTTTCGTGCCATAAATCTTGCGGGAAGTTCCAGCGTACGACGCTCGAAATTTTCGAGTGTCATTTGGTAAACAACCGTCTCATTCCGCATTCCGGCCGAATATTATTACGATTATGGACTGCTAATGAGCGCTTAACATTTCAGAAGATTAATATTTCTGTTTTTTGGATTGTATGAGTCACAAGGTTCAAAATAGTTGTTGATTTTTGGGCCATGTGTCAGCTTACAGAAATATGATTTCTCTCATCTTTAACATAAGGGCATAGTGTTAATGTATGGAGTGTTAGAGTAGTAGAAAAACAGAAATAGTAAACACAGAAGGTCCTAATATACCGTATGATCGAAAAAAAACGACGTCTAGTCGGTCTAGTTAGCTTGGAAATAGACGATCGATGACATTTCCCATATAATTTTACAATAAAATGACAGCGATCTTCATTTCATAGCCATCGCTGGCGCCGTTTTTATTCGATCATATTGTATAAATACCATTGATTGTTTGTTCAAAAAACTCCTATGGGTCACGCCACTTGCACTGTAAGAAAATTTAAAAATAAAATAATTATCTTTTGTAAACACTGCAAAAAAATTAATCAATAAAAAAATAATTATTTAAAAATTATTTTTTTAAAATTATTAAATCTATAAAATGAAATAATTATTTTATTTTGTAGATTTTCCTACACCCAATCATTTTTTTTGTATCATTTCTACACCCAAAAATATCGGAGAAAAATCATTTTATTTTTGATTATAGTATAGAGTCACTGGCGGATACAGAGGGGTGCCCATGGGAATAAAATAAATTCCTGTATCCGCTCTTGTATAGTGTACTACAAATAAATTGTATAATTTAAATATTGCTCATTGAATACCAAGCAAGTTGTAATGTTTGTTTTGTTATGAGTAATAAAAACCATTTTGTCTGTGGTCATAAGTTTATAATCATCTGCGGATGATGCTAACATGGTTAGCGAAACGCGCGTCCAGTGTAAAAGTAAAAGTGTTTTGGTGTATTGTGGTCATTTAGTGTTTTTATTTTGCTGTGGTCATAGCCAAATAAATGAGATGCCAAAAATATTTAAATAAAAACTAAATATTTTCAATGTACCAAAGCAGAGTTTTGCTGTTCTTGATAATATGGCATGTATATACTTGGTAAAAAAATATACATTTACGACTTTTTTTACATAAAAAAGGTCTCTTGGTAAAAATCGCTATGTTTAATGGTTCTCGAGATATTTGGAATCGAAATTATCAATACCTGTCATCATTGACGTAAATTAAACATGTTGACTTAATAGTTATTAGACTGAAGTCATAAATTTGAAATCTTTTTGTGTCAAAAGTTCAAAAGAAACTGTTTAATCATAATTTTTTTGCAGAAAAACTTATGATTAATTTAAAAAAATAAAAATTTACTATTTCAGTCAAATAACTATACTCAACGTGTGCGTATTTTTTTGTCAATAATGACATGTATTGACTATTTCCATTCTAAATATCTTGAGAACGGTTGCTCATAGCGATTTTTACCAAGAGGCATTTTTTACATAAAAAGTCATGGAAATGTATATTTTTTAGTCAGTGGTTTTATACAAGTACGGTCGAAAAGTTATGACTCTTCAAAACAGTTAAAACACATGTAGGTGGCGCCCCCTACAAATAGGAGTAATTTTGACATCAAAATCAATTTTCTCGTGTCACAAAACTCCCAGATACCAATTTTCATCCAAATATTGACGTTACTTCAGAAATTATTTACATAAATTTATACGAACTTTTTTACTTATTTTGATCTGTAGAATATGCTGCCGGAGTTTCCGGAATACAGTTCGGACCACCCTGTATATGGTGAGTTGATGTTTGGAAGGTATAAAAAGCAACAACTGAATTTCTGTTATAAAGGCTGATATATGTCATCATCATTATCATCGTCATTTTCAGCTTATTCAACCATTTCCAATTATGGTGTAGCCTCTCTCACATATTTAGATACTCTTAGTAGTTAGGCCCATTGTTGCCTATTATTGGCTATGCTGGCCCTACTTTTTCCTGCTAATTTTCTAATATTATGGTCCCATCTCAGGTTTGGTCTTCTTCTTCTTCTTTCTTCTTTCTCAGCCTGGTTCCATCCAGTGTTGGATATAGGCCTCTTCTAGGTTTTTCCATGCTTCGCGATCTCTAGCCAATCTTATCCATTGTCTTCCCGCCACTGCCCTGACGTCATCGACCCATCTCTTTTTTGGTCGGCCCACACTTCTTGTTGTTCCCCTAGGTCTCCATAGGATTGCTTTTTTGGGGCCATCGGTCTGGATCCTGTCTTGCCACATGTCCTATCCATTGCCACTTCAGACTTGCCACTCTTTTAACGACATCTATTAATTTTGTTTTTTGACGAATGTAGGTATTCCGTATTTTTTCCCTAATGGTGACTCCCAACATGATTCTTTCCATGGCTCTTTGTGCTACTCGTAGTTGTTCTGCTGTTCGGGTAATTGCCATAGTCTCTAAGCCATACGTAAGCACAGGTAGAATGCAGCTGTCGTAAGCCTTTTTCTTTAGATTCATTCTTGAAAATATCGCTCATATTTTCAAATGCTACCCATGCCAAATGGATCCTGCATTTGATCTCCGTATTTTGGTTTTCCTTGCCCAGCTTGATTTTATGACCTAAATATATATAATGGTCTACGTTTTCAATAATAACGGTAATGTTATGGATATTGTTGCTCATTATCTTGGTCTTCTTCAAGTTCATTTTAAGGCCAATTTTCTGGGATAGGTCATTTAGCTCATTTAGCATGGTGTTTAGTGCTTGAATGTCGGTGCTCAGCAAGACAATATCGTCTGCGAACCTCAGATGGCTAAGGTGTACCCCATCGATGTTTAGACCTCTATTTTCCCATTCTAATTTCTTGAAGACATTTTCCAGTGTCAGTGTAAATAACTTGGGAGAGATGGTATCTCCTTGTCTCACGCCCTTGCCGAGTGTATTTTTTTTCTTTTTTAGGTCTTCTTCTAGGCTCTCTTAATTCCCTCGTGGGTACCATGCTGTAATTTTTGCTGGTCCATCTGTTGTCCGTCCTTCTTGCCAAGTGCCCTGCCCATTGCCACTTGAGGGATTTGATTCCTGTGGATGACATCTATTACATGAGTCTTTTGTCGTATCCACTTTATTCCTTTATGGTCTTTCTTGGTTAATGCCAGCATATTTCTTCCCATTGAGCGTTGTGCGACCTGCAGTTGCCTCTATAATGTCCGTTTAAGCATCCAGCTTCGCATGCATAGGTCATATGACTGGAAGTACACATTGGTCGAATTTAGATTTGAATATGATTGAGTTTCTTCTGAATATGATAAGTACTAAATGCTAACTTTTAAAATACGAAAATATTTTAAAGACAAAATTTTATACCCTAAAATAAGTGCACGTATTTAAGGCCCACTCTATATAATATTAGCCTTCGGCATTGCTTAATGACTTAATATATATTTAAAATATTACAAATAATAATGTTTTATGAAGAAGACACTAATTATATTTTAGTCCTTCAGGAAATGCTTTTGTGTATTATAATTGGTTTAGCTATACAATTGTTAAACAAAATTGATGAATTTCTTATGTAAATAGTCCAGTCCTTGTTCTGTTAAACATCATACAACTAATTCCTAATAAACAACTCAGTTTACTGAGAATAAAAATAACCTATGATAACTTTTATATATTGCGCTACAGGTGCGTTTCCGTGCTAGACTATATGTATTACATAGATAAGCATTTATGTATGTATCCAGTAACTTACATAAGAAAGCCAGAACAAGTTGTTCTCTCCAACGACCCAGTGGGAAGATTTCTACAGGTGACTAGGTGACTTCAAAAAAAATTACAGGAAATACTATTTGCCTGTGAATTAAAATGGCAGACAACAACTGTCACTGTCAGGGTCTTTCCGTTGGCCAGACTTGAATTGCTTAACCATTGTATGGTTCTTAAATAAGATGCGTTATGTATATATAGCAAAAGGAAAAATAACTTTGTTCTAAAACTGATTTCAATTCAAATAACTATAAACACATACAGGTCAGTCTTAAATAAATGCAAATACTTTCACACAGGGCCGGTAGATATCAATAATAGAAAGAAATATTCCCTTTACCGTTTTTCAAATAAGTCAAAAAATAACCGAGTTATTTTACTTTGAAAAGTTAAAATGACCTTTTGCTTAAATTTTGGAGAACCACTACGAGTGGATTTTTTTCGGGTTTTCATTCTTTTAAATTTAATCTCCACTTCCTAATGTTGCCATATTATCAAAATATATTTTAACTTAAAATTTAAAAAAATCGAAAATCAGAAACATATATAGACCTGCTTCTAGAGTCGAAATAGACCATTCTAAAAATATACTGCACTCATCTAAGAGTCACCCTGTATAAGCAGGTACGTAAACATAAAGAATATATTGAATGTTATAAATCTTAATATATTATGGATAATATGTACACTAACCTATATCGGCTATTGTTATTGTTACTTTAATTGGCGAACATAGATGGAACATAGTATACAGTACGTCTGTCCTGTTCTGTAGCTACGGGGCATCCGTGAGCGGGGAAACGATATTCTCTCGATGTTTTCGTAAAAAATAGAAGACGCGTCCCATCAATAAATATTCGACAAATTTGCAAGTAGCTAATAAAATGAGCGGGCGAGTTGATTTCGGTGACGTACTCGTCAAGTCGACGTATAAAATATATTGCTGTTTATTTAAATGTTTTTGGGTCCGCATCTCCTTTCATAGACACAGATCCAGCAGACGCAGGGATATTTTAGTGATATCAAATCATATATAACTATATTTTTAGGTATCACTTTAGGTATATCAACTTCTGACTTAAAACCATATCTGCTGCTAGAATAACTGCAAACAACCAATACTGGGGGTGTGTGCCTTTAACATTACAATGACATTACAAAAAACAATAACCAGTATTTTTATATGTGTGTGTGATAAGGGCCAAAAGCAAAAAAGGCATGTTTTTAATGCTTATATTGCTGTAAATCGTTACAGCATTCTTTAAAAAGCAAATATCTCCAATAAAATAAAGCTATTGGAGATGAACCAAAACAAACTATGGAGAGAAGACGCATGATACAGTGTTACAGTGGTTAAATTGCCTACTGAGTTAAACCATTCTACAGATTTTCCGATATCCAGAAGACACTTATCTAGGTAATATTTATACTCTAACGTTTGCAATAATCCCGAAAAAAAGAAGATCCAAAATTCTCCATCAGAATATTCCACATAAATCTTGTAATTTTGCCTTGAAGCTGACGCCATACCTATATCTTTTTCAAAAATAGAGTAAATATTTAATTTCTGCTGTTATTAATGTAAATAATGAGAGAATATCCCTGTTATTTGCAATAATTATTAGGTATTATTATATTATTAATAGTATTAGTTGTTTATGTATGCATAACTTTCTAAAAAATGTTTTGGTTAATACAAAAAGAACAGGATCCTGATCCTTTGATCTTGTGATATTCTAATTAGATAATTATAGGTTATGAAAATTATAGCTGTGTTATGTCATCAATAATAAAATAAAAACATGATACAGGGTTTACTGAGATATTTGGTGCGATATCTGTAAACTTACTATTAGAGGTATGTAGTTCAAAACATTAGATGTAGGCGATGTAACAAAAGACGAAACAAAAGACGAAAAAAAGAAAAGACGATAAAAGAGTTAAGGAGTAACTTCCATTTTTTAATAGAACACCCTGTATATTTTAGATGTTTTTGAAAAAATATTCTACTCCAGATTTTAAACACATATACAGGAACACAGAGTGAGTCTTAAATAAGTGCAAATATTTTCACACATACAGGGTTGGTAGGATCTCGGTAGAAGCAATATATTATTTTCTCGTTGCTAATTTTTTAAGTCCAAAATAGCTAGATATATTGCTTTAAAATACAAAAAAATGTTGAAATTTTGAGAACCACTAAATTTTTCTATTTTTTTATAGATACTGGTAAATTTAATCTACTACCTATGTTGCCACATTATCGAAATATTTATGTTTTTAATACAATTTTTTTATTTCTTTACGAAAATAACTTCATAGACGTGTCTTCTGTATAGAAATATAGCACCGCTAAAAATATTAGCACTTAATTCATTATTCTGACATAAAAATCCTTCTAGATTTACTACCTCTAAATAATATCAATTGTAAATTATATAACAAATAACATAAAGTAATTTTGAGAAGCACAATAAGTCTGGAACATTTCAAACCAAACTCAAATCACACAAACTCAACTGAAACATCAAATATATAATTGTAAATAATCTCTAGACAGTAATGAAGGTCTGCCAAACTTGGTGTCTGTTGATATCACTGACATTTTAAATTTTGAAGTATTATCTACTAAAAGTCACATTAGACACATATATCCTACAAAAGTCTTTCTAACGTGTGAGAAAAGATATCAACATGACATCCAAAAATGACAGAAAACATGTCATTGTGATATGTCCTCTCAATGGAAAAACTCTAGTGCTTTATGAGCAATCCAAAGAATTCAATAACAAGAATTTTTGGGGTGGAAAATCTTAAAAAAATTTTGCAGTTTTTGTTAAAAAATATTAACAACAAAAAGTATGAAATAACTGTACTAACACAACTATAGTAAAATAGGTAATTAAATCAGTCTATTCCAACCATATCATTATTTTGAAAAATATAATAAGTGAAGGTATAGGAAAGCTCGATTCCCTTTGAATGTTGTTTGATGGAATGTTTCAAGTTAAAATTGTGAAAGTTAATGTGGATTTATAGTGTATTGACCTCCGTTATTTAGAATGATTTTTATTGTAAGTTAATGCTTCCATCTAATTAGCCATTAAAATATAAAGATTTGATTAGTGCAAACTAGCTTTTTATGGTTTGTGGTAAATTAATTAATTTTAAGTCTAATTGTTACAATTAAAATGCTCGAACAAATGCTATAATATGCTCGAAAAAATACGTGTTAAAGACGGCTGGAAAAGCATCAATCGATGGTAATTTTGGCGAGGTCAATCTATAGACGGCAATATAATAAAATTGACATAAAACTTTTCAAGAATTAACACTAATTATAGAAAGATTACAAAAAAGAATAGAACGTTTCCATAGACACAAATCTATTTCCAAAAAAAATATTTTTCTCTCAAATTTAAACAAAAACCCTTTTAAAAATCATTTTTTATTCGATATAAAAAATAAAATATAGTCTTTTAACGCCAACTGGGTCAATAGCGCAAATGACATCTAGGGTTTGGCCTTTCGCGACATCGATTGACATTCCCCAGCTGTCTTGGCGTAGTTTTTGGCCACTTCCTCAGTTTCAGCACGGAAATGACTACAACTTTGATTTTTAAATGGCACCCTCAATATTTTTTTTTTTTTTACTTTATTCGATAGAAAATGACACTTTTGACACTTTTCGGTGTTAAAAACACTAATTCTTAATCAAGGAACTTTGGAAAACAGATTTGATCATCTAATATTTTAGTATATTGTCCTGCATCGCTGGATAAAAAATGCCAATATCGTATTTTTAATCACATCTCAGTTTTTTTCAAATGGAATGAGGTGGCATTAGCATATTTTAAAAAGGCATTTTTTAGGAATAATTTGGTATCACACACTTGGTATTTCTTTCGAGTCAAAATTGTCGTTATGAATCGTATGTTGCAATTTCAAAATAAACCATATACGAAAATGTCAAAAGTGGACATATGATATGCCATTCTATTCAGAGTGTCATTTTTTATCGAATAAAGTAAAAAAATCCGAGGGTGTTATTTAAAATCAAAAGTTGCAGTCATTTCCGGTGAAACAGGAAGTGAACTAAACAATTGAATACGTCAATCAATTATGGAGAATGAGCCACTTTTGAGACGCACCGGTATATATATATATATATTAGTTTGTAAATAAGTTTTATTAGATAAGCTTCATTCAAAACCTCAAAATTAATGGAATAAATTAGTGGTTTCAATTAGCGTAGAAGGTTGCTCTCTAATTTGAATGTAAAACATTCAGAAGATTAAAATTAGTGGTAGGAATTTTTTCATCAGTGGAAAAAGTTAACAAACTTTCAACTTTTCCCCTAATTATACTTCAAAATTTGCGAGGAATGTTATTTTGGCCTTTGATTATCATCTGTTAAGAGAAAAATGTGGTTAGAAATCAAAAAAGTTTATTGTTTTTAAACTAAATATTAGGATTTCTCTACGTATAAGGATGCAACTGATTACCGCAAGCTGCTAGGATATTCAATTTTAATTGTTTTTTTTTATACATTGTGAATGATCGTAAACTAGAATGTATAAAGTGTAATTGAAACCACTAATTTATTCCACTAATTGTGTGAGGTTCTTGAATGAAGCTTTATATTTATTTATTTGTGTTAAATAGTTTATAGTGTTTTTCTTTATTGTTAATCAACACTTCGTCAAATTAGACTTCTTTTGATTATCCACACCGAACCCAGCAAAACCTAATATAAATATAATATTCATATTCAAATAATTCTGCAGAAATGTTCACAATGTTTTATTTTTGAATAGGACTTTTGTGGAGTGTGCTGTTTTCGACAACCTCAAGGTCTTCACCACACACGCGTTGAGTGAGGAATACCTCAAGAACAAACTTCATCTGTGTGGCCGCACCTTTATGCGTAGAAACGCAGTGTTTTTTCCAAAATCTTCCACCGGTGATGTGATTACAAACCAAGAAAAAAATCCTTACAAACGAAAAGCATAGTAAACAAACTAGCGCCGAATATTTCGGATTCTTCTCCGGAGCTCATTTGAATTTCTAATGATTCTCTTGGCGCCCGATCTTTTTTTCTGCTGCTTTGCGTCGTCCTAATAAAAATATCGATCGCGTCAAAGACCAATTAAATTTACGATCTGTTTTTCCACAAACAACATATTTTCTGTGTGATTTTTTTCATACTATTTACGAAACTTTATTATTATGCTAATTGGTGTAGGAGAATAAATATATATCTACGATCGAATTAAATTTCAAAAATATTAAAAATATTAAGTGTCTGGGAATTTGGGAATTTTCGCGTTTTTTAAGCCATACAGAGTTAATGATTCGTGTTTCTTAGTATTAGGAGTAATCAATTTTAGTATTAGCAAGGTAATGTTATGCTGGACAATGTAAGAAGATAACGTATATAACAACAATTTATTGTTATTTTCTCTTGTTTAGGTTGCGACAGCCTGGCAAATGTGCGATTTTCTGTAATAGTGCATAAGCAATTATAGGCTATTGACAAAAAGCTAGATGGAGGGTTCAGTCTTTAAGTTACTAGACATTTTGAAAAGGATAGGACTGAGAATGTAACCTAAAAGGATCAGAAGAAGACCACAATAGATATGAAAAGGTCGCAGTGGATCATGGTGAGTGAGCATATCTTTTAACTTCTTTTGATAGCTTGTCTAAACACAACATTTTTAGTGTAGTAAAACTATAAATTAGTGAAAACAGACAGCACAGACATAGCAAGGTCTTCATACATGGATCAATTCGAGAACTACAAAGAAACTGCTAGATTAGGTTAGGTTGCTGAGGTTTGGGATCCTCGCCGTTTTTTTTATTGTACCGAACTTTTCCTCTCATTCTTTCTCTGCGTTAAACCACTTACAGCCCTTTGCAAAGTCTCTGAAGGTGCTGATGTCGGTTTCAGCTGCTTCCTCCAGACTCTCCAAAAACTTTGCCCTAAAGTATTAAGGCGTTGATATTCCAGTGTCGGACAGTGTCACAGCAGGTGCTCTATGGTTTAGCAGTAGTCGTTGTTGGAAATCTTCCATCTCACGAGGTTTACCCTGGTGGAGCAGTTTCCAGTGACGACACCTACAATTATTCGTACTAGGTTGTTTTTGTGCTCTAGTAGTTACAAAGGAACTGCTAATCCTCAACAGGAATAATAATGTACTGATTACAACAAATCTCTTGACACGATATATGGCAATAAAGTGCTGGCTACCTGAACAAGGCCAACCTGTATCAAGTAAGTGTCTGGTACAGACTCTAGGACCTGCAGAAACTGGCACGGAGTACAGGGATGGCTGCAGACATGGGAAGGGGTAAAACTAATAGACCTTAGATACAGGTCGCAGTGCTTCCGACATAGGCCTGCTTCTTAATAGCGAGGAAATAAAATAAGACTAGTTAAAATTTAATTAAATTAGATATCTGTATTGTAACAAACCACTTAAGTCTTGGTTTCCTACAAACCGGTAACGTTAAGAACGGCCGTACTTTAGCGGCCGATTTTGCCAACGAGTAGTACGACCGCTTTGCCGGCAAATATTGTTGTAAAGTAACATTTAAAGACGGTGCGTTAAAATACTGCCGCTGTTTGCTTTGAATCAGTTCAAATCATAGGAATCATAGGGAAATATAAATTAAATAAATAATGTTACAATCAGATAATATTTATTATTATAAAAGGGGGAGCCTTAATTTTTATTGTATTTACAATAAAAATGACTTCATGTAATTTTTATCTATCTATATAGTTCTATCCTAACGTTAACATAATACTTTAGGTTACATAAGAGGTTACATAAGCAATTCATATAATCAAAAAATTTAACATAAGAGACATAAGAATTCTGATCATAACACACATAAGTATCGTAATACATAAGATTAATTTAAACATAATATTTTTATGATTTCATAACATCATATCATAAGTAATTCATAAACTAATTGCATAACATAATCTTTATGACTAAACTAGAAACTAGTACATATTACTAATAAAACTAATTCAGTACATCATAACATAATTTTCATAACCAAAATCATAAATTTTTTGCATTATATAATCATAATGTTTCATAAATTATCTCATGTGATTAAATTTTAAATTATTTTTCATAAGTCAAAATAAAAAATAAGTCAATCCAATATTATATGACTCTTTTCAGGAAAATAAGTTAAGTAAAATCAATTTGGGCAGATTCAAAATATTAACATTGGTCAAGATTTTGGTCAATGGCTTTTTGTCAATAGTGTCAGATAATTTTAACCATAATTTCAAACTATTTGAATCAAAAATACCTTCAAAAGGTCTTTTGAGTTACCTGGAATCCTTCATCAGTTATTAAATATCTGTCATTTGGCAGACATTTTTTTATTACATAAGGACCTTTATACTTTGGTAATAACTTTTTATTGATACCTGGATTCACATCTACATTAGGTATCATCACATAATCACCTTTACTATAAGTTTTACCTTCTTTATGCTTTTTGTCGTAATAGGTTTTATTATATGATTGGCTATAATAAAATACTGGATGGAACTTTAAATCTTTTTGTTTTTGCATTAAAATACCGGAATAACCATGCGAACTAGCATCACAATGAAGCTGAGTTTCTGCTTTAGGTGAGTATAATGCTAAAACTGGTTTAGACATTAATATTTCTTTTAAATTAATTAAAACTAGTAAATTGCGCAGATCCAAAATTGTAATTTACTGTTTTTTTTAGTTAAATTATATAATGGGCCAGCAATGGTTGAGAAATTTGGAACAAATTTTCGAAAGTAAGAGGTCAAACCAATGAAACTTTTGAACCTGTTTTTTATTTTTGGCACTGGGTAATTTTTAATTGCTAATAAATGCTCATCATTCGGACGAATTTCTTTTTCATTAATAATATATCCTAAATATTTTATCTCAGTATATAAAAGTACATTTATCTATTCTCAAAGTCAAGCGATTTTTGCACTTAATAGTTTAAAACATGCTTTAAAAATTGAGATATTTTCTGGTATAGTTGTAGTTGGTATTAAAATATCAGCCAAAATAAATAAAAATTTTATTTAGATCATCAAGTTCTTTAAATAGCTTCGTGAATGTACCTCATAAATACAGAAGGAGAATTTTAAGACCAAATGGCATCTTTAAAAAATTCGTATTGAGCTACTGGGGTTACATAAACGAAGTATATTTTATCGAATCGTGTTCAATATCAACGTGATAAAAGCACTTTTAAGGTCCAGGGTTGTGAAATATTTTTTGACCCTTGTAATTGAATAATGGATCTTCAATCAGGGGAATAGGAAAGTTATCTCTTACAGTAATTTTATTTAAAGCTCTAAAATCAGGACACAATCGATAAATCATTAGTTTTCTTTTTTAACTAGAACTATTGAGAGCTGTACTCGAAGTACTCTTTTTGTATTATATTGTTTTCTAACATGTCGTTAATCAAATCTTGCACTATATTTTTTTCATAAAAGATAAACGTCTAGGTTTAAAATAAAACGGAGTATGATTTGAATTAACTACTATTTTCATTTTAATTTTAGATTCTGGCTTTTTCAGGTCGCTCAGGTTGTATATAATCTTGAACAAAAAAGATCAACTAATTTTTGACGATTTTTGCATCAATCTTCTAGAATTTATATTTAAATCAACCTCATTTTTGATCAATGTAATCAATTTGTAAGATTTCATTATTTTCCTGATTTTCCAATAAATTATCATTTAATACTGATTTTATTTTGACTTTTCAGACTCAAAAATTCAAAAGAAATATTTTTATTTGTCATAAAATTTCTACCTAATAGACATTTAACAGGTATAGCATCATCTGGTACTATATAAAATAAAACTTGGACATCTATGCCTTCAACATATACTTTTAACATTATTGAACCTATAACATCTAATTTAGATTTATTAACACCCTCAAATCTACAGATGGAGCTTCTGAGATTTCAAAATTAAATGGTCTGATTATGCTATTAGTAATAATAGAAATTACACTACCTGAATCAAGAGTACCTTCGATAAATAATTGTTTGTCTTTTTACAAGACACAAAGGCAAAGGTGAATCTATCAGAATTTGTTCTCGATCATCAATGCTTCTTTCTCTTCAACTTCTTTCTTGGATGTAGAGGCAGCTCTTTTTCTCCTTTAATCTTTTTGGACAGTCTCTTATTTTATGTTCCATTGAGCCACAATTGAAACACGAACCCCCTCACTCTAGGGCATCTTTTTTGCATTGCGACGCTAAATGTCCTAACAAATTGCAATTGTAAACACTTTAATGGTTTTATTATTAACTTGATCTAAACTGGTAAATTTCTTCAGAGATGCTTCAATTGTCTTCTAGGTTTTTTAATTTCATTTTTCTCTTTCAGGCAATCTATTTTTCCTCGCAGTAACAATTCTCTCGTATGCTATAATGTCCTGGTATAATGCATCTTCATCTATATGGAATTTGGACATGACAAAATTACTTAATTCTCTGGACCATAATCCAATAGTTATCTGCTCTTTCTCTCTCTTCGAATGATAAACTTAACTCTTTGCATAATGATGCTTTGGAATGAAAATTATACGCTTACATTTTCATTGACAGATTAACACCCTCTCTTGCATTCTTTTTCCATAATTCGGTTTTTATTCTTGGTAAATATTAAATGTTTTTAATAAAGCCATGCGGAAGGATGACCACCTACAACTTCACTGCTTCGCCCTGAATACCAATGGTAGGCGTGCAGCACCAATCAGATTACTTTGGCTGTTTGGAAAATAAAACGCATCTGGCCAATTGTGAAGTGTTGCGCGGCAGTTTCCAACTGCTGTAATAACCATAACTTAGCTTTACTTGGCTCTTTCTTCAGCACTGAATATTTCTATAGTTTTCGAGAGATCTGGCATTACGTTATAATTTCGAACTGAGATTCTTGATTTGGCGCATGTAATGGCTGCTGCTGTTGTTTGTAGCATTTGCAACATCTGAGTATTTTGTTGCAATAAGGTTGTTATCGTATTCATAAATTGATTAATAGCATTACTGTTTGGATTTTCTTCAGCTCTATTTTGCACAAATCTTTCAAAATCATCAGCAGAAAATTGGTGACTTGGTTTTCGTCTTGATCTTCCATTTTATTTATTGCCGGTAATCTTCAAACTATTGTTATAACTTATCACTCTTCTTCTCTTCTTGGGGACTACGCAGATTTAACCCCACACCTGAAGTTATAAAAGGGGGAGCCTTAATTTTTATTGTATTTACAATAAAAATGACTTCATGTAATTTTTATACTTTATTCTCCAATTTTGTTTATTTCTCCATACATAACAACTAACTACACCATAACAACAAGCTACCCATAATTCTATGCTTCCAGGAAGGAGTTGTCAGCCTAGTTTTTGGCGCTATATTTAAATAATTCTTACATTATATAATATTTATTTTAGTCTCTCTATGGTTCAAATCAAATATAGGTAGTACACCAGAGTACACCCTCAAAAAACGTGTTTGCTGCAATATCCTTAGGCAATATCCCACCATAACAGAGCGGCCGGTTCAGAAAATACGCTGCGGGTTTTTTCGAGCCTAACGCTTTGGAGGAACACACACCGATTTGTAAGTACAGTACGTCTGTCCGTAGTAGAGAGTACGTCACCGTAAATCGCTCCGCCCTCTCATTTTATTGACTACTTGCAAATTTGTCGAATTTTCATTGATGGGACGCGTCGTCTATTTTTTACGAAAAACATGGAGAGAATATCGTTTCCCCTCTGCAGACCGTAGCTACAGAACGGACAAACGTACTGTACATAAATGTTTTTTAGCGGAGTAGCTCGCCGTTAAATTACGGCCCCACTTTAGCGCTACCGCTTTGTAGGAAACCAAGGCTTTAGCGGTCGTAGAACAAAAAAGTAAGCACGAGAATATTCGATATCGCCTCAAAAATACTGGACTAAAAAAAGGCGACGATGCGCAACAAGTGGAATTATCTAGTAAACGCTCGTGCGTTGCTCTCTCTCTAAAAGGATTCCCGCAGTAGAAGAAGACAGAGTACCCCGAGCATCGCGCAGCGTAGTTAACTTGAAGTGTTTTCTTATAGTCCAGTTAAATTAGACAGTAATTCGTCATATAGTTTGTAACTAAGTTTCAGTAGTTATAGTGTTAAATATTTTTGATGTTCTATACGCGCGATGGGAGTAAAAATAGAAGGCCGTGACACAGGCGGAAGGACAGTGGTAACGTTGACTTTTTGATCTTGGGGCGTCGTAACTTGGGCCCTATGTGAGATAACAGGCTCAAACTCGGATTGTAGATGTGGTTTTTCGAGTCCCATTTTTTTATGATATTTTGACGACGTTTCATGCTCTATGAAACCTTATCATCAATGAATCATATTAAAAAATCGTCCGATTTAAATGAAATTTGGTATGTCGATAGATTGGACCAAGGCCAACCGTGTATGACACTTGTCACTGTGATAGTTAGTTTTGACGTAAGAAACGTCAAAAGGTGATGTTCTATCGCGACCAAATTTGGTGGGTAGGCCATGTGAACGACGGTGCACACTGTGCACAGGGTCCTACCCTGCAAAGTTGGGTACGATGCGACGTTTCTTTTACATCTTCATCAGGGTGGGACTAAGGATTTGATATATTGAAGAAAAATATGTGGGTCGATTTCGGCATAATTTGGGACGGGCTACAGGATGACGCCCTCGACGTTTCGAATCGACGCATATGCCTCTAAACGAACGAAATTATCAGGATTTTTCTTAATTATGGGTCGATTGGAACTAACCTCGGCACGTGGTTAGAAGTATCCGAATGCAGTTCTCGGACAGACGAAAGTAAGAAGAAGATTCACTTCAAATATGCGCACATAGTGCAGACACAATTTTTTTTATTTATTGTTGCCTTTTTGTGTTAATAAACTTCGTTAGCTGAATTCCACTTTTGATTATCCACAGTGAACCCAGCAAAAACATAACAGTATGTTAATTTTTTTGTGACAAAAGAGAACTTTGTCAAACCATGGTCGCATCTGTGTTTGAAGAAAAATTGTTATAGGTTCTGAATTCGATGATGATATTCAATTTATTCGGAGACATCCTGTATATATGCATTTTTTCGCCTCGAATTTGGGAATCTCCAAAATCTGATATTGTCTTGAATTTAACAACAAAAGGATCCCTAAATTATTCCAGTTTAGAAAAAAATATTCCTTTATTTTCTGACTATAAATTTCACTCGCTCACGTTCATTGTTATGTTAATTGATACTTTTATAGTTTGTTTTTATTTTCTTTGTTCATAATGGTCGGATCTAAAACCATTAATAACATAAAAAAAGTTATTAATAAACTGAATGCTTGGGAATTTCGTGTGAATATTTTTATTGTAATCGGATGTTATTGTGTTTGTACTATCCTTTTTTATTTAATAACTCTATGGTTAAAACGCCATGCTATTGTGTAGCGAATTCAATAATTTTATGCGATTTTTATGGTTTCAAGATGCATTTCTACAAGATTATTTTTATTGCGTCTTTTGTATAGATGCAAAATTTAAAAACAGAAGTATTCCAATAAAAATTTCGTATATAGATGGTAGTAACATCAATCTTTTGGTAATAATGCTACTATAAGAAAGACTATGCAGAAAAAAATATTGTAAGTCATAAATTATGATGGTGAGTAGTTAAAGTGATCCTATAAGGGTTCCTTGTTTTTCCTTTTGAGGTGCGGAACCCTAAAAAAGACGCTTTTTTCTTCTACTCCTAGAACCATAAACTCTAAACTGAGCCAAACCAACCAGATGGCACTATTTCGAAATTCTCAAAATAATGTCACTTTTCTTTAAAAAAATAAATAGTATGCTATGACTTTTATATCACAATATATTTTACAGTTGCGAAGGGCAATAGTGAAATAAAAAACCCAGGTTCGTATTAAAATCAGAATGTTGATGATGATGGCTCCGTGGCCTGTCGAATCCAAAATGTCGAGTTGGAAAATTAGCCTACACATTTTGTAGAAAACTAAAAGTGTGAAAAGCGAAGTAAAAGTTATTTTCATTTATCATTTCAATTATTCCTAGGATTTTAGAAAAATCGAAAAACCTTGTTTTTCCAGTATTTTTCCAGTGACCAGAGGTGACAGTCCATTATTCTGATGCATGTCCGTCCCCAAGATTGTCAAATCCCGTCAATTGAATTCAATCAAGTCAAAATTGGTATGGGTCAAATGCATGATACAAAGAATACAAGGTATGATATTGCGCAGGTTGGTCACTACGTCACAGGTGATAACAGGCACCACTGGTCGGCAAGCTCCGCGCGCCAGTTTTAAATTGTCAAACAGATGACACGATAAATGTGAAAATAATTTTTCAAATGTCATGCTCGATGATTTGACATAACTTTTGGGGTTATGTCCTAATTCTTCCCTAATTTAGGTCTTTTTTTATTAATGGCAATTGAACAATATGGATATTTTTTTGTATGGCATATGACGTCACAGGTGGTATGCGCAAACTTAACGAAATTGGAGCCGCTATCGATCATACCTTGTTTTCTTTGTACCATCCCGCCAGATAACTAAACCAATCCAACCAAAAGTGTGAAACCAATTCAATAAGATCACGCTATAAGCAAAAAAATATAAAAAAGTCTTGGTCGGCGTGAGATTTGAACCACAGACCATCCGCTTACGAAGCGATAGCCTCAGCCACTTACCCACAGGTGCTCTTGCAAAAAGTTTAAGGCTATGCATTACTTTCCGCCGACATGAACGCCGTCACAATATCTATTAACGGCATTTTAGTAGGCTACCGTTTAACGGCTGTTTAAGTACATCGAAATATAAATGGCGAAAACTTGAATCTCTTCTTGATATCCGATTGCGTAAATAAAGCACAAGAAATGTTACAAAAATTGAATGCAACCTCTGAACAAATGGGACTAAAAATCAATATCTCAAAAACCCAAGTGATGACAAACCTAGTAATTGGCGGCGGAATATATATATTAACCAATATCAAATAATATAATATAGAAAAAACAACTGCTTACAAGTACTTGGGACATGAAATACGTATAAGCCACGCATACGAATAGGACTGACTTGGGCCGCCTATGGACAATTGAAATATTTTTTCAAAGGGGCACTTCCGAACGTCGGAAAACGCCGGAAAAACAAGTATTTTAAGACGTCTGGCTCTTTGATATATCTTTTACTATGGTCTCCAGAACAGCATGCGGGCCCGTCTGGCTGCCGGTAAACGTTGCGTTCCCTATTGCTTTCCAAACAAGGTTTAGTTCTTTCATATTTCTATTGAGCTCTTCCAAATGACGTCACAGGTTAATATAAAATGTAAAAAACAGATGATTGCCGACCACCGCCGACTTTTGTGTCTGGTATTTTCAATACGCCTATGATGGTTGCGCATGTTGCAAAATCTGTGAATTTTTTATTTTATTTTCGTTTATATTCTGATAGTAAAGTATTAAATATTTGTTTTTATTTAATTACCAGAATTATTTAATACTTTACTATCAGAATATTAACGAAAATAAAATAAAAAAGTCTTTGACCTGACCCGAACTCTGAATCATCTGTTCGTGGTCTGAAACTCTACGCACTTTGGCACTGCGCTATGGAGACATGTTCGATTTATATTCAATACTAGAACTTATAGGACTAAATTAATAAAAAATATAAGATCTTCCGATGCACAGTAGTGAACGCAACGGGTATCGGCAGCCAGACGGGCCGCATGCTGTTCCAGAGAACATAGTAAAAGATATATCAAAGAGCCAGCCGTCTTAAAATACTTTCTCGAAAACGTTGCTATATAGAAAATAACCACTTTGAAATGGAATTGGGCAGGGCACATTGCAAGGCTAAACGATGACCGATGGACGAAGAAAATTATAGAATGGAGACCAAGACACGATGCATTCAGGAGCAGAGGCCGTCCTCCAAGATGGCATGACGACTTAAGGCGTATCCATAGTAACTGTGTGCAAATAGCTCAAGACAGGGAGTTGTGGAAGTACACGAGGGAGGCCTACATCCAGCAGTGAACTTTTGTGGCTGGTTGATGATGATGATGAAGTCAAAATTATCTTAGAAAAATTCAACTTACTGGATCTGTGTCTATGAAAGGAATTTCAAGAACGCGGACAAAAAACATTTAAATAAACAGCAATATATTTTATAAATATATTGCTGTTTATACAGGGTCCGGCAATAGTGCGTCGGGCATCTGTAGCTCCTAGAATAAAAAACTTGAGAATTTTGTTTAAGTGCAAACCTAAAGTATGTATGAGGATGTATTTCCACAAAATATTTGAATTTCTATAGGGTGGCTCAAAAAAGCGTGAGTGGATCTGGATGATTTTTTTTAAATCTGTATATTATTGCATTTTTGGTTTCCTCTCGGATCACTTTACATAATCCTAAGATATGAGTAAATCTATCTCGATAGTTTCAGAGATATTAAAATATAAATCAAAAATATATATTTTTCAACCCTTCTTAAAAAAGATAGCACAAGAAGAACCAGCCTCTTGAAATCAACTATGTTAGATATTTACTTTAGATGGTTTCAGCCTCTTACTTTGCTATAAAATATGGTATCGTAAATCATACTTGGTGATGTTCCACATTTTACGCCATACTTTCAAAATAGTAAAATAATTTTTCTTCGTTTTTAGTTTGGGACACTCCTGTATTATTTTTTATTTGACGGAGAATTATTAATGAACATTTTTTGTATTTAAAGTGTTTCAGGATACACGCAGTATTATTTCATATGGCGCTTTCAATGGTAAAATACGAGAGAAAAATCATTGGGTGGCTTTGATAAAAATTGACTGTGGAAAATGCCATATGAAATACAAAACCGGGAATATCTGCGAAACCGTTAAAAATTTTGAAATACTATAAATGCAAAAAATGTTCACTTTTTAATTGTCCATCTATTGAAAAAATAATATACAGGGTGTTCCATTTAAAAAAACAAAGAAAAATTACTTTATATTTTAGAAAACATCCTGTATGATTTACGATTTCCATATTTATAGCAAAGTAAGTACAGACCATCTAAAGTAAATATCTAATATAGTTTTGATTTCAGGACAGTTCTTGTAGTATTAATAATTTTTTTAAGAAAGGCTGAAAAAATATAATTTTTATTTATTTATTAATATCTCTGAAATTATCGAAATATATTTAATCATGTCTTAGGATTATGTAAAGTGATCTGAAAGGAAACCAAAAATGCAATAATATACAGGGTGTTCCATTTAAAAAAAATCATCCCGATCCACTCACACTTTTTTGAGCCACCCTATAAAAGTTAAAATATTTTCCTGAAATACATCCTAGTACATACTTTAGGTTTGCACTTAAACAAAATTCCCAAGCTTTTTATTTTAGGAGCTACAGATGCCCGACGCACTATTGCCGGACCCTGTTATATTGTACCCATATAGAAGTGGCAGAGTGTAGTAGTAACCATCTATGTGAACATGACGAGTATGTCACCGGGAAACACTCCGCCCACTCAGATACGACGAATAGTTTGTTAAAAACACTGTTCAGTAGTCAATAAGTTATAGACAATTATTATTTCTACATTCTTTAAAATATATGGCAATTACAAAATGTAGAACAAAGAGGTTCTACGAATAATACCTCTGAAAATATACCAGTTTTTCGGAAGAATAAAATATTTTCTAAAGTTTTATGAAGTGAAACTTTTTTACGCGTGATGGGAGTAAAAATTCAAGGCCGTGACACACGAGACGCGAGAGGAAAAATGGTAAAGTGTTACTATGACAGTTTTGACGTAAGAAACGTCAAAAGTTGATGTCGTCCGATCGCGAAATTTGTACCACCCTGCAAAGTTGGATACGACCTTTCGTTTACATCTTCATCAGGGAGAGACTAACTATTTGATATTAAAGAAAAATATCGGTCAATTTTGGGCATAATTGTGGACAGGCTACAGGGTAACGCCCTCGACGTTTCGAACCGATACCGATGCCTCTAAATGGACGAAATCATCAGGATTTCTCTTAATTATGGGTCGATTGGAACCAAACTCCGTACGTGGATAGAGGTATCCGAATGGATCCCTCAGACAGACAGACGGACAGACAGATAAACGGTTTGACGGAAGTAAGAAGAAGTTTCTCTTCGAATATGCACACACATTTTTTTTAAATAAAAAAATGCTATATTCTTCTGAAGCTCATTCAGTGTTTTTTACATAAACATTACATAGTGCTATTTTGCTATTTTTGAAAATGTGTCTGCTATATTTTTGCTTTCCCGCCTGCGTCGCTCATTGACTGACCCAAAATCTGGTCGCTTAAGTATTTTGATTGAAAATAGCTACATTAAGATAAAAGAATACGTAGGTCTTGTAAGTCAATATGATATTATGTTTACATCTGTTTCAACATTAAACAATTTTGAATATTTAATTTTATGTTTAAGCAATTTTTTACACGTTTTATTTGATTAATAATTAATATTCTCGATGCTAAAGTGAAAAATAACCCCGTTTTAATGGGATTTCCAAAATCCTATTTTTTTTTGTTTTCAGACGAGAACCAGGAAAAAACCATTATCTTGTGCAGACTGTGAATAAGATTATCTTAACGATCTCTGTCAAAAATCGGCGCCGGCCGCTTAATAAAAATCGAATAAAACGCGAAAATTCGGCCGGTCATGTGTCGGCCTTCTTTGGAATTCATGAGGAATTCCGAACTCGACTGTTGATAAATAACCGACAATTAGCATTGCTACCGTTTGTGTTATTCCGTTACGTCGGTTCAGATCGTATTTGTATATCAAATTCGACCGTATTACAAGCGGATTTTGTATCAAAGATACACATGACCAAATTTATTGTATACAGGGTAGGGTGGGTCAAAAAAATCGACTATATTTTTTTCTCTCTTTTCTCTTTTTATACTCTGAAAAAATGATTGGGTAGACACCTCAAAAAAAATCTTTCCAAGTATGAGCTCTTGATTATAATAGGAAGGTCCTCCGCCTTTCAGTTTTTTCCTTTATTATTAGAAAGAAAAATTCATATCTCGGTTTCTACTCTTCGGAAAAAATATCTCGTCTCAAAATTTTGTCGGAACTGGAATTCTCTAAAAAAAGTATCTATCGTATTTTTTTTGTAAACTTTTATGACAGTTTTTTGAGTTGAGTTAATTGTTCGAATTATTAATCATATACAGGGTGTTTCAAAACAAATGCGAAAAACTTTAGGGGGTGATTCCTTGTTCAAAATAAAGGGTAGTTTGCTTCATAAACGTAGGGTCAAAAGTCAACCATTAGGGAGATATCGCGGTACAAAGATGGCGGAAAAATTATGTTTTTATTTTTTATCTTGAAAACGAAAAGAGATAGAATAATGAAATTTTATGGAAGCATTACTGTTATGAAAACACACTTTCTGGTAATGTTTTCACTTTTTTAAAATGAGTGGAAGGGGTTGAAATAAACTACCCCTATCGAATTTTACGAAATTTAAAGAAAAATCTTATCAAACACAGATAAAAAAATTAATTTGGATAGTTCAGTTTATTTAGAAACTTTTTATCTCTTGTGTTTTTTTGATAAAACTCACCGCTTTGAAATTAAAAAAAAAATAAATCTTTTTTTACGCAATTAAATAGATCATAAAAAGGCTTCGGAATAAAATTAATTGATCGTAAGATAATAACGTATTAAACATCCTAAAAACTGACAGTGGCCGACTAGATTTTTTCCTAAAAAAAATGCAGCAGCCCACTATATTCTTTATCTAAAAATGTTTTTTTGTAATGTACATGTAATGCTTTACATTTCATTTTTTAATTTCAAATCGGTGAGTTTTATAAAAAAAACAAGAGATAAAAAAGTTTCTAAAAAAACAAAACTATCCAAATTAATTTATTTACATGTGTTTGATAAGATTTTTTGTTAAATTTCGTTAACAAGAATGAGAGGGGTAGTTTATTTCAATCCCTTCCACTCATTTTAAAAAAGTGAGAAAATTACCAGAAAGTGTGTTTTCATAACGGTAATGCTTCTATAAAATTTCATTAGTCTATCGCTGTTCGTTTTCAAGATAAAAAATAAAAACATTATTTTTCCGCCATCTTTGTACCGCGATATCTCCCTAATGATTGACTTTTGACCCAACGTTTATAAAGCAAACTATCCTTTATTTTGAACAAGGAATCATCCCTTGAAGTTTTTCGCATTTGTTTTGAAACACCCTGTATATGTCGTAGTCTCATAGTGTATTCCGTCTTTTCATGAAGAGCCTAGTCGCTTAATGAAAAAAACTAACCTAATAAAATAACTAGACTGCTAACCTAACCGACGCGACGCTTCATGAAGTGACTAGGATCTTCACGAAAAGACGGAATACACTGTGACTACGACATATATATATCGTAGTCACATAGTGTATTCCGTCTTTTCATGAAGGTCCTAGGTCACTTCATGAAGCGTCGGTTAGGTTAGTAGTTTAATTATGTTATTAGGTTAGTTTTTTTCATTAAGTGACTAGGCTCTTCGTGAAAAGACGGAATACACTATGAGACTACGACATATATAAAGCGGGAGTCCTACAGCTTCTGCCGCATCCCGCATTTCGACCACCATATTGTTCGATTTTGCTATTCTTCCTGGTTAATAGCTCTATCTCTCATGTACTAGTCTACTCCATCTAACCACGTAGTTGTAGATCTTCCTCTTTTCCTTCTGCTTTGGGGACGATACTTCATTGCCCTTTTTGGCCATCTTTCCCCTCCCATTCTTTTTACGTGCTCATACCATAGTAACTGCCTCGATTCGATGTTGTCGGTGCTGGTATATATTCGCCTTGTTCTTTGCCTGGTCTCCTCATTTCTAATGTGCTCCATCCTTGATATTCGACATGCTCTTCTGAGAAAGTACATCTCCATTGACTCGACCATCCTTCTTTCTTTTGATGTAAATTGCCAGCATTCGGCACCGTATGTTAAAATTGGCTCTACGATTGCTTTGTATAAAAAAATAAAAAAAAAGATGTTTTATTTGACCACATGAGAGGGTTTAAAAGACCGATTACTTTCTTACTTTGTTGAACTCTGCTATGTATATATTTTTTGGAGTTCCCCCTTCTTCAGATATAATACTTCCTAAATATTTATATTCGCTACATTGCAATAAAACTTCCACTTTTAGTTTTGCAATCCAAACGCAATATTTCTATTTCACAAATAAAAATATCCGACAACACTAAAATCACTGAAACTTTCGCGGCTGACAACGAAAACTGAAAAATATAACGGCACTTTTTGTTTTGGACCTGCATATCAACATTACGCTGTACTATTATGTGTTTGTTTTTGAAATAATATAAAATATCTAATTATAACTTGTAAATTTTAATATTTTAACATGATTTTAACTACTTTTGACAAAAACTAACTTTTTGTTATCAAGATGACATTTTAGACGGCAACCATTAGATAGGCAACTTATAATACATTTCAATTTTATTATACAAGGGCGCCTCTGGTAGACGGAGGAAGAAATACTAATGGAAGAGAGGGGTGCGGGGAAAGGGGGTTGTTTTAGTTAATTTAATATAAATTTAGACATACATGTAAGAACACTTTGTGTGCTTTTAATTAGGTCGAACATATTATAAACGATAAATCAACTGAATTAAAAGCATACAAAGTGTTCTTATATGTCGGATATTAATTAAAAAATATATTATAAAGACTAGAAATAGTATATATTAAGTTGTTACAGTTATAATTTAATCTTTGGCGGTTTTCAGCAAATAGCAGGCAGTTTTGCATAATTTTCCTCCCTTTGAAGTGAATTGGAAACGGCAATATAATTTTGGTGTAGGCAAGATTCCCAGTTTGTTTCCGTTTGGGACCTGAAATAATAAAAACTGCTGATCATGCTAATATAAAACGCGCGTCCTTAATTCCTTACATGCACCGTAAAAAAAATTAAATAACTGCTCTGCAAGTAGCATTTATTAGCAGTACTAATTTAAAAAATCTATAACTGTAAGTAGATATGTTTAATTTACTTACCATTGTATCCTTCGGAAACCAGGTGTACAACAATTAAACTCCATGATAAAAAATAATTAAGAGTTATTACAAAACACAAATTGTCCCACCATTTTTAAAAAAACATTGTAAAAAACAGAATACTGGCAAAAATCTGAAAGAATTTAATTTTTACAATAATTCGACAAATCAAAACGAAATCAAACCGTAAAATCACAACAAAAGCGTCTCTGAGTGACAGTTAAAAATCAAATTTTATTATTGTCAGATATTGACATTTGCATTGTTAATATTGACAGTTTTAATATTTTGCGCCTCTGCATCTTGGAGGAAAAACTATTTTTAATGAACTGTCATTTCCCTTTAAGTTTCCCAGCCATGACGGCAACTGACATATATGTCGTAATATTTGAATCTTAAATATGTACGTAATATAATTTAAATTACTATAATGCAACTTTATACTAAGAAAACATTTATACATTCACAAAATACAACAAAGTCTAATAATATAATTTGAAAACAATGAATATGGAATTAAAATTGAAAAAGTTAAGCGCGACCCCTTGTGTCAAAATTAGATGATTAAATTTTCGCAATTTTTACACCATTTGATGACTGGTGGCGCCTCTAGTGTTTGTTCGGGCGGTTGGTCTTTTACTCCCGCTTATGGCCGTTAAAGAAAACGTTCTAAAGGGGGATGTTTTGTGCTTAAGTTTTCTATGAGCTTGCAGCTCTGTTTGTAGATTGTATGGGGGCTATTGTGTCTCCCTTTCTTGAGTTATAACTCATCTACAGTCTCAGAGCGTTGACAAAAGCCAGTTGTGATGTATTGCCTCGATGTAAATTCTAAAATATTATTACATAATAAAGATGCGAGACGCGTGGAGACAGGATCATTCGTATAGAGACGAGTGAGGCGGTCAGCACGCACTGGCTATTGAGGTATTACTAGTGTTTTATTTACCTTTCGTAAACCTCTTTAAAATAAAGAATTAACCAGTATATGAGACGGTTTCACAAAACGTAGTTCTCCATCTCCGATATCATTCGTACTAAAGTTTATAACACGAATGGTTGTCCTCTCGGCGCACTCAGTGATGAGGTGTCCTCGTGTTTTACCATTTTCCCCACAGAATCTGCATTCGCCGCTGTTTCACAACTTCAATCTACTGAGGTGTTTATTGAGGAGACAGTGTCTTGTTAGAAATCCAGTGATAATTTAAATTAAGATTGTTCTTACTTAAATCAAGGAAAATCTTTCATTTTTCTCGGTCGTAAGACATGAGAAATTTATTCAAGTGTCTTGGACCGTTGGCGGATTCCAATTCCAGGTTACGGACGAAGTCTTCCAGGTTCTCGAGTTTCGCTTGAAGTTGGTTTCCACATGGGAAACAGACAGGTTTTGGTCTAGTTAGTAGAGTGTTCGCTCCTTTGTAATATTAAGCTCCTTAGTAAGTATTCTTTGGTAGGCTGGCACCCAAGGAGGACTTTTTGTCCAGCACCCTTAGGTATTCTCTGATCAGCTTCGAATTGAAGCTTAGTGAGCGGATTGCTTTTAATGCTGCTTGGCTGTTGAAGATGGCCATTTCTTGTTTCCGATAGTTCCTATCTAAGGTAAATTGTAGGCATCTTTCGATAGCGTAGATTTCTGTCTGATGGATGCTGGGGTAGGTGTGCTCATTGATTCGGAGTATTTAGTTTTCGGCCCAAAAACTCCTATCACAGGGTAATAAATAAAAAAAGTGTAAATAAATATAAGTGTAAAAAAGTGGGAGGTGATTTTAGGTATAACATTTTTTGGTATGGGAATTCCCTCAAGAGATTCCCTACGAAGTTATTTGATTATACAGGGTGAATCAAATTTACAATTTACATTTTTTTATTACTCATTTAGAAGCGATCGGTTCTTGTTTATTTTAAAATTTTTGATTTAGTGGCGAAACATCCAACTTTTTCCAGGATGTAATTATAAACTGTGTCCAGTAGTAGTACCTCTGAAAGTGCACGATCCTAAGAAAAACAACTAAGTTTACTATGTTATTTTTGTAGTTTTTAGATTACAGTTGAGGGTTGGAACCTTTGGTGTTACACAGCAAAATAAAATTACACTAAATCACCATAATACACCAAAACACTTTTACTTTTACACTGGACGCGCGTTTTGCAATAAAGTAAAGGTGCGTATTCATTATCCGAACGAACGAACGAATGTTCGCTAGTGGTATGGACGGGGACCGCACGAGAAGACCGGACGCGAACGCCTTTGATGTACCGACTCGAAACGGATGGTCGAGCGAACGAACGAACGAACGGCCGCATGCGTTCGGTCCCCGTCTAAATATACCGCACTTTCATTCGTTCGTTCGTATTAAGGTGCGTATTCATTATCCGCACGAACGAACGAATGAATGTTCGCTAGTGGTATGGACGGGGACCGAACGAGAAGACCGGAAGCATTTGTTGGCGAATGCCTTTGATGTACCGACTCGAAACGGATGGTCGAGCGAACGAACGAACGAACGGCCGCATGCGTTCGGTCCCCGTCTAAATATACCGCACTTTTATTCGTTCGTTCGTTCGTTCGGATAATGAATACGCACCTTAATGAATACGCACCTTAACGATGCGCGTTTTGCGTAAAGTACAATCTACAAGTTGAGCGTTTATATACTCGCCCAGTAGGTACCGAGTGGGCGTGGCAAAATCTAGCCAACCGAGTGAGAGCCCACTGAGCGTAACAGTTAATTTCCGCCACTAGAGTAGTAGGAACAAAGAACTTGAAGGAATTGGACCGTTGACTCTGTTCATACTATCTTTACATTTATTAATCCTGATGCTTTCATATGCATCTAATTGCCTGTAATTTTAGACTCGTTTAATTAATTTTAAATTATTAAGATCTATACAATGTTCTTTATCAACAATATGTTCGGCAACGCAAGATTTATCCGGTCTACCATATCTTATCTGAGCTAAATGTTCTTTAAATCTAGTTAATATTGATCTTCTAGTTTACCCAACATATTTCTGATTACAATCTTTACAAGAAATTTCATAAATACCCGACCTTTCCAGTGGAGGTGTTTTATCCTTTGAATTACCTAATAATCGTTGTAATTTATTATTAGCACTATACACAAGTTTATAATTGACATTCTTAAAAATTCCTTTTAGACCACGGGTTAACTCTCTATCAAACGGTATCGAAAAATATTTAGACGTATCTTCCTCCACTTGAAAAGTCGAATTTTCAGGAAATCATTAAGCTATACCTACGTTTTCTAATTAATTTATCAACTAGTGAAGGAGAATATCCATTACACTCAGCTACATTCCTAATGTAATCTCTTTCTATTTCATTTCTTTCGTTGGAAAGTGGGAAACTAAGTAATCTATGAACTAAGAAATTTAAACTAGCCATTTTATGTTCAACACTATGATGTGATTCATTAGGAATATATCAGCGTGTGGTATTTTTCCTATAGATATCAAATTCCACGCAATTATTAGTATTTCTAATAACTAATACATCTAGAAATGGTAATCTGTCGTTGTTCTCAATTTCATGCGTAAATTTAATGGAAGGAAAACGATTATTTAACTTAGAAATAAAATTATCTATGGTGTCTCAATGTGTGTCAAAAACAACAAAAATATCATCCACATACCTAACCCATACTCTTGGAAAATACTTAAACTGATTCTTAGCTTCCACTTCAAACCTGCTCATGAATAAATTAGCCAAAAATGGAGACAATGGATTACCCATTGCTGTACCTTCCCGCTGTTCAAAAAAGTTGTTATTAAATTGAAAACAGTTTTGTTTCATACATAACGATGTAAGCTCAATATATTCAATCACAGTTTTGTTGTCGAGACCATTTGCGTTCAGTAATTCCTTCAAATAGCCTAAAGTATGTGGAATTGGACACTTGGGGAACAACGAAGATACATCAAAGGAGACCAAAATTTCACCTTCATGCAATGTTATATCTTTAATTTTGTTAATGAATTCAATATTATTTTTAACTGAGAAAGAAGGTTCATGATTAGGTAAATTTTCGAACTCCCTTGATAACCATTTTGCCAAATTATAAGTCGGAGAACCTACAGCCGAAACAATTGGGCGCATAGACTTTTCCGGTTTATGAATTTTTGGCAAAGCATACAATTTTGGTAATGAGGGATTGGATACTTGCAATTTCCTCTTTAAAGAAAGATCAATAAGGGTGTTACATTCTTTTAAAGTTTTTTTAACGTCTGCTACCATCTTAGACAAAGGATTCTTTTTCAAATTTATGTAGGGGCCATTATCGATTAAGTTGTTAACCTTATCGTAATAGTCTTTTTTATCTAATATAACAACCTTATTTCCCTTGTCAGCTTTTAGGTAGAAACAATCTTTGTTTTAGAGTTTTTTTAGTTTTTAGACAAAAATTATAATTTATCGAGTCAGAAATCGCTGAAATATGACGTTCGACGATGCGAAAAAAAAATGCCGCTGACATATTCTAATTTACTTGTCTGTTAGAATTTTAATCAGCTACAGACGCCGATTTACGAGTGATATTACAATATTCAGATTCGCTATGAAATTATGAGTGTTTCCTCATTCTTAGTGGGTCGTTAAATCTTGAAAAAAAAAACAAAGAATTAAATTTCCATAAATATAGGATCATTTTTATCTGAAAATAGGTGCTGAAGTTAATAGATTACTTTTTAAAAGAATATGAAACAATAAAAAACCATTCGCGTTTTTTATGTGATTAGATAGACTCTCTGTAATGAGTCAAAGAAGATTCTTTTATTTGACTTATCAACAAGTTTCTTCCAGGTCTCCGAACGTTGTGCGTTTTTTCCAAAAAAATGACATCGTCAATTTCATTTATATATATTTGGGACTAATCTTATAAAAATACAGTTACTGTACTATACAGATTATACAACTAAATGTTGCCTTCCCAGTCTCAATCGCCAGCCATCTCTGTCGTACAAGAGATCTTCTTCGATAATCTCTCATCGCCGGTCATATACGGTCATCGTTCCAGGACCGACGCGGGCGTCCCCTTTTGTTTCTTCCAGTGGGTGACCATTTGAATACACGTTTTGGCCATCTTGTGTCCTCCATCCTCATTAGATGATCAAACCATGTCAATCAAAACATCGTCGATTTTAAAAAGTTTTTATTTAACGTTTTCATGCATACAAATCTTTGAATAAAAAGATTAAGGAAGGATAATGCTATCCATGTATTCATGCAAGGTAGACGGACAAAGGGCCCTAGGGTGGGGATCCTTGACAGTTCAGTTTGACACATTTGAATTTGACTTGAAATTTTCTGGATTTGTCAGTCTTTACTGAGCTAATTTTATGTTATTTATTATTTATTCTATTACTGATAGTTGTTTAAAGGTACTAAATCTAGAAGGAAATTGTGGCAGAAGTTAAATTAACAGTGATGCTATTGCGATTTATCGCAAAATACTGTAAAATAGTTGGTTGAAAAATCGAGGGAAATAATGGAATAACTTTTCGTTAGTAAGTGACTATTATAATATACATACGTAATAGTAAACCGATCATTTATAAAATTCACTTAAAATTAACTAACTATGATTTTTCTTGCATTTTTCTTTTTATTTACTACTTCTCAAAGATTAGATGTGAAAATATTTAGATACAATTTAACTTATTCAGTATTAGATAGTCAATTTAACTTATTCAGTATCGTAAAAATTTAAAATTTTAATAAAAAAAAGGAAGGCAGTTATGAAGAAGGTAGTTACTTATTACATCCCCTTGTATTGACGCCACGCTACGCCGTTTTTTTCGATCATACGGTATAATTAAAGTGTTATAAACGGGATAACCTTTTAAATTAATTTATATTAAACATTTATATATGTAGATTAAAAATATTTATAATACTTTATTATCCTTCAATAAATGCGACAAGAAAAAATGAAACACCCAAACATATTAATAAATTTCCACTAACTCGTTCATAACCACACGTTTAACATAATTAATTGTATTATAACAATCCGATTTTTAACATAAACAAAATATTTTGTCTATAATCCTTCGACCTCTGCTAACCTAAATGATAATATTACTCAATTCCACCATAAATACCGTAAACTATTTTAATTCTGTTGACAAATATTGTGTTTTAGTTCCTCCATTTTTTCCAAGTCCATATCCTTGTTCTTTATTGGGTCAGACAGGAAACATTTACAATTCAGATACGTGAAATCATTAAAGATTCAGTAGAACACACTTACATACGCATTATAATTTCAAATACCATTCTTTGTTATGTCTTTTGCTGTTTAAATTTTAATGTTGTTTTTTGTTGATTGAAAGGGCAAGTGTATTTTCACTAATGACGATTTTTTCGTTTCTGTTGACCATTGTGTTTCATTTCAGAGATATTAGATACGTCAAGGCTTGGCATGCATTTTATTTGTTTCTACGTGATTTACTACAGTCAAAGATAATTCTACTCTACAGTCTACGAACAGAGTTCCCAACTGGCAAAGGAGTACGACAGGGAGACGCGATATCCCCAAAGCTGTTTACAGCAACGTTAGAAGAAATCTTCCGTCAACTGGACTGGGCCAATAAAGGATTAAAAATAGATGGAGAATATCTTAACTATCTTACCATCTAAGATTCGCTGATGACATAGTCCCAATCGCCAATAGTCCTGAGGAAGAACAAGCACAAATTAATGAACGAAATACAGCCAACTACATGTACAACTTACAATAGGGGTTGGAATGTTTATAACTGGATTTGAAACAAAAGATTCATTAGTATTTGACGTAGATGGAATTTTGTCATAAAGGTCGCCTTCTAGTTTCAAACAAGTAGCATTAGTCTCACTAATATAAGTCTTAACCAATGGCAATAATTTAGGGTCTAAAGAAAATGAAATGATACGCTGAACTCTACCTGCAATATGACTCAAACGCGACTTTACTCTAAGAAATGTACTGTCACTTTCTGTACCTTCAAAGTCTTCAATAATTAAATTAACTGAATTTAAACTTTTCTCAATAGCTTCTTGTTCTTTGTCAAAATCTAATTCTATATTTGCTAACTGTATATTATTACTAGGTTTAGATTTTTCACTAGCTAATAATCGACTTAAAATTTTACGTTTGTCAGCAACGGGACGAGTAGTAGCAGACTGACGAATAAACAATTCACAATCCAACTCATAATCTAAAAGATGACTGGGTCTAAAATTATAAATTTCCATTATGAATGACCAAATGAAACGATAAATATTGAGGAAAAAGAGAACAGATCAAATATAAGGTTAGCTTCGACTAAAACTATGAACAAGTATTCTCACCCTGTAGGTGTGTATACTTACTCTTTAAAAGTTTATAGTCAAATCAAACATAAGTTAGATATTGCACAATTACAATTATCAATATCAAACCATAAATCAAATGTTAAACATTAATATTAAAGTCATTTTTCAAAAGACTCCCAATAAATCAGTCTCAAAAAATTTAAACACGAAGTAAAAACCAAATAAAATCAAATTGTATGATGTGTACTGTTACTTAAAAAAATAATGAAATGTTAAATACAAAAAAATCACTAATGAGGTTTTTCTTTCTTACTAAAATGTTCCAAATTCAATCATATACTGAACAAGAAAAATAAACTATATGTATACCTTATATAAAAATATACAAGTCTATCTTCAGTAAACACGTATAAAAAAATTGAAAATATTTTCCAAGTTTTCCGAGAGATATAAGAAGATCAAATATCGAAAAAGAGTTTAAATTAAATCTTTATTTGAAGTGCTTCAAGGTCGGTATCTCAAAATATTCAATTAATAAATTACCAAAAAAATTAATCAGTGTATCTAAAATAATAGCTGTAAAAAAATTTAAAGTGTAGGTGGGTATCATATTTTTAGCCACGTGCAGAAGCAAAAGCTTGTTAGTTTGGAAGTTTTTGTCACACTAGAAATATTAGAAGAATATATATATATATTTGGGAGAACTAATACACAGCTCGGAATCCCTATACTAAAAGAAATCAACAGAAGAATTAAGTTAGCATGGAGTACTTATGGAAGTAATCAAATCATGTTCAAATCTAGAATGCCACTCTATCTAAAAGAAAGAAAACATTCGACCAATGTGTACTACCAGTCATGACCTAGGCATGCGAAACCTGGACAATTAAAACGGATATCATAAGGAAACTGCAGGTCGCACAACGCTCAAAGGAACGAAATATACTGGGAATAACCAAGAGAAACCGTAAAAGAATAGAGTGGGATACGCCACTGGACGCGCGCTTCTAGATTAAATTTTTCTCCGTATTTTTAGATTGTTCAACTTCCCCATGTTCCCCTACATGTATCTACTACTATTCATATACGGTACTGCCAAGTACTTGCTGTTCTCTAAGCTGGCCAACAGAGACCGTGAACTTGTTGCGAGAAAGTTCCCGAGCGCGCACATACATAAAAAGTCGGTTCCAGTCAATTAAACGAAGAAACGATATGTTTTCTTTTTGTTTATGCTCCATGGAATTCACCTGATGTCACGATTTATTATACACCTGTAAAGACAACATGAGTATCATGTGTTAGTGTATTGTACTGTAAAGGCGATCGATGATCATGATTTTTACCTGGCTGAAGAATAAATCGTGAAATCTATACCGGGTGCGTCACAAAATTGGCATACCCCTACTTGTTATACCTATATTACCTAAAATATGTTAATAAAAAGTTGGTAGGCAGTTCTTTTAGTTTCAAAGTAAAGGAATTTTTCCAATTTTGGTTAGCGGTTATTTCCCCTATCCGCCACCTGGGGGTCGCGTCCGATGGGAGTTTGGAGTTCTCCACACGGATTTTCTCAAAAACGGACTATGGAAACATGGAATATCTCAAAAACTGCGACTTTGACTGATTTTGATGTTATTACAAATTTTGTTGCAAATATTATTCCTAATCTTAAATTGAAAACCGCGTTTCACTAGCTACTGTAATTTTGGAGTTACGATTTTTTAAAATTTTTAAAAACCAAACTAAATTAAATTTTTTTAAAAAATCGTAACTCCAAAATTACAGTAGCCAGCGAAACGCGGTTTTCAATTTAAGATTAGGAATAATATTTGCAACAAAATTTGTAATAATATCAAAATCAGTCACAATCGCAGTTTTTGAGATAAAAAAATTGGAAAAATTCCTTTACTTTGAAACTAAAAGAACTGCCTACAAACTTTTTATTGACATATTTTAGTGTGGGCGGCTGTACGTGCCTCCCGGCGCCAATTTTTTATTATAGCATGCATATTTAAGTATCTTTAAACATATTAAACCCTAATAAAATACCGGGTGTTCCATAAGAAAAAATATAACTTTGATATGGATCTTAGTTCTGACACACCCTGTATATTTGAAAATAATTTTAAATTATGCACAGTGCCTCTCTACATATACCCATAAAAAAATTAGTTTCTACATCTTTCCGTTTTCGTATAATCAACCGAAGCGAATGAGTATATTGGCGAGAGTTTCTTTGTAAGGCCTGTCAATACCTTGACGCTAGGACTTGTATTATTACCTTAAGATATATCTTTTCTTCTCACCATCTACTTGACATCATTTTGAAAAACACTACGCCAAAAGTTAAACCGTAGTCCACTGCGACATGAGTCAACTCATCTGAACAAATATATTGTCGGCTTTATGACGAAAAGGCGTATCTCAATTTTTGCTACTTTTCAGGAGAGCAATTAACCAATTTGCCAAACAACGGCGAATGCAGATTCTGTGGGGAAGATGGGGAAACACCAGTACACCTCATCACTGAGTGCGCCGAGACGACAACCATTCGTGCCATGAATTTTGGTACGACTGATATTGGAGATGGAGAACTACCCTCTATAAAACCGTCCCAGATACTGGCTTTTGTCAAAGCCCTGGGACTGTATGATGAGTTATGATTCAAGAAAGGGGGACACAATGGATCTGTAAGGTCGAAGTGATTAACCCCCCTCCCACTCATTCTAAATTCTAAAAAATTCTAACCAATTTGCCAACTTTATTTGGCTAATAAATGTAAAGTCTTTAATTTATTAATAGTGTTTTTGTATTAACATTTAAACGGAGACATTGAGGAAAGGCTTTGAAGATAAATTGAGCGTAAATTCTAATAAATAATTTATTTTTAGTTGTTTAATAGAGATAGGCCTTTGTGTTATAATAATAATAAATTTATTTCCGAACGAATAGTATACATACGCCCATGTAAAATAAATTTAAAAATGACGGTAAAGTGTGCTTAATAATAAAAAAAAACAATATTCACATTATGGAATACATACAAGAAAAAATCTGAAAATCACCAAAAAATGAGAAACAAATATTTTTAAATACTTTTATTCGCGTTGGATTAGATCAACTGAAAACAAAGACAATTTTCATTCCAGAAGCAAAGACAATAATCAATTAAAATACTCTTATCTAGTTTATTTTAATAATATTGTTTTTTATACAAAAATGCATTTTTTAACTAATATATTTTTAGTAATTATTTAGTTAATTGAAGGCATTAATACAGGCCTTACAGGGCATTTAAACTCACGGTCCATTTAATAAAAACCAAACTAAACAAAAACAAAATATGTTTCTTAATTCGTTTTTTTTACACAAATAACTGTGGAGTAACAGTTTCTGTTTTCCCTGTCCAATGATAACAAATTCGACTTACATTCTACGTGTTTATTTTGGATGATGATAGGCACAATAAATAAAATTTTCCAAAAATTGGTAGGGATGACAATGCCAATAGCCTGACGATGATAATGAGATAAAAATTATTGTATTTTTCGGGCAAGGTTTTGGTTCGCTAAAATGTTCTTAGAGAAAACAAAAGGACCTATCTCAAATTCCATCTTTCTTGTAGTATAATAATTGGTATAACAATAATTGATATAACAAAGAGCCCTATCTCAACATACGTCTCTTTGTCATAACGAAGAATTGTAGTATTTGAGATGGGACAAATTTTTAAACGAATATAAAATGAAAAAGGTACAATATTGAGATGCGCAAATTCGCTATGTTAAAATATGACCCATTGGGCATGTCATGACGTTGATATCTCAAAATCGCCAAAAATCGAGATACACCTTTTCGTCATAAAGCCGACGATATGATTTGTCGAGTTTAGACTGTCATATTATATTGATGTTAAATGAATTCAAATGACTTGATCAGTTGATTTGGCCAGTGACCAGTAAACGCGCCTTAAGGCATGGCTCCTACTAGTTCCGGAGAAACAAAATCTTCATCATCCGGTCACAAAAAAATAAACCCATTACGTAAAAATTACAAAAGTCAAATATTTCTTATACATTATTCATAAAGAAAAAACACTTTCCTCATTCAGATTTCATAATTACTGATTATCTGTAATACTTTTACGGAATTATATTCTAAAAGATATTGACACTAGATGGTACCTAAAATAACTATTTTTAATTTTATTTATAAGAAATAAAGCGATGTCTGTATAAAAGAAACGCTTTCTTAGAAACATTTATACTGTTCATGTGTCAGAGAACAATCAATACCAACAAAGTAGAATTTACTTTACATAACGCAAGTATTTCTCAATAGACACACCTGTACCTTATATCGTTTTGTAACAACAATGGAACAGAAAATGTAGTCGCAAAATGTACTTACTGATATCAGTAAACATAATCGTCTAGTGACAGTTACGTAAGAAAATGCTATTATTATTTATTTCTATAAAATTTAATTTAATACTAGTTGTAGTTAAATGGAAAATGTACAATACTATAATAAAATAAAAATATTCGTTCTGCTGCATTAGATTCAATTTCAGTATTGGTAATATTTTTTGTTATGAATGGATTTATTTAAAGTATATTACAAAAATATTGTTTTACTATAATATTTAAATATACTGCAAGATCTAAAAAATTGGTGTAGTACAATACCGGGTGCGTCTCAAAAGTCACCCCCTGTAACTTTTTTATTGTTTCAGATAAAAAAACGAGGTTTGGTATGTTAGTATATGAAATAAATTAGGATTGATTGACGTATTCAATTATTTCTGATCACTTCCTGTTTCACCGGAAATTACTACAACTTTTCATTTTTAAATGGAATGGCCTTATTCGATAGAAAATGACATTTTGAATCGAATGACATATAATATGACAACTTTTGACATATTCGCTCAAAAACAAATTGTATTATAAATTTCAATCTAGAGTGCCATATGGCTGTGTTAAAAATACTATTTTTTAATCAAGGAGCCTTGGAAAAATAGATTTAATAGTCTAATGTTTTTAGAGTCTTGTCCTGGCCGGTTAAAAGATGCCAAAATCGAATTTTGAATCATACCTCAATTTTTTCAAATGGAACGGGGATGGCTCGCATTAGCATATTTGGAACAAGCATTATTTTACGAATAATTTGATACCACACACTTGGTATTTCAAGTCAAAACAGCATTTTATAATTTTAAATAAACCATATGCGAAAATGTCAAAAGTTGACATATGATATGTCATTCTATTCAGATTGTCATTTTCTTTCGAATAAAGTAAAAAAACCGAGGGTGCCATTTAAAAATCAAAAGTTGTAGTCATTTCCGGTGAAACCGGAAGTGACCGAAAACAATTGAATATGTCAATCAATCCTAATTTATGTCATATATTAACATACCAAATCTTGTTATTATATATATATATTAATATTAAATATATATATATATATATATATATATATATATATATATATATATATATATATATATATATATATATATATATATATATATATATATATATATATATAACTAAGTACCATATATATTAATATACTATAATATATATTAACATACCAAATGTTTTATCTGAAAAAATAAAATAGGTATACTGCTGAGCCACTTTTGAGACGCACGCGCACCCGGTATACAAAGGGTAGGTACTAATATAACAATTGGCTTCAAAATTTCCAAATATCAACTAAGTACCAAATTACAATTTTAGTACTTACAAATTAGGTATCATTTTCCAAAAAAAAAAGAATTTTTAGTTAATTAAGTAATCAATCAACGCTTGTATATTTTTTTATATCTGGCCGTAGAGAATTGCACAAGATGAAAGTTTCTTCGATCATTGACCACATTGAAGGTGGTGGTGATATTTAGCAAAGGAAGAAAGTGGTGAATCAAGGAGTGCTTGGTTGTTGAGAACTTACCATAGATATTATAACTAATAGATTACTATAATTTTCATATGAAATTTGCGATTTCATTATTGTTATTTGTGTTCATTATAGCTATTTAGCACAGATAACACATGTGTTATCTGCGTATTTAGGTATCAAGGGAATTATAAAGACATGACCTGTTTATAAATTGACGGTTGTATTGGCATATGTATTGTAGTATTGTAGCAAAGGATGGTAATGAAACTGTTTTATTGTAAATTTATTGAATGTGACATTAATAATGTAAATAAATTATTAAAGTAGTTAGACGAGTGCCCATTTTTATTTTATATTATTGCTCAAAATCTCAAAATTTATATTTCATGGTTGTTACTTATAAAAGTTAGAGCGAATTATGGCATATTAATAACCAAGACGATATAAGCTTATACTAATTCAGTAAGAAGAAACTAAAAAATAAATATTTCAAGAGAAATCAACACCAATAAAAATACTTCGAATCGTACTGGAATTCTATTTGTTGAATATCTCTGGTACTTACTTATGAGAAAACTTGAATAAAAAAACTGGTTTAGTACCTTTGTAAAGGGTACTTTTCAACAGCTTTCACTGTTTCATATACAATCGATTGTTTGTTAACTTTGTTGACGGTACTCAATAAAAAATAAATTAATTACAGTCTGCTGAAATTAATCAAGTTTATTTGTTGTATCTTACTAGCATCTTATTAGAGCAAATATTAAACGTCCGACAAAATTTGTCGGAGAAATGTCAGAATGTTAGTTTGGTCAAACGAATTTGTCAGAAAGCGTATGAGTTTAACATCCCGACTCATCTGTGTTTCGTGGACTACACCAAAGCATTTAATTGTATTAAGTGGAGCAAACTTTGGTCTGTACTAGAAAATATGGGAGTCCCTCAACACCTTATCCAGCTGATCCGAGGTCTGTACGAGAACAGCAGAGGAAAAGTAAGAGTAAATAACACCATTTCAGATGCATTTGACTTGGAGGCGGGAGTGCGCCAGGGATGAATTTTATCTCCTTTACTCTTCAATATATGTGGCGAATCTATATTGAGAGAAGTTATACTAAGACTACAATGGCCGTATCACTATAGGCGGTAATAACAAATTTAAGGTACGCAGATGATACACTTATACTCGCATCCTCCGCTAATGAATTAAAATCCATTATGCACAAATTAGAGGTAGTCAGCGAGAGATATGGGTTAAAACTAAATAAAAGAAAAACAAAATTAATGATTATCGATCGAGAACCCACGAATACAACAGAAATAGCAGGTTTCGAAGTTATAGATCAATATATAAGTATATCTCGGCTCCTTGATATCAAACAAAGGAGGATGTGATGCAGAAATCAAGAGAAGACTGTGTATAGCACGTAATTCCATGACCAAACTCAATAAAATATGGAAAGATTCAGCCATTTCAATTAACAACAAACTCAGACTACTAAGAGCCCTAATTTTCCCCATTGCCACTTATTCCTCAGAGACCTGGACATTGAAGTTGGCAATGAAACGTAAAATCGATGCTTTTGAAATGTGGTGTTATAGACGGATGCTGCGAATACCGTACACAGCTCACCGTACAAATATTTTAATACTAGAACAACTGAATATCGAATTTAGACTGTCGATGTCAATAAATCAGTCATACTTAAGATACTTTGGCCACATATCCAGGAACACCAATGACCTAGAAAAACTAATTGTGGAGGGAAAAGTGAACGGGAAACGTCCTAGAGGGAGATCTCCAAACCGTTGGGTGGACCAAATGAAGACAATAATAGGTCATAGTCTGCACGAGGCCAGTACTGCTGCGCAAGACAGAACAACATGGAGAGACACCATAAATGCGATATCATAATGTCACCATACTCTTATAGAGTAATAGGAAGGAGGAGGAGGAGGAGGACTAGCATCTTACAGGATATGTAAAATACCATACCATATCGTGGTGTACTGGTGCTTCCAAAACCAAAGCAGAGACAGGGATAGGAATATTTGAGCCGAAAACTAAATATTCCGAACCAATGGGCACCTACCCCAGCATCCTTCAGGCAGAAATCTACACTATCGAAAAATGCGTACAATTTATCTTATTAGATAGGAACTATCGAAAACACGAAATAGCCATGTTATCCGATAGTCAAGCAGCACTAAAAGCGATCAACTCAGTAACCATCAATTTGAAGTTGTTCAAAGAATGCCTACAGAAGCTGAACAAATTAGGCAAAGAAAATAAAGTCCTGCTACTCTGGGTCCAGCCCATCAAGGGATAGGGATAATAAAACAGCAAACGATCTAGCTAAAAAAGGATCGAACATTCTTCTAACTGGACCAGATCCGCTTTGCTTTCCAAGTGGAAATCAACTTAAAGCGGAACTCAAGAACCTGATGTGTGGAAACCGTAACCTGGAATGGGAACCCTCCAACGATTTAAAATGCTCAAAGAATTTTCCTTGATTTAAGTAAGAACAATTTTTTGTCACGGGGTTTTTAACTGGACTCTATCTCCTCAACGATCACCTTAGTAGATTGAAGCCAAGAAAAAACGGCGAAAGCAGATTTTGTGGGAAATGTGAAAACACCAGAACAAATCATCACTGAATTCGCCGAGCTAACAACCATTCGTGTCATAAACTTTGGTACGAATGATATCGGAGAGGGAGAACTAACCTCTGTAAAACCGTCTCAGACACTGGCTTTTTTCAAAGCCCTAATATTGTATGATGACTTCGAGAGATGATCATTCAAGAGAAGGGAACAATAAATCTATAAGGTCGTGGTGATTAACTTCCTCGGTTCCATATAAATTACATCTACAATCGCATCGCTAGAGTATTTTTATCAACTGATAGCCATGGCATTGCTAAGTTCGATGTCCACTACCGTCCAGCCTATGGCGCCGGTGCTCATCTTCATTCTTCATCTCCCGTAGGCGGACAATGCGGACTGACGCCACGGATGTGCTGCAAGGTCGCTGCCCGACCTTCTGTCGCGCGAAGATGCCAATTCACTGGCGACAATATTTCGGCCCTGATTTGCATCTCGTACGTTGATTCAGTTTACTCCGAATAACATAATTTCAGAGTAAGGATGTAGAATGGTAATTACTGCGACCTAAAGATATATTATGTCCCCCTTGCTTGAGTTATATCTCATCATATAGTCTATAACCCATCATACTTGAGGGTTTTCCTAGCTGTTGTAGGGGGACAGGCTATTTCCCGTCCTCCTCTGACAACGGATGTTCTTCCTCCGAGGGTATACACCCTCCGGGGTTTACCTCCGTGTCCTTCACAGTAGAGGAGCTTGTCCCTGGCTGAGGTACCCGTAAAGGTAAGCGCACATTCATCGGAAGCGGACGGACGGCACGTAGCGGAAAAAAATTACTAGCATAAATTTGAACGGGGCAAAGCACACTAGTCGGCATCGGTATGCATCGGACAGAGAGCTTTTTAAAAATTCGCCGGGTTGTAATTTAAATCCGTACCCTGCGTCCGCTGCGTGCCGATGACGACAAGTGTGCGATAGCGAGTCGGAACTTGCCGATGGAAAAACAATTAAAATAGCAACATTTTGATACGGATTTTCAGTAAAACACATTGGTGATCAGTATATCGTGAACGATACATATGTTTGACATAGCCGGTCGTGCAGAAATGGAAAGCGAACAGCAAATCATTAAAGAAATGACTGTATTCACCACAAACACTTCTTTTTAATTTAATTTCGTGAACCCATATTTTTCTTTTCCTTTTTTTTAGTATTCCGATTCCAGTTCTAACTCAGAAGAATCCATTATTCAAACTGATTTCAGGAAAAATATCCGATGATTCCAATGCGCTCTGTCTTTAAAATGCGCTGCGTGCCGTCCATCCGCTTCCGATGAATGTGCGCTTACCTTAAGGTGGAAGCTGGAAGAACTGTCTCCATTTTCTCCACCTTAACTTGGTCTCTCTTTAGATCTGATATCGGTGTTGTCCCAAATCTATAATAGAGGATATATCCCTCTTTCTTTATTGCCTCCGTGGATTTGACGTCAATTCCTGTTGTGAGGTTCCGACCATGACTCGCCAACTCGATGTCCTTACAGTCCCTACACTGGAGTTCTGAGCCTGGGTAAGGCTCAGCAGGTAGTTGGTGTCTTTCTCCTTGCTCCTCGGCAGAAAGACCGTGATTATCCCCCTTTTAGGATGTTTTCTCCCTTCACTGCAACCAGCCCCGGCCCTTGCCAATTCTTTAGTTTAAGTGCCGTTTCCACCAACCAATCCGCCGATTTTTGAGATATACAATCTATGAGGAAGCATGAAGCATGCCCACCCGAAAGTGTACCCCCGTAAAACGGGACCTGGTACTATTATATTTCTCTGGATAATTGCAAAATATTTTAATCTTTAAATTGGTTATTCTTAATATTTTCTAAATATATTTAGTTATTATTTCCAAAATAAGGCAAGATCGGTTTTTTTTCTCTCTTCTAATTTAGTTGGGAAAATTTCTTAATCTTTTTAATGACACCCGTATCTCAATTGTAGTTAAGGCAGTCCCATCAAAGAATTTTATATGACACCCCTATTTTTTTACATTTGCATCCGGTATATCGCCTTTCTATACAGGATGAGTCTTAAATAATATATTTTTAGCAAATATTTTTAGAGGTAGTATATTTCGACCCCAGAAACGCGAATATTTTTTTTCGCGAAAAAAAATATGAAAGTTTGGATTTTTTTTAATTTTTAGATAACAAACATAATTTCTTGATAATATGGCAACATAGGTAGTAGATTAAATTTACAAAAAAGAAAATCGAAAAAAAAAACCAGTGGTTCTCAAAATTTAAGCAAAAAATCATTTTTTTGGAAAATTTCAAAGTAAAACATCTCGGTTATTTTGGACTTATTTGAAAAACGGTAAAGAGAAAACATGTTTCTTTTATCGAGATCTACCAGCACTGAAAATATTTGCACTTATTTAACACTCGCCCTGTATTGTATAATGGTAGATTCTTTTTATTCCTCAAAAGGAATAATAATACAAATATGTAATATAAAATGTTTCTTCACATTTATTTTTATTGCGTCTCGTAACTTGATATCGTAAAGACAACTTTCCATAATACTGAAGCACTTTCATATATAGATTGCCCCAAGACAAAAAAGTTATAAAGTACACTCGTACGTCCAATAAAAATGCCACAGGTGTAGTTTGCGTCACATCACATACTCGAATTGTTATTTTTATTATTTCTTTCTTATTTGAAATAATTTAGGTTTCCAAAACAATGGGAGCGGAAAAATTGATTTTTTCTAAGAATCTCCAGTACTGCCCACTTAATAACATGTTCTTCAAGAACAGTAACACAAACATTCTTTTTTATTTTCTATTTAAATCTGTAGTGAAACTAGAATTATACGGGAATACATTTTATAAAACGTGTTTTATTATATCGGATTATCAAAATGTAAAGGATATAAGCAGAGGCGCAATTAGGGGGGGGGCCTGGGGGGGCTTAGCCCCCCCCCCAGATATCCCGTGCGTGTCTTATAAAATTGGTTTTAACCTCACATCAATATTATCTTATAGTGACCTAAGCCCCCCCAAAAAAGTTAAGCCCCCTAAAAGTATATGTCTAGTTGCGCCCCTGGATATAAGTAAAGATATATGTAAAGATATAAGCGATACAAATTAAACTTTTAGTTACGTAATCGAGGGCGCGATTTTAAATTCATTATAACCAACCATGGACATATTCGGCGCTGGGCTGACTAACTGGAATTTAAATTTCCTGCTGGAAATTCAGGTGGTAGCTCTGCTGTAAAAAATGTCAAGTTGCCACATGTGTTTATTTATTTATTTCCTATCATTGTCATTTGTTTTGACACTTTAGTTTTGTATTACGAGTTTTTGGTCTAAATAAATAGTGTTGTGATACTTTAAGCTTGAAAATGTTTACTAGTAGACCTTTCAGTCGAACATTGTTCTTTTTAGAACCTCTTTTAGTGCGAAATGGTACAAGAGAGCTTAATAGCCGTAAAAAACACATCGCAACTTTATTAGAATATTTTGGACGGAAAAGCGGTAGTAATTTACACCCTTTATATCCCTTAAGTGCTGTTAAGAAGGTGAGTTTTGTTGATGTAAATAATAAATGTTTATATTTATAATTTATTTATTTTTGTTTTCTAAAATGTTTTGATTAAAAGAAAATATATAAAACTGGGCAACGCTGTGCTGGTCAAGCTTATTCACGTGACTAAAATTTATTTGGTATGAGCTTAATTTTTGTAAATTATTCTCGAGAATATTTTGATTAATTTGTAATTTTAATTCCTGAAACTTTCCAAGTTTTCTTCTATATTTTCGGTGTAAACTGACACAAATCTTTAGACGTTCATAGTTTTTAATCTTGACCCATGAAACGGATGTTAAACCTAGGAATCTGACTAATTTTCGAAAAATATCACAACAACAACTTAATTGTTGGTATTTCCGGACAGAATATGATTTATTTTGGTAACTGTAAATCAAAACCAAAACTGCTAGCGATTTCCCCAGACCTGTTTCACATCGTCTCTAAGTATAGTACATTTTGATAATTCGCACGTACAGGGTGGCGCCACTCATACGCCGGGGAGGCTCCAAGGAGAACGACAGTTTGTATTGAAATGAAATTTTGTGAGCATATGTAGGTTAATTCAGGGCACTTTTTAAAAATATAGAAAGTTCTACAGGGTGTCCCCAAAAAAAGTTACATATCAAAGTTCTGTTTTTTGTAATGGAACACCTTATATATTAATTGATTTTCGGATTCTAGGAGAAAAATAAAGGTGAGAGTTTTATAAGAGTATGTAATAATATGACTAAAATGTAAGGTTTTTGACATATTTAACATTTTCTAGAAATAAAGAACAATTTTTAAATTACAATAAAAGCTACCTAAATTGGAATTTACCCGGTGTAGCCTAATATGTAGTTAAACTAACAATTCTACTTTAAATCAAATTAAAACTTGATCCAAAAAGTTGTACAGGGTGAGACAAAATTAATATTGAACATGGTCACCTTTAAAAGCATGTTACTTTCTTATTTTAAATGGAACACCCAGTATATTATTCCGATATTTAATGGAGAATTCCTGTCTCTTCAATATACTATTAAGGTTGCCTACCCCTCAAACAATGATTTTCCTAGATATTTTCATACATTAGATCTGAGTAGATCTTTATTATTTGATAAAACCTAGGTGGCTGTGATAAGTCTGACGTTACTTCAACATAGCTGTCTAATTAGTTCAACTTTAATAACTACTTAGTTATAATTTTTTGTCAGTTAAAACAAAAAAATTCTCAGGAATTTGCCGAAAATGCAAACTTATCGTACATCAGAGAGAATTGATATGATTCTATTAGTTGGTGAATGCAGTGTGCATTCACCAATTAATAGAATAGTTAAATGCTCCTGATTTTATCTAGTCTGTTTTTTTTATGGGGATATGTTAAAGACAGTGTTTAAAAAACTCGACCAACTTAGTGTCGACATGAGATAAATTATTGTAGCTGCTTTTTCAGGTAGAACTCCACATATGCCTTTTAAAATGAAAAGATCCTTTTGAAAAGACAATCATTTTATGCAGTTAACAGGAAAGGAAGCATTTTGAGCATTTGATTTCATCGCTAATTTTTGTCGCATTTATTTATATCTAGTTTTAATTCTGTAATAATTAAAATATGTTTTAAACGTGTATTTTTTTATTACCCTTGAGTATTTTACTCCACAATTTTTAATTTTTGTTAAATTAATAAAAGGTATATCACACAGCCACCTAGATTTTTTCAAATAATAAGATTTATTGACGCAAAATCATAAAAATTAAAATATCTGAGAAAATCTTTGTCTGAGGGGTAGGCAACCTTAATAATATTTTGAAGATATATAAATTCCCCATTGAACACCGGAAAAATATACTGGGTGTTCTATTTAAAATAAAGGAGTAACTTGCTTTTAAAGGTACTAATGTTCCATATTAAGTTTGTCTCACCCTATATAACTTTTCGGGTTAAATTTCAATTTGGTTTAACATACAATGGTTACTGTAATTAAATATCAGACTATACAAGGTCAACTAAAATTTAAGTAGCTGTTATCGAAATTTAAAATTTAGTCTTTATTTTCACAAAATGTGAAATATGTCAAAATCCTTAGATTTTAGGTATATGCTTCTTTAATAAAACTCATCTTTATTTTTTTCCTAGAATCCGAAAATCAATTAATATATAGGGTGTTCCATTAGAAAAAACACAACTTTGATGTGTAACTTTTTTTGGGGACACCCTGTATAATTCTATATATTTTTATAAAATGCTTTCAGTTAACCTACATATGCTGCCAAAATTTCATTAGAGAAAATCTTTGTCTGAGGGGTAGGCAACCTTAATAATATTTTGAAGATATATAAATTCCCCATTGAACACCGGAAAAATATACTGGGTGTTCTATTTAAAATAAAGGAGTAACTTGCTTTTAAAGGTACTAATGTTCCATATTAAGTTTGTCTCACCCTATATAACTTTTCGGGTTAAATTTCAATTTGGTTTAACTTACAATGGTTACTGTAATTAAATATCAGACTATACAAGGTCAACTAAAATTTAAGTAGCTGTTATCGAAATTTAAAATTTAGTCTTTATTTTCACAAAATGTGAAATATGTCAAAATCCTTAGATTTTAGGTATATGCTTCTTTAATAAAACTCATCTTTATTTTTTTCCTAGAATCCGAAAATCAATTAATATATAGGGTGTTCCATCAGAAAAAACACAACTTTGATGTGTAACTTTTTTTGTAGACACCCTGTATAATTCTATATATTTTTATAAAATGCTTTCAGTTAACCTACATATGCTGCCAAAATTTCATTTCGATATAAACTATCGTTCTCCTTGGAGCTTCTGCGGCGTATGAGAGGCGCCACTTGTACATATGTTTGATTAAAAGTCTTATAATTTGTTTTATAATGAATATTCGGACTAAAAACTAAAAAGTGAAACAAAATTAAATACTAATACTAAAGGGTGAGTCTTAAATAAGTGCAAATATTTTCAGGGCTGGTCTGGTAGATCTCGATAAAAGAAACATATTTTCTCTTTACCGTTTTTCAAATAATTCCAAAATAACCGAGTTATTTTACTTTGAAAATTTCCAAAAAATAGTATTATATTGATTAAAAATTACACTTTTTGTGGCGAGGGTGTACGTTTGATTTACATACAGTCGAGGCACAAAATGTCCTTTTTACTCCGAATAGAACATGCTATTTTCTTTCAACGCCACAAATAATTTTTAAACAATTTCAAAGGTTCCAAATAATATAAAAAGGTTTAAAAGGCATACCTTGTATGTAATTATACCGTGCTGGCAACTGTTACTTTTGGGATGCTTTTGGGTCGGCATTTACATGTGTGGAAGTAAATCGCATAGGGATCTTATTAAGTCGGAGTGAGAGAAATGCGACCGACAGACGCGACGCGCGACGGGTGTGCTGTTGCGGCGTTGCCGATACGCCTTTCAAGTAAAGTAAAATCACGATCGCAAACCGCTTATTTTTAAAAGACTTTTTTTTTCAAGAGATAACTAGATAAAATCATTAGACATGTTTCTGAGCATCTGAAATGGAATTATAAGGATATCGTTAGGATGTCATTTTTTTATAACGAGAAAACGTCAGTAATCGCGATAATTTAAAAACTCAACTTTTTAACACATAAAGGTGCGTATTCATTATCCGCACGAACGAACGAACGAACGAATGTTCGCTAGTGGTATGGACGGGGACCGCACGATAGAACCGCACGAGAAGACCGCACGAATTTCTTCATTCGCGCGCCAGTTCAAATCGTCAAGATATTGTTATAAACCTGTTTTTTTTTGTTTATATACCGTCATTGAATTATCGCTAAGCAAGTTACTATGGAGCAGTGCATAAGGAGTCGGTCTAGGAAGCGAGAGACCGGAGTTCGAATCTTCGCCGGAACATCACTTTTTTTTTTTTTAAATACTGTTGTATTCTATAGTTTATTTTTGTAGTATAAGAAAAAGAACTATTTATTCTGTTATTTTTAATCTCCGTTATTAAATAAATTGATTGTTAGTACAATACCTCATTTAATATAAAATAATATTCTACTTTTTGAAATGTATCGGGCCCTAATTGTACCTAAAAGTAATATATTTTTAGTGATATACCATATTGTAAACTATTTAATATTTTAGTCACTTAAAAAGTTAATTTGCATTGAATAATTGCCTACCATTAAAGGAAATTTGAGCTATATAATCCTTGATGGGCATATTCTGGGTATGCAAATACTTCCTTTAAATTTTGGGTGTCGTTCAACCGATTTATTCTCAAAACCAGAAACTTCTACATATAAAAAGAAGCAGAGGTCACTAATTATAATAAACTTCACCCTTGGTATTACTTCCACTAATTATAATAAACTTCACCCTTAGAATTACTTCTATCACAATTACAATACGTTCATCTGCATTGGCATTTTCTACTTTTCGATGGGAAACAATAAACTTCCCAATATTTTTTAAATGATGTAACAATTCCTCTTGTGGTTACTTTTCCATAGATATCCTCAACTCTGTCCTCATGTGAATTCAGAGGCAATGAAAATGAAAATTATTACCATAAACATCGCAAACTAAAAACCGAATAAACAATTTTATACCGAATATAGAAATAAATTTAGTATTTTTACCTATTATCGTCCAAATCCATGTTAATATATAATTATTATTCTTAAATATATTTTTGGAACTGCTGGTTTTAGTAATTATTAAATTAAACGAACTAAAAAGTCTTAAAAATAAAAAATTCTTAACCATAACCTCAAAAATGCAGATCTCCTGTCAACTTTCTTTATTTTTTATTTATTCCTCATTTTCCTAGTGACGTCACAGGTGGTATGCGCGAACTGAACGAAATTGGAGCCGCTATCGATCATACCGTGTATTCTTTGTACCATGACGTCTAAACGCCTTTGATGTACCGACTCGAAGCGGATGGTCGAGCGCACGAACGAACGAACGGCCGCATGCGTTCGGTCCCCGTCTAAATATACCGCACTTTCATTCGTTCGTTCGTTCGTTCGGATAATGAATACGCACCTTAAATCTGAAAGCGCACGCAGGCGAACGCCTTTGATGTACCGACTCGAAGCGGATGGTCGAGCGCACGACCGAACGAACGGCCGCATGCGTTCGGTCCCCGTCTAAATATACCGCACTTTCATTCGTTCGTTCGTTCGTTCGTTCGGATAATGAATACGCACCTTAACAGGCCATAACTCAAGAACTACTTTAGATATTGAAACTTTTTTTTATTTTCAAGATCGGATATTTTACAATATGTTTATACAAGAAAAATTCGATAAGGTTGTTTATTCCATTCAAAAATTGTAAACAATCCATCCATTTACTTTTAGAGCATAGCAATTTTCAGCAATCGTGTAATTTTTTATTGATAAAGATTTTCACATACTGTCTACAAAAAAAATACAGCAAAAATATTAACAAAGTTCTTGAAAAAAGTACAATCTATTATTTCTAATAGATTTCGAGATATCGATTTTTGAATTCAGAGTTCTAATAGCGCGACCACTATCAAACACCCACTCAATTCCACTTATTTTTACCAAAAATGCAAGTGTTTCTAGCTTGCACTTAAAAAAATTCAAGCTATAGGGAAAATTACAACGACTCGTTAATAAATAAACAAATCAAGTATCACGAGACGTAATTAAATCGTGAAGCTGAACGCATGACGTACACCTTTTCCTAGAACTACTGAAGTGTTTCCTGAACTACTAGAAGTACTGACAGAGGTATTGATTGGGTCGACCGGTCAACTGCGACAAATCTGCTATATCCCCTTCAACGTCTCTCAGCGATATGCACAGTTTCTCGGTTTATTTCATACGTTTGGCAACGTGTTTACTGTCCCCTCTTTGTTCGGTACATTATAAAACGCATTGTACTCTTCTTACATACGGAAATCTCGACCCAAGACTAACCTTTGCCAGCCCTTAGTATAGAGATTGTTAACTGGACAGTTACTTATAAGGGAATAGAATGGCAACACTGCCTATTGAGAACGCATGAACTTACAGCGCTTTCAGATGGAGCGGACCGTACGCGCGGATGTTTTTTCAATATAGCTCATCCGGACGGAGCATACGCGACCCATGTGAAATCGTTCATATATAAACTCATGGTACTTGCTCGAAGTCGCGGACGCTCCGCTCCATCTGAAAACGCTGTTATATGAACGATTTCACATGTGTCGCGTATGCTCCGTCCCGATGAGCTATATTGAAAAAGCATCCGCGCGGTCCGCTCCATCTGAAAGCGCTGTAGGGTTTTCTGCCGACTCGTCCCGTCGTCGCGTCATCTATCGACGAGCGGGCCGAGGTTGCTATATTTCAACCATAAAGCTCTTGCCGCGAGTAATAAACAAATTAACAACCTGTATATTACGGTCACTGGTCATTAAATTTGACACTTTATGTCAGTTTAATAATATATTTTCGTACTTTTATGCTTAGGCGTTAAATAACTTTTTTGTTTTGTCAATCATGTCGCAAAAATTAATACTTTTGTGACGTTTGGAAAAAAAATATTTTTTGCTTAAATTTTGAAAACCACTGGATCTAGTCTGGGTTTTCTTTCTTGTAAATTTAATCTACTACCTATTTTACCATATTATCAAGAAGTTATGGTTTTTAACTGAAAACTAAAAAAAAATCCAAATTTTTTTTTCAAAAAATTCCAAATTTTCAATTTATTTTCGCGAAAAAAACCTCATTATCATGTTTTTGAAGTCGAAATATACTACTCCTAAAATATTTGCACTTATTTAAAACTCACACCCTGTATAGTTATATTATTCCCATTTTTTTCAAAATATCTGCCATTATGTTTATATATTTAAATAGTGTTGTGATACTTTAAGTGGACCTTTACTTAACCTTTTTTATGTATGTATGTATTTAAATACACATAAAGTACTTCTGAATTCTTTTTTTTTGCAATGAATATCTACTATTCCTACATGTCAAACACTTAAAATAGAATATCCTAGAGCCGTCCCTGACCAAATCATAGTTATTCTTCACCTGTCTCTGCAACTATATAATTTAAGTGTTATTGTTTCTCCCTCGTTATAACGCGTTCTTTATATAACCAACGCTCTTCAAATAGCTAATTACTACTTCACGTTGTACACATGGCGTAGGTATATGTTTATCTATTTTTTTAACCTGTTACTGACCTCTTTATTATCTCCTTCGCATTCTATTCACGTTAAAAATGTTCTTATCGCACTCAACAAACGTTGCACGAAGTGGCTGGTTTATATTTAACTTAATTAAATACAAAAACCTAACGAGATTGACTTTGAAACTGTTAATTTTTGACAAATCAAGTACGTGCTTCGTCCTCGGCATCATAAGTTCGAACAAATGAAGCGTGATAAGTGTTTGTGTATTTCGATGAATGCAGTGTTAACTACAGCCTATTCATCAGACAGCTAGTCGAGTTATGCCGGGCAGTGTTGCCACTAACAAAATTTAATTTTCGGTAGATAACTTGGTCAAAATTCAGCACAATTCAGTAGATTGGATATTTAACACGTATTATTATTAAGACGTGTTAAATAAAAGTAGGTAGTTTTTAGGGTATACAAACAACACAAAATTGTATATTAAACATGAATACACAGGACGAATACAGCAGGTCGCAGAATGCTCAGTGGAACAAAATATGCTACGAGAGAGACCGTAAACGAATAAAGTAGCTACGACAAAAGACCCAGGTAATAGATGTTATCCACAGAGTCAAATCCTTAAATTGACAATGGGCAGGACACCTGGCAAGAAGGACGGACAATAGATGGACTACTGCCATTACTCGCTGACGAGTATTCGACACGCATCAGAAGATGGTCACGCAAGGCCTTTTCTTTCATGAGCTTTTCTGTGACTGAAAAGCCCGATACGTGATGTTATCTGCCTACCGCACTCCAGACATTCAAAAATCTCATTGCTTTGTTGCCACTTTACTTTTTGGTTGTCGCTGTTAACTGAGTTTACAATTCTTCTCCATTGAGTTCTATTGTAAGCTGCTTCTTCCCACTCATTCTGCAAGTTAATCCTCTTTAAGTTTTCGTGGAAAATGGCCTTGTACCTTTTCAGTTGTCCACCCGGCCTCCTCTTACCGTCTACAAGCTCACCGTAAAGCAAATATATTGGTATACGGTTTTCTTGCATTCTGCATACGTGACCAGCCCATCTTAAGCGGGATTTTGTAACCATTACTCCAATACTCTCGCAGTTAGCTTTTTCAAGGACCGATACGTTTGAGATATGATGGAACCATCGGATTCTTAAGAGTTGTCTAAGGTGTCTCTGTTGCAACTTGTTTAATGCGTTCATGTGTCGGCGGTACAGCACCCAGGTTTTGCTCCCATACATGGTGGGGATTATAATTGCTCGGTACACTGCAAGTTTAGTTTTTGTACTCAAGTCATGATTGTAGAAAACCCACTCTTCTAAATTCCAGAATGCTCTTAAGGCACTGCTAATCCTGTCCTGAATTTCAGAGTCAATATTGGCCTTATCCGAAATCAAACTGCCGAGGTAACTGAATTCCGCCACATATTCCAATAGTTCTTCTCCGATTTTAATAGCATTGTTGTGATCTTCCGGGAGAGCGCACATGATTTTGGTTTTGTCGATGTTTAGCTTAAGGCCCAAAGCCTCGTATGTCCAGGTATATGTGTTCAACATCTCTTGTAATTGTTGTAACGTGTTTGCAACTAGAGCGCAGTCATCAGCGTATTGAAGTTCTGTGATGAATTTTGTACGTGTTTTTGCCCTGAGTCTTTTTATGTTGAATAAACCGCCGTCGTATCTGTACAGATGGACCACAAGACCTAGGGGAAAACCAAACTTGAGATGGGATCTTTATATTAGGAAATGATCAGGGATAACTTGGGCCCGCATAGCCAACAATAGACAACAATGAACCTAACTACAAAGAGAGTACCTTTCTAAATGTGTGATGGAGGCTACACCATAATTGGAAATGGCTGAATAAGCTGAAAATGGTGATGATGATGATAATGACACAGGACGAAACTTTTAAATAAATTAATAAATATCATTTTAGTCCCAAAAATGAGTATTTTTTCTATGGGCGCTCTTGCAAAGCACCTCCAAGTACCTATATACTGTCTAAAATTATTTAAAAATATTTTTGAATACTTGGACTTTCACTTTTAACTTTTTGATGTTTTATATAATAAAGCACAAGCTGTACCTTGTCTACTTTATAGTTTTCCAAGATCGAATAAAATAGTTAGGGTTGCCACGAACATCTATACAAAAATAAGTGTAAAAAGTAAAGAGGTTGCCCTCGACAAAAAAACGAAACTTTTACTGACAACAGATTTAACGGTAATTTAACTCATTAGAAATTTTGTACAAATTGTATAGTAAATACCAAATAGAGACAACCAAAAATAAACCAAATACGATAAAATGGCAACGTCAGAACAAATTTTATGTCAGTACGACAGCGTGGAAAATGTGCGGTTCTTTGTATTAAGCCCCGTTCTCAGAACAGCGACTGTCGCCAGCGACACGTCAAGAGGACCAATGAGATTTGTACAAAATTCAAACAGCTGTCAATTTTAAATTTAGTACAGCTCTAATTGGTTGTTTGAAATGTCAAACTGTGTCGCCCGCGACACGACGTTGTTCTGAGAACGGGGCTTAAAGCCCCGTTCTCAGAACAGCGACACGTCAAGAGGACCAATGAGATTTGTACAAAATTCAAACAGCTGTCAATTTTAAATTTAGTACAGCTCTCATTGGTTGTTTGAAATGTCAAACTGTGTCGCCCGCGACACGACGTTGTTCTGAGAACGGGGCTTTAGGCAGAGAATAGGTACATTAAAGAAATGCTAACTTCATGTTAAAAAATGGAAACAGACGCCACCTGGTGTCGCCTGGCAGTACTAAAAAATATGTCTATTAACTTTACACAGCAAATCAATGATATTATTAAAGACTTATTATTTTCAGAGAAAATTCATAGTAAATAAATTACACATTATTATAGTAAACAATATCATTTATTTTTTAGAGCTGCGATTTATATTACAATAATATTGAAATATATATATATATTTTTTTAACAATGAAAAAGAATATTCCGGAACCTGAAAAAGAAAGATGATCAATTAATGAGTTAAATTAGTTCAAAATACATTTTGCAAATAACTAGTGAATTGGAAAGATAAATATACTATTAAAAAGACATTTTAGTAGTATGTTATCATCTATTTACTGATAATACATAAGTATATAATAGGTAAATAACATGCATAAGGCACTATGATACAACTACCTGTATCGTGATAACACACTAATATCACAAAAAATATATGCTAATTTAAATTCCTTTAATGATCTAATGAAACGCTATCTAGCCTCAATGCATGCCATTCCAAAGGCCAAAAAAAACTGTTATACCAAATAAATATAAGCTGAATAAAACATAAACCAAGCCAACGTGCATAAACAACCAAAAAATGCATCAAAAAATACTTTTATCAGATCATACCCTTGGATATATTATGTATTTTATATATCGCACATCCCGTTCAAAAGTTTACTAACTCAAAATAGAGAATATAGAGAACATTGTCAAGAGAAGTAAAAGAAAATTTAAGTTAAGGCAATATGCTCCTTTTTGGATATTAATGGCCAAATAATATAATGTTGATTTAATAAAATTTTACTGGCATCCTTCTGAGGTATAAATCAGATTAAAAGGACATTGTTTTTGTAATAATTGTTTGTTTTGTAAACATTTTTTGAAGACAATACAGTTTTGAACGGGCTGTGCGATATAAACAAGGATCTTACTATTATTTGAGGTTAGAAAGTATTTAAATAACATAAAACATAATCAAAATCATTTGTCATCATAAATTATAGAGGTACTTACGTGTTTTGATATTATTATCAGGAAATAATACGTTTAGTTAAACAGGTACGCTGCCAGGCAAGTTCTATCGGCGGGTCTTTGCAAAAGTTGAAATCTAAAAATACAAAACTACGTTTACATCTTAGTTGTATTTACGAATAAAGTATTTGTGTGTAATTTCTGACTTACCAGTTAATTGAATAATCGCATTAAATACTCCAAATGGTAATTTAATATTGTAAAAAAGCAAAATTGTTTTAAATCACTTGCCAGGACAGCCCGGCCAGCTTCTTTGTTGGCAAAATGGCCGCGGTATCATGATTTAAGCAATGTGAGTGACAAAGAAAGCCAATGCCTGGCAGATGTTGCTTTCTTTGTCGTTGGTCCTGGCACGTTTAAATTTGACTGTTGCCTGTTTCCCCATACAAGTGACACCCCCGTAGGCAATATGTATAGGCAATAATAAGCCATTAACAAAGAGCTATATGGAGGGGTCAGTCTGAAGGTTATTACACTTTTTGATAAGGACAGGACTGGAGAATGTAACTTAGAGATCAGATAGGGTCTTTATAAATCTGAAAAGGTCGCAGTGGAACATGTCTGTTGCCAACTCAAATTCTAATCTAAACTAACTACCCCCTGATGTAAACATATAGCTCATATCAAATAAACATTTAGTCACATGATTAAGCTTGACAGGCGCAGGGTGGCGCACCTCATTCGCCTCGGTTGATTATACGAAAACGGAAAAATGTAGAAACAAAATATTTTATGGGTATATGTTATGTAGGAAGGCAATGTGCACAATTTAAAATTATTTTGAAATGTACAGGGTGTGTCAGAACTAAGATCCATACCAAAGTTATATTTTTTCTTATGAAACACCCGGTATTTTATTTCATTTTTGGATTCTTGGATATAAAATAAGGCATTTATTATAAAGGTTTAATATGTTTAATTGCTTTAGTTTTTGAGATATTTAAATATGCATGCTATAATAAAAAATATTTGTCAACACCTTGTACATCACTTTTCAGAATTAATTCTTGTGCTGACTTTCAAGCCAGAGAAATAAACTTTATTAAAATATTTTATTGTTTCCACAGTCTGTGTTGTTTCCTTAAGTGTATACAGGGGTATCAAAAAGTGCTGGTCTATTTTAAATATTTATTTTACATAAAAACTCCGTTATTTCAAACGCAACACTATGTATTTTTTAAATAAGTCGAAGCAGATTTAAATGCTCTTCTAAAATGTATTAGGGTATCCTATACCTATCTGGCTTAGTTTTTAAATAAAAAGCGATTTTTTTAATAAAGTTGTAATCAAGATGGCTGGTGTCCCCATGGCAATTTTCTAGTGACACTTAGTAGCTATTTTCAAGGACATTATAGTTTATGGACTTTATTTAAATTTATAACAGGTTAGGTTTATTTAATTTACCTGCAATAAGGTTAATAAGTAAGTATTTATTATTTTATCAAGAAGAATGAAGCAGTATCTGCTGGCGGGAGGAATATATATTATGTTACTAGTGATTTTATTTTGTGAGGGCAATTGCTTGTTGGCCTGAAGGGTTTATCCTCTAAGATATCCAAATAGGAATTTTCTTGACAAGCGTTCCTTTGGAAAACTACTTTTCCTATTTCGCAGAGCTGATAGTATGATATATGAAAAACCTACTAGGCAGAAACCTGTAGCTGGAAGTGAAGAAAATGAATTTGCCTTAATTGGTTCTTTTATAGAAAATCCAATATACAAGTCATCAACAACAACAATATAAATCAAAGAACTACTTCTTTACTTTTCTTGATAAAATAATAATTACCGACTTATTAAACTATTGTCGGTAAATTAAATAAAAGTAAACTGTTATAAATTTAAATAAAGTCCATAAACTAATGTCGATTTTGAAAATAGCTACTAACTGTCACTAGTAAATTGCCAAGGCCAGTTAGTCAGTTCGACGCCAAATATGTGCATGGGTTGGCAACAATGAATTTAAAAATCGTGCCCTCCAATGACTAAAGAATCCAAGGACAAATAACACCCGAGAGCAAATTGTGACGATGTCACCAAACAGTGCCGTGGCACATATTTTTCTTAACCTAGCTGTTTGAAGCTATATTTATATTTTTTGATAATTGTTTTGACTACGCCTATGGTGTATCATCCTAATTAATTACGAAAAAACGTATTACAATGTTAACAAAAGGTACAAAACTAGTATCGACGTATAGCACATATCAAGTACATATAGATGTTAATTGAAATTGAAGAATAATTATCGAATTCAATAAGAAAACGCTAAAAAGTTGGAGTGGACTGTTTAGAAGTGTTTTGGACTGAAACGTAACTCCTGGCTCTTTCTTATTGCTGCTGCTTTTACACTTAACACATTACAGCTGAACAACTAATCACCATTTTAATAAAGTTTATACAAAGTTTACTACACACAAACTATTAAAAATCGCTAAAATTGTCGCTGGTGACCAAATGATGACTCATTGTTTGCCACCAAAACAAAAAAAAAGTCACAAATTCTGCTGCAGCCCGTATAGGGGCGTTACATGTCCTTATATTCTTTAGTCATTGGTGCCCTCGATTACGTAACTAAAGGCAAGATCAGATTACTAGGTATTAATTAATGTCATTTCATTTTTTTATATCAAGGAATAAGGAATGCATCTTTAACCTGATGTTCTTTGCGGTTAATTATAATGAGAAAACTTAAAACGCGGACAATTATTATTAGACTTAGCATTTTCATTAGAATTTCGCAATTTGTCATTAGTAAACATTAAAACTTCGCTAATTTTAAATTAATTGACCACAATAAACAATACATAAAGATATAAAGTAATTTGACGGTCGTTAAACTTTACGACTAATTACCCTCAGCTCATTAATGTCCTTAATTAATATATTAAACAATGGGGTGGTAAAATCTAAAATAAACAAATATTCCCATATTAGTAAAAATTAATGTATAGATAAACGGGGAATTTATAAAATCAGCAATTGCATGTAGTTTTTAAGAGAACATTGTTTTAAGTACCTTTTTGAATTTATATTTGTTTACGTAAATAAATTGTATAATATTGTATTGGATTTTTTTATGTTTAGGTAATAAATTAGTGTCATGATTCTATACTTATTTTTAGTTTTAATTGCACTCATGAACTAATGTAGATATATACAGTGTTTTTGCATACAAAAATTTTGCTTATCGAAGAATACTCTTTTTGTGCCAAAAAAAATATACAGTGTTACAAAAAAGTCTCTACAACAAATTTGTTGTAGAAACATAGAGAAGTTGGCAAGTTCTTATGTCACTTTCCAATAGATAATATAATTATAGTAGATTGTTATTTCAAAGGCTACCGTAACACCGTTTTTTTTTTCATCATATTGTATATTTGTGTCAAAGTAAGAAATTAAAAAAAAAAAGAAGGTACTTATTGGATGTAAACACATTTTTTTTAATTTCTTAGTATATTTTTTGTACTAAATTTATTCTTACATGTCATCCCATCCTCTGTAAACTGATGATATCATACATATACATTTCCATGACTAATTAGGTTTTCAGCTAATTAAGCTAATTAAATAGTTTTAGATGAGAACATTCAGGTTCAATTTTTTTTTATTTCTATTATTGAAATTCATAGAATGGAGAGTTAATAAGGCATTAGAATTATTATAATACATACATATATCCTGGACATGATTTATAATGACTGATGATGTAGTTTGCTCACTGTTTGGCTTCTACTGATAGGTCACTGCGTTATATGATTATGTAATATTACGGGAATTATCTAATATCTATATGAGTCTGATTTGATCTCTATGGATTTGATCATTTCCTTATTGTCGAAAATACCAAAAATATAAATAAAATAAAAATGAGGTTTGGTGTCAAATAAAAACGATATCATGGAAGGTATAGAACTAATATTTGAATTCCCATTAGAACTTCTATTTGAAATTTTCACTCCATAAGAATAGATATATACCAGATATACAGGGTGGCGCTTCTCATACGCCCCGGAGGCTCCAAGGAGGACGACAGTTTGTATTGAACTGAAATTTTGTGAGCATATGTAGGTTAATTTAGAGCACTTTTTAAAAATATAGAGGTATCCCCAAAAAAAGTTACGTATCAAAGTTGTGTTTTTAGTAATGAAACACCCTATATATTAATTCATTTTCGGATTCTCGGAGAAAAACAAAGGTCAGTTTTAAGAGAAGTATATGACTAAAATGCAAGGTTTTTGACATATTTAACATTTTCTAGAAATAAAGAACAATTTTTAAATTACAATAAAAGCTACCTAAATTGGAATTTACCCGGTATAGCCTAATATGTAGTTAAATTAAATATTGTACTTTAAATCACATTAAAACTTGATTCAAAAAGTTATACAGGGTGAGACAAAATTAATATTGAACATTGGTCACCTTTAAAAGCATGTTATTTTAAATGGAACACCCAGTCTCTTCAAAATACTATTAAGGTTATATACCTACCCCTCAAACAAATATTTTCCTAGATATTTTATTTACATGATTTGATCTGAGTAGATCTTTATGATTTGATAAAATCTAGGTGGCTGTGATATGGCTGACGTTACTTCAACATAGCTAAAAAGTAATCTAATTAGTCCAACTTTAACAACTAGTTATCATTTTCTGTCAGTTAAAAAAAAAATTTCTCAGAAATTTGCCGAAAATGCAAACTTATTCTGCATCAGAGAGAATTGATATGATTCTATTAATTGGTGAACGCAGTGTGCATTCAGCAATTAAAAGAATACTTAAATGCTCCTGATTTTACCTCTGGGTTTTTTTATGGGGATATGTTCAAGACAGTGTTTACAAAACTCGACCAACTATTGTCGACAACATGAGAGAATTATTGTTGCTGCTATTCGAGGTAGAACTCCACATAAATGCCCGAAAAGAAAAGCTCCTTTTGAAAAGACTATCATTTTATGCAGTTATCAGAAAAGGAAGCATTTTCAGCATTTGATTTCATCTAGCTAATTTTTGTCATATAATTATAGGTTTATATCTAGTTTTAATTCTGTAATAATTAAAATATGGTTTAAACGTGTATCTTTTAATTATCGTTGAGTATTTTACTCTACAATCTTTAATTTTTGTTTACTTAACAATAGGTATATCACACAGCCATCTAAATTTTTTCAAATATTAAAGATCTACTGACACAAATTCATAAAAATTAAAATATCTAGGAAAATCTTCGTCTGAGCGGCAGGCAACCGTAATAATATTTTCAAGTTATATAAATTCCCCATTGAACACCTGAAAAATATACTGGGTGTTCCATATAAAATAAAGGAGTAAATTGCTTTTAAAAGTGACTAATGTTCCATATTAATTATGTCTCACCCTGTATAATTTTTTGGGTCAAATTTCAATTTGGTTTAACATACAATAGTTACTGTAATTAAATATCAAGCTATACAAGGTGAACTAAATTTAGGTAGCTATTATCGAAATTTTAAATTTACTCCTCATTTTCACAAAATGTGAAATATGTCAAAATCCTTAGATTTTAGGTATATGTTTCTTTAATAAAACTCACCTTTATTTTTTCCTAGAATCCGAAAATCAATTAATATATAGGGTGTTCCATTAAAAAAACACAACTTTGATGTGTAACTTTTTTTGGGGACACCCTATATAATTATATATGTATTTTTATAAAATGCTTTCAGTTAACTTATATATGCTGCCAAAATTTCTTTTCGATATAAACTACCATTCTCCTTGGAGCTTCCGCGGCGTATGAGAGGCACCACCCTGTACAAAATAGATTGATGTACTGTTTTTAACAATGTACTTCTTTAGCAAAATGGCCCAGTATCATTTGAACTGTAACAAATTATTAATTATTTTCAAAGGTAATTATATTAGAATTGTTTGAAATACCAATGTCAAAGCATACTTGATCATGAAACTAGAAATTTTATTAAACACAATTCACATTTTTAATCCTATTCACATTAAAACTATTATGTAATCGTAAGTAATTATTTGCTAATTTTAAAACAATTAGACTTGTTAGTGGTCAGTTATGATAATAATATTCCAAGCCAAAGGTCTTGGAAAAACCACAAGTATTTTTGCTCGAAATATCCCATATACAGTACCTACTGCACAGCCTAGCACTAAGCACATAAAATAAAAGGTATAAATTATACGAATAAATAAAATGTTGTAAAATTAATTTACAGTTTGTAGTAAACAAAAAAATATATATCTGTAAAATACTTTACTGTTTTACACTATTTTTACGACAGATTATAGTTCCTAGTTAAGGAATTTATACATTAAAAAATCCATACTAATTTATTTTAATTAAACAAACAACACTCACTTTTATTCTTTTATTTTACATTAACTCATGATACCAGAGTTATACCGTATGATCGAAAAAAACGGCGCCAAAGACGGCTGGAAATACAATGGATAATAAGTTTGGCGAGGTCAATCTGTAGACGTCATTTACTAAAAATTGACCTAAAGTTTGTCAAAAAAAAATGACACTACTTGTCATTGCCCAGCCTCTTTTGATGCTCTTTACCTACGCGAAAATAGCAGAGCCTTGTTATTACCACAGATTAGGTATCCTATAAGTATACAGATAAAAATCTTGTCCCTAATTCGTGGTACGAAAATTGTTTTTTATGTCGATGTGCAAACGAGTAAAATTTCCTGTGCGCAAAAATAAACTCGCGTAAAATAACAATAAACAGCGTAATAGAGAGATATCGCTAAACCGAATAGCGTGCATGGACGTTAATAAGGTCAGGTGTTATTTCCTTTACGTGAGGTGGTATTAACTCTGTTCATTTATAGTTATCGGATCGGAAAGAATTCTGTTCGCGTCGCGTCCGCTTAACCTAACTTTGAATTTAAAACTTTTTTTTTTCGTGATTTTTTTTTCTTTACTAGGTATTTTAAAAATAAAGGGCTAAATTGCTTATTTCCAGTGCTTTATTGTTCAACGTATGCCAGTGGGTTTTGGGGCAACAATCAACAAATTCTCTGAGAAGGGCTAAGTCGTCATCTGCTGTAAACCTAAGCCTCTTTATAGGTTCTTTAATATTGGAAGAGGTGGAATCCATATTTTGGGCCAAATATATTTAATTAAAACTAATCACCCAGCTACTTAAATATCAAATTATCTAATAAAACTAAAGTAATAATTCAAAACAATTCAAACATAACCTAAAATAAAAGATTCCGCCGGCCGGCCCCGGTTGTCAAATACCCGCACATGCCCAGTTAAGCAATTTTTAAACGTTTTTAGAAATAGCGCTTTGTGTAATTGATCCGCAAATTACATCAGACGGTAACGTTATTAGCGGGTGTTGCGTTAAAAATTGACTCACGCATATCGTAACCATGATAAGGTACGCGTAAACACTGCATGACGCTATTCGGTTTTCCGATATATCTCTAATAACTGTGCCGGTCAGGCGCTGTGCACAATTTTACCGGCCATAAGTGGGCGTGCTATGTGCGCAAACTAGTAACGTAACTAGTGCCCGATTCCGAAAATTGGAACCACGAAAAACAATAAAGAAGAAACAAAGTTTATAATCTGTATGATCTGTGTTATTACATTGACCTGGTGTTTCTCATGGTTACATTAATTCATCAGATAAATATAAACAACTTGTAGATTTAAAGCGTTTCTGTCAGAATGTCTATCAAAACCCGAGCTGCTATTATTTAATATTTATACATAAATCAATCTCTCAGCTTGATATTAAAGGATTAACATCTAATTGTGATTACATAACAACTAAAAGACGAAAAATAATAAACAAATAATTTCATCCTGGAAATATTTCAAAAATTAATTCTTTTTTTTTGTAGTTACGTGTTAATGTTTGGAACATCTTTCAATGTCACGATGCTTCATAATAAACGATTATTTACTGTTTATTCTTCTGGCGATTCTCGTCATTAAAAGGCTTAAAAAACAAGATATCTGTTGTTTTTTGCAAAAACCAGTGGGATATAAGTTGACAAAAACAAATTTTACTTAAATAGTTTTTTTATTAAAAGACAAATAGGTATATCGAATAACATTATAGACTGGGCCTGTGGGCTAGCCTATATACTGCAATGATTAAAAAATATAAGGACATGTAACGCCCATATAGGGGCTGCAGCAGAATTTGTGACCTTAGATACCATTCTTTTGATGGCAAACAATGAGTCATCAGCTGGTCACCAGCGACAATTTTAGCAATTTTTAATAGTTTGTGTGTAGTGAACTTTGTATAAACATTATTACAATGGTGATTAGTTGTTCAGCTGTCAAGTGTAAAAGCAGCAGCGATAAGAAAGAGCCAGGAGTTACGTTTCATAGGTGAATAAACAGTCCGCTCCACCTTTTTAGCGTTTTCTTAGTTTTCTTATTGAATTCGATAATTATTTTTCTGATATTATATGTACTTGATGTGTGCTATACGTCGATACTAGTTTTGTACCTTTTGTTAACATTTTAATACGTTTTTTTCGTAATTAATTTAGTATGATACCACCGTACATAGGCGTAGTCAAACCATTTATCAAAAAATATAAATATCTCTTCAAAGAGCTAGGTTAAGAAAAATATGTGCCACGGCACTGTTTGGTAACATCGTCACAATTTGCTCTCGGGTGTTATTTGTCCTTGAATTCTTTAGTCATTGATATATACTGTATGATCGAAAAAAAACTGCGTTCATTTGACGTAGAAATGACGATCGATAATGTACAATTTAACATACAAAATGACAGCGATCTTCCTTTTTTCCGCACAGAATCTGCATTTACCCTGGTTTCTTATGTAGCTTCAATCTACTGAGGTGTTTGGTTTGGTTTGGCACTGTAAAGACAGTGTCCTGTTAAACCCCCCGTGACAATCCGAAGATTGTTCTTACTTAAATCAAGGAAAATATTTAATTTTTCTCGATCATAAGTCGTGAGCAATTTCTTCGAGTGTCCTACACCGTTGCAGGTCATTCCGATTCCAAGTTACGGATGTATTCTTCCAGGCTCTTGAGTTCTGTTTTAAGATAGTTTCCACTTGAAAGGTCCAGGAGAATTTAAAACTATTATAATCCACAATATCCACAATTTTTTTTCTTCCTTATTAACATGGAACAAACAGCTGCAGCACATTCTTCAAATTCGTCTGAGGAACTAGACGTAATAGGCGATATAAAAGCAAATAATGAACTGCCAGTTTAGTTCATAAAATTCATCGCATCAGAACATTGACACGACACATCACATCATAATGCAACACAACATATCATGTGAGAACAATGTGACTCCGGCTTTAACAACTTTCATGGACTCTTCTTAAAATCTATTCTAGACCAGATTGACCAAATAAAGCGAGCCACTGCCTCTGTTTAGCCCTCTCTATTTAGCAATTAAACCTCATTCTCAGAACATATCGATATTGTCGAGCGACACGTCAAAAGAACCAATGAGATTTGCACAAAATTCAAAATTAACAGCTGTTTGAATTTTGTACGATTCTCATTGGATCATTTGACGTATCGCTGGCGACACTCGCTGTTCTGAGAACGGGCTTTAGTTATTTGTTCTTAAACTAAATACAGTTTAATATTATACCACAGATTATACAGATTATAAACTTTGTTTTTTCTTTACGGTTTTTCGTGGTTCTAATTTTCGGAATCGGGTACTAGTTAGGTTACTAGTTTGCGCACATAGCACGCCCACTTATGGCCTCTAAAATTGTGCACAGCGCCTGACCGGCACAGTTATTAGAGAGATATCGGGAAACCGAATAGCGTCATGCAGTATTTACGCGTATCTTATCATGGTTACGATATGCGCGCAATTTTTAACGCAACACCCGCTAATAACGTTACACCAAGCGCTGTTTCTAAATAACATTTAAAAATTGCTTAAATGGGCATGTGCGGGTATTTGACACCCGGGGCCGGCCGGCGAGATCTTTTATTTTAGGTTATGTTTGAATTGTTTTGAATTATTACTATTGTTTTATTAGGTAACTTGATATTTAAGTAACTGGGATTAGTTTTAATTAAATAAATATGGCCCAAAATATGGATTCCACCTCTTCCAATATTAATGAACCTATAAAGAGGCTTAGGTTTACAGCAGATGACGACTTAGCCCTTCTAAGAGAATTTGTTGCTTGTTGCCCTAAACCTACTGGCAGACGTTGAACAATAAAGCACTGGAAATAAGCACTTTAGCCCGTTAGTTTTAAAATACCTAGTAAACAAAACAATTCCAAAGTTTTAAATTCAAAGTTAATTTAAGTTTAAATAGCGGACGCGACACGAACAGAATTCTTTCCGATCCGATAACTATAAACGAAGAGAGTTAATACCACCTCACGTAAAGGAAATAACACCTGGCCTTATTAACGTCCATGCACGCTATTCGGTTTAGCGATATCTGTCTATTACGCTGTTTATTGTTATTTTACGCGAGTTTATTTTTGCGCACAGGAAATTTTACTCGTTTGCACATCGTCATAAAAAACAATTTTCGTACCACAAATTAGGGATAAGATTTTTATCTGTATACATATATTATATCTAATCTGTGATTATACCGTACGATCGAAAAAAATCGGCGTCCAGTTGGCTTGGAAATGACGATCAATGACATTCTCCATATAATTTTACATACATATAAAATGACAGCGATCTTCATTTCATAGCCATCGCTGACTCCATTTATTTTCGATCATATGGTACATTTTCTGGCAAATCTTTTTTCTTTTCATTGTAGACCAGCAATGTCATTCAAGTAATCTTAAGTATATGGTTGTTGAATTAGTGCAGTTTTTAAATAATAGTACAGGTTTTAAAAATAAATGACGAATGTCAAAAAGGGTGTTTCATTTACGCATTTGTCTTTAATCTTTTACGTTATTACATTTCTTATACGCCCCATATAGTAAACGATCTTTGAATAAAATATTCTTTTGACGTCAATGATTATTAAAAAAAATAACTAAAGAACATGTCAGGTAACAAAAAATATAATGACCGGTAATAAATTTATTACTTAAGAAAAAATTAGCAAATTTGTCGTCCCTCCTTACTTAAGTGACACATACATTTAACTTTAGCAAAAAAAACAGCTCGGATCTAGATTGTTTTTATTCCGAACAGTACCACTTTTTCTATGAAACAGGAACTGGCTTTGAACAAACCATTTGACGCCTTGACCTTATCCTTCCGGTAGTTTTTTAGGTTAATATTCAGTGGGGGGCGTAGTATCGATTAACAACTTTTTGTAAATTGAATTCAGGTATCGGATAAAATTGAATTGGAGGTTTTACTTATTTCTAACTTTTCAAATTGCAGATATAGACAGAAAAATGCCAGGTATTGCCACTTGTAAAACCGTCTCTCTGTATAGTCTGAAAAGTTTCCGACCACATGATAATTGTAGATTATCATTAGCATTACATCGTACAGTTTTAGGGCTTTGACAAAAGCTAGTAGCTGAGACGGTTTTACAAAGGGTAGTTTAACGGTTGGTTTAAGGTACAGGGTGGTCGAAATTGGTCTGTTTTAACAGAGAAAACCTATTTCCTGACTAGATAGAGCAAAACCGACATAGAGGCATAGGCTCGATTTCTGAGACACGTTTAATGGCCTAAACCGCATGTTCATATTTTCACTGCCAACCGAGGTACGGAGTCTTTATGAATTTTATACCATTTGGAAAATTGCCCATAACTTTTGTATTTCCCGAAATAATAAAATTCTGTAAAAACGTTCTCAAGGCACATTTTTAAGCACAATCTAGTGGCGTAGTCAGTTTTTTTATATACTTGCTTTTTTAGTCAGAAATAATAAAAAATATAATTTTTTAAATGGAAATCATAGTTGGCTATGAACTTAAAAAAATGCTGGCGTTTAACCCTTTCCAACGATATTAAGTTATGTGTATCTACTTCTAAAAATGAGAGAAATATTATGTTTTTTATCTTTGTATCGAAGCGGGCCTGGATTTTATGTTGACCTATAGTTGCCTAATTATTTTTTATCACAATTTAATATTCTATAACATTATTTATTTGCATAATTAAAGACTTTTGAAAAGGTAAATCAATATTCTATATTAGTATTACCATTTACAATTAAAAAGCCAGGGTTACAACTGCACTATTAAATGGAGAATTTAGAGAGAATTGGATTGGAACAAGGGATCCCATATCTTGGCCTGCTAAGTCCTGTGATGTAACTCTTTTTGATTTTTTTTATGGGGGAAATTAAAAGGCCTTATATGTATATAAGGTAAGAACCATTGGGACGAGAGAAGAATTACAGAAGGCTACTAGGCAAGCTTTTGGACTTATTACACCAGTTCGCCTAATAAATTGTTGTAACTCTGTGCGCAAAAGATGTTTATTGTGTATTCAACAAGGGGGTGCTCAGTTTGAACATCTTTGATGATTTTTTTTAGAAAACTATATTCGTCACTCAAAAAATACTTTTTTTTAGTTTTATTCTTTGTTTATTGTATCGATTTCAATTGTAATTACTAATACTAATATAGAATGTTAATTTACCTTATCAAAAGTCTTTAATTATGCAGATAAATAATAATATGGAATATTAAATTGTGATAAAAAATAATTAGGCAAATAGGTCAACACAAAATCAAGGCCCGCTTAAAGGTCAAAAACCTAATATTTCTCTCATTCTTAGAAATAGATGTCCATAACTTTAGATCATTGGAAAGGGTAAAACGCCAGCATTTTTTTAAGTTCATAGCCAACTATGATTTCCATGTAAAAAATTATTTTTTTTATTATTTCTGAGAAAAAGAGCTAGCATAGAAAAAAAACTGATTACGCCTAAATAAATGACGAATGTCAAAAAGGGTGTTTCATTTACGCATTTGTCTTTAATCTTTTACGTTATTACATTTATTATACGCCCCATATAGTAAACGATCTTTGAATAAATAACTGCATTGCGCCTAAAAAAGTGCCTTAATAACGTTTTTTGCAGAATTTTATTATTCCGCAAAATAAAAAAGTTACTGGCAATTTTCAAAATGGTAAAAAATTCAAAAAGACCCGTATCTCAGTTGGCAGTGAAATATCAACAGGCGGTTTACGCCATTAAACGTTTCTCAGAAATCGAGCCCATGACATCTATGTCGGTTTTGCTCTATCTAGTCAGGAAATAGGTTTTTTCTATTAAAACAGACCACTTTTGACCACCCTGTACATTGTGTGTATTTCGATTTTTGCTTAGAATTGAAGGAAGAACCGAAATATGCAATAATATACAGAGGGTTCCATTTAAAAAAAATAAAACTTTGACGTGCCACGACTTTATGACCGACCCTGCATAATTAAATGTATTACCCGCTAATAGATATTTACAAACCCAATAACTTTTATATTTAACTTAACCTAACCTCTTATACAGTACGTCTGTCCGTTCTGTAACTACGGGGTATCCGTGAGAGGGGAAACGATATTCTCTCGATGTTTTTCGTAAAAAATTAGACGACGCGTCCCATCAATAAAAATTTGACAAATTTGCAAGTAGCCAATAAAACGAGTGGGCGGAGCGATTTGCGGTGACGTACTCGTCAAGTCGACGTATAAAATATATTGTTGTTTATTTAAATGTTTTTTGTCCGCATTCCTTTCATAGACACAGCTCTAGCAGACGTACTGTATTTTACCTAATAATCGACCGTTTCCCATACATATCAGCGACCCTTTATAACAAATTTAGAGATGTATAAAAAATGTAATTACCAAAATGTGCCATTGCTATTGTGTTAATGCCAAAACTTAAAAATTCATAAATTGAGATACAATGAGATATAACGTCAACGTTTTGTCAACATTTTTTTACTTGATAGCTCTATCTTGATTAAATTATAAAAAGTGTAGATTATAAAACTTTTTTTGAAGATAAAATCATCGTTATAACAATATATGAAAGCAAAATATATTTCGTATTTTTTTATTTTTTTTAATGTGTATTTCATAGCCTACATTTTTTTTAAATTTTAAATCGTAGATACATATATGACAAATAAAAACCAATTAAATATATGTTAATTAGATATATTTATGTAAATATCTTCGTTGGTGATTACTTTGATAAGGCCCGACACTGTCTATTATTAATATGTATATCTACAAAAACCTGAGACCAATAATATTTCTTATATAATATCTATAAGTATCATACACTTCAAATCCTTCCAGTTTTTTTCTGATGGCGATTGTTCATATATTAATATTGATAGTTATGAACTGTCTGTTTATCTTGATACTTCCTAAAAATTTCGACACAAAAGCGCTTATACAGGGCAGGCCAAATGAGGTTTTTAAACGCAATTTCATCGAGTACAAGGTTAAAAACGATATAATCTTATTACACATGTTATTACTAGTTTCCTTCCTAGTTCCTTATTTTTTTTATCAGTCACATTATTTAATTACTTTTGTTTAAGACATTAAAAAATGACATGCTTTATTTTTTTAGCCCTGCAGTATCACAGTCTATTCATGCTGTAGTATATCAGCCAGTCGAATTACGATGATTTACATGTAACTCTACATACATACCTACTAATATGCGTGGTGCATTTCAGTTGATTACAAAATATTCCGACCGCAGCGCTGTATACGGCAGAAATCATAAACTTTCGCTATGTATTTCAACGCCGTTCCTGTTACAGTTAACGTTGATTGCATTAATTATTATTAATTAATTATTTATTAGATTAAAATAATATTGAAATCGTGGCGTTGTCATAATATTTAAATATTTTAGTGTCTTGCTAGTACAGTTATTGAAACTATAAAATACTCAGGTTCGAGGTTTGTGTGGTGTAAAAAAGTTTCGGGTAGTTCGGGTAGTAAAAAATAAATGAAAAAGAATCCGTACTAGGCGTCGCACGGTGGGGTATTAGCATGAAAAAGGGGATCGAAATTCGAAAAAGCAAATGTGTTTAAGATTTCCCAAAAAAAGATAAATGATAAGTTAAATCATCTCTGCCATGAATGGCTTTGCTATGGGTGTGTTTAGTTGCATTCATTTGTTTCAACGAAACGTCAAAGTTGTTACTTCTCACGGATAAGAGGTAAATTGCTAAATTTTATGTTTAAAATTATAAATTGTTGTTGTTCTTGTGCTCTTTTTATGTTTATATTATTGTTTTGATTGAAAATGGCTCAGCAAGCTGCAGGTATGTATTCTACATACACGTATTAAGGTGCGTATTCATTATCCGAACGAACGAACGAACGAACAAACGAACGAATGAAAGTGCGGTATATTTAGACGAGGACCGAACGCATGCGGCCGATCGTTCGTTCGTTCGCTCGACCATCCGTTTCGAGTCGGTACATCAAAGGCGTTCGCCAACAAATGCCTCCGGTCTTCTCGTGCGGTCCTGTCGTGCGGTCCCCGTCCATACCACTAGCGAACATTCGTTCGTTCGTTCATGCTTTTTTTTCACGGTAATGGTGTTCATATATTAATATTGATAGTTATGGCTGTCTGTTATCTTGATACTTCCTAAAAATTTCGACACAAAGCGCTTATACAGGGCAGGCCAAATGAGGTTTTTAAACGCAATTTCATCGAAGTACAAGGTTAAAAACGATATAATCTTATTACACATGTTATTACTAGTTTCCTTCCTAGTTCCTTATTTTTTTATCAGTCACATTATTTAATTACTTTTGTTTAAGACATTATAAAATGTCATGCTTTATTTTTTTAGCCCAGCAATATCACAGTCTCTTCATGCTGTAGTATATCAGCCAGTCGAATTACGATGATTTACATGTAACTCTACATACATACCTACTAATATGCGTGGTGCATTTCAGTTGATTACAAAATATTCCGACCGCAGCGCTGTATACGGCAGAAATCATAAACTTTCGCTATGTATTTCAACGCCGTCCCTGTTACAGTTAACGTTGATTGCATTAATTATTATTAATTAATTATTTATTAGATTAAAATAATATTGAAATCGTGGCGTTGTCATAATATTTAAGTATTTTAGTATAGTAGTATTTAAGTATTTTAGTATATTTAATTATTTGTATTGTGTATTTTTTGTTGTTTGTATTTTTTTGTGATTTTGTTGTTTGTGAGTGCTTTGTCGATGAAGCTGTTTTGGCTTTTTGCACAATAAAGCGTTGTGTGTTTGTTGTTGTTAGTGTCTTGCTAGTACAGTTATTGAAACTATAAAATACTCAGGTACGAGGTTTGTGTGGTGTAAAAAAGTTTCGGGTAGTTCGGGTAGTAAAAAATAAATGAAAAAAATGAAAAAAAAATTTTTCATTATTTTAACTCACACACAAATCCCGTTAAACCATAAAACTTTCTAAAAGCAGGATACATGTCTAACTGAAATAATTCAAGTACATTTTCATTAAAAAATGTATCAGGAAAATAATTTAATTAGATAATGCAAAATTTATTTTTTATTTTGTTTCATCTTCAGTATTTTCAATACACAGGGTGTTTTCTACGACGTTCTCTATGGGTTTCTCGAAAACTACTGCAGATAGAGAGTCGGTTAAATGAGGAAAGAATTGCAGTTTTGAGAGGTCATAAATATGCGCCTTTCAGATTTTTGAAAAAGTTCATGGATTATTAGATATTTCGAAAAAAAAACTTTGGCTATTTTAAAAATTGTCCCTAATTCCATTATAGTCTATTTTAAGTTTTAAAATAGCCATTATTTTTTTTTACGAAATATCTAGTAAGCGATAAACTTTTTCAAAAATCCGAAAGGCGCATATTTATGACTCCCACAAAACTGCAATTCTTTCCCCATTAACCGACTCTCTATTTCCAGTACCTTGTTTCCGAGATACCCATAGAGAACATCGTAGGAAACTCACCCTGTATAGTATTTTGAAACTAACTATTATTATTATTTGACTAGTTTAATTTGATTAATAAGACTAGATTAATTTAATTTCAAATAAATTTGATCAGATTTTTTTTCGTATATTCTGCTACCAGAAAACCAAGATTATATGATAACGCACTTTTCAACGAAGTTGAAGGAAGATATAGTGTATCTATCACAATACTTAATAGAACTACTACAATTACAAGAAAAACAAAAAAAAAGAAATACCCAAATACCCCTTCAGCCACTACTCAATTACAGAATAAACGAATATAATCTCTTAAAAACACTACACAACTACTTATTCTTGTATTCTACACTGAACAAATTATCAATTTGATTACTAATTTATCAAACAAAAAGAAAAAATAACAAAATTATCACTTCACCTACTACTTAACTACAAAATAAACTATAAAAACAATACTAAACTATTTTTTGGTAGACTACACTAACATGCTACACTAAACACTATAATATAAATTAATCTAATTTTACCCTACAACTGCAAAGAAAAAAAAGAAATAAGAACATTTTCTAAAACTAGAAGAAACAGAACTTCCATACGTGCCACCAGGATAATAGGTCATTAGTGCCATTAGCAGTATAGCACAATTTGGCATTAGTAGCGACTTTAGTGGTATGGGCATTGCTCGCGGATCAGTCGTAGCATTAGTAGTAGTAGTTGCGATATTACTACTGGCACTGACCGTGGAAACACTGGAACAGTGATTTTTCTTTCTTTTTTTAGAATCGACGAATTATCCTGTATTTTGTTCATATTATTTCCTCTAATTGAAAATAGCAATAATTTATATAAGGTCTACATAAAAAAATTTCGATCAACTATCAGTGTCAAATACCCCACTGTGCGTCGTGTTGTTTTGTGACAATTTCAAATGTTAATAAAATTGCCGAAAAAATGTTAACGCGTAAAGGAAGGCGTAATTAGGACGTTGTTGGGTGCAATATAATTCAATAACTCAACTTTTCCGGATATTCAATAATAATATTATTTGAAAAGTATTAGAAGGATATATAAACAAGGGTATTAGTAACTGCAATTTATGCAAACTACCTAAAAAAAACAATTTGATATCTTCAGAAGGTTTAACGTATATTGTAATTATTACTCAAGCTAATAAAACTTTTTAGATTAGTATAACACAGGTGGCAGGTAAAGAGCGAGTACTCAAAACTAGCCATGTCGACTGGCTGTTTAATAAATACACTGTGGCAATGTTGAATTTTCTTCAACTTTTGTATCTACTATAAAACCGTGATATTTCCTTGTTAGTTTAACATACTATATGATATTTTTAATCTCTAATTTAAGTATTACCAGAATATTCTAATAAGATTGCGCATAATCAAAATAACCGCACTTAATTTTTTTCCATGCGACAACGTTGCTCTTTTAATTTAACTTAAAATACTATATCGTACTGTTTGAATAAAAAATTGCCACCAACTGAACAAAAAACTCCACCTAATAGGCAAAACGGACAATCTACTTATATATAGTGACTTTTTTGTGAACGGAATTTAGGACATCCTGTACAGACCGCCCGCATGACCTTGACTTTACTTTGCAGATTTATATATTTTTTTCTAATCGTTATTGTTTCGTTATTATACACCCACTTGACTGAACTGAAATTATGAAAAAAAAATCCAAAAAACTGGTCTAGGGCGCACCTTTTTTATTTCCGCATCCTTCCGATATTTTTAGTCAACCTTTCAACTTTTTTATGTTTTGGTAACTTAAGTTCACTTATAAAATTTATTTCTTTGATAGGATAAACCTCGATGAATTTTACAAGCAACACATGAACGATAATAATAATTATTATAGATTATAGCGTATATTTTTTGTTTAGGCACAAGAATAATTTAAGTTGCTCAATCAAGGATATGCAACCAGAAATACACAAATTGGAGTACGTCAACATTTTTTCTTTCACAACGTGGACCAATCAAAAATCGCCAACACTGACAATTCAAAATCCTCAAAATTGCTTTTTGACAAGCGGCATTTAAATCTGTGATTTAAATTATTTTGATTCTAGTAGGCAAATTGTTAGAAATTCAGATATTTTTGAGCCAAAAATAATTAATTCGGTTCTTTCGCATTAATTTCCGATCTTGTTTTATTGATAACCTACTGATATATTTTAAGATCAAGAAGTTACCTATTCTAACCTAAAGCTTGTACATTTTCGCTTTTCTAATTCCTTTTTTTAATAAAAACTCTCATAGTATGGAGTTTCCAGGCTTTATTTTAGCTGTATTGTTCTGTGCTATTTCCGTCCAAGCTTTAAAAGAAGGGGAATGCGAAGGTATGTTGTTTATATATTTAGATATTTTTTGGAATTAAAAAACATTTTTTTTTCAGTTTGTATCAAGGTTTTGGACAAATTTCGAAATACATTATCCGATGATGTTCTTAAAGACCATAAAAAAATAGAAAAAGAATTCAAATCTTTTTGTAAAGATTTAAAAAACAAGGAAAATCGTTTCGTCAGTACTTCATTCCATAAACATATTGAAAAATATTTTAATACTTATTTTCTTTAGTGTTATTACCTGGGAGGTCTTGAAGAGTCTGCCACCGGTATTCTAGGTGAAATGTCCAAACCTATGTCGTGGTCACTGCCTTCGGACAAAATTTGTGAAAAATTGAAGAAAAAAGATACTCAAATTTGTGAGTTGCGTTACGATGTTCAAATCGATTTGAAAACGGTAGACTTAAAGAAGTTGAAAGTAAGGGATTTGAAGAAGATTCTGAATGACTGGGGTGAGGACTGTGAAGGATGCATTGAAAAAAGTGAATACTTGAAAAGGATAGAAGAATTGAAACCAAGGCACACTGAATTGTAATATTAGTGATTTTTTAGTGATTTGATTTATAAAAAGGACTAATATGGCAAATATAAAATTAAGAAAAAGTCACTGTTAAGGGTAAAAGATACCTTAAAATTTGATAACTCTTCTTTTAGATTTTCTTTATACAGAAGCTGATCGATCTACTTATCTGTAATAGGTAAATTATGTTTTAGTTTTTAAGAAACTATTTATATTTATAATAAAAAAAATTCTTTATTTTTAAGTGTTTTATTTATTTAATGCACAGTGTTTTCAGAGATATTTAGTGCAGGCTACCTATTATATAAAAAATATACAGGAAGGCGCCTCTCATACGCGTACGCGGCGGAAGCTCCCAGGAGAACGGTAGTTTATATCGAAGTTAAATTTTGGCAGCATATGTAGGTTAATTAAAAGCATTATATAGAATTATCAAAATATATAGAATTATACAAGGTGTCCCCAAAAAAAGTTACACATCAAAGTTGTGTTTTTTCTAAAGGAACACCCTATATATTAATTGATTTTCGTATTCTAGGAAAAAAATAAAGCTGAGTTTTATTCAAGAAACATATACCCATCATATACCTAAAATGTCAGGATTTTGACATAAGTATTTCACATTTTGTGAAAATGAAGAGTAAATTTTAAATTTCGATAACATGCAGCTACCTAAATTTTAGTGAACCTTGTATAGCCTGATAGGTATTTAATTACAGTAACCATTGTATGTTAAACCAAATTGAAATTTGACCCGAAAAGATATACAGGGTGAGACAAAATTAATGTATGGAACATAGTCACTTTTAAAAGCAAGTTATTCCTTTATTTTAAATGGAACACCATGTATATTTTTCCAGTGTTCAATGGGGAATATATCTTCAAAATATTATTAAGGTTGCCTACCCATCATACAAAGATTTTCCTAGATATTTTAATTTTTATGATTTTGCGTCAGTAGATCTTTATTATTTGGAAAAATATCTAGGTGGCTGTGTGATATATCTTTTGTTAATTTGACAAAAATTCAAGATTGTCGAGTAAAATACTCAACGGTAATAAAAAGATACACGTTTAAAACATATTTTAATTATTACAGAATTAAAACTAGATATAAACCTATAATTATGTGATAAAAATTAGCTAGATGAAATAAAATGATCAATATGCTTCCTTTCCTGTTAACTGCATAAAATGATTGTCTTTTCAAAAGCATCTTATCATTTTAAAAGGCATAATATGTGGAGGTCTACCTCGAGCTACAATCATTTCTCTCATGTTGTCGACAATAGTTGGTCGAGTTTTGTAAACACTGTCTTTAACATACCGGGTGCGTCAAAAGTGGCTGACCCCTATAACTTTTTTATTTTTTTAGAAAAAAAAAACGAGATTTGTTATGTTAGTACATGACATAAATCACAAAACATCCCCCTTTAGAACTTCGTCTGTCATGTTAAGAAATGAAAGTAAATAATAAAGCGCCTCTCGTGTTTGTTCGCACTCAAAAAATTTCAATTAATGCCTGTATATATTTTAATATATTTATTAAATTTACATTTTTTTAATTGTAAAGTAATATATTACATTTAAATGGAATATATTACATAACAATTATGTCAATTACAGGATTACAAGCTTGTTTTCTAACATTTTTTAAATAAAACGAATTATAAAATTTCAATATATGTATATTTGTCGTAGGTATGAAAAAAGTAAAATATAAAATGGACAAGCAACTACTTACATTGCAATAAAACTTCCACTTTTAGTTTTGTAATCCAAACGCAATATTTCTATTTCACAAATAAAAATATCCGACAACACTAAAATCACTGAAACTTCCGCGGCTGACAACGAAAACTGATAAATATAACGGCACTTTTTGTCTTGGACCTGCATATCAACATTACGCTGTACTATTATGTGTTTGTTGTTGAAATAATATAAAATATCTAATTATAACTTGTAAATTTTAATATTTTAACATGATTTTAACTACTTTTGACAATAACTAACTTTTTGTTATCAAGATGACATTTTAGACGGCAACTGACATATATGTCATGATATTTGAATCTTTAATATGTATGTAATATAATTTGAATATGTAATATAGTATGTAATATAATTTGAATTACTATAATGCAACTTTATACTAAGAAAACATTTATACATTCACAAAATACAACAAAGTCTAATAATATAGTTTGAAAACAATGAATATTGAATTAAAATTGAAAAAGTTAAGCCCGACCCCTTGTGTCAAAATTAGAAGATTAAATTTTCGCAATTTTTACACCATTTGATGACCGGTGGCGCCTCTAGTGTTTGTTCGGGCGGTTGGGCTTTTACTCCCGCTTATGGCCATTAAAGAAAAAGTTCTAAAGGGGGATGTTTTGTGACATAAATTAGGATTGATTGACGTTTTCAATTGTTTTCGGTCACTTCCGGTTTCACCAGAAATGACTACAACTTTTGATTTTTAAATAACACCCTCGGTATTTTTTTACTTTATTCGATAGAAAATGACATTCTAAATAGAATCTGGGGTGACATGGCTATGTTAAAAACACTAATTCTTCGTCAAGGGATCAAGGAGCTGGGGAATTGATATTGGAAATAATTCAGATAGAGTTGGGCCTATTTTAATTCTTGCGGAACAACTGCAGTAAAGTTGCTGTACCGCTTTTATTAGTGTTATATTTATTGGACTTTTTTCGAGAACTTCCCATCTACAGAAAACTACATCTACTGGAAAATAACTTCCATAGTTGTCTCTATAGTAGTTTTTTCTTCAGTATAGGTATAAATACAATATTATGAAGGATATTTTGTTTTTTCTGTGTTTACATAATTCAGATACAACACCTAGGCTAGGTGACTAGGTGGTATAGTCTGTCCATGGGGAAGATCCCTGACAGTGACAATTGTATCTGTTATCTAAATTCATTGGCAAATTTTGAATGTCGTCTGTCGAAATCATCCCTGATTCGTGGGACAGACTTTAGAACGTTTAAATTAAAAGAATGCTTTATCTTGTTTTATTTTTTTATTTCCTCATCATTCAGATCTAGTTACATGAAATTACATGTAGGTACCTACTTGAAGTTCTTGGTTGATCACATCATAAATACCTAGAATATCATAAAATAAGGGGTTGTCATAGTCTGTCTGAATTAAGAAAACTACATAGTGCAATTCATTCATACAATCTTAAAAATCAGCATTGGTTTTTAGTATTTTGTTGGTCTTAAAAATACCATGGCGTAGAGTCCCTATATAGAGGTAATGGAGACAATAGTCCATCAAAAAGATTCATTCAAAAAAAAATTAAAATCCAAATTTGAATTTTAGTAAATAGCACTATAAATATATTGTACCCTTATTGTAATTTATGATAGTAAATAGTTACTAAAATTACAAAATTTATAATTAGTAATGGAATTTTAACAATTAATATATACTCTTCAGATTCTTATTAATTTAATGAAAAAACAATGCTATACAGGGTGTCCCAGAAATAAGTGCAAGTATTTTAACTGGTAGTATAGCTCAACCCCAGAAACACGCCTATGACGTTTTTTTCGCAAAAAAAATTGAAAATTCGAATTTTTTTTGAAAAAATTTTTGCAAATTTTTTAAATTTTTAGTTAAAAAATATAATTTCTTGATAATATGGCAACATATGTATTAGATTAAATTTACAAGAAAGAAAATCCAGAAAAAAATCCAGTTGTTCTTAAAATTTTAGCAAAAAATCATTTTTTTTGGAAATTTTCAAAGTAAAATAACTCCGTTATTCTGGACTTATTTGAAAAACGATAAAGAGAAATTATGTTTCTTTTGTCTAGATCTACCACCCCTTAAAATACTTGCATTTATTTCTGGGACGCCCTGTATATACGGGGTTTCATTAAAAGATCGTTGAAGATTTTCAAATTAGTGAAGATAACAAACATCTAAATAGTATAAGCTAATTATGTATTTTTGAAATGTAAAGCATTTTTGATAAATATAATTTGGTATGAAAGCTGTGTGGAATTTGACACAAATCTATAGCACCATGGACCAAAACATTTATCTAAAACTCTGGAACTAAAAAATTATTACAGTTGGGTATTGGAACAGCAAAATAAAACACTAATTCACCACAATACACCAAAACACTTTACTTTTGCAATGGACGCTTTTGCACGGAACTATATGTTAACATCATCAGCAGATGATTAAAACTCGTCTAGTGGAAAAGTGTTTTGATGTATTGTGGTGAATTAGTGTTTTATTTTGCAACTAAAAGATCACTAGAAATTTGTAGTAGCGTTTCTTAAAGATTTTTTAATGACACCCTGTATAAAAAATTAAGATCTAATAAATTTCCGCGTATCACATTATTTTCAAATAATACCAAAAGTATGTTTCAGTTATTTCAAAAATTCAAATACAATTTTTCTTGTTTCTTTGTCATTGTTTACGATGTAGATGTAAAAATCAGTCTAAATTTGATAAAACGGTTCTTTAGTGAACTATTTATTTAGTCGCCCAATCAGGGAATACGTCCAGGTCCCAGATCAAACCTCCTAGCCATGGGTAGAGGAGGAACAAGGTTCCCAGTGACACTACGACTACTCCTAGTCCAGCTTTAGTCATTTCCTTGGATGGAATGTTACAAGCGGTTTCTGCAATGGCCATTGGTGGTGTTGAAACTGGTAAACAGTAGGAGAAAGAACATCCGAGAGTAGCCGGCATCATAAGATACATTGGATGTATTTTAGCTACCTGTAAAATATACTATAATATACCGTATGATCGAAAAAAAAACGGCGTCCAGTTGGCTGGGAAATGAACATCAATGACATTTCCCATATAAATTTACATTTAAAATGACAGCGATCTTCATTCCATAGCCATCGCTGACGCCGTTTTTTCTCGATCATACGGTATTATCAGCACTATAATAATTAACGAATAATTTTGATTAGGGATAGGAAGCCCACTTTATAATAACTGGACATTGATATATAGAAACACGTCTTAAGAACATTTCGTATTAATGCAGTTAAAATATCTCGTGTATGCTAACTTATAATGTGATGCTGTATACCAAATTCGATTTAGATGTCCCAGACCTGTCTAATTTCCCTGTAATAGGTACGCAATTAATTATTGATTTTTTTTTCAAAATTTCAACCCCTCTGTATTTTTAAAATATAAATGCTGTTTCCATGGAGCGGACCGTCCCACGGTGGGGTATTAGCATGAAAAAGGTGATCGAAATTCGAAAAAGCAAATGTGTTTAAGATTTCCCAAAAAAAGATAAATGATAAGTTAAATCATCTCTGCCATGAATGGCATTGCTATAGGTGTGTTTAGTTGCATTCATTTGTTTCAACGAAACGTCAAAGTTGTTACTTCTCACAGATAAGAGATAAATGGCTAAATTTTATGTTTAAAATTATAAATTGTTGTTGTTCTTTGGCTCTTTTTACTTTTATATTATTGTTTTGATTGAAAATGGCTCAGCAAGCTGCAGGTATGTATTCTACAAAAACGTATTATTTATTTTGATATTCTCTATACTAACGATTTTTTTTGCAACTAAAAGTTAGGCGTTCAGAAAATTTGATTAAATTTGTGACATTTTTATTATACTTAGAGATTTAGTTGCGCATTTCGAAGAATTCAGCATATTGTCTATATACGTTTTACTTAGTAAACATTGGGCTTTCATAGAGTAATATAAAATACTGCGACTTTTTGCGACTTTGCTGATAAAATGAGAAAAACATTCTGGGTTTCCTCTAATTTGCCAATCAGTGATATACTAATGCGAGGTGTAAACCGCGATGGCATTGTTGTGTACAAAGCGATCGCATTAGTGCCATTAGCAGTATAGCACAATTTGGCATTAGTAGTATTAGTTGCGATATTACTACTGGCATTAGTGGCATTGACCGTGGAAACACTGGAACAGTGATTTTTCTTTCTTTTTTTAGAATCGACGAATTATCCTTTATTTTGTTCATATTATTTCCTCTTTAATTGAAAATAGCAATAATTTATATAAGGTCTACATAAAAAAATTTCGATCAACTATACTTGTATTCATTTAAAACTTCCCAATATGGCGGACTTCAGTATGGGAGGCTTAAAAAACGAAAATCTCTAGACTGGAATCGACTGTAGTTCAAATCGTTCAAATTGATAATCTGTGGTAAATCCAATTGAACTCTGACACTTAGCTGACATTGACATCACACTGACGTTTACAGTTCCTTTTTCTAAATATTTTCATTATTTTTTTGAGAGATTTTATTCACAATTTCTACTTGATTTTGTTCTTTGTGCAGCCTGGCAGTACTAATTATATAGTTATAAGTTATAAATAATCTTTTTCACCCGATCAAGAACTGAGGAATAGGCTGGAAGATATTCAAAATAGTAATGAAACGCTTAAAAACGTATTAGAAAATGTGGACTCGTCCACAAATTCGTGAAAATAAATTAGTCCAGATGTTTGTAAAAAGGTCTCTAATTATTTTGAGAAGTTTCCTCGTATCAGTAATTTTCAGGTTTGTAATATGTATATGATAATAAATAGATTAAAACTTATATTTCAGGAAACAGCGTGGGCATTACAGATGGTTGTAAATCAGTTTTAAAATATAAAGAAGGTTTAAAACTGGTTTAAAAGTTGAGTTAGTAGAGAAGACCTAAATAAGGTAATGTTGGTAATGACCAAAGATCAAATAACACTTGAAATATATAATTTGTACAATAATTGTAAGTAGTTTTTATGAATCTGTTTGATATCTATTGCATTGTTTTTACATATTTCTTGAAATATATATTTTTTTACTTTATAGGATACACAAAGAATAATAAAAAATACAGTTACTCACTAAAAGCAGAAGGTTTGTAATAGATGTAGTTAGAATATCAAACACCAAACCAAACCAAAAATTATGTTTTATTTTACTGGTATTCCTCACATTTGAAAGGAAAGTAATTTCATAAATAAGCAGAAGGACATTGTATAGTACACCCTATATTAATAATTTTTTTATTCTATACTTGTTAGTTGACCATTACTTACTAGGTACAAAATTTAGTACTGATTCCAAACCTATAGTTGTGGTTGTGACATATTCTGATGTGTTTCTGGCAATTTAAAATAAGTTAATATTTAAACAAACATTTCTGGCTTTCCTGACAGGAGTATGAACACAAATTTAATAAAGGTATAATGTGGATAATGTTCTGATTATTACAGTTTGCATGGATGTTTTTGTATGTTGTTATTGTATAAAGTATATTTAATGAGTTTTTGAGTATTTCTTTTTTCCTTAGAGGATTGTGTTCTAATCTTTATATATAAATTTTCATAAATTATATCTACAAAATTTATTACCTTATAACTTTTTGCTAAAGACTTTGTAGTTGATACAGTTTAACAGTATATAAAAGAACTATTTAAATAAGATGTTTGAAAATATATATCTGTTTTTGCACACATCAATTCAATTTGTGATTAACTGTACTGAAATAAAAACAAATTAAGAGAAATCAGGTGATCTATAAACTGTTTTTTTTTTAATATGAACCATGTGATCTCTAAACTATAACATGAAACGCATCATCCTATTTCCAAGTCTTCTATTAATTTCACTTATTAAACAACTATAATTATTCAATAATCTTGATAATTCTATGAACTCTCAGATATCGTCAAAATATGAAAACAAAAATTCACTTCCTATAGTTCTTACGTCCCTTTAACTGAAATATAAGAAACAGGGGAGTTAATATTCTCACTGAGAAAGTTTATAAAATACCTTTAAGTAAAATCTCTTCGAATCTGCTGTAAAATACCTTTATTCTTATTAAATAATTTCAATAATCTATGTTTTATTTTTGACTACCACCTAATAACCTAACTTTAACGTCAACTTGACAATCCTGAAAAATGTTATTGTTAACCAAAGACTAAATCAATTTCTTAATTCGCTAAAGCCAACTTATTTTTCATTAAAAAAAAATTACCAATTTTCCTAACTAGGTCGGCCATATTGAGGAACTTTTAAAAGAATTGTACTATATCTGTGTCAAATACCCCACTGTGGCGTCCGCGCGGATCGTGTGTATTTTTAAGGTCCGACGGAGTACATTAACCTATGGATCGTCTGTTGATTAAACAAGTACCATTGGTTTATATGAATATTTTCACATGAGCGCGGATGATCCGTTGAAGCAAGGGCTCGAAGGATGGCCGTCGGACAAAATCATCCGGACGGATCATCCGCGTCATGTGAAAATTGTTGGTAAACATATTTTACAATGATGATATAAATACGAAAAACAGAATTCTTTATAGAGCGCCACCATCCAGCAATCTTGATAACTATTTTAAAATAAAGTAGTACAGGTTAGTACAGTTTATGACAAACAAGCAACGTGCGCGTTTCATTTCGTGTTTTTCTACAGTATTTCTATTCAAAACAAGTTTAAAAACCTCTCAAATTTTATCAAAAATACTCTTATAACGTGAAACAGCACTCATAGTCTAAGAGCTAGCAACGTTTTCGAGGAAGTGTTTTAAGACGTCTGGCTCTTTGATATATCTATTACTATGCTCTCTGAAACAGCATGCGGCTCGTCTGGCTGCCGATACCCGTTGCGTTCACTACTGCGCATCGGAAGAAGAACCTATTTTTTTTTAATTTAGTCCTATAAATTCTAGTATTGAATATAAATCGAACATGTCTCCATAGCGCAGTGCGTAGAGTTTCCGACTACGAACCGAGGATTCAGAGTTCGAATCCGGGTCAGGGCAAAGACGTTTTTATTTTATTTTCGTTTATATTCTGATAGTAAAGTATTAAATAATTCTGATGATAACAAATGCAATAAACAAAAATAAAATATCCTTTGCCCTGACCCGGATTCGAACTCCTCGGTTCGTGGTTGGAAACTATACGCACTGCGCTATGGAGACATGTTCGATTTATATTCAATACTAGAATTTAAAGGACTAATAAAAATATAGGATTTTCTTTCAATGCACAGTAGGGAACGCAACGTTTACCGGCAGCCAAACGGGTCGCATGCTGTTCTAGAGAGCATAATAAAAGATATATCAAAGAGCCAGACGTCTTAAAATACTTGTTTTTCCGACGTTGCTAGCTCTCGTACTATCAGTATTCTAAGATATAGAGGGTGTTTCTTAATGTCATGCTAATATTTAAGGGGGTATTCTAAGAAAAAAACTTATTCATATGAATGTATGTCCTAAACATCTTAACTTTTCAGATACAGGGTGGTAAAATTTTCGATTCTTTTTTAAAAAAATATCTCTGATGTTTTTTTTGGCACACGTCTTCTACGCATCAAAATGCATATTTTGATATACAAAAAAAACGTTTTATTTCTTAATTAATTTTCTTCCAACCGACGCAGAAACGATTTCCACGCAACAGTCACCGGATCAGATTTTCAGCGATTTGACCCTAAAGTAAACTGACTTTAATTTTTTTAAGCAAAAACTATGCATCGGATGAAAAAATCCATTTGTATTGGAGATAAAAATTATTTAGAAATGAATGGAGATTTTGAAAGAATTTTTATTTTAAGAGAAGTCATCAGTGATGTACCAATTTTTTCTTCAAACATATTCAATGTAAAACCCGTATGAACGGCACTGGTTGAATTCAATAAAATTGTTTTTGTACATCAAAAAAGATATTTTGATGCATAGAAGACGTGTATCAAGTTTCATAAAGATACCTCTGTAATAAATAAAATCAGAGTTATTATGTATCTCAGAAATTAAGATGTTTAGGATATACATTCATATGAAGTTTTTCTTTAAGAATTGGTCCAAGAATCACCCTCTTAAATATTAGCATGTCATTAAGGAATACCCTGTATACTCTATACGTAGTGAGTCTTAAATAATGCAATGTCTTCTGGGCTACTATATTTCAATAAAAAACCCCGTCTTATTAACCTCCTTTTCTAGGTGAAATTCACTATGGAAAATCATATCTAATTTACCACAAAATCATGTGATTATCACGCTGGCTTCTTAGCTAGGTCATTTTGTTGATTAATTTGTTGATTGAAGATTAAAAAAGAATATCTAAACTATGTTCGAGTAATACAAACACGCATGTTTAAGGAATATTACAAAATAATGTTATAAACTCACCGGCAAAAAAAAACCGGCCACTAAAAACTAGTCCCAATTTCAAAGTTGGATTTCTCGCGAACCACTCAATAGATTTTGATGATTTTTTTTTAAATTTTAAGTTAATCCCTTCTTAACGGATGCTATGTCAGAAATTTTTATTCCGAATTTATTTTGAGCATGTACAGGGCACAACAATAAGACGAAGTTTTTTGCCCGAACTTTGCAACAACCTGTAGGGTGCAGCAGCTGTAGTAGCTATTGCTAAATCAAATCACATTGTAGCCTCATTTTTTGTGAGCATTTGGTTTTTTTAACCACGACATTATCTCTGTTTGTATTGGAGATACGCTGCTTTAAAACGAACGTCTCGGAAAAATGCTTTGCAGGCAGAAAGTTTTATGTGGAAATAATCAAAAGGCGACATAGGCGAAAACGGATTTATGAGTATTTGCAATATGACAACAACGGTTGTCAAATTAAAAAATGCCATTATCTATGACGGATGTTGCTCGTATTGTGGCTTTAATTGAGGATGGCCGAAGTCAACGTTATGTGTCCGATACCCTGGGTATATCTCGAATAAAAGTCCAGGATACCTGGAATCGGTATATGGAAACGGGAAATTTCACCAGGCCAGTGGATTCCGGAAGAAAACGGAAGACAAATGCAATTGACGACCGCTTTATTGTCCTGAATACTTTGCGAAATTGTAGAATTACAGCGTTTCAGAATCAACATCCGCTACAAACCGTGCGTAGAACTCAAGTCAGTGAGAGAACAATCCGACGAAGACTAAAAGAAAACACCATGTCTGCAAGGATGCCTGCCACAGGACCCCAGCTACTTCCAAGACATCGCCGAGCACGTCTTCATTTTGTGCGTTTACATGTGAATTAGGATATTGAGCAATGGACTAAAGTCCTTTTCACGGATGAATCGCGGTTTTGCCTTTCCAAGACGTTCGTTTTAAAGCAGCGTATCTCCAATACAAACAGAGATAATGTCGTGATTAAAAAAACAAAATGCTCACATAAGATGAGGCTACAATGTGATTTGATTTAACAATAGCTACTACAGCTGCTGCACCCTACAGAGTGTTACAAAGTTCGGGCAAAAAACTTCGTCTTATTGTTGTGCCATGTATGCTCAAAATAAATTGGGAATAAAAATTTCTGACGTAGCATTCGCTAAGAAGGAATTAATTTACAATTTAAAAAAAAATCATCAAAATCAAATGAGTGGTTCGCGAGAAATCCAACTTTGAAATTGGGACTAGTTTTTATTGGCCGGTTTTTTTTGCCGGTGAGTGTACTTAGAAATATCCCAAAACCGCTAGGTTATGTGTTTGCTGGATATGTTGTAATTAACACACATTTGACCAAATGACTTACCAATGACATTTCAGCTAAGACAGGCAATACCACATTAGCCACGGCGACATTGCTAGAGAACTGAGTGAGGAAGGTAGCAAACATGCACGAAATCGCCATCACCCAGAATCTGGGTAACATGGCCACCCCATGGAGATGATCTGCTATCAGCTGGCTCATGCCACTGGCTTTGGACGCTTCTGCTAGAGCAAAACCGCCTCCAAGAAGGAAGATCAAGCCCCAGGGTAGTTTCTGGTGGACCACCTTAAAAAATATACACGCAAGATAGAAATATAAAAAAAAAACATAAGCTCGTAGAGAAACCAAAATGATCTTTCATTTTAAAGTTTTAATTTTTCCTTATATTTTGTCCACTTTCTTCAAAAGTACAACTGCAGTATATGATTATTTTTCTAATTTAGTTAAACTTCTATTGGTAAAACCAAAAATAGACAATCTATTTTTCATAATAATTAAAGGTAAAACTAACCTTATTGAAGTACCGTCAAAAAAAAGGCGGCGTCCAGTTGGCTGGGAAATGACGATCGACGACATCTCCCATAAGACATGATCTTCATTTCATAGCCATCGCTGACGCCGTTTTTTTTCGATCATATGGTATGTAATGAATTTTATAAAAAAAAACAGTTGTAATTTTGTACCTAAAGACAGTCTGGATATTGTGATTAAGTAAAAAATCCTTACCGTCCACGTGATCAAGGCAGGTGACGCCACTTTAGGCCTTTTTGATTCATCCCTATTAAAAATGTGAATGAAATCTGGTTTGGAGGGTATTACGAATAATAGTAAGACCACTATAAGAGCAGCTGTGGCATCTTTTACCTAAAAATAACAGAAATATGCATATAAATAAATATGTTCTTAGAATATTTTGTTAATCTTAATTTTACAAGCATTTCATAGCTTTCTCTGTTGATAAGAACGTCAGTCAAAAGAACAACAAAGATTTATAAATATATAGAATACCTAGAATTTTATAAAACATAAATATTCCATTAACATGTGAAGCAAATTTAAAATTTCTAATTTAATTATTAACTAATTGTTAGGTTCTTGGTATAAAAGAAAGAAAAAAGTGTATACTTTGTTTACAATGTAAACAACAAACAACAAATATTTTGCGACAGGGAATGATTTAGATGATGGTTATTAACACATATGATAAGGTCATAGACCGAAATCCAAACACTGTTTTTGGTTTGGCATAATGTTTCTAAACTAAGAAATTTAGAACTTAAATTTTTTTCAAAGTTATTTTTATATAATTAGATATTTTTTAAGAAAAAAGTGCATGTGTCTAAATCTGGTGTGCTTGGTGAACTGGTTCTATTCAACCAATTTTGCTACTAATTGAAAATGCCTTCCACTAATTTGGACGTGCTGAAACTTGAAACCACTAATTGCGAGGTTCTGAATGAAGCTTTAACTTTTTCTACTAATTGAAAAAGACTACCACGCAACCATTTTTGACGTTCTAAATGCTTACAATGAAATTAAAGGAACAAACTTCTACGCTAATTGAAACCACTAATTTATCCCACTAATTGCGAGGTTCTGAATGAAGCTTTATACTATAACATTATACCGTATGATCGAAAAAAACGGCGTCCAGTTGGCTTGGAAATGACGATCGATGACATTTCCCATATAATTTTACATATAAAATGACAGCGATCTTCATTTCATAGCCACCGTTGACGCCGTTTTTATTCGATCATACGGTAGTCATGACAAAAAATAATAATTACCAAACTTTGACATGTCTCGGGAATATATGTTTAACATAAAGTTAAGAACAAAAATTAAATTTTAGTTTAATATGTAAATCTAACACTATAAGCTTCTACCAGGCTTCTACTTTTTGCCATAAATTGCATTAACACGTTTTGGAAACAGTCACGCAATTGTCAATTTCAAACAATAATTGTTTTCAAGTCAAAAATTTAGGAGAATATCCATAGAATATCTGTCAATAATGTATGTAGAATTTTTTTAGAATTTAGAATGAGTGGGAGGGGGGTTAATCACTTCGACCTTACAGATCCATTGTGTCCCCCTTTCTTGAATCATAACTCATCATACAGTCCCAGGGCTTTGACAAAAGCCAGTATCTGGTACGGTTTTATAGAGGGTAGTTCTCCATCTCCAATATCAGTCGTACCAAAATTCATGGCACGAATGGTTGTCGTCTCGGCGCACTCAGTGATGAGGTGTACTAATGTATGTAACGTGTAACACTTTCACTGTTAGATTTAGAATAGTCTAGCTCAGTGGCGGTTTGTCAGGGTAGGCAAGGTAGGCGGCGCCTACCTTAAGATTTTGGCAGAATTTAAGCGGTTTATTACATTACATTATTTACTATTGATGTTGCCAATACATAAAAGTACTGTTAATACACGGAAGTGTGTTTTAATAATCAATATTATTTTAATATTTGTGGTCTTGTATATTAAAATATTCACTACAGCTGGCGTACGCTGACTATGCCGCTGCGTTAGAAAACAAAATAATTTTGACCGTTGGAAAGCCTTTGTTCGGCGATTTCTACATCGCCTACTATCAGAGTCGATGTACGGCAGTCTTCTGTCTCTGTCTAAGGCTAAAAACATAGTGGAGCGACGAGGAGAGCGGCGAGCAAGCAGCGCGACGTCGCGTCCAAGACAAACCTGTGAAGACAAGTACGCGTGAACATAGTAAAGCGATCTGCTCGCCGCTCTACTATGATTTAGCACTTCGAGGCTGGATCGACGCGATATCGCGTTGCTTGCTCGCCGCTCTCCTCGTCGCGCCACTATGTTTTTAGCCTAACTCATAGCGCGGTAGCGACGCGACGTAAGTCGGAGTTAGGCGAAATCCCCGGTCGCCTTCGCATGAAGTCGTGGAGGCGTGGAGGCTCGGTAGGCTTAGAAGTTAAGGGGATATCCCAGATATTCCATAAGGGGATATATCACATTTCGTTAAGGGGTATTTCATATGATTCATTATACATAGCATTTAAAACTTTTATTTGAAAATTCAAAAAACGTTTAAAGCAAATTGGAAACATTTTTCGAGGTTGTCCAAGATTATTAAAAATGATATAACCGGTTATATTTCAGAACACGCCACAGAAATAAAAGAATCCGAAGGGGGGGGGGGGCAAACAGACACAACTAAAATTTTGTCGCCTACCCAGTCACACGGGTCATGAGCCGCCACTGGTCTAGCTATTTCATGTTTAGGTTAAAAACTCTTTAGACTGTCCCCGTATAAATTTTAATAAAACATAATGAACTTTTTGTCTTTATTAAATGCAAACAAACGTCAGGCAGTGGGTAAGTCCAAATACATTAACTAAATCATGCGAGTATAATTATAAATTATTTATAGATGTCTTTATTTTTTAATTTAAAATTAATAAAAGTTAAAATCGTTTGAAATGACCGGGCATTATAGATCATTATAAACAAATACTTAATTACGATATAAATCAAAGTTATACTTTTACTGTTTTTAGGTTTAAAAATTTGTTGTATCATAATTATTCAATTAGTAATAAACAAATTTGCCGCATGCAACTGTTATGTTGTTTACAATCAATTTAACGTATTAAGCTTGTAGTAAGTATTGTTATGTTATGTTTTCGCCAAATATATTCTGCTGTAAACAATGGCAAATTGAACTTTTGCCGTGCACGGCTTAGAACTTTGAGACGGAAGACATATGACATATGGGTCAATTGGTTGTTATTGACAATCATTCTTTGATCTATCCGCTTTAAAATTGGAATTCCATGAAAAATTCTAGTAAATAACTAATTATTATGGTTTGTATACATCGTAAATCGCATTGTTTATATACTGATATTAATTTTTAAGAAAATAATTAAAACTTTCAGCATGACGTCATGACGTGATTTGATTCATTTATAAACTGGTTTTTGATATTTTTAGCAGAATTCTGATAATTCCAGTCATACATTTGAAATGACTGAAATACCATTTATATCTGACAAATTTATTTATAATCATTAACTAAACAAAATAAAAAACAATTTACCACAATACGAGGATTGTTTTTTTTTATATATTGACAATCTTCGTACACCAAAACACTTGACTTTTAATGCTGGATATGCGTTTCGCTAACCATGTTAGCATTACCAGCAGAAGATGGAAACTATTTTTACTAATTAGTTTTAATCATCTGCTAATGATGCTTAAATGGTTAGCGAAACACGCGTCTAAAAGTAAAGTGGTAAAAAAGTGGCGTCCTCGGTGGCGTCTTAAAGTTAAAAAAAATAAAAGTGGTTTTGCTAGTGTTTTCTTTGGCTGTTGTAATATAAAAGTTCCAATCTTAACTGTATTTATCATAGCCGAAATAATATATGTAAACGCATATCAAAAAAATTACTTACTTTATGCTGTGTGATCAATTCTGCCCATCCAACAATGAATTGAGGTTTCCTAAAGAACCAGAGCATAACTGAGAGGATAAATAACAATCCTACAGCTTTTTCGTGGAAAGACATAGGTCCCATCTCATCTAGCTTTCTGGAAATTACTTTTTTAGCTACTTGTTCTCCTTGAACTCCTACTCTGAAAAGTATTAAAAGTTTTATAGTTGAAAACATCACTATAGTTCAAGCAAAAATGCTTGAAAATATATAGTTTTATTTTTACTTTGCTTAATTTAGGTATACAAACCTAGAGCCTCTTATCTGTAATCTATACAGAGAGAGGTTGTGTGAATTCGTTAGATGGCACCCAATCATAGGAAAACAATCTACTTTTGAATTACAGTGATGGACCACTTGATTTAACTATATTTCTAATTTCTATACAAAAGATGTAGGTAAAATCTTTGTAATATAAAATGTAATGCTGTATACCGGGTGCGACTCAAAAGTGGCTCACCCCTATAACTTTTTTTCATTTTTTTAGACAAAAAAACAAGATTTGGTATGTTAGTATATGACATAAATTAGAATTGGTTGACGTATTCAATTGTTTTTGGTCATTTCCTCTTTCATCGGAAATGACTACAACTTTTGATTTTTAAATGGCACCCCCGGTATATTTTTACTTTATTCGATAGAAAATGACATTCTGAATAGAATGACATATCATATGTCAACTTTTGAAATTTTCGCTTAAAAAAGCGTATTTTAAATTTCAATCTAGAGTGCCATGGATGTGTTAAAACACTAATTTTTAATCAAAGAGCATTGAAAAAATAGATTTGATCATCGATGATTTTCGTGTCTTGTCCGGACCTGTTATAAGATGCCCAAACCGTATTTTTAATCGTATCTCGATTTTTCCAAATGGGGTTTGGCTTATTAGTATATTTGGAAAAAGCATTTTTTACAAATAATTTAGTACCACACACTTGGTATTTCGAATGAACCACATGTTACCGCATGCTTCAAATATCATTATGAACCGCATGTTACAATTTCAAATAAACCATATGCGAAAATGTCAAAAATTGACATATGATATGTCATTCTATTCAGAGTGTCATTTTCTATCGATTAATGTAAAAACATACTGAGGATGTCATTTCCGGTGAAACAGGAACTGACCAAATACAATTGAATACATCAATTAATTCTAATTTATGTCATATACTAACATACCAAATCTCGATTGTTGGTCTGAAAAAATAAAAAAGTTATAGCCAAAATAGTAAATATAGTATACTAAAGGTCGGCATTTCTGGTCTTGGGCGCCAACTTTCGTGTGTACGAAGAGTACAGTCAACACGCTTAGTAAAATAAGATGTACTGAATAAAGACAGAAGGCAACTATTTTTCCAAGCGCATGGAATCTAGCGGCAAATTAAGTGATTATGTAATAAATAGTTCGTATTTTTGCTCTATCCGACTTACTAGATTGCCATAGCGATTCACTCCTATACATGCAAACGCCGACCGAAGGTTTCTCTTGCCAGCAGGGTATACAGTTAAAGCCACTTTTGAGACGCACCCGGTATTTTTCCCATTGTGGATTTAGCTTAAAATTACTATTCCAAAAATCATAATGAAATAATGTATACTGAGATATTTTTGAAGCATGATCATTTTTAGTCAAAATATTCTTGCAATTTAAAGCTCATAATAACACGACAAAGACTACTGCGACATCATTTATTCAAATATGCGGTATTTCAAACACACTTTTATTACTAAAAATACGAATATTGCCTCGACCATATGCAGCTGAATAATTAAGAAATCGTTAGGGAAAACCACAGTTGCTAAATTTAATAATCTAACACAGTGTAATTATTTAAACTTAACTCTTAAATAAACTCAAATAATTTAAATATACAAATTAAATAGCTTAACTTCAATTTGTATTTGCAGTAATTACGTTTGTATGAATAAGTATGTACAGTGTGTAACATCCATAAAGATTTTAATACACTTATGTTATACAAGGTGTCCCAGAAATAAATGCAAGTATTTTAAGTGGTAGTATAGTTCAACCCCTGAAACACGCCTATGAGTTTTTTTTTCGCAAAAGGAAGTTTTTGAAAATTCAGAATTTTTTGAAAAAACTTTTGGAATTTTTTTTAGTTTTTAGTTAAAACACATAATTCCTTGATAATATGGCAACATAGGTAGTAGATTAAATTTACAAGAAAGAAAATCCAGAAAAGATCCAGTGGTTTTTAAAATTTGAGAAAAAATCATTTTTTCGAAAATTTTCAAAGTAAAATAACTTGGTTATTTTGGACTTATTTGAAAAACGATTGAAATAGACAATATGTTTCTTTTATCGAGATCTATAATACCACCCCTTAAAATACTTGCACTTATTTCTGGGACACCCTGTATAGCTCTTCTGTTGTAAGTATAAAATATGATATGGGTTAACTTCATAATAATACTCGTAATTGTAGACTAAAAAAGTTAATAGTAAAGTCGAACAAGAATGCGGACAAAAAAAACTTTAAATAAACAGCAATATATTTTATAAATCGTTCCCTATATAGAAGCGGCAAAGAGTCCACGTGGTTGTATGTCACCACAAAACACTCCGCTCATGCATTTATTTAGCTACAGTACGTCTGTCCGTTCTGTAGCTACGGGGTATCCGTGAGAGGGGAAACGATATTCTCTCGATGTTTTTCGTAAAAAAATAGACGACGCGTCCCATCAATAAAAATTCAACAAATTTGCAAGTAGCCAATAAAATGAGTGGGCGGAGCGATTTGCGGTGACGCACTCGACGTATAAAATAATAATATATTTTTGTTTATTTAAATGTTTTTTGTCCGCATTCCTTTCATAGACACAGATCCAGCAGATGTACTGTAACTTTTCCACGAATTATACTTCAAAATTTGCGAGAAATATCATTTTGGTCTTTGATTATCTTCCGTCAAGAGAAATGATGGTTAGAAATCAAAAGTTGATTGTTTTATTAGGCTTTCTTTATGGATACAACTGATTAACGCAAGCTGTTGCTAAGATATTCTATTAATTTTAATTTGTTTTTTAAATATTGTGAATGATTGTAAACTAAAAGTGTAGTTGAAACCACTAATTTATACCACTAATTGCGAGGTTCTGAATGAAGCATTACTCTCATAACAAGTAATCTTACATTAATACTTTAATCCATTCCAAGTTTTTTGACGAAATAAAGTGCAGCCTTAAATACATTTTATAAATTCCTTACTTGATTTTCTTGGCGTCTTCTGACTGGGGACGGAACAGGCCCATAAACCAGAATTGGAGCCAGGCAACGGTAAGGCACATCATAATCAACATTAGAGGAACATTTAGGAACATCCATCTTGCAAACTCCACGCCTGGACTCTCTTCAAACCGACTTTCGTAGATGCCTGAAAGATTATACAATTCCACATTCAAAGAATGTTAACTTGTGCCATGGCTATGCATATCGCAAGAGAAAATCTTTGTTGGCATTTTTTGAATAGAAATTGGTTGCCAGAAAACCAATTTTCAGCTTTAAGGATAATCTACTTACTATTAGTTCTTTTTCTTTAATATTTTTGTGCCTGCATAATAGGCATCATCTGCATAGCAAATATGAGGATATAGAATAATATGCAATAAATAGAATATATAGAGTCAAGGATAGAACCTTGTGGTACGCAATGGCTCATATATTTAAAATTGAACTTCTGATTGTTAAAAGAAACGCGGATGGATTATTTTTCACGACGATGCTGTACGTAAGCTGATCTAAGAAGATCGACATATCACATATATCGAAATTGAAGCATCAATTGACATTTCAATAACTTCAATTCCAAAAATTTTACATGAAGAATTGTCCGTAAAAATTCAATTTCTCGTTGGAAATAAGTTTCTCGCATCTTTGACGGAAGAACAAAAATCAATTAGAGTCAGTTGAATTGAATTCTGGATCAAATTTTGAATCCGGAAATGTCAATCGACTGTTTGGGTGTTCCGATATGAACCAAAATCGACAGAAGATGTCCGTCCTCGGAGTATTTTCAAAAATATTGTGGCGACATTTATCTCAAAAGCAGTCGTTGGTCCAAACCAAACAAAACCAAACCACAGCAAACTGTTATTGCTGATTGGTACATATATATTTATTTACCGGGAGTAATTGCTGAGTTTCGGAAAACCAATCCTCTACAGCTCGTTTCATATAGACGCGAATCGCGAATTGCGAAAAGCGATTCGCCAAAAAATATTCGCAAAATTTGGACCTATTTCATACAGTCGCGAATTTTTAGGGACATTTCATTTTTGCTCCACTGAAAGTTACCAAAAAAATCATAACCTGAGATAACTTAATTTTTTTATACATATTTATTCGTGTTTACGATCTTTATTTTATATTTTATAGCATACAATATGAGTTTAAATTTGTTTAATAATTATGAATATCGAATACGATTGTGGGATTGGAATAGAATAAGGTGCAAAATTGCCATTTATTTATTGTTAAAACGTAGAAGAGAACGGCTTTATAGCACAGGTTTATAGGTCATTTATGGACCATTTGGGACATGTAAAATATTCAAATTTCGTAAGCAACAAGGTGCTTGTTGCAATTTAATTCAAGAAATAAGGAAAAAAAATGAGAAAAAATTTAGGAATTTTCACAGATTGTCTTTATAGGAGTTTGATAACTTGGTTGAAGTCGAAAAATTGTCACCATATATATCAAAAACATATTATGCACGAGAACCAAAGGAGAACCCATTTCAACTGGAGAAATGCTTTCAGTTACTTTGCGGCAGCGTCGTCAAAATAATCGATAACCGGATCACAACACCATTCTGCACAAACGCGTACCTTAAAATCGCGCGAATATTCGCAAAAAGTTGAAAACACTTTAACTTTCCCGCCCACCAAATTTTAAATCTTGCGAATCGCCAAATCTTAAAATTTCTGACAGCGCCGCCATGATCAGTAAAATTGGACCAATGAGAGCAGTTTCTCAAAATCGCAATTCACGATTCGCGACTATATGAAACAAGCTTACGACGAATAATCCTCCACGAGTTTTTAAAGCAAGAAAACATCAGATTGTTAGACCACCCTCCATACAGTCCTGACCTGGGGTTTCCATAAAGGCTTTTGGAAATTCCGGAGAAGGTCAATATCTTTTTTATTTGAAAAAAATCTTAAATAGAAAAGTTTTAGGGTATGCTAGAAACGAAATGAAAAATGTAATTTTGTCACTCTATAATTTGTTTTAAAATAAATTGTTCTCAAATTCATTGGATTAAATTTATTATTAATTATAATTGTTAATTATTACATTATTACAGGGGACGAGCATGTGTACTATGAGTCTAAATTGATAGCCTATACATATATGTTTATTTACTTATCTGATATGGACAGCGGACAACCCAATTGAAATTTGTCATTGTTTCGAAAAAACTAGCGCCTCACCTTGTTCCGCGTTCCGCGAAACAGTTTCGTACAAAAGTTTTGAGGAACGATTTTGCAAAGCTGTGTAACCAGCTTTATACCGATTGTCATTGACACACAATAATTAATATCATCTATCCATAGGACGCAACCATTAACTACCACCTCGCTCATCTACTCTCTGGACAGGTTGTTTTCAGGCTTACTTGTACAGATTTAAACTGGAAGATACACCGGAATGCCTCTACTGTGGGAATTTTGATGACATACTTTTTTCCGGCAGAGCATACCCTTTTCCAAGCTTCCGATGGCAGGAACTACGCACTACCACAAAAGTGCAAATAGGAGAAAAGATTACCCCTGATAATCTCCTCAGGCTCATGCTGGCAAGCGAAAACCACTGGAAGCTTATCTCCGATATGGCGAAAAAATTAATCTCACAAAAAGAGAAGAACAGACTGGAGAGCAGGCAACGCACCTAAGACAAAAGCCAGGGGGTGAGAAGTAATACCTACCGGTAGTTCCTCTATCAATTGGCAGAACGTAACTAGAGGCGAGTTTTTAGTGGGTAAAAATCACACACTACCTGCCGTCAGACAGGTAGTGTCGGGAAGAAGTGTGTGTAGTGTGAAGGGAAAAATGTCAGGCAGACAGATTTCCCCCCCCCCTCAAAAAAAAAGGAAGAAAAAAATCCATAGCACGCAAATAGTAGCCCCGGAATCAACAAAATATAAACCAAACAAACATTCACTTTCCAGGTAAATGGTAAAATATTTGAACTAAGTTAAATTGTTTTTGCGATCAGGTTTCTCGGACGCTTTCCCAAATCCGGGCCGGACCGCACCGAGCACTTTAAAAATCCGGACGTATGGAAACCCTATCATGACCAAAGTACTAACGACTTTTTTCATTTTCCAAAAATTAATTAATTAATTACAACTGCTGCCCCCAAAAGATGCAGTCAACCAACGCAATTTTGAAGGTACCAACAAGCTAGTGGAATAACTGCTTTCAGAATTGGTTCCAATTCGTGGAGAATACATCGAAAAATAATACTGTTTTAAAATTCATCTACTGTTTTTTTTTCTACTTCTATAGGCAAAATATAAAAGACAAGCCTTGTATTGCATCAATTTCTTACCTTTAAAGGTGAGATTCGTGCCGCTACCAATCAGACACCCATTTCCACCGATACAGGCAGCGTAAGCAGTGGACAGGAAGTAGCACATGGTCTGCTTGGTCGGCCTCTTCTCGATCTCCTCGCCCTCTTCTTCCCGGTCTGGAGCCTTCATCGGACTACAACAAGAAACAAGGCATTGCGTTGAATTGATTCGTTTCTCTGCCACAGCCGACAACAATCAACCTTTTTTCGGACTGGTTCGCTGCGTCCGCGAAGGGGTTCTCGTACATCTCGCCGATGCCCTGCTCCTCCAGCTCCTTGAGGGTGGCCTGGACGATGGGCACCATCATGGCGGTGGCCGCCGTGTTGGAGATCCACATGGAGACGAACATGGTGACGGTGACCAGGCCTAGGTTCAGTTTTCTCGGGCTGCAGCCGACCTACAAAGAAAAGAAAACAAAACTGAGTACCCCGTCTCCAACTAATTTGTAGATTATAGATTGTAAGGGGGTGGGGAAGTTAATTTACATCATACAGTCTAAGGGCACTGACAAAAGCCAATATTTCAAATGATTCTACAGATGTTAGTTCTCCATTTTCGATATCTGTCGTACCAAACTTTATAGCACGAATGGTTGTCGTCTCGGCGCACTCAATGATGAGTTGTCCTGGTGTTACTCCATTCCCATTGAATCTGCATTCGCCGTTGTGTCTTAGTTTCAATCTACTGAGGTATTCATTAAGACAACAGTATTCTGTTAAAAACCCCGTGACAATCTGACAATTGTTCTTACTTAAACCTAGGAAAATCTTTGATTTTTTCGGTCGTGAGTTCTGAGAAATTTCTTCGAGTGTCTTAGACAGTTGGAAGATTTCCATTTCAGATTACGGATGGAGTCTTCCAGTTTCTTGTGTTCTACTTTAAGTTGGTTTTCAATTGGGAAGTAGAACGGTTCTGGTTCAGCTCGTGGATCTAGCTAGAAAAGGATTTCTAGTTAGATCGTTTTTTTTATTACCTTCTTGGTGGGCTGGTACTTCGCTTTTGTTCTAGCTAAATTATTTGATTTTTCATCACCCTCTATCTTTTGGTGGGCTAGCATCAATCAGGTTAGGAAGATCCTCAACTGAATTAGTAAAGCAGTGGATTTGTTCATTATTGCAGAACTTTTTGCATCAATGTTCATTTCTTCCATCCGAAGAAATTAAACTCGAAAGCCGGTATAGAGCTTGATATTAATTAAACTATGTAAATGGATGAAATTGAGGTTAATATAACATGATAGGTCATGTCAAGTAGACTGCACGTAAAGGGCACTGCTATTAATCATTACTCTGATATTTAAAGTAAAACATATACAGGGTCCGGTAATAGTGCGTCGTGTATCTAGAATAAAAAACTTGAAAATTTTGTTTAAGTGTAAACCTAAAGTATGTACGAAGATATGTTTCAGGAAAATATTTTAAGTTCTACAGGGTGGTCCGAACTGTATTCCGGAAACTTCGGGAGCATATTCTGCAGATAAAAAGAAGTAAAAAATTTCTTATAAATGTATGTCCTAAAATGCTTAGTTTCGGAGATACAGGGTGTAGAAGTTTCATTTTTATTTCGATTTTTTCCAAATAATTTCTGAAGTAACGTCAATATTTGGATGAAAATTGGTGTCTGATAGTTTTTTGACATGAGAAATTTGATTTTGATGTCATTATGACTCCTATTTGTAGAGGGCGCCACCTACATGTATTTTAACTGTTTTGAAGAGTAATAACTTTTTGTCCGTACCTGTATAGAACTGCTGAGTGAAAAAATATACATTTCTGTATTTTTTTTTAAATCGTTACAAGCAACCCTTCTCAAGATATTTAGAATGGAAATAGTCAATACATGTCATTATTGACAAAAAATAAACATGTTGAGCAGATAGTTATTGAACTAAAAAGATAAATTTGGAAATTTTTTATTTTTTTTAAATTAATCATAAAATTTTCTGCGAAAAAATTATTATTGGTGATGATTTGGCACAAAAACATTTCAAATTTATGATTGCCGTCTTGTAACTATTTAGTCAACATGTTTAATTTATGTCAATGATGACAGGTATTGATAATTTCGATTTCAAATATCTCGAGAACTATTACTCGTAGCGATTTTTATTAAGAGATCTTTTTTACGTTAAAAACGTCGTAAATGTATATTTTTTTACTTAGTAGTTTTATACAGGTAAGGACAAAAAAGTTATTATTCTTCAAACGAGTTAAAAATATGTAGGTGGTGCCCTCTACAAGTAGGAGCCATATTGACATCAAAATCGAATTTCTCATATCAAAAAACTCCCAGACAACAAATTCCATCCAAATATTGATGTTACTTCAGAACTTATTTGGAAAAAATTGAAATAAAAATGAAACTTTTACACCCTGTATCTCTGAAACTAAGCATTTTAGGACATACATTTATAGGAACTTTTTTACTTATTTTTATCTGCAGAATATGCTGCTGAAGTTTCCGGAATACAGTTCGGACCACCCTGTATAGGGTAGGGTAGCTCAAAAAAGTGAGTCTCGGTGTGAGTTGATCGGGATTATTTTTTCAAATGGAACACGCTGTATATTATTGCATTATTGGCTTCGTTTCAGATCACTTTACATAATACTAAGATACAAGTAAATATATTTCGGTAATTTCAGAGATATTAATAAATAAATAAAATATATAATTTTTCAATCTTCCTTAAAAAAATAATTAGAAATACAAGATCTGTCCTGAAATAAAAACCCTATCAGGTATTTAGATGGTCTATACTTACTGACCCTGTACACATAAAGCACAAAATTATTATGTACATATTATATATCTTAAAATTAACTCAAAAGACCCAAAGATTCCGTATGATCGAAAAAAACGGCGTCAACGGCAGCTGGGAATAACAATCGATGATAATTTTGGAGAGGTCAAATTGACATAAAATTTGTCAACAATTAACACTAATTAAAGAGAGATTAAAAAAAAGATAAAATCCCCTTTCCGGATACACAAATCTATTTTCTTTTTTTTTCTCGAATTTTAAACTACACCATTTAAAATCATTTTTACTCAATACTAAAATAAATTACACTCTTCTTAAGGCCAACTGGCAGTAAGCGCCTTAAAAACATAAAGAAAAGTACGGGCCAAGTAAATGACGTTTAGGGCTTGACCTCGCCAAAATTATCATCGATTATCCATCTCCAGCTGTCTTTGACGCCGTTTTGTCGATCGTATTGTATAAAAAGATTTCACGAAATAATACAAGGTTGTTCACCACATACGACGCGGGGTATTGTAGCTAAACTATTTAATTTTTACAAATTGTAAGTTTTGGGTTTGTTGAAGGACTACAGATCAGAGCTACAATTTAAAAATATTTTTACAAGATACAGAGTGTACCAAATAAATAAAAAATATCAAAGTTGTATTTTTTTAAATGGAACACCCTATATATTATTACATTTTTAGTTTCTACGATTAAAATAAAGGTAAATTTGATTAAGGTTTGCCGCATTTTAATCTTACCGTTTTTGAAATATTTAGGTTTTTGTCAAAATACAGTAATAATTATAATGCTTTATTTCTCTAGGCGTATTTAAGTTTTTAAAACCAAATATTGTATTGAAGTATTTCTATTTACTAAATTTTGTGTTGCAATCATAAAAATTATACTATCTTATACAGAGTGTCTAAAAATTTATTTTAAATAATAACTAGTTTTTAAACGGCGATAACTTCTTTAATTTAAATGGAACACCCTGTATATTTTATGAGAATCAGATGCACGATTTAATTGTCTATCAAATTATATTATATCATTTTTTACCTATGTCTTCAGGTTTTCGTAGAAAATGCATTTTCTTATAATTTAGACCTCAATTATCAATATACCCATGGAATATTGACATTTTAGATTATTTTTAAAGATGTAACAAACTGTTAAAGGGTACAGATACCAATATTGTCGATATAGTTCGTTTATGTCATTATAAAATTAAAAAAAATGTTTAAATATTTGTAGAAAGAACCAACTAATATGATTCCAGTATTCAAACTACATTAATGGACTGCTTGCATTGATTAATAATAATTGCTCCAAATACTAAAAACTGAATTTTGTATGTATATTAGACAGTGTGGTAAAAAGTAACACCTTAAAAATTTTATTTCATTTTTTGACGAATGCTCATTTATAACAACAGAGATGTTCATTTTCATAACTTATTATTATATTGATTTCGGATTCCAAATCCCCATTTATTTAGAATAATTTATTAACTAACACAATTAAATATGTTATTAATTAATATTTGGACGGAAATACTGGTGGTATATTTAATTAATGGTACAGTCTTTTATAAAGATTAAAAAAAAAGAAATAGTTTTATTTCTGTATACAAATAGGCTGGTAATATTATCATTTTTAGCACCTGTACATTTTGTACATTTTGTTGTTTTAAAAACAGTCTAAAATGTCAATATTCCATGGGTATGTTGATAAATGAGGTCTTAATTATTAAAAAACGTATTTTCTACGAAAACTTGAAGAGATAGGTAAAAAATGGTATAATAAAATTTGATGGACAATTAAATTGTGCATCTGATTCTCCTAAAATATACAGGGTGTTCCATTTAAATTAAACAAGTTATTGCCGTTTAAAGCTAGAAATTATTTAAAATAAATTTTTAGACACTCTGTATGAAGTAGTATTACTTTTATTATTGCAACACAATAACTAATCAATAATTAAACTTCAGTAAATATTTAGTATTAAAAATTTTGATAGCCTTGGAGAAATGAAGCCTTGAAATTTTTACTGCAATTTCACAAAATTGAAAATATTTCAAAAACGGTAAGGTTTAAGGGTGATAAACCTTAATCAAATTTACTTTTATTTTAATCATAGAAACTAAAAATGTAATAATATACTGGGTGTTCGATTTAAAAAAATACAACTTTGATATTTTTTATTGATTTGGGACACTCTGTATGTTGTAAAAATATTTTTAAATTGTAGCTCTAATAGTCCTTCAACCAACCCAAAACTTACAATTTGTAAAAATCTAATCGTTTAGCTACAATACTCCGTGTCGTATGTGGTGAACAACCCTGTATAATGTCTTTTGACTTACCATTTTGATTACGTGTAGTGCTACCCTTCTATGCAAATGGCAATGTTGCACAGCTATGGCGATCACTAGACCACCTATGAACATCATATTTGTCTCCTTTAAGTAACACAAAGACACTTTATCTGAATCCAGAACACCCATTAACGGAAACAAAACCATGGGTATCATCGATGTAACTGGCAGAGGTAATGCTTCGAAAACCCTGGACAAAGAAAGTTCAATATATTAATATTAGTTAAATCTTGAATGATAACAAACCCTTAATAGGTCATAGTTTGCTATTGGGAGTATTAGAAATAAATATTGCTAAATCTACTCACCAATAACCAGCCATGAGGAGGACTACATATAGACATCGTAAAGATGCTACGTTATCGAAAATAAATACAGGAACAAGTACCAAGGGCCATATGATGACAAAAAGAGTTTTCCAGTACACTTTGATGGCGTTGATCAAGAGACTGCGGCTTTTTGCCATGGTGACGGTGATATCTGCCAAAGATTTCACTGAAACAAATGAAAAAAGGAAACTTTAAAACCGCGAACCAAAAAATTGTTTTTTAAATATGAAAGATACTCAAATATACTACAAAAAAATACTTTTACTGGCACAGATTTGACATATTCGTATTATAAAAACAGAAAAATTGTCTATTAGTAAGTAATCAAATCAAACAATAAAACTTTTTAATATTATGATGAGAAAAACCACACGATTAAAAAACGACGTTACAGTTGCCTTTAAAATGACAAAGTAATACGAAAATAATACGAAAACGGAAAGATGTAGGAACTATTTTACGGGTATATATGGGAAGGGAATGTGCATAATTTAAAAATTATTTTGAAATGTACAGAGTGTGTCAGAACTAAGATCCATATCAAAGTTATAGTTTATCTTATTGAACACCCGGTACCTATTTTATTTCATTTTTGCATTTTTGGACCAAAAATAAGGCATTTATAATAAAGATTAAATACGTTTACAACCTTTAGTTTTTGAGATATTTAAAGATATTAATAATAACAATAGCTCCCGTATACAGGGTGATTCAGATTTTACTAGAATAACTTCAGGTATCGATAGGACTAACCGAAATTATGATAGTTTGTATTATAAACCATACTCCAAAAACGCTTCCGCTTTGAGTAAAATGGCACTAAAATTTGAATTATTTTTCGGTTTTTATTTTATTACTCGTAACCCAGAGGATCTAAATATGCAAGTGTTTGGTTAAATGCAAAGGGTAACGTGGCTGATATGTGTGAAAAAAAATGGATTAATTGCTATACAGGGTGTTGTTTTTGTGAGTGTCAACTGCACGGAACCATGTAGAACTTTTTTGTCGCACGCTACTGGATAAATTTGTATTTTTTTCTTATACCTTCCGTCTTTTTACTAAGTTTTCTTGTTTTTAAATTTTTTTGATATGTCGCTTAGTTTTCGAGAGTTTCCACAACATAGTTCAGCTGCTTTCGAAAAATGTTACTTAATTAGCAGCATACCTTGGAGAACTTAATTTAAATTTTGGCGCCATTTTACTCCAATCGGAAGCGTTTTTGAAGTATGGTTTATAATACAAACTATCTTTATTTCGGTTAGTTCTATCGATACCTGAAGTTATTCTAGTAAAATCTGAATCACCCTGTATATAGCGTTTAAAGCCTTGGGAGTAGCAAGGTACAGCTTGCCATGCTAGAGCCGTTCGGTATACAAGGAAGGTAATGTGGCTACGCTTCAAACGTACGCTTTTGGGGTGTCCAAAATTGCTGGCCTATTTTTAATATACACCCTCTATTTTTTTTAAATAAATAGAAGCAGATTTAAATGATGTTTCAAACTATATTAGGGTTTTTTTATACCTATCTGGCTCAGATTTTAAATAAAAAGCGATTTTTCAATAAAATGGCAATGAAGATGGCTGGTGTCGCCATGGCAATTTTCTAGTGACAGTAGATATTTTCAAAATCGACATTAGTTTATGGACTTTATTTAAATTTATAACAGTTTACTTTTATTTAATTTACCTACCAATAGTTTAATAAGTAAATATTTATTATTTTATCAAGAAAAATAAAGCAGTATCTGCTGGCGGAAGGAATGAATGTGTTACTAGTGTAAAACTTGGAAAATAAGTTGGTTATAATAATGGTTTTATAATTCGGAAACTCTCTATTTATTTATCTAGTAATGCTAAAACACTCTATTTGAAAGTCGATTAGAGAAAATAGTATGATTCATTGGCAAGTAATGTAAATATTTACGATCCGGTAAAATTGTGATGTAAGAGGAGGCTTAGCTTGCCTGCGGCAGGTCAGTAGTAGATAGGCCGGCCGGCTGTTGTGTTGTGTTTTGTCATAGAGCTGATATTTGGGGGTTGAAAGTCTTTTGTACTGTAAGGCAACGGGTCGTTTGACCAGAAGAAAACCTCTTGTGACGTCTTGCGTTCGAGGTTGGTCTTGAGAGTTTGAGCTCTCCCTTGTCTTCTCGATTGACACGATGCGGCGTTGGGGTAGAGAGACTAGTGAGGTACCCCAATTAACCTATTCGATTGGGATGCGAATCTGTTTAGCAGCAGAATTGCGTCCGGGGAAGCCCCTATACTATTTCAGGCGACACTAGTTAGTTGTTGAAGATGATTAACCAATATATAACCGAATGATATTTGAATTAGATGGAAAATATGGAATGGGATATATTGAATAGAATATATCAGTGGCTAGGGGGCGGAGTACCCCTGGGTGAGTCTTACTATTTAACTATCAATTTTATCCAGATCAGTAAATGTTTGTTTTGTTATTTTCATGTACAATGAGAGAGTGCTTGCCAATGACCAACTAAATGGATATTTGAGGTGAATTTGCATTGTGAGACCCGGTTGAGTAAGCCCCAAAAAATAGCGATTTTACACTAGTGATTTTATTTTGTAAGGAAAATTGCTTGTTGGCCTGAAGGGTTTATGCTCAAAGATATCCAAATAGGAACTTCCCTCATAAGCGTTCCTTTGAAAAAATACTTTTCCTATTTCAAAAAAGTTTCAAGACCTGTTAGTGTGGTATATGAAAAACATATTAGGCAGAACCTGTCGTTGGAAATGAAGAAAATAAATTTACCATCATTGGCTCTTTTATAGAAAATCCAATATATCTACAAATCATTGTAATATAAATCAAATAAATATTTCTTAGTTTTTCTTGATAAAATAATAAATACTTATTTATTAAACTATTGTAGGTATTTTAAATAAAAGGAAACTGCTGTAAATTTAAATGTAATCCATAAAATAATTTCGATTTTGAAAATAACTACTAATTGTCACTAGAAAATTTATTGAAAATCGCTCTTTATTCAAAATCTGAGCCAAATAGGTATAAGAAACCCTAATGTAGTTTGAAAGAGGATTTAAATATGCTTGGACTTATTTTAAAATATAGAGAGTGTTGCATTAAAAATAGCAAAGTTTTTATATAGAATAAATATTTAAAATAGACCAGCAATTTTTGGTACCCCTGTATACATTTAAAGAAGCAATCAAAATTTTCAGTAAAGTTTATTTCTCTACCTTTAAACTCCGCACAAGAATTAATTCGGAAAAGTAATGTACAGGGTGTTCATAATCTTTTCTATTATAGCATGCGTATTTAAACATGTTTAAATATCTCAAAAACCAAAGTTTTTAAACATATTTAACCCTTATAATAAATACCTTTTTTAAGGTACAAAAAACCAAAAATGAAATAAAATACCGGGTGTTCCATAAGAAAAAATATAACTTTGGTATGGATCTACATTGGTACATTCCAAAATAGTTTTAAATTATGTACCATTGCCTCTCTACATATAGCCATAAAAAATTGTTTCTACATCTTTTCGTTTTCGTATAATCAACCGAGGCGAATGAGGTGCGCCACCCTGTATCAGTTAATACCATAAAATATATTACACGCATGTTAACTAATTTATTATTTAACAAGTTTAAGATAAATGACCCAAGGCAAATTGCTCGTACATTAATTATCTTAATTGCCAATGTTTTAACAAAACAAATCAGTTTCTAACAGCGTTCCTGCATAATCTACTATACCAAACCGCAAAAAAATCTTTAAAATGCATATGCTATGTATCGATTTTGAACCGCTTTGTTCTATTACGAAAACAAGCCGATTGTTTTTTTATCACAATAATTTTGATTTTTACCTAAGCTTTACCATTGTTTAAATAATCATTGTTCTAGAATAATATTACTCAATAAGCTACTGGTACCTACCGGACGCCAAAATATAGCCCAGATTGCAATTTTCTTTGCAAAAAACGTAATAATTTTGTGATAATCCCGGTATAATGCAGGTTAATCAATAATACTAAATGAAATATACACTGAACTTTTTTCACTATTCAGGTTCATGGATTATCAATGACTTTTAGAACACATTGTATCTCAGGATAGATATAGCTTACGATATGTTTACCCATGTATACAGGGTGAGCCAGTAGTGATCCGAAAAGGCTTCATATCATCGGGTTGCCTAAAATTGCCCTTTAGGGTCATATCTAACCATTTTCCGGGGCTTTACGAAAAAAAGTTTCAGGACCTTTTTTCTAGCCATCGACCTAATCTTCTATTGGCGACTATTTTCTAACAAATCATATGTTTTGTTTAAAAAAAGAATCGAACATTATTCAATAAATATCGATTTTATTAGTAGCAAGGAAGTAACCTAAATAAGTTAGAAGAAGTAATAAAAATAATAAAATAATAAATTGAGAATGACTTAAAGAATACATATTCTAAGATAGATTTCAATGTTCTATATCCGCACCTAATAAATACATTTTTCAACACGCGTAGCACTTTCTCCACTAGGTATTTTATCCTACAAAAGATCTCGGGTAACATAGCTTACATAATGTTATAATTTGTCAATATTAACTTATTAACTAACAACTTAATTATTTATACATTCATTAAAATTAAATTTATCAAGTAATTATCATTTGATTAATATGAACTCTTTATTATGTACTTACTTTTTGTAAACCCACTGTAAACAGTATAGAAATATTTTAGTGCCCAAAAAATTTCCTAACTATAAATAACTAAAACTGAATTTTTCAAAATTAGATTTTAGAAACTATAAACAAAAACAGTTGCAAAATTAATAAAATTAGTCGTCACCATTTACGAACACTGAATCTTTTTTGACGTTATCCTGACTATAATGTTGAAATGTTGACCAATTTCAAGATAACTAAGTATCCACCGCTCTGTTATTATTATTCAACTAACTGAAAACCACCTTCAACGACAGCCTTTGAAATACTCGTACATTATCAAATTAATATGATAACTGTTTAACAGAAGTTTCCATACACCTGCATGTTTCCAGTTTGTTACGCTGAATATACAGGGTGGTCCGAACTGTATTCAGGAAACTTCGGTAGCATATTCTGCAGATAAAAATAAATAATAAAGTTCGTATAAATGTATGTCTTAAAATGCTTAGTTTCAGAGATACAGGGTATAGAAGTTTCATTTTTATTTCGAGATTTTTTCCAAATAATTTTTGAAGTAACGTCAATATTTGGATGAAAATTGCTGTCTGGCAGTTTTTGGACATGAGGAATTTGATTTTGATATCAATATATTTGACTCCTACTTCTAGAGGGCGCCACCTATATATTTTTAATAAACCACCATATATTTTAACTGGATTGAAAAGTAATAACTTTTCGTCCGTACCTGTATAAAACTACAGAGTAAAAAAATATACATTTATGACGTTTTTGCGTAAAAAAAATCTCGAGTAATGGTTTTCGAGATATTTGGAATCGAAATACAATACATGTCATAATTGACATAAATTAAACATGTTGACTAAATAGTTATTAGACTGAAATGATAAATTTGACATGTTTCTGTGCCAAAAATGCAACAGAAACTGTTTTATGGTCATTTTTCCGAAGAAAAATTTATGATTAATTTAAAAAAAATAAAGTTCACAATTTAATTTTCATTTCAGTCAAATAACTATCTACTCAACATATTTATTTTTTGTCAGTAATGATATGTATTGACTATTCCCCGAGCTAGTCCCATTCTAAATATCTTGAGAACAGTTGCTTGTAGCGATTTTTCACCCAGAGATATTTTTTACATAAAAAGTCACCGAAATGTATTTTTTTTACTCAGTAGTTTTATACAGGTACGGACGAAAAGTTATTACTCTTCAAATCAGTTAAAACCTTGATAAAACTCTTTGAATAAGAAGACTAAGGAAGGAGCATATCAAAAATCTTAGGTACACCGCGATGGGCCTCAAATATGGCCGACTTAAATTCCGGTTTATCAGTGCCGTTCTAATTTTATTTAAAAAATGTAAAACTATGATGTAGGGAAGACGTGGGGTAGACTCAATAATTTGTTATTTTATTTTACGTTGTGAATAAATGTTGGTAGTTATTAAAATTGTTATAAAAATATATAATTCTAATAAAAATAGATAAGTTATAATAAGTATTTATTAACACAAACATCCGATACGCTACTGAAGCAGGTAAGTCAAATTAACGTATCAAAATTCTTTTGACATCTGATCTTTGACAAGTAGTAAATAAAAGCTAAAATGCAAGAAAATATATAATTTAGTTAATTTAAGTGAATTTCATAAATGATCGGTTTACTACACGTATATATATATTATATAGTCACTTACTAGCGAAAAGTTGTTCCATTATTTCACTCAATTTTTGCCGAGATCTACCGCACGCTACACAACCAACTATTTTAAAGTATTTTTCGATAAATCGCGATAGTGTCACTGTTAATTTAAGTTCTGCCACAATTTCCATCTAGATTTACTACCTTTATACAACTATCAGTAGTAGAATAAATAATAAATAACATAAAATAAGCTCCGTAAAGAGTGACAAATCCACAAAATTTCAAATCAAATTCAAATGTGTTAAATGAATCGTCAAACAGAACTGTCAAGGATCCCCACCCTAGCGTGCTTTTTCCGCCCACCATGCATGAATACATGGATAGCATTATGCTCCTTCCTTAGTCTTCTTATTCAAATATAAAACTAATGTAGGTGACGGCCCCTACAAATAGGAGTCATATTGACATCAAAATCAAATTTCTCATGTCAAAAAACTTCCAAACACTACTGTCATAAAACTACTAACTGTCATCCAAATATTGACATTACTTCAGAAATTATTTGGAAAAAAATTGAAATAAAAATGAAACTTCTACACCCTGTATCTCCGAACCTAAGCATTTTAGGACATACATTTATACGATTTTTTTACTTATTTTTATCTGTAAAATATGTTGCTGAAGTTTCCGGATTACAGTTCGAACAACCCTATATATACAGGGTGAGTCTTCTAATAAGTGCAAACATTTTCAGGGCTGGTAGATCTCGATAAAAGAAACATATTTTCTCTTTACCGTTTTTCCCGTAAGTTCAAAATAATCGAGTTATTTTACTTTTAAAATTTCCAAAAAATGATTTTTTGCTTACATTTTGAAAACCACTGGATCTTTTCTGGATCTGTTTTTTTTTTCTTGTAAATTTAATGTACTACCTATGTTCCAATATTATTATAAAATTATGGTTTATAACTAAAAACTAAAAAAAATCCAATTTTTTTTGCGAGAAATTTTTGGAGATAGATTTTTGTATATGTATTAACATCTGTAAGATTTTTGTATCTGTAAACATTCTCTCTATATATGAAAGGTTACTGTCACAACGTTTTTTTGATGATGGCATGATATATTTAGAAAGAAAAGCTCTAAAGCTAACTGATAGATGAAGACCTTAATCTGATTTATGGTGATCTTTCCTATAATGTAGTTCAGAGACTTACTTTTTTAAAACATCAACTATAAACATTAAACAAATAAAAATATTGTCTGAAACACTGATTTCAATTACGCACGTTATTACACTTTAATCATTCAAAATTATGCACTCAATAATTTGTTATAAAACTATTTCTTCAAGTCGTCACGAATTACAAATACTGAATCTCCTTTTTGCTCTCTCCTCGATTTATAGTTCAACTAATTTCGAGATAACAACGAATTGGTCATTGTTTATCATTTAGGAAATCGAGAAAACATACAATTTCAAAATGTTTTCAAATCTGCAGTCCAAGTTTCGTGGCCTGTTATAAAGTTTGCTGATTAAAGAAGGGAATTTTGAAAAGATACTTTGGGAAAACCTCGGCTGAAATAAGGACATTTGGTAATAAAAAGAAGTGTTTTTGTTTATGTCAAAGGCTAGGGTTTCCATAAAGGCTTTTGGAAATTCCGGACAAGTGAACTCAGAAATCCGAACAAATGAACCCTGAAATCCGGAGAAAATCCAGACGTCGCAAAAAAGAAACTATAAATTTATTTATGAACTTTTATAGGACGCAAATAATAGCCCCGGAATCAACAAAATATAAACCAAAAACATTCACTTTCCAGGAATGCACCAAAAGTGAAAACTTTCGAAAATGCGTCGGTTAAGTAGAGCTATAGCATCGTAGAGACTATCTGTATTAGAGATGTCTGTATAGACATCGTATATTCAACACATTAACTGTGAAACTAATTCAACTGTAACTGGTAAAATATTTTCCTTATATATTCAAATACATTGTGTACCTTATACAGGGTGTCCCAAGCTGAGCGTGCATTAGAAGTTTCTAGAGAACTACAACATCTAGATCGAAGATTTTTTGCAAATCATTTTTTCACGAGATCTATGGATTAAAAATATTTTCAATATGGCGGCATTTTCCAAAATACCGGAAGTTGACAACAACTTTCTTATTTCAAATGGGTGTCTCCCTTTTTTATTACATACTTAAATTCCCTGTAAAATTTTATGAATTTTGATATTAAACACTCTATACCTAACATTAACCTCACTTTGAATTAGAACTTTGATTTTGAGAAAAAAAATATTTAAAATTTGTGGACGAAAAGAACTGCCTGTCAAAAATATGTACCTATATAGCTTAAACGTCAAATTTAGTGATTACCACAGCCACTGTGCCATAAAGAGAAGACATGTGGCTATCTATTTCAAAAATTAAATTGTTTGAATGTCAAAAAATTATCATAAATCATTTTTTTTTAAATGGAAACCCACTTTTTTTATTTCACTAGTAAAAAGGTTTTTTAATTCGTTACTATTTGATTATACATATTCCTATACCTAAAATAAATGGTTTTTAAGTTATTTAAGATTTAGTTTTAAAGGGTATATTTTTTTGTTTTTTTTTTAACCAGTAGCCTAAGCCTTTAAACGTCACGCAATGTAAAACTATATCTGGCCATGTCATATTGCCACTAGCTATCACTAAAATACGAGATGGAGCAGTATCTATAATACTAGATTTGATGCAAGAAAACTGCCTACCGAAATCTCTCCTTTACGGTGAGCTTGCAGACGGTAAGAGGAAATCGGGTGGATTGCCATACAAAGCGATTGTACCAACATCTACAGATGCATGAGCAATACATTTATTTTTATTAGACTGAATTAAAAAAGCCTCTTTTATTTTTCTTTTAGAGGCTATCGCTTCTTTGATTATATATTATTATTTCGGTTAGTGTATGGCAATCGCTTCTTTGATTTTAAAGAACATAACATAAATAAACATAACATACGTAAAATTTAAAAATAATCATACAGACAGTTTGGGCTTTTTGGTTTTACCTTATTAAGTAATTGTTATCAGGTAGTATAGTAATTGTTAATTTTGAAGTTTAACTTGATATAATGTCATTTTAACAGAACGTCAACGGTTTCTTGTAGACGTATCTGTTTTAAAAAAGTAAAGTGTTCTCGAATAGTTGAATTTAAATATTTTAAATAGTTTTTTTCTTTATGCTTTGATTTTTTTTTTGCTTCTGAAGACGGAAAGAGATAAACTTTCCGAAACGTTAAGCATTTTTTTCTTTGTTAGGCAAATTTTTATAACTGTAAACATAACTTCTGACAAGCAGTATTTTCTTGCAGTGCAGTGGCGAAATACCCATAAAGGATTTTTTTGGAGAGATGAATCCGCCACATAGGTATAGACAGTTTCATCGACATCTCCTGCTACAATATTTTTCTGTCTCATCCACCGAAGCCATTTTTTTTCCTTTTGCTAAATGGTTTTAATTTTTTGGTGGAAGTACCGCTTGTAGTGCTTCTTCAGCTTTTTTTAATATTACCTCCATTTTAATGGAAACGTACTCGAAAGTGTGCCGAATTCGTGCAAAAGGCGTTTTTTGACACAAAACTGAACTCAATTGACAACTACCGACCGTCAATTCATAAACAGTTTATTTAATACAATATTAACTTATCAACAAATGTTAGTTTGGTAAGTAATTAGTAATAAATTAGTTAAAACTAATTTATTACCGACATATTAGCCTTAACATTAACCTTCAATTTGAATCAATAAAATGATGGTAGTTAACCGTGACATTAGAAGAATGCCTACCGAACAGACTAACAGAGGTTATCGGCAGTTCTGATAATCACTAATTAAGAAATCCGTCGTATTAATTTTTATAAAGATTAGTTTATTTCAATAAAAACTTTTATTATTAAAATGTGCGAATTTCCAAGGCTACCTATATATTTATTCTTATAACTAACTTATAACTAAAATAGATAAAAATTTAAAGCAAAAATATGCCAAAAAGTTAAATAAAGTGATAAAAAAGTGAAGCTAAAAAATAATGAGTTAAATATCGTGTATCTTAAAATTACTTCGAAGAATGAAAATATTGCTCTTAAAGTCCGAAGATTCAAAAATCTAAATATAAAACACATGAACACAACAAAAACAAATGAAAAAGTATTTGTTTGATATAATAAAAAAATATTCATTCTCAGGCAGATGTTTATGAAACTTATAAAAATTTGCAAACAAAAGTCAAAAATGATTAAGGATTTAAACCCTTAAGCTTCTTTCAGAATCTCAAAATTAGTGGAATAAATTACTGGTTTGAATTGACGTAGAAGCATGTTTCTCTAATTTCAATGTAAGCGTTCAGAAAGTTACTCAGAACTTCGAAATTAGTGGAATAAATTAATGGTTTCAATTAACTTAGGGGTTTATTCCTCTAATTTCAATGTAAGCATTCAGAAAGTCAAAATAAGTGGTAGTAATTTTCAAATAAGCTTCATTTAGAGCTTCGAAATTAGTGTAATAAATTAGTGGTTTCAGTTAACTCAGGATTGTATGCCTCTAATTTCAATGTAAGCATTCAGAAAGTGAAAATAAGTAGTAGTAATTTTCAATTAAGTTTAATCAAAATTAGTGGTTTCAGTTAACGTAGAAGTTTGTATCTATAATTTCAATGTAAGAATTCAGAACGTCAAAATTAGTGGCAGCAATTTTCAATTAAGCCCCATTCAAAACCTCGAAATTAGTGGACTAAATTAGTGGTTTTAATTAACTTGGGAGTTTATTCCTCTAATTTCAATGTAAGCATTCAAATGGTCAAAATAAATGGTAGTAATTTTCAATTAAGATTCATTCAGAATCTCGAAATTAGTGGAATAAATTAGTGGTTTTAATTAACTTAGGATTGTATGCCTCTAATTTCAATGTAAGCATTCAGAAAGTGAAAATAAGTGGTAGTAATTTTCAATTAAGTTTCATTTAGAGCTTCGAAATTAGTGGACTAAATTAATGGTTTTAATTAACTTAGGAGTTTATTCCTCTAATTTCAATGTAAGCATTCAAATGGTCAAAATAAGTGGTAGTAATTTTCAATTAAGTTTCATTTAGAGCTTCGAAATTAGTGGAATAAATTAGTGGTTTCATTTAACGTAGAAGTTTGTATCTCTAATTTCAATGTAAGCATTCAGAACATCAAAATTAGTGGCAATCATTTTCAACTAGTAGAAAAAGTTAACACATTTTTTTTACTTTTGCTAAACTAATTAAACTTCAAAATTTGCGAGTATGTCATTTATAGGCATTTGCTTTTCATCCGCCAAGAGAAATTATGGTTTGCAATGAAAGGTTTATTGTTTAATAAGCTAATTATTAGGCTTTCTCTATAGATACAACTGATTACCGCAAGCTGTTGCTAGGATATTCTATTAATTATAATTGTATTTATTTAAACATTGTAATTGTAAAACAACTCTATAATTTCGAGGTTTCGAATGAAGCTTCACTCAATCTACTAATTGAAAAAATTTCTACATACCTAATTAAATATTTCCCTTGTTATAATCCAAATTTCTAGCAGGCGTCCATTTTCAGAAAGCAAAAAACTAAACTGACCGAACTCTCTATTTATTAACTAACCGATGAAGAAATAATCACGTAGAATTTTTCTGAATCCCTGACTGGTTCTGGAGCACTTTATCTTGATCTTCCGTCCATTGTATCGTACTTTGTCGTACCTCCGCCTCCAATCTCGAAAAACTACAAAGGAAATAAAAATTACCTTAATTTGTGAATGGTAAACACGTTGGTATTGCAAAGGTCAACGCAGGTAATTTAAATAACTATAGCAGCAATGGGTTAGTACTGCTCTTTAGGGTCAAACGAAATAGTTTGATGGGAAAAATTAGCAGCAAGCATTATTTGTAAAAATCGATAAAGATAGCATTTGTTATATATGATGAGTGCGGAGAGGTGCAAGCTGACAGAAAACTTAAGTAATTTTTTATTTAAATAACTTAATTTAAATCACTTAAGTTATTGAATTTTAAGTCAATTTTGCAGAGCTGAAAAAAGAGCTCAAAACGAGGTGTGATTTAAATCTTTATTCAAATATAGAAAAAGACTCAAGTCACTAAAAAAAACTTAAAACTTTTAAAATATTTATTTTTTTTTATAAAAGGTTTAGGTCAAATTTTTTATATAATTTTGTGATAAATTTTTAATTAACAGCATCTTTTTTTAGAACAGTCAGGCCGGCAGTTGAGTGTTGGAACCTTTGGTGTTACAACAGCAAAATAAAACACTAATTCACCATAACACACCAAAACACTCTATTCTTGCGCTGAACGCGCGTTTTGCTAGCCATGTTAGCATCATCAACAGAAATTCTGAGCGAGATTTACTAATCAGATTATTCTGAAAATAATCCTTTGTATTTTAAGTGGTTTTAGTCTCATCTATACCTACAATAAATTAATAATATAGGTGATAAGAAAATCGACCAATTGAAAATACAAGAAAATTTATATTAACATTTGGAAAATATATTAAAAAGTGGAATGAAAAACGTTTTGTTAATTTCAGTAATTTTAAAATAAATTTATTTTATATTAAATAAATTATTTAATAAATAAATTTATTAAATATAAAACTACCATAGTTTTAGAAGCAACCCTGTAGACTCAGTAATGTAAACACGGAACTAATACTAATATTCCGCTATAACCATTCTTCTTTTGCATAAATAAGTATACATATATATTTTTTTACATTTTCTAGAATTAATTAATTAAATAATCGTTTATTTTTTTCATTGAACAACAAAAACTACATCAAAGAAAACATATAATTACACATGTTATTTTTTGTATCGTGCAATAATGCGTATGATTTAGTAATGGGTTACTACAGAATAAACAAAAAGGAAAAGCATTATAATAATTTCTTGAAGGTCGCTATAACTTATAGCTCTACGAAGCTATTCACAATAGTACTTATGTGTGGAACTACTAAAATTAATAGGGAACATTTGTTCTATTTCAGTCCATAGAGACTCTGCACGATCTCAAGAGTGACTATTGGTAGGTACTTAAAAGATGTACTTTAAATTAATCTGGTTTTCAAATCAAACGTTGTTTTGCCATATAAATGTTTTTATGGGACAACAGTAATTTTTATTCACGAGGTTGAAAATTATTGAATAATTAATATCGCTATTAAAAAATAGGGGTTGATGGTAGAAGGGTGAAAATTTGGGGTTGTATATATTTCTTAATGTCACATCAAAAAAAAAATGCTTAAAAATAAAAAAATGGTGTGGACCACTCAGAGCTACTGAATATACCTAAGGAATATACATGTAAAATTTCATCAAAATCGTTCAAGCCGTTATGGAGGAGTATGGTAACTGAAACTGTGACATGAGAATTTTATATACAGGGTGGCGCCTCTGATACGCAGCAGAGGCTCCAAGGAGAACGACAGTTTGTATTGAAATGAAATTTTGTAAGCATATGTAGGTTAATTCAGAGCACTTTTTAAAAATATAGAGAGTTTTACAGGATGTCCCCAAAAAAAGTTACATATCAAAGTTGTGTTTTTTTGTAATAAAACAATCTATATATTAATTGATTTTCGGATTCTGGGAGAAAAAGAGAGGTGAGTTTTATAAGGGAACTATATGACTAAAATGTAAGGTTTTTGACATATTTAACATTTTCTAGAAATAAAAAACAATTTTTAAATTACAATAAAAGCTAACTAAATTGAAATTTGCCCGGTATAGCCTAATGTGTAGTTAAATTAACTATTGTACTTTAAATCAAATTAAAACTTGATCCAAAAAGTTATACAGGGTGAGACAAGATTAATATTGAACATTGGTCACCTTAAAGCATGTTACTCTTTTATTTTAAATTGAACACCCAGTATATTATTTCGATATTCAATGGTGAATTCATGTCTCTTCAAAATACTATTAAGGTTGCCATACCCCTCAAAGATTTTCCTATATATTTTCATTTACATGATTTGATTTTTGAGTAAATCTTTATTATTTGATAAAATCTAGGTGGCTGTGATATGTCTGACGTTACTTCAACATAGCTGTCTAATTAGTCCAACTTTAAGAACTAGTTATGTTCCATATTAATTGCTCGATTAATTGTGTCTCACCCTGTATAACTTTTCGAGTCAAATTTCAATTTGGTTTAACAAACAATGGTTACTGTAATTAGGCTATATACAGGGTCCGGCAATAGTGCGTCGGGCATCTGTAGCTCCTAGAATAAAAAACTTAAGAATTTTGTTTAAGTGCAAACCTAAAGTATGTACCAGGATGTATTTCAGGAAAATATTTTAACTTTTATAGGGTGGCTCAAAAAAGTGTGAGTGGACCTGGATGACTTTTTTTAAATGGAACACCCTGTATATAATTGCATTTTTGGCTTCCTTTCAGATCACTTTACATAACTCTAAGATATGAATAAATATATTTCGATAGTTTCAGAGATATTAAAAAATAAATAAAAAATATGTATTTTTCAGCCCTTCTTAAAAAAATTATTAAAAATACAGGAACTGTTCTCAAATCAAAACTATATTAGGTATTTACTTTAGATAGTCTGTGCTTACATTGTTATAAATATAGTAATCGTATATCATACAGGATGTTCAACATTCTACGCCAAACTTTCTAAAATATAAAATAATTTTTCTTTGTTATTTTAAATGGAACACCCTGTATATTATTTTTTTATTAGATGGATAGTTAAAAAATAAACATTTTTTGTATTTAGAGTATTTCAAAATTTTGAACGGTTTCGTAGATACGCGCAGTATTATTTCATATGGCGCTTTCAATGGTAAAATACGAGAGAAAAATCATTGGGTGGCTTTGATAAAAATTTACTGTGGAAAATGCCATATGAAATATAAAACCGCAAATATCTGCAAAACCGTTAAAAATTTTGAAATACTTTAAATACAAAAAATGTTCATTTTTTAAGTCTCCGTCTATTGAAAAAATAATATACAAAGTGTTCCAGTTAAAAAAACGAGGAAAAATTATTTTATATTTTAGAAAGTTTGGCGCAGAATTTTGAACATTCTGTATAATTTACGATTTTCATATTTATAGCAAAGTAAATACAGACCATCTAAAGTAAATACCTAATATAGTTTGATTTCAGGACAGTTCTTGTGTTTTAATAATTTTTTAAGAAGAGCTGAAAAATACATATTTTTATTTATTTTTAATATCTCTGAAACTATCAAAAATATATTTATTCATATCTTAGGTTATGTAAAGTGATCTGAAAGGAAGCCAAAATGCAATAATATACAGGGTATTCCATTTAAAAAAAATCATCAAGGTCCACTCATACTTTTTTGAGCCACCCTATAGAAGTTAAAATATTTTCTTGAAATACATCCTGGCACATACTTTAGGTTCGCACTTAAACAAGATTCTCAAGTTTTTTATTCTAGGAGCTACAGATGCCCGACGCACTATTGCCGGACCCTGTATATAAATAATATCAGACGATACAAGGTCAACTAAAATTTAGGTAGCTGTTATCGAAATTCAAAATTTACTCTTCATTTTGAGTAAATGTGAAATATGTAAAAATCCTTAGATTTTAGGTATATGCTTCTTTAATAAAACTCACCTTTATTTTTTCCTAGAATCCGGACATCAATTAATATATAGGGTGTTCCATTAGAAAAAACACAACTTTGATGTGTAACTTTTTTGGGGACACCCTGTATAATTCTATATATTTTATCCAGTTAACTTTTCAGTTAACTTACATATTTTACCCTATTTTAACCTACTATTTTTTCAGTTAACCTACATATGCTGCCAAAATTTTATTTCGATATAAACTGCCGTTTTCCTTAGAGCTTCCGCGGCGTATGAGAAGCGCCACACTGTATTAGAAATTTGTCCGAAAAATATCACAGGATGTTTGCCGAAACTCCTCTCTCCTCTAAGTGAGATTTGGTGAGATTCGGCTTGAAACTCCCCTCCCCCATTATGCCCCCCACCGGTGGTGCCCCGTTTTTCGCCCCGGGCACCTTAAAATTTTGATGTATTTTAAAGTTTCATATATTGAGTTCTGTGGACCGATTTTGATGATCTTTTTAGTATTATATCTCTTTTTAAATTAAAAATGAGGAGGGAACACAAAATGTTGTTATTTTGGTGAAAGTTTGGAACACCCTGTGGAATATGTTAAAAAAGGAATGGTCCAGGAACCTTCCTATGAGAATTTCGAATCGAGACGTAAGTGTATGTGTAAGTTTATCGTTAAGAAACCGCCGTTTGCAGCTATTCAAATTCATAATGAATTGCGCCTAAGGAGCGTACATATAAGCGAACGGATTGTAAGAAGATGAAGCAAAGCAAATATTATGTCAAGAAGGCCTGCTTCGGGCCCACCACTTACTAGGGCTTTTGACTAGGACCAAAAGAAAACGCATGGGTTTAATGTAAAAATTACGAAAAAAATTTAGTGTCTTCTTAAAAGCGAATATCTTCAACAAAACTAAAGCTATTGAGATGAACGAAAAAACAAATTATCGAGAAAGGGTGTACCTAGATGATAAAGTAATTTTTTTTTTCCTGTCTTAACATATTCCACGGGGTGTTTCAAACTTTGATCTTTGACATTTTGTTTTCTCTCGTATACTGACCGATGGAAACTTTCATTTTTAATTTAGAAAGAGATACTAAAAAGTCAAATAATTTAGCTACATATTGCTTAAAAAATCATTAAAATTGGCCCACTAGAACAAAATAAATTAAACTTTAAAATACATGAAAATTTTAAGGTGCCCGTTTTTCGTGCCGGTTAGTGTATAATTAAAATATAATATAAATATACAGTCGCTAAACAACTCTTTAACAACATAATTCTTTAAAGACTTCCTTCCCACTTAAAGGAACAAAACAAACAATTCGTTTATTTTTTTTTTGTCATGATTAACCTTAATATTACATACTTATATTCTTATACAGGGCGTTTCAAAAACATGTGCCATCTCTCGTGAAGAGATTCGTCACGTAAAAATAGGATTTATTTTTCATATCAACATAGGTCCGATTCTGCTTTGTTTCGTAGCTACAGGGTGATAAAATCTTAATAATTTTTCGATTTGTTATAATTTTCTTCCAGGTACTTTTAGTGATTCGAATGAAATTTTGAGGGTAAAAGTTACTATAAGTGCTACATATTTTAATGCTAAAAAATTGTCGATAATTCATCAGGGACGTGCATAAGGGTTATCACTGGAATATTTTTTTTTATAAAAAAACATGTGCGCCATTGACTTTTTTCTTTTGATGTCAAAATTGTGTAGGTTGTTTAATGCCAATTAAAAATTATCTCTTGGTATTTTGTCGAATTCGGCCTCCTTGAAACATTAAAACAACCTGAACCTTGAAAAATTAAAACAAAAATTAAATTAATAAATTATATATTATAACCTAATTTATTATTAAATATTATTACTATTAGTCCAACATACAGCCATTTCAAATAAAAAATAATGGTATTTAAGATACCTAATTAAAAAAAACTAATTTTAAAAAGTTTTAACATCCTGTAAACTATGCATTTCCATATCCATGTTGATAGGAAGTTCTTTTCATATTTTTTGATGAGGAGTCAATGAGTACTTATTTAAAACTTTCGATTTTTTGAAATACCCTGTATACACAATGCAAACACAATTTATTAGTAAAACCGTTTAAACTCTAAAAAAATCTATACTGTTAATCGATTAAAGTTAAATCAATCAAACGTAGAAACCTAAATATTTAGCACTGTAATAAGTTAATAGATTGGGACATCCTGTACACAGGGACAAAACTGAAACGAGTATCCATCCTTATGATACGAACTGACAGTGAGGCTGATGGAGGATTCAAGGTCGACATCTTCCATCATTAAAATAGGCCCTGAGTCTGGTAAGTAACATTATTTTTTCTTATTAAATGCAGACGAGCTGTTCTTGTACGCCTATTAAAAGTACGACGTTAAATACCTTTAGAATATACACCTTCAATAATAAAACACAAAAGTTGCTGTTTTGTAGTCAAACAAGATAAAAAAAGGGGTCAACTTTCGTTTAGCTGAAATTAGTTATTAGAAAAAAAAAATTTTCTTTAAAAAGCTACTGTGAACCAAGGAAAACACAAATTTTCCTGCGGAAATGCGTAATTTCCAAATTTATCATTTTAGAATAACTGAAATCTGCAATAAAAAAATGAATTTTGCGTTTTATTTTTAATATTTTTCTGAACATATAAACACAAAAATTTTCCTGCGGAAATAAGCTGTTTTCATTTTCTAAGGAAATTTATTAGACTTTAGAATAGCAGAGAAATCAGTTATATAAAAAATAAATACATTTTTGCATTTTAGAAGCATTTTTAGAAAAATTTTCCTGCGGAAATAAACTGTATCCATTTTCTAAGGAAATTTAATAGACTTTAGAATAGCTGAAATCAGTTATATAAAAAAATAAATATATTTTTGCCTTTTAGAAGCGTTTCCAAGCTTAGAAAAATAAAAAAATTTCCTGCGGAAATGCTTGCCTTTCATTTTCCATTGGTTCTTTATTATATTATCAGGTCTTGTAAAGTATAAGTACCCACGAATTTAGCAATTTTTTTTGGCAGAATGTCCTATGCTTATAGAACAGTTTAAAAGAAAAAAATCCTTGGATGAAGCAATTTTGAACCAAAAAAAATCATTTAAAAGTGTTTAAAATGCTAACCAATCTAATAATAAATCTAATAATATTTTTGCAAAATCACAGTTAATTATTAAAATATAAAAGAAAACTGCATGATCCAATGATTTTTTGTTTTGAATCATCCCTATTTACGTAAAGCTTTAATAAACAACAAGAATAAGTGCAACATTCCGAGGTACTTATAGGGTTTACAAGAACCTATATTATCTATTCTATAAGAATTGTTATTCCTCCGAAAGATGTTTTATCCCACCCAGCACCTCTATTCGCTCCCGGGTCCCGTAAGCTTCTAAACTGAAAAATGTATGAAAAACAAAGTGCACAAAATGACATTGACACATTTCCGCAGGAATTTTTTTGTATTTCTTTGCTTCTAAAGGCTGGTATAAAACAAATATAAGTTCATTTTTCATGTAACTGATTTCGGCTATTTTAAAGTCAAAGCATTTTTTTATGTAACAGAAAAGTAAAAAATTTCCGCAGACACTTTTTTCTGTTTTTATGTTTAGAAAAATGTCTAAAACACACCCCGAAGACTAGTTACTATATTAAAGTCCGAAAAATGAAAATGACGCATTTCCGCAGGAAAGTTTTTGTATATTTGTACTCCTAACGCCTTCTAGAACGCATATATAAAGTCATATTTTATATAACAGATTTCAGCTAAACGAAAGTTGAGCCAAAAAAAGCGTCACAAGCCTCTGAAATGACCATCGATAATAAATTCAACCTCTTAGACTTTTTTACCTCTCTGTACTCAACGGTACTTAATTACATGTTGTAAATGCCCTACGTCATGAGCACAAATTGCTGTTGTGGTATTAAGGTGTGAAGTATACATGAATTGGCGATATTTACATATTGCCCTCAAAACGAACTTTCAACTAGTTGTAAATAAAATTGTTATTTACGAATATATATAATTTTAACTAATTGACAGACAGAACTTGTGGTGCCACGACTTCACAAATCCTTGAAGTGTAAAATTATTTAATAAAATAACGAGTAGTTTAGTTTAAAGTAAAATTTGAGCATAATGTGGTTGAAAGTGGTACAGACAATAGTGAATTATAAAATAAAATGTTATCATAGACTAGAATTATCACTGATTTTGAAATTTTTCACAGTGTTTCGATTTGTTACGGTTAAGATACGATGTCGGGTTAATTAATGTCGATATTACCCGGTTAATCTCGAGAATAACATACAACAAAACAACCAAAAATACAACAAAAACATACCCAAACATTAACCTGTTAATGTCGACATTAACCGGACATCTAGTATATTTATATTAGACCTAAAATAGCCGAATAGAAGAAAAAAATTATAAAGTTTTGATATGTTGAGATTAGACGCACCAAAAGGAGACTTTTCAAAATCAAAAGAGTTCTTAACTTTAAAGTGTGAGCTTCACCCCAAAAAAACACCCCCAATACGCCCTTCGATGGTTTTTCGTTTTTTTCTCAGAACCCGTTGGTCCTACAAAAAAAATTATACCTTTCGAAAGTATTCCTTATAAAATTTGCTACAAAAAAGATTCTATTCATTATTTATATTTATCCAATGCATTTCGAGCAATAACCGTTTGAAAAATGGAGTACAAAAAAATACAGGTCGCCTTTCAAATTATAGTCTCCCAATGTATTTTAACGTGCTAAGTATACACGCAACATATATAATACTGTATAATATAAACAAAAACATTGCCTATTCTACTAAACTAATATTCATATTTCCATCTACATATTGTCATCGTCTATAGTTTCTAGAATGTGCTCAGTATTCGAACAACTTTGCCCACGACAGATTCCGCACATAGTTGTACATTTCATGCCGGCTCTAATGCAACTGCATCTTTTTACACAATCTTGTTTGCAGTTGCACGTTATTAATGACATAATTGAAGCAGGGGCGGGCGATTCTGTTGTATATAAAGGTGACAGGGTGTTGTTGATTTTCTTCCAGCCCCGCACTGGTCGGGTTTTATAGGTTGTTCTTGCCATATTTGTACTTGAAGATATGTTTTCCGGGAATGTTGCCTAGCTGCAGCAGATGTGGGAGGCAATTTTGAAAAAAAGTACCTTGCTGTTTGCTTGACCAACTAACTTATTGAAACAAGCGTATATCTTTGATCAGATGATTGAAGTTTGTATAGTTTCAGTATAAACGTCTCTCCAGCTTTTTCAATCTCTTCAGGTGTTGACTTTGCGTTGTTAAAAATATCGACGATACTATCAAGGTCTTTTTCTTTATTAAATATTTGTACGTGTTGTTGTTTTCCTTTTCCAAAAAAACCCTGATGTTGTGTCACACCCGCTAATAGCGTGAATAAATAAAATTGATTTTTTAAATTACGTATAATGAATGATTGCAAGTCTCTCGAACTATAAATTCGTTGTTTCACATTATCTAGGGCTTCTTTCAGAAAAATAATGTCTTTTTCATCGGTAGAAAATGCTGCTGATAAAACAACAAGATCAACATCTCGTCCAACGACTAGAACTTGTTCATTTTTCTCAGATATTTTGATGGCAGTACGAATAATTTGAACATCACCATTATTTATTGCAAATGATGTGCTAATATTCTCGCTGTTCAGGTGTATTGCAAGCTGCGAAATTAGTCGATCTTTATTTTTAATATTGCCTAGAAATTTGCTTTTCTGTTCGACCAATAAGGTATTGCTATCAAAAACAATGTCACGACTAAAAAAAATATACTAATTTTGTTACCATTGCAACAACTAAACATTATTTTAACATCTTAAAGTGTTTTATTCTTTGACATTAGATAATTTGATAAGGTCAGGTCAAAAATCATCTACGCTGAAAACCACCTTTGACTTCGATCGCTTGCTGCTCGATATTTATTCGAAAAAACAAAATTAGTATCAGAACCTTTTTTGTAGAAAATTTTATAAAGAATATTTTTGACAAGAATAATATTTTCTGTGCGACTAATGGTTTTCGAGAAAAACGAGAAAAACCAACGCAGTGCGTATTGGGTGTGGTTTTTGGGGGTGAAGCTCACACTTTACAGTTAGGAACTCTTTTGATTTTAAAAAGTCTCCTTTTAGTACGTATAACCTCAACATATCAAAACTTTATAATTTTTTTCTTCTAAATATGCTAATATCAACGTACTAATCGGACTTTAACGTAATATGTATACCACTAATTAAAAGTTTGTTTTTCCATAGAGGTACACATTGAAAAAAGCGCTCGTTTTTTTTGTAAAATTTACTCATACAAGATTATATAGTGTCTATTTTTATATTGAACATGGGGTATACAGGGTGGTCCGAACCGTATTGCGGAAACTTCGGCAGCATATTCCGCAGATAAAAATAAGTAAAAAAGTTCATATAAATCTACAGGGTGTAGAACTTTCATTTTTATTTCGATTTTTTCCAAATAATTTCTTATAAAACGTCAATATTTGAATGAAGGTTGGTGTCTGGGAGTTTTTTGACATGAGGAATTTGAGTTTGGTGGCAATATGACTCCTACTTGTAGGGGGCGCGACCTACAGGTGTTTTAACTGTTTTGAAGAGTGATAACTTTTCGTTCGTACCTGTATAAAACCCCCCCCCCCCCCCCCTACTAAGTGGAAAATTATACATTTCCGTGTATTTTTAATTTATATAAAAAATATGTCGCGGTAAAAATCGCTACGAGGAACCGTTCTCAACATGTCTTTATTGACAAAAAATAAACATGTTGAGTAGATAGGTATTTTGTAATCATATATTTTTCTTCAAATATCTCGAGAACTATTATTCGTACTAATTTTTAAAAAGAGACCTTTTTTTACGTAAAAAGTACTTATACAGGTACGAACGAAAAGTTATTACTCTTCAAACCAGTTAGAAATAGGTAGGTGGCGCCCTCTACAAGTAGGATCAAATTTCTCCGATACACCAAAACTCCCATACACCAATTTTCATCAAAATATTTGACTTTACTTCAGAAATGATTTGGAAAGAATCGAAATAAAAATGAAACTTCTACACCCTGTATCTCAAAAGTATTTTATGACATACATTTATACGAACTTTTTTACTCATTTTTATTTGTAGTATATGCTGTCGAAGTTTCCGGAATACAATTCGGACCACCCTGTACAGGATGTTCAATTTTGGTTGAAATCATACGGTATCTCCGTTATTCGTGATGATAGAAGGGTGCGGTTTGCACAAACCTGTCCCACTTTTTTACCAAACGAAAGATGCTGTAATCAAAATTTTCATAGCTCTCTTCGTTTCTGAGCTACAGGGTATTTTCGAAAATTTTGCAGTTTGGGACAGCCCCCGTATCTCCGTTATTATAGGATGATATCGAGAAGGTGAAAACTGATTCTTCTAGAACTTTTTACGTAAAATACAGTGGCGTAGTCTGTTATTCTACGAAAAGAATATTTTTAAAGATATGAACTAAAGTTATGTTTTCTTAAGCGGAACACCCTGTATATTTATAAATTATAAGATCTGGCTTGCCATAATCTTCTCAAAAATATATCTCAATCTATATTTATTTTCACTACTTACTGCAATTTAAAAAAAAAATTAAAAGATCATATATTTATTAGTAGGCCATGATTGATGATAAAAGAAACTAAAGAATAATTATTAAAAGTATACTGCTATCTGTCTCTTGTTTTATTTTGAGAGCCACTAATAAATTCTTCATATTATGTTACCACTACAAAGAAAATATTAGAATTTTGTTAAATTACTATTTCTCAAATCAATGAATTGGAACCAATGGATCCATATGATGGTCTCCCTGATTCCCGGATTTGTCTGTTCTCGATTTCTGAATTTGGAGATATTTAAAATATGAAATATATCGTGGCAACTAATACAATGTCGAACACTGGGAAAATGCTTCAATAATGCAAGCTTTTAGATATTTGCAAATCTATCGCGTTATAAAAAAAAGAAAAATATATTCAGAGATTTACTGGTAACAGTTCAAAAGTAAAATATTATATCAATTCCAAATAAAATTTTAATATGTGTATGATTATTTTAATAAATACCATTTTGATTTTTTGTTATTTATCACGGCCTACTAATAAGAAATTGATATATTTTAAATATTGCAGTAAATAGTGAAAATAAATAAGGAGTGATATATATTTTTGAGAAGCTCATAGCAAAGCGGATCATATGATTTATAAATATACATGGTGTTCCATTTCAAAAAACATAACTTTAGTTCATATTTCCAAAACTATTTTTTTTTCGTAGAAAAACTACGCCACTGTATTCTACGTAAAAAATTCTACAAGAATCAGTTTTCACCTTTTCGATATAATTTATAATAACGGAGATACGGGGGCTGGCCCAAATGGCAAAATTTTCGAAAAGACCCTGTAGCTCAGAAACGAAGAAAGCTATGAAAATTTTGTTGACAGCATCTTCCGTTTGACAAAAAAGTAGCACAGGTTTGTGCAAACCGCACACTTCTAACTTCACGAATAACGGAGATGCCGTATTCAACCAAATGGGACACTCTGTACAATAGAACAATGTTTCTCCACCCCTGTTCATGAATAAGTCGAATAAGTTGAATAAGTGAATAAATATTTAGTTTTCAATAATTTGAATAGAATTTTAAAAACAATCTCATCCTGTTAATTTGAGTCTCATAAATGAAGACAACTATAATGTTTTATTGAGTCGCAAAATTATTGCAAACCAAAAATTTCCAATATATAACCAGTTCCATATATCTTTTTCTAATCGTTTAGTAAATATATAATTAAAAAAAACGCGTCTAATTTTAAATTATAATATCTACAATAACCATATAGTTTCTTCCTATAAATGAATATTAATTTCGTTATTGCGTCTTATACGTTTTCTTTAAAACGTATATGTATGTAATTTTCTTGGTATTAGTGTAATTGATGCAATTTCTAAATGAACGATTATTACGGAAATAAATCGACTGAAATTCGAGTTGAAATTCAAAACGTTATAAATAATTATTAATGTTCACTTTTATTGAGTGTAATAAATCTTTAGACGTTGTCTGGTAGAAGGTTATTGAAAAAACAAACCTTAATTTTTATTTGGGTCTAGGATTTTTAAGAGCAAACTTTTTCAAATTTAATATTGGATTCATTATAGTTTATAGTAGTATCAACTGATACGTTTAATTTCTAGCATGGGAAAATAAGGGTTAGAGATATCAAAAATTTGTCAAATGTTTGCATCCGCAAATTTTCAGCCAGACTGACTTCCTCCACTTGGGATGTGCCAGACTGTTATTTCCATTTCCATTAACAAAATGATTCCCTTTCATAAATGTCCAATTATTATGACTGGGAAAATAAGTGGAATTTTTTAGTTTTTTATCTAGCGAACCCATCCGAAAATTTTTGCGAGACTCACAAATTGTCATTTAATGTCACCATCCAAACATACTTTTATATATTCACCCACTAGGAAAATAAGTACAGGGTGTCCCACTAAGAATAGCTCTCGGCTGTATCTCGGAAAGTATTAGCCGTAGCGTAATATTTAAGGCTAAAGAGGCTATAGGAAATTGCTGGAAATGATTTTCAAGTTTGTAGAACGACCGCTAGGGGGCGCAACTGCAACAAAAAATAAGAAAATGGAGTTTTTACACAATTTTGCCTAGATAAGGTATACTATAAGTAACAGCTTCATAATCTACAGTAAATTTTGAATATTTTTTGTTAGAGCCATTTTCCCCTATCTACCAAAATAAAGTGGTGGGGGAAGGTTAGATCTGTTTTTATTTGATAATTAATAACTCTGGACTGGATGATCGGAATCCAACAAACGAAGGCTCGTTTGAAAGAGCGTTTCTTACTCTATATTGTACCATATAAACAATAATAATAAGCTTTTGAACGTAGACGCTAGGGGGCGTTGTCTTACAATTTAACAAACATTGCGCGTTTTTTCCAAAAAATTAAATGCAATAGTATATGTAATTTTAGCTGATAGTAAAGAGTAGTAAAAGCTTAAAAAGTCAGCGAAAACCGCATCTTGATATCTTATTCAAACCGAAGATATTAGCAAAATTATAATAAATACCAAAAAATAAGCCCTTAATTATCTTATTTTTACAAGACGGTATCAGTAGCCCTCTTGATTATGCCCATTCTAATCTAAAAATAAGATAGAAACAGTTAGTTTATTTTAAAATCGACGATATACCAGAATATCATAATATCAGATGTATTAGATCATAATATCAAGATATCTTATGGTATATGCGCCTGGGGGAGTGTTCTCGATTCACATGCACACGGCTTGGAAGTAATTCAGAAGTGGATCTTGAAAATTATTTACGATAAATCCATAACATTTTCAAGCGACAGTTTGTTCGAAATGAGCCATCTTTGTGATATAAGGCAGATTTATTGCTTAAAAGTCCTAAATTATTGTAAAAATAATAATATTAACATAGCACCTGTTGAGCATGTGTATGAGACACGATACAAAAGCAATAACCCCGTTAAGACTAGTAGATGTAATAAGCAAATTACGCAGCGCAGCTTTAATTATCTAGCACCGAGATTGTTCAATTGTTTGCCAAATGATATAAAGTGTAGTAATAACAAAAATAGTTTTAAGGGAAAAGTTAGGAAATGGGGGCTTACGACTCAGTTTTTTCATGACATTATCGACAATATGACTGTGAATATCAGTGTGAGCGATACAGCGAAACATTAAATTTAAAATTGTTTAAGTGTGTGTCAATTCGTTGATGTATATTTATCGCATGTTAGTTTTCGTTTTTTTTTTAATAAATTTGGTTTTCTGTTTATTATATTTATAATTAGTTATGTGTCTATGATATTGATGTATAGATGCAATATTCTTGTTAGGTGATAAGGATTATTTAAGCGTGTGTGTGTGTACACATATTATATGTGCTTGAGTGCGATATGTGATTTCAGTGGTCGCGCACCACAGTTTATTTTGTAGTTTTTAGATGTGTTTACAAGTAAATTCTATTGTATATTATATATATATATATATATATATATATATATATATATATATATATATATATATATATATATATATATATATATATATATATATATATATATATTTGCTTTTGACGTAATAGTATAAACGTCAAATTGTTATTAGATTTTATTATTACAACATTTTGACCAACAACTTCAACTACTTCAAATAATAAAGGCATTTTGAAAAAGCGTTTAAAAGATAAAAAAAACGCTGCTAAGACTATCAAAATGTTGATCTAATAACAATTTACTATTAGGCGAAAAGCAACTTTTTCCCAAAGCCTACCATGACTTCACTGAATCATCGTTTCTTGTTCACTATTATTAATATATTAATTATTAGATATTAATACATCTGGTATTATGGTATTCTGGTATTTCGTCGATTTTAAAATAAACTAACTGTTTCTATCTTATTTTTTTGTTAGAATGGGCCTAATCAAGAGGTCTACTGATACTGTATTGTAAAAATAACGTAATTAAGGGCTTATTTTTTGGTATTTATTATAATTTTGCTAATATCTTCGGTTTGAAAGAAGATATCAAGATGCGGTTTTCGCTGACTTTTTAAGCTTTTACTACTCTTTACTATCAGCTAAAATAACACATACTATCGTATTTAATTTTTTGAAAAAACGCGCTATGTTTGTTAAATTGTAAGAAAGCGCCCCCTACGTTCAAAACCTTATTATTAGCGTCTACGTTCAAAACCTATTACTAGCGTCTACGTTCAAAACCTTATTATTATTTTTATGGTATAATATAGAGTAAGAAACGCTCTTTTAAACGAGCCCTCGTTTGTTGGATTCTGATCATCCCCAGTCCGGAGTTATTAACATTTTAATAAAGATAGATCTAACCTTCCCCCACCACTTTATTTTAGCAGATAGGGGAAAATGGTTCTAATAAAAAAAAATCCAAAATTTACTGAAGATTATGAAGCTATTATTTATAGTACCGATTATCTAGGCAAAATTCTGTAAAAAAATCTATTTTCTTATTTTCCATAGCAGTTGCGCCACCTAGAGGCCGCTTTACAAACTTTAAAATAATTTCCAGCAATTTCTCATAGCCTCTTTAGTTATAAATATTTTTTTCCGTAAGCCCTACGACTAATACTTTCCGAGATACAGCCGAGAGCTATTCTTAGTGGGACACCCGGTACAAAGACTATTACCATATAATTGTTGTGATATAACTTCCAAATTGTCTTAGGACCGGAAATAAATAACTAAATTACACAAAACACTGAACAATTTTACCAAACCAAACCAAACCAAACTCCAAAATCAAAAATGTCTTAAAAACCAGGAGCGCGTTGTAAACAATTCAAATAATTGTTGTCATTCATTCGAAACTTTTAACTATTGTGACAGAAATTTAAAACAACTGTTTCAACTTTTAACAAAGCATTCTACGTTTTTTGGGACACTAGGACGGATATTCATTGGGGGTAGCAATATTTACAAATTAAATCACAAACAAAAAATACCAAAGTTAATTTAATAAATATAGCTAAGTATTTTTTGTAACAAGCAATTAATAAAATTATCAAAATTAATAATTATTACTAGATCAAAACGCACCTTACCAATGTAATATAATTTCAAAAACACACCACCAAACATTATTGATGGGCCATGATTTATATCAATTTTGATATCAATCAACAAGATGTCAAAATGTCTTATTGAATATTCTTATTCGGTACACAAAAAAACTTTAGTGTCTTGGAAAAAAAATTAAAATAGTTGTCAGTTTCTGTCATAATGTTAAAAACTTTGAACGGACCGAACAAGATTAAAAAAATCCATATTGATCTACCAAATCTATTACAAGTTCATCTTTACTAAAATCATTCTGAAAATCTACGAAATATTTAAGAATCAATATTTTTTTCATAAGTCATTCAAAATATTGTGACAAAAATTGACTAATTGAACTATTTCAATTCTTTACAAGGCACTCTACGTTTTTTGAAACCCTATGGGTGATATTCATTGGGGTGACAATATTTTTTTAAACATTAGAGCACACATAATGCAGCCTGAATTTGATAGATATATCAAAACACTTTTTTGCGTTTTAAAAACACAAAAAAAATCTTGAAACAAGCAATTAATTATCGAAATTAATTAATTAATGATTATTTCTAGATCAAATCAAACCTTACCAATGTAAAATATTTTCTAAAGAACACTGCACCAAACAAATCTACTTCAACACACCAAACTAGAACGAAAAATCTCACTTAAATCATATTCGTTGAATCGATACGAAAGATCTTGTTCGACGGTATACGAAGTCGCGAGATGGAGGCACGGCCAGCAGTACCGGTACGACCAAAGTTGCAGGAATAAATTCGCTGGATTGCCAGCAGGAGCCCAGTAATAAATTGACAGTACCGCTGCTGGCGCCGACCGTAGCAGGAAACAGTTGCATCGCCGAAGAACAGGCGGTTGTCAGATAAATGTGCATTTTTTTTTCAGGCATTGTACCCTGTACCGGCGGTACCATAATTAATTATTTAGAGTAAAGGAAATACCATGAAAAATGTAGAATGTAAAAAAATGCCAAGTCTCGCAACGCATTCTTCCACTTCAAAAATTTGTTAGATCACAGTTTCTATTCAACAATTTTGTTATAAATTATTATACAGGGTGGTCCAAACTGTATTCCGGAAACTTCGGCAGCATATTCTGCAGATAAAAATAAGTAAGAAAGTTCGTATCAATGTATGTCCTAAAATTCTTCGTTTCAGAGATACAGGGTGTAGAAGTTTCATTTTTATTTCGATTTTTTTCAAATAATTTAAGAAGTAACGTCAATATTTGGATGAAAATTGGTGTCTGGGAGTTTTTTGACATGAGACCTTCTCGATATCATCCTATAATAACGGAGATACGGGGGCTCTGTCCCAAATTGCAAAATTTTCGAAAATACCCTGTAGCTCAGAAACGAAGAGAGCTATGAAAATTTTGTTTACAGCATCTTTCGTTTGACAAAAAAGTGGGACAGGTTTGTGCAAGCCGCACCCTTCTATCTTCACGAATAACGGAGATACCGTATGATTTCAAACAAAATTGAACACCCTGTACAGGGTGGTCCGAACTGTATTCCGGAATCTTCGACAGCATATTCTGCAAATAAAAATCAGTAAAAAAGTTCTTATACGTATGTCTGTATGTATTTAAATGTATTTTTTCTAAATAATTTCTGAAGTAAAGTCAATATTTGGATGAAAATTGGTATTTGGGAGTTTTTTGACATGGGAAAATTGATTTTGTTGTCAATATGATTCCTATTTCTAGGGGGCGCCACCTACAGGTGAATTAACTGTTTTGAAGAGTAATAACTTTTCGACCGCACCTGTATAAAACTATTGAGTAGCAATGATTTTTTACGTAAAAATGTCTCTTGGTAAAAATCGCTATGAGCAACCGTTCTCAAGATATTTAGAATGTAAATAGTCAATACAAGTCATTATTGAAAAATATAAGCACGACGTTCGTTGAGTAGATACCTAGTTATTTGATTGAAATAATAAATTTGGGAAATTTTAATTTTTTTAAATTAATCACAAATTTTTCGTCGAAAAAATGACAATAAAACAGTTTCTGTTGAATTTTTGGTACAAAAACATTTCAAATTTATGATTTCAGTCTAATAACTATGCCTACCATACCTGTTGGTACGGTCGGCTAAAAATGAAGGATGATCTACAAAAAGACCCCCTACAATGAGATCCCATTAAAAACATAGAATGTAAAAAATGCCAAGTCTCGCAACGCAATTCTTCTACTAAAAAAAGTTGTGAGATCTCATGTAAAACCAAACCATTTTATTTTATTTCTTTTTTCTATGGAAGTACCTATTCAAACATTTTTTTTTTATAAATTGTTAGTATCAATATTAGACATCTTTATTTCTGTAATAATTATAATGACTTGGCAATTATTGCATGGCACTATAATTATAAAAGAATAATCTACCATTTCGATTACTAAGTAAATCTAAACGGTTTTAATTAGCAGAATATCATACCGTGCAATTGCCAAGTTATTATAATTATTACAGAAATAGGGTTTAATATTGATACTATACAGGGTGGTCCGAACTGTATTCCGGAAACTTTAGCAGCATATTCTGCAGATAAAAATAAGTAAGAAAATTCGTATAAATGTATGTCCTAAAATTCTTCGTTTCAGAGATACAGGGTGTAGAAGTTTCATTTTTATTTCGATTTTTTTCAAATAATTTAAGAAGTAACGTCAATATTTGGATGAAAATTGGTGTCTGGAAGTTTTTTGACATAAGAAATTTGATTTTGATGTCAATATGACTCCTACTTGTAGAGGGCGCCACCTACATATTTTTTAACTGGTTTATAGAATAATAACTTTTCGTCCGTACCTGCACAACAACAACAACAACAACAACGCTTTATTGTGCAAAAAGCCAAAACAGCTTCATCGACAAAGCACTCACAAACAACAAAATCACAAAAAAATACAAACAACAAAAAATACACAATACAAATAATACAATTCAAAAAAATTTAAGTCTTTAAAATTACAAAAAGAATATACATGGACAATTTTAGAACAGTACGCAGTAAATAGATATAATTTTAAAGTTATAGAATATTAAATACTTGACCTTTGACCAGTGTGTGAGATGATCAAAATTTTAAAATTCAAAATTGTTCATAATCAAACATCAACAAAAAGTCGTTTACCGCGTATAGGGCTCTCTCCAGTAGGTATGATTTTAGAGCCTTGCGAAATGCGGGAAAGAATGAAAGCGATTTGATATTCAAAGGCAGATGATTGTACATTTTTTTGGCATTGTACAGTATTGAACCCTTAACTAGTTCTGAGCTCGGGGTTGGCAGATAAAGATCGTGCTCTGCATTCCTAAGTGGATAGTTATGAGATGGCCTTTCGGGAATAGCAGATATGTGCTTGCGGATTAAGCAAACGGATTCAAAAATGAATAAAGAAGGAAGAGTCAGTATTTTCAAATTTTTAAAGAAATTCTGGCAGTGAGTTCTACTGTTCAGTCCCAATAAATATCGAACTGCTCTCTTTTGAAGTATGAAAACACGATCAAATTTTGTTGCGCAGCAAGTACCCCAGAATGGAAGGGCATAACGAAGATGTGACTCAAAAAGGGCATAATAGGCTATTCTAGAGGTTGAGAAGTTAAGTTCCTTAGAAACTGATCTTAGCGCAAAACAGGCAGCGCTTAGTTTCTTTGATAGAGCTTCAATGTGAGAGTCCCATTTTAACGAGTTGTCTACAAGAAGTCCTAAGAATTTCACAGAGTCCACGACGTCAATAGTAGTGTTATTAAGTACAAAAGGTTGGTATAGTACTTTTATATGACAAAACTTTAGTTTTTGATAGGTTGAGGCATAGGAGATTAGAATAAGTATAAGTGTAAGTCATTGGATATAGTATCATATAGCGCCGCAACATCTGGGCCGCTCCAAGTGAAACTAGTATCGTCCGCAAAGAGGCAGATTTTACCGCTAATGTCCAGATTTGCAATGTCGTTGTTAAACACCAGAAACAAAATAGGGCCAAGTACTGAACCCTGAGGGTTTGGAAAAACTCCTTTTTGGAATGACTCGTTAATTAAAGTAGTAAGATGGTTTAATGTGCATTCAGGAAATTCAGAGAACATTTTGAGAGTAAGCCCATCAGTCCCAGATGAGGATTTGTTTTTAATACTATTAATTGTACTACGGAGCTCATCTAATACTACGGGCGTGAGGAAGAAACTGTGTAAATTCTCATTTGCTTTAGGAAGATATGAAAGTGAATCATGGGAAGGAGTTATGGTGTTAACTAAATTTTTAGCCACATTAACAAAGTAAGTGTTTAAATCTTCAGGTGAATTAAAGAGTGTGCCAGACGAAGAAGTCTTATTCCTTAAGTCATTTACAATAGCCCAAGTCTCCTTAGCGACATTACCGGCTTTGGCTAGCCTCGCATTATAATAAATGTCCTTGGCAGCTTTCATAGTCTTACGATAAACCTTTCTATAAAGTTTCACGTAATTATGAAAGAAGACGCTGTCTGTGAATTTCTTAAGGTGAGATAATGAGCGCATGTTCTTTGCAGTATACGCAAGCCTGTAGTAAACCAGGGTATACCTTGTTTACTTTTGATAGGCCTAAGAGGAAATGCCTTGTACGCCAGATTAGACAAGGTATCCATAAATCTAGAAAATTCGGAATCGACGTCAGCCGAGAGGACAACCCACTCTGTTGTTAGACATAGGTGGTGAAAATTTAGAAAATTTTCATCCGAAAAAATACGGCCCAATTTGCGCGAGGTATTTTTGCATTTGGATTTCAGCAAAAACCTTGTCAATACTGCCTCATGATCAGAGAAACCCGAGTGAAGGACTCTACAGTCAACGAATTCCGGGGCAAAAGACGACACGACATAGTCTATAGTACTAGAGCCAGTTTTAGTTATTCTAGTTGGTGAGTCAACATGCATGAGTATACCAAAAGAGTGAAAATGGACTGGAGAGACTCCTTAGCTGCACACACACTGGAAAAGTCAATATTCAGATCGCCACACAAAATTAATTTACTTTTTATAGGTAGGGATTCAAGCAAGCTTAGCAATATTTGACTGAAAATATGTACGTCAGCGTCAGGTGTTCTGTAAATACAAATAATATAGAGGTCAAAAGCATTATGATAAACGACGGAAAATTCAAAAATTTTTTCGGATATTAGAGTATCGAACTTTCGCCGAAAAGTCGTTGTTAGTAGACATTATCATAGTACCTCCATGAGATGAGTTAGTTCTATTGAATCTAGTTAATGTAGTGTATTTTTTGACAAATACAGACTCATACATATTTAACCAATGTTCAGTTATGGCAACAATTTCTGGAAAATTGAGCTCTTCTAATAAAAGATATAATTCATCCGTTTTATGTCTTAAGGACTGAATATTAATTAAAAAAACACTAAGCTTGCTATCGTCTAGTTTTTCAGAGGGTGCTTGATCCTCTATTCGCGTCATTTCACCTAAAAATTTGTAGTTTTACTTGGAGATAAATACTTGGTATGACTTTCCCTAATTCTCTGAAGCTGCTGAAGTTTTTCCGTTGAAAAGAAGGACCTGAAGGCAGAAAGATCCGCATCCACTTCAGCTGAGTCAATACCATAAACGTTGTGGAAGCGATAATACAGCCTGCGCAGGGAATCCGCGTCACTAGGAAGTCCCTCTGATGCCATAAATAATTTGATGCTGGTGTTGGTGTGCCCTTCAAAACACACACTTGAGGGTTGATCATGGAGATAGGCGAGGAATAGCCGAATAGGCTTTAATATAAGGGTCCCTCAGCCTAGCAAGCAAATAACGCCCATTTGCCTCATCCGAATTCTGCGTCATCCGAACCACAGGCGGAGTCAACGGGTCCATATGCAGCCCACCATCCCTCCTCGCACTCTCTTCCACAACAATTTCCACATTTTTCAGCCCAAGAGACTTACAGACAGCAATAGCCTCCTTGTCAGAACAAATCTTAGCAGATTTAACCTCCCTCGGTATATTCATGAATGTCGAGTCAGAGCAAGGTGGTAGACTTTGGATGTCAACAGTGTTTGATAAAATTTGTTTAGAGCCTGTGGACGAAGTACCTGGTGCTGGCGGTGATAACTTTAAAGGTATTGTAAAAGAATTGGCAGTGACTATTTCAGTACCTGGCGGCCACATACCTATGTCCTTCAGCTGCTCAAGGTGGCTCTTGTTCTGCACACCAATTTTGAAGTCAGAGTGTGAAATGTCCTTGTGTTTCAGCAAGGGAAAGCATCGGATAAAGTCAGTAGTTCAAAGCTTTTCCTTGACATAGTGTGCAAGCTGGTTTGCTGTATAAGGAGGTGGGATTTTGGACACTATCAGGTAATGCCAGTCTTCTTTCTGGGACAATCCATGAGGTGTGGGTGTGATGGTATTGGGACAGGTAATACCCACTGTATCCTTGTTATCTGAATGGTCAGTCTGCGTCGAAATAGATTTTTTTTCCATTTGTGGGTTTGGTTTGGTACTTTTAATGTTCTTTGGAGGAATGTTCTTGGATGTCTTTTCGCTGGAGGCCAACCTTTCCAACATGAGTGCCATTTTATTTACACTCAAACGCAAATCCCCAACTCCTTTGATAAGTCTTCCTTTGATGAGTCATGAATTTGGACCTTAATAGACTCATCATGATTGTCCAGTAAAATAGATGACAAGTTGAAAATATCTTGCTTCATGTCCCTGATGGAATGGAATAAAGATTCTTGTCTACCATCGGACAAACTGGTATGGAGGCTGTGAATGTCATCCACTTTCTTGTACAAGCTCTTACACTTGGAGTCATGGTAACTCAAAATATCGTACATCTCACTAATGACCGGAAGGAGATCATTGTTCTTCTTTAGACAGGTTCCCAGAGCTTCGACAGTGTCTAGAGAGGCTTGCGATTTTTGAACTTGAGTTATCTTGTCATGAAGATATTTTAACGTGGGTGAGTCACAGATATTGCAGAAAAATCTGATATTGTTGAACTTTTGTTGGCAGAGTATTTTTGTTGTTGTTTTATCTAACCCAGTACAGGACATACAAAAGTTCCAGCGACATTCCCCATTACAACGAAGTTTATATTTGTCCTTTTCCTGTATAACCTGTATAAAACTACTGAGTAAAAAATATACATTTACGTAGTTTTTACGCAAAAGAGGTATCTTGGTAAAAATCGCTACTAGTAGTGGTTCTCGAGGTATTTGGAATCAAAATTATCAATACCTATCATCATTGACATAAATTAAACATATTGACTAAATATCTAATACCCACCTAGATATTCGCTTATTTTATGTTGTGTAACAAGGCAAGGTCTGAGCTCCATTGAAGTTTCTTTATAAAAACGACCAATGGCAAGGATTGCTGGCATGTGAATGAGAGCAGGCGCAGCAATACGCAAATACCCGCGAGCCAGCTGGTACTGAATTAGTTGTGATCATAATTATCATCTATTTTTATAGTAGATATTAAAAATAACAGATAGAACGTTAATGCTTACACAAAATCTCGCAAAAAACTAATAAATTTCAGATAATTTGGTTGTAAATATTGTTTTTACCGAGCATTTAAAACAAAATCAACACATAAATTTATGATTTAACTTCATGAAGTCATAAATTATTTTTATATACACACGACCATTTATAACAGTTTATGAAATAAAAAAAAACATCAACTTTTTTATAGTTCATTTTTAATTACTTAAAAATTATATCTACCCTACTATATACAATGTGAACTAAAAAAGGGGGATTTCAAGATCGTGAATGCATATAATAATCAATTGCTGTTGAAAATGCTGCAAATCCTATAGCTCCAACTACGCCAGCTTTAACACCAGCTAAAAAAATAGTCGAATTATGAGATATAATTAGGAAGAAAAAAAAATACACTAATAAAGAAACAGTGTGTGCACTATGTGCGCATATTTGAAGTGAAACTTCTTACTAACAGCTGTTAATTTGAAGGATTTGTTTAAAAAAGTGACATATAATGCTATTTAGGTAAACTGTATTTTTTCTGTTTCCTCAATAGCTTGTAAATTTTGTGGAATACCTCCTAAAATACACCCTTTTATACGAATGTCTATATAAATAACGTTGACGCTTAAAATGATTTAAGAAGAGAAAAAAATTTGAACCTAACCAACAATTCGTATTTATAGTGGTTTACAGTAATCTTCCAGGTAATTTTTTGTTAAATTATACGAATATTCTCGTTGATTATTGGTTTGAAATAAGTATATGACAATGTCCTCCAATGAAAATGCGAGTTGCTTACCTCTAATAATTGTAATTCTGAGCTAGCAAATGAGCTGGATCCTTTACCTAGACTGTTATTCAGAAGCTACCTATCGATGAAAATATACTTCCTAGCACACAACCGGAGGATATTAGTACAGAGGTACAGTCGTGGCTAACGTCATACTCAAGGCCTGACTGTTTTGACAGTTCTACCGAAGTGGTCCAGAATTAGTAGTCGTAAACAAACCAATTGTTTTCATTAGTTTCGCAACAAATCTGTGTTTTTTACGCATTTCTATGCTAATAAAATTATACTAAATACTTTTGAGTGAATAGTGAACTATCTAGATCCGATTCATAACATCCTACCCGCGAAAAAAAACATACTTTCGGTAAAAATTATAGTAACACCAGCGATGCCGGCCGTGTGTCCGGGCTAGGAAAAAGTTGGGGAATTTATATAAAAACATAATTAATAGCATTAGTGTTAGTGTATAGTGTTAAACCAACGTAAGTGACGTGTATTTTTATGTAAAACAGTTTTCGTTTCTTTATTTTTAATTTGTGAAATAAAAAATTCCGCGACATTGTTCTGTGCCTGTGCCTTGTAGCAGCAATTATAATAAGTCCTCAGGATCTGTCTACATTCTCTTTCCCAACAATATTAACTGTAACTAGGTCACGTCCAAAACATACAGAACATGCTGTGCCTACAATTTTTCCAAATCAACCCTCTTATGGACCCTCTGTGCATGTTCCCATAAAGAGAAAACGTCCCGATGAAAGAAAACAAGATTTGGAAATTCAGGATGAAATAAATATTGAAAAGTATTATTATTATGAAATAGCAATATATTTTAAAGAAATTAAATGAATTTGTACTTTATTTCAGTATTTTATATAAAAAAAAATGATATCTTTATCTTTTTATTTACGATTTATGGAGATGGTTACTTGATGAACATCGAACTACAAATTACTTAATGTTAATAGTTAATTCTATCTGATATCCACATTTTTTAAATATGTTTTAAATATTTTTTTAATATTTGGAAACTTTTTATCACAAGGTATATTATTACTAGTTGCTAAATACTCGCTAACGCAATTTTAGGACACGCTTTTTATTATGTAGATTTTATTTTGTTCATCTTATGCTGTAGTTTATTTCATATTAATATTCGTGCTTTATATCTAAATTTTAATGCTATTCAATTACTTTAACGCGATAAAAAAAAATAAAGTTAATGTTATTTTTTAATACCTTTCTGTATAATATTTTTCATATTTATATCTGGCAAAACTATCAATTAATACTATTATTTATGCAAAAACTATATGCAGTACCATATGGCACAATACAAAAGCCAGACTAGTGCGGTGACGTCACAAATCGATGTCTCTGGCCTGTCTGTCATGTTGGTTATGGTACATTATCAAGTTTATTATAATGATTTTCTTAAGGTGCGTATTCATTATCCGAACGAACGAACGAACGAGCGAGCGAACGAATGAAATTCGGTATATTTGGACGGTGGACCGAACGCATGCGGTCGTTCGTTTGTTCGTTCGCTCGGCCATTAGTTTCGCGTCGGTACATCAAAGGCGTTCGCAAACGAATGGGTTAAGGTGTTTTCGTTTGGTTCTAAAATCCGGTCCCGTCCATACTACTACCGAACGAACGAATGAACATTCGTTCGTTCGTTCGGATAGTGAATACGCACCTTTAGCTTCAAATCAAATGTTTTTTGATGTCTGCGCGATCCTTACCACTTTTTTTTTCTCGCTAGCTCGTGCGCCAAGGCCGTGGTGTGTCACGACCTTGAATTTTTACTCCCAACGCGCGTAAAGAAGTTTCACTTCAAAAAAATAAAAAAAATACTACACAATACCAAAATTTAAAGAATTAAAATTTTTAATCCTGTAAAACTTTGACATGTTTTATATTCAGTTGTCTCTGTATTCTGGAAAGAAAAAAGATGAAACAAAAGTTCAAATTAATGGAATGGTGAATCAAATATCAATGTTGGTTTCAGTCTTTAATTTGTGTTACTTAAAAATTAATATATCCTTAACGAAGTTACTAATTCTCAATATTCTTTTCAGAAGTATATTTTAAATAATTGAATATAATGGCAAAAATATTAAAAATGGTCTGCCCAGCAAAGAAATATCATAGTGACATAATAGTATTTTGAATTTTATCCAAATATTTGCATACTACTGAATTAAATGGTAGACAACTGCCTCTACTATGTACTCTCTCTTTTTGGACAGACTATAATATATTTATGTTAACAGAATATTTATTCTTGTGAATTTAAAACAAACATAAACATCAATAATACCATCATAATTGGTTTTATTTAGATTCTTACCTCTCAATCCTATCATTCCTCCAGTGACAGCACCTGCATAAGTTCCATTTTTCCAGTCAGATTTTCCCCTCATCTATAAGCAAAATAAGTCATAATATATCACCTATTTCATGTTAACATTTATTCGCACAAAGTACACTATAGTAAAGTCTTTACCGTTTCAATTGTACATTCCACTCCAGAAAAAACGGCACCGATCAAGGCAAAGTTCTTGGCATAACTTAAAGTTGTCGTTTTCATTTCCTTAAAAACCTGTCTTGCCGTTTGGGTTTCTATACTTGTTGCTGAACTGGGCCCTATACTAGATGAGAATAATCCAATAACTGCCCCCAAACCATATCCTTAAGAAAACTGATTAGAAGAGCCTCATAAAATTATTTTGTGTCTACCTGCCACACAGCTCATTATTACTTTAAAGGGGCAACTTTCGAAAAACGCCTCTACCATTTTTTCTTCGTTCGTTTTTATTTGTATGGGTCCTAAATTTTTGGGTATGATTATATTCTCTCTGTATCTGTAATTGTTTCCTACGAAGTAATTCGTTAAATAAACCCATTCTTGTGGTGTAAATTGCCTTTTCTCAGTTGTCTCATTAGACATTGTTTCGTTAAATTAATGCGAAAAATTGATTTATTTTAACAAAAACAATTTTAAAAGTTCACAATTTTTGATATTTTAAATTATAACCTGTTATAACTTATAACCTCACTTTAGAATGAAAACGTCAAAATTTTGAATATATAGGCAACTAAATATACAGGAAAAAGGTGTGGAGGGGAAATGTCAAAAACAGCTGTAATGATTAGTGTATTATTTTGTTCATTAATTTAAATATGAACAAATAATATTTGTAACTGCTTTTTTAGAGAAAATGTTTACAATTTTATATTTTAAACTACCTGTTTTAAAATGACCGAAGGAAATGTAAGTAGTAAATACTATTTTATTAACCTCTAAATTATTTAAATATCAAATATATTTTCAGGAGTATATGAGTGATTCAGAATGTTCAGAAGACGAAATAGAGCCGAAATTAAAATACGTGCGTCTTTCCAATGACTTAGCTAGAATTCTTTCAACTACTTCAGCAACATGTATTGCAGTACACACAAAAGTATTAAACAGCATCTAGTTGTCCTTATTTCAACAATAACATCCAATTATTTGCAGTTTATTTGTTTGGGCTCACACTCGGGCATAATATATATTTTAGACCATCAAGGTAACAGCATTAAAGGCAAAGAACTGAAAGCCCACTCTGTAAGCGTTAATCAAATAGCAATTGATCAGAACGGCGAATATATTGGGACTTGTTCTGATGATGGCAGGGTGTATGTTTATGGACTGTTTTCACGAGAAAGCAACTATAATCTTAATGTTGGTAGACTTGTAAAGACTGTTGCTTTAGATCCCTATTTCAGTAAAAATCCAACTAATAAAAGATTTATTACTGGTAAGATAACATCTTATACATTTGTATTGTAATTATAAAAGACATTTTAGGTGATGATAGATTAACTTTGTATGAACGGACGTTTTTTGGAGGTCCCAAGCCAACAATTTTGTGTGAAAGTGAGGGTTTAGTGAGAAGTTTATGTTGGGGAGAGAATTTTTTAGCATGGTCTAGTAATATTGGTGTTCGAGTTTATGATATGAATGCAAGATGTTCTCTAGGACTGATTAAATGGGAAGAACACCCAGGGTTGGTATATTAAGATTTTATTTATCATTTAAAAAACTTTTACTTTACATTTTTCTTTATTTTAGCATTTCTATTGAAAAATTTCGTTGTAATTTAAGATGGGCTGATAGTAGAACCCTGTTAATTGGTTGGGTGGATACTGTTAGAGTTTGTGTTATAAGAAAAAGAAGTAATATTGAATTAGCAAATAGGGCATTACCTGAATATCTGGTTGATCCTGGTAAATTAAATTTTTAAAACATAATTTAAGTTACACCATGTAAAATCCTTTTTAGTGTCAACATTTCAAACTGAATTTTATATTAGTGGTATAGCTCCGTTAGATCACCAGTTAGTACTGTTAGGTATTCCTAAAGAACTTGATGAGAACAATAAAAGCTTACGTCCACAATTATATATAGTAGAATACAAAGACAATGATTACACAGATAATTGTACTGATAGTTTATCTTTAAGGGGTTAGAAATGGTTATAAATGTGTAACAGCATAAATTTATATGTATTTTTTAGGGTATGAAGAATACTCTGTAAATGATTACCATTTGGACGTGTTGATAGAAGAAAATGTATTTTTTATTGTTGCCCCAAAAGATGTAGTTATTGCAAGTCCGTATGACTTAGATGACAGAATACAATGGTTTATTCAACATAAGTGAGTAATTGTCATATTTTTAGGTAATAATTTTAATGATGTTGGTTGTCCAAATGTTAAAAACTAGTTTTTACGTGAAAAAGCATATGAATTTTGTAATGTGAAAACCACATCTTTGTATCTCTACTCATAAACAAGAAACCCCTAAAACACATGAAAATGGGACACCCTATACATATTTATGGTTTAAATAGTTATTCTCTGGTAAAATACTAGTCTTGTATATACAAGGTGGATCCAGAATGAATGTATTTTTTTTAATGTTCCAGCAAATTAAAAGAATAATTCACCACAATACACCAATATTATATTTTTAATTGCAATAAACAAATTGTTCGTCATAAAGCATCATAAGCAGATGATTCAAACTAAACTAATATCTACAAATTGAGCGTTTATATAGGTGCTCAATTGGCACCGAGTAGGCGTGGCAAAAACTGGCCTAGCGAGTCAAAACCAACCGAGCTTAACAATTAATTACCGAAACTAGAGCAGTAGAAACAGAGAGCTAGAAGGAATTGGCCTATTGTCTCTGTTCATACTCTCTTTACATTTATTAATTTTGACGTTTTCATATGTATCTAATTGCCTGTAATTTGAGACTTGTTTAAATAATTTTAAATTATTACTATCTATACAATGTTCTTTATCAACAATATGTTGGGCAACGCAAGATTTATCCAGTCTACTGTATCTTATCTGGGCCAAATGTTCTTTAAATCTAGTTAATATTGATCTTCTAGTTTGCCTAACATATTGCTGATTGCAATCTTTACATGAATCTTGTTTTCCTAAGAACGTATTTTACTCAAAATCTAGAACAAAAGTATTATAGGATCATATTTTGGTGAAGAACAAACTTAATTTTATTCTTAAACAGTGTTTTTTGTCATTTTAAGTAAATTTGATGAAGCTATGGAGATTATCATGCACAATGATGGCAGAAATATACATAGGCACACCATTCAGTCTGTTGGCACAGACTACTTGGATCACTTGCTTAGCAGAGGGATGTATGACACTGCTGGCCAGTTAGGTTTAAAGATTTTTGGAAGGAATCCTTCCCTGTGGGAAGATCAAATTTATAAGTTCGCCAGTGTACATCAACTAAGGTAAGAATTTATTTTTTTTCTAAGCAAAGTCAACTGAAATTAATTTTCAGATCGGTGAGTCCATACATTCCAAAAACATTAGACTCAAAATTAAATCCGCACATATATGAGATGATTCTTTATGAATATCTTAAGCTAGATGGGGAGGTACATCAATAAAATTATATTTATTTAACATAAATTATTATTTTTTATTTATAGGGTTTTCTGCAGCTCCTTAAAGAATGGCACCACAATCTTTATAATGTGTGTGCAGTAATAAATGCCGTTTTAGAACATTTGCTTAATTGTGATTCTAACAAAACTGTGTATTTGGAAGCCTTAGCCATTTTGTATAGTTATGAGAAAAAGTATGATAAAAGTTTATCCATGTATCTTAAGTGAGTATAAAATTAAAAAAATGTGCGTTAACAAATCAAAGCATTTTTTTTGCTTTAGATTAAAACACAAAGATGTTTTTACGTTAATACAAAAACATAAATTATTTGGTGTTATTCAAGATATGCTCATCGAACTAATGGATTTAGATGATAAGAAAACTATAGCCTTATTATTGGAGAAAGACAGCATTCCAGTGGAGAAAATTGTGGAGAAATTGAAGGAAAACAAACTGCATCTGTACAAGGTATTGGTTAGGTTAGGTGGCTGGGGTTTGGGATCATGTTTGATCCCTCACTCAGAGGCCTTGGGTCCATTGCGATACTCCTATATTACTGTACCAAACCTTCCTCTCATACTTCTTTGCGTTAATGCACTTCCACTAAAGCTTTTAGCAAAGTTCCCGATGTCGCTGATGTTGGCTTCTGCTGCTTCCTCTAGTCCTTCCAAAAAACCTGACCCTAAAGTTTTAAATCGTCGGTATTCCAGAGCCGGACAGTGGCACAGCAGGTTCCCTATGGTTTCTTCTTCCACTCCGCATTCTCTGCAGTAGTCGTCGTTGGAAACCTTCCATCCCACAAGGTTTACCCCCGTGCGGCAGTTTCCAGTAATGATACCTTCAATTATGCGTACTAGGTTCTTTTAGGTACCTAGGTACCTTTTCTTTCCTAGGTACTAGCACAGATTATACAGAGTATAAACTTTGTTTTTTCTTTATCGTTTTTCGTGGTTCCAATTTTCGGAATCGGGTACTAGTTAGGTTACTAGTTTGCGCACATAGCACGCCCACTAATGGCCTCAAAAATTGTGCACAGCGCCTGACCGGCACAATTATTAGAAAGATATCGGAAAACCGAATAGCGTCATGCAGTATTTACGCGTACCTTATCATGGTTACGATATGCGCGAGTCAATTTTTAACGCAACACCCGCTAATAACGTTACCGCCTGACGTAATTTGCGGATCAATTACACCAAGCGCTATTTCTAAATAACGTTTAAAAATTCCTTAAATGGGCATGTGCGGGTATTTGACAACCGGGGCCGGCCGGCGAGATCTTTTATTTTAGGTTATGTTTGAATTGTTTTGAATTATTACTTTAGTTTTATTAGGTAATTTGATATTTAATAAAGCTGGGATTAGTTTTAATTAAATAAATATGGCCCAAAATATGGATTCCACCTTTTCCAATATTAAAGAACCTATAAAGAGGCTGAGGTTTACAACAGATGACGACTTAGCCCTTCTAAGAGAATTTGTTGCTTGTTGCCCTAAACCCACTAGCAGACGTTGAACAATAAAGCACTGGAAATAAGCACTTTAGTCCTTTAGTTTAAAATACCTAGTAAACAAAACAATTTCAAAGTTAGGTTAAGTTTAAATAGCGGACGCGACGCGAACAGAATTCTTTCCGATCCGATAACTACAAATGAAGAGAGTTAATACCACCTCACGTAAAAGAAATAACACCTGGCCTTATTAACGTCCATGCACGATATTCGGTTTAGCGATATCTCTCTATTACGCTGTTTATTGTCATTTTACGCCAGTTTATTTTTGCGCACAAGAAATTTTACTCGTTTGCACATCGTCATAAAAAACAATTTTCGTACCACGAATTAGGGATAAGATTTTTATCTGTATACATATAGTATACCTAATCTGTGGTACTAGGTTCTAGTTGTTTTGACTTTTTTCTATCTATCACTGGCGACTGTCTTCAAGCTGTAGCGTAGTACTCGCGGTGTTGCCACGTCGCTTGCTGCTTGGCCTTGATGGTAGTTCTTATAGCTTCCTTCATTGTGCTGATTGTCACAAGTGGTGGGTCATCTGCCACAGCCTCTTCTCCGGCCCTCTTTTTGGCGAGTCTGTCTGCTTCTTGGTTGCCCACCACATTGCTGTGTCCTGTCACCCAGCACAGAGTAGTCCCGCCTTGACGCAGCCAGGACAGTGCTTCTCGGTAATCCATCACAGTTTTTGATCTCACTGATTGCATGGCTTAGAGCGCCCAAGTTGGCAGAGTATATCACAATATCTCCTATTGGTTTATCAGCGATTTTCCCTTGTATACAACTGACTGCTCACTTTATAGTGTATAATGTAATAATTTATTATGTAGTAATTTTTTATAAAAGACTTATACATTTTAAATTTTTTTATTGAATTCCTAATTTGACATTATTTTAACAATACCTAGATAGGTGATATAGTTACAAAAAACAAATAAAATCTATTCAGCGAGATACAATGACTGGCAAAAAGTGGCAAAATGCGAAATAATGCGAATTTTTGTATAAAGAAAATCGTTTGTTTGTATTGCAGTATCTTGATGAATATGATAAAAAGAATCCTCAAGGCAAATACCATGAAGAACTTGTCAGATTATACGCTATTTTTGATAGACAGAAGTTGTTACCATTTTTGAAGAAATCTGATCATTACCTAATAGATGACGTACTGGATATTTGCAAGAAAGAAAAATACTATCCAGAGATGGTTTACCTTTTAGGTACATAAACTATTTGACTTACTAACATTTTCTCTGTAATCTATTATTGCAGATCGCCGTGGCAATCTAAAAGAGGCACTGGATTTGATCATGAACCAACTGAAAGATATGCAATACGCCATTTCTTTTTGTAGAGAGCATGATGATCAAGATCTTTGGAATGATTTGATCAATTACTGTATAAACAAACCAGGTAATTATAAAAATAACCCTAAATGAACCAATTATGTTTTAAAGTTGATATTTTCAGAATATATCACATTCCTATTACAGAGCATTGGAAGTTATATAGATCCTACTGCTCTTATTTTGAAAATAAAGAAAGACATGGTTATTCCCGGTTTAAAGAATTCTCTTATTAAAATGCTGAATCAGCATAATTTACAGGTATAGAAAAATAATTTATATACTTTTACCACTCTGCACCAAAGCACTTTATCACTCTGGGTGCAAATTTACTAAAACCATATTTTCCAAAATAATCGCTTGCCATATCTCTCGTGTATGTATTGTCGATTTCGGTCTTGATGAGATAAACGCAATTTTATTAATTTGCCTTAATGTAAGTCTAACAATAACCTTTAAAATATTGTCAAGGTGTCTGTGGCGCTAAACTGTATTGCTGGTTGCCTACATTGTTGCAACGTGTCTTGCTGGTTGCCTACGTGTATTGAGAAACCTGGCGAATTCGCCAGAAAGTGAAAGACGTTTTTGTTGAAGCGCCATCTCTTGGCTAAGTGCAAAAGCGAATCGGGCAGCAGTAGAATTTTCCGGTAGGAAGTAGAACGCTCTCCGAGAATTGTATACTACTCTCCGCGATAATAAATTAGATTAAATAAATGATTTATTAATTTTATTGACTGCGACTAATACGTTTATCTTATCAAAGAGATCTAAATCGAAAAAATATCAAGATACAACTCTTAAACATCATTAAACGGCCTACACAATTTTGCTAACAAGAGAAAATACTCAATGGGGCACATTTTTTTAGAAAAGTATTTCAGTGCATCTCCCTGACAATTCTATCGTCAGTTTTTTATTATTAAAATATGTAGCACTTATAGTAATTCTTACCCTCAAAATATTCAAATCACTAAAAGCACTTGGAAGAAAATTAAAATAAATTGAGAAAAATTAAGATTTTAACCCTCTGTATCTATGAAACAAAGCAGAATCGGACCTATGTTGATATAAAAAATAAATTTTATTTTTACATTTACAGCAATTTCCCCACGAGAGATGGCACATATTTTTTGAAACACCCTGTATAAACGTAAATAATTTAGTTTTAAACATCTCTGCTCATTAGTGGAGTATTCAGATCGTTTTTTCCTATTACACTGTGGTATAGTGTAATTCTTTTAATTTTTAGGTGTCTGTCCAAGAAGGTTGTAAAAAAATTCTGGTCTCAGATTATTTCAATCTGCAACAAAAACTGGTGAATGTACATCAGAAAGGAACTTCAGTGAGTGAAGAAATTGTTTGTGGTGCATGTCATTATAAACTGATTGGGAAAGGTAATAATAAACGTTATTCTAAAAAAATATCTGAATATTACGTTACATTGTCTCTTCTTTTAGTGGCTTCTACGACTAGTAACTTAATTATATTCAATTGCAAACACGCCTTTCATACACTGTGTATCAATGATAATACGACGAGATGCGCCGTTTGTTATCCTCCAAATAAAATTAACTGAAGCTCATTTACAAAGTAAGTATATTACAGTTGGGGATTGTAACTTTTGGTATTACAACAGCAAAATAAAACACTCATTTACCAGCGCTAACCATACCATCATTAGCTGATGATTAAAACTAAACTAATATCTATAAATATAGCGTTTAGGTAGGGTTGGTATTAGAATTGCACCATTATCGCGACTCATAGTGACGCTCTCATAAGCGTCTAATTGCCTTTAATTTGAGACTTGTTTAATTAATATTATAATAATAAATAATAATATTGTTACGTTTTTCGTCGGTTCCGTGTGGATAGAAAGTCACAATTTATTTACACTAAGTAACAAACAATAACGATTAAAATACTTAAAGAACAATATACAAACGATTTATAACTATTTATCTAGAAAGAATTTATTTTGAATTTAGCGCGACAACTGTACTCGTCTATTTATCTCTGTCCTCTTCAGGCCCCAGCCGCCGACTTTTCTCGATTTCCAGATTTCTCGAATAATCCATAGATCATTAGGTGCATAGAGAAGGTTTCGAATGTTCTCGTATGTACTACTCCATTCTAGTGGAGCTCGATTGTTCTCGAACGTTCCAATGAATCATTACGGTGTCTATTCTTTAATGCGATATTAAGGTCATATGGGGGCGGAACATTTTAGCTAGTTAGGTTATGCCAAGTCCACACGGGTCCGCAACAATATCTATACAATATTTATCAACAATATGTTGAGCAAGACAAGATTTATTCTGACTTCCATATCATGAATTTTGAAGCCATAAGTTCTCAACCCATCAGAACTCTGCCCACCATATTTCTGATGGGTTGAATATCTGGATAATGGATTGTATTACACTCCTTACATGAGATTTCATAACTACCCGACTTTTCCAGTGGAGGTGTTTGATCTTCGAATTAAATAAACTAGTAGGTAGGCTTTTTTATTTTATAAATCTCCAACTAATCGTTAAAACATTTTGAACATTGTGAATGAAAAATTTAATTTAAATTGTACCTAAACAGAGCTGGTTCCATTATTGAAAATTTCATAAAAACATACTTAAGTAAGCAGAATTTAATTATAACTGCGGCGTTCTCAATCCACCAGGTTTATGACAATTGCTTGAAAATATTTCAGATATTTTTTATTCAGTCTAGGGTAAAAACTTTCAACTTTTATTAAGTATGTTATAACCTATTTTTAATAGTTTGCAATTTATTCCATTTTTTCTATTTTTACTCATATTCAAAATTTGATATGTCCGTTAAGGAAGTTAGGAACAAAACTTGAATTTAATTTGTTTAAGTATAGATGGCAGAGATAATAGTTACAGAGTTTCCTGAAAATCTGTAAAGATTTATAAACCTCGAAACAAATAAAATAATGGACTTTATCGTTGGCTCATCCTGTACAATTGCTAATGGAGGATTTTTTCTTTGCCATTTGGAAATATTTGGAAATTAGTTGCAAAACTGATTAATTATTTATAAATGAAAAGACATGTTTCCTTTAACATCTTTTAACAATCGTTAAATGACATTTAAGAAAATACCAGATAAATTTTTTATTTGAATTTACCGCAATAATTTACAAACATACAATATATTATATACATATATAACTTTGTAAATCACCAATATCCTCCGTTACCATCCGTGTCCCCATTTGTACCATAAAAATACTGTTTTTCGGGTATTTTGAAGGGTTGAAAGTTCGTAAAGTAGTCGAGGGTAAATGGCATAATGTTTTCGGGTTTCAATAATAAAATACTCTGCATATAATCGCCGATCATATCGTTGATTTCTGGGTGATCTTTCAAGTAGGTTTTCATTTTCAGCTCGGCTTCAGCCTAATAATTTTCAGGATTAGATTTTTGGAATACCGGGTGCGTCTCAAAACTGGCTGACTCCTATCACTACAACTTTTAAACACAAAAGAAAAATATAGAAATGAAACTCTGAATACAATGACATATCATATGTCAGCTTTTGACATTTTCTCGAAATACCAAGTACTTTTGACAATTAGACTCGAAATACCAAGTGTGTAGTATCAAATTATTCGTAAAAAAAATTATTTTAATTTTTGCAAATATGGTTGCATAAATGTGCCACCCTCGTTCCATTTGAAAAAATTGAGATATGAATAAAAATACGATTTGGGTATCTTTTAACCAGCCAGGATAAGACGCTAAAAATATTAGACGATCAAATCTATTTTTCCAAGGTTCCCTAATTAAAAATTAGTGTTTTTAACGCAACCATGGCACTCTAGATTGAAATTTAAAATACGATTTTTTTAAGCGAGAATGTCATAAGTTGACATATATGATATATCATTCTATCCAAAGTGTCATTTTCTATCGAGTAAAGTAAAAAAAATACAGAGGGTGCCATTTAAAAATCAAAAGTTGTAGTCAATTCCGGTGAAACAGGAAGTGACCGAAAACAATTATTGAATACGTCAATCAATCCTAATTTATGTCATTTACTAACATCTCTTTAATACATAAAAATCTCTTTTTTTATATGAAAAAAAAGTTATAGGGGTGAGCCACTTTTGAGTATGAAGGGTGGACCAAAAAATTGCAACAAATTTTTATTATTGAAATGTCGAAAAAATAAAGTATGTAAAACAAGAAAAAGTTGTTCAAATTCTATTATATATGTATCGATTTTCATAATTATACAGACTTTTAATAAATTACAAGTTTTGTACATTTTTAGAATATATGTTAATACAATATTCATTTTATGATTGTGCCTAAAAGAAATAATGACGAAAAAATCGGAATATTTATAATTTATACCTATGTATTAATAGTACCGGATGAACGAAAAAGAACTGCATCAAGGGCGGCTAGGAATGACCTCACCAAAATTATCGATTGTCTTTCCCCAGATTGTCCTTGACGCCATTTTTTTTCGTATGGTGCCGTATGATCGAATAAAAACGGCGTTTACTTGCCTTGGAAATGACGATCAATGACATTTCCGATATAATTATACATACAAAATGACAGCGATCTTAATTTCATAGCCATCGCTGACAACGTCAATTTCTACTGCTAGAATGATCTAGAATTAGGCCTCAGAGAGTGTACAGGGTGTGTCAAAAAGTTCACAACAAACACGAATTTTTATTAAAAAAAAAACAAACAGGAATATTGTTTAAAAAAATCTCAATAATTATTTCTTTTCATTTTTTGCAGTCTTTTTTGGTACCCCTATGGATACTTACCTTGCAGTCTAAATATTTGGACAACAGTTGCATATCAGTGTGCCAACTTTTCACTAGTTCTACTTGGTCATAAGGTACTGGTTTTCCCACGGTCGCAATGAGTGGGTTTATATGGATAATATATGAACATCCTTCCCATTCTTGACTTACTATCATCCCTGTATAAATTATCATTTTAATTATAACAATTCTTGTCTGTGTGTAATTTTTATACGTGTGTAAGTATCAAAAATAATGATTTTGTGTTATTATATTAGTTCTGACTTTGCATTGTATTTTAATCTAATTATAAGTGTTTTATGATTGTATGGTTTTGAAAATTACCATATACCGTCATCACAGTTACAGATATATGAACCAAACCGCACTCTTCATAGATTATCCTGTATATCTTGCAGATATCTACTGGATTGTTGTTTACAAATCCTGGTGTTGCTCCTTTGCATTCCTATGGTTTGAAATTAATCATTTATTTTTAATGTTTCTGTCGAATTTATTACTCTCTCGCCTGTACAGACTATACTCACGTATATATTTCGACACATGCTTCCATTTATATATATCGTCGATAGTTCAAAAGTGCCCACGTATCGAGTTATAGCGAGGTATCGCATCAAAAGAAAATTGGCACCTTCGCCCACATAATCTTTAGCTTTGCTTAAAGGATAGTACTTTCTGGTTTCCGATTCTTTTTCGATGTTTGCGTGGTGCCTAACGTAGTACTTGTCTTGTTGTAGAGCAGTATATAGAACTTGCTGGATTGGAGTTTCACCTTCGTCATATATGTATCTGAAATTTTATTAGTTACTGTAAACATTTTTGTATAGGAATAATTACAAAAAGCAGTGCTCGATATGCTTGCGACGTCAAAAAACACGAAAGGCCGGTTTCAACTGTTCGGCTTTGACGCGATACATTAAAGGGACGTTTCGGGGCCATGGGGAGCATACTTGACAGCAATTCGAAGCGCCCGAGCTTGTGTTTTTTTTAGATGTCCGAACCGCACGAACGCAAGCACTACACTACAATGTGGACGCTGTTGCTTACGAGCCGAAAGATCTTGTGACTTGTGAAACACGATAAATAGAAGCGCAAGCAACGTAAGCACAATCAGAAGCAAGAGCGTGCAACGAGCAATGTGGACGCACCCTCAGATATTTTTAGCTGGCAGTGACTCAAAGGGTTCAAACGCACTGACAGCCAGGTCGCAGCGACCAGCATTTGATTCAATGTTATTACTGGTCGCAGCTGCGTTTCCTAATAATATTGAATCAAATACTGGTCGCTGCGACGTCAGTGCGTTTAAACCTGGTCGTCAGTGCGTTTAAACCCTAAAGGTGCGTCAAGACCTGACCTCAAAAAAGTGTTGCGGATATAACATATTTTTTTTAATGGTCGATTTTTTTTTTAATACCCTATTTTTTATTTCCTTAGATTCTACGTACAATTCGGTAACTTTTTTGCATATGATATACAGGGTGGTCCGAATTGTATTCCGGAAACCTCGGCAGCATATTCTGCAGATTAAAATAAGTGAAAAAGTTCGTATAAATGTATATCCTAAAATGCTTAGTTTTGGAGATACAGGGTGTAGAAATTTCATTTTTATTTCGATTTTTTCCAAATAATTTCTGAAGTAACGTCAATATTTGAATAAAAATTGGTGTCTGGGAGTTTTTTGACATGAGAAATTTGATTTTCATGTCAATATGACTCCTACTTATAGAGGGCGCCACCTACATATTTGTTAACTGGTTTGAAGTGTAATAACTTTTCGTCCATACCTGTATAAAACTACTGAGTAAAAAAATATACAAAAACGACTTTTTTTACATAAAAAATGTCTCTTGGTAAAAATCGCTACGACTAATGGTTCTCGAGATATTTGGAATCGAAATTATCAATACCTGTCATCATTGACATAAATTAAACATGTCGAATAAATAGTTATTAGACTGAAATCACATATTTGAAATCTTTTTGTGCCAAAAGTTCAACAGAAACTGTTTAATCATCATTCTTTCGCAGAAACATATAACTATACTCAACGTGTGCTTATTTTTTGTCAATGATGACATGTATTGATTATTTTTATTCTAAATATCTTCAGAACGGTTGCTCGTAGCGATTTTTACCAAGAGACATTTTTTACGTAAAAAGTCATGGAAATATATATTTTTTCAGTCGCTAGTTTTATACAGGTACGGACGAAAAGTTATTACTCTTCAAAACAGTTTAAACACGTGTATGTGGCGCCCCCTACAAAGAGGAGTCATTTTGACATCAAAATCAAATTTCTCGTGTCACAAAACTCCCAGATACCAATTTTTATCCAAATATTGACGTTACTTCAGAAATTATTTGGAAAAAATCAAAATAAAAATGAAACTTCTACACCCTGTATCTCCGAAACTAAGCATTTTAGAACATACATTTATATGAACTTTTTTACTTAGTTTTATCTGCAGAATATGCAGCCGAAGTTTCCGGAATACAGTTCGGACCACCCTGTATATCTAAAATTAATAGATATTGTAATAATTCAATTTGTTTAAAGAAATCTTAGATTTTGGTACGGTAAAAACCCAGGGTAAAATTTGTCAGTGACGCAAAATTTGTAAATTTTATCAGAAAAAAATATAATACATAAATTGTACCATTTAAAAAATTTGAGATTATTAAATTTTAAATAGTCGAAATTTATAAATCAGAGCTAATATCTCGCCATCGAGCGAGCCAACCAAAAAAACGTCCAGACTGCCTTAGAAGTTTCTTTGATCGGCCGTCGCAAAACCGACAGAAGACGGATAGCAACGAGGCTCCGTAGGTTGTCTCGCGAGAACCTCTGATACGCAGATACGCCGACTCGTCCACCGTCCACACTTTGCGAATTTGGAATGGTCTCGCGCTCATCTCGCTCTCGTCTCGTCAGGTCTGGACGCACCTTAACAGAGATGATTTCAAGTCCAAAAGTTGTAGTCCAAGAAGATTTTTGATCTAAGTTACTTTGAAACATCTAAACATTTTTTTTAATTATTTTATATTTACCCCCGAGAAGGGGTGAAATAAATAAATAATTTTTTTTTCGAAATTTCGGAGAAACGGTAAAGAACTAGAAAAAAAAGTTCAAATTAAAGTTGTGGAACGTCAAATTTTACATAGAAATTATTTCTATACTTTTTTTGCTCAGGTCAAAATTAACCGAGATAGGGTGGCTAGAAGCTAGGGGATGGTAGTAGAAATTTAAAAAAAAATATATAAGTTGCTGAAAAATTCATATATTTAACATTTTTATTCAATTTGTTTGGAAAATTATAAATTTCAATTAAGATGTTTTTAAATTCACCCCGAGAAGGGGTGAAAAATATAAAGTGTTTTTTTTTTCAAAATTCATAGAAACGGTAAAGACTTTGAAACAAATGTTTCAATAAAAGCTGTCCCCTAGCTTCTAGCCACCCCATCTCGGTTAATTTTGATTTGAGCAAAAAAAAAATATAGATGCCATTTTTAAGTAAAATTGAACGCTCCACAACTTTTATTTGAACCATTTTTTCTAGTCCTTACCGTTTCTCCGAAATTTCGAAAAAAGAATTTTATTTATTTCACTCCTTCTCGGGGGTTTTTCTAAAAAAATCTTTCACAATCCGTTTTTAGATCTTTCAAACTATATACTATATCAAAAATTCATGTCTACGAAAACTTCGTATTTGAAGGCCTATTTTCTTGGCTATTATTGCTTTAATTGAGCATTGTAGAAATCAACTTCTGAACTTTTACGACAGTGGCATTACAAAAACAATAACTACTATTTCATAAGTGTTTGCATAAGGATTAAAAAGAAATTTAATTAAATTTATAGAACTGATTACTAAACTCTGTTCTTCGTTCTTCTAGGGTGTGAAGTTGTTGATCGACCCAAGTCACCAACCTGGATCCGGCGTTGCAACCGTCTACGTCAAACTGGCTTGACATATGGATGACGAACTTTCGCAACACTGTCTGTTTTTCTTCCTCGAGAAAAGACTCGTATTTTTGCAAACGCTCTTCTCCGCTTTCTAGTGATTGTTCGGACGTTTTTTCGTGAGCCTGCGGCATTAGTCCTTTATACGCAAAAATATATATTTTAAGCAATTGTTTATATTGTTTAAATATGTTATTTTTTTTAACTGTAGTAGTGAAATTGCTTATTCACAGTACCTAACTGTATATGTTGTGGCGGTTTACTTTGAAGTGTCTAATATCTTGTCTCTCTTTCTAATGTACGTAGAGAGAGAAAGATATGGACCCGGCGGGGAGGACGTGTATGCGCAGAAAGTGAGACGCAAAAGCTTTCGAAAATATGCAACATATACCGTTGTGTTGTGTATAAACTGTGGTAGTGACTAAGAAAACAACTCAAATAATAACAAGTAGGGTAAGTCGGAAAAAATAGGAAGTTCTAAACAATCAGAAAATCTGAGAAATGTACTGTCTAATACCTAATACACACCTTATACCGGGTGCGTCTCAAAAGTGACTCACCCTTATAACTTTTTTATTTTTTCAGATAAAAAACGAGATTTGATATAAATGTATGACATAAATTAGAATTGATTGACATATTCAATTGTTTTCGGTTACTTCCTGTTTCACCGAAAATTACAACAACTTTTGATTTTTAAATGGTACCAGTAAATGGTAGTATTTTTTACTTTAAGCTGAGTTATATGCATCCATAATGCGTCGTCCGTCATTCTGTCAGTCCAATCATATGAGAGCTGTAATTTTTGAAATAACCAATAAAATTGCATAAAATCAACGACACGACGGACGACACACTACAGATGCATGTAAATCCTCACACTTATTCGATAGAAAATAACACTCTGGATAGAATGACGTATCACATGTCAACTTTTGACATTCTCGCATATGGTTTATTTGAAATTCTAACATGCGGTTCATAACGATAATACGATTTGGCCATCGTTTAACCGGCCAGGACAAGACACGAAAAACATTAGATGATTAAATCAACTTTTCCAAGGCGCCTTGATTAAAAATTAGTGTTTTTAACACAGTCATAGGTCTCTAGATTAAATTTAAAATACAACTTTTTTTAAACGAGAATGTCAAAAGTTTCTATTCCGAGTGTTATTTTCTATTGAATAAAGTAAAAAAATACCGAGGGTACCTTTTAAAAATCAAAAGTTGTAGTAATTTCCGGTGAAACAGGAAGTGACCGAAAACAATTGAATACGTCAATCAATCCTAATTTATGTCATATACTAACATATCAAATTTCGTTTTTTTATCTGAAAAAAATAAAGTTATAGGGGTGAGCCACTTTTGAGACGCACCCGGTATAGAAGATGTCCCATTTAAAAAGTATACTAATATACTTTGTTTTTTTTTATAATCCTCATTCTTTTGTTGGGTTAAAAGTTAACAATCAATATATGCAGATTGTTAACTGGACAGTTACTTATAGGGGAACAGAATGGCAACACTGCCTATTGAGAATGCATGCACTTATAGGGTTTTCTGCCGACTCGTCCCGTCGCGTCGTCTATCGACGAGCGGGCCGAGGTTGCCATATTTTAACCATAAAGCTCTTGCCGCGAGTAATAAACAAATTAACAATCTGTAGAAGCCTCTTAAGTTTGATGTCAAAATTACCTCATATGTAATCTAATTTACCCTACCTATGTTTACGTTATTTAATTTGGTATTGTATTCAAACAGAGAAATAAAATAGGAATAAAAAAGAAATCACATAAATATTACACAGTCTACACAAATATATTACTTAAAAAAAATTATAGATCAATTACACAAGACATGGTAAAAAAAGGTTTTTATTTTTAAGCTGATGTTTTCTATAACCCATTTTTTAAATTTTATTCCTCTGTTTTAACCCACCTGTAATATTTTTATTAATTATAGAGAATTTAATCTTTATTTTTTGCATACTACATAATCAAAAGTTAGTGTTTCAGATTTTGTTGTTTTGTTATATTTTATATTTTTTAACTTTATATTATACTGTGTATAAATTATTATATAAATGATAAACCTTGTTTTATTTTTGATATTTTTTCTGCAAGACTTTTTTTAGTCTCCTTTTTTGGAGGTTTATCCATCATTGGCAAGCCTTCTCCTAGTTCTATTTTTAAGCAAAGTCCTCCAACACCAGTTGGTTTTATACCGTCTGTGATATTAGTGACTGATTGGTCAACACTGCTAATTAGAAGCAGCTCTTTAAAACACATTTGTTGTGCTATATCATTATCTAAAATATATATAATTCAACACAAATACAACAGAGGAATGACTAGTTTTACCAATATTGAAACCAGGCACAAAATCATCTAGATCAAATAGAGCATATTGATGATGTTTCTTTTGAGCCTTTTTGTACAACTCCTGATACACAATAGTTCTATCTACATCATATAAAATATCATTAAGTAGCTCTTCTATGATACTATAATCTTTTTTGATGCCAGGTTCACTAACTTCATCTAGAAATTTTGTTTAATTAATCTAAATTTATTTAAATCTAAATATTTAGAATTTCTGATAAAACACTAATTCACCACAATACACCAAAGCACTTCACTTTTGCACTGGACGCGCGTTTTGCTAACCATTTGAGCATGATCAGCAGATGATTAAGATTTTTGTGATTAAGATTATGTCTTAGACTAATTAAGTATATGTTTTAATTATCTGGTGATGATGCTAACATGGTTAGTGAAACACATATCCAGAGCAAAAGTATAGTGTTTTGGTGAATTAGGGTTTTATTTTGTTGTTGTAACACAAAAGCTTCCAACCCTCAGCTGTAAAATCTGGATAATGAAAACCAAATTCTGTTATGTCTTGTTGACTTTTTAAATATTCATTAATGCTATCCTCCAGATATTTCTCAATATTATCTTGAGAATTCATACTTAAAGAAGTTTAATTTTGAAAATTACCTTATCACTGTCAGGCATTGTCAAATAAAACAAAAATTTCCTTAAAATAATTTTATTAAAAAAGTTTTTTGTTGAAATTAAATTTAAAAATAACTTAATCCATCCTAGTCTTCAAGTTTCTAATTGTAACCTTGTCCTTTTCACTAAAAAAATATGAATAAATACTAATAAACTAATCAACAAATCAACTAGACTTACATTATATAAACTGTGGCACCCCAACCAGACATAGCATCTCTATCGAAAGCATTAATGAGGGCTTGAGAAGTGATCTCAAATAAATCATCTGGACCCAAGTTTGGTTCCCACAAAGCTTCACACATACCGTAAAGTTGTGCACTGGCTGTTCCTCCCACAACAAAATCTTTTGGTTGATTTATGCACCCAATCAAGTCCATATTACAGATAAAAGGCTCATAAGTTTTCGGATCCAAACCAGCTATGACCGGTTCGACGAAGAATGGGCCAAAACGCTTTTCATACAACATATGAGATACCATAGCGCTGAATACCTTAGGTGAAATTGATCGATTCTCTTTCAGTTCGTAGAGGTTCTTTCGGAAACGGAGTTTCTCCATAACCGTCTGCGTATCAGTGGCTAAACCAGGAAGGCCTACGTATAATTGGGGACCCATTTCGAAGATTTTCTCAAAGTTTGTCGCGACAGTTTGGGCCTGGATACCAAATCTTCTGTCCGCAGCGATAGATACGCAGTTCTCGCCTTTCATGGCGACCATGGCCCCACCGTTATACGCTAATATAGACTGAAAATCATTAAAAATTTAATAGAAAGCTTTTAAACAAATAGCTTTGTCACTAAACATAACCTTAACCAACTAATAAACCCGGTATTTTTTGCTTGTATTCGCTTATTAAACGAATAATGCGTTTGAAATAAGTAAAACTATAAATATTCTTACCATTTTGATGGAACTGGAAACAGTATTTCTTGAAGAATACTTTAAAAACTAGTGAAGATGATTGGGTTTCTTTCTGGTTTCTTTACAAACTTTTATTTTTTATTTGTCATACTTTTTGACACTTTTGACAGTTATTTTTTGAATGTCATTGTTATTTCATGTTTTACTAGTTGCATGCCTTTTTAAATTATTGAAAGGCATAAACTTGGAATCCTTGGAATAAACAGATTTTGGGCTAATTTTAAGAGATAATAAATTGTACTAGTTCATGTATTGTTGAACACATGATGGGATTAAAAAAACTGCTAGTATGTAATTTGGTATATTTTTAAAAAAATACATATATAAATAGGTATTTTATAACCACAGTTTATAACCATTTAACTCGTTGGCACCATATAGGCTCGTCTGATTTATCATGGCAATCGAATACTCCATCGCATAGTTTTTCTTTGGGAATACATTGATCGTCCAAGCATGGGATATGATTCTCCTGACAACGGACTCCTATTAAACATTAGTAAAACCATAATATGAGAGGAAATTAAAAGTTATAAATACTTTTTCTGCAATCGATTTCATCAGACTTATCCCAACAATCCACTTTTCCATCGCACATTTTATTTTTCTCCAAACAGGAAGTCTCATTTCCGCACTGAAAATGCGTGTTTAATTCACAATCTTAAATAGAATAAATAATTTTCAGTTAAATTTATACTTTTTACGGGTTTATATAGGGCCGTTTGAGGCCGTTTAAAAAAGTACAAAAGTACAAAAAAATAAGTTTCTCTTTCCTAAGAAATAAAAGTAAAAGCTCTTTGGTAAAAGTATAAAAGTATATTCTGTTAGTTTGTGAATGTCGTCTGTCAAAATAGTCTCTTCTTTCTCTGGACCGAAGTGTTTATTTATCATTGATCTTACCACAATTTTTTTCGTCAACCATTTCCATGCAGTCGTTTTGTCCATCGCATCTCATTTCCAACCCAATGCACATATTTCCACAATTAAAAGTGTTCTCAGGACATTTGAGAAGTGTTTTTAATGGCAAACACTGAAATACTTGTTTGGTTTTGTCTAGATTCTTGCAGTATTCTATGTTAATTTTACATAAACCTCCACAACCTATGAGAATAATAATTATTCCAAGTTTGAATTTTTATAATTTGCTAATGATAACTTTGATGAACTAGACTCAGAATAGTATAATGAGCTAGACTCAGAATAGTATAATTAGTTTTGATAAATATATATTGTTGTAATATTAAAATTATTAATGTTCCTAAAAGTATATATATATATATATATATATATATATATATATTTGTTAACAATTAAACTTTTAGTTACGTAATCGAGAGTGCGATTTTTAAATTCATTGTTGCCAACCATGGACATATTCGGCGCCGGGCTGACTAGCTGGAATTTAAATTTCCCGCTGGTAATTGTAGTAGCTCTGCTGTAAACAACGTCAACCTTGCCACATTTATTTATTTATTTCCTGACATTGTCATTCGTTTTGACACTTTAGTTTTGTAATACGAGTTTTTGGTTATTAAAATCTTATTAAAATGAATTGTGTTGTGATACTTTAAACTTAAAAATGTTTACTAGCAGACCTTGCAGTCGAACCTTCTTTTTAGAGCCTCTTTTAGTGCGATATGGTACAAGAGTACAAGATAGCTTAATATAAGGAAGGCGGTAGTAATAGCCATTTAAGTCCCTTAAGTGCTGCTAAGAAGGTGAGCTTTTTATGTAAACAATAACGGTTTATATATATTTACAATTAATTTATTTTTGTTTCCTAAAATATTTTGCTTAAAAGAAAATATGTAAAAGTGGGCAACGCTGTGCTGGCCAAGCTTAGTCACGTGACTAAAAGTTTATTTGAAATCAAGTATCAATTATTATTAAAAAATATTACATTACCTGTTGGATCCCTTCTATCTTGTACTTTAATACATTTTGGTTTTGCAGTTTCTTCAGTTTTCATACAGATCTCCTCTTCTGTACAATTAATGCAATAAAATTTGGTCACATTCGTTGGCAACTAAAAGAAACAGTATTTTAGCACAGACCCGTTCCTGCGGTATCTGGCGCCTACGTGCAGATTCTTTGGTGCGCCCTTTTTATATTTAAGTCAATTATACAGGGTGATACAAATTCGAGGTACCAGCATTGGTATCTCGGTAACCCTAATAGATACGAATATGGTTAAATTGGGGCAAAGTTGCGCTTTGAGATGTTCACCAAGATACCATTAAAAAAGTTTTAAAAATTTCAAGGATTGCTGAGTTTTTTGGAAAAAACGGATTTTTTTGAAAACCAATTTTATTTTTTCCTGTCGTTACTTTTTAGAAAATCAAAAAACTAATTGCACATTTTCATAGCCACTTTATTAGGGCTATCTGATAGTATTTTTTTCAAATTAGCTGATAATTTGTGAGATACAGAGGCCAACTTAATTTTTTTTAAATACGGACCTGCATTTTATATTTCAGATTTTGTAAGAAGTCATTTTGTAAGAAGTCGGTCTCCTGGGTACAATGAAATTAGTTTAAATAAATTGTGTTTAAATGTCCGAAACAAACAAAAATATTAAGTGTGGCATATCATCACGGCATATAAATCACACGGCAGGCTAACTCTAAGGCTAACTCTGCCCAGATCCCATTGTTTTAAATTTCTATAAAATTTGACCTTGAAAACACCATTATGAGTCAGGGCCGGATTAAAACGTATCAAAAATTTTCCCAGAAAATAAACTATTGAGAGACAGGGTTGTATTAAAAAAAAATACTGTAATTGACTGAAACTAAATTTTGTTTAGACAATACTTTTATCTAAACAAATGAATCGTTAACCGCGCATACTCCTCGAAAAGTAACAATGAAAAAATCAATTAAACATTTAACTGTAGAGAATAGACAATTAAAATTAAAAAACATGCCAGGAGTTACAAACAAGAATTACCCAATAAAATATCTATTGAACAATCTAAAGAGGCTACGTACAAATTATGTCCATCAATCGACATAGCAAATTTTGTTAATATTCATCATAATATAATAATAATATCATCAAGTGCAATTCATTTTATAATAGTGGTCGTCATAATATTGTAGGTTTTGAGGACCAGAAGGGGAACAGAGAGTTTAAACCAGCTCGGGTGTCTAATATTGTTATGGTATGAGATATCTCTACCAATGGAAAGCAGTCCCTGGCTTATTTTACAAGCTTTTATTTAACTTGCTTTGTATGTATGTTTGTTCGGGGAAAATCTTTAGAAGCACTTCCTTTCATTGTAGGAAACTGAAATTTGGCATGTAGGTTCAGTCCCGATGACAATACATTTTCTTGCAAGGCATGACCCGAATTTTTGACAGGTGTCAAAAAAATTTCAAAGTTGTCCGATTTTGATAAAAATCGATATATAGGATGGCCATGGGTTAAAATGAAAGAAAAAAATTGAGCTGTCAAATTTGACAGCTGTCAAAAAAATCTTAAAGTTGTCCGATTTTGATAAAAATCGATATATTGGATGCTCCCTACCCCATAGTCGGTTTTCATTTTATTTGTCTCACATTTGAACTGTCAATATTGACAGCTGTCGTTTTTTTAAGTTCTTCTTTTTTAATGAAAATCGATATACATATTATTAGGATGCCCATAGGAAGTTATTTAAGAAAAAGAATTGAGTTTAAGTGTGTGGCACTGAGAAACCAGCATAACTAAAAAGTAAAAAATAAATTTAAGAAAGAAAACTTTTTAAAAACAAGGTTTTATTTAAATACATTAAAAAGAAAAAAATAAACTTTTATTATGGACTTATAACGTCATTACAGAATTTTATATTATATAAAAGCTTGTCGCGAGATGCAAGATTTTAGTCTACAGTTGCACTCATAAAAATCTGGTACGAAAACTTTATCTTGTAATTCCTGTAATTCTTGTAATTCCAATATCTTGTAAACCTATCGTTGTTCCCATCCAGGATAAATTCATCCCCAGTTTAGAACATTTAAAAAACTTTGTGTCCGAATATTACACACGGGTACTGAAAATTGCCAAAATGATCTGGCAAACATCTTATTAAAAACGGCAGACCTTATTGTTTACGTCGGAATCCGTAACATTATTATAAAAAACAACGAGACTTCTGTCCTTTTCTCTCTGAATTGTCATGAGCTATCCATAAAAATTAAAAATAGATACGGATAATCAGAAAAACAGTAATTTAGAAATGAATCTTGTTTGTCATTTTGTAGGATACCTAATAATAAAAATTACTTTGAATGCCGTAGGCAATGATTGAGTATTAAAACTAAAAGAACTTCGAACTTCCATTGTACTACTAAACTACAAAAACCAAATATATCACACACAATAAACAAAAATAAAAAAACAAAATATATCACTCAAGAAAAGAATGAAATAAATTAAGCCGCACGCTACTGACTCAAAGCTGCCGTAACTGTATGTTCTCGATGACAAAGACTACGACCACAGGACTACGACACTGGTTAATTTCTGTTGCTGGCACCCATAATGGCGGCGTGCGCTAGGATATGCGCGTAGCGTTCCCGCCAAAGCGAGTTGGCCTGCCGTGTGATTTATATGCCGTGATGATATGCCACACTTAATATTTTTGTTTGTTTCGGACATTTAAACACAATTTATTTAAACTAATTTCAAGTCTGGCTCTGTTTTTTTAAATATCTAATCTATTCATCGTTACAATATTGATATGCTTTCAAACTTAACAATGACCAGGTTCCCGGCCAGCGAGGATCCTGGACCTGTCGCACAGGAGCGGGGGGACATTACTTGACGTCATTAGTAAAAGTGAAATCAATACGTCTCAACATTAATAATAAAGAGAGACAAAGTAAAAAATGCATTCGGAAGTATAAGAAGAAAGTTCAAAGTTTTATAAATAAAATTGAACGAAAAATTAATTTGTGTAATAGGGAAGGTGGCAACAGTTTGGAACATGTAGAGCATTAGAAACTAGTTGATTTATTTATAATAACTATGATTAATATTATGCATATTATTAGATCGCACACTGAGATCTCAAATTCACAATAAAAAAAAAGTTAAAAATAATATCTTTAAATTGCTGACCTGGATATTATTTATTTGAATCTTCCAATTGGCTCGATTTTTCTTATTCAATGTTAATTAATGCTGATCAATATTGTTGGGATGAATATAATCAGATTAAATAATTTTAAAAAACAGAGTCGGACTTGAAATAATTATTTTAAATAATAATTAAATAGTTTTGTTGTTGTAAAGGTACCCAAAACAAAAAAAGTATAAAGTATGGCATATCATTGTTCTCAGGAGACCGAGTTCTTTTAAAACCGGAAATAAAAAATGCAGGCCCGTATTTAAAAAAATTAAGTTGGCGTCTGTATCTCACAAATTATCAGCTAATTTGAAAATCTAAAAATTCCATCAGATAGCCCTAATAAAGTGGCTATGAGAATGTGCAATTAGTTTTTTGATTTTCTAAAAAGTAACGACAGGAAAAGATAAAATTGATTTTCAAAAAAATCCGTTTTTTCGAAAAAACTCAGCAATCCTTGAAATTTTTAAAACTTTTTTAATATCATCTTGTTGAACATCGCAAAGCGCAACTTTGCCCCAATTTAACCTTGTTCGTATCTATTACAGTTACCGAGATACCAATGCTCGTACCTCTAATTTGTAGCACCCTGTATATTTTAATCTTAATCTCAAAAATTTAAAGAATTTATATTCTGCGACAAACGAGCAATATGTAATTGAAAATGTAAAAAAAACTATTCTAATTAAAGTATAAAAACATTTATTAAATAAATAAAACAAACAAAACTTAAATATTTAGTAACAAAAATAGTACCCTTAAGAAAAAAACTGACCCATTAAATATGAAATACATAAAAACAATAAACTAAAAATCGAAAATAATATACATGTACTGATTTCTTTCGAAAATCGACAACTATGAAACTATGATGCCTTCCCCGACACAAACGGTACATTGTGAGACAGGAAATTGTAGAGAGAAACAAGCCCTCCCTATAATATAGGATACAACATTTTAATGAACAGTGCTTTCCATAAAATGAATAAAATGAAAAATAAATAGATGAGATCAATGTGTTGCCGACAGATTGCCCTAGACTTGTTTATTCGGCGCGGCCAACACAAAAAAAGACGCTAAGCAAACTTTATCCTATGATGTATGTTTAAGTATTTGTTTATTGGCAAGAAAGCGTATCGGTTTTTTAGTTACAAAGTACTGATTGACCCTTCGATTTTGCGCCCCCAAAATGTTGCGCCTACGTGCGTGCACACACTGCACGCTCGCCAGGAACGGCCCTGTTTTAGCATCGTAAATTTACTTTGCGTAGGTACTTACTTGTTTTATATTTTCACTGGGTTTTTGAACAGTTGATTCTTCAGTGATATTTGACATTTGCGCTTGGAAAAACTCGTTTCTTCCTGATCTGTTGTTTTTAACATCATTTTCATCGTATATTATAATGTTCGTGTCGTTAGGAGTTGCTCTGTTCTCTGTTCTAAAGATATTATGATCTAGAAAAAAAATAGTTCAATATAAAATAATGGTATTTTATACAGGGTGTTTCAAAAAACATGTGCCATATCTTGTGGGGAGATTTCTCACGTAACAATAAGATGTATTTTTCATATTAACATAGGCCCGATTTTGCTTTGTTTCGTAGCTACAGGGTGTTAAAGTCTTAATATTTTTTCGATTTATTATAATTTTGTTCCAAGTACTTTGAGCGTTTCGAATGAAATTTTGAGGGTAAAAGTTACTATAAATGCGACATATTTTAAGGCTAAAAAACTGTCGCCATGTTCACCAGGGACGTGCATATGGGTTATCACTTGAATATTTTTCTTAAAGAAGCAATATGTACGTCACTGACTTTTTTTTCTTTTGTTAGCGAAATAGTGTAAGCTGTTTAAGCCAATTAAAAGTTGTCTCTTGATATTTTGTCGATTTTGGCCTCCTTGATGAGATAAACGCAATTTTATTAATTTCCGTGACCCAAGTCTAATATAGGAACCTTAAAAAAAATATTATCATTAACTTGAGAAAGTTTTAAATAAGTACTCATCATCAAAAAAATATGAAAAAACGTTCCTATAAACATGGGTATGGAAATGCATAGTTTTAGAGTTACAGGATGTTAAAACTTTTTAAAATTAGGTTTTTTATAATTATTTTAAATACCATAATTTTATTATTTAAAATTGCTGTATGTTGGACTAATAGTAATAATAACTAATAGTAATAATATTTAGTAATAAATTAGGTAAAAAAATTATAATTTATTAATTTCATTTTTATTTTAATTTTATTAATGGTGATTAATAAAATTGCGTTTATCTCATCAAGAAGGCCGAATTCGACAAAATATCAAGAGATAACTTTTAATTGGAATTAAACGTCCTATACAATTTTGATATCAAAAGAAGAAAGTCAGTGGCGCACATGTTTTTTTTTGAAAAATATTCCAGTGATAACCTATATGCACGTCCCTGATGAATTTATCGACACTTTTTTAGCATTAAAATATGTAGCACTTATAGTAATTTTTACCCTCAAAATTTCATTCAAATCCCTAAAAGTACGTGGAAGAAAATTATAATAAATCGAAAAATTATTAAGATTTTAACAGCCTGTAGCTACGAAACAAAGCAGAATCGGACCTATGTTGATATGAAAAATAAATCTTATTTTTACGTGAGGAATCTTCCCACGAGAGATGGCACATGTTTTTTGAAGCACACCACCCTGTAGAGGTGGGCAAAGATTGAGTCGTTCGTTTGAACGAGCATTAAAAATGAATCGTGAGTCGTGAGGTTCGATTCACCGTTTAGAGAAGTGGCGCAACTAAAGGGGGCTAGGTTTTTTTTAGTCTCCTCAACCTCAACCACCTGATGATTGGTGCGGGTCTCTTAAAATTGGTTTAAACCTCAAATCAATGTTATATTTTAATTGAGCTTAGCCCCCCTAAAAGTCGGTGTCTAGTTGCGCCACTGGCTTAGAGTCTGGTTCGTTCGATTGAGTCGTGGTGGATATGGATCGAAAAAATAGCATAGGGTATATAATCGAGTATCTATTTGAACGAGTCATAGAAATGAATTGTAAATATTGAATCGGATCACTGCCCAGAATACGGCTTGTTCAATAATGAATCGTAGGCATCACGGATCCATAAAATTTGAACGCACGAGTCTTAAAAAAGAATCGTAAGAATTGAATCGGATCACAATGCGGCTCGTTTATTCCTTCTACGATTCGTTCGTTCAAAGGATCATGAGAATTGATTCATTGCTGACAACTGACAACATACGGTTCGTTTAAAAAATATATTAGAATTATATATAGTACAGGATGAGTCTTAAATAAGTGCAAATAGTTTCAGGGCTGGTAGATCTCGACAAAAGAAACATATTTTCTCTTTACCATTTTTCAGATAAGTCCAAAATAACCGAGTTATTCAAGTTTGAAAATTTAAAAAAAAATATTTTTTTTTAACAAATTTTGAGAGCCACCGGATTTTTTCTGTATTTGCATCCCTTTTATTGCCATAACCATAGAGTAAAGCCGTAACTATGGTAATATCAGAGATTAAGAAATTATACCGTGGGAAATTTGCGGTGAGTAGGCAGTTCTAAAAAGTTTTCGAAAAATATACAGGGAAATTTAAAAGAAAATACACGATTTTCAACATCTTTTTTTAGCGAAAATAACCTCATAGACGTGTTCCTGGGGTTGAAATATACCACCCCTGAAAATATTTGCACTTATTTAAGACTCACACTGTATTATGGGCTTGGGGGTATACCCAACCACGTTTGGTACCATACATACATACTACTGCCATTACTCGCTGACGAGTATTTGACACGCATCAGAAGATGGTCACGCAAGGCGTTTTCTTTCATGAGCCTTTCTGTGACTGAAAAGCCCAATACGTGATGTTATTTGTCTACCGCACTCCGGACATTCAAAAATCTCATTGTTTTGTTGCCTCTTAACTTTTTGGTTATTGATTGAAGTATTCAATTGTTTTCGGTCACTTCCGGTTTTACCGGAAATGACTACAACTTTTGATTTTTAAAGGTCACCGCCGGTATTTTTTTACTTTATTCGATAGAAAATGTTACTCTAAATAGAATGACATATCAGATGTCAACTTTTGACATTTTCGCATATGGTTTATTTGAAATTATAACTTGCGGTTCGTAACGAAAATTTGACTTGAAATACCAAGTGTGTGGTATCAAAGGTGGTATCAAATTATTCGTAAAAAATGCTTTTTCCAAATATGTTAATGAGCCACCTTCGTTCCATTTGAAAAAATTGAGATACGATTAAAAATACGATTTGAGCATTTTCTAACTAGCCCGGACAAGACACTAAAAACATTAGACGATCAAATTTATTTTTCCAAGGCTCATTGATGAATAATTAGTGTTTTTAACGTACACATGGCACTCTAGATTGAATTTTAAAAAATAATTTTTTATTAAGCGAGAATGTCAAAAGTTAATCTATGATATGTCATTCTATTCAGAATGTCATTTTCTATCGAATAAAGTAAAAAAATACCGAGGGTGCTATTTAAAAATCAAAAGTTGTAGTCATTTCCGGTGAAACAGGAAGTGACCAAAAACAATTGAATACACCAATCAATCCTAATTTATGTCATATAGTAACATACCAAATCTCGTTTTTTTATCTGAAAAAATAAAAAAGTTATAGGGGTGAGCCACGTTTAAGACGCAGCCGGTATGTAATTTGTTCAAATAAACGAATCGTAATAGATATTATATTTTCAATATAATGAGAAATTGAATCGTGTAGTTTGATTCACTTAAAAGAAGCGTAATGCCCATTACCACTATTTTGGCCAGAAAAATTAAAATTCTTAAAGAAAAACAGAAATTTAAAAACTCTCATCACATATTCGGACTTATAAAGAAATTTATTGAAAAAAATAATATTTCCTATAAATAATTATTATTTTTAAGAATTTTTATATAGGATATATAAATTTGGTATATTGTGTATTGAAGCATCCTGTATATTTATCATCAATTTTCTTAAATGACCGTGAAGTTTGATTGCCTTCTTTTATATTTTCCTTGAAAATCACTCAAGCTTATCAAACCAAAATGTATATGAGATTGTTTTGCGATAATATAAGATACCCATAATAATATTTGACCAATTCTAGGATTTTCGTATCCTATAGAATAAGTAACTATAAAAATATCCATTATGTTGGAACTTGTCCATCAAGAAAATTAAATTATTTATTTTTCAACTTACCAAAAGAAAAGAAGATTCCGCAACCAACTGCCAACACCAAACTGCAAAACACGAAAATATAAGCATACGTTTTCCATTTAACTGATTCCTTCTTTTTGAGAACTTCAACTTCGTTGATTTTCAATACCCATCGTTGACCAAAAATATTTTTCTTGATTATCGCATTTTTGTTAAAACTGTTCTGGTAAACTTCTCTGCTTATGGTCGATACTGACATGTTTTGTGCCCTACATTTATCGTTTTGTTACTTATGTTTATACCGGGTGCGTCTCAAAAGTGGCTCACCCCCTATAACTTTTTTATTTTTTCAGATAAAACAACGAGATTTGGTATGCTAGTATATGACATAAATTGGGATTGATTGACGTATTCAATTGTCTTCGGTCACTTCCAGTTTCACCGGAAATGACTACAACTTTTGATTTTTAAATGACACCCTCGGTATTTTTTTACTTTATTCGATAGAAAATGACACTCTGAATCGAATGACAATATGTCAATTTTTGACATAGTCACTCCAAAAAAATTCTATTTTAAATTTCAATCTAGAGTGCCATGGCTGTGTTAAAAACACTAATTTTTAATCAAGGAGCCTTGGAAAAATAGATTTGATCGTCCAGTGTTTTTAGTGTCTTGTCCTGGCCGGTTAAAAGATGCCCAAATCGTATTTTTAATCATATCTCAATTTTTCCAAATGGAACGAGGGTGGCTCATTAGCATATTTGGAAAAAGCATTTTTTTAAGAATAATTTGATACTACACACTTGGTATTTTGGGTCAAATTGTCGTTATGAACCGCATGTTACAATTTCAAATAAACCATATGCCAAAATGTTAAAAGTTGACATATAATATGTCACTCGATTCAGAGTATCATTTGCTATCGAATAAAGTAAAAAAATACCTAGGGTGCTATTTAAAAATCAAAAGTTGTAGTCATTTCCGGCGAAACGGGAAGTTACCGAAAACAATTGAATACGTCAATAAATCCCAATTTATGTCATATACTAACATACCAAATATCGTTATTTTATCTGAAAAAATAAAAAATTTACAGGGGTGAGCCACTTTTGAGACGCACCCGGTAGATTCGTTAAAAAATTCTTAAAATATAAACTTACCTTTTATTTTTGTCATACCAATAAACTTTTGTAAGTTCGACATTAGAAGGCTGTAAAATCATCTTTTTTTGCTGTATTATGATACTTTTTTAGATCTCAAACTTGTTAAGACTAGAGCTGATTCCTAAAAATGATATTTATAAATATTATTTTGTTTAAATTATAGAATAACTTTTATGACTTATTGATTATTATAACGTGATTATTCATTCATGATATAAAATACAGTGATTTTTTTTGAGATAGCATAGTTTAGAATAACTCTGTATATATCTAGCAATTATTTTTGTATAATTTAGTCATGCATAATACACTATCGTAATGTGCCTCCAGTTAAAAAATATAAATAATTTGCAAACTTCCGAATTTTGAGAGAAATTTAAATACATAATTCTGAAAATTTAATATAAAAATGGCCAAATTTCAAAAATCACACGGTATAAATTATGACATTGTGATATTTTTCAATGAATGATAATTCATTTATATTTTAGAATTTTTTCAATAAGTTCTTACATGTTGATTAATATTATTCATATTATTAAATAAGATTTTTAAGCACTAGATCGATTTAACAAATAAAATATATTAATTATTTAGATAGAGTAAATACCTACTTACATTTTTCTGCGATCACGTAACTTTATCAATTTTGTACCATGCACTCCATGGTGGGCAATGGATTTATACTGGTCCTGTGTACTGGTCTCTCATAGGACGACGAATACAAACATTCAATATCGCGATTACTCGACCATGCCATGGATAGCACGTGACACCGTAGGGGATTAAAAGAGGGTTAAATTTAAATTGAGACACTGTTATACAGGGTTGTTTTGATGATTGATACAACGTTTTTTTTTATTTGTCTTTTAGTAGTTTACTTTTTTATTTACATTAGACCAATGTGGTACCGGGACGCTGGCTGTATCTCAGAAACTACTTATCGCATAGCTTTGGGAAAAAATTCTTATGAGTAAATCGACCAAGAGAAATCGCTGGAAATTATTTTCAAGTTCGAAAAATGTCCGCTAGGGGGCGTTTCGCTGATAGCCAATCAGAAAACAGGGTTTTTCTCAAAAATATGCAGGTGAACAGGTATTTTAAATATTACTATTGTAATCATCGAGAATTTTTTAATTTTTTTGATATAGAGTGTTTTGCTCTATCTCATAAAATAAAGTGGAGGGGGAAGGTTAAACTTGCTTTTATTAAAATAAGGATAACTCTGGTTTAGGTTAACCGATATAAACAAACTAGGGCTCGTTTAAAAGAACTTTTCTTCCTTAATGATCTCCAGTATAAGTTTTGTTTCCATCATTTTTTTTTCGTGGTAGCTAGAGGGCGCTGTTTGACATCATAACAGATATTGCGCGTTTGCATAAAAAAATTAAATTGGAGGCTATATTTCTCTTTACACAGTTAAATAGAGCACAAAATTTCCAAAATATCAACGCAAACCGCAATTTTCTATCTTATCTCTAACCGGAGATATTAAGAGAACAAATTATGTTAGGCTGCCGCTTAGGATTATATAGTTTAAAAATTATAGTAGTAGGCTAGGAAATAAATAGAGGAAAATTGGTTACGTCGATTCAAAATATCAAAACATATATTTTAATTTCATTTTAATACCATTTAATTGTTATTTATCCATGTTCGTTCTTGATTCGACCTCATAAATTAAAACCCAGGCATATTGAATCCGATGACCTAACTAGCCATGGATATATGCCGCTCCAGCGTCTCTTTCTACTAAAGTAAGTGGTATCCAAGAAGCCCCACACATTCATAGCAAAATATGCGACACAACTTCACCAAACTGCATTATCTACACCAACTGCATTCATACTGATGAAATTGCAACAAATGCATTTTCATCATGATGGATCCCCTAACAAAATTGGCAATTCATCTCTTAGAAATTATGGATAGTTCATTTCATTCAGATAATCATTCGCCATCCTAGAATTTCTGCCAACGGTCTTGGTCCAGGGTAGATTTGGACCAGTGGTAGATTTGGACCAGTAGTGCATATTGTTATCATTCGCACCTTCGCTTCGGGGCTATATAAAATGTGACCCAAACGACATAAACTTTATAATACAATAATAAATAACACAAACAACAGGTAAAACACGAAAACAAGTGAAATCAAGGACGAAGTTGGATTAATAGCTAAATGACGTTACATGAAATAAACCCCTAGTTTTCGGCCATACGAAATTTGGCCGTTTTCTGTTAAAAGCACACACAAAATTCCTAGAAATTTTAATAAAAAATTATTGATTGTCCGACTTTCGGACATTTTAATCTGAGAACTACCTACGTATAATTAACCAAGAAATTCGTAAAAATTATGTGGATGAATGATAATGTTACATAAACACGTTTAAAAATTTATGACGTCATCTTTTTTAAGAAAACGGCCGAAATTCGGATGCATGAAAACTGAACTTTAACGTTTTGATATTTTGACATAACTAATTTACCTCTTTTTGTTTCCTAGCCTACTACTATAATTTTTAGACTATATAACCCTGACATAATTGGCAGCCTAACATAATTTGTTCTCTTAATATCTCCGGTTAGAAACAAGATAGAAAATTGCGGTTTGCGTTGATATTTTGGAAATTTTGTGCTCTATTTAACTGTGTAAACAGAAATATAGCCACCTATTTAATTTTTTTATGCAAAAGCGCAATATCTGTTATGATGTCAAACAGCTACCACAAAAAAAAAATGATGGAAACAAAATTTACACTGGAGATCATTAAGGAAGAAAAGCTCTTTTAAACGAGCTCTAGTTTGTTTAAATCGGTTAACCTAAACCAGAGTTATCCTTATTTAAATAAAAGCAAGTTTAACCTTCCCCCACCACTTTATTTTATGAGATAGAGCAAAACACTCTATATCAAAAGAATTAAAAATTTCTCGATGATTACAATAGTAATATTTAAAATACCTGTTCGCCTGCATATTTTTGAGAAAAACCCCGTTTTCTGATTGGCTATCAGCGAAACGCCCCCTAGCGGACATTTTTCGAACTTGAAAATAATTTCCAGCGATTTCTCTTGGTCGATTTACTTATTAGGATTTTTTTTCCAAAGTTATACGATCAGTAGTTTCTGAGATACAGCCGGCGTCCATTCTTAATTGGCCACCCAATACTACCAGTCATGGCCTATGCATGCGAAACCTGGATTCTTAAAACGGACATTAAGGAAAGTGCATGTCACACAACGTTCATTGGAACGAAATATGCGGGACATATGGGGGGAATAATCAAGAAAGACCGTAAAAGAATAGAGTGGATACAACAAAAGACCCAGGTAATAGATGTCATCCACAGAATCAAATCCCTTAAGTGGCAATGGACACCTGGCAAGAAGGACCGAGAACTGATGGACTACAAAAATTACAGCATGGTACCCACGAGGAATTAAGAGACCCAGAAGACCGAACCTGAGATGGGATAATGATATTAGAAAATTGGCAGGGATAATTTGGGCCCGCGGCTCGCATAGCTAACAATAGACAGTTAAAGAGAGTATCTAAATATGGGAGGGAGGCTACACCATAATTTGAAATGGTTGAATAAGCTGAGAATGATGATGAGGAAATATAACTTATATCTGAATTTATTAATTATTCATTATTTTTTTAATATGTATCTTTTTAAAAACTAATAATTGTTTATCATCAATTTTTCGATAGGAAATTTATATTTTTGCGATTTTTACGAAAAAAAAACTATTATTTACATAGGTACCGGGTGTTGCATCGTCAAGCGGGACATAGGAAATCCCATGTAAATTTTAATGGGGTCAATTATTGGCTTCCCTAATTATTTTAGACAATAATTCTATTTAGGTTTATTGAAGAGCACTAAAACCCACATTCAAAAGAATAACTTTAGATATTTTTGATTAGCCCGTTTACGAGTTATCGTCGATTTCTTTATAAATATTTCTCCTTTCTTATGGCCCTGTATTTACTTATGAGCACCAGTCAAGGTAAAAGATAACTGTCAAATGAAGTTGCCATTTAATAGTACCTAAATTAATAAGTTATTGAATATTGTAATAATACTATAATTAACCTTGTAATTGATTACTTTATTTTACTTTAATTCATATTAATTTGTGTTTATAAATACACCTTTAAGATTTCCGATGTAGGAATGAGTTTTCAATAATAATAAAACACTAAATAGGTAAATTTCTGAAATGACAACTTCATTTGACATTTATCTTTTACCTTGATTGGTGCTTATAAGTAAATACAGGGCCATAAGAAAAGAGAAATATTTAAAAAGAAATCGGCGATAACTTACGGGAAGGGGGGTCCAGGAGTACCGCAATGAAAAGTGCTTTCTATTCTCTATACTTTCCTGCTTCGTTTTTGAAGATCGGTCGAGTCGTTGGGAAAATATGAAGGATTGAAATTTGAAAAGTTTATTTAAACATTTATCAGAGTAAATGATAAGGATAAATTCCTTCGACCAATTTGCTGTTTTTTCTTATTATTTCTAGATGTTTGCAATCGGGTTACGCAGATATTCAATGAACGCCATCTTGACAAACACCTTTATGGCAAAATTGTTTGCCAGTTAGTAGCAAAATTTCGCGAAACTGGTTCCGTTATGAATAAAAAGAGGCAGAGGGAAAATCCTGTAGTAAATGAAGCTATGGAGATATTCGTATTGGGCCAAGTTGCCATGGACAGTAGGCGGGAATCGTACAAGTTTCCAAAGGATATTAAAAAAACAAAAGTTCCACACGTACAAAATTCAGTTGGTACAAGAACTCAACGAAGACGATTTTGATCGTTGCTTGCCATTTTGTGAAACTATGAGTGAACGAGTGGCGAATGATAATAATTTCCTATTTAATGTGTGTTTTTCAGATGTGTGTACTTTCTTTTGAACGGTGTAGTTAATCGGCACAACTGTCGGTACTGGGCTGACGACAACCCCAGTGTTTTTCACGAGGTGCACACACAAAATCCTCAGAAATTGAACGTGCGGGCTGGTATTTTAGGAAATTCTATTGTAGGTCAGTTTAACGATATTGAGAAGAACTTCAACGTACAAGTCACAGAACAGCTATCTAGCAACTACCGCATCTGATCGTTCAACGTTGTGGCAAGTGAAAAAATGCGTAAACATCTAGAAATAATAAGAAAAAACAGCAAATTGGTCGAATTAATTAATTATCATTTACTCTAATAAATGCTTAAATAAACTTTTCAAATTTCAATCCTTCATATTTTCTCAATAACACGACCGATTTTCAAAAACGAAGCGGGAAAATATAGAGAATGGAAAGCTCTTTTCATTGCGGCGCCACTTGACCCCCATTTCCATTTGAAAAAAGTTGGGGGATGGCACCCCCGCTTAGAGGGTTGAATATTTTGCAATCATTTTTGGGGCAAAAGTTGTCCCCCTCACAAACAAAATTGACGTGTTTTTGGATTTTTTGAAAAAATAAATACCCTGGCCGTTATGCCTTGCGGAACGTTTACGATGGGCCACCCTGTATAATTCACCTTACAAGGAGCGTAGTGTCATATTACTTAATAAATACAATTTTATTGTTCTACACGATCGAAAAAAAATCGGCGTCAAAGACGGCTTGGAAATGAAAATTGATGGTAATTTTGGCGAGGTCAAGCCCTAGACGTCATTTACTTGACCCGTACTCTTCTTTATTTTTTTATTGGCGTTTCCTTATTTTCTAATGGTGCTTACTACCAGTTGGCCTTGAGAAGGTTGTAATTTGTTTTTATGTTATGTTATGTTCAAATATTTTTTTAGAAATAGATTTGTATGTCTGAAAACACAACCAATAAAAAAAATTGGCATAAAAAAAGTTTTATGGCAATTTTTAGATGTTATCTGTGATTTTTAGCAAATGACGTCTAGAGATTGACCTCGTCAAAATTATTATCGACTGTCATTCACCAGCTGTTTTTGACGCAGGTTGTTGATCAATTTATAAATACGCACATACAAGAAACTATTTTTTAAGAATACAGGATTTATGCCTAGATAACAAAATGATTTATATCACAGATATTATGTGTTACCTGTGTTTAAATATAAAAATACATGTGCTTTATTATTTTAAAACAGAACTTTTTGTGTACACCCTGTATAAGCAAACTTTACGGTTGGTAGTTACCTACTATTGTTTTTAACGTTTTAAAAAAGGGGAGATGCGATAAAAAGCAGGTGATTGTGCAACATATGTTTTTCGTGTTTTGTTACAGTCGAAGAATACGCTACACTCTACGGGGTGTTTAAATTTTTAAAAGTAACATTTTTTACTAAGCAGCCGAATGTAGGATTTTTGACAGGTTTCTTTTTGGCAGCGTATGGGCAGCGTTTAGAAGTTTAGAAGAAGACTATTTGAATAGATACAGCAAAATAAAAACCACATTGTCGTTGCTACTTTGGAATGCTAAGTCTGTGTTGCTACTTTTTATTTTACAAGATGGATGTTGTTAGATTGTCGAACCGACGTTTCATCTTTGAACTCAACTTTATTTTTAAATACGACCCTTGATATTTATTAAGAATTTTAAAAGCTCAGTCGTAAGTTCTCAGAAATTTCTTCGAGTGTCTTAGACCCTTGGAGGTTTCCCATTCCAGGTTACGGATGGCATCTTCCAGGTTATTGAGTTCCGCTTTAAGTTGGTTATTACTTAGGTGACAGAACGGTTCTGATCCAGTTAGTGGAGTGTTCGCATATTTTCTAGCTATGTCGTTTGCTTTTTCAGTGCCTTCTATCCATTGCTGGGCTGGCACCCAGAGTAAAAGGGCTTTATTATCTTTGCCTAATATGTTTAGCTTCTATAGGCATTCTTTTACCAACTTCCAATTGATGGTTATTGACAGTGGCGGATACAGGGGGGAGCCAAGGCCCCCCCCCTAAAATCTATAAATTGGGTTAAATATTAGGCTTTTGGGTTAAAAATGGCGCTCTAAAAAGCATATTCTACATTACTTTTTATTTGGGCTCCCCCTAAAATTAATCCCGGGCCCCCTTAAAATAAATTCCTGTATCCGCCCCTGGTTACTGAGTTACTGAGCTTTTTTAATGCTGCTAGACTATCAGATAAGATGGCTCTATTTCTGTTTCCAATAGTTAATATCTAAGATAAGTTATATACGCATATTTCGATAGGGTAGATTTTTGTCTGATTCTTGGTATGTCATCCACTGGGAGTTGGAGGAGTGGAATTTTCCTTTGATTTTCTGATAAGATAGTATCTATTTTACTTTATTTCTATTTTAATTATTATTTATTAATGCCCTAAAAATAATATTCTAATAAACTCAAATAAATTGTAACCTCTCTTAAGGTTGTCGCCCACTAGACCGAGGCGCGACGCGACGCGGCGCGGCGCCATGTGGGAATTTCTTTTGTCTGCTTGCCATGTATTTAAATGGAGCAACGCACATTAGAGCGCGCAGCGTCGAAGCGCGCCGCGGAATTTCCGTCAAGAAGTCGGAAGACTTCTCAAGCAACTTTTTTCCGTCTCCCGCGTTTCGGCGCATTGCAGTGTGCGTACTCACAACGGAAATAATTTTGCATCTCGAGTCTCTTCACTGGCTTTTTGACTAGGAACTAGTGGTACGTATCAATGGTAGAATTGCATTTTGACAGGTAAATTAGGCAAACAGATTTTTAAAAAGGAATATGATATTTTTTTTAGTTTTCCCTCATTAGAGACAGATGGACGAAATGTTTTTCTATCAAAGATTTAATATAATTGAGGGGTGTAGAAGCAAAACCGGCAATCTCCACTTTTGGAGAAAAGTGACAATCTCCAATTTTTAAATTCTAATTACATAAATATATAAAAAAGATTAGGGTTTTTTCATCACATAACTAATATAAGAATGTATAAACAAGGCTAATATACACATCAGAATAAATGAGAATTATCAAAAGTCGTCAGCTATAAGCGATTCATTATTGCATCATTAGTAATTTGTCTCTTCTGAAAAAATATGATGAGTAGAGATACCCGGTGTTATGCTTCTAAAACCCTTAATTGAGGAGTTCGTAAAATGTTTCCTTTACATTTTGTAATACTGAAAAAAATGCTCTTGTCTTTTATTAAATAAGGAAAAAGATGGTAAAATTTTCCAAACTTTTTTTGTTAATCTTATGAGTCCAAACTTTCCTTTTCTTCTTCACCTGCTCTTCCTCTTCCTCTGTTAGAAGAGCACAAAAAATACGCTTTCGTTCGTACTTGAACTCATTGCTTTAAAAACTAAACTACAGTAAGTAAAAAACACTTCGACTAACTAAATAGCGTTTCCGCGTTTCAAAAGCGCGCTATAGTGGGCGCAGTCCCTTCGCAGCCGGAAAAAAATCTCTTCCCAGCGCCGCGCCGCGACGCGTTCTAGTGGGCGACAGCCTTTAGTTTACCACATTCAGTTACTTTCGTAAATTTACTACATTCGAGGTAGCCATTTGATAATGTTCTGTCTACTTCCCTCAAAATGGCAGGCACAATGCTAAGATTCCGACCTTTCAATACAATATTTACCTTGCTGTTGTTAATGGAAAAACGGTGACAAAATAAAGCAATACTATTGTGCAAATTGATTTATTATTATCACAATATTATTTACAAGCACTTACACGCAGTTTATATTTAATTAAATTCAATATAATATCAAATGAAACGAATTCGAAACTTCAATAGTAACACCGCCAACGATACTTTAGTAGTATATAGTTAATAAATAAACAAACAAGTATCGTACACTAAAATCTGTAACATTTTACTATACAAATAATGGCAAATAAGTACAGTTCAGAGTTTTCTTAATGTTAGTACTAAGCCATCGTTTTAACAAAAATGAATGTGTATCATTTTGTTTTCAAAATGTAGCGTTACTGAAATAACTATGTAAGTTACAAAAACAACATCATAGTGGTCTTTGAAATGGTCATTCATGATCTCTGTAGGTTTGACCTCTATATCTATTAAAAAGGTATATAAAATGTGTTAAGTATGATTTTTATTTACGTATAGGGGTCAATCTGACAAAAATAATCATCGGTTGTCATTTCAAAGGCCACACTAACGTCGTTTTTTCGATAATGTGGAATTATGTAATTCTGAATATCATAAGAATTATTCTTATTATAATACAGGGTGGTCCGAATTGTATTCCGGAAACTTCGGCTGCATATTCTGCAGATAAAAATATGTAAACAAGTTCGTATAAATGTATGTCCTAAAATGCTTAGTTTCGGAGATACAGGGTGTAGAAATTTCATTTTTATTTCGATTTTTTCCAAATAATTTCTGAAGTAACGTCAATATTTGGATGAAAGTTGGTGTCTGGGAGTTTTTTGACATGAGAAATTTGGATTTTGATGTCATTATGACTTCTACTAGTAGAGGGCGCCACCTACATATCTTTTAACTGGTTTTAAAAGTAATAACTTTTCGTCCGTACCTGTATAAAACTACTGAGTAAAAAAATATACGTTTACGACGTTTTTTACGTGAAAAAGGTCTCTTGGTAAAAATCGCTACGAGTAATGGTTTTCGAAATATTTGAAATTGAAATTATCAATACCTGTCATTGACATAAATTAAACATGTTGACTAAACAGTTATTAGATTGAAATCATAAATTTGAAATGTTTTTATACCAAAAGTTCAACAGAAACTGTTTTATCATCATTTTTGCAAATAAATTCATGATTAATTTAAAAAAATAAAAATTTCCTAAATTTATTATTTCAGTGAGATAACTATCTACTCAACGTGATTATTTTTCCTCAATAATGACATGTTGTCTATTTCCATGCTAAATATCTTAAGAACGGTTGCTCGTAGAGATTTTTACAAAGAGATGTATATTTTTTCGCTCAGTAGTTTTATACAAGTACGGATAAAAAGTGATTACGCCTCAAAACATTTAAAACACATGTAGGTGGCGCCCTCTACTAGTAGGAGTCATATTAACACCAAAATCAAATGTCTCATGTCAAAAAACTACCAGACACCAATTGTGTCTCTGAAAGTAAGCATTTTAGGACATACATTTATACGAACTTTTTTACTTATTTTTATCTGCAGAATATGCTGCCGAAGTTTCCGGAATACAGTTCGGACCACCCTGTATATCGTATACCTCACGATAACTCGGATTAAAATACCAGACAATTTTTATTAAAATGATACACATTGTAAGTTCATACTGTATGATCAAAAAAAATCATTAGTTACAATCCAAATAATCATTATAATGATTTGAGTACATTACAGATGTTATTAGTTATTATTACCATTTTTCGTGATCATACAGTACGTTTGAAGTGATTTGTTCAAAGCTTATTTGTACAAACGTCGAAGCTGTGATATTGATGAGTTAAAATTGAGTTAAAACAAAAGAGCTACACTACGTCCTATACAGGGCGAATCATACGACATAAATACTATTTTATATACTTTTAATGGAGTTATGGATATGTTTGATTCACTCTGTATTATTATCGTAATCTTTGAACCATTCAGGAAACCACTTTGAGCCATATGCTGTAGTATTTTGCATCCATGAACACATGTTTTTCATTCTGTTATCGTAATATCTTTTAGAATTAAAAAATATGCACGTATAATACCGTATGATCGAAAAGAAGGGCGTCCAGTTGGCTCGGGACTGACGATCAATGACATGCCTCGTATAATTTTACACATAAAATGACAGTGATCTTCATTTCAAAGCCATCTCTAACGCCGTTTTTTTTTCTCGATTATATTGTAATATTATAAAACATTACGTTACTCAGATATTACTGCTGAATTCAGAGGTGATATCTTAACGTTATATTGAAGGGAAATAAGATATAAAAAGTAGACCATTCATTGACTGATCTATTGGAAATACCGTATGATCGAAAACGACGGTGTCAAGTTGGCTCAAGAAATGACGCCAGCAATCATTATTTTTGACGACTACGATCACAGTTTCCAAGCCAATTCTGACGTCGTCTTTTTTTGATCGTCTGTGAATTAATTGTATAGTGGATATAAGCAGTAGTTAGCTGTCAGAATTATATACTAAATTGCAATAAAATTTAAAAAAATGATATTTGATTGTAAGGTAGTACCAACTAAAATTAGTAATTTTTCAAAAACAGAGAACCAAAATAAACCGTATATGATACGTCAATGGATAATGTTTAAAATAATGAAGGAGATACACAAACCAAGTGGTACAATTTGACCAAGATTACACTAGCCTACAGATTCATTACAGAGATAGCTATCATTCTCAGCTCAAACATATTGTTTTGGTTGGTACTGCGCAGGAAAAATACCGCGCAGGACACCAAAACGCAATGTACCTGTTACAAGATTTCTAGTAAGTTAATCCGATATAGAAAGTCAACATTTCCTGTTAACAGCTATCCTATTTGAGATTTTTACTACATATAAGCTTTACTACATATAAGTTCGAATTAGAGTAAACAGTTTTAAAAATCTGAAACAGGATACCTGGTATGGAAATTACCGAAATTAATTTTATTCTTATATATTGTAAATATGCAATAAAAAAAGTATATTCTCTATTACTATAGAGAATATACTTTTTTTCTTATAAAATACTATAGTAATCTTTATATCATATAATAGTTCTTTATGATATAAGTGCTAAAAGTGGTATTTTATTTTGTGAGAAGGGAAGCTTCGAACAAAGTAAAATCGCTTTTAGCACACATATCATACACTATTTAAGGGCAATTATGCAGTATAGGTGTTTTTCGTATTTTTAGAGATTTGCAACGCACGTTGAAATTTTTTTTTACTCGTCTTCATATCGAGCGTTGGGCGGGTTGGTTAGCGTGGTTATTTGGAGGGTGTTAATTCATTGGTTAGTCATAGATAATTATATATCGAGCGTTGGGCGGGTTGGTTAACGTGGTTATTTGGAAGGTGTTAATTCATTGGTTAGTCATAGGTAATTATAATTACCTATGACTTTAATTATAATTAACTATGATAGGTAATTATAATTACCTATGACTAACCAATGAATTAACACCCTCCAAATAACCACGCTAACCAACCCGCCCAACGCTCGATATGAAGAGGAGTTCGGCTCAACTTGTCTTAACATCAGAAGAAAAAATGTCAACGTGCGCACACGGATTTGTGTTGTATTTGGTCTCTAGAAGCACGTAAAAAAAGAATTTCTGAGAAATCACTAAAAATACGAAAAACACCTATACTGCATAATTACCATTTTTTTCTACAAACAAGTTTATGCTCGTATATACCAAGGTATTTTTGCGTAAATGAATAATTCATAATATTATGTTATTCCAGAGGTCATTCTGAAATCAAATTAATTATGAAGTTGCTAAGGTCTAGGGTAGTGATGGGTTGTTATTTAACTATCTGTTATTTTATAACAATTATTTATAAATAACATAACGCAACCGTTACTACTTCTAAAAAATAACAGATATAAAATAACGACACGTAGAGATCGGCCGCTCGTGAAACGAAAAACGAAGTCGGCGCTCTGCATCACCACGAAATTCTATGCTGCTCGAAGCAATTCCAAAAAACAACTAGTATGGATGGAAAACGAAACGAAAAAACGAAATGTTATTTCGTCAACCATCGATACAGGCGGCGAGACAACGGACAACGGAGTGGGGAAAGCGCTACGCCGAACGTAGCTGCTTCGGTCGATACCGTCGATGGTCGTATTTACAACAGCTTAAAAATAATAGGATATAAAAGAAGCAGGTTTTTTGAAACAGTTGCGGGCATAACGCCTGGCAGTGGAGATAACAGGTGTGGGAAAGGAACGCTGCTGCATCGGTCGATTGTCGATGGAGGCTGGCAACGGGTTGGAGAAGCAGTCATTTTAGATATGTTGTTTTTCAACCTGTTACGAGCATAACAGGGCGGTGGTCGAGATAATCGGTGTGGGAAAGGAATGCTGCTGCATCGGTCGATTGTCGATGGAGGTTCGAAACAGGTTGGGGAATAACGCATCAGTTGTTTTAGATACATTCTGTTTCAACCTGTTACGAGCATAACGGACGGAGGTCGAGATATTATGGCGCTGTATGTTTCAGTACTTACTTATTAAGTTTCAATATTTAGGTATTTATTTATTCTGAAAAATTTTCAGAATATTTTAAGATTTTTTAAAATGTATACAGGGTGTTTTGAAAAATCTGGTCATTGATTAATCACGATCCTGCTTAAAGCCCTTGACGTAAAAAGCTGATTTTGGAAAACGGATTGACTTTAGTGTGTAGAGGTTCGATAAGAAGAAGGATTTTTCGAAACTCGAATTCTAAGGGGGTGAAACTACTCTCAAATATTAGAATATTTTTATTTAAAACCGGTGAGTTTTTCGGAAAAACTCTTAAAACACGTATATTTTATTATGTTGTTTTACATATTTTAAGATTTTTTAAAATATATACAGGGTGTTTCATAAAATATGACCATTGAGTAATATTCTGCTTAAACTGCTGGGCGTTTAAAGCTGATTTTTGCAAACGGATTGACTGGGGTTGAGGTTCGATAAGGAAGGGTTTCTCGAATCTCAAATTCCAACAGGGTGAAAACGCCCCTCAAATATTACAATATTTGTTACTTAAAAACGGTTAGTCTTTCGGGAAAACGCCTGGACACGCATAATTTATTTTGTTTTTTACATATTTTGAATTTTTTAAAAAATCATACAGGGTGTTCCAAAAGTTGAGTAATTGATTAACCACGATTCTGCTTAAACTGCTCGACGTTAGAAAGCTTATTTTGGCAAATGTGAGAAAATTTTATCCAGTTTGTATGTTAATGGAAATTCTTGTTTTGCTTTATCATCACCATTTGAAATTATTAATTCGACGCGAACAAAGTCGCGGGTACACGCTAGTTTAAGTGTAAAATTAATTCGAACTCTAGTGTGTAGTTGGTTTACTTATATGAAGAATATACTACACATTTTCTTATATTGCTATTTTTTACCGCAAATGGTAAAATCATAACTAAGAGCTTCTCGCCCGTCGAGTGATATGCACCCTGTACACTGCTACGCAATTCAGGATCTACGCGGATCGAGGGGCAGGGCGTAGGTAGATCGCAATGTGTAGGTATAGACGAGTGGCGGAATTTTGGCTTTTTTTATATCGCAATTTGTAAACAGCGCTTATTTGTAAACAACGAACGTTTTTAGAGAGGTATTTTAGATAACAATCGATATTTAGAAATGTTTTGACACCCTGGAAATACGTCATTGTTGCAACTTGCAACTGCGTTAATACGCCTGGCGGTGACCGTCTCATACTCTTTCAGATATTTAGCAGTAAAATAAAGAAACCTGTTATTTTTAAGCTGTTATTTTAAGCTGTTTTTTTATAAATAACTATAACAGTTTCAACTGTTATCTAAAAATAACAGTTTTGCCCATCACTAGTCTAGGGTAATTGAAAGCATATTGAAAGATTCCAAACATTCGATCATTTGTTGTCAACTAATGTCAAATTTGTGCCTCAACTCTTGTAAAATGATGCAAAGTGATAAAGAAACTGAGTGTTTCCCAGCAGAAATTGATGAAGCGGCGAATAGAATTACTTTTGATTTATTACCCAGCAAGTCCAAGGATCAGTACGAGTTTTCATACAGGGTGGCCCATCGAAAACGTTCCGCAAGGCATAACGGCCAGGGTATTTTTTTTTTAGAAAATTCAAAAACACGTCAATTTTGTTTGTGAGGGGGACAACTTTTGCCCCAAAAATAATTGCAAAATCTTCAACCCTCTAAGCGGGGGTGTTATCCCCCAATTTTTTTCAAATGGAAAAGGAGGTCAAGTGATACCGCAATGAAAAGGGCTTTCTATCCTCTATACTTTCCGGCTTCGTTTTTGAAAATCGGTCGAGTCATTGAGAAAATATGAAGGATTGATATTTGAAAAGTTTATTTAAACATTTGTCAGAGTAAATGATAAGAGTAAATTCCTTCGACCAATTTGCTGTTTTTTCTAATTATTTTTGGATGTTTACGCATTTTTTCACTTGTCACAAGGTTGAACGATCAGGTGCGGTAGTTGCTAGATAGCTGTTCTGTGACTTATGAGTTGAAGTTCTTCTCAATATCGTTTAGCTTTTTAACAATTATTATGGTGTACTCCCTTGCAGAAAAAGTAGAAATAATCGAACTTTATTTTAAAAATAATGAATGTGGCAATCGGTTTGCGCAGATATTGAATGAACGTCATCCTGACAAACACCTTTATGGCAAAATTGTTCGCGAGTTAGTAGCAAAATTTCGAGAAACTGGTTTTGTTATGAATAAAAAAAGGCAGAGGGAAAATCCTGTAGTAAATGAAGCTATGGAGGTATTCGTATTGGGCCAAGTTGCCATGGATAGTACGCTGAGTACAAGAAAATTAGCCAATGAGACCGGCGTGAATCGTACAAATGTCCAAATGATATTAAAAAAACACCGTACAAAATTCAGGTGGTACAAGAACTCAACGAAGACAATTTTGATCGTCGCTTGCAATTTTCTGAAACTATGAGTGAACGAGTGGCGAATGATAATAATTTCCTATTTAATGTGTGTGTTTTCGGATGAGTGTACCCTCTTTTTGAACGATGTAGTTAATCGGCACTACTGTCGGTACTGGGCTGAGGACAACCCCAGGGTTTTTCACGAGGTGAACACACAAAATCCTCAGAAATTGAACGTGTGGGCTGGTATTTTTGGAAATTCTATTGTAGGTCAGTTTAACGATATTGAGAAGAACTTCAACGCACAAGTCACAGAACAGCTATCTAGCAACTACCGCACCTGATCGTTCAACCTTGTGGCAAGTGAAAAAATGCGTAAACATCTAGAAATAATAAGAAAAAAACTCAAATTGGTCGAAGGAATTTATCCTTATCATTTACTCTGATAAATGTTTAAATAAACTTTTCAAATTTCAATCCTTCATATTTTCTCAATGCCTCGACCGATTTTCAAAAACGAGGCGGGGAAATATAGAGAATAGAAAGCTCTTTTCATTGCGGTGCCACTTGACCCCCATTTCCATTTGAAAAAAGTTGGGGGATGGCACCCCCGCTTAGAGGGTTGAATATTTTGCAATCATTTTTGGGGCAAAAGTTGTCCCCCTCACAAACAAAATTGACGTGTTTTTGGATTTTGTGAAAAAATAATACCCTGGCCGTTATGCCTTGCGGAACGTTTTCGATGGGCCACCCTATATAATCGATATGTATATGCATGCATATGTAACGCATGCGTTAAAAGTTACATTTTTACTGACGTTTGTAGAAAAAGATCTTTATATCATATAAAGTTTACTAGAGTATTTTATTAGAGAAAATAAGAAAATTTTAGTTAAATATTATAAATAAAATCACCAAAAATGATCATCATAGACACAGATATTATTACGATTAATGTTGACTTCCTATTACAGTGTTAGAACTGACTTTATGTACAAAGGTAAAATTTCCTTCCTATCTAAAATATTATTTCACATATTCTTTCATCGTTGAATCATATCCAAGATATTTCTAAATAAGTTTCGATAAAATATAAACAGTCGAAAAATGAATCTTATAGAAACTGCCTCGGATATGTTTCGGACTCTCGTACTAGATCAAAACGATTTAAAAATAGTTTTATGCCGAAAAAGTTGCTTATATACAGGAAGCTTATATTAGTTTTTGAGGTTGTAAAATTTCGGAAACTTATTAGATGATTGTAATAGAACATTCTGAGTTATTAAGCATTTATGAGAAAAATCTCTAAGCGATTCAAAACTAATATTTGTAAACTGAGTTAAAAATCAAGGAAAATGAAATCAAACTTAGTATTTTCTGTTAATTTTGGAAATTTCATCTGTCAATTCAAAAGACTAAGGAAACAGTTGAATATTATATAGGGTGTTTCAAAAAACATCTGTCGTGGGAGATTCCTCGTGTAAAAATAAGATTTGCTTTTCATATCAACATACGTCCGATTCTGCTTCGTTTCGTAGCTACAGGGGGGTAAAGTCTTTTAGAACGTTTTTTACCCAAACAGCATTTGGACGTCGGGACAACTTTGTGTCACACGACCAAACGTCGGGGCGCAACCTCGTGCCAACCCTAGTCTGCACTAGTTTGGAGAATAATTTTTGGGTCGAAACGACGTTGGATACCGACGTTGGCTAGCAGCCTAATTTAGTACAAACTGCAACGTTGTTTAAAATCCTAATTCACAGAAATACAAAACTATAATAATATGGCGTCTAAGTTGCGTTTTATCCTAAATTGGGATAATTATAGTAAAAATATTATTTTTATGATTTAGTTAGAGACATATGCCAGATGGCAGTAAAGGAAAACAAAACAAAAGTATTTAAGTGTGGAAGATGTTTGAAGATCATAATTATTGAAACACTTTAACCGACTCTGTAACTCGTTAAGCAAGACAAAAAAGTTAAAGGCAAACAACTTTATTGATAAATGTATTGTTCCTACTTTGAAAAATACTAATGGGCCTCAAAATTAAAGAAGTCTTAAAAAATTTCATGAATTTTTTTTTAGTAAAATGAGAATAATTTATTCGCAGTCGAAAAAATTGTTTCCGCGTGTTTTTTAGGGTCAAATATTTCAAGTTAATGGATTCAAAAAGCAGGAATTGCTATTTTAGGAACAAAACATTTTCTTATTCAACAACATGGCGGCTTTCACTTTGTTGTTTTGGAGATTAAGATGGAGTAGTTCAAGTAGTCGCATACCCTGGACTAATAAAATCGCAGTTCAGCCTTAACAGGTAGTATACTAGTCGCAAGATTGCCTAATTTAGTCATCCTAGAGTCTAGCTTGTGCCGCCCTCTATATTCTAAACAAACGAGGGTGTGGATAAAGTATCGGTAATATGTCGATGTATATTTAAATTTAGTTTTATATGTACTTTCTTATGTCCCATTTTAATTAAGTTTTTTTTTATAAAAACAAAAACAGCACTGAACTGCCTGACTGAACGGAACAATGAAGTGAAAATTTAAGATTTAAGGTTATGGTTCAATACAGTTGCAAAAAGGTAGTGGTTCGACGTCCTACCAACGTAAGAATAAGGAAATCTAAACAACGTTGGAATTAGTAAAACAGACGACGTTTGCATAACGTTGGAATAGGTCCTGAAAGTGACGTCGGGAAACTCTTTATTGCCCAACATTGTAACTACGTTGTCCGAATCACCTAAAGATCACTTAAGCAAAAAAGGTTACAAGACAACGTTTATTCGACGTCGCAGAAGCTTTTACTTTGTTGTAGTACTAGTTCAACGTCCGTTACAACAACGTTTACATTTATTTTAATACACAAGGTAGGGAGCTAACTATTTTTTGTAACTAATCCAACGTTGTGTTTAGTAAACATGTGGTCGCAAGTCGTGAAAATGCTACTTGGGTAGTTTTTTCTTTTTTTCGATTTATTATAATTTTCTTCTTTTAGCGATTTGAATGAAATTTTGAGGGTAAAAGTTCAAATCAAAAAAGTGCAACATATTTTAATGCTAAAAAGTGTCAACATATTCACCAGGGACGTGCATATGGGTTATCACTGGAACATTTTTTGGAAAAAAGCATGTGCGCCACAGGCTTTTTTCTCTTGTTAGCAAAATTGTGTAGACCGTTTAATGCCGATTTAAAATTGTCTCCAAACCTGTCACAAATGTATAGCTTTAAATTCACATAAAGATTTTTTAGTTTATAAAACAACTTCAAAAAAGTATTTTGAAAAATATTCCAAGAAACGAAAAATATTCTTTCGGTTATTTTAACTATATTTTATACTGTTAGTCGGATTTATACTTCTATAATTACATAAGTAATGCTTAATATTGTTTTTATTCTCATTAATTCTATTTTAATCTTAAACGAATTAGATTAATATCAATCTCACTGATTTTTTCTCTCCAATAAAAGACCATTAGCTAGTTCTCTAAATACAACTACGTTATACTTACTTATTTGGTGTTTTAATTTTATCTCTTTAATTGTATGTATCTGTTTATATCTCTAACTACGTACGATTACCAAAAATATCTGTGGACAATTTGTTTTCTCTTTTCTCTTACCAAAGATGAGTTAGTTTTTAGGTATTTGCGGATCATATAAGGTTTATGAATGAAATTATTACACAGTGATATACAGTGTACGAAAAAAACGTTCGCAACAAATGGAAATGTTTTTGATTATTGAATTTCCACAAAAAAGTCAGCATGCCCAGTAACTAAATGTTTATTTTATACAGGGTGGTCCGAATTGTAATCTGGAAACTTCGGCGACATATTCTGTAAATAAAAATAAATTAAAAAGTTCTTATACATATAAGCGATACCAATTAAACTTTTAGTTACATAATCGAGGGCACAATTTTTAAATTGATTGTTACTAATCATGGACATATTCGATGCCGAGTTTAATTTTATACCTATATATGGCAAATTTTCATAAATATACGCTCAATATATCGATTTGTTGCAAACTTTTTGGCATACTCCCTATAATATCGTAACTGTTAATTTTTTAAAATAAAACTTCACAATTATATATACTTAAACGAATTCTTTAAAAAACGTCCACATTACCGTAAGTCATCTACTATATACATAGTGTTCAAAGTAAATCAACAACGCGAATCAACATTAAAAATAACGAAATCAAGTTTAACTAATTCGAAGGCTATAACGATTTCAGGAGTATAATTAAATTTTATTTTCTTCCTGTTAATATATTTAGTATTATTTGATTTATGGGTAAAGTGTTTTCTAAAACGGCGATATAAGTTCTATATTGACATGACATTTATCGATACATCACGTCTGCTTTGACATAGGAGTTGGTTTGGTAATAATAATAATTTACATTTCAAAAAACACCTTCAATAATATATTAACGCGTGTCTTACAATAACCTTAAATTTCAGGCCTTGATAACATATAAACCAAATAGTTTTCAATGCAGAACTGCTTATTAATTTTAAAATCGCTTTTATCCATTTATTAAGCTACAAAAACAGTTTTAAATAACGTATATCGTACGGTTTAAACGTATAATTAAGCATTAAGTCTTCTTCACTCACTGAAACTTCGTAGTGGCAAACCAAAGACATATTGAGGAAAAAAATATAACCAATAAACTATTAATTAATAATAAATATAAATAATAATCACAATTATCACTCAAATATATTTTGAGTCTCATATTCTTGTAAAATTCTACTTCATAAAACAAAAAATGCGATTTTTTTCTTCGGAAATGTCTTTGGTTATTGAGCCACGCCCTTAGAGCGACGCCACCACGCCCTCCGGCCAATAAGAACGGCGAATCGCAACACTTGACCGTACCAGCAGGTAAGCGCGGCGCCGTAGCGCTTGTACAACAGCCAGAGACCGCCCACTAGCCCCGCCCAATATTACGCAATTGAACTGCCCGACATGGTGGTGATGCAGGTTTTCTCGCAGGAGTCGGTGTTTTCCGAGTTGGACCGGACCGCTTTGGGCGTGCCGGGCGGGTTCTGTTCGCAGTTCTCCGTGTTGTTATTGGTGGAGGCCCGTCTGGACACCTCCCTGGAGGCGGTGCGAACGTCGAACACGCTACATTCGCTCTCCAAGTCACTGTTTTCAAGCTGGAGCACGTTGACCTAAAATAAAATAATATTTTTATTGTACTATTCTGACAATTTTTTTGAGATAACAGATAAAGCATGAATGCAATTTGTCAAACACATTATTTCGAATGAGCACTCGTATCAATTGAACATATTTAAAGTTGAAATTTAGAATAAAGCTTAAGAAAAGTGTATATTTGATTTAGACAAATCAAGCAACCGATTGGATATAAAATAGGAAGAAAAAAATATATTTACTTCCTTTTGTTACAAAATTGCTCAACTCCTTGTTATTTGAATTCAACTTTCTGTGTATTATTTAAAAAATGAAGAAAATAATATTGCTTTAAAAACACTAATAATATTGCTTTTCTCAATAATATTGCTTGTAACTCAAACTTATGGTTTCTTCGGTAAAATAATTTTAAATACATTTAATAAAAAAAAAACATTTTCTCTAAAGAAAATGGTTACCATGAAAAACAATCAAACTTTTTAAACAAAAGTATCAATTAGACTTTCCTTACAATATTTTTAAAATTGTCTTCTCAAAATTCTTGAAATAAAACCACCTCCCTACATAAAGTATGGTCCAACAAGTCAAGAAAGATTTCGACAGAAGACATCCAGCAAATAAAATTTTCCTCTAAATTAAAATGACCGACATATGTCACTGTCATGTATTCTCTAGCTGGACAGACTTGTTTAAATACTATACACCATTATATGCATAATTCGACAATCTATGATACACATTTTAACATTGAAGTGTTTTCGCAATAAGGTAAAAAATATTAAACATCCTAAAAATGCTTTGAAGCCTGAATGTAATCAATAACAGCTAATTTTTTTATAATATAGTGCAATTTGATAAATGAAATACGTATTTACTTGTCTAGTGTTAAGATACAATTCACTGGAATCCGACCCACAGGACGAGCTCTCTGACAAGTCTGTTGTGAATTTTCTTTGGGCCCTAGGACTAGGTGGAGGCCTTCTTGTGCAAACCTGCGCTTGGATATGCTCACAAACCCGTCGAAAACGTCGTATATTACCTAAAAAATAAAAATCATACAAAAAATTAACAATAAGAACATTAATTTAGTTTCAAGTCAATATACCTGATAACAACGTGAAAGTTATGGCATATAAATGTTCCTTGGCATTCTCCGTTTGCTTCGTTATAATGGAAATGTCAACTTGAAATCGCACGTGCCTCTGGAACATTGCCGGTCCTGCCGTGCCCCTCTTATATTCCACTCGGAATGACATGGGACTTGAGACGGAATGACTCAACTCTGCTATCTATAGAATCAAAAGAAACATAGTTTATCTAGTAATGAAACTAACAATCTTCTAGATTACCAAGGTATTGCAAGTATTGCACCAAGGTGTGCAAGTATTTTAAGAGGTGGTAGATATGGCCAAAAGAAACATATTTCCTCTTTACCATTTGTATAATACATTGATAATAATCGTGTTATTTAACTTTGAAAATTTAAAAAAATAATGGCAACATTTTGAGGGCAATTACCCGGATCTTAGCTTGTTCGACGCCCAGTGTTGACACATCGACTAGAAAGATTTAACTTGGGCGCACATTTCTGTTGGCGAATTATAACCAGTTAAAATATTTGCACTTATTTCTCTGACACTCTGTATATGGTAAATACGAAAACAAAAAAAAATTATAGAACTGTTTCTAATGTTAATGATTGCCAACTTTTACAGAGAGATTTAGATAGAATGGGTGACTGGTGTAAGGTGAACGGCCTTTCCCTAAACGCTAGTAAATGTTCAGTTATAAGTTTTCCCAAAAAAAGATCACCAGGGATTCCCTTTGATTATGATTTGAATCATGTTCATTTGACACGGGTGGATTTGGTCAAGGACTAGGGTATAAGCTTTGATTGTTCTCTTTCTTTTAATGAACACATTAATATAATTGCTAATAAAGCTTTAAAAGCACTGGGTTTTGTATTGAGAAACTCTAAAGACTTGTCGGTATGGGCGTTGCAGATAGTATATTGCTCATTGGTAAGATCAATTTTAGAATATGCATCTGTTATATGGAATCCTCAATACGATGTATCTAAGAAAACAATAGAAAGGGTTCAAAAGAAGTTTGTAAGGTATTGCGCTTTCAGACACAATCAAGAATATAGTTACATTATCAACTTAGACCCATTAAATTTAGAGACTCTGGACAAAAGGAGATTAATCTATGATTTTTCTTTTTTTATAAGATTGTTATTGGCGTATATGACTGTCCTGAGATACTTAGACAAATTGATTTCAAAGTTCCATTTAGGCCATTGAGAATTAATGATCTGTTCTTTATTCCTTTGCATGGCACTAATTATGGAAAGCACTCTCCAATTCCAAGGGCACTTAATTCTCTGAACAAGTTTCATGATGTTGACATTTTTAATGACTCTTACTGGGCATTTAGGAGGAAGATTAGAAATGGGAGTGGTGATTGATGGGTGTGGTTAATTCTTCTTTTTAGTGTACCGCTCTTCTCTTATAAGTGTTTATTGTTTTTTTTTGGATTATTTTTTAATGTTTTTAAGTATCTTTATACGATGTGAAAGAAAAAGAAAAGAATTTTTTTTTTCTTTTTTTTAATATTGTTTTGTAAATTTTGTAATGTAATGGGGTTTCCCGTAAATAAATAAATAAAAAATAAATAATATAAAATAATAATATGTAAAGTAATCGCAAAACAATTTCCGATGCACGTGATCAACTGTGAGTGACAAGCGATGGCGACAGCGCTGCCAGATTGTGATGGATTTATGAGATGAATCTTAATTTAAAATTGGGAAACAATACATTTATTATATCATTTTTTATTATATCATATCATTATATCAAGACTTTTACGTTTTATTTTTAATTGAATAATTATAATTTTAGTAATTAATTTATTTATTAACAGTAGTCACTAACACTCACAGTACCAATATTCAAATTTAAGGCAACAGATACTCGCTACAAATCGAAATAAGTAGTAACTTTGAAAATGGTATAATGCGCTTACCAATCAAATCTACTTCTCTGGCTGCAGTCAAGGGTAATAAAGGACCTTTATTGTCATGTTCTCGTTTAAAATAGTTTATCAGGAAAGCTACAAGCTATTTGCTTCGACTGTTTAAATGCTTCGGCATATTTTCAACACACAATTTCAAGAAATGTAATACAAAAACTGAAAATTTAGTTCTTAAATGAACCGTTTGTGCTTAAAAGTACAATTTTTATAAAAAAGCCTATGAAAATCAGCAAAAACCGAGAATTACTCCAAAAGATTCAATAACAACACGATATTATACAAAATAATTACTGACGTTATGAAAATTGTCAAATAATAAACGACAACGTTGCTGATCGCGGCGCAATGTAACCAATATGGCGATAGTAAAAATCGCTTTAAACTAATTTTTGCAGCTTTAATCTAAATAAAATATCTGTTAAAATCATTTGCTCAATGAAATCAAATGAAGAGCTGCTCGGTATCTGAAATTATACAACAAATTTAAACATTTTTGCCAAAATTTTATTGTCAGGTTTATAGGCTTTAGTGTCAATTTCGATATGATTGATGACGTGCATCGGAAAATGTTTGCGATTACCGTATATGGTAAATACGAAAATAATATGGATGTATAAATCTTACCGATAAGAAAGCATGTATCAGATCAGCCTTTACTGTAGCTAACGGCTTGCCCTTCACCAATATGGTGAAGGTCTCGTCCTTTTCTGTTGTCATCAAACTTCCAAACCAGGACTTTTTCGTTAATTCTGGAGACGACTCGGGAGTTAGATGAACTTCTTCAGAAGAAGCTACAAATAAAACATTAGTAAACCGGCACCTTCAAAATAACGTAAATGTTCAGTAGTACCGGTTTAACGCTTTGGGAGTAGCAAGGTACAGCTTTCCATGCTACAGCCGTTCGGTATACAAGGAATGTGGCTTCAAATAAAATATACAAACTTACTTTGTAATTTTCGCCTGTGAAACCTCGGGGAGCCGAGAAAACTGTTTTTGATAGTGGTCAGTCTCGACCTCCAGTGATGGCTGGTCGTACTCAGGTGCGGCGAGCCGGGCGGGGTCATCGGGGTCAATATATTAGAGCCTGCCACCAAGCTGGCGGCGTCGCTTTCCGGTGACGTCAGCGACATCACCGACGCGCCGCCGCTGCTATTGGCTCGGTGGTGGGTGGGCGTGGCCGGGGGCGGGGTCACCGTCACGTGTGTGTTAGCCGTCACGTGGGCGGAGACGCGGTGAGTGGAGGAGGGGGGCGCGTGGTGGGACGGCGTCGAGCGTTGGCTTACAGGCGAAGACATTCCAGCTAAAAAATATTTATTATATAAAATTGGAGGATATTTAAAAATCATTATGTAAAAACCACTATGTGAATTACTAAATATGTAATTAAAAGACTTACAGTGAGTATTAGTAGGTGTGATACTACTGTTAAACATTACAGGGCTAGAAGCGCCAGATGATCTCGTAGGTGAATGAACACTAAGGCTGCTGTGAGTGCTACCAGTTGAGGGGCTTCTTCTTGCATGATGTCGTCTGAAACAATAATAAATTGAAAAATATATGTTTTGATGAATACATGCTTGATGTTTATATAGATATAGTCTGTCTAAGACAAAAAGACAGAATATCTGTTTCATCTGCCATATTAATAAAAAAATGTTTTATTAAAATTCCAGATAACTGCACAACTACCTGTATTCTTTAACTAGACAGGCAATAGAAATAATCATAATTAAATAACATAAAAATCAATCTTATGCAATTTCTTCCATTAAATTACATTCGTATTTCAATACTTAGTGACTCGCTTTGTGTATCACAAAAGCTAACCACAATGATACGCAGGTTAATAATCAATATAACTATACCGTGCTGGCAACTGTTACTTTTGGGTCGGCATTTACATGTGTGGAAGTAAATCGCATAGGGATCTTATTAAGGCGGAGTGAGAGAAATGCGGCCGACCGATGCGACGCGCGATGGTGTGCTGTTGCGGCGTTGCCGATACGCCTTTCCCTATCAAGTAAAGTAAAATCACGATCGCAAACCGCTTATTTTTAAAAGACTTTTTTTTTCAAGAGATAACTAGATAAAATCATTAGGTTTGTAATGTTTCTGAGCATCTGAAATGGAATTACAAGGATATCGTTAGGGTGTCATTTTTTTATAACGAGAAAACGTCAGTAATCGCGATAATTTAAAAACTCAACTTTTTAACACGTAACAGGCCATAACTCAAGAACCACTTTAGATATTGAAACTTTTTTTATTTTCAAGATCGGATATTTTACAATATGTTTACATAAGAAAAATTCGATAAGGTTGTTTTTTCCATTCAAATTTGTAAACAATCCATCCATTTACTTTTAGAGCATAGCAATTTTCAGCAATCGTGTAATTTTTTTATTGATAAAGATTTTCACATACTGTCTACAAAGAAAATACATCAGAAATATTAACAAAGTTCTTGAAAAAACTACAATCTATTATTTCTAATAGATTTCGAGATATCGATTTTTGAATTCAGAGTTCTAATAGCGCGACCGCTATCGAACGCCCACTCAATTCCACTTATTTTTACCAAAAATGCAAGTGTTTTTAACTTGCACTTAAAAGTTCAAGCTATAGGGAAAATTACAACGACTCGCTAATAAATAAACAAATCAAGTATCACGAGACGTAATTACATCGTGAAGCTGAACGCATGACGTACACCTTTCCCTAGAACTTTAAGTACCGACAGAGGTATTGATTGGGTCGACCTGTCAACTGCGACAAATCTGCTATGTCCCCTTCCACGTCTCAGCGATGTGCACAGTTACTCGGTTTATTTCATACGTTGGGCAACGTGTTTACTGTCCTCTCTTTGTTCAGTACATTATAAACGCATTGTACTCTTCTTACGTACAGAAATCTCGACCCAAGACTAACCTTTGCCAGCCCTTAGTATAAAGAAGGCGTCCATTCTTCTCAAAGAGACCTGATTCAAATTAAAAAAGTAGAAAAAAAGTAGAAAAAACCTAACCTAACCGAGACTTTTTTCTACTTTTTTAATATAACTATATGCTTACTTATAGTGGGACCTTCTTGGTGTTAGAGGAGATCCTTCGCTGATTTGTCCAAACTGCAAACTAGTCTGCCCGTTCACTCTGCAAGTGTCGATTCTCTTTTTCGGTGGATCCAATGATTCGTTTGGTCGTATCCTTAAAACTGAGTCAGTCGTTTCATCCTCGTACGCAGGCCTGCGTCTTTTTCTTTCCAGCAATAGAAAATATATCACCTTTTCAGTATTATGACTGAAATTTAAAAAAATAACAAAACTGTTAGAATATTCATATAAAATTTTTAAATATAATTTGTTGAAATATCGTTGATAATTATTTCTCAAATAAAGTTATTAAAAAATATATTTCTACACAAATAAATATTGGTAATTTACCTGGGGCTAAGTAGATGTTGAATTAGTTTTTCTTTTTCCTTGAAACAACCCAAACTGCAGATTGCTTGTAGAACATCTGGGTCTACAGCTTCGATGGACGGCAACACGTGTGTCTGTACTACTTCCATCATGGGAAGTTCCAATTCGAGTTCACCCTTTCCTCCAGCGGTTACCCAAGGGTGCTTGTTAATTTCTGTTAACTATAACGTCATTTATTTAGTTCTTTTGTATTTAACTATCACATACAAAAATAATTGTAAACTAATTTTTGAACATAAATTTTGAGAACATACACAATTTGTAATATTTTAAAATTATTTTTGCGTAATAGTTTTAAATACACATTGATATAATAAATAAAATATATCGTCGGTCGGTGAAATACGAGGATGGTCTGAAAAGTTTCCGACCTCAACGTGAAGATGGCAGCACTCGTAGATAAAAGCTAGTTAATTTTCATTGTTCATCTGTTGACAGTTATTCACCAAGTTTCAGCCATTTTGGATGCACAGTTGTTATGTAACAGTCGTTTGAGTGAGTTGATGTCAGCGTTTTTGTGAAAATGGATAAAATCGAGTATCGAGCTGTCATTAAATATCTGGTTTTGAAAGGCAATACGCCTACACAAAATTAAACATGAGTTGGATTCTGTGTATGGGGACTCTGCACCATCATTTACCACAGTGAAATTTTGGGCAGCTGAATTTAAACGTGGCCGTAAGAGCTTGGGAGACGATGAACGTTCGGGACATCCAAAAACTGCAACTATCGACGATAACATCGCCAAAGTTCACCAAATGGTGTTAGACGACCGCCGAATTAAAGTGAGAGAGATAGCAGAGGTTATGAACATATCAAAAGAACGTGTTTGTCACATATTAAATCAAGATTTAGGCATGAGAAAGCTGTCCGCGCGTTGGGTGCCGCGTTTGCTCACGTTAGACCAAAAGCGTGTTCGTATGAACATTTCCAACGCTATGTTGGCGCAGTTTAGGCGCAATAAATCCGAGTTTTGGCGTCGAGTAATTACTGTAGATGAAACTTGGATACACCACTATACACCAGAAACAAAAATACAGTCCAAACAGTGGACGGCAAAGGGAGAACCGGCTCCAAAAAAAAGCAAAACTGTTATTTCGGCTGGGAAAGTGTTTTTTGGGATAGTCATGGAGTTATTTTAATTGATTATCTTCAAAAAGGAAATACCGTCACAGGAGCATACTACACATAATTACTTGACAAGCTAAAAGCAGAACTTACGGAAAACGGCCACATTTACAGAAAAAGAAAATCCTGTTTCACCAAGATAACGCACCGTCTCACACCTCAGCGGTTGCCATGGCGAAAATCCACGAATTACGGTTTGAACTGCTTGACCATCCGCCTTACTCACCAGATCTAGCCCCTAGCGATTTCTTTTTGTTCCCTCATTTAAAAATTGCGCTCGGAGGACAGAGATTTTCGTCAAATGAAGAGGTAATCACCTTCGTCAACCACTATTGCAGAGAAAAACGCCGAATACTATTTGGACGGGTTACAGAGATGGGAGCATCGCTGGGAAAAGTGTGTAGAGTTACAAGGGGACTTGTTCAAAAATAAAAAAAAATATTCAGAAAAAATGTCTTGTATCTTTGTTAGGTCCGAAACTTTTCAGACCACCCTCGTATGGTAAACTGCTAACTCCATTATTCCTAATTTTAGAGAAGAGAAAAGAAACGGTACAAAAAATATGTACACATGTAGCAACTATATTCATGCGTTAATATGATAAGAGATAGCACTAATATTTGTTGGGGAACAATAAAATTTAATATTTCGTTAAAAATGTTACGTAAAAATGATGTATTAGACGTATTATTTACTTAAAATCAAAAATGGAGTTAGTAGGTTATCACGTTTCACTGACGATATAATAAATAAGAGTAAATGTATTTAAGATAAAAAAGTAAATGTATTTCTCTAATAATGTTTTTTATCTTGAATAATACTTTTGTGTATATTATACAGAATATTATTTACTATTTTGTCAGAAATTTGTAGTATAGGTAATCTATATACAGACCGGACCACCGTAGTAGTAACATAGGCAGAACCGGACGAATTAACTTATACCCGTCCGCCGGATAAAAAGCAGGCGAAAAAATGCGATAAAATAATAATAGGTAGATAGGTGATAAGAATGTTTCAGAATTTGTATTTATTCGTGTTTTAATAGCCGAATACATAGATTCTCGCGACAGTTCTCGTGTAAAATTTATTTTTTAAGTAAAAGAATGGATGTTTACGAAGTTCGTGAGAAAATTCAAATTGTACAATGGTATTTAGAAAATAGGTCTTATCGGGATATAGAAACAATTTTTCCACAAACTTTTGTAAACAGGCCAATTCCATCTTTACCTACTATATCAAGAGTTATTAATAATTTTGAAACACATGGGTGCGTGTCCCCACAAAAATACAAAAAGCCTGATGTGTTTATTAATGACGAACAGGAGTTAAAGCAAGTGTTCATTTGTGCTACCGCGGATCAAAATCCCACGTTTTCAAGTAATCAAATTGCTGAGGTGGTTGCCCTGCCCACAATGTCCGTATTGTTCAAGAATATTTGAACAATTTTTTTCCCAATCGTTTAATTAGTGGAAATGGAACTATTTTGTGGCCCGCTAGAACACCAGATCTTTCTCCCAATGATTTCTTTTTGTGGGGTTATGTAAAATCCAAAGTGTATGGTCATAATAGGGCTAATAATCTGGATGAGCTTCAAGTAAAAATACGAGGCTTTCCAAACTATTAGCTCTAATGTGTTAGCCAATGTCAGACGGGGATTTTACGACCGCCTAGTCTAGCACAAGAATATGGTCTTTTTGAACACTTGTTATAACTTTTTTTATTTACAGAAATATTTTAGTTTTTTTTTGGGTTTAGAGAATTTATTTATTTTTAGTTTTGGTTTGTAAACATACTCAAATAATAAATATTTAAGTATATTTATTTTAAATGTTACCTTAAGTGAAGGTAAACACTTAAAATGAAAATAATAAATACTCGGCACTCCTCGCGTCGTATTCCTAGTCTGTCACGACCGACCCGTCCAAGCAAAACTGCAACTGCGTACTGCCTGACCAGCCGACTAGCCGGCGTGAATCTCGAGTACAAACGCAAATCGGGTAAACGTAAATTCGTCCGGCAACTTGCTATGGTACTAGTAGGCTGGTCTTCTCTGTATACTATAAAACACTGTCATTTAATGTGTAATAGTAATACTGCGCAACGTGTAGAAAAAATACTTTCGGAGAATCATATGCTACAAAATTATGCTCAGTTGAAAAAATACTTTTCATTTTTCATACATTTTATATTCAATACTCGATATAAATGACTAAGTAACTACTAATGTCAATGGCTGAATACGAAAAATATTGCTTCATAGTGAAATAAAAAATTGTTTCTCCAAAAAAGTCCTGTGGGTATTTCGCCACTAGAAAAATCTACAAAATAAAATAGTTATTTTTTGTAAACCCTGCTGCGTTAATCCAAAGGAGACTAATTGTCAGCAATGGCTTCCTAATAAACAAATTTGCCTAATGGACAAAAAATGCTTAACGTTTCGGAAAGTATATCTCTTTTCATCGTCGGAAGCAAAAAAAACAAAGAACAAATTAAAAAAAACTATTTAAAATATCTAAAATAATTCGAGAACACTTTAGTTTTTTTTAACAGATACGTATACAAAAACCGCGGTTCAAATTTTATTTTGTAATTTTCTTACATCCGCCACAAAGGTATAGACATTTTTTAAAAAATTGTTGTATTTTTTTTAAATGAGTTAGTTATAAATATCTCTTAAATGTTTTCTTTCTTTCTCGTTAAAATTCCTTATTTGTACATACAGAAACAGCTTTGGTTAGAGAATGTAGTCAAAATAACAGCCAACTACGAAGTAATTCCACACACCACCGCATTATTTACCGAAAAGAAACAAAAAAAAAGCGAATAGGATACAACGACGCTTCAAACTCGATTAAACTGAAACTAGTTGTACGTTGCTCACACCAAGTGGCAATAGAATATCGTTATCTCGCCTCGCTCGTGTTTCCAGTTGTTGCAAAGTTAATTTTATATCGATGACGATCTAATTTATGGGTCGAAAATGCATATTCGTATATTTTCAATTACACAGGTAGGCAGATATATTTTGTTTTATCAAGAATAATGGCTCATATTGTCTACGCATTATTGATAACCGATATTTTAATTAGGAATATGTAATTTTTTTATTGTGTTAAATTTTATTTTTATTTAACAAAGATCTAACTAAAACTGTATCTGATTAACTAAGGAATGTGAGCAATGAAAATTAAAGTAACCATGTGTCTAATTCAAATTTAAATGTCTCATTATTTTCTGATTGCTTGCAAAATTCTGCTTGTCAATGGCAGTTATTTCTGACGCACTTTTGGTAAAATACTTCTTCCTAAAGTAAAACTTAGTTAATTGTATAATAATATAATAATATAATTATTGTATATACTGTAGTTAATTGTAATTAAGACATACAAAAAATATGTTCGTAGTTATGTTTTGACGACATTTAGTATTTCAATTGGTCTAAATATTTATCTTTGTAAGAATAATTCACACTGTTGGTTTCTTATTTGGATTAATATTAATCAAACTAGTCAGATCCATACATTGTTTCAAAAAAGTAAGATAAATATTTAAAAAAATGACTATAGAGGTAAAAGAATTATGCAGGTTTTGCAGAAATGGAATTAACTTATTGATTAGAACTCGCACTTTTAAAAATTATTTTCCTTTGAAAAAAATAAACATATCATAAAATATTTATAATATTATTTTCCTTTAAAAAATCATCCTAAATTTAGGATATAAAAATAATAAGGTCTTCTTACCTTCCAATCATAATTGTTAGATCTGATTCGATTTTAGTAAAAATAAATTTTCAAATGTAATAAGAAGAATGTTTTTAATAGTACGATCAAGAAAAAATAAATTATAGGACCAATAAAAATGTTTGAACTAAAGCAAACATTTGAGACAGAACAGTGGAGATCTGAGTGCAGATCAAAAATTATCAGATCAATTAGTGCAAAATTATATTACAAAATATACCGGATGCTTTTCTAGAGTGGCTCACATCTCAAAAAAGCCCTCAACGTTCATATTATACATTATTTCAACAAGTCTAGCATTTCAAATAAATGTTCACCAAAGATCCATTATGAAACTTTAATATATAAAAAAGTATGGCATGAATCTGTCCTTTAGATTAATCAATCAAATTAAAGTAAAATGTAAAAAAATAGTAAAACGCGCCTCATAGGTGAAAAAATTATGCATTTTATGCATATCTTAATAGTTCACTAATCATACACAAATTTTTAAGAAAATATATTTAAAAAAAAACGAAACGATCATATGTAGAGGATCCAAAATTATGCATACCGTTAGCCTTTTATCTGGATTGATCTCGATCATTCCTCGTAACAGACTCTGACAATCCGGGGGTACAAAGTGCGGGATGTGAAACACGCCTCTTTTTACCTTCTCCAGCAGTTGCCTGAGGTTATCGTCATCAAAGGGCAGAGCACCGACCAATAGGGCGTACAATATCACTCCACAAGACCATACGTCCGCTTTTCTACCATCGTATTTTTCACCCTAGAATGAGATACAGAAGCACAACTTTTAATCTATCTAGTAATGTACATTTGCAGGTCTTAAGACCAACTGCGACCAATATTAAAACAACTAAATCGATGAAAGTTCGTAACCAACGATGTCGCTCCCTTTATCATTGCAGCAGCATCTACAGGGTCCGACGATAGTGCGTCGGGCATCTGTAGCTCCTAGAATAAAAAAACTTGAGAATTTCAGGAAAATATTTTAACTTCTATAGGGTGGCTTAGAAAAGTGTGAGCGGACCTGGATGATTTTTTTTTAAATATAACACCCTGTATATTATTGCATTTTTGGCTTCCTTTCAGATCACTTTACATAACCCTAAGATATGAATATTAAAAAATAAATCAAAAATATATATTTTTCAGCCCTTCTTAAAAAAATTATTAAAAATACAAGAACTGTTCTGAAATCAAAACGATATTAGGTATTTACTTTAGATGGTCTGTTCTTACTTTGCTATAAATATGGTAATGGTAATTCATACAGGATCTTCAATATTCTACGCCAAACTTTCTAAAATATAAAATATTTTTTCTTTGTTTTTTTTTAAATGGAACACCCTGTATATTATTTTTTTATTAGATGGAGTGTTTAAAAATGAACATTTTTTGTATTTAGAGTATTTCAAAATTTTTAACGGTTTCGCAGATACACGCAATATTATTTCATATGGCGCTTTCAATGGTAAAATACGAGAGAAAAATTATTGGGTGGCTTTGATAAAAATTTACTGTGGAAAATGCCATATGAAATATAAAACCGCAAATATCTGCGAAACCGTTAAAATTTTTGAAATACTCTAAATACAAAAAATGTTCATTTTTTAATTCTCCGTCTATTGAAAAAATAATATACATGGCATTCCATTTAAAAAAAACGAAGAAAAATTATTTTATATTTTAGAAAGTTTGGCGTAGAATTTTGAACATCCTGTATAATTTACGATTTTTATATTTATAGCAAAGTAAGTACAGACCATCTAAAGTAAATACCTAATATAGTTTTATTTTCAGAACAGGTTCTTGTATTTTTAATAATTTTTTTAAGAAGGGCAAAAAAAAATATATTTTTGATTTATTTTTTAATATCTCCGAAACTAATCAAAATGTATTTATTCATATCTTAAGGTTATGTAAAGTGATCGAAAAGGAAGCCAAAAATGTAATAATATACAGGTTGTTCCATTTAAAAAAAATCATTCAGGTCCACTCACACTTTTTTGAGCCACTCTATAGAAGTTACATTTCCTGAAATACATCCTGGTACATACTTCAGGTATGCACTTAAACAAAATTCTCAAGTTCTTTATTCTAGGAGCTACAGATGCCCGACGCACTATTGCCGGACCCTGTATAGAGGAGGTAAATAATTTTTATGACACCCTGTATTTTGTCGTTAAATAACAAAGATATGTTACATATTATACAGGGTGTCCCAGAAATAAGTGCAAGTACTTTAAGGGGTGGTAGATCTCGATAAAAGAAATATATTTTCTCTTTATCGTTTTTCAAATAAGCTTTTCCAAACCAAAATAACGGAGTTATTTTACTTTGAAAATTTAAAAAAAAAATATATTTTTTGCTAAAATTTTGGGACCCACTGGATCTTTTCTGGGTTTTCTTTCTTGTAAATTTAATCTAGTACCTATGTTGCCATATTATCAAGAAATTATGTTTTTAACTAAAACCTAGAAAGAAATCCAAAAAATTTTTCAAATTCCGAATTTTCAAAACAAAATTTTTTCGCGAAAAAAACTCATAGGCGTGTTTCTGGGGTTGAACTATACTCCCAGTTAAAATACTTGCACTTATTTCTGGGACACCCTGTATAAACTTATTTATGGATATAAATTGTAGAATGCCTTTTATACAATATTTTGTAAATTTTTAAAATTACTTTGTTTTATTTGCTTTATAAAAAGTAATCTCTAATAATATTTTTTTACCTTGAATAATACTTTTAGAAGTGAATATTAATACACATTATTATTTACTATTTTGTCAGAAATTTGTATCATAGGTAATCAAGGTACTATAACACACTACCAGTTAATGTGTATTAGTAATACTGCACTGACTGTGTAGAAAAAATACTTTCGGAGAATCTTATACTGCGAAATTATGCTAAATGCAAAAAATATATTTTATTTTTCAAATGTATTTTATATTCACGCACAGAATATAAATGACTAAATAACCATTAATCTAAATGGATGAATGTGGAAAAATTGCTTTATAGCTTTAAATAGTGTTGTAAAAAAATAGATGTATTTTTCTAAAAATGATTTAGTTCTCTTAAATGTTGAGAATGAAATACAAAAGCAGAAATTTTAATATATCTAGTATTGTACATCTGCGGGTCTTAAGACCAACTGCAACCAATATTAAAAAAAAACAAAATCGATGAGAGTTTGTAACCAACAATGTCGCTCCCTTTATCATTGCAACAGCAGCTATAGAGGAGGTAAATAATTTTACTTACTTGGGGTAGTTTAATCTCAACCAACGCAAGTGCAGAGCAAGATATTATCATAAACAGAATAAACAAGGCCAAAATAATATTTGGAATGCTCAACAATATATGGTGATCTAGACAATACTGTCAACTTACCAAACTTAAAATTTTCAATTAAATGTCAAGTCAGTATTGCTGTATGGTTCAGAGACATACACCGCTGTCTACGCAAATCAGAAACCAAAAAAAAAAACGCGAACATCAGAAATGAGGATATATGGAAGTTACCATCCAGAGGCAGGTGGATAATGAGATCAAACTGAGGAAATGGAGGTGGTTTGGTCACTGGCAGAGCTATTGAGTGGAACCCATCAGGCAGTAGATGAACTGGTAGTCCAAGACACACATCGCAAAGAACAATCAAAAAGGAGATTGGAGCAGTAAACCGATCATGTCAAGTCAGTTGCAAACAACCGAACCCGCTGGAGAACCTATACTGAAGCCCTATGCTCCACGTAGGAGTAAAGGATAAAATAAAAAATTGGCGCCGGGAGGCACGTATAGCCGCCCATACTAAAATATGTTAATATCTCGAAAACTGCGACTTTGACTGATTTTAATGTTATTACAAATTTTGTTGCAAATATTATTCCTAATCTTAATTTGAAAACCGCGTTTCGCTAGCTACTGTAATTTTGGAGTTTTTTTTAAATTTTTAACCCCCTCCCATACCACCTTACCAACCCCCACCCCCACCAAAAACTAATGGCCAGATTCTCGGATGCCACAGTTTTTTGTGCCAAATTTGGTTAAAATCGGTTCAGCGGTTTTTGAGTTATCGTGTTACAGACGGACAGACAGACAGACAGACACCATGAAAATATTTTGTATTTAGGTCATTTATGACCCAAGTAACTCATTTTGAGTGAAATTAAAAAACTTTTTTTTTGCCGATCCTAATAGCCGATCCTTTAGCCGACCATACCTGTTGGTATGGTCGGCTAAAAATAAGTATTGAATATTTCAAATTATACAATCTCAAAAAAAACAAAATTGTTGTATAAATTTCCAGCTATAATAGTATAAAAGTGCAAGCAAGACAGTTAGCAATGAATTCACTCTACAGAAATCATATCAAAACATCTGCAGGTAATAGCATTTAAGATATTTTATAAAGATGGCTGCTTTGAATCATGTAGAATGAAAAATGATAGCTGGCCTTCTATTATAATTGCTTCCTATTGAACACATTTAAAATTTTGACTCAAAGATTTATTAAGTTACAAGATAATATTATTTTGAATTTATTAACCATAAAATAATAAGGTAAATAATGTTTTTTCTTACCCTGATGACTTCCGGACATGCGTAATGGGGTGAGCCGCAACTTGTTTCCAACATGGATCCCATCGGCTGTAAGGAGGCCATTCCAAAATCCGCTATTTTTATATTGTTTTTCTCATCGAGCAGCAGGTTTTCAGGTTTTAGGTCTCTATGGCTGAAACATATAATCATAAAAATTACAACATTTGGAATGCAATGGAATGGAATGTTGGAAGTTATACAGAATGTCTTAAATAAGTGCAAATATTTTCAGGGCTGGTAGATCTCGATAAAAAAATATATTTTTCTTACCGTTTTTCAAATAGGTAATACTTTCAAATAAGTAATAATACTTTGAAAATTTAAAAAAATTGACTTTTTGAGAACCACTCGTCCTTTTCTACGTTTTCTTTCTTCTAAATTTAATCTACTGTCTGTGTTGCCATATTATGAACAAAAAAAAATTACAAAAATTCCAAATTTTCATTTTTTTTCGCGAAAGAAAGCTCATAGACATGTTTCTGGAGTAGACATGTTTCGAAATATACTACCCTAAAAATATTTGAACTTATTTAAGTCTCACCCTGTATATATCCCGTTATCAGGTAGATCCTAAAATTAAACACCCTAAGTAATATTTTCAAAATGTTTCCTAAACTCCTTATGTAAGGATTTAAATATTTTAACTAGTTCTTTTGTGGAATTGTAGAACAATTTTTAATAACATAATATGCTGAGAGACTGAAAATATACTTTAAAAAAAGTAAAACAGCACAAGATCTTGAAGATTTGTTTTTCCATTAGTATTATTTTTAGTAAACATTTATTTGCATATTTTAATAGCTACAGATAAAGCATGTTCTCGAATGATAATAGATAAATAGCTTGTGAAATAGCCATTTCATGGTGCAGTTAATAGGTATTAGAACGCGAGTTTAAGTGCAAATTACTTTAAAATTATGCAAATTTGACTGCCGTTCTGGTAATTTCGGTAACTTTCTACTACTGTCGTAATGTATCAGACTTTAGGCGAGTAATATGGATAGTTAACTTGTCAACAATGGTTATCTATGACAGTTGTTAACCGAGACCTTTATATCTTTGTTTTTTTTTTGTATTTTTTATACTTATACTGGAGACGTAAGTAAATAAACCGAGATAAGACTCACCAGGTTTTAAAATTAACGTATATACTTTGTTCATCTAACCGCTAATCGTTAAGCTAACCGCTAAAAATAAAAACATCTCGACAGCGCGAAGATGCGACTGTCCTCGTTACATCTTGAACGCCGCCGAACACGAGCCAGTGTCAGCAAACTTTCCGGCCGCGATTACGTCTCCCGTTTGCTATTTTAGTCGGTGGGTGATGCGGTTTTTTAAACACATCTAGTATAAAAAAATATCGTCGCGCGTCGCGGTGACCTGAGTGCCGATTCTGAGTGCGACTGTAAAATAGAAGTAATGTTGCAATAATCTTTCAGTTCTATGATGTATTCAGAAAAATTAAAAATTATTGAAGAAGGACCTCCAAAGCATATTTTGAATATTAATACTAAATTAAAATAGAGTAAATATATTGGAGTAAATAAGGTTTATACATACCAGATAGAATGGCTGTGGCAAAAATCTAATGCTGATATTATTTGGCGAAAGAATCTACGGGCTTCTTTAGGTGTTAGACGGCCTTTCTTCACTAGATAGTCGAATAGTTCGCCGCCAGAGACGTGTTCTAATACTAAATACCTTAAAATATTAAAATAAGTAATTTTGTAATTTTGTACTTTCCATGAGAAGAAATTACTTACAAATATTTTTTATTTTCGTAAACATCCGTCAGTCCTAGGACGTGAGGATGGTCTATTAGTTTCATTATAGCTATTTCTCGTTCCACCTGCAAACAAATTCATTTACATAAATTAAAATTAAATTTCACAAAATATAACCCGAGTTTTTAATTGTTAAATTTGTTATCCGTAGCTTTCATAACAAAAATTGTTCCATCAAATTGAAGTTTTCAAACGCAAATATCAACAAGAAAAGAATTTAAACTAAAAATTAAAGGCAAAAATAAGAAAGTGCGAATAATATCTACAAAAGTTATGCAAATATTAATGGATATCTATCAATTTATCTGTTAACGTCTAAAGCTATCTTAATCATACAATTGTTTCCTCATATGGCAATTTGACAACTATAGCTTTTAGAGAAAACGGCATCCCAATAAAAAAAATGGCTTTATTTTTTTATTCAAGAAGTAATCTTGATTTTAAATGTATAAAAATAACATATTATTAAAATATAAAGATAAAAAAACGAGATTTGGTATGTTAGTATATGACATAAATTAGGATTGACTGACGTATTCAATTGTTTTCGGTCACTTCCTGTTTCACCAGAAATGACAACAACTTTTGATTTTTAAATGGCACCTTCTCTATATTTCTACTTTATTCGATAGAAAATGACATTCTGAATGGAATACCATATGTCAACTTTTGACATTCTGGCTTAAAAAATATCATAATTTATATTTTAAATTTCAATGTAGATTATGTAGAGTGTCATGGCTGACTAATTTTTAAACACTAAAAACAAAAATCAAGGAGCTTTGGAAAAATATATTTGATCGTCAAACGTTTTTCGTGTCTTGTCTGGGTCGGTTAAGAGATACCCAAATCGCATTTTTAATCATATCTCAGTTTTTTCAAATAGGACAAGGATGGCTCATTAGCATATTATTTGGAAAAAAACATTTTTTTACGAATAATTTGGTACCACACACTTGGTATTTCGGGTCAAACTGTAGATACGAACCGCATATTACAATTTCAAATGAACCATATGCAAAAATGTCTAAAGTTGACATATGATATGTCATTCTATTCAAAGTGTCATTTTCTATCGAAAGAAAAGCAGAAAAGTACTTTGCCAGAATGGTCCTGGCAGCGTCCTGGCAGCCTAGGCAACGCAACTCTCTCCTGAAAAGGAGAGTTTGAGAAGAAAGAAGAAGAAGAAGTATAAATATACCGAGGGTGCAATTTAAAAATAAAAAGTTGTAGTCATTTCAGGCAAAACAGGAACTGACCAAAAACAATAATTTTATACGTCAATTAATCTTAATTTATGTCATATATTAAATAGCAAATCTCTTTTTTTTATCTGAATAAGTAAGTTATAGGAGTGAGCCACTTTTGAGACGCACCCGGTATATCGATCAACAATGGGTACACTCACTGAATTTGACACCCAATGCCAGTTTAATAATATATTATTGTACTTTGGTGCTTTGCTTTTGTGCTTAGGCGTAAAAGTGTTTTGGTTTGGTTTACTTTTGTGCCTAGGCGCTAAAATTACCTTTTTATATTGTCAATCACGTAGCAAAAGTTAATATTTTTGTGTCGTTTGAAATAACAGATTTGTTTTATCAATAAAAGGAAACAATAAAAAATACTTTTTTTAAAAGCAAATGAAAAATATTGAAAACGTTGTGATATATTTCAATTTAAATTACCTTAAATAAGTGATTACATCAACTGTTAAATCATTAAAAATATTCTCTACCGTTCTAAGTTAAAATTAACGTAGATTTTGGTTTGTACTCACCTTCATCAAAACGCTCTCGCTCAATTTTTCCCTGTTAATAATTTTAATCGCTACTTTCTTTCCAGTGACGCATTGCACCCCCAATTTAACCAGTCCTGAAACAAACAATAGTTTTATTTAAAGCGAAGGTAATAATGGCGAAACTCTCAATAGAACACAGAATAGCAGATTCTGTTCAACGTATCCTCACTAATGACTTTTTTATTTGGAGGACAATCGATATTATGAACACAAAATCCTTCGAGATTGGAACTGTTCCTAGGATTATACTGTTTAGTTCAAAATCATTAGTGTAATTGGAAGAAAGTTAAACCTATACAGGGTGTCTCAAAAATAAGTGCAAGTATTTTAAGAGGTGGTAGATCTGGTCAAAAGAAACATTTTTTCTCTTTACCGTTTTTCAAATCCAAAGTAACCGAATAATTTTACTTTGAAAATTACCAAAAAAAAATAATTATTTGCTAAAATTTTGAGAACCACTGGATCTTTTCTGGATTTTCTTTCATGTAAATAGTATGCTACTATGTTGCCATATTATCAAGAAATTATCTTTTTTAACTTAGTTGTAACTTAGAACTAAAAAAAATTCCAAATTTTTTTTTCAAAAATTCCAAATTTTCAATTTTTTTTTTGTAAAAAATACCTCATAGGTGTATTTCTGAGCCCGAAATATACTACCAGTTAAAATACTTGCACTTATTTCTGGACACCCTGTATTATGTGCTCTTATATTAAATACAATAATGTCTTTAAAGTCCTACGTTATACTAAACATATAATATTTACTAATTTTGTTATACCCCAGTCAAAATAGACATTTCAATTAATAATAATTCGCATAGAGCTGAAAATTGGTACAGGTTTTAAATACACTATTATAAATGATATCTGAAAAACCCCACCCCTCCCATATCGACTAAAAAAATTATTCAATGTCAAAAGTCAAAAATATGTTTTTTTTTTTGCTTTTTTTCTCCTAAACGGTAAGCGCTATCGCACAAGTACCTTAAACAAATGTTGTAGACCATTAAATTTTCTACAATAATGGTTCTTATATTTTTTTCGTACGAACCACAATTCCTGAGATATGGCGATCAAAAGTTGAAAAACTCATATTTTTCATAATATGCACACATTTCCGCACCACCTATGAGGTAGTGTACTTGGCGCGTTTTTTTAACGTGATTTCCCTTGTAGGCCTTGTTCACGATCTATTGCCCCCAGTTAATTTTTATTACACATTATACTATTAATTTTAAAAACGGTGCTCTTGGTAATGATTAATCGAACGGATTATAGTTCATTTTGGGAGAATTTTAATCTGAGTGGTAATCTTCAAATGATACTTCAACAGTAATGTCTTCTTCGCATTCTTCTTTCTCATTATCTTGCGGTATATCTGGAAATCCATCTATGACAGATGCATTAGTTGTCTCCTCATCAAAATCCTCATCTGTATTTAAGTCAATATTGGAGTAAGACTGACCTTGACAATTAGTACATATTGGTGTACAAAAAAAAATCCGACTCTTTTACAACCACAGTTTGCGCTACAACCCTTTTTGCAATTGCAAAAAATTGTGTTAAGTAGTTTTTCTGGAGCAGGTGGAAGTAAAGTTTTAATCAGCTCCAAAGTATTATCTATAAATTTCCATCCCCAGTCTTCTGGGTTCAGTTGATTGCCTAGCCACAATTGAACTTGATAGTATACACGATATAAGTGTTGACAGGCAGAAGCAGATGTTGGAGGAAGACAAGAAAGTTGTACCATTTTGTTATTCCGAGTATTTTTAACAAAACTTAAATATCTATACTTGCCTATTGAGTCAATTTTTTTTGGACTACCATATAGGGCAAGAAGCAAGCGAATTCCACTTGTGATGATGACTTGTGGAGAAGAGTCAATCTTTTTGAATACGTCTGCGCAGACACTACTGTTGAAGTTATCATTTGAAGATTACCACTCAGATTAAAATTCTCCCATAATCAACAATAATCCGTTCGACTATAATCATTACCAAGTGCACCGTTTTTTTAAATTAATAGTATAATGTGTAATAAAACTTAACCACAATAGATCGTAGACTAGGCCTACGGGGGAAACCACGTTAAAAAAACGCGCCAAGTACACTACCTCACAGGTGGTGCGGAAATGTGTGCATATTATGAAAAATATGAGTTCTTCAACTTTTGAAATCGCCATATCTCAGGAATGGGGGTTCGTAAGAAAAAAGTGTAAGAACCATTATTGTAGAAAATTTAATGGTCTACAACATTTGTTTAAGGTTCTTTTGCGATAGCGCTTACCGTTCAAGAGAAAAAAGCAAAAAAAACATATTTTTGAGCTTTGACATTAAATACTGTTTTTAGCAGGCGTGGGAGCGATGGGGACTTTTCAGATATCATTTATAACAGTGTATTTAAGACCTGTCCCAGTTTTCAGCTCTATGCGAATTATTGTTATTTAACCCCCTTTTTTTGTTTATTTTGACTGGGGTATTAATATTATTCATTTAATAAATATAATAATGTGACTTAGGTGTTTCAGTAGCTTATCTTGTATTTTTGTTATTAAAACTTATCTATTTCTATTAGAAATACATTTTTTTAACAATTTTAATAACTAATATCATTTATTGACAGTGTAAAAGAAAACCAACAAATTATTGAGTCTATCCTACATTGTATTTTACACTTTTTATATAAAATTAGCGAGGACCTGATGAACCGAAATTTAGGAGAGCCATATTAATCCACCTAAGTTTGTCGATATGCTACTTCCTTAATAATTTTATTCAAAGTAAAACACCAATTCAAAGGAAAACACCAAGTTTACAATAGTAGAAGATCGATAATAAACATCGATATTTTATATAGTTTCAAAAATATTGATTGCATTCTTAATGTTTATACATATATCTGTTTATTTGATGAGCAACTATTTTTAGGAGTAGTATATTTCGACCCCAGAGAGCACGCCTATGAGGTTTTTTCGCAAAATTTTTTTTGGAAAATTTGGAATTTTTGAGAACTTGTTTAATTATTTCTAGTTAAAAAACACGATATCTTCATAATATGACAACATATGTAGTAGATTAAATTTACAAGAAAGAAACCCCATAAAATATCCACTGGCTCTCAAAATTTAAGAGAAAAATCATTTTTTTTTGGAAATTTTCAAAATAAAATATCTCGGTTATTTTGGACGTATTTGAAAAACGGTAAAGAGAAAATATGTTTCTTTTATCAAGATCTACCAACCCTGGAAATATTTACACTTATTTAAGACTCACCCTGTATAGACTCACATTTTTTTTGCGCCAGGGCCTTTGGCATTTTACATAGCTTTGCGACTGAAAAATACCCTGTGTCTCACATGCATGTCTATTTCAATCAACTCAGTTAGTGCTTTTTGTATGTTTACACAGCAATTGAGTTTTCAAAATGAAAACTGAGATCAAAATTGTTCCCCCGCTTGAATCCTTCATCCTTTCAGTTCTCTGTCATACTCGTCATATTCTAATTAAGGTACGAAGACAAAAAGAAGATCCAGTGGAGAACTCTCAAACAATGGGAAAGGGAAATGACGAGAAGTCGTTATATCTGTGTAATCAGTCCAATGGCGTACATATATATTATTGTATATTATTTTTTCAATAGATGAAGATTTTAAAAATAAACATTTTTTGTTTTTAGGTATTTCAAAAATTTTAACGGTTTCACAGATATTCGCGGTTTTATATTTCATATGGCATTTTCCACAGTAAATTTTTATCTAAGCCACCCAATGAGTTTTCTATCGTATTTTACCGTTGAAGCAGCCATATAAAATAATACTGCGTGTATCTGCGAAACCATTAAAAATTTTGAAATACTTGAATACTTTGAAATACAAAAATTTTCAATTTTTAACTTTCCATCTCATAAAAAATAATATACAATATACAGAGTATTCCATTAAAAAAAACAAAGAAAAGTTATTTTATATTTTAGAAAGTTTTGGTGTAGAAGTTTGAACATCCTGTATTATTTAAGATTACGATTACGATATTTATAGTAAAGTAAGTATAGACCATTTAAAGTTAATATCTATTATAGTTTTGATTTTAGGACAGTTCTTGTATTTGTAATAATTTTTTAAGGAGGGTTGAAAAAAATATATATTTTATTTATTTAAAAATATCTCTGAAATTATCGAAATGTATTTACTCATATCTCAGGATTATCTAAAGTGATCTGAAAGGAAACCAAAAATGCAATAATATACAGGGCGTTTCATTAAAAATCATCTCGATCCACTCACACTTTTTTGAGCCACCCTATAGAAGTTAAAATATTTTCTTGAAATACATCCTCGTACATACTTTAGGTTTGCAATTAAACAAAATTCTCAAGTTTTTTATTCTAGGTGCAGATGCCCGATGCACTATTGTCGGAGCCTGTAAATCTATTGTGTTTCCCTTTCTTGAGTTAGAACTTATCATACAGTCTCAGGACGTTGATAAAAGCCAGTATCGGAGACTGTTTTATAGAAGTTAGTTCTCAATCTCCGATATCAGTCGTACCAAAGTTCAGAGCACGAATGGTTATCATCTCGGCGCACTCAGTGATGAGGTATTCTGGGATGAGGGTTTTCCCATTTTCCCCACAGAATCTGCATTCACCGTTGTTTATTAGCTTCAATTTCCTGAGATGTACGTTGAGGAGACAGTGTCCTGTTGAAACCCCGTGACAATCCAAAGATTTTTCTTACTTAAATCAAAAAAAATCTTCAGTCTGGTCAGTGATGATTTTACTATGGAGTCTTCAATGTTTCCCTCAAGCCTATTTTTTAATGTAGTTTTTAGAGGTTTTTTTACCACGTTGATGTCCAGAGGATGGAATAAATACATTTCGAAAGCTTGACCATTAACAAAGTGTATTAATTCTAGTCCAAACCCCACTAGTTCCTAGATTTTCTTTAAATACATTCCTATATATATAACATTTTCTATACGCTTATAAACTCATTGATATTCTTCATGCAAGCCACGATATATTTATCTCACCTCCCTTGATCGATTATTAATGTAGGAAATTGCAAATTATACAACGTAAACTTTTTTCTTGCACCCCGCCTACGATAATACACATCCGCCTTTAATCTTCCACCCCAATTATGCGGAATCTTTTAGGCCTAATCTGTCAAAGGGCAAAATCCACGCCTCCGATGCCTCAAAGGGCCTATTTTTAACGGGTCACTTTTGCTTTTCTGCCTTATTCATAATTAAAGTTTTCCACCAGTGACGGGTCCTTAGGTACGGAGCAGGGAAACATTTCCAAAAAATCGAAAATTGATAAACATATATATACAAGGGTTGTGTTGGTACTATTTTTGATATCAATATCACGGACTTTACATACAAAGCACTAACGATTTTTTTTATTTAGAGGACGTTAAAAAAGTTTTTCCTCTTGCAAAGAAAATCCGGGGATATACTGTAGATCTATTGTGGCCTCCTTTCTTGAGTTATAACTCATCATACAGTCTCAGGGCTTTGACGAAAGCCAGCATCTGAGACGATTTTACAGAGGTTTCTCCATTTTCCCACAGAATCTGCATTCATCGTTGATCCTTGGCTTCAATCTACTGAGGTATTCATTGAGGAAACAGTGTCCTGTTAAAAACCCCGTGATAATCCGAAGTAGTGATGGGTTATTATTTAACTATCTGTTATTTTATAACAATTATTTAGAAATAACATAACGCAACCGTTACTACTTTTAAAAAATAACAGATATAAAATAACGATACGCAGAGATCGACCGTTCGTGAAACGAAGTCGGCGCTCTGCACCGCCACGAAATTCGATGCTGCTCGAAGCAATTCCAAAAAACAACTATTATGGATTATGGATGGAAAACATGTTATTTCGACAACCATCGATACATACAACGGACAACGGAGTGGGGAATGCGCTACGGCGCGGCTCGGCGAACGTAGCTGCATCGGTCGATGGTCGTGTGGGGCTTGCAACAGCTTAAAAATAATAGGATATAAAAGAAGCAGCTTTTTTGAAACAGTTGCGGGCATAACGCCTGGCGGTCGAGATAACAGGAGTGGGAAAGGAACGCTGCTGCTTCGGTCGATTGTCGATGGAGGCTCGCAACGGGTTGGAAGAAGCAGTCATTTTAGATACGTTGTTTTTTAACCTGTTACGAGCATAACAGAGCGGCGGTCGAGATAATCGGAGTGGGAAAGTAACGCTGCTGCATCGGTCGATTATCGATGGAGGTTCGAAACAGGTGGGAGAATAACGCATCAGTTGTTTTAGATACATTGCTTTTCAACCTGTTACGAGCATAACGGGCGGAGGTCGAGATATTATGGCGCTGTATGTTTCAGTACTTACTTATTAAGTTTGAATATTTAGGTATTTATTTATTCTGAAAATTTTTCAGAATATTCATATTATAATCATATTTTAAGATTTTTTAAACATGTATACAGGGTGTTTTGAAAAATTTGGTCATTGATTAATCACGATCCTGCTTAAAGCCCTTGACGTAAAAAGCTGATTTTTGGAAAACGGATTGACTTTAGGGTGTAGAGGTTCGATAAGAAGGGATTTTTCGAAACTCGAATTCTAAGGGGGTGAAACCACCCTCAAATATTAGAATATTTTTTATTTAAAAAAGCGGTGAGTTTTTCGGAAAAACTCTTAAACACGTATATTTTATTTTGTTGTTTTACATATTTTAAGATTTTTTAAAAATATATACAGGGTGTTTCATAAAATATGACCATTGAGTAATTTCGATTTTGCTTAAACTGCTTGACGTTTAAAGCTGAGTTTTGGCAAACGGATTGACTGTGGGGTTGAGGTTCGATAAGGAGGGGTTTCTCGAATCTCAAATTCCAAGAGGGTGAAAATGCCCCTCAAATATTACAATATTTGTTATTTAAAAAACGGTTAGTCTTTCGGGAAAACGCTTGGACACGCATAATTTATTTTGTTTTTTTACATATTTTGAAATTTTTTAAAAAATCATACAGGGTGTTCCAAAAGTTGAGTAATTGATTAACCACGATTCTGCTTAAACTGCTCGACGTTTAAAGCTTATTTTTGGCAAATGTGAGAAAATTTTATCCAGTTTGTATGTTAATGGAAATTCTTGCTTTGCTTTATCATCACCATTACAAATTATTAATTCGACGCGAACGAAGTCGCGGGTACACGCTAGTTTAAGTGTAAAATTAATTCGAACTCTAGTGTGTAGTTGGTTTACTTATGAAGAATATACTATACATTTTCTTATATTGCTATTTTTTGACCGCAAATGGTAAAATCATAACTAAGAGCTTCTCGCCCGTCGAGTGAGATGCACCCTGTACTACGCAATTCAGGCGGATCGAGGGGCACGGCGTAGGTAGATCGGAATGTATAGGTCTAGACGAGTGGCGGAATTTTGGCTTTTTTATATCGCAATTTGTAAACAGGGCTTATTTGTAAACAACCACGGTTTTTAGAGAGGTATTTTAGATAACAATCGATATTTAGAAATGTTTTGACACCCTAGAAATACTACCACCGAGCACGTCATTGTTGCAACTTACAACTGCGTTAATACGCCTGGCGGTGACCGCCTCATACTCTTTCAGATATTTAGCAATAAAATAAAGTAACCTGTTATTTTTAAGCTGTTATTTTAAGCTGTTTTTTATAAATAACTATAACAGTTTCAACTGTTATCTAAAAATAACAGTTTTGCCCATCACTAATCCGAAGATTGTTCTTACTAAAATCAAGAAAAATCTTTGATTTTTCACGGTCATGAGTTCTGAGAAATTTCTTCGAGACCGTTGGAGGATTCCCATTCCAGGTTACGGATGGAGTCTTCCAGGTTCTTCAATGCTTTAAGTTGGTTTCCACTTGGGAAGCTGAACGGTTCTTGTCCAGTTAGTGGGGTGTTCGCTCTTTTTTTAGCTAAATCGTTTGCTTCTTCATTACTTTTTATCCCTTGGTGGACAGGTACCTATAGTAAGATGACTTTATTCTCTTTACTTGATTGGTTTATCTTCTCTAGGCATTAAATTTGCCTTCTTCGAATTTATGGTTACTGCGTTGATTGCTTTTAATGCTGTTTGAAGGATGTTAAGTTTACCATTTATCTCTTGTATTGAAAAACCGCATACTATTTTAGAATTTCTGCTCGAGAATTTTCGAGCCGAAATTGTAATTATAATTAAAAAAAAATCAGCCATCAAATGTTGCTGTTAATTTTCCTGTGTCTCTATTGCTGTATTAGTTAAGAAGCTCATGTTTTTTTAACCATTCAAAATAATAAATATTGTATAAAAAGTTTACTTATTTGTTTAAAATTATCGTTTTTAATTTATTGCAAACTTTCCCGATTTTTTCATAAAATTTTAAAAGAAGTAATGCTGATTCAATAACTGAAAAGTAAAAAAATATTGTCAGAAAAATATTGTTTCTTTCCTAATATTTCATTTGTATTAAATTTCTTAAAATACTATTACTTTAAATAGTTTCTATTTGGAAAGTGTCTTTAGTAAAGTCGATTAAAAAAATGCATGACCTGCATTTTAACTTGCAGTAAGTCTTGCAGCAAAATTAAGACCAAGACTACTTATTAGACTGCAAGACCAAGAGTCTCTTGGTCTTGCTCATATTTTTCAGCTGGTGTTCCTTAAAAAAAGAATTTTTCTATTTACCTTTAGACGAAAAATATGCTCAAAGTCCATTGGTAGAATTTTAAAAACAAGACTATCAGGACTGTCGATCTAATCGTCGAGAATTATTGAGAATCTAGCAGCTAAGGCTAGATTCTCATAAATATCAGTCTTGCAGCAAGACCAATACCAAGACTACTTCTTAAACTCCAAGATCAAGACGAAAACATTACTACTGAATTGATCATTACTACTGAATTTTTTCTACATATACTACATATACAGGGTGAGTCTTAAATAAGTGCAAATATTTTCAGGGCTGGTAGATCTCGATAAATGAAACACATTTTTTTTGTTTACCGTTTTTCAAATAAGTTTAAAATAATTGAGATATTTTATCTCTCCAAAAGATTCATATGCGTATTTCACTGTAACAAAATCTACAAAATAAAATAGTTATTTTTTGTAAATACTGCTGCGTTAATCCAAATGAGACTAATTGTCAGCGGTGGCTAACTAATAAACAAATTTGCCTACCGGACAAAAAAATCCTTAACGTTTTGGAAAGTTTATCTCTTTCCGTCGTCGGAAGCAAAAAAATACAAAGAACAAAGAAAAAACTATTTAAAATATCTAAATGCAACTATGCGAGAACACTTTAGTTTTTTTTTTAACAGATATGTCTACAAAAACCGTGGACGTTTAGTTAAAATGATATCATATCAAGTTAAACTTCAAAATTAACAATTACTACCTGATAATTACTTAATAAGGTAAAACCAAAAAGCCCAAACTTTCTGTATGATTATTTTTAAATTTCACGTATGTTATGTATATTTATGCAATGTTCTTTAAAATCGAAGAAGCGATTGCCATACATTACTAACATCTACAGATGCATGAACAATACATTTATTTTTATTAGATTGTATTAAAAAAGCCTCTTTTGTTTTTCTTTTAGAGGCTACCGCTTCTTTCATTATAATTTTTTAATTGATAAAATCTATTCTGTGCCCTGTGTCCCATTAATGTTGACTAATCTTAGATTTGTGAAAGTCGCCCTTTCTTAAATAATGTTTATGTTCTTTTATTCGAACACTTAAGATTTTCTTGCAGTGGCAAAATACCCATAGGACTTTTTTAGAGAGATGAATCCGCCACAGAGGTATAGACATTTTTTGAGATATTTTATTTTGAACATTTCAAAAAAAAAATTTTCGCTCATATTTTTAAAACCACTGGATCTTTTTTGGGTTTTCTTTCTTGTAAATTTAATCTACTATACCTATGATGAACCTACCTACATATTATGAAGATATTATGTTTTTTAACTGAAAATTAAAAAATTATCCAAAGTATTTTTCAAAAATTTTCAAAACATTTTCTCGCGAAAAAAACTTAATAGATGTATTTCTGGGGTCGAAATATACTACCCCTAAAAATATTTGCACTTATTTAAGACTCACCCTGGCATAGATATGTTTATGTTTGAATCAATCTTATTTTATAACAATACAGTTTCGAATTCAGAACATTTTATAATAAATTATTTTTTATTTGTAGTATTAAACGCAATTCCTTCACCTGTTTGTCCTTTTCCGAGAGTCTTTTCCAAGCGGTACGGTCCAACATATTGGTGCTGAACCTCCGCAGCGTTACTGTTTTCCTTCTGCATTTTCGTCACCTTCACCCCGGTCACATGCCCCTCGCATTCACCGACACGTTCACATTTCCGCCCACACGCCACGGAAATTCCATCGTTTTTCACAGTTTCCCGTTTTCGTAAATCACTCAGTTTTTTCTTCGGTCGGAAAACTCACAGGAACCACACGGGGGTTGCAAAGAAGCGATGTTTTCCGGCAACGCGCTACAGGGACCGGATTTTTTTCTTGGTTTTCTTGGCGGCCATAGTTTGCGGGGGCGAGTTAGTGGTCGCGGACCGCGAGCTGTCGCTTCGCAGTCGACATTTTCAGCCGATTTTCGAACAGAGCTGCTGAGAAGGCCCCGATTCGACGGCACGGCGATTCCTGCGAGGGGTGGGCAAAATCAATATCGACCCCGCGAGCGCTAGGGGATGGCGGTCGCTGCTGTTGAAGCCGAAAAGTCCCTAGGCGGATGTCATGGCCGGTACGGTTTACCTTCGTTTACGAGGGCGAAAAGAAAAGTTTGGGTCAAGTGGCAAGCGCGGTTTTAGTGGTTGTTATTAAAAAATTAACATTTTTTGTATTTAAAGTATTTGAAAATTTTTAATGATTTCGCAGATATACGCACTATTATTTCATATGGCTCTCTCAACGATAAAATGTTTAACTCTATGGTAAAATACAAGAGAAAAATCATTGGGTGGCTTTGATATAAATTTACTGTGAAAAATGCCATATGAAATATAAAACCGCGAATATCTGCGAAGCCGTTAAAAATTTTGAAATACTCTAAATACAAAAAATGTTCATTTTTTAATTTTCCATCTATTGAAAAAATAATATACAGCGTATTCAATTTAAAAAACGAAAAAAAATATATTTTAGAAAGTTTGGCATAGAATTTTAAACATCATGTATGATTTACGATTACTATATTTATAGCAAAGTAAGTACAGACCATCTCAAGTAAATACCTGGTATTGTTTTGATTTCAGGACAGTTCTTGTATTTTTAATAATTTTTTTAAGGAAGAAAAATATACAGGGTGGTCCGAACTGTATTCCGGAAACTTCGGCAGCATATTCTGCAGATAAAAATAAGTTAAAATGTTCGTATAGATGTATGTCCAAAAAGATCTAAAAGGAAGCCAAAAATGCAATAATATACAGGGTGTTCCATTTAAAAAAAATCATACCGATCCGCTCACACTTTTTTGAGCCACCCTATAGAAGTTAAAATATTTTCTTGAAATACCTGCACTTAAAGAAAATTCCCAAGTTTTTTATTGTGGGAGGTACAGATGCCCGACGTACTATTGACGAACCCTGTATAGTTTTTTGAGTGTATTTTTTTTCAGAGAGGTATGTATAATAATGAGACCATGGTAGAGAGGTATGAGAGTAACAGAAGTAATAATGAGACAATGACAGGGATAAATATGAGATAACTTAATAGCATCTATAGTTTAAAATTTTAATTACCACTCAAAAATGCTAAAAAATATGTAAAGAAACCAAATAAGGAATATACAGGGTGTCAAGGAAATAGTGTATAGTAAACGCCACGAATGTTTGGTTAGTGATTCATCGGTCGCTATCATGTGAACTAATCTGTTCAAGGTCACATAAAACTTAATTCCAGTGCCGTGGTGTTTCAAATCATATAATAATCAATATATTATAATATGATTATAATCTGTTGTATAGTAAGCCACGAATGTTTGGGAGTGATTCATCGGTCGCTACCATGTGAACTAATCTGTTCAAGGTCATATAAACTTAATTCCAGTGCCGTGGTGTTTCAAGTTATATAATAATCAATATATAATCTGTTGTAATTTGTTGTTTTAACTGTCAAAGTCTTGTCAAAACATATATTTGGTTATAAATATAAAATGGAATGCCCCATTGGTCGCACTGCAAGCACACCAATGGACTAACGCTCAAAAACGAATCAATCAAAGAAACGCGATATAGTATCGTCTTTGTCAATCTACGCTAACATTTTAGAATAAGTAGGAGGAGCGCAGGCAGATGATTAGACCGGGCCGTTAAAAACCTACGTCTGCGGTAAAAATTTACGTTTTTAATGTAAAAATGATAGCACGCGTGTCGATTCTAACTTCATCAAGCGCCGAATCACTCCCAAACATTCGTGGCGTTTACTATAATTTGTTGTTTTAACTCTTGTCAAAACATATATTTGGTTATAAATATAAAATGGAATGCTCCACTGGTCGCACTGCAAGCACACCAATGGACTGACGCACAAAAACGAATCAATCAAAGAAACGCGATATAGTATCGTCTTTGTCAATAACGCTAACATTTTAGAATAAGTAGGAGAAGCGCAGGCATATGATTAGACCGGGCCTTTAAAAACCTACGTCTGCGGTAAAAATTAACCTTTTTAATGTAAAAATCATAGCGCGTGTGTCGCTTCTAACTTCATCAAGCGATGAATCACTCCCAAACATTCGTGGCGTTTACTATATCTAACTTTGATGGGTGATTATACAGATAGATAAAAATAAAACAAAAAGTATCTAAAATGGCTCCCGAAGAAGTTACAGTCCTTGAAAGGGTAAATAAAAATAATATTTATTTAATTTTTAGGACTTCTGATTTTTAGGACTTTTAGGAAAATAGGAAAAAATTCAACTATATTTTCATGTTTTTTTTTTAATTTTCTCTAAAACGGCATGGAAATTTGGAAAAGTATTAACCAGATTAACCATTTTAGAACAAGCATTTTTTTATGAAGAATGCATTCTTTTCAAAATGTCAATAATAAAAAAAGTTTTTCCTCTTGTAAAGACAATCCGGGGACATACTGTACCGTGCTGGCAACTATTACTTTTGGGTCGGCATTTATATGTGTGTGGAAGTAAATCGCATAGGGATATTATCAAGTCGGAGTGAGAGAAATGCGACCGACAGACGCGACGCGCGACGGTGTGCTGCGGCGTTGCCGATACGCCTTTCCCTATCAAGTAAAGTAAAGTCACGATCACAAACCGCTTATTTTTAAAAGACTTTTTTTAAAGACATAACTAGATAAAATCATTAGACATGTTTCTGAGCATCTGAAATGGAATTATAAGGATATCGTTAGGGTGTCATTTTTTTATAACGAGAAAACGTCAGTAATCGCGATAATTTAAAAACTCAACTTTTTAACACATAACAGGCCATAACTCAAGAACCACTTTAGATATTGAAACTTTTTTTTATTTTCAAGATCGGATATTTTACAATATGTTTACATAAGAAAAATTCGATACGGTTGTTTTTTCCATTCAAAAATTGTAAACAATCCATCCATTTACTTTTAGAGCATAGCAATTTTCAGCAATGTGTAATTTTTTTATTGATGAAGATTTTCACATACTGTCTACAAAGAAAATACAGCAGAAATATTAACAAAGTTCTTGAAAAAACTACAATCTATTATTTCTAATAGATTTCGAGTTCTAATAGCGCGACCACTATCGACTACCCACTCAATTCCACTTATTTTTACCAAAAATGCAAGTATTTTTAACAAATTAAGTATCACGAGAGGTAATTAAATCGTGAAGCTGAACGCAGGATGTACACCTTTCCCTAGAACTTTAAGTACTGACAGAGGTACTGATTGGGTCGGCCGCTCGACTACGACAAATCAGAAGTGTCTAGCTCTAGCAGTCAACTATTAAGCTTGACCAATTAGGTTGGTTTTGGTTAGCGTGGTTATTTGAAGGGTGTTAATATATTTGTGTTTGTCAAAAGCTCTAACGTGATTGGTCAGGCTTAATAGTTGCCTGCTAGGGCTAAACACAAGTCGACAAATCTGCTATATCCCCTTCCACGTCTCTTAGTAATATGTGCACAGTTTCTCGGTTTATTTCATGTGTTTGGCAACGTGTTTACTGTTCCCTCTTTGTTCGGTACATTATAAAACGCATTGTACTCTTCTTACATACGGAAATCTCGACCCAAGACTAAGCTTTGCCAGCCCTTAGTATATGTTAAGTGGATTCTGATCAACTTCCTATTTAAATCAAGAAACACAGAGCTGCAACAACTCAGTTTTAAAAAGACTTAAGTATTAAGTCATTTCTAAAATCAAAATGATTTATGTCTTAATTCAAATTCAACATAAAGTTCAAATGATTTATCCTTAGACTTCCTCGGACTTTTTTTTCAATTAAGTCATTTCTGTAAAGATTTAAATCAATATAACGTTATTTAAGTCATTTTTATGACTTAAACTTATATATTTTTGATTTAAATCATGATGATCTGCAAGTTAGGTCAGTAAAATAATAAAAAATATCTTCTTTCATAAAAATACTTAAATATTTTAATGATTTAAGTCTTTTCTAAAAAGACTTAAATCTTTTTCTATTTCGGAATAAAGATTTAAATCACAAATCATTTTGGAAAATACTTAAGTTTTAAGTCTTAAGTCAACTTTCGAAAAATGACTTAAAATCAAATGACTTAAGTCATTAAAATTATTTAAATCAAAGAACTACTTAAGTTTTCTGTGAGCTTGCAATTCTAAACACAAAACCCAGAAGCCCTATTTTTATTGATTATATCAATAATTTTCTGCATAGTCTGTAGCAAGCCTTTGTTATTGAATAGGTTGATAAAAAACGTTAAAAATTAGGTTATTGCGTGTTATACTCAATTCGAGAACTTCTTTTTCTTATTAATTTTATTTCAAATATAATGTTACTTGGTGTCAAAGCTATATCATAATCATCAAAAAATCAATATTTATATAATTTGTTATGTTCATTAAATTTATTATAATTAATATGTATATGTCTCTTAATTATACGTTAAAAACTACCAAATGGCTTGGAAATGAAGATCAATGACATTGCCTATATAATTTTACATATATAATAACAGCAATCTTTATTTCATAGCCATCGCTGACGCCGGTTTTTTTCGATCATATTGTATTTAAAATCGTACCTCACATTAGATTAGTTAAACTACCAAGATATGAGAAGTAAAATCAAGACATAAGTATATATAAGTTATCAAAGTTTCTTTATGGTCAAACCATATTGGTCAAACAAACTATAGGATACATGTCAGTGACAGTTACCGTCTGTCATTTTTAGTCTCAGTAATTTCGGCCATTTTTTGGATATCGAAATCCCTTCCCTGACTCGTAGAAAAGATAGAGATAATAACATACAGGGTATCCCAATATTCCGTGGACCTAGAACTACTACATATTTTTAGAATCAAAGTAAGTTCATTGGACAATCAAACACATTTTTTCAGATATTTTAAGAACCGTTATTTCGATTTGGGGTAGCTTTCACCCTTTCTGTAATTTTTCTTGATTTTTGTGAATGTCAAATGTTAAAACACTTAGCAAAACATAGATACCCAAAATCTCATTCAAATCGAATAATGGTTCTTCAAATATTTGAAATGTGTTTTTTTTTTAAGTTTTGATTGCCCTCTAGCTGACAAACGAAGCACTTTTGTATAGTAAATAGTAAATTGTGTCAAAAATACATAGTAGTTCTATATCCACGGACTATTGGGACACCCTTATACTATACTATTAGTATAATATAAGTTTTTTTTATTCTTTTCTTTGACCTCTCAATATATATTTTATTTAATTTTTTCTTGGCTTTAGGTCAGGTAAACAATGAGAAAAACGGTTTTTTTATATTAAAAATTTCATTGACGTTTCGACCTGGTAGGGTCTTTATCAAAATTTATTACTTGAACGTAGATTTCGGCCGTTTTGTTTTAGTTTTTATTTTAATTTTTATTGTTTTCTTTTTACAATTTTATTATTTTCTAAAAAACTAGTAAAATCCATTTCAATGTGTATGTCTCTTTACAAAAATTGTGACGACTGTATGTTTATGTTATGTGTGTGGATGCCAATGTTGTATATTGGATTATTTTCTTCGCTAAGAATGAAAATAATAAAATTGTAAAAAGAAAACAATAAAAATTAAAATAAAAACTAAAACAAAACGGCCTAAATCTACGTTCAAGTAATAAATTTTGATAAAGACCCTACCAGGTCGAAACGTCAATGAAATTTTTAATATAAAAAAAACCGTTTTTCTCATTGTTTACCTGACCTAAAGCCAAGAAAAAATTAAATAAAGTATAATATAATATATATATATAGGTAATATATACATGTAATAGAAAACTCATACCACTTAATAACATATTTATTCAGTTCAGTTTGTAGAAACTACAATATTAATACATAATTCTTAAATTACCATTGTTAAATATGTACAAAATAATATCACTCTGTAATTCCTATATCACAAATTCGTTATTTCCAAAATTCCAAAACCTTTTCATGCTCACTGCAACTTCCCGTTCTATTTTTCATTTCTATCAGCGATTGAAAAAAGGAATTTTGAAGCGTATTTTCTGCTAAATCGTTTGGAATGTCATGGAAAACGATATATTCAGCTAATAGGTTTTTTTGAGCATTAAACCCTGAACTAATCGAAAAGTTGCGTAAATCTTGTTTCAATGTTTCTAAATGCTTATCGAAAATATCAGACACTTCTTGATTTAATGCTAAAATAGTTTCTTTCGGGATCAAATTCGGTAGTGGACTTTTTGAAAAAACTTGCTGACTGATAATCTTCAGTTGCCACAGACCAAGTGTATGGTATTCCGAATTCAGCATTACAATCATCTGAAAATAAAAGTATACACTTGTTTTAAACTCTGTTTTAAACTATATAGCGTAGATGGCATTCAAAAATTAAAAAGTAGGATGGGTAACAATAAGGCAGCAAAACTTATTTAGATTTTTAAAGAACTTAACTCTAATGGTTGAAGTGATTAAGTTTCACGAATAATGAGCTAAACCATTTTTTTTCTAGACAAAGTTAAGTTGGGATAATTACTCTGTTCTTTATTCCTTTCGTATTAGAGTTATAAAATAATTGAAAAAAAAAATTTTTCTTAATATTTCATTGAAAAAAAAACACCTACGCACCAAACATGTTTAAAACAGAGCTTTAAGCATATTTAAACAACTATTGTAAACAAGTAATGACATTTTAACACTTGTTTTTAAAAAATCCTATATGGGCATTTCGCCACTGCAAGACAATCTACGAAATAAAATAGATATTTTTTGTAAACACTGCTGCGTTAATTTATCTAAACTCAAAACTACTTCAAACAACATTCAACTCTTCAAAAACTACTTGTCAGCAGTTAAGTTTACTGATAAACAAATTTGCCTAACGAACAAAAAAAATGCTCAACGTTTCGGAAAGTTTATCTCTTTCCGTCGTCGGAAGCAAAAAAATACAAAGAATAAAGAAAAAACTATTTAAAATATATGAATGCAACTATTCGAGAACACTTTATTTTTTTTAAATAGATACGTCTACAAAAACATAAAAAAAAAGGAGAGAGATAAACTTGCCTTCTTAACTTGTTATTTTGACTTTGATCTATGTTCATAAATAAAATTATAACCCCAAATCAAATGACAATGGTTGACATCTGGTTGTCAAGTAAAAAAGGGAGTTCGACAATATATGACGTAACGTTAAACAATTGCTGAACAAACAATACATTTGATAGAGAGCATACCTTCAATAAAGCAATCATAATATCAATAATTATGACTCTATCCTTCACCACAGCATCGTACGTCATTCTGGTCAATAACTGTACCATTTTCTTCTCCATATAGCTCGCTTTGGTCCGGTCTATATTCAAAACGGACTCGCAAAAATTCCTCACCGACTCATCCGAGGTAAAACTTATAACGGAATTTGAGGGCGGATCCCATGGAATTACTTTCGATTGAGTTAGGGTACGCGCCAAGTCGCTGTGATGTCCAAATTTGTCGGTTACATAACTAAGACAACCTGCACGCTGTTTTACTGCAATGTAGCCTGTAGTGGACAAAATTTTCCTAGGAACAAATATTTAAAATATATAAATATATAATCCCATTAAAAACATAGAATGTAAAAAAATGCCAAATCTCGCAACACAATTTCTCCGCTATAAAAAGTTGTGAGATCTCATGTAAAACCAAGTCAGTTTATTTTATTTAGTCTCTCTTTAAGCACCTATTCAACAATCTTGATACAAATTGTTAGTATCAATATTAGTCATCTTTATTTCTATAATAATCATAATGGATGCACGGCCCCATAATTATAAAAAAGAATAATCTACTATTTCGATTACTAAGTAAATCTAAAGCCGGGTCTCATTTCATTTCGAGCGTCCATCTGTGATTTTTATTTTTTACCGAGTATTCGACAATGGGGGACGCAGTTATTGACTGGGATCGTGAAAAACATTTACAACTAATTTGTTTACACAAAGAAAATATTTTATAATTTTAATTTTATTGTGGGTTGAGTGTGAATAGCTATGTAGCTAGACTACGTCCATATAATTTCATTTTTGTTAATAAAGACCTTTATGATTATTTTTATTAAAAACCGGAATTATTATGGAATTGTGAAATTAAAAATTACTACTTAATAGGAAGCTTGACACCGGAAATGAAATTTTACCATTACATTTTTAGAAATAAATATACCGGGTGTTTCTGAAAAGTGGTTCACTTCTATAACTTTTCTAATTTTTTAGAAAAAAAACGAGATTTGGTATGTTAGTATAGGACATAAATCAGGATTAATCGACGTTTTCATATATTTTCGGTCACTACCTATTTTACCGTATATGATAGAAAATGACATTCTAAATAGAATGATATATTATATGTCAACTTTTAACATTTTCAATTTAAAAATGGCCATAAATAAACGTAACGACGTAATTTTACTCCAAATACCAAGTATGTGGTACCAAAATATTCGTAATAAATGCTTTTTCCAAATATGCTGAGCCAGCCTCGTACCATTTGAGAAATTTGAGTTATCATTAAAAATACGATTTGGGCATCTTTTAAGCGGTCACGAAAGGATACGAAAAATAATTACACGATCAAATATGTTTCCAAAGTTCTTTGATTACAAATTAATAGTTTTAACTCAGTCTTGGCACTCTAGACTGAAATTTAAAATGCTATTTTTATTTAATTGGAATTGTCTAAAATTGACGTATGGTATGTGATTCTATTCAGAATGTCATTTTCTATCAAATAAAGTAAAAAAGTACTTAGGATACAATCTAAAAATACAAAGTTGTAGTCATTTCCGGTGGAACAGGAAGCGACCGAAGGTAATTGAATACGTCAATCAATCCCGATTTATGTCATATACTAACAAACCAAATTTCGTTGTATTATCTGAAAAAATAAAAAAGTAAAAAAGTGCGACTACCTAAAGGCATCCTAGATCTATAGAGCAAACTAGTTGTCGCATTCTTCCCCGCACCTCAGTTCTTGGGACCGATGCGATGGGCTGTGCCGTCGTTTACGACCTGCTGCTTCGAGTATATAGTGTGAATTATATATCTTCGCGAACGTTTTGTTCGAGTAGCTTGGACGCGGCTTAATAAACGGTGCATTTAGAATAAAGTTTTTTAATTACTATAGAATATCATATCGTGCAATTGCCAAGTCATTATAATTATTATACAAATAAAGATGACTAATATTGATACTAACAATTTATATTAAAATTGTTGAATAGGTGCTTAAAGAGAGACTAAATAAAATAAACTGACTTGGTTTTACATGAGATCTCGCAACTTTTTATAGCGGAGGAATTGTGTTGCGAGACTTGGCATTTTTTTACATTCTATGTTATTGATGGGATCTTATTTCTTTTTGTAGGTTATCCTTCTATTTTTTTTCGGGTCATTCAAAATAATATTAAAGAAGTTTGGCTATAATTCATAAACTTTGAATTATCGTATAATTAATTAAGTCAGATAATATCAATTGAATTAATACTAGTTTTCTAACGACTTGTGTTTCCGACTTTGGGGCTCCCGAGTTCGTACTAGCGGAGTACTTTGCCATCGCGCTATCAAGTCTTGGTCGAAATACTGTAACGTGCCAAAATTTCACTAAACTATTTTATTTCTTTTCTTTAATAATTTAACGCTAATTGGTATTATTATTAGTCTGAAATATCGATCAGTTCAATTCAGTAAACCAAGAATAAATAAATCGTACTTACATGTTAACAAAAGTAATTATTCCATCCTTATTTTTAACTAAACATATTTCACACTTAATAACATTTTTTCGCCGATGCAGCCTCGAACTCGGGACTCCCGAGTTCGGCCTTCTGAACTAGCGGGTACTTTGCCACTCTCCGAATTTTCTGAGCTAGGGCATAAATTTGTTCGCGACTAGACCCCTGCAAATTCCATAAATATTTATTTTTCTTAATCGCTAACTTAATAATATTTTTTTTTTCTTCTTCGTATTTTTTTTTACTTCTTTTCTAAATTTTTTTTTTCTTTTTTTTTTAATTTAAAAGAACCGAGCTAAGGCCAAAACGCGTGACAATACGTTCAAGCCTAGCATTTAACATATTAAACTAAAAAAATAAATAAGGACTTCATTACAAGTTAAAGTCTGACTAGAAAAAATTCATAATCCTCGAATTATTGTTGGTATATTGATACATTTTGGTTATAAGCTTAAAGCTACCTAAAATTCTAAATTTGGAGTTTGTGATACATCTAGAAGTACCTTACAATTTTGATGATTTGTCAGTGAGTCAATGTCGAAATTAAAGAAATTTGACAAGCGATCATTCATAAACTATGAGGGATAATTACTAGATATTTTGGTAACCTAGCCAGCTATAGTATGTCTTCAAGTGTACTGAAAATTAATATTCTTGCATTATCCACAACGAAGTTAAAGGGTGGTGAAAAGTGCCGCTAATACCTTCGAGAAAAGGATGGTACGGCTGCGGCTGTGCTCGACTTGGCAGATAACAGTTTTTTCATTCATAAATTACTTTGATTTTATACTTCATTACTTTTTTCAGTATTCTAGATTAAGGTATAACTTGTCCAGCGAGAGATAAGTGACATTTGTGACAGTTGTCTGTCATTTAAAATTAAAGCAAGGTAAATTGTTTTTCTGTCATTTATTGGATGTTATCTGTCGTAAATATTTATTCTTTCACTGAACAAACTATAGACATTACTTAAACCATATGAAGGGTCCAGGGAAAAAACATGATAAGCGCTATTTTACTAATTTTACAGGAGAGTACTGGAAGGCTGGTGGTTATCAGGTTCTTTCCCTACATGTATATTTTTACTAAACATATATCATAGGATTTAAAAGTTTATTGGCTAGCAGAGTTTATACATTTTTTTTACCAAAAACCCAAAAACCCTAAAATTAGGAAATAGGCGCTTGTCACGTTTTTCCCCTAGGCCTTCATATGTTTTTCGTCGTGATACTTACAATAATAACTCCCAATTTCTTCCTCTTTCAAAGACAACTGGCCAATACCGTTCGTCATCTAATATGACCTTCGCTAGCGAATTAGGATCTGGTATCAATCCAGGACCTTTAATTTCCATTTGGACCCCATCTATGATGAATATGACAGGGTTAAACATAACCTGATAATGAAATTATAGAAAACAAACCTAATTTGACAATCCTCAACCTAGCGTAACAAATTTCATCTGTAAAAACATCTTTAGGGATTAGTAATCTGGGCTCTACAGCTAATACATAAAGATGTCTAAAAGCTTGCAAATGATACCTATAAAAAATGGATTTAATTTGTTTTCTTAATTGTTATATACTGCATTTTTTCTTAGATCACACAATTACAATTAGATACGCTCCTTGTATTATTAGTTTTGAAAAACTTGACATTTCCCGCCTACTAGTGACGCCTTCTAAAGGGTTAACAATTAAAGCAAGATATATTTTATACTGGCCAAATAGTTGTAGACAGTGAAACAGTCCGACAAAAATACTTATCCCTGGACAGCAACTTACAGCTTAAGAAACTAAATGAAGTCACTGGGAAATAAATCTGGTGAAGCCAACTCGTAAATTTTCGCTATTATAATCGCAGCGATAATAGATGCATTGTTTTGGTAAAACTTTTTGTTTCTGCTGTAGATGTGGCTGTTTTCCGCGATTGCTGCCTTTTTTCCAAATAAAGGTTCATTCTCACTATACCTTCCATATCAGCTCCCTTCCGTTTACGTAAAATATTATATCAAGTAAATGAATAGGACAATGCACACTATCCGTTCCGTTTCCCTTCCGTTCCATATCCTCTCCTTCCATACATTTTTTTGGCGGACGGACTGAAGCGTATCGGAAACAGCGTTGTCAAGTTCTTACATTTGTACCAGCCTTGGTAAAATTATGCTGATATTTATTCATTCTTTCACCTCTTAATTAAATCTATTACCTTTTTCAAAAGAACCAAATTTTTAAAATAAAACTTTCATAATGATATAAATTGTACAATGAAAACTATCGAACTGATACGGAACGGAAGCTTACGTATAGCGTCAATACAATCAAAAATACGGAACGGATATGGAATGGAAACGGAAGGTATAGTGAGAATCAACCATAATGATGGCATAGTATTGTCTTGTAAATGCTATCTCTTTGTGTTTTTCTAATTCCAAATAAAAGCGCAATTACTTCTCCAGTTTTAAAAACAGTATTCGCTTTCATTAGGACTCTTAGTATATTAGGTGGAAAAAAGCATTGGTTACTTCCGGTTTTTCCTATTACCATTTTTAAACCATTTCTAGAACCGTGATACACATGTGTAAAAGAAAATATGAGGCGGTTTTTCTTCATCTGCGCATGCGCTGTCGATTGTAGGACGGTCCACAATCGGTAATAACAAAACCCCGATAAAACCTACTTATTGGGTATACCGAAGCCTCTGTATATTCGTAGATCTCGCTAAAGCATTTGATACGGTAAATCACAAAATACTTTTAGACAAATTAGAGAGATATGGAATACGAGGAAACAGCCTTAGTATTTTAAAAAGTTACCTTAAGAACAGATCACAATATGTTAATTTGGGAGATATTAATAGCAAGCCAGGAAGGATTGAGCATGGTGTACCACAAGGCACTGTGTTAGGTCCATTATTGTTTGTTATTTATATTAATGATCTAGTTACAATTAACACAAAAGCAGAAATTTTTAGCTACGCAGATGATACAGCGATATTTTACAAATCTAACTCTTGGTTGAATTTGAAAAGATTAGCAGAGGAAGACTTTCAGACAATTAATACCTGGTTCGTCAAAAACAAATTAACATTAAACTATGACAAAACCAAATTTATATCCTTCTCTATTTATAAAAATAATGAACCAGATTGGGACAGATTACAAATAACCAATAATAATGTAATACCGGAATGTGATTTTATAAAATATTTAGGGGTTACAATCGACAAACATCTTAAATGGAATATTCATATTAATAATGTAACTAAAAAATTGCGAGGATTGTTGCCGAAATTTAATTATTTAAAAAGTTTTTTGGACGTCAAACAGTTTAGAATCCTGTACTCATCCCTTGTACAATCTCATTTGACATATGGAATTCTAGGGTGGAGTGGTGCGGCTGAATGTCATTTAAGGAGCTTGTATTCTGTTCAAAAATGGTTCATAAAAATTATTTACAATAAAAAGAAAACTCTCTCTTCAAACATTTTCTTTAAGCAGGCGCATCTACTGGATATACGTCAGCTATACTGCCTAGATGTTTTAAAATTCATTTATCAGGGGAAAATATCTATTGAACATGTTGACCATGAATATGAAACTAGACATAAGGCGTTTTATCCTAGTTTATGCCCTAAAACTGTTGGACAAAGATCTTCAAAGTTTTTTGCACCTCGATTATATAACATCTTACCAACATTCCTAAAGGAAGTTAAAAGTTACTCTGGGTTTAAAAAAGGGGTATGCAAATGGATGGTTGATCGAGGTAGAGATATATTTAATGACCTAATTAAATTAAAATATACAAAATAAATTTTCATAAGTGCCAGTGAACATTATATATTGTCATAATTAAACTGTATTCCTTTCCACATACAAGTAATTCTATTACTTTGTGGTAATTCTTTTAACGTTTATTGCGATTCTTAAAATTTAAATTTAGTTTTAGTTAAATTGTACTTAGATAATGTGTATTAGATATATTAGAATACTATGTTGTATTGTACTGTACTATTATCTGTTTTAATTTCAAGAGAAAATGTTTAATAAACGTTATTATTATGATTATTATTATTACTTTGTTAATGTAAAACATTATTTTTAAGCGGAAAAAAACTGCCTACAGTACGAAGAAGATGTAGCAGACTAACTTATGTTGGCTTCAGTAAGAATATAAGAAGCGTATCTAGATATTGTATGGTCTAAGATTGGTACAGTAACTCACTTATTATCGTTGCTGTGGATGGGAAACTTCGGATAAAAAGCGCATATCAGAGCTGCAATGCTCGAAGGTGAATTGCTCAACGTATACCTTCCCCCACCCAAAAACAGAAGCCCTAACGCCATATGAATGGCCAACTGAGATCCGTACGTTACTATGCCGTTAATTGACGCACCCAATCGCCTACGTAGATGGCGCACAAGACGCATAATTTCTAGGTTACCTGTACCAGCCATAACCTAAAATAAATCAGGCATATAAAATAACAAAAGATTGTTTAAAAAATTACCATAGATGCACTGAGTAACAGGACATTCAAACAGGTCTCTATTGTGGCTTTTCCAGCTAATTCAGCAATGGACTTGCCCGTCAAGGACGTGAACATATGACAGAAAAAGAGCAAAGTATCGAATGCTTCTTTGTCGGCAGATCCGGCATATTTTAATCCTAAGGCGAAACAAGCGCCGGCAACAATGTTGCAGTATGCTTGACTGTAAGAATAAACAGGTTATTAAAAAATACATACAGAAAAGTCCACAGACTTCGAGACATAGGAAAATCAAGTCCATTTAGCGTGTGTCCAAATTTTGACAAGTTTTTAAAAATTACAGTTTTGTTTAGACTGACGTTTAATTTCACTTGACCTCTCGGTGAATGATTTCTTTTTATGGGGGTACATAAAATCTAAAATTTACGGCCGTGAAGAAATTCCAAACTTGGAGCAGTTAAGGCAGAAAATATTTAATGCCTTTGACACTGTCACCCCTGATATGTTATCCAATGTGAGGAGAGGGGATTTTATGATCGTTTGGGTTATTCTTTAATGCAAGAGGGAGGCATTTTTGTACAATTTTTGTAGTTTTTTAAATTTCATTATCCTGTTTTTTTACCATTTACCCATTGACGAACATAGGAAAACAAAGGTCCTTTTCAGGACCACAAATATTTGGATTGAGAAATTTGTTACTTTTATTTTTTTTTTGGATTAAAAAAACAAAAGTTGTTAATATAATACCAATTTAAAAGTGTTTTAGTAGTTTCAATATACACTATGATATAAAATTTATTATTATTATAATGTACATTATTAATACTATTATTCATTCAAAATGGCATTAAGGCCCAATTGCATCAATGATTTAAATTTTTCTTAAAGATAAGTAGAGCTTAGAGTGAGCTGTATTTATATTTACTTTAATATTCACCTTAAATGAGGGCATTTGACTGATACAATTTTTGAATTTGAATTGTTTTTAATGATACTAACAATTTTAGTTCAATTTTTAATAAAATTTATTTAATATTATTAGAAATCCAAGAGATTTGAAACCTCTTTTAGCGATTTATAACATTCTCAAATGAATTACAGGTGCCCTTATTTCCTATGAAAACCACACAGCTTTTTCATAGTCGCTGTTGTTGCTATAGCTATAAAAACATAAATAAATGAATAGGGACACACTTTATTCTCTTAGTTTCATAATAATTACGTTTTTAAAGAAAAAGTCACAGTTATAACTCGACTTAAGCTAAGAAGACCTTAAATATCGCGGTGCAATTGGCCATACATTAATGTCAAAACTAATTTTTTAAGGTGTGAAAATTGCGACACACGCTAAATGGACTTGATTTTTCCTATGTCTCAAAGTCTGTGGACCTTTCTGTATATGCTTAAATACAGTATACAGTGTGATTAAACAAAATTGGCCACATTTATAAATTGTTCTGTTTATAGTCATGTGATCATTTCTGACTAGTCTGTCAAACGAAAGAATATACAATTTTGAAAGATGTATGGAAAAAAATCATGTTACAAATAACATATAACAACTGTCATATATTCTTTCGCTAGACAGACTGAACATATGTTATAACTTACTTCATTGCCTCATAATCGATATCCAAAGAGGTAGGTGTCACAAGGCAATATGGTCTTATAGAAGACGGCACTAACGATTCAACCCAATCTTTAGAAGGATCGATATCTTTCCATAAAATTAAAGCTAAAATTTAAAGACGAACAATAATTAATATAAAAAACCACCATCTTATGATCAAGTGCACTTTGTACGTCGACAGACATTGACATACTTACACTTGGACAAACTTCTAAGCATTAGAAAATCGGGTCTGACAAAATCCAACAAATACTGCGTTTCAGGTAAAGACATCCAATCGGCTACTGCCTTATTTCCGGTCCCCATATACATCATGGCCAAGGCCAAAGTAGCACCAGGAGCAGTTACATCGAGATTCACTGACGACCCTTCTCGAATTTGAAAGGAAGGTGTTTTATATTTGTCCTTTTGCGAACCTGTATGTCAATCAAATTGAAATCAAAAAATAAAAAAAAAAGATTTTTAGAAATAAATCAAAACCACAGCTTGTTCACTATAGTAAACGCCACGAATGTTTGGGAGTGATTTATCGGTCGCTACCATGTGAACTAATCTGTTCAAGGTCACATAAACTTAATTCCAGTGCCATGGTGTTTCAAGTAATATAATAATCAATATATAATCTGTTGTAATTTGTTGTTTTAACTGTCAAAGTCTTGTCAAAACATATATTTGGTTAAAAAATATAAAATGGAATGCCCCATTACTCGCAATGCAAGCACACCAATGGACTGACGCACAAAAACGAATCAATCAAAGAAACGCGATATAGTATCGTCTTTGTCAATCACGCTAAGATTTTAGAATAAGTAGGAGGAGCGCAGGCAGATGATTAGACCCGGCCTTTAAAAACCTACGTTTGCGGTAAAAATTTACGTTTTTAATGTAAACATGATAGCGCGCGTGTCAATTCTAACTTCATCAAGCGATGAATCACTCCCAAACATTCGTGGCGTTTACTATACCCATCTATACCATTCGGCGCCAGGCTGACTAACTGGAATTTAAATTTCGCGCTGGTGATTCAGGTGATAGCTCTGCTGTAAAAAATGTCAAGTTGCCGCATTTATTTATTTACTTCCTGACATTGTCATTCGTTTTGATACTTTAGTTTTGTATTACGAGTTTTTGGTTTAAATAAATAGTGTTGTGATATTTTAAGCTTAAAAAAGTTTACTAGCAGACCTTGCAGTCGAACATTGTTCTTTTTAAAACCTCTTTTAATGCGAAGAGTACAAGATAGCTTAATAGCCGTAAAAAACTCATCGCAACTTTATTAGAATGATGACCCTTTATGTTCCTTAAGTGCTGTTAAAAATGCGAGTTTTGTTGATGTAAATAATAACTGTTTATATATTTATAATTAATTTATTTTTGTTTCCTAAAATCTTCTGATTAAAAAAATATATATAAAAGTGGGCAATGCTGTGCCGGTCAAGCTTAATCACGTGATTAAAAGTTTATTTGGTATGAACTGTAGTTAAATAAAGTCTATTTCTTTCTAGTGGATTAGTTTCTTAAATAAATTGTCAAAATTCATGGAACATAAGCTTCAAAGTTGACTTTAACAATATAAAGACTATAATAAAAGAACTGATAGCCTCTAAACAAAACATAACAAAGACTATTCCAATCCAGTGAAATGTGAATAAAAGTATGCCTTTTTATATCTACTAGTGGGTAAATGAATTTGTAGATATATTATGACATTCCTTGGAACTTTAGTTTCGGAGATATAAATTTAATCGGACCTTTTTAAGAAAATTAATTTTATTTTTCAGAAACTATTTGAGACAGAGTTTACCAAAAATGCTTTTTATAACTACTAGCGGGTAAATGAATTTGTAGATATATTACGAATTTTTTCGGAACTTTACTTTCGGAGATATACATTTAATCGGACCTTTTTAAAAAAATTAATTTTATTTTTCAGAAACTATTAGAGAAAGAGTTTACCAAAAATGCTTTTTATAACTACTAGTGGGTAAATGAATTTCTAGATATATTACGAATTTTCTTGGAACTTTAGTTTCGGAGATATACATTTAATCGGACATTTTTAATCGGACATTGCTCAGGCATTTGTAGCTGTTATTAGTAATGTATGGCCATCGCCACTTTGATTTTTCGTTAGGTAACTGACTGAATGTGATTCAGTAAAACTGAACTAAAATGGGTTATTATGATACCCACTCTTGGTATTTGGTAAAATAAATTAAAAAATACAATTATAGTATAATGAAGGGTAAGAGCACTCACATACCGTAAAGTATGTCTAATCAGGGAAGATTTCGTCAGAAAAAAAAATCAGAAAACTGTCATATATCCTCTCGTTGGAGAGATTATATGAACAGTAGGCAAAGAAAAGTTATAAATATGTGATGTAAAAACCTTGGAGATATGCATAGAGATCAAGCCGGATATTGATTAAACTGTGTCAAAACACCATAATACCTGTAAGGGGTCTTTTATTTCCGCCGACCATGTAATAGTGTAGAGTGTCTGGGACGTTTAAATCCGACATGCCTGCAGGCTGGTCCCCGTGTTTCAACATGACCAAACCGAGAGCTAAACCGGCAGCTAAAGAGTAAGATTCTCGATCGACGCTGTTCTCCATTTCCGGTCCCGGTGGTCGTCCAATTTCGGATAACAAAACCTAAAATCGCAAACATTGAGAGCACAGTCCAACAATTTTCCAAGCATTATTAGTCATAAGTTAGTATAACTATATATATATATATATATATATATATATATATATATATATATATATATATATATATATATATATATATATATATATATATATATATATATATATATATATATATATATATATATATATATATATATATATATATATATATATATATATATATATATATATATATATATATATATATATATATATATATATATATATATATATATATATATATATATATATATATATATATATATATATATATATATATATATATATATATATATATATATATATATATATATATATATATATATAGTATACCTAATCTGTGGTATAACTTAACAAAGCTGTACTTTGAATAAAAAGATTAAGGAGTATAACAAAAATCTTAGATTCACCGCGAAGGGACTCTAAAACGACCTTCTAATTTTATTTAAAAAGTGTTTATTTATTTAACGTACGGCATATTAAGACACAAAGTACGTATATGACAAAAAGAAAGAAAAAAAATTACAAACGAATATTTAACAAATTAATATAATCTATTGATTCTGGAGTTGCCAGTAGGAAATCTTCTCGTCTGCCGTTATAAGCCGTTTCAGGGCATTGCTCCACGATATGTTTGATGGTCTGATTTTTGCCGCACTCGCAGGAGGGGCTTGGACTTTTTCCCCATTTGTGTAAAGTATAGGCGCATCTGCCATGCTGCGTTCTAATTCTATTTAGCGTGCACCGGTTTTCCTTGGTAAGTCAAAACCTGGTGGTGGGTTGGTGATGCATGGCATGTCACTGTTTAGTTTCGACTTCCATTCCTGATACCAAGCGTCGGTGATGCTCCATTCGTCTTCGTTTACATTTAGTGCGGTTTTGGTGGGTGGTTTTCTAGATCGGAGGCGGTTGTGGTTAGCATCCTCGATGGATCGGTAGTTCTCTGTTGTCCAGTACCTTGTTAAACTCTCTGTATAGAGCGTTTATGCCGCGCAGACTTGGGGGTGGGATGTGACTACGGGAAGCCATTCTGTGGATGTGGATTTAATAACACCAGCAATCATTCTCATTGTATTATTGAGCTGTGTGTCTATTTTGTGGACTTGTGGACTATTGAGCCATACCGGAGCACAGTATTCGACAGCTGAGAAGACGAGACCCAGAGCTGACGAGCGCAAAGTAGAAAATGAAAAGATTTAAAAAGTGTACTTTGATGTAACTATGATGTAGGGTAGACGTGGGTAGACTCAATAATTTGTTGTTTTATTTTACGTTGCGAATACATGTTGCTAGTTATTAAAATTGTTATAAAAATATATAATAATAATAGCTCCCGTATATAGCGTTTAACGCCTTGAGAATAGCTTGATACAGCTTGCCATACTAGAGCCGTTCGGTATACAAGGAAGGTAATGTGGCTAGCACTACGCTTCAACCGCCTATTATTACCTCAGGATTGTGAATCCCAAGTACTCATTTAAGGCTGAGTCGACCTAGGTACCCAAACTATTTTTATTTTAATAAAAATAGTCGGCTGATGAAATGCCGGGTGTAGTATTCGAACCCACAACCTTGAGATTGGTAGACGAGAGCCTGTACCTCTACGCCACCGGATACCATAAAAATATATAATTCTAATAAAAATAGATAAAAAATGTCTATACCTATGTGGCGGATTCGTCTTTCCAAAAAAATCCTTTATGGGTATTTCGCCACTGCACTGCAAGGAAATCTACAATATAAAATAATTATTTTTTGTAAACACTTCTGCGTTAAACCTAAACGGACGCTGCTTGTCAGAAGTTATGTTTATAGTAATACAAATTTGCCTAACAAAAGAAAAAAAAATGTTAACGTTCGGAAAGTTACCTCTTTCCGTCGTCGGAAGCAAAAAAATACAAAGAATAAAGAAAAAAACTATTTAAAATATTGAAATTCAACTATTCGAGAACACTTCACTTTTTTAAAACAGATACGTCTACAGTACGTCTGTTCGTTCTGTAGCTAAGGGGTATCCGTGAGCGGGGAAACGATATTCTCTCGATGTTTTTCGTAAAAAATTAGAGGACGCGTCCCATCAATAAAAATTCGACAAATTTGCAAGTAGCCAATAAAATGAGTGGGCGGAGCGATTTGCGGTGACGTACTCGTTAAGTCGACGTATAAAATATATTGCTGTTTATTTAAATGATTTTTGTCCGCATTCCTTTCATAGACACAGATCCAGCAGACGCACTTTACAAGAAACCGTTGACGTTCTGTTAAAAAGACATTTTTAACCGTTTAAATATCAAGTTAAAAATGTCATTTTAACAGAACGTCAACGGTTTCTTGTAGACGTATCTGTTTTAAAAAAGTAAAGTGTTCTCGAATAGTTGAATTTCAATATTTTAAATAGTTTTTTTCTTTATTCTTTGTATTTTTTTGCTTCCGACGACGGAAAGAGATAACTTTCCGAAACGTTAAGCATTTTTTTTCTTTGTTAGGCAAATTTGTATTACTACAAACATAACTTCTGACAAGCAGCGTCCGTTTAGGTTTAACGCAGAAGTGTTTACAAAAAATAATTATTTTATTTTGTAGATTTTCTTGCAGTGCAGTGGCGAAATACCCATAAAGGATTTTTTTGGAGAAATAGATAAGTTATAATAATTATTTATTAACACAAATATCCGACACGCTACTGAAGCAGGTATCTAAATTCTTCGACATGTAATCTGAGACAAGTAGTAAATAAAAGCAAAAATGCAAGAAAAAATACATAATTAGTTAATTTAAGTGAATTTCATAAATGATCGGTTTACTATAGGTATTATATAGTCACTTACTAGCGAAAAGTTATTCGATTATTTCACTCGATTTTCGACCGAGATCTACCGCACGCTACACAATCAACCATTTTAGTCTTTTTCAATGAATTGCAATAGTGTCACTGTTAATTTAAGTTCTGCTACAATTTCCATCTAGATTTACTACCTTTATACAACTATCAGTAGTAGAATAAATAATAAATAACATAAAATAAGCTCAGTAAAGACTGACAAATCCACAAAATTTGAAATCAAATTCAAATGTGTCAAACGAATCGTCAAACAGAACTGTCAAGAATTCCCACCCTAGAGTCCTTTTTCCGTCCACTATGCATGAATACATGGATAGGTTATACTCCTTCCTTAATCTATTTATTCAAAGAAAGAAGATTTAAAGCTGTAGAAAGAGCAAACGTAAGAGAAATGAGAAAAGATGAGTGAGGAAAATGTACGAGAGTAATGAAAGTGGGAAGCAGAGGTAAATAATAGCACAGATTATAAACTTTCTTTTTTCTTTATTGTTTTTCGTGGTTCCAGTTTTCGGAATCGGGCACTAGTTAGGTTAGTAGTTTGCGCACATAGCACGCCCACTTATGGCCTCTAAAATTGTGCACAACGCCTGACTGGCGCAGTTATTAGAGAGATATCGGAAAACCGAATATCGTCATGCAGTATTTACGCGTACCTTATCATGGTTACGATATGCGCGAGTCAATTTTTAACGCAATACCCGCTAATAACGTTACCGCCTGACGTAATTTGCGGATCAATTACACCAAGCGCTATTTCTAAATAACGTTTAAAAATTGCTTAAATGGGCATGTGCGGGTATTTGACAACCGGGGCCGGCCGGCGAGATCTTTTATTTTAAGTTATGTTTGAATTGTTTTGAATTATTACTTTAGTTTTATTAGGTAATTTGATATTTAAGTAGCTGGGATTAGTTTTAATTAAATAAATATGGCCCAAAATATGGATTCCACCTCTTCCAATATTAAAACACCTATAAAGAGGCTTAGGTTTACAGCAGATGACGACTTAGCCCTTCTAAGAGAATTTGTTGCTTGTTGCCCTAAACCCACTGGCAGACGTTGAACAATAAAGCACTGGAAATAAGCACTTTAGCCCTTTAGTTTTAAAATACCTAGTAAACACAACAATTTCAAAGTTTTAAATTCAAAGTTAGGTTAAGTTTAAATAGCGGACGCGACGGGAACAGAATTCTTTCAGATCCGATAACTATAAATGAAGAGAGTTAATACCACCTCACGTAAAGGAAATAACACCTGGCCTTATTAACGTCCATGCACGCTATTCAGTTTAGAGATATCTCTCTATTACGCTGTTTATTGTGCGAGTTTATTTTTGCGCACAGGAAATTTTACTCGTTTGCACATCGTCATAAAAAACAATTTTCGTACCACGAATTAGGGACAAGATTTTTATCTGTATACTTATAGGATACCTAGTCTGTGATAATAGTGACACTTGCGAATAAAAAAACATATTTACTTCTGTTATATGCCTGTGAGCGCTTCCCTGATAAACCAAACCAATTCCCAATAGTCCCGCAACCTGAATATTCTGCGATACATCGAACTCCATGGAAGTTGGAGGAAGTAAAGCTTCCACATGAATAGCCAGAATCTTTGTTAGGCTCTGATTGCGAGTACCTCTGAAAGCTGCCGCCAGACCTAAAAAGATTCTGTTAGTTTAATATCAGGTTAAAATTAATCCAAATCAAACCCAGTAGTATGCCCACGCTCGTCATTTCGTGCTGCTTAGAAAAATAAACGAACTTGTTCAATACTGCCAAGTTGCTTAAATGCCCATTTAAACCTAAGGCCATCAGGAAACCAGCGTGTTCCATTTGCGGTTCGGCGCAACCTAAAATAAAAAGATATGGTAATCGCAAAACAATTTCCGATGCACGTGACCAACTTTGAGTGATAAGCGATGGCGACAGCGCTGCCAGATTGTGATGGATTTATGAGATAAATCTTAATTTAAAATTGTCAAACATTTATTATATCATTATTTAAAGTTTAAAGAGTTTTACGTTTTATTTTTAATTTAATAACCAATATTTTAGTGATTAATTGATTTATTTGTTTTATAGCTTATTTTACTTATTACATATTGGCAAAAACTAGTCCATTATGAAGATTATTATAAGCGTTATTATGGGGTTATTTATTTATTGATGTATGTACATCTTACAACGCTATAAGTGGTAATAACAAGTAAAGAGGGTGCTATTAATGCACAAACTAATAATCACAGAATTTAATAAAAATTAACTTTAAAAGTGGTATAATGTGCTTATCAATCAAACTTACTTCTCTGACTGCAGCCAAGGGTAATAAAGGACCTTTATTGTCACGTTTTCGTTCAAATTGTTTTATCAGGGAAGCTACAAGTTTTATGCTTCGACTGTTTAAATGCTTCGGCATATTTTCAACACAATTTCAAGAAATGCAATACAAAAACTCGAAAATTTAGTTCTTAAAAGAAGTGTTTGTGTTAAAAGTGCAATTTAAAAAAAAAAGACTATGAAAATAGGCAAAAAAACGAGAATTGCTCACAAAGATTCAACAACACGATATTACACAAAATAATGACTGACATTATGATAATTGTCAAATAATAAACGACAACCTTGCTGAACGCGGCACAATCTGACCAACATAGCGATAATAAAATTCGGTTTAAACTGATTTTTGCAGCTTTAATCTAAATAAAATATCTGTTAGAATCATTTTCTCCATAAAGTAAAATGAAGAATCTGCTCGTTATCTTAAATTATACAAAAAGATTTAAACATTTTTGCCAAAATCTCATTTAGTCAGGTTTATATGCTTCAGTGTCAATTTCGATATGATTGATGACGTGTATCGGAAAATGTTTTGCGATTACCGTATATTCCCTGTTTTTTTTCCAAAAAAGTATAAAATGACTAAACCTACCTTTAGGTTTATTAAAAATGATCCAAGTACAATCGATGTTTTCAGCACCTGTTGTGATTCTAAGACCATTTGCCACGCCATTGTGAAATAAAGGCCATAGGTTCATATTAGCTGGTGTATCTATGTGATTTAGCTCTACAGTGTTGCCTCTAGGCAGCGCTTTGCCCGTCAGACACAAGGTCGGCGTTGCCAGTGGTTCTGTTATTATGGGTGTTGTGGTTCTTAACGTAATCATTCCCCTTGAAATTTGAAAATGATCAAACATTACAATTTAGGATCATGTAATAGCCGCCAAAGAGTTAAGATAAAAATAGTATATTGTTTTATTAGGAAATTATGCTTTTTGTGGCGAGGCTGACCGTTAGCGAGTTCAGCATTACAGGCTAGGCACAAAAAGTAATTTTTACTCTGAATAGAACATGCTATTTTTTTCTGACTTCAGAAATAATTTTTAAACAATTTCAAACGTTGCAAATACTACAATAAGATGATTTAAAAGTAACACCATGTATACTTGTATTCATTTAAAACTTCCCAATATGGCGGACTTCAGTATGGGAGGCTTAAACGAAAATCTCTAGACTGGAAGCGACTGTAGTTCAAATCGTTCAAATTGATAATCTGTGGTAAATCCAATTGAACTCTGACACTTGGCTGACATTGACGTTTACGGTTCCTTTTTCTAAATATTATTTTTTGAGTTTTTATTCACAAATTCTACTTGACCCTGTTCTTTTATTTAACCTGCAGCCTGCAGTACTAATTATATAGCTATAAATAATCTTTTCACCGATCAAGAACTGAGGAATAGGCTGGAAGATATTCAAAATGTGTAAAACACTTAAAAACGTATTAGAAAACATTGACTCGTCCACAAATTCGTGAAAATAAATTAGTCCAGATGTTTGTAAAAAGGTCTCTAATTATTGTGAGAAGTTTCCTCGTATCAGTAATTTTCAGGTTTGTAATATGTATATGATAATAAATAGATTAAAACTTATATTTCAGGAAACAGCGCGGGCATTACAGATTGTTGTAAATCAGTTTTAAAATATAAAGAAGGTTTAAAACAGGTTTAAAAGTTGAGTTATTAGAGAAGACCTAAATAAGGTAATGTTGGTAATGGGACCAAAGATCAAATAACACTTGAAATATATAATATGTACAATAATTGTAAGTAGTTTTTATGAATCTGTTTGATATCTATTGCATTGTTTTTATATTTCTTGAAATATATATTTTTTTACTTTACAGGATACACAAAGAATAATAAAAAATACAGTTACTTACTAAAAGCACTTAAGATGTGTAATAGATGTAGTTAGAATATCAAACACCAAACCAAACCAAAAATTATGTTTTATTTTACTGGTATTCTTCACATTTGAACGGAAAGTCATTTCATAAATAAGCAGAAGGACATTGTATAGTACACTCTATATTAATAATTAATATATAAAAATTCTTTTTATCCTATACTTGATAGTTGATGCATCACTTACTAGGTATAGAATTTAGTACTGATTCCAAACCTATAGTTGTGGTTGTGACATATTCTGATGTGTTTCTGGCAATTTAAAATAAGTTAATATTTAAACAAACATTTATGGCTTTCCTGACAGAAGTGTGAACACAAATTTAATAAAGGTATATAATGTGGATAATGTTCTGATTATTAAAGTTTGCATGGATGTTTTTGTATGTTGTTATTTTTAATAAAGTATATTTAATGAGTTTTTGAGTATTTCTTTTTCCCTCAGAGGGTTGCGTTCTAATCTTTATATATAAATTTTCATAAATTATATCTACAAAATTTATTACCTTGTAACTTTTTTTGCTAAAGACTTTGTAGTTGATACAGTTTAACAGTATATAAAAGAACTATTTAAATAAGATGTTTGAAAATATATAGCTGTTTTTGCACACATCAATTCAATTTGTGATTAACTGTACTGAAATAAAAACAAATTAAGAGAAATGGGGTGATCTATCAACTATAACATGAAACGCATCATCCTCTTTCCAAGTCTTCTATTAATTTCAGTTATTAAACAAATATAATTATTCAATAATCTTGATAATTCTAGGAACTCTCAGATATCGTCAAAACATGAAAACAAAAATTCACTTCTATAATTCTTACGTCCCTTTAACTGAAATATAAGTAACAGGGATGTTAATATTCTCACTGAGAAAGTTTATAAAATACCTTTAAGTAAAATCTCTTCGGATCTGCGGTAAAATACCTTTATTTATTAAATAATTTCAATAATCTATGTTTTTATTTATGACAACCACCTAATAACCTAATTTTAACGTCAACTTGACAATCCTGAAAAATGTTATTGTTAACCAAATAGTAAATCAATTTCTGAATTTGGTAACGCCAACTTATTTTTCATTAAAAAAAAATTACCAATTTTCGTAACTAGGTCGGCCATATTGAGGAACTTTTAAAAGAATTGTACTATAAAGTAATTATATATCAGGCGAAACTATGGTTACACTCGTTGAATTTGACACTTCATGTCAGTTTCATTATATATTTTTTTTCTTTTGTGTTTAGGCGTAAAGGTGCTTTTCTTTTATGTCTAGGTGCTAAAATGACATTTTTATATTGTCAATCATGTCGCAAAAATTAATAGTTTTGTGACGTTTAAAAAAAATTATAAAAAACTTACCTTCCTACTGGTAAAGCCATTGTTCTAATGCAAATTCCAAACAAATGCTTTTCCTGTTCTTCAATAAAATCGTGATCGGAAACATCGGGTCTCTGTATCAAAGTTATTGGTACCGGTTTTGAACTTGCTAGCATTTTGCGCGCTTCCAGTACCCTAGATTCATTATTAATAAAATGAAGAACATTCCAAAATGAAATCTATAAAATTTCAATAATCTTAGTAGTCGAGACTATATATCTAACGAGGGAAGAAACAGATAAGAGAAAACTAACCTTATGTCATCACTAAATCTCATTTTGGTTAGGCTGCAATCAATGTCCTCCATACCATCCAAGTCCGCGATTTCCTGTTTTGTATTGGGCATGGATTCTTGCAGTTGAAAAACTGTATTAACTTTCTCATCTGAGAGTTTATTTTTTTCCTGTGAAAAAAAAACACGGTACATAGCAAATTCGCCAAAAAATGCATATCTGAATCTTAATGCAACCAACTGTAGGACATTGCTGATAATATTTCAAATTCTTACTTCATTATACAGGGTGATCTGAACTGAATCTCAGAAACTTCGGCAGCATATTCTGAAGATAAAAATAAGTAATAAAGTTCTTATAAATGTATGTCCTAAAATGTTTACTTTCGGAAGTACAGGGTGTAGATGTTTCATTTTTATTTCGATTTTTACCAAATAATTTCTGAAGCAACGTCAATTTTTGGATGAAAATTGGTGTTTGGAGGTTTTTTGGCATGAGAAATTTGATTTTTATGTCAATATGACTCCTTTTTGTAAGGGGCGCCACCTACATGTGTTTTAACTGTTTTGAAGAGTAATAACTGTTCGTCCATACTTGGATAAAACTACTGAATGAAAAAATATACATTCTCGTGACTTTTTACGTAAAAAATGTTTCTGAAACTCTACATGATTCTGAAACTCTACAGATGTTTCAAAAACTCTACGACACCAATTTTTATCCAAATATTGACGTTAGTTACTTCACAAATTATTTGGAAAAAATCCAAATAAATATGAAACTTCTACACCCTGTATCTTCGAAACTAACCATTTTAGTAAATATATTTATGCTAACTTTTTTACTTATTTTTATCTGCAGAATATGCTGCCGAAGTTTCCGGAATACAGTTCGGACCACTCTGTATAATATAAACCCTGCTCAATTATACTCAATTATCTGTTTTTATTTATATTTGAGCTTTAGAATAAACAACCTAACAAAACTATACATACATACATAGACAAAACTATAGAAAACAACCAGAGGCACAACTATGACAGGTGACATCTGTGACAGATGTCATCTGTCTAAATCATATATTCTCTCCACAGACAGACTATACATACCATTTCAATTTCCTGTGCTTGTGATACCAAATCATCTCTCCACAACAATCGGTAAGCATCGACAGGCCAATCTGATGGCGGATTTTCTCGACATTTCCATAAAGCAGTGTAGAGCAAAAAGCTTATTCCTATGGGCAATGTTTCGAGGTACCTATGAAACTTGTATTTAGAAAATAAAACTAAAAATAATGTTTTTAAAACCTTTTGGTAATGTTCATGTCGACCATAGTCAGTACTACTTGTTCTATTGCTTTATCGTCCACCAAAACACTTTTTTCATTCACATTTTCTTGCTGTACTCCCGCTTGGTTTTGCGTAAAACAGTCCTTAGAAATGTCAGCATCACAAGAATGATTCAGTTCTGATAACAGTCCACAGAGCTAAAAGAATATACCGATTGGTCATATTGCCATTGGTGGTCGAAATAGGAAAAACAAAGATAAAGTCCTCTAATTATAACCAGTTGCTAGACAGAGATATAAAGAAATGCAGAGTTGCCGGTTCCTATTTACGGTAGGCATAATTAAAGATAAACGACTTAGAAATAATAACTGAGTTAAGCGCGTACACCAATACAATATTAAAAATTTTGTAGAGTACCGTATGATCGAAAAAAAAACGGCGCCAAAGAAAGCTGGGGTATGGTTTTATAATTGTAGCAAAATTACTAATTAATTGTTATGTAATACCGGGTGCGTCTCAAAAGTGGCTCACTCCTATAACTTTTTTATTTTTTCAGACAAAACAAAGATATTTTGTTTGTTAGTATATGACATAAATTGGGATTGATTGACGTATTCAATTGTTTTTGTGCACTTCCGGTTTCACCGCGAATGACTACAACTTTTGATTTTTAAATGGCACCCTCAGTATATTTTTACCTTATTCGATAGAAAATGACACTCTGAATCGAATGACATATCATATGTCAACTTTTGACATTTATGGGTTTATTTGAAATTGTACCATGCGGTTCATAACGACAATTTGACTCAAAATACCAAGTGTGTGGTATCAAATTATTCATAAAAAATGCTTTTTCCAAATATGCTAATGAGCCACCCTCGTCCCATTTGAAAAAATTGAGATATGATTAAAAATACGATTTGGGCATCTTTTAACCGGCCAGGACAAGACACTAAAACATTAGACAAACAAATATATTTTTCCACGGCTCCCTGATTAAAAATTAGTGTTTTTAACACAGCCACTCTAGATTGAAATTTAGAATTTGCTTTTGAGTGACTATGTCAAAAATTGATATATGATATGTCATTCGATTCCGAGTGTCATTTCCTATCGAATAAAGTAAAAAAATACCGAGGGTGCCATTTAAAAATCAAAAGTTGTAGTCATATCCGGTAAAACCGGAAGTGACCGAAAACAATTGAATACGTCAATCAATCCCAATTTATGTCATATACTAACATACCAAATATCGTTGTTTTATCTGAAAAAATAAAAAAGTTATGGGGGGTGAGCCACTTTTGAGACGCACTGGGTATATTGATGATCAAACCAATGCTAAAATACTATTGGAAATGCTATCTCGGTTGATTTTATTTTTTTATAGAAAATCCGCAATACCGCTGGGAAGAAATACATCAGCCCACCCATTGTCTCTTTTTAGCGCGTTTGAATTTCCATTAAGGTATCTCTATCGTTGTCTTACCCGTTGAAATGAACCACGGAGGAATAAGAGAGGGGAGATGCTACAGCTGTTGCAAAAAGAGGTTCACCTAGCCGTCCGCCATCTTAGATTGTGGTACTTTTTGTAATTTGTGCATTTTTCTCGAAATTTAATGTTTTTCATCGATAATTTGAGTGTTTTCTATTACAAAAACATTTAAAACCATGGTGTTGTGTGCTGTACGCAATTGTAGGAGCAGGAAAGGTATCGACTCGAAGAAACTCACCCGCGTAACATTTCACAGGTTAGATAAACAGTGTGGTCCGTAATGACCGAATTAACGGATGAACATTAATTAGTATTTTATGCCTATTTTAAGTTTGGTGTAGTAATGCCAAGTAATTTGTTCATTGCGATACACACGATTAATATTACACAATGATTTTACATTAGCTCAAGACAAATTTTCATTATTGTTTGTTTTTATTATTTGAAGTTTTACTTAATCAGGTCCTGTCCAAAGGGTACGCTTTTGGCCCCGCCCAAACAACGAAGTGGGACTGTTTTTATCCTACAGAAATACGTGTAGTAGCGACTCCGCTTTCTTATTCCTCCGTGAAATGAACCGACACAGTCACTGATCTGTCTGTATAGCTTTCATCGCGTAACTTTTCCCAATACGGCGGAATACATACGTCAAAACAACAAAATCAACTACTTAAACTACAATGAATTCATTGAAAATCTAGTTTTAATTATTTATTCGAAAGTATTGGTAAGAACGAAAATGTTAAATATGATTTAAAATCTTAAAAATCAAAATATATTAGAAACCGAAAAGCAGTGTCTACCTTAGTATAACACACTTCATACCAAATAAACTTTTAGTCACGCGATTAAGCTTAACCGGCACTGCTTTGTCCACTTTTATACATTTTCTTTTAATCAAAATATTTCAGGAAACAAAAATAAATTAATTATAAATATATAAACAGTTATTATTTACATCAACAAAACTCACCTTCTTAACAGCACTTAAAGAACATAAAGGGTCATTACTACCGCTTTCCCGTTCAAAATATTCTAATATCTTTTTACGGCTATTAAGCTATCTTGTACACTTCGCATTAAAAGAGGTTCTAAAAAGAACAATGTTCGACTGCAAGGTCTGCTATAGTCATGGCCGGAACAGCGATTTTTTAATAACAGGTACAAGCTGTTCCAGTTGCAAAAGATACCTGTTCCAAGAAACCTGTTCCAGTTCCAAACTGTTCCAAAACGAAAACTAATACCGTACTTGCGTCAATCTGATTCGGTTGCTATTTTTCTTTTTAAATTTATATAAAAGAATATTTTTTGCTTAAATAATGAGAACTACTGGGGATTTTTCTGTTTTCTCTAAATTTAATCTACTATCTATGTTGCTATATTACCAAGATATAATGTTTTTTAACTAAAAATTTAAAAAAAACTATCAAATTTTCGAAAAATATAAACTTTTCAAAAACATGTTTTCTCGAAAAAAACTCATGAGAATCGAAATATACAACCCCTAAAAATATGTGCACTTATTTAAGACCTCCCCTGTATAAGCACTAATGAATAAATATAGATTTATAATTTTGTTATATACTTAAAGAGTAAATTTTTGGAAGAGCTTAATTTTTTTTAATATCTACTATATTTATAATACAAAACAATAACCGACTGTTCTTACACTGTATTCTTCAAAAAAAACTATAATGCGATAATTATATTGCATTTGGCAACATCGCCAGCATTTTTTTATAATAAAAAATGTTTCTTACCTATTCTGTTTCTGTTTACATTAAAAAAATAAAATATTTAAAAAAAATATATAAATTTAAAATTTATAATAAGAATTTAGTTGAATTTTAATTAAATATTTTAAATAACGGCAACAGCCACACTTGTTTTTTACGCCCCTGTATCCCGATAACAGATAACACCTGAACGGTCGCGTGCGCTAGACTTGGCTAGACTAGCGAAACATTGAGCGAAACCGATATACGACCTCGATTATCAACTCAAACCAGTTCTTTTTACTTAACTGTTTCAAACAGTTCCAAGTTCCTAACTGTTCCATGCCCTAAACTGTTCCAGGTCGCAAACTGTTTCAAGTCTCAAACAGTTCCAAGTCCCTAACTGTTCCAAGCGCTAAACTGTTCCAAGCCCTAAACTGTTCCAGGTCGCAAACTGTTCCAAGTCTCAAACTGTTCAGGTTGGGACTTGAAACAGTTTACGGCTTGGAACAGTTTAGCGCTTGGAACAGTTAAGGATATGGAACTGTTTGGGACTTGGAACAGTTAAGTAAAAAGAACTAGTTTCAGTTGAGAAACGAGGTAGTATATCGCTTTAGCGACGCGGTCGCTTGGCGTTATATTATCGAGATTGAGTGCGAGTGCACTAATATAGTACATAGACGTAAAAAAACAAGGGTGACGGTTTTCGCAGCGTTGCCGATATTTGATATATTTAATTAAAATTCAACTAAATTTTTATTATAAATTTTAAATAGGAAATCAATATTTAAAAATACAGAAAGAAAATAATTTCTAATATTTACTATTTTATATATGTAAAATAGTAAAATACATATATAAAATAAAAACAATTTACTTTCCTAGATAATAAAAACAAGCGGTTCTTTGTCGGTATACATTTTTTGCGCAGAGTTTTTTTTTTAATGTAAACAGAATAGGCGAAGAGAATTTCTTACCATCGAAAAAACGTAAATATGATGTTGCCAAATGCAATATAATATATAATTATCTAATTTTGAAAAAAACACTATTAAGAATCTATTAGTATCACAAATATAGTAGGTAATATAATTTAAACAATTCCAAGAATTTATTTCTTTAAGTATTTAATTTAAGTTGCAGTGTTTTGAAACAGTTGAACAGTTGGAACTGGAACTGGTATAGGATAGCACATAAACCTGTTCCAAGCCAGTTCCAAAACAAACCTGTTTCTGAAAATATGTAATTCATTAATAAAATAGATAAGTTATAATAAGTATTTATTAACACAAACATCCGATACGCTACTGAAGCAGGTAAGTCAAATTAACGTATCAAAATTCTTTGACATCTGATCTTTGACAAGTAGTGAATAAAAGCTAAAATGCAAGAAAATATATAATTTAGTTAATTTAAGTGAATTTCATAAATGATCGGTTTACTACATGTATGTATATTATATAGTCACTTACTAGCGAAAAGTTGTTCCATTATTTCACTCAATTTTTTCCGAGATCTACCGCACGCTACACAACCAACTATTTTAGAGTTTTTTTCGATAAATCGCGATAATGTCACTGTTAATTTAAGTTCTGCCACAATTTCCATCTACATTTACTACCTTTATACAACTATCAGTAGTAGAATAAATAATAAGTAACATAAAATAAGCTCCGTAAAGACTGACAAATCCACAAAATTTCAAATCAAATTCAAATGTGTCAAATGAATCGTCAAACAGAACTGTCAAGGATCCCCACCCTAGAGTGCTTTTATGGTGCTTTTTCCGCCCACCATTCATGAATACATGGATAGCATTATGCTCCTTCCTTAGTCTTCTTATTCAAAGGTCGGTATGTATACTCTGTTTTTTTTTTCTCAGGTAAGATTTCGACAGACGATGACAGAAGAAAAGCAGATGACGTCCAATACCAATCTATTTATTTTACTAAAAAAAGTTTCTAATAATTTTTAAGTTAACTATGGATGGGTTTAAATATACATCCGTCATGCATCGTCTCTTGTTGTTTTTAACCAGTTTTATTGGTTTATTTCAAAAATGACAGATCGTATTGCAATTTTATTGGTTTGACGGAACGATAAACGACAAACGGACGCCGATGCGTATGAACTCGCCTTTGGATTTTTGATGCTTGTCAAAGTCTTGCCAAATTAGAGGTTATAATTTTGTGTCAACTGTTGTCAGTTTTTGCATGATGTATTTTGATTCGTGTTATTACGTGGGTTTTGTGTCTTTTGAAGTCAATTGGAGGAAAAATCGAGTGAAAATTAACTGTAGACCCAGAGCACAGTTTATGATTAATACACGCTGCCCAGGCAAAAAGTCTTATACACCAATAAAGTTATCATTAAAGTTCGTATACCATCTCGTCGTAGACAAGTGCATCTCGAATATGGTAGAAGGACCATACTAAACACATACTAAAAACTGGAGTAGCTGTAAAATATCACACGATACGTAAATAATGGATTTTAGTAATGCCAAAGGTACTGGTTTAGAAAATTAAGATTAAAGTTAATTGATCAACCTTTAAGATACCTATAAAATTTGCTAAGTGTTATTAATAATAAAATAGTTTGTTTTATTTATGTTGTTTTATTTATTCCTGCGGAATATTACAAATTTGTATTTGTACGTAAGTTATATTGATAAGTATAATCATAAATGCTGGAAGTTTCATAAAGCTGGTGCAAGTAAATAGTTCTTTTTTATGTTTTCTTGAGGTATGTGGTGTCTTGTTCTTGTTTTGTATTAACACATACTGTTTAGTACATAAATTAAATAACTCTGATTACGGTTTTCGCAGTTTTATACAGATTTTTCACAATATTTTTAAAAATTCAAATAAACTTGTCAGTATAAATTTTAAATATAATAATTCCTGCTAAAAATACAGAAAGCCAACTTATTTCTTTTATTTAAATATAAATAAACTACTTAAAAAATTATAAAATGACAGACACATCTATCATGTAGATAAGGATCAACCGGTTCCTTTGACTATATACATTTTTTAGCGCAGAGTTTTTTTTTAATGTAAGCAGAATAGGCGAAGAGAATGTCTTACCATCAAAAAAACGTAATGGCGATGTTGCCAAATGCAATATAATATATAATTATCTAATTTTGAAAAATACACTATTAAGAATCTATTAGTATCACAAATATAGTAGATAACATAATTTAAACAATTCCAAGAATTTATTTCTTTAAGTATTTAATTTAAGTTGCAGTGTTTTGAAACAGCTGGAACAGTTGGAACTGGAACTGGTATAGGATAGCACATAAACCTGTTCCAAGCCAGTTCCAAAACAAACCTGTTTCGAAAATAACAGATCCTGTTCCAAAGCGTCATCACTAGTCTGCTAGTAAACATTTTTAAGCTTAAAGTATGACAACACTACTTATTTAAACCAATAACTCGTAATACAAAACTAAAGTGTCAAAACGAATGACAATGCTAGAAACTAAATAAATACGGCAACCTGACATTTTTTACAGCAGAGCTACTACCTGAATCCCCAGCGCTAAATTTAAATTCCTGTTAGTCAGCCCGGCGCCGAATATCTCCAAGGTTGGCAACAAATAAATTTAAAAATCGCGCCCTCGATTACATAACTAAAAGTTTAATTGATATCAAATATATGTAAAAATTTGACCAATACTATATTTAAAACTTACCTGTACTATATCTCGTGATCTACTATTAACATTGGCAAAATACGGATAAGGACTCAGACTACGTTTCTGCAATAAGTGGCAAATATAGCTCATGACGCTAATCGGCTTATCGCTAAGGCCTTGCCACATGTTTATTGATTTTCCAACATTTTCATCTATGACAGGTTTGGTAAACACTACCATTTTCGGAAAATCTTTCCAGTAATGCGTAACAAAATCCACTAGACCTAGATCATTGCAGATTTTTGACAAAAACTTCGCCAATGGTAACAAAATATCGTTAAACAGCAAATTCAGTTTAAAATCTTCGTATAAGAGGTGCAAAGAGAAATGGATGTAACGGATGTAAGGGAATAAAACGGACTTCGGATTAATTGTAATTTTAGGTACTTCATTATCAACTGAACTGTCATTAGTGATGCCCAATGGTAGTTTCAGGATATGAGATAAACTGTCTGTGATATCTTTATGATCACTTTTGGACAAGAACAGCCAATCATCGTCCGAACAAGATGGCGTAGTTTTCGGTTTTTTGACAGCGGAAGCGGGAGTTTCTGGTTTCTCGAAGATATGGTCTTCTTCATAACCCAGCAATTCTAAAATAAATCTTTAACTGTATTTCTGAATTAATAATTCACGATAAAAATTATAAATCAGTTATATATGCTTGGTGCATTCTGCGCCGGTACTACCATCATCGGAGAATATCGTAAACAACTAGGATATATAAATACACGGGTTTAAATAACTAGTATACGAAAAGTTTATTTATTATTAATTCTAAAAATGTTAGGAAGTATAATTTGTGAAAATTTTAAAAATTAAATTAAAAAAGTAAATATTTTGATATCTTCAGAAGATCGATAACTTGTATTGTAATTTCTTATTCCAGTTAAAAAAACTTTTTAGATGAGTTCAACTACGGTAACGAGCATAGTTTTAATCACCGGTTTTGCTAGTGGCGCATAATTGGGGCAATAACGAAATTTTTTAAAGGTACATAATTATAATTTTAGATGTTCATAAAACATTTAATCACTAGTTGATTAAAAAAAGTATACCATTAATATTACAAATTATATTTTATCCTCTCGTAGTATATGTCTATTTAATTTTATGATCGTGTAACGAGCACTTTGTTTACTCACTTGTTTCGTCGAACTGCTTGAATCCATTTTTGCTTTTGATCAAGTCGGTATGAGAAACTATGAAGCTATAAAATGTTGTTTCGGGGAGTTGAATATCCGGCGGGAAAATTGAGTTATTGAATGTTATTTCACCCAACAACGCTCTAAATACGCTCTCCTTTACGCGTTAACATTTTTTCGGCAATTGTATTAATATTTGAAATTGTCACAACATAACATGACGCATATTTCAAATTCTTTTTCACTTATTTTTTACAACCCGAAACAGCGTTACATCACACAAACCTCGTACCTGAGTGTTTTATAGTCTCAATAACTGTACTAGCAAAAAAATAAAATACTTAAATATTATTAGGCCAGTCAGCAATTGCATTGATGGCGGGAGCAAATCTGGACAGGCTGGAATAAGTTTTATTTTGTTTAGTTTAGTATCGAGAAGCACGTAGTAAATTTGCACTCCCTGTAAAGCCCGGATTTAGCCGCCATCTTGGAAAAATTGGCTAAAATTCGGTTTATTTTTCATTATTTGTCAATAACTCGATTTCTATCAACTTTATTGCAAAATATGTAGAGACCAAAATTAAAGAAGAAAGCTGTATGCGTTTTTTTCGTGCGACTACCCAAAGTTTCGAATTTTACGAAAACAAAATTAAAGTTTGATATAATGTACGTGTTCTGTATATCCGGGGTTAACTGTACTTGTTTCCTTACCACCTTGAGCGGCACCCCCGAGACATAAAGCCTAAAAACTTGTTTGCCACTGGTTGGCAGTAGCCTGCTGTCGCGGTCATAATGGAAGACCGCAAATAACGGAATAAATTTTTATTGTTGCGCGACTGGTGAAAAAAAAAGTTTAACCGCCTTGTCTCTCAGGGAGCTGCCTTGGGGTAAAGTGCCCGGCCCGTTTTTTTTTTGAGTGGTCTTCCCATTTCCAATAGGCCTAATCCACATGTCGTCAACTTAGGTTTCTGTTGAGGTGGAAGGTTCATCAGAGTTCCTTCGTTTTTTTTATGTTACTGGCTGTTCAATATAATCTTCCTGAATGTCTTCCACATCTGTATCATATTCCGGATCTGGTTCATAAGGTGGAGAATATTCTTTTCGTTGATCTTTATCGAGAGGAAAATTGTCCTCGTAAATTCGTCTAATTTTGCCACCTCCAAACTATTCGAACATGATTTGCCCTGACTAAGTGCACACATTACCGCAACGCAAACCTGCTTTGCGGCAACTACTAGATGTATTACAACCTTTGGCACACTTACATGAAATCAGATTTAATAATTCTTGGGGAGCTGCATCTTGGGAAGTAGCAATGGGCATCAACCCATTCTTTGTATTTTTCCATTCCCAATCCAGAGGTGATTTTTCATTCATAGCTGTATATGACTGTATGTACAAAAGGAGTGAAAGCGAGCTGCATCTTTGGTCGGTGATAATGATGCTAGGTTTGGTAAGTTTTTGGTTATTTTTTACTACCCGAAACAGCGTTACACAAACCTCGTACTAAGTGTTTTATAGTCTCTGGGCACTAGCAAAATACTAAAATACTTAAATATTATGACAAAACCACAATTTCAATATTATTTTAACGCGATCAACATGACGGCGCCACCGGCGGCGTGGAATAGTTAGGGATAATATCTGATTTTTGCCGTTGAAGCGCTGCGGTCGGAATTTGTTGAAATCAACTGAAATACAACAAGCCTATACTAATTAATAATTACTGCTATATAAACTGGTGCTTGATAAAACGGCGATGGTAAAATGGCGTGAAATACATACTGAAAATTTTTGATTTCTGACGTTGAAGCGCTGCGGTCGGAATTTGTTGAAATCAACTGAAATGCACCAAGCCTATAAAATAATATGTAACTCTCACCTAATAATAATCCGCTAAACATTTCCCATTCTTGTTTAGTATCTAAGTCAGTATTGCCAATAGCGTTTCTCGTCGCATACCATCTACAGACGACTACTAAGGCTGCATCTCTAGGTAGGCACTGTCTTAGCGCAACTAAACAATGCTCCACCAGTTCTGAGTGCGTTAGAATGGGTACAGTAACTCTATAGAATGTTCCGTCGGAATATTTCAAAGTTATGCGATTCTCTACTTCGTCAGAAAGGCCTACTAAAGTGGCCTTTTTTTCAACCCCTGAAATACAACAATTATAAATTTACTTAAATATCGTACAATAGAAAAATACGGCATCACGAAATTTGAGATATCTGAATAAATTTAATGAAATTATTTACCTTGAAAACTATATTTTAATGGTGTCGGGTTTCCAGCAGGGGGTAAGAAGTTCAAATTAGGTTGTGCTGCAGATGGCAACACAGGAGATAATAAGTGTTCGTCGAATATTGGTTCTGGTTGTTTAGACAGTGGAAGAAGACTGCTACGTCTAAAACGACAAAATGTATTATAAAGCCTGTCTAGCGAGAAGGCGGACCATTTCGACAGGCCACATTCCAAAAATGACAGAAAATACACTCTACTTTTACATTTTCAAACGACAGACAACACCTATCACTGTCATCTCACATCAGACAGAACAGGATAGACAGCAGAGCTGTAACAAGTCAGTTTTATAAAGACTTAGATGTTAGGTCAGGTTATCAATGTCTAAAGTCATTTCTAAAATTAAAACAATTTAAATCTGCTTTTTTTAATGACGTAAGTCATCTTCTATTTCGAAATAACAACTTAAATCACAAATCATCTTGAAAATGACTTAAATTTTAAGTCTTAAGTCAGCTTTCGAAATATGACTTAAAATCGAATGACTTTTAAGTCATTCTTCTTCTTACAGTGCCATACCCTAAACAGAGCGTCGCCGTCGCACAGTGGGCTGGATGACTGAACCAGGTTGACATTTGTTTTAGAATAAACTTATTAGTCGCGCGTCACAAGGTTTAAGATTATATATTATATAATAATATATAATATTATATTATATATATATATTGCTTTTTTTGTTTACAACTAAATATTATTATTCCTAACTAGTACTCAAAACGAACGATTAGTATAATATACAGGGTGTAATCCCATATTAGGGCACATAATATACGATACTATGTTCCTTGATGATTTCAAAATTGCTTATTAATATCTAATATTTTATTTTTATAGAAAATATTGTAATTTATCTAACCTTACATAAAAAAATACGGAGTGGCCCGTCGAAAACATACCGTAAGGCATTATAGGGTGGGCAAGAATTTTTCGGCAATATCCAAAAATACGTCAACATTGCATACTTTTTGTCTCAAAATGTGTCCCCCCCTCAAACAAAGTTGACGTGTCTTTCGATATTTTCCGTCATAAAAGCAGCAGTTACGTAGCATTTTTAAGCTTTAAAGCATTGCTATTTCTATCATTTTATGAATTAACAGCTTTTTAAAATCAATCTTTAAAGATATACCTATTAAGTTATTGCGATTCTTGGCGTTTTCTAACTTCAAGTTTTAGCATCAAAAACTTGGAAAGAAAGCACTTTTACTCTCATTTTTTCGCTACGAAATATTCCATCCATATAAAATTATTTGTCACAAAATCAATACAATCCATAGAATGGATTAAATAGTGATTTTTAATAACAAACATTCACTTTGCTGACTTTTTAAAAGTCCAAAAATCGAAAAGGAAAATTCTGGAAATTTTGGCATGACGGCATTTCGTTTTGGAAAATGACAGATATTTCAAACTTTGGAAATGAAAAGAGAATTTTACTACCTTCTAAATGAGGTGCCACTCGGCCCCTATTCCCATTTAAGATAATGGGGTTGGAGCACACCCCCGCGAGGGGATGAAAGTGGTAATGTTCATTATATGAGAAAAATCTTTCCCCCGGGAAATAAAAATCGACGAGTCCGAGGATTTATTACAAAAAAACATCTAAGGCTAGAAAATCGAGGTGTAAACTTTTCGTTGACCCACCCTGTATTCGACAGATGCTGTTTTTTGACAACATAATCTTTTAATTAGATGAATATTCTTTCGATTTAAAAACATTTTTAAATTCAAAAATATGCAAAATAGATGACACCCATGGAGTTCGTTTAACGGTTTTACATATATGTGTGGGTATATTTACTTACAGAGTTCACAAAAATCCATGAAAACACCCTTTATCGCAAAAAATCGCAACAAAGCAGGCTCAGATTTATAATCAGAAGGAAATAATACATTTAAAAATGCTGCTTTTATTATGGTACTTTGGGGTACTCTGTAAGTTTTTTTCTCCTAAACAAAATAAAATAAATTTTTGCCACTTACCTTAGCAGCTAAGAATATAATCACTAACACTTGCTAATACAAATATAAAATATAAAACAGCAAATTAAACTGCAATGCTATGAAATGTCAATACTATAGCTTAATTCGGGTTTCTCTTATTACCGATTCTGAACCGTCCTAGAACTGTGATGCGTATGCGCAGAAGGAAATATGAAGATATTATTTCATTTGCGCATGCGCTGCAGAGTTCTAGGACGGTTCAGAATCGGTAATAACAAGAACCCGAACAAATCTTTTGTTTGACAGCGCTCGAAAAATTGTTTTCCAAAGCCTACTATGAAAATTTATTTACTTTGTTTGATGCGTGTATTTAGCGCGATATCAAGTGATGAATGTGATTTTCAGATAGGATGAAATATTTAATTTTCTACATACATTGGGTTCTAATTTTTATCTTTAAATTAGATATATTTTATGTATATAGGGTGTGATATATAGGGCTCTATAATATTTTGATATCAAACCTTATCTTTTAAAAAGTTGCCTGTGTCAACCTAGTTTGGTTTAATTGCCCTCTGTGCGTCGGTTACCTCTCGCATGTACTTGGAACGTGTGTCATCAGTGTTTCACAAGTACACGGGACCTACAGTTTATCGCCGAATCCGAACGGCACTATTTGAAAGGCTGTACAAAGCAAATATACTCAAGGTGGTTTGCCATTGCCTTCCTTGAGGTGGCGGCTCGCTGGTCGCTCTATTTAGATAAATCAATATTTTTATTTAAATAAATTAAGCAACCATACTAGCTGGGGATCGAACTCAGTACCATCCCATCTCTCGCACCGCAGATCGACACACTACTGTTTGCGCTACGGCCGGCCACACTTAAGTCATTAAAATTATTTATATAAAAAAAGACTAAACAGACTATAAAAAAAACTAAACAGACTATATTAAAAACCAATATTCTACCTAGGAAAAGGAGATCTCATATGTCTTCTTATACAAGGAGATGGTGTATGCTGTAATAAAGTACCGCCAATATGCAATTTTCCAACAACGGTTAGACCCGAGTATAATGTTACATTTCCAGTATGTTCCAAGATGGCTAACATATCCAGATGCTAAAAAATATAACAAGCGTATTATACATAACTGAAAGCAATATTTTATTACACAAAACAACGAAGAGTCATTCTTTATATTCCAAAACCATACCCAAGATAATTATTTTTAAATAACAAATTTCTTTATGGTAGATAAATAAAAATGTAATGCATTGAAGCAAACAAAAAATATCTGGACAGTGGATACAAAAATATGATCTGTGTAGATGTAGTCAGATATATCTGAAAAACGGATCTGAAACATATTGATGACAATCGAGGACATTTCCCATATAATTTGACATATAAAATGACAGCGATCTTCATTTCATAGCCATCGCTGACGCCGTTTTTATTCGATCATACGGTAGTTCATATCAAATAAACTTTTAGTCATGTGATTAGGCTTGATCGGCAGAGAGTTGCCCACCTTTACATATTTTCTTTTAATCAAAATATTTTAGGAAACAAAAATAAATTAATTATAAATATATATATAAACAGTTGTTATTTACATCAACAAAACTCACCTTCTTAACACCACTTAAGTGACATAAAGGGCCATTACTACCGCTTTCCCGTTTAAAATATTCTAATAAAGTTGCGATTAGTTTTTTACGGCTATTAAGCTATCTTCCTATTAAGTTACCCTTCGCACTAAAAAAGGTTCTAAAAAGAACAATGTTCAACTGCCAGGTCTGCTGGTAAACATTTTTAAGCTTAAAGTATCACAACACTATTTATTTAAACCAAGAACTCGTAATACAAAACTAAACTGTCAAAACAAATGACAATGTCAGGAAATAAATAAATAAAAGTGACAACTTGACATTTTTTAAAGCAGAGCTACCACCTGAATACCCAGCGCGAAATTTAAATTCCAGTTAGTCAGCCCAGCGCCGAATATGTCCATGGTTGGCAACAATAAATTTAAAAATCGCGCCCTCGTTTACGTAACTAAAAGTTTAATTGATATCAAATATACGTTAATAAAATACCTAGCATAAATATAATAATTATGTATGTTGGAATAAAAAAAAATATTAAATCTATAGGCAACATCGAGGAATTTTGCTTTTGTATTATTAAACTTGACAACATTGCTTTTTTTGCTTGCATCCTTTTCGCTGCTTCAGACCCGTTTGTCAGATAATCTACTCCTCTACCCTAAAACTACCAACATAATAAAAATCAAACAACTCTTACTGGAATATTAATCGCATCTTTGGCGCTGATACTTGTCACCAATCCAAAACTAATATTTGTGTCTGTAAAGTCAACTTTAACAACTGACAGTTGAAATCTTGATGGCAATATATAACACAAATACCACTGGCCTATAAAATCCTTCGATAGGAAGACAGATGTAGCGGGTCCGGCGGTAAAATTGTCTTTAAAAGAATAAGCGTCGCTCCAAATATATTCGAAACATATATTCGGGGTCGATTTTAGATGAGACATGTATTTGGAACAGTTAAAAAAAGATTTTGGGTGCGAATAATCTTTTTCCAGATAAGCTTTGTTTGATGCGGGTCCCAGCCATGGACTCTCTACAACAGCTGGAGATTGGCAACGACTGAAACAAAGTATACTCAGATATACCGGGTGCGTCTCAAAAGCGGCTCACCCCCATAACTTTTTTTTTATTTTTTCACATAAAAAAACGAGATTTAGTATGTTACTATATGACATAAATTAGGATCGATTAGCGTACTCAATTGTTTTCGATTACTTCCTGTTTCACCGGAAGTGACTAAAACTTTTTATTTTTAAATGGCACCATCAGTATCTTTTTACTTTATTCGACAGAAGATGACATGACCCTGAATAAAATGACGTATCACACGTCAACTTTTGACATTTTCGCATATGGTTGATTTGAAATTGTAACATGCGGTTCATAACGACATTTTGACTCGAAATACCAAGTGTGTGGTACCAAATCATTCGTAAAAATATGTATTTTCCAAATATGCTAATGAGCTACCCCTGTTCTATTTAAAAAAAATGAGATATGATTGAAAATACGATGTGGGCATCTTTTAACTGGACAGGACAAGACACGAAAAATATTAGACAATCAAATCTATTTTTCCAAGGCTCCTTTATTAAAAATTAGTGTTTTTTAATAGCGATGGGAACTATCGAATGAATTAGACTATCGAATGGTTACTGAATGTATGATTTCAACTATCGAAGGGTTTTATTCGAATAAAATCATTCATTCATTTGTATACTAAAGCATATATGACAGCCTCGCCGTGCGACTAAATGGTTATCGTTGAGCCACTACTATCGAATGCTTTTGATAAATGAAATTTAGTATTCGTTTGATGTACGTCAGTGCATTATTAGTTCTTCCAAATTTTTATAACTTTGCCTTATAAATACTGTGCTATTTTTGCGTTTATTAAAATATTTAAAATACTAAAATAGTAGTTTTTTTAACTGACGATTGTGTGCGTGTGCAGGTGGTCAAAATTTTTCCGAAAATTTGTGTGACTTTCCGTAGCCCGATCTTTCAATTATTTAATTTTATATGGTATATGGTCTATTTTTTAATGGGAAATTTTGAGAAGTAGCAATTTTTAAGAGAGATAAAATAAACTTACCTTACAATTAATTTTAAAAATATATATTTGTATTTTAATAATATGAATTAGTTGAACTTAATAATCATTTTTAAGTAATGTGGTTAAGTAAATGGTTATCGAACTCAAACTATGGGGTCAGAAAATTAAATTGAAAGTTTTACACGTGCCAATTTAAAAAAAAAGTTAACGATGTTTGTATTTTGTTTATGCTAATTCTCTTACATGTAGTTTTTTACGAAGAAATATTTCATTTATTTTTTAAAGTAAATGCCAGTAAAAGGAAATATTATTTTTAAATAGTAATATAAAGTACCTAATAATATAAATAATTTTGACATCTAACTTGTTGTTTATATTTTGCTACTACTTAAAAAAATGTTTATATTAAATGATTTTAAATTTTGTTGTTAATACAACAAATCATTTTCCTACATCGAAAATAACAAGTATTATTGCAGTGTAACAACAGAATATTAATAAAAAAATGCAAAATATAAACACTAAAGACATACTATCCCTAACTAACTAAAGCCAAACAATAATATTCTTTGCTAATATCAACTAATACCAACATATGGCAACAGCGCTCTTGTATTTTCTGTATAAATACTAGCACCCCAATAAAAAAAATAATGTGTCCTTATATTTATCTGACTCTGCAAAAAATCAAAGATGCCGGCTTCTTTCATAGCATTGCCACCGACCGCTCGCTGTCGGGTTTCTCGGAAAGAAACCTACGTCGCCGGGCGACAACTAGAATCCAGTTAATATTTTATTATAGTCAATCCTGACGAATAAATGAATTTTATAAATGAATGGTTTTTGCTGCTAAATTACTAGAATACAATATTTCAAGGCAGATGACGCATCTGTTCGATAATTTTTATTCGAATAGTTTTCAACGAATGTTTTCTTACTAGCTATCGAATTATTCAAATGAATTGCAACTATCGAATGTTTCGATAGTATTCATTCGATAGTTCCCACTATAGTCTGTCGAACGACAAAATCCTTGACTGTGATTGATGTGTCTGTCATTTTAATTTCAAAGTAGTTTATTTTATTTTACAAAGAAATAAGTTGGTACAATTGGAATGCATAATTAATATATTTAAATTTTGAGTGACAAATGATTACTTCAAAATATTGTAAAAAAAAATTGTATAAAACTGAAAAAATCTAATCTTGGTTAATTAACTTTATTCTTTTTTTTTCTGCAGTACTAAAATGTATTATTTAACTAACGTGTAATGTTATTTTACAGATACTCCAGTTTTTTGGTACCATATACGAGATGGTATCTTTGTTTGTGGCTAATACAACTTTCTGGCGATAGTCTCTGGCAAATTGTGTCTCTAGAGGTGTGCTCTCTGTGCACCGAATATTAACTGTAAACTATGGTCTGGGTCAACACTTAATTTTCCCTCGAGTTTTCCTCCACTTAATTTTTAAAAACACGAAACACAAGCAACGACACAGTCCAAAATGCAAAACGCAACATATTTATCATTTCTATTTGACATAATTTGACACAAAATTATAACCTATAATTTGGCAAGAGTTTGACACAAAGACTAAAGAATATAAGGACATGTAACGCCCCTATACGGGCTGCAGCAGAATTTGTGACCTTAGACGCCTTTTCTTTTGGTGGCAAACAATGAGTCATCAGTTGGTCACCAGCGACAATTTTAGCAATTTTTAATAGTTCGTGGGTAGTGAACTTTGTATAAACTTTATTACAATGCTGATTAGTTGTTGAGCTTTCAAATGTAAAAGCAGCAGTGACGAGAAAGAGCCAGGAGTTATGTTTCATAGGTAAATAAACAGTCCGCTCCACCTTTTTAGCGTTTTCTTAAGTTTTCTTATTGAATTCGATAATTATTTTTCTGATATTATATGTACTTGATGTGTGCTATACGTCGATACTAGTTTTGTACCTTTTGTTAACATTTTAATACGTTTTTTTCGTAATTAATTAGTATGATGCCACCGCCTACATCATAGGCGTAGTCAAAACATTTATCAAAAATATAAATATCCCTTCAACTAGCTAAGTTAGGAAAAAAATATGGCCACGGCACTGTTTGGTGCCATGGTAACAATTTGCTCTCGGGTGTTATTTGTCGAGTTCATACGCATAGGCGTCCGTTTGTCGTTCATCGTTGCGTCAAACCAATAATATTTAAATATGATCTGTCATTTTTGAAATAAACCAATAAAACTGGTTAAAAACAACAAGAGACGACGCATGACGTATTTATTTATAAACCCATCCATAGTTAACTTAAAAAATATTAGAAATTTTTTTTGGTGAAATAAATGGATTGGTATGGAAGTCATCTGCTTTTTTTCTGTCATCGTCTGTCGAAATCTTACCTGAGAAAAAAACAGAGTATACTGAATTTGCATAGCCTAACTTTTTTATCAATAAACTTCAGATTATTTAATTCCTTTTGTTTCCGTTTGTAATTTTATTTTTAAGACATATTATGTGATTGTTTCACATAATATGTTTTAAAAATAAAATTGCAAATAGCGAATAAAAATAATTAAAATAAAAAAGTGCATTTTACAATTCCCCCCGGCCCCGCACCCCTTTGGCTAACCTATAATGTCAGCTATGTCGAGAGATGGCGTTACAAAAATGGAACCGATTTATTACAAGGGACTTGGGCTTCTTTTTCGTTAGTATATTCTGTGTATCTATTTTTATTCTTAATCTAAGATTGTGCAGTTTATTATATGAAATTAATGTACAGGACAATATTTAACTGTTCCCAAGATTGCAATTTAAGCAAAAAGATATATTTTTTAATTCAAAATTATAAAAACAATACATTCAATTAAATTTAACCAATTATGTAAGTTAATAACATTTTTGTGCCTCCTCGAAAATTGTTTTTCTGGAGATAAGAGGTATTGTTTAAGAAGCATCGATATGTCTCAGAGAAATAAGTAAATATAGAAAGGCCTTAACAAGTGAGTAAGTTTGCAGTTAATTACAATACCCATATATTAAAAAATAAAAAAATATATTAAAATAGATTTTCAGTAACTGACGTCTAGAGATTGACCTCGCTAAAATCATTATCGATTGTCATTCCCCAGCCGTCTTTGACGCCTTTTATCATAGGATATATCTACACATTAGATTTTCTCATTAATTTTTATGTATAAACAAAGTTTCGACATTCCTGTAAAATATAGCAACATTACAAGATATAAACAGAAACGTGAAGACTATATCAACAATAATTTTAAATCCTTTCTAAGTTTACTTATCTCTGAGGTAAATTTTTACCTCATAGTTGCCATAGAACAGAATGACTTGGTTTTTTGGTGAGCAACAGGATGCTTCTCGTGCGGTGTCGGTTTCTTGTTAATGGGACTGGGAGTGACCAAACTGCCACTCGTCATCAGATTGTCCCACATTGACAGACGACTTTTTAACTTAAAATAGGAGAAAAAATACATCTAGTTTTGATTCACCTCATACAAACAACCTATGGTGCCTCTTATACTAAGCAGAGGCTCCAAGGAGTATGACAGTTTGTATTGAAAAGAAATTTTAGCAGTATAAGTAGATTCATTTAGAACCTTTTTTTAATATACAGGGTATTTAAAAAAAACACGTGCCGTGGAGATATTCCTCTCATAAAGAAAATATTTAATTTTTATATCTCACAATATAAAACCTGATACGGAGTTTTTTATGCAATACTGAGTCACCCTGTATATCACAATTAAAATATGTTTAATTTTAAAGCTTACCTTTTGAGAATTATAAACAGCAGAATGAGAACCAGTAACATTCTCTCCATAGTCTTTTTCATCTTGTCTTACTTTTCTTATTTTATAAACAACGTGTTCCTTTGTAACAGTGTCAAATATCATACAAATACTTGGATTATTACTCGTAAAAACAATCTTACAATTAGAGTTCATAAACCTTGTTATAGTGTTATTACGATTTGTCACTACTTGGCATACATCATCTAATGGATAAGCCAGTGAAAATATTGGGGCTGTATAGTCTTGTCCATATTTCTCTTCATTTTGACCTAAGTACAAAAATTTATAAGTTTTTATATAATATTTATTTATGCATAATTATAACTACCATCCAGACTTTTTTCTATAATAATACCATATTTTGTATTCCATATTTTTTCAATACGAAATGGCATTGGTATAACAAACTGTTCTCCCTTAACAACAAATACTCTGATATTATTTTTATCTACTAAGCATATAGCAGGTGTAGGTGTCCCTAAATAAACAAGTTGTTATACAGTTACAATACATATTTTACAATAAGATCTTTTGTTGCTACCTGCATATTCTTTATTCTCTTGAATATCAATGTTGTTAGACTCAAAAATGGGACGTTCGCAATAAAAAACTACCCATAAAGCTTGTTTGATTGGCAATGGAACAGTATAAGAAGAAATAATCTGAAACTATATATTAATTTCTTCCTCTAAAATATTTCAATATATTTACAGTTCTTCCATTATCTTCCCGATTATCACTGTTAAGCAGGCCTCTGGACCAAACTGCTGTGTGGCCTTTGACATACAATTCATCTTCCATAAATCCAGGGCTTATTTTTGATTTCAAACTATTGTCTGTTATATTTGTGGCATGCTGTTTTTCACCAGATTGAAATCTTTTGTTTGAAGTTCGAGTACTGGTATCTGATACTCTTTTATTGATAACTTTTTGATGAAAACTAGTATCTGATGTTTTAAAACTATTGCTATCATCCACCAAATCAGTATAATCCATGACATAAGATACACTTGCCAACGAAGTGTAACTTTTATGTTCTGATTTTGATTCTGTTTTATTAATACTACAAATAAAATTACTGATAACTATTCAGACCAAGTATTACTACAAAATACCATTTATTAATTTCATTGTCAGGCGCTCTTCGCAAAATCCAGAATTCGCTTAATTTATTTTCTGACAAGGATACTTTCTCTAATCCATTTTGAATGAATTCATCAAAATTTTTATCCTTTCTGAGAGGTGGTTCTAATGGACCCGGGTGGCGAGCTATTTGCTGCCGACCACGAGGTACAAATTCCTAAAAATAAGAATCATTACTGCAAATCTATAATCTATTACTGAAAATTTCACGTTCAAAATATACCTGTGGATCAGAGGCAGCAATCATGATATCCAATTTATCATCCAGATTTGCAAAATAAATTGCAGTTTGGTAATATGGAAGTGAACAAAAGTGAAATAAAGCTATATTGAAAAAAATATGGACTACTATTTAACTCAAAAAATAGAATATTTTCTTTTAAATATAACGACAATTTCTTTCAAAGTATTTGGAGGTTAGTAGCTTTGGTTTTGTAATGGCTTTGGTTAGTAGTTAGTAGTAAAAAGTAAAAAGGTGGTAATAGGGTGTAAAGAAATATCGAACTTTTAATCATATCGATATATTTGAACTGATGTATCCTTGTTGTATCCAAATATTTTCTTTATTAAATTAAGGGGTAATGAGGTGTGTGTATAAATAATTTAGGAATACAATTATTTTTGTATTTATGTAATTCGAAAACAACATTTTTAAAGAAATTGACAGACCTTTCTCATTTTAAGATGAGTGTAATAAAAACTAATATGAATATGTCTTTTCTGAAAATTAACCATCTCTATTAAATAATGTCAAAAAGTCGTTCAAATGGGTCAATCATATTCTTTGGAGTCTTTTATATGATGTCAATCAACTCGCTATATATCCTTGATAGGTAGCAAGAAGTAAAAATCTATGTCAAATCTGTGGTTGTCCATATTTTAAACCGTAAATATATAAATGAAGAAGAACAACACTTTTGCTCTGTGGTTACGGTTCTTTTAAGACCTGAAATATGTAAAAGAAGAAGACTGCAAGTGGCTCCATTGTGGAAAGTGAGAAAAATTTGAACTAAAGTATTTACATGGTTGCCAACAGTTGCCAAGATACCAACGAAATCCTAAAATTAATCTAAATTCTTAAATCTTTATTTTTGTAAATCTAAAATGAATTAAACCGTTACACAATCATGATAAATCTAATAAACATATAATCTAATATTAATAACTTTGGTAACTAATAGATAACAGAGATAGATAACCAAAATTTATTGAAACATGGAGAAATAAGAGTCTCTCCTATTAGATTAGGTCTTTGAATAGATATATCCAAATATCATAAACTTAAAATAATACAGCATAATAGTAAAAATTAACTTATTTCAACACCACTTGATGCTATACAAAGTCTAGATAAGAGACCGGACATTTGAACCAGCGTAGTTAAACCCTCTACTATACGTTTATGAGTAATACCTATTTCCTAAAAACAGATTATCAGTTTTAAAACATTTAGAATTTTTTAGGATATATGTTTTTACCTTGATAAAAGCTAATTTTAATGGCTCCTCAATGTCCAAATTTTTACACACTTTAAATATATTTTTGATAATATCCTCTGCAGCATATCCGAGATTCCAAAAATGTTCCATTACCTATAATTAAAACAAGAAGTAATATACACTCTAATATATGAATTTCAGTTTTACATACTTTATAAGCCTTCCGAATATCACCCACTGAACAAGATTTTAACATTTCTTTAATTAACATTGGATGAGGCTCATCACAAACTTTAAAAACATTTTCAGACTTAACTATATCAAAACCATTATGGGTTGACTGGAGATTGTTTAAAGCTTGTCTCATATCACCTTGGGCAGTAAAAACAATAGCTTCCAGACCATCTTCAGTATAATTTACCTTTAAAATAAAACATATATTGCATAAAAAAATAATTGATTTTTTAAAATTACATTTTCTTTCTGGCAAATTTGAATTACTCTTGCCAATACTTGTGCGTCAGAGAGTTTTGTATATCGTAAGATAGCACACCGGGATTGAATTGGCTCAATAATCTTTTCACTATAGTTACAAGCTAAAGCAAATCTTGTGGTGTTGCTGTAAATCTCCATAGTACGTCTGAGAGCTTGTTGTGCACCTTCAGTCATACTAAAAACTAAACATGTAGACTGTTTTAATACCTAATATATATTATATTCCTTACCTATCTACTTCATCTAATATAATGATTTTATGCCTGCCAGGGGGTAAAGTGACTTTTTGTTGAGCAAACATTTTTATTTTGTTTCTAACTACATCAATGCCTCTATCGTTCGAAGCGTTTAATTCAAGTACTGCCTCTTTAAATGCAGAGCCCAACAATATCTTCGCTAAACATAGAATGGTAGTAGTCTTTCCTACACCTGGTGGACCCTAAAAAATAAACAAACTTAATGCAATATTCCCAAAAATATAAATAACATTACCGCAATGATAATATTAGGCACATTGCCCTTTTTAGCGAATATTGAGAGGCGTGTTGTAGTTTCTTCATTACCCATGATCTCTTCGAAGGTTTGAGGTCTATACTTTTCTATCCTAAGAATATTTTAAATATAGTATTATAAGATTTTATTTAAAACATCCCTACCAAGGAAGGTTAGAAGTCTTTTTTGATACTTCAGTGGATTTCGATGTTCCTGGTTGTGGCGAGTCCGTTTCCATCATTTCACAAGTGTCTGCCATTTTTGAAAACCTATTTATTGAAATTATAAACCTTAAAACAATTAACTCTTTTTATATTTTTTATTTTCTTATTTAAAATTATTTCCCTCCAAAAATGGTCACTTGTCACTTTGACAATTTTGACAGTACCAACGTTCAACCAATCAGAATGTTTTGTATAAAACATTTGAACTATTCCAGATTCCAGTCGGACAAATATCATACAAATATTTCTCTGAAATGTCAAATAGTTTCGTAATCTTCGTTTCTGTGGGAGTCCGTCTTTAAAATTTTAAATGGCATTTTTAATACGTCAAAATAAGAAATGTTTACAACATTTTCAGGTCGCTTTAAAAGTGTGTCGGTATTATAACGGTAAAGCTATGCCCATTACTGAAGAACACATTAGGAGTAAGTTACAAAAGGAACTCGAAGCAGCATATGTGGTAAGTCTGATAAATTTCTTATTTTATCATTTCTATCTGTCAAAAAACTAACCCTTTTCATCGATCTCGTTTTCCGCCAAGCTATTCCTAGTTATCCGTCCCTTTTGCCACATCAGTACGAAGAAAATAAGTTATTTTTATAAGTAGACGTATCAGTCAATAGGAATTACAAAGTTTTTTCCGCAAAAAGAACATGCATAATGCTTCTGTATTGCAAAATTAGTAGTGAGATTTGGTTGGTAATATTCAGTACCATTGTCGCTATTTTATTGAGATGTTGCACCAGTCTTCATTCATACTCAGGAGAAGGAACACCTCCAATGTATGGAGATTATGAAGCACAAAGACATTGGATGGAAATAACAACAAATTTGCATGTAACAGATTGGTATCAAAACACTACAGATAACCACCTCAACTACTGGGGATTGGACTACCCCCCCTTAACGGCCTATCATATGTTTTTATGTGGAAAAGTTGCAAATTTTATCAACGAGAATTTCACCAAGTTGCACGACTCTCGTGGTCATGAAAGCGAGACACATAAGTTGTTCATGAGATATACTGTGTTATTAAGTGATGTAGCTTTATTTATACCAAGTATAATTATTTATTATTACACCTGTATAATACCAGAGAATAAGCAAGATAATGTTAAAGTTAAAAATCATCAAAAACCTAAAAGCAATATAAAACTGACGATAATAGACTCTTCACTTTCAGTGATTTTAGCTTTGCTTTACCCAGGAATAATTTTAATTGATCATGGCCATTTTCAGTATAATTCTATATCTTTAGGACTGTTTATATTTGCTACTATATTTATTTTACACAGAAAAAATATCCTTGCTTCTGTATTTTTTAGTTTAGCACTAAATTACAAGCAAATGGAGCTGTACCATTCCATACCCTTCTTTCTTTATCTCTTAAGTATTTGTGTTCCAAAGCCTGGTCAAGGTACTATTTCTGGATTGTTTAGACTTATAAAGATAGGCTTAACTGTAATAATTACTTTCACCATAATTTGGTTACCGTTTATTTTTGATTTGGGCGTGTTCTTACAAGTTTTGCATCGTCAATTTCCCATTGCTCGAGGAGTGTTTGAAGATAAAGTATCGAATGTTTGGTGTGCTTTAAATATATTTTATAAATTTAAAAATCACTTTGATAACCATCAAATGATGCGTTTGTGTTTGTTTACCACGTTGTCAGCGATCCTTCCATCAAGTGCAGACTTATTTCTTCGGCCAAATATTAAGAAATTTGTATTGTCTTTGATCAACTCGTCCTTAGCTTTTTTCTTGTTTAGTTTTCAAGTACACGAAAAAACAATACTTTTAGTTGCAATTCCGGTACTTCTTTATTTTCCGTATTCACCCTTTGTTTGTTTGTGGTTTTTATATATTTCAATTTTTAGTATGGTACCTTTAATAATTAAAGATAAGCTACTTATAGCACTTATAGGTTTAACTGTATTTTATATGATATCGTCACGAATTTGTCTGGAACATGCTGTGAAAAACTCTTTTAAAACAAACACTGGCTTGTCAGAGTATTATAAAAGACTAATTAATGCCTTATTTCGTAATGACCCTAAAAATAACGCTAAAATAGAAGCAATTGCAATGTTTACATGTCAACGAGTATTAAAAAATAAAAATAACGCCAAAATAGAAACAATTGCAATGACATATCAACGAGTGTTAAAAAATAAAGAAGCCTTATTTGCTTTAATTCTTCACTTGAGTTTGTTGTTTTCTGTTGTAGGGTCGATAACGTTGTTTTTATTTAGTGTAATTTGGGAACCGCCCATAAAATACCCAGATTTATATCCTTTGTTAATTTCTCTTTATTCTTGTGTACACTTTTTGGGATTCTTTGTATATTTTAATGTAAAGCAATTTAGTATACCTCAAGAATTTGATGATATTAAATATGTTAAAGTTAAAGCTTCATGAAAGTATTGGTAAATAAATATGTTAAGTAGTGAATTATAAAATTTGAGAATAAATTTTTTAATGTTAATAGTGTTTATTTTTTATTTAAAGTCCTATTTATTAAATGTTTGGGGGTACGACAGTAATATTAGTACTGTATAAAATTTATTAATCTGTAAATATACTGTGCAAAATGTGATTTTTTTTTTATAAAACTCAAAACCTTTAAACTCCTATAATAATTCATTGGTTGTCTTAATTAATTATTATACAGAGTAGCTACACTAAAAAAAATACATGCAAACCTAAATATTAATATTAGCTGAAATTCGAGAATAAAATGCTGTTGTTTGAAAGATATCTAAAATCTTGTGGGAAACAAAGATGTAATGCCATTAAAAGCTCCGATTAAAATGAAAATATGGATATATAAAATTATTATTTTGTGCCACCTTGCAATGAAAAAGAGAAAAGTTAATGATTATTACGTAAAGATATCGCATTTATTTGAAATATTTATTTTAGTAAAAGATTTTGTAATGTTAAATCACTGCTTACAGCTAGGAGTAACATTAGCATTCATTTAGGTAAATCGTAACGACCGACGTATTGACGCATTTTGTATGGTTTGCTTTTTTTAGGAGGTCATAGATCATTCGGATGGTTGTGGAGAGAAATTTTCGTGCCTAGTTGTATCTGATAAGTTCAAAGGGAAGCCTCTGCTACAGAGACATAGGTAAATATAATTATAAAGTGTTGATATCTCCAAAAAAATCCTTTATGGGTATTTCGCCACTGCACTGCAAGAAAAATCTACAAAATAAAATAGTTATTTTTTGTAAACACTTCTGCGTTAAACCTAAACGGACACTGCTTGTCAGAAGTTATGTTTACAGTAATAAAAATTTGCCTAACAAAGCAAAAAAAGCTTAACGTTTCGGAAAGTTTATCTCTTTTCGTCGTCGGAAGCAAAAAATACAAAGAATAAAAAAAAACTATTTAAAATATTTAAATTCAACTATTCGAGAACACTTTACTTTTTTCAAAACAGATACGTCTACAAGAAACCGTTGACGTTCTGTTAAAATTCACCGGAAATAACTACAACTTTTGATTTTTAAAAACATTAGTGTTTACAAAAAATAACTATTTTATTTTGTAGATTTTTCTTGCAGTGCAGTGGCGAAATACCCATAAAGGATTTTTTTGGAGAGATTAATCCGCCACATAGGTATAGACCAGGTATAGACATTTTTTAAAGTGTTGATAGTTACAAAGGAAAAAATCAAAAATTAATTAAGGTATGAGACACACTAAATATACAGCAATATACTTTACGTGGGTTTAAGTTTTATGAAATTATTGTATGGATAATAGTATGAATAATTTAATATTTTAACTTATATCCTCTTATATTAACCACCATAAAGTATACAGGGTGGCGCACCTTATTCGCCTCGGTTGATTATACGAAAACGGAAAGATGTAGAAACATAATTTTTTATGGGTATATGTAGACAGGCAATGTGCATAATTTAAAATCATTTTCAAATGTACAGAGTGTGTCACTAAGATTTATACCAAAGGTATATTTTTTCTTATGGAACATCCGGTATTTTATTTCATTTTTGGATTCTTGGGCATAAAATAAGGCATTTATTATAAGGGTTTAACATGCTTTGGTTTTCGAGATATTTAAAGATATTTAAATATGCATGCTATAATAAAAAAAATTGTCAACACCCTGTACATTACTTTTCAGAGTTAATTCTAGTGCTGACTCTGAAGCCAGGGAAATAAACTTTACTAACAAAATGTATTGCTTCCATAAATGTATACAGGGGTATCAAAAATCGCTGGTCTATTTTAAATATTTATTTTACATAAAAACCTCGTTATTTCAAATACAACACCCTGTATTTTTTAAAATAAATCCAAGCAGATTTAAATGCTCTTTCAAACTGTATTAGGGTTTCCTATACCTACTTGGCTCTGATTTTGAATAATAAGCGATTTTTCAATAAAATTGTAATCAAGATGGCTGGTGTCGCCATGGCAATTTTCTAGTGACACTTACTAACTATTTTCAAAATCGACATTAGTTTATGGACTTCATTTAAATTTATAACAGTTTACTTTTATTTAATTTTTCTACAATAGTCTAAAAAGTAAGTATTCATTATTTTATTGAGAAAAATAAAGAAGTAGTTCTTTTTGATTTATATTACGATGACTAGTAGAAATTGGATTTTCAATAAAAGAACCAATTAAGGTAAATTAATTTCCTTCACTTCCAACGACAGGTTTCTGCCTAATAGGTCTTTCATATACCACAGTATCAGCTCTGCGAAATAGGAAAAGTTGTTTTTCAAAGATACACTTGTCAAGAAAATTTCTATTTGGATATTTTTAAGCATAAACCCTTCAGGCTAGCCTCCCCCCCCAAGCAATTGTCTTCAAAAATCCTGCATAAACTTAAGAAAGCAATAACACTTTTCTGTAAAGTTTGTCTCTACCTTTAAATCAACAGAAGAATTAATTCTGAAAAGTAATGTACAGGGTGTTAATAATCCATTCTATTGTAGCATGCAAATTTAAATATCTTTAAATATCAAAATAACAAAAACCAAAGATTTTAAACATATTTAACCCTTATAATAAATGCCTTTTTTTGGGCCCAAGAATCCAAAATTTAAATAAAATACCGGGTGTTCCATAAGAAAAAATATAACTTTGGTATGGATCTTAGTTCTGCCACACCCTGTACATTTCAAAATAATTTTAAATTATGCACATTGCCTTCCCACATGTACCCATAAAATATTTTGTTTCTACATCTTTCCGTTTTTTGTATAATCAACCGAGGCGAATGAGGTGCGCCACCCTGTATAAATATATAATAAAGAACCAGTTTGTGTTACGTCAAATCGCGGTAAAATACATTTGTGTGCAAATGTATATGGTGTGTTCAGCGAAAAAATTTATGACAGTGACAGTTGTCCTTGACAGATGATGCACTAGTGGAGAGTTTTTCACTAAAAATAAACATATATACTTTACGAAGGAAGGCATCTATTCATGCATTGTAAATGGTACATTTTTGTTTTAGATTAGTTAATAATATTCTACAAGAAGAATTGAAAAATATACACGCCTTCTCGCAACAGACGTTGACGCCCGAACAGTGGGCCGAACGGCAGTAAGACATGTCAAGTTTGGGTAGTAAATCTTTTAGCTATAATAAAATTCGAAACGGTAAGTTTTTCTAAATTTTTCCTGTTTAGCCTCTACGGGTGCGTCTCAAAAATGGCTCACCCCTATAACTTTTTTATTTATCAGATAAAAAAACGAGATTTGGTATGTTAGTATATGACATAAATTAGGATTGGTTGAAGTATTCAATTATTTTTGGTCACTTCCAGTTTCACCGGAAATAACTACAACTTTTTATTTTTAAATAACACCCTCGGTATTTTTTTACTTTATTCGATAGAAAAAGACACTCTGAATAGAATGACATATCATATGTCAACTTTTGACATTTTCCATATGGTTTATTTGAAATTATAACATGCGGTTCATACCAAGTGTGGGGTATCAAATTATTCACCAAAAAAATATTTTTCCAAATATGCTAATGAGCAACCTTTGTTCCATTTGAAAAAATTGAGATATGATTAGAAATACGATTTGGGCATCTTTTAACCGGTCAGGACAAGACACAAAAAACAGTAGACGATCAAATGTATTTTTCCAAGACTCCGTGACTAAAAATTAATGTTTTTAACACAGCCACGGCACTCTAAAATGAAATTTAAAATACGATTTTTTAAGCGAAAATGTCAAAAGTTGACATATAATATATCGTTCTATTGAGAGTGTAATTTTCTATTGAATAATTTGGTACTACACAGTAACAAAATACCGAGAGTGCTATTTAAAAATCAAAAGTTGTAGTCATTTCCGGTGAAACAGGCAGTGACCAAAACCAATTGAATACATCAATCAATCCTAATTTATGCCATATACTAACATACCAAATCTTTTTTTATCTGAAAAAAAAGTTATAGGCGTGAGTCACTTTTGAGATGCACCAGGTATAGTTTATATCATAGGATCGAAAAAAACGCGAGATTATTATGTCAATGATTATAATTTCCCAGCCAACGCCGTTTTTTGGATCCTTTGGTATTATTTGTTAATAAAATACAATTAAAATTTGTCAGTTAGGAGAATCATGTAATATCTATTATGGATATTAATAAATAATTATTAATACATATAATTAAAAAAAACATTTCTTTGAGATTTATAAAGAACTTTGCTTGTGCAACTATGCAATAAATATACCTGTATGATCTAATGAAAAAAGCGTGTCACAGTACAGACGTAGACATAAGTAATATGTTCTGTTAATGTGTCATAATGACATATATATTATCAGTATCAATAAGTTTGCGACTCTTTGTTGTAAAGAATAAGAAATCAATCAGTAAATAATAGTAATTTACACTAAATACATTTTAAGGTACTGAATTTAATGTTTCTGCTCCTGGCAAAGTAATTCTCCATGGCGAACACTCAGTAGTTTATGGGAAGCTAGCCATAGCTGCTAGCTTAGGACTCAGAACTAGGATAAATCTAGTTGAGATCGACAGTCCCGATAGTCTTGTTTTTAAAATTGTACCTATGGATTTTGAGCATATTTTTAGTCTAAAGGTAAATAAAAAAGTTCTTTTTTTCTTTTAAGAAACGTCAGCTTGACTACACAGTTAATTGTATGAACAAATGAAAGACCACGACTCCCTTGGTTTTCATATTTTTATGTTAGAGCACTTCTAGGTTTGCCTATTTCTCTGAGTTGGAAACTTTTTTAGCAGTTACTATTTCGTTATTTCAGGATATAGAAAAATTACTCTTAACGGAATCCCCTGCAATCAGTTCCGACGATTCAAAGTTCAACTGGGAAAATCCTAAAATGATAGAACACCAATCACAGTTGAGGATAGTGGAGACTGCCTTGGACGCCACTTTACAGTCTCATCGTAGCGGACGCTACGAAACAGCATTGAAATCTATAAAATGCTTGTTTTATTTCATTTCTGGTATTCTGTCGTCGACCGTTGTCAAATTGAAGCCGTTGCTGATTTGTGTCGATTCTGATCTGAAAATGGGAGCTGGAACGGGCAGTTCGGCAAGTTTCTCTGTTGCCTGTAAGTTTGTTTTGTTCAGATTTGTTTAGCTGTAAAACGTAAGCATATCGATAACTTGAGTCTTAAAACGTAGGTAATAAAATAGATTCATACTCGTAGTTGATAAATATCTCTATTCACGTTATTAGATATTTCATTGCATATAGACCACATGGATTTGCTTTTATTATCGGAGTTCCTTATTCTACTCTCATATACTTGTGATTTAGCCTTGATTAACAAATTATTATATTCTCTCTTTGTGGAGTTGTATATGTCTCTATATTTAATATCTTTCTTACTAAGAACTAACAATGTGTCCAAACAAAATAAAATCACGATCGCAAACCGCTTATTTTTAAAAGACTTTTTTTTCGAAAAGATAACTAGATAAAATTATTAGATATGTTTCTGAGCATCTGAAATGGAATTATAAGGATATCGAATAATATTAGGGTGTCCATATTTTTTATAACGAGAAAACGTCAGTAATCGCGATAATTTAAAAACTCAAACTTTTTAACACACAACACGCGATAACTCATGAACAACTTTAGATATTGATTTTTTTTTACTTTGAAGTTTGAATCTTTTACAAGATATTTTAAATGAGAAAAAATCAATAGGTTTGTTTTTTTTTCATTCAAAAATTTAAAAAAAGTCGTCCATTTGCTTTTAGTGCAGAGCAATTTTCAGCAATCGTGTAACTTTTTTATTTGTATAGATTTTCATATACTCTTAACAGAAATATTAAGAAAGTTTTTGAAAAAAACTACAATCAATTATTTATAATGGATTTCGAGATATCGATTTTTGAATTGAGAGTTCTAATAGCTCAACCACTGTCGAACAGCAACTCAATTCCACTTATTTTTAAAAAAAGTGCAAGTGCTTCTAACTTGCACTTAAAAATTTTCAAGCTATAGGTAAAATTACAACGATTCGTTAGTAAATAAACAAATAAAGTATCACGAGAAGTAATTAAATCGTAAAGCTGAATACATGATATACACCCTTCTCTAGAATTTTAAAGTACTGATTGGGTCGACCGGTCGACCGCGACGAATCTGCTGTATCCCCTTCCACGTCTCTTAGCAATGTGCATTCTCGGTTTATTTAATACGTTTGGCAACGTTTTTACTATTCTCTCTTTGTTCAGTACATTATAAACGCATTGTACTCTTCTAAAAGACGGTCCACACTTGCTATATAGCAAAGTTATATAACATGTTACATATTTTTTAGTCATATTTATCAAATTTCGCTGCTATATAACTTGCTAGATGTTATCCATTTGTAGTCGGTAAAGATCAAAGGATGTTGTGCAACACTGCTATTAATTGTAACATGAAACAATGCGTCCAGACTTGCTAAATTTCTAGTTTAGCCGCTCATATTTTCAGGGACGTGCGCGACAGAGTCTTAGTGTGGTAAGCTGATATTGGTTTTTTATTTAGTGGTTAATAATATGCCGTATGGTCAATAATAACGTCCGCATGATCGAAAAAAAAAACTGTGTCCAGTCGGCCTCTCGTCCAGTTGGCTCTGACATGACGATCGATGACATTCCCCATATAATTTTCCATATAAAATGACAGCGATCTTCATTTCATAGCCATCGCTGACGCCATTTTTTTTTTCGATCGGATGGTTCTTATATAATTAATGGAATAGAGCCAAGAGCAGACTTGTCAACTAATTAAGTTGTATAGAGATCATACTGTGTTATGGGATATCCGTAGTCCCTCATTTAAAGTGAAATAAAAAAAGCATGATGCATGGTTAAAAATTGCTAAAAGTATGTATTTGGAAAGAGAAAAGTTGAGAAAAAATGCGTTGTCTAATAGGCCAGTTCCAGAGGGAACAAAAGAAATGCAAATCAGGTACTGGTTTAGATAAAGTGGAAAATTCAAAATGGTTTGCTTTTAAGTTATTAATGTGTTTAAAGACAGAAACACACCACCAGAAACAGCCGCGGTAGGTATTGAAAAGGTAAGCTAATTGAATTCAACTATATCTAGATCTTACTTGTACGCTATGGCGGACTCAAAACCGTTTTTTTTTCTCGACTTTCTTTTTCTTTCTTCAAAAAAAATTACGCAATCCGCTGCTGCGAGCTGAACTTCTTTTTTGCCAAAACGATTCATGTTTACGAAAACTATAATGTGGACGGCTCCCGGTATTTTAACATGTGATATGTAACTTGTTAAATAGCAATGTTATATAACATGTTACTAAATGTGGACTCTCCTTAACATACGGAAATCTCAACCCAAAACTAACCTTTGCCAGCCCTTAGTATATCTACAAAAAAATATACAGAACAATCTACTAGCACTGGTCATTTTATTTCCGTGGTCTGTATTTGTGTGCATACGACAGAGATAAATATATACGACCAGTTATAGAGACAAAATAAACAGCGGCCTACAGTGTTGTCGGTGAAATTACATAATAAACAAAGATAATTTATTTATGTAAGCTATTAAATAATAGTGGTAGTAATCGTATTTTGCTAGTATTAATAAACAAAAATGTTTTTAGTGGCAACAACTCTTATTCATTATCTGAAACTGGCTACTCTCGATTTGGACAATGTTTCTAAGAAAAACTTCAAACCATCATCATGGACTCTGGAAGAAATAGAACGGCTGGATGGGCTTAGCGATCGCCAATTAAAAGCAATATGCACGTGGGCTTTTTGTGGAGAAAACCTGTTTCATGGAACACCATCAGGTAATCAAAACATCCAAGCATATTTTAAGTAATTATATTAAATTGGGTAATTATACTGCACAATCATAGGATATATTTTAATCCTATGATTGAGCATTATTTAATAAATATGTGATATTGGAAATATAACTCTTCCTAATATTATTTTCTTCATTTTAAGGATTAGATAATACTATATGTACATACGGCAACATGGTTAAGTTTCGTAGAGGCGAACAACCCACCATCCTCAAACTCTCCAATGCCTCATTCGACGTCCTTCTCATCGATACTCACGTGGCACGCGAGACGTTCAAACTGGTGGCCCGCGTTGCCAAACTTCGCGAAGCTTTTCCCGCTCTCGTCTCGCACATACTGGACGCAATGGAGGATCTGACAACGCGTGCGGCCGATCTTATTGTCGGTATTGACGGCGCCACCGAAACACCTTTGGATGACTTCCACGACTTGGCAACGCTGGTGCAAATGAACCACGGGCTGCTGTGCGCACTGGGCGTGTCGCATCAGAAACTGGAAGAGGTTATCATGATATTAGAAAAGCATGAGTAAGTACCATATAATCGAAAAAAATAGCTTCAGAGTTTGCTTAATTTTTATGAGTTCCTAACATTTTAGACGATAGTAGATATAATTTTAATACATTTTGATTTATTTAGTCTCAAAGGAAAACTGACAGGAGCTGGAGGTGGTGGATTTGCGATTGCGCTGTTGCCGCCTGACTACGATCCAGAAGAAGTGGTGCGTAAATTGAACGAGAGAGACTTTGGAGTGATGTGTACAAAGTTGGGTGGTGAGGGGGTAAAAATTGAGTAATTTTATTGTGTTTGTAGCTTGAACTTTTTTACATGCATAAAATAAATAAATAATTTCATTAATTATTTTTATTGCGTTTTGCTTTCTTTTACACAAATTTTAAATTTATTACATATACCGATTTGGTCATTTTAGAAATGTGGTCTGTATTTTAACGTGTAAGACAGTGATGTAGGCAGCCTAATGGAAAAAGAGATAAAAGTTCGGTTGACACATTTCTTCAATGCGGTATTGCCGCATTTTGCATCAAAAGTTCAAAGGTTCAAACCGCACAAGGGTTGGAACCATATTCTTCACAATTAGTTACTCATTTTACTACAGATGTAATAGATTATATTTAGCTTAGATATATTATCTTCATTTCAGTAGTATACATGACAATTTTTAAATTGGTTTATTTTTTTCCACACCACACTTAAAATCCAGACCACACTTCTAAAATGACCAAATCGGTGGGTACCTATAATTTAAAAGATTTTTAAATACAGTTTATTCGATTTGGCCATTTTTAGGCATAATCCTACTAATAATTTTTTTAAAGCTGAAAAAAGTATTTTTTAATACAAGGGTAAATGAAAAGACTGTCTAACGAATCAGTGAAGATTTTGACAATTACCTACCATCTAAAATATGACAGAGAATGCAATTTTACCTGCGGTGGGATTCTGTAAGCTCCATAGCAAGAAATTTCCTGTCTAGCCTATGCTATTTGTATACGATTGATGAGTCACTAGACAGAAAATATGTTTACAGAATCGCTAGCCTGGTTGTCTCGATGGAAGGACTTTACTTTTATTCAATGTATTTTAGATAAATTATACTTAATTTGGTCTATAGAATGTCTTCTAAATACGGCTATAATAAGATCTAACTGGAACTGCTATTATAGTGAGTTAAATAAAATTATGGTAAAGTAGAAAATTGTTGTGGAGTAACATCAATATATTTTAATACGGGCAATAAAGCTTGATTTTCATGCATCTGTTGTCCGACGATACCAAAGACGATACGATGATACGATATGAATTTTATTGGTTGAATTTAAAGACTTCGATTGGTTAACCATTTCTAACCAATCGAAGTTTTTAAATTCGACCAATAAAATTAATATCGTATCGTCGGATAACGGATGCATGAAAATCAAGGTTAATGCGAAGTCAGTTACGAGGCACAATTGTATACACACTGTCTAGTTATTTTTTGTTTGACTAAGATTTCCTCTAGAGGATGTCGAAACGAGAAAACTCTCATGATTTCTACTATATAATAAAATGTTTTTTGAATTTAGGCAACTCAATATACAGAAACAGTTCTTCCAAAATTGTTGAAATAGGTTTCTAAAATAATTTTTGTTACTTATCTCTATTTTTCTTTAAATCATAGGAATTTCGTAATTACTGTGACAATACCCTTAGATAGAGATTTCTAAAAATTAAGAATAATTATGTAATACAGAAAAAAAATTAAAATGTCAGTAGAGTCACAGAATATCTAGCTACGCAACAGAAAAATACTCGAAATGAAAGAGCTAAAATTGCACAAATAAAATACTAGATGGCGCGACAATATCATAATCAGAATATAATTGGAAATTTTCAACTTTCGGTTTTGGATCGTCGTAGATCGACGGCACGTCGACGGCCTTGAAGCTCGGCAAAATATGCACAGTTGCCAGATTCAAACAGACTTTAATTGACATCCCATTCTTTTTCTGGTGTATAATAATTTCTTTCTATTCTTCGTTTCTTGGCAGATACACTTATATTAATTATTCGTTTGGCTTTTAAAATTAGAATAAATTAATAAAAATAAAAAAATAAATTAGAAAACATATGCTCTCAAAATACATTTTTAATATACACTACTTTATTATGTTAACTAAGAAAATAACTTTAATTACCTTTAAAGGAAGGTACACATTTTATATCTGTTTTATATTTATGTTTTTCAATATATCTATTTAAATTTGTTCTTTAGGGGTATTTCCTCAACAGTCAGACGATGTATTGAGAAAGAAACTGGAAAGGAATATGCTGCTAAGATTATTGATTTAAGTAACGATGATGCTTCTTTGGAAGGCACCAAACAAGAAGTAAATATACTTAGAATTGTTGCTGGACATCCGTACATAAGTAAACATTTATGTGCTCAATGTTCACTGATACTATAAACTTATTTCTTTTGTAGTTGAATTACAAGATGTGTTCGAGTCATCTACATTTATATTCTTAGTATTTGAACTGTGCAAGCACGGTGAATTATTTGATTACCTCACATCAGTAGTTACTCTAAGTGAGAAGAAAACAAGGTATATTATGAAGCAAGTGTTTGAAGGTGTACAACATATACATTCACGAGGGGTAGTGCATAGGTTAATTGTAAAAAGTATGTTGAAAATGTGAAATTATATGGCATTTTCTAGGGACCTGAAGCCAGAAAATATTTTATTAGATGATAATCTAAATGTAAAAATTACAGATTTTGGTTTTGCAAAGAAGTTAGAGAAAGGAGATCTCTTACATGGTAAGCTAATTATTCAAGATTTACTGATGTCCCTTAATTGTTATTTTTTATAGATTTGTGTGGTACTCCTGGTTATTTGGCTCCAGAAACCCTCAAAACTAATATGTTTGATAATGCTCCAGGATATTCCTATGAAGTAGACATGTAGGTACAATACACTTAATATTTTTTATGTATCACAATGTGTTTTATGTTTGTTTTTGATATTTTTTCAGATGGGCATGTGGAGTTATCATGTATACTTTGTAAGTAGAGATAACTTTGTCATAGTTTTGTAATGTAGTTTTAATATACATTTATTTTCTCTCAAAGATTAGTAGGTTGTCCACCTTTTTGGCATAGAAAACAAATGGTAATGTTAAGGAATATCATGGAAGGAAAATATTCTTTTTCATCGCCAGAGTGGACTGATATTTCAGGTAAATTCATAAAATTATATATGTATTTAATTATCCCAAACACCTTTAACATTTTATAGTCTCTTAATTTCTGTTGCAATGTAAATTTTTACTATTTTATATTTTTAGAATCACCAAAAGATCTCATAAGAAAACTCCTAGTGGTTGACCCTAAACAAAGAATAAGCATTGAAGAAGCTTTAAATCATGAATTCTTCCAATCTGTGGTAAGTACTGTTTATATCAAATATTGATATTAGGTGATAAAATATCTTTGTCATTAGCCAAAATTGAGAAACAGTATTTATGAATATGTAGATAAAAAAGACATAATGCAGATAAACTAGAAAAAAGATAGAGATATTGTAAGGGTTCTTCTAAAACAACAAATAATAAAGCTATTTTGATATTTTTTGAAAAAGTGATGTACATATTTGCATAAGTTTTAGTGATAAATTTAACAAAACATCTGATCATATACAGGATCCAGCAATAGTGCGTCGGGCATCTGTAGCTCGTGGAATAAAAAAAATGAGAATTTTGTGTAAGTGCAAAAAGTGTACGAGGATGTATTTCAGGAAAATATTTTAGGTTCTATATGGTGGTTCAAGAAAGTGTGAGTGGATAGGGATGATTTTTTGAAAATGGAACAGCCTGTATATTATTGCATTTTTGACTTCCTTTCAGATCACGTTACATAATAGAGATGAGCAGAAAATCGCAAACTGCGATTTAATCGCAGCGATTGTAAATTCGCAATCGCAACCTGTGATTCCTTTCCATAGCAAACTGCGACTTGCGATTGAAACATATATCTGCCGATTTTGGATTTTTAGGCAACCAATATTACACCAGTTGCGATTTGCAATCGCAGTGGGCAAACCTTCAAACAATTTGAAATACCTTAAATACAAAAAATTGTTCATTTTTTAATCCTCCATCTACTGAAAAAATAATATACAGGGTATTCCATTAAAAAAAAGGGGAAAAAAATTTATATTTTAGAAAGTTTGGCTTAAAATTTTGAACATTCTGTATGATTTACGATTACCATATTTATAGCAAAGTTAAGTACAGACTACATAAATTTAATACCTAACATAGTTTTGATTTCAGAAGGTTTTTATGTTTTTAATATATTTTTTAAGAAAGGCTGAAAAATATATATTCTTTATTTAGTTATTAATATCTCTGAAAATATCGAAATATATTTACTTATTATGTATTACGGATTATGTAAAGTGATCTGAAAAGAAGCCAAAAATGCCATAATATACAGGGTGTTCCATTTAAAAAAAATCATCCCGATCCACTCACACTTTTTTGAGCCACCCTATAGAAGTTAAAATATTTTCGTGAAATACATCCTAGTACATACTTTTATGTTTACACTTAAACAAAGTCCCAAGTTTTTTATTCTAGGAGCTACACAGAACCCTGTAGAGTCTGTCCAGTGAAAGATTTTGACACATCATCTCCAACAGGGCATCATCTCTTCATATATTATTGGATATATTTTTTGACTATAAAATGGATTGGACATATTATTGACTATAAAATGAAATAATCAACATATTTACTATCGTTCATTTATTACATTGTAAATTATTATTAATTTGTTATTGTGAAGCTTCATACATAGGATATTTGTCCCTAAACTGTAAATAATTTGTGCTTTATATGTTTTTAACCCCCCTCAGCAGCTGTGGGATCAGAATTTATCAAGTTTGAAGCACTCCCTTCGCAAGAACTCACGTAGGATGACCATCATTTCCGAATTGGCGCTGGTAATTTTATTTTCAGATGGTTGTGATTACACCTTTGTTTTTCTTAATTCCCCTTTGCTGCAGGTTATAGAGTGACCTAACGCAACGTTTTTTAACGTTTTAACTATAAGTTTCTAAAATCTATGTGGTTTTATTGATATTAACGTTTTTTTAGATTTTTATTAGTCTACAAAAGTGAATAAAATATAAGCTTCAATTTGATTCCTATGACACTTGTTATGTAGAAAAAGAGTGAAGTGTATGCAACCAGCATTATGGCTGGATATTCAAAGTTCAATCAAAAATCAATCTTGGGACGCATTTTTGGAATTAGAAACGCATATTGTTCATTCTTTTCTTCATAAGCACATTAATGACAAATCTGATTTTACAACATCAAAAAAATATTTATAGTGTATTTTCTTATTAATTACAGTTTTTCTTTTTATACAGTTGCTTGTAGTCAACATTACTGTCATACAAGAACACATTGAGTACTTAATTTTAGAAAAATCATACTTTTTTATCAATTTAGAAAGGAAAAAATATTAAAAATATTACTGTCTAAAAATTAATAAAATACAAATTCTAGTTTGTCCTTGATTCACTTTTGTATTTTTTTTCAGCTGGTTTTGTCCTATTTATCTTTAAAAATGATACAGAGGGACTCTATCTTAAGCCCTCTCTACATATAAAGTTTTACAGTACGTTTTGCCTGTCAGTTAAATAGGAAGACGGTCTAATTATAACGTTTTATCTGTCAGTTAAAGATTAGTGTAAACGTGTGGAAGTTTTTCCTGAGATTTTATATCAGTTTTTGGTAAAGAGCATGGAGGAAGCACTGCTTTTATGAATTATAGCATTGTGTTGAGAGTTACATTAAATTATATTAAATTATTCTGGGTGCAGGACCACAGCGGGCATCCAAGGTAATCCAACGAAATAGCCGATGAGTTAGTACTGGGAATACCCAAATGTAGGGAAAAGCAGAATATCCACTGGAGAAACAGACAGGGGCACAGGCACAGCAAGGCCTTTATCCAAGGACCTAGCTCTAAAACCACAAAAGAACTGCTAATTCTTAGCAGGAATAAAGTGCGGATTACAACAGGCCTCTTGACAGGACACATGGCTGTCAAGTGTTACCTGAACAAGCTCAGAGTCTGCACTGCGATAAAGATCCTGAAACAGCGGAGCACATAATATGCCACTGCGAGGCCCTGGATCGCAAGCGACACCTTTTATTTGGTTTTTTTTTGTTTGTTTGTTTTTTTTTTATTTTTGGAAGCTAGGCTAGAACCGGAGGAACTCTGCTCCCATCCTATCTAGGACCTGCATAAGTTGGTGCCGGGTACAGGGATAGGAGAATGGGTGCAGATATAGAAAGGGGACAAAAAAATAGGCCTTACAGGTCGCAGTGTTTCCGGCAGAGGACAGCCCCTTGATATTGGAAAAAAATTGTGTTGAGTGAAGTTGAAAGGAAAAACCAAGGAATTGCATTGTTTTGGAAAACTTTAATAAGCGACTTAAAATTCTAATAGTTTTTTTAATCAAAAAGAATCAAGTAAAATACTGTGTAGACAAAAAAATCCACCTTTTACTTGAACTGATTTAAGACGGCGTACCGTTTCGCCTACACTAAAACAAATATATAAAAAATAATATGGATATATTAGACCATCTTTAATAAGCGACTTAAAATTCTAATAGTTTTTGAAGATGCTCTAATATAGGTATCCATATTATTTTTATATATTTTTTTAGTGTAGGCGAAACGGTACCCCGTCTTAAATCAGTTCAAGTAAAGGGTGGATTTTTTTGTCTACACAGTATTTTACTTGATTCTTTTTGATTGAACAGGTCAGATGTAAGGTAAAACGTTCTGTGTAGGGGCCTTTAAGTTAGTAAAGTCTTCCTCATTTACTGCTGTTATCATCATTGGCAAATCCTGTCCAGAGTGTTTAGGTATTGCGCAAATAAAGTTTCTAATAATATTTGTTGCTTCTAGTGTGTTATAGTATTTAGAATGATCATAGGATTTTAAAGTATTCTAGCGTCTTCTCATCTAACTAATGTGCTGGATTGATTTATTAATTTTTTATTCTTATTTTAAAATATATTGAATTTCCGACTAATACACTCAATTCAACGCGCTCATTTATTCATTTACATTTGTTTATTTTTATTTTAGAAACTTCAAACCAGCAAATTCAATGCTCGGAGGAAATTCAAACTCGCGATCCTCTTTGTTAGGGCTATGGTTAGGATACAAAGGTTAAGGTTTACTCCCGAACCTATGTCTGTCGATACTGCCAGAACCGATCCTTACAGAATTAAGTTACTAAGAAAGGTAAGTAAATGTATATCTAGATAAAATTCGATAACAAGTTTTTTTAACAAACAATTTGTAAAAGTTTGACGTCTTGTTTATCAAAGTATTACCATGAGACTACCTTCGTATGTCTTATTGAGAGAAAAGTATGGAATTAATTCATGTTTATTTGTTTCATTGTATCTCTAGTCATGCTGTATCATTACCTGCTACCACTTATTTTCTTTTACTTTCAGATTGTAGACGGCTGTGCTTTTCGTGTCTACGGTCACTGGGTTAAGAAAGGGGAGGGCCAAAACAGGGCCGCCCTCTTCGAGAACACGGCCAAAACGGACCTCAAACATATCTACCTGGCTAACCTGAGTCGATAGTACCGATTATTATCGATTGTTAGGTCAATTTTAGTTTAATTCCTAACTTATTTCCATTTAGTTTAGGATAATTCTTAGCGTGCTTTTCGAAAAGTCCCCAAAACTCATAATTTATTTTCGAGGGGATTGTCGTACCAGTAATAAAGAAAAGTACAACCCTTTTAACTTGATTTAGGTGCTCGAAGTTTATTGGCTCTTTAATGGAGGCTCGTAAGATTAAATTCATTGAATAAAAAGACTACAGTGTGAGAAACTTCGCGACGGTCCAATTTAACTTCCGGTTGATCGGTAGAGTTGATTTTTTATGCTGTTCCAACTGAGATCGGATAAAGTATACACCCAATAGCTGGTTTTTTTATTCTGAGTAACGTTAATAATAATTAAACTTTCCAATTGAAATAAAAATAATAAAATAATTATCACAAACTACTGGAATTATAATTAAAGCCCTGTATATATACAATGTCTATCCAGAATTATACACTTTGCATAGAATCAATTAGAAAATAAACAAGAAATAAAATAAAATAAACAGAGAAAAATGCAACTAAGTCAACAAAAAACCAGTTTTTAAAGGAAAAATTCATAGATAAAAGAAACAAGTTTAAATTTGAAAGTGCCCATAAGGACAATGTAAATACTATTTGGCGCTATTCTTACAATTGTCGTTCTCCAAAGCTCTTAATCATGGTATAAAGAAAACAAGGTATGATCGATAGCGGCTCCAATTTCGTTAAGTTTACGCATACCACCTGTGATGTCATACGCCATACAAAAAAAATATCCATATTGTTAAATTGCCACTAATAAAAAAAGAAATAAAATAGGGAAGAATTAGGACATAACCCCAAAAAGTATGTTTTGACATCGAACTTGACATTTGAAAAATTATTTTCATATTTTGACACAATCAAATTTCACAGATGACACAATCTGTTTGACAATTTGAAATTGTCGCGCAGAGCTTGCCGACCAATGGTGCCGTTTATCACCTGTGACGTAGTGACCAACCTGCGCAATATCATACCTTGTATTCTTTATATCATGGCTTTTAATAATTTCGGAGCGGTTCGGCTTTTTCCGGACTTATGTCGCCAAATATTTATACAAATTTATTATTTTTTTTAATTGTGTTGCGTATAAGAAACTTTATTTTAGGACATGTATAAAATACCTATGAAACATTGGAAACCGACGTTATGCCACGATCCAAGATGACTTTTGCAGTTCACAGTTCACACAGCTTTTTAAGTTTTTAATGCCACTTTTTCACAATTATCGCGTGTTTGAGTAAATAAAATTTAAATTAAACTCACAAGATAGCAATAATTACTTTGAGAATGGACTCTGTACACACTTTCCGGTACTTTTTCAATGAGGGCGGTTTAAATTTTGAAATATTTTATATTTTTTTTATGATTCTGACTTTGACAAGAGAAAATTATTTCTGTTCTTGTTTGGCGGTTGTTCGTACCAACCGCTATAGCAGCGCCCTACAACGTATGCGCTCCAAAACAATTATAAGTTTTGGCGGCAAGCTGAGCATTCCAATCTAAACTTGTTTCCGTTATCTATGGAAAAATTGAAACAAAACTGTCAAATTAGGTGTTCAAAATGGTTACCATGGCGGCCTTTCCGTCTTTAATGTATGAATATAAAATTGTAGTACCGTAAGATGAAAAAAACAGCGCCCAGTTGGCTTGGCAATTCCCGTATAATTTTACATGTAAAATGACAGCGATCTTCATTTCATAGCCATCGCTGACTCGATCATACGGTATTTGACTCGTTCCTAGTCTTTTTATTCAATAATTAAATATTGAATAAAGAATTATGATAAATCTAACTGATCAACAGGGTGTTTTTATATGTTACCAACAAAATTAAAATTATTTTTTATATACCTAACGCAAAGCAATTTCCGATGCACGTCATAGCCTTCGATTAACGTTAGTAGTCCGCAGTATTGCCAGACTAACCAAAATTTGTGACGATTTATTTTACCAAAATCGTACTACATCCTTTGAATTTATTTAAATGGTTTATAACGGGTTTTCACAAATTTCGGAAAAAATATTGGTATAGAATTAGTGAACAAAACTAAGCCAGACATAATATCAGTATAGTTTGCCCAACGAGACGATATATGGAAGTGACAGTTGTACCTGTCATTTTACTTTACAGGTCATCTGTCGAAATCTTCTCTGACTCTCGAACAGATTTTAGCATTGTGACAACATCAAACCAATCACTGTAAAGCCAGCAACTTTGAAGGAATAAAATTCAAATTGAAACTAACTTTTTAATTGAAAAAACTAACACAAAATAAATTTATAATATATTCATTAGCAATACAAAATCTCTGTGCAAAATATTTTTTTTGCGAAAAAAACATTTTTTGCACAGGTTCAATGCTGGTGACGTGCATTGAAATTTGTCTTGTGTTAAGTATACTCATATACGCGTTGCTTATGGAGTCTTCACAATACACGATTTAAATTTCTTCGTCTTTCTTTAGATATTGTAGTAATCTACTATGATAAATAGCTCTTTTTGTGATACATAGATTGTTTGCAAATAATATATCAAAGGTATACCATTTTACGACTATTATACATACCCTTTTAAACGACAATGCAATAAATTTTATGTTTTTAACGCAAATAAAGACATTATATAAAAAATAGCTCTTATTTTTTATTTAGTTTCTAAATTTCATACCATCATTAGATAAGTAAATAATAAATTATTCTATTCTTTAAACATGTATGTATATAAAAAATTAAATAATTAATACTACTACATAATCTGGTTTTTCTGATGCATTGATATTTTCATCGATTTAAATCCATACTAAAAGCTTAATTTTGTACGAAAATAAAGTTTTTTTCACAGTAAATAACTGATTGAAAATCACAAGAGGCAAGACTGGCCTTAAACCCTTACAATCATGGGTCCTAATACTTTATCCACATAGTCATACAGTCGCAGACAGTTGGCCTTGGAATTTACGTCAGCACTGGCACCCCACATTACGACACCGTCGATGTCATAGCTGGCCAGCACCGTCAACGTGGTGAACAGGTTTTGCTAGAAAGAACAAACGAACGTCAATGGATTTTTACATTTCTAGGTGATTAAGTCTGCAGTATTTCTTGGAAGGTAGGTGAGTCAATATTTTTTTTATTATTTATAATGAATTAATTATCAATTAATTATTTGTTTACATATTTCTGTGATAGTAAATTATAATTTAAAGGGACTACACACAACCAAACTTATATGGAATCACTATTTCTGACTAAATCTTTTGCAAGGAAAAAATTAGTATACAATTTTAAGAGAACGCTTTTTGTTCTAAATAAACACGATAATAAAGAATAAACGACTGCTGTGATTTATTTTCTTTTGAATTTTGTTTTCATTAGTAAAATTTAGATTGTCCGGTAATTTTCATTTGATCCAAAAAAATGCCTGTTGAATTAACCCTTACAATCATAGGTCCTAATACTTTATCCACATAGTCATACAGTCGCAGACCAGAGGGAAATAATTTTTGCTCACATTGAAGAAGGAATGCCCCAAAGAGACGTGCAGAGATAGTAGGCGTTACCCAGGGTGTTGTATCAAAAACATATGCAAGGTACTTGGAACTAGGAACTCTCAAGAACAGGCCCAGTCAAAGTCGTCACATAGTCACAACTGAACGACAAAACCGCTTTGTGTGCCAAATTGCTAGAAGAAATGCCAATGTTTCTCATCCATAACAATGTTTCTCATCCAAACAAAGACAACTTCTGGCAGCTACAGGTGTAAACGTTTCAGTTGAAACCATAAAACATAGGCTTCGTGCTAGAGGGTTGTACAGCAGAAGACAGTTACGGGTCCCACAGTTATCTCGGCAAAATAAATTTGACCGTCTAAATTGGTGCCTTTAATATCAAAACTGGACAATTGAGAATTGGCAAAATGTTCTTTTTTCGGATGAGACCAGAATTATTGGCCTAAGATCAGATGACTATCGAATTCGGGTTCTCAGAGATCTAGGAAGACGAGCGAGACTCCAGGCTGCCAAATCTGTACCAAAATGTAAAGGAGGAACTGTAATGTTCTGCGAAGATTATGCTGGGAGTAAAAACTCCATTATTACCACTTCAACAAACTTTAACGGGTCAGAGATATGTTGGTTTAGTGCTAGAACCAATCGTTAGGCTTTGAAGAGCTGCAATTGGGGATAATTTTAACTTCATACACGATAATGTACCACCCCATACCAGCAAAGTGGCTAGAGAATGTCTTCAAACGGAATGTGTCATAGTTTTGGACTGGCCTGCGTGTTCACCAGATCTAAACCCTATCGAATACTTGTGGGACAAGTATAAAACAAGGGTTAGAGCTCGTCGAAACAATCCAGGAAATCTCGCACAGCTTGTTGATGCAGCATTAGCAGAATTGGAAAATATACCCCAGACAACGTTGATAATTTAATAAGAAGCATGCCGGCGCGGATAGAAGCTTGCATAGGGGTTAGATGTGGCAACACGGGTTATCAAAAACAAAAAGAAAATTATCAATTTTCTTTTTGTTTTTGCTGTTTGACCATTACAAATTTAAATCTCATTTCGTTTCAGAAACCAAAAAAATACCATTGCGTTTATTTTACGTAACTTATTATTTTTTTATTGCTGTATATGTGGATTATTTTTCATTACAGGTCTTTGGTAAGGACTGAGTTTTATTAATAAACACAAAATGTTCATACGTCTGGAAAATTATGAAAAATAATAGATGATTTCATATAAGTTTGGTTGTGTTTATATCTGATGCAGTGGCGGTGAGTGGTTTAGTACTCTGGGGGTGTACATAGCGTTCAGAACCGAATAGTATAAAAACAGTATATTTACAGTTTATTGTATGATTCTTGGTATACTCACTTGCGACACATACTTCATGCTATCTTGGTATTTATACCAATAATAAACGTAGATATTTTTACGCGATTTCATACTATCCCGAATCCGTACCGCCTCATCTAACCGACCCTCTAGCCTTTGAACGGCCTGGTCCAAGGTCTGGCTTTCCTGCAGATATACAGACGGGTAGAAATTATCTGACATCTCGAACAACCATTTAGTATTGTCATTCTCCTGCTGGACCTGCTTCGAGCACTCTTTTTGCATACTGCCTGGTGAAAAATTGAAGCAGTAAGGGTAGGCGTAGTAGCCCCAGGTAGCATTTGGACGCAACTCTTTCGCAGTTCTTAGAGTCTCTTCCATGAAGACTTGCGATGATTCGTCGAAGCGTTTGGCTGCTTCTTTTTTGACCCAAGGCATTGGCCAGGTGGGGTGTTTCTGGCGTTCGATGTCCTCGGAAAGGTTCTTGTAGAGGGTGAGTTTGCCCCAGTTTTGACGGTAGATTGGTCTCCAGCTTTCGAAATCGATAATAGCGAGCCCTAAAACAAGTATCCTTAAGTGATTAGAAAATATGAAGAATAGTGTTCCATTAAGAATAGATCTCGGAAATGACTAGCCTGTGGAATGAAATATTTACAATTAAAGAGGCCATGAAAAATTGCTGGAAATAATTTTGAAGTTTTGGGAAATGGTCGTTAGGAGGGGTAACTTCTAGTGTAAAATAGATTTTTTTAAATATTTTCTTTAAATAAGAAGTACTGTAAATAATAATAGTGTCACAATCTTTAACAAATGTAGTATTTTTTTGTTTGAACAAGTTTGCCCTATCTTCTAAAATGAAGTTGTGGAGGAAGGTTAGACCTGATTTAGCTTAAATATTAACTCCGGACTGGGTCATCGGAATTCAACAAACTAGGGCTCGTTTAAAAGAGCGTTCCTTACTTTATACTATACCTTATAAATAATAATAATAAAAAAATTAAATGCAATATCATTTGTGCATTCCAAAAAGGATTCCGATTACCCAGTCCGGATTTATTAATATTTAAATAAAAACATATTTAAGCTTTCCCCATCACTTCATTTTAGCTGATAGGACAAAATTATTATGAATAAAAAAATCCGAAATTTGCTTAAGATTATTATGCCATCGTTTATAGTAACCTTTATACCGTATGATCGAAAAAAAACGGCGTCCAGTTGGTTTGGCAGTGACGATCGATGACAGTCCTCATATAATTTTACATATAAAATGATAGCGATCTTGATTTGATTTCATAGCCATCGCTGACGCCGTTTTTTTTTCGATCATATTGTATAAGCAAAATTTTGTAAAAATTCCATTTATTTATTTGGCATATCAGTTGCGCCCTCTATCGGCTGTTCTACAAACTTGAAGATACTTTCCAACAAATTCCCATGGCCCTTTTAGTCATAATACTTTCCTGGAGAGCAACTTCTTAGTGAAACACCCTGAGTGAACACAAGAATGGGAACGCATCCTTAAAATATAAACAATATTATTGACTGATAAAATAAAAACTAACACACAATATCCTTGACACCTTTTATTTAATATTGTCCATTGTGAATATATTTTTTTATAAAACAGCAGAATCCTTATAGTACTAAATTTGTTTATCAGCATTAAAAGGTAAATATATGCGCACATAATATATAATATATAGGTCGTTTCCTATCAGTTTAAAATTTGTTTTTTCTCTTATTAAACGGATAAAAATATCCATATACAAGGCGAGTCTTAAATAAGTGCAAATATTTTCAGGGCTGGTAGATCTCGACAAAAGAAATATATTTTTTCATTACCGTTTTTCAAATAACTCCAAAACAACCGAGTTATTTTATTTCAAAAATTTAAAAAATACGATTTTTTGGTTAAATTTTTAGAACCCCAGGATCTTTTCCGGCTTCCTTGTAAATTTAATCTACCACCTATGTTGCCATATTATCAAGATTTTATGTTTTTCAATTTAAAATTTAAAAAGAAAATCAAATTTCCAGAAAAAAAATCGCGAAATAACCTCATGGACGTGTTTCTGGGGTCGAAATAGACTACCCCTAAAATATTTACATTTATTTAAGACTCACTCTGTATGAATAATAATTACCTGAAAAATTTTTGGATGGTATTAATTGTTCTAAGATTTCTCTGAATATATCTAAATGTTCAGTTAGATTTCCTTCTTGTGGTACTCCACCATTCCTGTAAATACATAAATCGTAATAGTAAGTATAAAATAGTAAAGTAAAATACCATACGATTGAAAAAAAACGGCGTCAAAGACGGCTGGGAATGACAATCGATAATAATATTGACGAGGTCAAGGCCTAGATGTCATTTACTTGCCCTGTACTATTCATTATTTTTTAACGGCGCTCAGTCAGCCTTAAGAAAAAAAAATATATTTTTATATCGAGAAAAAGGCATTTTTAAATTGTATAGTTTCAAATTCGAGAAAAAATATTTTTTTGGAAATAGATTTGTGTGTCTGGAAATGTTCTATCCATTTTTAATCTTTCTATAATAGTGTTAATTTTTTATCAGTTTTATGTTAATTTTTAGTAAATGACGTCTAGAGATTGACCTCTCCAAATTTATCATCGTTTGTCATTTCCAAGCCTTCTTTGATGCCATTTTTTTCGATTATACTGTACAATGGGCTCTTTCACAAAAATAAAATACCCAATTCAAGGACAAAATCTGAAATAGAAGACTATTTTCAGTATATTTATCCAAAAAAAAATAGTTCCATGACAATGAATATTTTTTCTATAGGCCCTCAAAATTTTTTTTTCTATTGCCCTTTAATTTGAAATAATTTTAAAGTGCCAATTGATGACGTATGAAAAATACGCCCAATCACATTGCAGAACCGTGCTCGTGCGCCAGCCAACAACTGGCAACATTGCGATTTGCTTTGACCAACACCACCTCAACTCAAGGCCAATCAACATGATATGGGCAAGGCAAATATGCTCCGATTGCATACCAGAAATAATTAATTATCTCTAGTTTGTTGTGCTTCTGCAACACGTTTGTTTAGCTCTTAGTGTTCAGTGCATGGTGTGATCAGAAAATTGTGATAAAATAACAGTGTAGTAAAAATCCAAACCAGACATTCCACATAGGGAAGTTCAAACTTTTGTGCTTGTCGTACTCCTCTATTATTAATTATTTTAAGGTAAGAACTAGAAGTATTTATCAAGATATTACACCTAAATGAGTAAAAAGCCTTCGCCGCTAGTCTGCATAGTACTTTATACTGGTTACTTACAATAATCAATAGATAGGTATTAAAGGGTAAGCATTAACATTTTATTGTAGCATGTTTTTTACATGCTCTGTTCCAAATTGTTACGGGAATTATAGAGGGGGTCCCAAGGTTTCTGCTTTTATATTCCTCAAAAATGACGAGCTTCGTAAAAAATGGTTGACAGCTATTAAAAGAGATAATTTCACTCCTACTAGTAGTTCTCGGGTAAGAAGTGCATTAAATATGCCTCAAAAAGGCCAAAGGCCCCAAAGCCTCTGTTACCCTAGTCAGGATGTAGTGGCTACTGCTTACACTTACCTCACTATAAGTAAAATATTGGAAGAAGAATCAAGCATTTTACATCAAAAAAGTCACAGAAAGATATTGACAACATTGACATTTGAAAATATAAATGGCCTGGATGTAAGTCTTTTTTTAGGGCACAATTGCCCCTCACATACGTCAGAATTTATTATTAAATCCATCTTGTTCAGAATATCCAATATTTTATTGAAGAACTATGCAAGGGAATGACGTCTTTACCACAAAGACAATGCCCTATGTAAAGAGAAAGAGTAAAGAAAACTAAGCTAAGCGTAAGTTTTACTTACGAACCCCCAAAAAGGCATTTAGTTTTTTTTTCTATATAAAATCTTGAAACACATATTATATTTTTTATTTATCCTCACCTATTATAGTTTAAATTTATTCCCATTTGTGTAATGCTGCAAAACATAGAAAAAATATTCCATATTTTTTGACCCAAGCCAGTGTAGTTTATAATTCCAAGAGCATTTACCAAGGCTTTTACTAAGACAAGTAACTTCCTATACTGTCCATAATAGTATATATTTATCAAACGTTCAGAGTAAATTCTAAACTATGGTAGGTAAGTATTTGTAATTGAATATTTAGTTTATATTGCTATTTTCTGTCATATATTTCTGGTTATTTCTTTTTCCGATGATTTTGAACACCTTATATATGCTACCTCAAGTTTGAATATTTTAACACTACCTATTTTCTTAGAAAGCAGACCTTTTTATAAAAAGCAACTAACTGATATTTTCATAAAAGTAATAATACAAAAAAATCCATACTTATGTGGAGAACTTTAGACTCCCTGTATGTTAAAAAATTAGTGAAATATTACGTAATCTAACCCGACATTTGTGTGAAAAATGTCTATTTGGAAATAAAGCAGGTTTTAAAATACGCGCCAAATAAAGCACTTCTATCTCCGCCATATTGGAAAAGGTTGAATGGCCTTGTGTGGAGGTGGTGGTGGGTCAGCATGGTGGCCCGGCCGCGGCCGTTTTGCCGCTTTTCAACTTGCCAGGTGTGACGTATTAAAAATAAAGTGCGGATTTTTATTCTGGGGTTTTTTGTTTTTATTTATTTTCTTAAGAACCAGTGGCGGATACAGAGGGGGGGCCATGGAGCACGGGCCCCCCCTAAAATCTATAAATTGGGTTAAATATTAGCCTTATGGGTTAAAAATGGCACCCTAAACAGCATATTCTACATTACTTTTTATTTGGGCCCCCCCTAAAATAAAATTCTGTATCCGCCCCTGTTAAGAACGACTTCAAATTTTTCGAAAGTGAAATAGCAGAAAATTCTAGAATTAATTGCTTTATTCAATTATGCTAATTCCAAAATATAGTGAAAGAGCCCATTTTAATGACTATTTTAGAGAGTAAAGAGTTTATTACATCACCCTTAAACGATGACCTCACGCAAAAGTCGTCAGTCCTTGTGTTAAGGTGGTGTTGATTTATTTTTTTATGTGCTTATTTTGCTAATGTTTAACTCTGTATAATTGATTTTAGCTATCCCATTTTTTTTGACTGACAAAACATCTACCTTTACCTTAAAAATGTTCCATTTCCTGTCTCCAAAATTGCTGGAAAACTGCCTGGATCGTACATGATAACGATTTTGTCACCTCGAAATCGGGCGTTGTCATTTTGAATGATGTGATACTTGTCCAGGATAAGTGAGAAGTTTAGCCTGAACGGATCGCATTGGAACGAAGGAACGTTCCACAGTACTTTCAAAGGTTTCTTGGAGAGTTTAAATCCTTGCTCGCTACTAAATAATCAGTATTGTGAATATTTTTAAGAATCAGTATTGTAAATATTTTTTGAGTTGTCTGGTTAAATGTAGGTATTATTTCTACGCTATAATATCATCGCTGATGCACAGTTCACTACAATTTTGCATATTTGTCAGGATTTGATAGTATTTTTGGGAGAAGCCAGAAACCTAGATTTTAGAAAGTAGAATTAACCAATGTAATGGTGGTCTAGTTGCAGAAAAAATTAAGATATTCAATATTTTTAGAACCGGGTGTCCCACTAAGAATAGCTCTCGGCTGTATCTTGGAAAGTATTAGTCGTAGAGCTTGGGGAAAAAATATTTATAACTAATGAGACCATGAGAAATTGCTGGAAATTATTTTCAAGTTTGTAGGACGGCAGCTAGAGGGCGTAACTGCTATGGAAAATAACAAAATGGAATTTTTAAGAAATTTTGCCTAGATACGATGTACTATAAATAATAGCTTCATAATCTTCAGTAAATTTTGGATCTTTTTTGTTAGAACCATTTTCCCCTATCTGCTAAAATAAAGTGGTGGGGGGAGGTTAGATCTGTTTTTATTTAAATATTAATAACTCCGGACTGGATGATCGGAATTCAACAAGCGAGGGCTCGTTTAAAAGAGCGTTTCTTACTCCATATTGTACTATATAAACAATAATAATAAACGTTTGAACGTAGACGCTAGGAGGCGTTGTCTTACAATTTAACAAACATTGCGCGTTTTTTCAATAAAATTAAATATGATAGTATATGTAATTTTAGCTGATGGTAAAGAGTAATAAAAGCTTAACAAGTCAGCGAAAACCGCATCTTGATATCTTTTTTCAAACCAAAGTTATTAGCAAAATTATAATAAATACGAAAATATAAGCCCTTAATTATCGTATTTTTCAACACGATATCACTAGCCCTCTTGATTATGACCACTCTAATAAAAAATAATATAAACAAGATTATTTTATTTAAAATATCGACAATGAACCAAAAAACCATCATACTAGGTGTATTAATATCTAATAATTAAGATACCAATGACGGTGGACAAGAAACGACACCTCAGTGAATTCATGGTAGGCTTTGGAAAAAAGTTGCTTTTAAACGGATAGTTTAAACATCAAAATATTATTATATCAACATTTTGATAGTCTCAGCAGCCTTTTTTTATCTTTTGATTGCTTTTCTCTAAAAATGCCTTTCTTCAACAGAGAAAAAACGCTGCAAAGACTATCAAAATGTTGATCTAATAACACTTTGACGTTTATACTATTACGTCAAAAGCAATTTTTCTCCAAAGCCTCCCATGACTTCACTGAGGCGTCGTTTCTTATCAACTGTCATTGATATCTTAATTATTAAATATTAATAGATCTGGTGTTATGGTATTCTGGTATATTGTCGATTTTAAAATAATCTAATCATTTCTATCTTATTTTTTGTCAGAATGTTCATAATCAAGAGGGCTAGCAATACCGTGTTAGCAAAATAAGGTAATTAAGGGCTTATATTTTCGTATTTATTATAATTTTGCTAATAACTTTGGGTCGAAAAAAGATATCAAGATGCGGTTTTCGCTGACTTGTTAAGCTGTTAAAATTACGTATACTATCGCATTTAATGTTTTTGAAAAAACACGCAATTTTTGTTAAATTGTAAAACAACGCCCCCTAGCGTCTATGTTCAAAAGCTCATAATTATTGTTTATATGATACAATATAGAGTAGGAAACGCTCTTTTAAACGAGCCCTCGCTTGTTGGATTCCGATCATCCAGTCCGGAGTTATTAATATTTAAATAAAAACAGATCTAACCTCCCCCCACCACTTTATTTTGGTAGATAGGGAAAAATGGCTCTAACAAAAATTATTCAAAATTTACTGAAGATTATGAACCTATTACTTATAGTATACCTTATCTAGGCAAAATTGTGTAAAAACTCCATTTTCTTATTTTTTGTTGCAGTTGCGCCCCCTAACGGTCGTTCTACAAACTTAAACATAATTTCCAGCAATTTCTCTTAGCCTCTTTAGTTATAAATATTTTTTTCCGCAGGCCCTACGGCTAATACTTTCCGAGATACAGCCGAGAGCTATTCTTAGTGGGACACCCTGTACAATTAACGATAAGGTTCACTATAGGCTTGATGCATTTCAGTTGATTTTAAAAATTCCGACCGCAGCGCTCCATCGGCAGAAATCAGAAGTTTTCACTGTGTATTTCACGCAGTTCCGATGTAGATAGCATTGAAATAATATCAAAATCGTGCCTTTGTCATAATATTTAAGTAATTTAGTTTTTAATAGTGCATTGAGTTTACTGAAACTCTAAAACACTTGTAGGCCAGTAAGCAAGGGTTTTAGGGTCCGAATTCTGAACACTTGCACTGATTGACGTGAAATTTTAACAGTAAATAGAGATATATGTAAGAAACAAAAGTTACGTAGTAGCGATGTATGCTTTCACCCAGGGGGTGAGTGGCACGACCCCTTCTTAGGGGTGAAAAATAAATCACCCATTTTAGTTGCAATAATCAATAAAGGGGTGAATTCTAAGCAAAAAATGTTCTATAACATTTTTTCAAAAAATTAATATTTTCCGAGTGATTTAGGATTGAAAATGTTGATTTTTCATCTAAAAACTGCATATTTTTCTGCCATTTTTTATAAATAACTCGAAAACCTTGCGTTTTATCGTAAAACTTATATTAAGCAAAAATGAAGCTTTTGCAATAACTGAACGGTTTATTATTTGCTGATTATCGTAGGTATAATAGTAGCCGAGTTATCACTCTGTAAAGGTGACTTTATTTTTTTTCGGAAACTAAATTGCAACCTTTTACCGTAAAATAATGGCGAAAGAACACATTTTTCGAAGAAAATTAATATGACCGTTTTTAAAGTGCTTGAAAAGACCTTTTAAATGCTTCCTTAAAAAAAGTTTGTAGCTCAAAAACTCGCGGAGTTATGATAAAAATACCTCAGACACCTCATTATTTCGGAAAAAATTATCATTTTATTATCAAAATATTTTATCATAACTCCACGAGTTTTTGAGCTACGAACTTGAAAAAAACTTAAAAAAAAGACATTTAAAAGGTCTTTTCAAGCACTTTAAAAATGGTCATATTAATTTTCTTCGAAAGATGTGTCCTTTGGCCATTATTTTACGGTAAAAGTTGCAATTTAGTTTTTGAAAAATAAAATATCAGGTTTACAGAGTGATAATTCGGCTACTACTACACCTACGGTAGTCAGCAAAGAATGAATCGATTCGTTATTCGAAAAGCTTCATTTTTGCTTTATATGAGTTTTGCGATAAAATGCAAGATTTTCGAGTTATTTATAAAAAATGGCAGAAAAATATGCAGTTTTTAGATGAAAAATCAACATTTTCAATCCTAAATAACTCGTAAAAAATTAATTTTGTGAAAAAATGTTATAGAAAATTTTTTGCTTAGAATTCATCCCTTTATTGATTTTTGTAATTAAAACGGGTGATTTATTTTTCCCCCCGAGAAGGGGTGGGGGTGATTTATTTTTCCCCTCAAGGTGAAAGCACACATCGCTACTATGTAACTTTTGTTTCTTACATATTCTCTATTCACTGTTAAAATTACACGACAATCGGTGCGGGTGTTAAGAATTCGGAGGTAATACCCTATTTTTATCCTCGCTTACGGGCCTATTGGTACGGTTTCGGATAGTAAAAATTAAGTGAAAAAGAACCCGAAATGGGCGCCGCTTTGTGTTGTGACAATTTTAAATGTTAATAGAATAATTATGGAAAAAATGTTAACACATAAAGGAGGGCGTAATTACGTGGTTGTTGGGTGCAATAACATTCAATAACTCAACTTTCCCGGATATTCAACTCTCTCGAAACATTTTATAGCTTCACGACTTCTCACACCGGTTTGGTCAAAAGCAAAAATGGATATACCACACACTTTGTTGTTAAATCTTTAAATAAATGATAATAACCTAAGTCATTTCAATTATTTCATTCATAAAATCTGTAACAATATATTTTAATAAATAAATTAATACTTACAACGTTATTTTATAGTATACGAGTATGTGAATCATTTCAGTGCATATACGTAAAATTATTTGGTAACTTTGGTAACTTAACGTAAAATGGTTTGGTTTGAGTCATTTTTAAGTAAGCCTTTGTTTATTTTGCTGTATAATGATTAAAAAAAAATAATGATAATTTTCGTTGCTCAATTTTTTTGTAGCTTACTGGGAGTACCGATTTATGCAATTAAAATGACTAAGAGATTAATTTGTGTTATGAAAATGTGTTTTGTAAGTGTCGAAAATATGAGGAATAATTTAGAAGATCATTTTTTTAACTTACTTTCAGAAAATTTTAAATAAATGAAATAAAATTTGTATAGTATTGACCCACCTGCAAAAAGAAACTGCTGCCAAGAACACAATTTTAAGCAAATTCACAACACACCCCATCCTGTCAAACCGCGTCAACGACTTAGCGCACATAATTAGTATCTTCATCAATTGCTTACCTTAATACATATTTATACGCGAAAAGCAGTATTATTATCTACTGTTTGTAATTTGTGTTACCGGCTTGAACAGTTCATTTTTATGGCTTCTTCATTTAAATGAAATTTACTTACTTAATAAAACAAGAACCATTGCGCCAAATGAATTCAGGATTTCTGTTTTTTTCCGTATTGTCAGGAGGAGAAAGTGAGTAAGATATAGTTAAAAAAATTAGTTTTTAACATCGGACAATATATTAAATATATCGTTAAGAAATAATCTATACTAATATATAAAAATCCTTAAGTGACTGACATACTGATTAATCACGATCCTGATCAAACCACTTAACATAAGAAGCTCAATTTTGGCATACAGGTTGATTCTAGGGTGTAGAGGTTCGATAAGAAGGGATTTTTCAAAATTCCAGTTCCAAGGGGGTGAAACCACCCCTCAAATTTTATAATATTTTTTATTTAAAAAACGGCCAAATTTCCGAAAAAAAGCTTAAACACGTATATTTTATTTTGTTTTTTTACATATTGTAAGATTTTTTAAAAATGTATACAGGGTGTTTCGAAAAATGAATATGGCCATTGAGTAATCACGATTCTGCTTAAACTGCTTGACGTTTAAAGCTGATTTTTGGCAAACGGATTGACTGTGGGGTGTAGAGGTTCGATAAGGAGGGGTTTCTGGAATCTCAAATTCCAAGAGGGTGAAAACCGAGGTGAAAAAACCCTCAAATATTACGATATTTGTTATTTAAAAAACGGTTAGTCTTTCGGGAAAACCCTTGGACATGCATAATTTATTTTGTATTTTAAATATTTTGAATTTTTTTAAAAAATCATACAGGGTGTTCAATCAAGTTGGGTAATTGATTAACCACGATTCTGCTTAAACTGCTTGCCGTAAAAATCTTATTTTTGGCAAATGGATTTTTTGAAAGAATTCCAACGAGATGAAACTACCCGTCAAATATTACCAAGTTATATAATAATATCGCCATATTATTTTTTCTTATGCTGACATAAATGTGAGAAAATTTTATCCAGTTTGTATGTTAATGGAAATTCTTGCTTTGCTTTGTCATCACCATTACAAATGATTAATTCGACGCGAACGAAATCGCGGGTACACGCTAGTATATTAATAATATATTGGTAATATATTTCAAATTTTGACAAATTAGTTTTATCCATTTATTAAACTTCTTTGTCAGTTGTTATACAGGCCATTCCAGAAATACAGTGCCAACAGGGGGTGAATCCTTATAAAAAAAAAAACGGACAAGTGCGAATCGGGTAAAAATTAAGGTTGCCAAGCGTCACAAAAATGGTATCGATGTATCTCTCATCTATGTGAGCTAGGGGCTGAAACTCGAAATGTAGATGGGGCCCTTCGAGCCCTATTTTTCACGATATTTTGACAACGTTTCCTGCACTACGAAACTCCATCATCAATGAATCAAATCAAAAAATCGTCCGATTTAAATTAAATTTGGTACGTCGATAGATTGGACCAAGACCAACTTGACCGTGTACGACATGTGTCGCTGTGACAGTTAGTTGTGACGTAATAAACGTCAAAAGTTTATGTCGTCCGATTGCGACCAAATTTGGAGAGTATGCAATGTGAGCGCAGGTGCACACGGTTCCATCCTGCAAAGTTGGATACGACGTTTCGTTTACATCTTCATCAGGGTGGGACTAACGATTCGACATTGAAGAAAATATGTATAATGTGTCGATTTTGGCATAAATGGGGACGGGATACAGGATAACGCCCTCGACGTTTCGAACCCATGGGTCGATTGGAACCAAACTCGGCACGTGGATAGAGGTACCCGAATGGAGTCCTCAGACGGACAGACAGACAGATGAAAGTAAGAAGTTTCACTTAAAATATGCGCACATAGTGCATACCCATTTTTTTTTTCATTTTTCGTCATAGATCGAAAACTATACAGTATAAAAATAGTTAAAAATCTATTTAAGTTTGTGCCAATGAAACCTTTTCATACGATATCCTACATGACAAGGTTAACTAATTCAAAATTTGGACCACTGTTCCTTGTATAAACATCCTGGTTTTTTGTGATTTAACTAAAAATATAGGCCTTTCAGATTTTTCTCCTCTGTACCGAATTAGTGAAAGTTTTAAAAAAATCTACAAAAAAATTTGGTCGCCCATACAATAATTATGACCGCGTATACCGTTGATTAACCTCGATGATTGATTACGTACTTTAAATGTAGACTAAACTATATTTTTTATGATTTAATTGCAAATGTATAGTTTTCAGATTTTTTCCTATACCTACATGTAGTACTAGATGGTATTACTTGCCAAATTTCATAGTTCTAGGTCAACGGAAAATACTCTATAAATTTTGATTTGAGAGTGTCGAAATATACGTTTTTTGTGGCTTAAACTGCCTTATCTTACTAGTTTGTTTTTTACAGCTTCAAAGAACTGTAGACCTGTTTATATGGTTTTAATTTCAACTCCGTATCTCCACTTGTTCCGGAGGTAAAGGGTCTTGACAGACGGACGGACACATAACAAAGTGATCCTATAAGGATTCCACTTTTTTCTTTTGAGGTACGGAACTCTAAAAATATTGAAATAAGTTCCTATAAACATGAGCCGGAAAGAGATATAGGTAACATCCTGTATCTTTATCTATTTTCAAAGAAAATAGTTTTTTTGTAATTATCTAAAATTTTCTAGTATTAATGACCTAATTTAGGTTCAATTAAATGGAAATTAATGATTTCAGTGGCGTCTCAAGGGACACCGTATCGAAAATAATTTAGAAAAAAATGTACGCCACTGACGTCTCTCGTAATTTTTATATTTCTTTAGATAAGGCAACTAAAAATACAACTTTTTTTCGCTGGTTTTATATGCATATCTAGAATTGATTTCGAGAAAAAAAAAACAATGCATTGCAAAACCCCATTAAAAAAAACTTATAATGGTACTAGCGTGTGCCCGTCGAATTAATCATTTGTAATGGTGATGATAAAGCAAAGCAAGAATTTCCATTAACATACAAACTGGATAAAATTTTCTCACATTTATGTCAGCATAAGAAAAAATAATATGACGATATTATTATATAACTTGGTAATATTTGAGGGGTAGTTTCATCTCGTTGGAATTATAAAATAAGCTTTTTACGGCAAGCAGTTTAAGCAGAATCGTGGTTAATCAATTACCCAACTTTTTGGAACACCCTGTATGATTTTTTAAAAAATTTTAAAATATGTAAAATACAAAATAAATTATGCGTGTCCAAGCGTTTTCCCGAAAGACTAACCGTTTAAATAACAAATATCGTAATATTTGAGGGTTTTTTCACCTCGGTTTTCACCCTCTTGGAATTTGAGATTCGAGAAACCCCTCCTTATCGAACCTCTACACCCCACAGTCAATCCGTTTGCCAAAAATCGGCTTTAAACGTCAAGCAGTTTAAGCAGAATCGTGATTACTCAATGGTCATATTTTATGAAACACCGTGTATAAATTTATAATAAATCTTAAAACATGTAAAACAACAAAATAAAATAAACGTGTTTAAGAGTTTTTCCAAAAAACTCACCGGTTTTTAAATAAAAAATATTCTAATATTTGAGGGGTGGTTTCACCCTCTTAGAATTCGAGTTTCAAAAAATCCCTTCTTATCAAACCTTTACACCATAAAGTCAATCCGTTTTCCAAAAATCAGCTTTTTACGTCAAGCGCTTTAAGCAGTAAAAAGAAAACACCCTGTATACATTTTTAAAAAATCTTAAAATATGTAATAAAACAAAATAAAATATACGTGTTTAAGCGTTTTTTTGGAAACTTGACCGTTTTTTAAATAAAAAATATTGTAAAATTTGAGGGGTGGTTTCACCTCCTTGGAACTGGAATTTCGAAAAATCCCTTCTTATCGAACCTCTACACCCTAGAATCAACCTGTATGCCAAAACTGAGCTTCTTACGTTGAGTGGTTTGATCAGGATCGTGATTAATCAGTATGTCAGTCACTTAAGGATTTTATATATTACCAAATATTACCTAGTATAGATTTCAGACAATTTCAAAAAACTTTTTTTAGCTTTTAATATCGTGTATCTTTAAAACTATGCATTTCCCGACCCATGTTTATAGGGACCTTTTTTCATATATTTTGATGGGAAATCACCCCGTGAAATTTGAACGTGCGTTTATTGAACACCCTGTATACAGGGTGAATCTTATATAAGTGCAATTATTTTCCGTGCTGGTAGATGTCGATAAAAGAAACATATTTTCTCTTTACCATTTTTCAAATAAGTCCAAAATAAACGTTATTTTGCTTTGAAAATTTCCAAAAAATGTCTTTTGCTTAAATTTTGAGAGCCACTAGATTCACAGAGAAGAATTTTAAAAAATGCGAAAAATACCTCATTATCGTGTTTCTGTGATCGAAAGATTCACCCTGTATAGCTTGCCCTTATTTTTGACTTTAAATAAGCTAAAAAGAAGAAAAATTGGCGTTTCTGTTTAAAAAATCGACTTGTAGTTTTGTTAACGTGTGGTAATAATATTTGTAATTTTTTTTATGAGAATCCTGTATCATATTTGAGAAATTTTTGTTAAAATTTAAATATAGTAAAACCAAAAGTAAAACATTTTTTAAAAGACAAGCAACATAAATTTATGAAAAAAGTATCTGATCTGCAAATGTAATTTTTCACATAAAATTGTAATTATTCGAAAAACTGTTAAACTTAAGCATATGACATTATAAACAAAATGTGTTTATTTTTCATTATTTCATTTATGTAAAATTCATAAATCATAAAATATAGAGGGTGTTTCATTTAAAATAAAGAATTAATTTGTATCTATATTAGACTCTACTAGATAACACATTTAATATTAAGTACTTACAGCTTGTGGTGCCATTCGTAAAGCAGTACGCACAAGATACACTTGTGGAACAGCCCCATATCCCTGGAAATGTCAACCGCTGGGGGCGGCACACAACAACTGATTCGTATTTAGCGGGTTTGTTAACATTTCGCTAATAAATAAACACAAACATGCCGTCAAATCCAACCGCAATTGAATACGTCCGTCATTTTTTAAAGCCCCATCTACACGTAACGTTTTACCTCTTCGGTCAAATCTTAATAATAAGCAATTTATAAAAATCTAATATAGACTTTTAAAAAGCAAAGATAGCAGCCAGATGTAACCTGAATATACAGGGTGGTCCGAACTGTATTCCGGAAACTTTGGCAGCATATTCTGCAGTTAATCACTAAAAAAGTTCGTATAAATGTATGTCCTAAATTGTTTAGTTTCAGAGATACAGGGTGTAAAAGTTTCATTTTTATTTCGATTTTTTACAAATAATTTCTGAGGTAGGTAACGTCAATATTTGGATGAAAATTGGTGTCTGGGAGTTTTTTAACATGAGAAATTTGATTTTGATGTCAATACGACTCTTATTAGTAGGGGGGCCACCTACATGTGTTTTAACCAAATACGTTTAAATAAAATATACGACGGCCTCCCCATAAGAGCAATGAGAGGATTTACGTCCCAGTATTGAAGGAGGACAGAAAATCGAGTCGAATGTTCAAGACATAGGTTCATCCTTGTTTAGTCAAACCTCCTACAAACCAAGGATAGACTTATGTAGGAAATGCATTGAAATTCTATAGCCATCCTTCAATATCGGGACAGGAATTTAAGCGGTACCCTCCGTATACTTTATTTCAAACGTATTTGGTTTTAACTGTTTTGAAGAGTAATAACTTTTCGTCCGTACTTGTACAAAACTACTGAGTGAAAAAATATACATCTCCATGACTTTTTACGTAAAAAATGTCTCTTAGTAAAAAATGCTACGAGCACCCGTTCTCAAGATATTTAGAATAGAAATAGTCAATACATGTCATTATTGACAAAAAATAAACACGTCGAATAGAATGAATTATTTGACTGAAATAATAAATTTGGGAAATTTTTATTTTTTTAAATTAACCATAAACTTTTCTGCGAAAAAATGATGATAAAACAGTTTGTGTTGAACTTTTGGCACAAAAACATTTCAAATTTATGATTTCAGTCTAACAACTATTTAGCCAACATGTTTAATTTATGTCAATGATGACATGTATTGATAATTTCGATTCCAAATATCTCGAGAACCATTATTCGTAGCGATTTTTACTAAGAGACCTTTTTTACGTAAAAAACGTTCTAAATGTATATTTTTTACTCAGTAGTTTTATACAGGTACGGACGAAAAGTTATTACTCTTCAAACCAGTTAAAAAATATAGAATATGCTGCCGAAGTTTCCGGAATTCAGTTCGGACCACCCTGTATAGTCCAAGAAAATAGGCCTTCAAATATCTAAAAACGAATTGTGAAAGATTTTTTTTTAAATTTACCCTCGAGCAGGGATGAAATAAATAAATAAAATTATTTGTTCGAAATTTCGGAGAAATGGTAAGAATTAGAAAAAAAGCTCAAATAAAAGTTGTAGAGCGTCCAATTTGACATAAAAATGGTATCTATATTTTTTTGCTCAAATCAAAATTAATCGAGATAGGGTGGATAGAAGCTAGGGGACAGCTTTTATTGAAACATTTTTTTTTTCAAAGTACTTACCGTTTCTCTGAAATTTGAAGAAAAGTTTATTTATATTTTTCACCCCTTCTCGGGGTGAATTTAAAAAAATCTTCATTAAAATTTATTATTTTCCAAACAAATTGAATAAAAATGTTAAATATTTGAATTTTTCAGTAACTTATAATTTTTTTTAAGTCTTCCCGTAGTTTCTAGCCACCCTACCTCGGTTAATTTTGATCTGAGCAAACAAAAAAACAAAAAAAGTATAGAGATCATTTCTATGTATAATTTAACGCCCCACAACTTTTATTTGAACTTTTTTGTTCTAGTGCTTACCGTTTCTCCAAAATTTCGAAAAAATAATTTTATTTATTTATTTCTCCCCTTCTCGGGGGATGAACTGAGATAAATGTTTTAGAGAAAGATATTGTTTTAAAATTACCACACCATCAAATTTGCAAAGCGGGACTTCTAGGCCTATGAAGATGTTTGCTCTTTCCGAGGGGTGTCTCCAAAGATATAAATATCTTTGGGTGTCTCACTAGGGTAAAAAATGTACATACGCACTGCCAAAATATCATTTTGCTGCCAAGCAATTGCCAATGACTGCGAAGAAGACGGCCTATGTCTGCCATATAATTTTTTTTCCATAACAAGGGGCTGTCCTCTGCCGGAAACACTGGGACCTGTGAGGCCTATTGTGTTTGTCCCCCTTCTATATCTGCACCCATTCTCCTATCTCTGTGCCCTGCACTAGCTTATGCAGGTCCTTGATAGGATGGGAGCATATTTCCTCCGGTTCTAGCCTAGCTTTCCCAAATAAAAAGTGTCGCTTGCGATCCAGAGCCTCGCAATGACATATTATGTGCTCCGCTGTTTCAGGATCTTTATCGCAGAGTCTGCAGCAAAGACTTCCTTGATACAGGTTGAGCTTGTTCAGGTAACACTTGACAGCCATGTGTCCTGTCAAGAGGCCTGTTGTAATCCGCACTTTATTCCTGCTAAGCATTAGCAGTTCTTTTGCGGTTTTAGTGCTAGGTCCTTGGATAAAAACCTTGCTGTGCCTGTGCCTCTGTCTGTTTCTCCAATGGACATTGTGCTTTTCCCTGATCCAGAGTTTTAGTGCACTACGGGCCATACATTTGGGTATTCCCAGTACTGGCTCCGGACCAAGATAGGATGCCAATGATCCTTGCCTAGCTAGCTCATCGGCTTTTTCGTTGCCTTGGATGCTGCTGTGGCCCGGCACCCAGAATAATTTAATTCTGTTCCTTCGTGTTCACTCGAGTCTCGACGATACCTTTGGGTTCATAAGCGCCCCAAGTGCCGCCTGACTGTCTGAGCATATATTGATGAGCTTACCTGAATAAGCTTTTCTATTGTTTTCTCTCGAACATTGTAGAATGGCGAAGATTTCTGTCTGGAATACGGTTGAGTGTTTACCCAAGGAAAAGGATAAGCTTGTCGTTGGTCTTTCCCCAAATACTCCAGCTCCTGTTCCTTCAGCGGTCTTTGATCCGTCTGTATACCAGGTTAGTCCATCCTGAAGGAATGTTACATCTGTCATATAATTTTAGTCGAGTGCTGTAAGACTGATGCCAGCGACTGCCAAGAAAATGTTCATGTAATTCCAACAGTAAGACATCGGCTCTTTCAATAGATTTTTGAAAAATTTAGTTAGAAATATTCTAACCAACTGCCGCTAGTTCTCTTTTAACTGATACGCAAAACGTAAGATAAAACGTTAGGTGTAGACGGGCCTTTAGATGGCGCAGAATCGGGCCTTTGTTGCTTCTAAACACCGTGGTAATTGGATATTTTTCCGATGATTGGGATTTGGTTGGTGTTTATGTCGTATTTTATTGCTGTTTGCGGCGAGATCGCTTTCATTAAGATATGATTTCATTGCGCGTCCTAATTGCCCATCAATCGATATTTAATTACCTTGACCGTGTAAATTATACTGTGTGATCTCTGGGATTTGAGTTTAGGCATTTGCTAGATTTTAATTTTATTAAATTTATTGGTAAAGGTTGCCTAACACATACAGTTTTTACTCTAGGCAAAACTGTGCCGTCGAGGTCTTGAAGATTGTGTTTAAATGCGGATGACCTATATACAGGGTGGTCCGAACTGTATTCCGGAAACTTCGGCAGCATATTCTGCAGATAAAAATAAATAAAAAAGTTCGTATAAATTATGTCCTAAAATGCTTAGTTTCGGAGATACAGGGTGTAGAAGATTCATTTTTAACCTCAATATTTGGATGAAAATTGGTGTCTGGGAGTTTTTGACATGAGAAATTTGATTTTGATGTCAATATGACTCCTACTAGTAGAGGCGCCACCTACATATTTTTAACAAGTTTGAAGGGTAATAACTTTTCGGGCGTACCTGTATAAAACAACTGAGTAAAAAATATACATTTACGACGTTTTTTACGTGAAAAAGGTCTCTTGGTAAAAATCGCTACGAGTAATAGTTTTCGAGATATTTGAAGTCGAAATCATCAATACATGTCATCATTGACATAAATTAAACTTGTTGACTAAATAGTTATTAGACTGAAATCATAAATTTGAAATGTTTTGTGCCAAAAGTTCAACAGCAACTGTTTTGTCATCATTTTTTACAGAAAAAATTATGATTAATGTAAAAAAATAAAAATTTCCCAAATTTATTATTTCAGTGAAATAACTATCTACTCAACGTGTTTATTTTTCGTCAATAATGACATGTATTGTCTATTTCCATTTTAAATATCTTAAGAACGATTGCTCGTAGCGATTTTTACAAAGAGATATTTTTTACGTAAAAAGTCACAGAGATGTATATTTTTTCGCTCGGTAGTTTTATACAGGTACGGACAAAAAGTTATTACGCTTCAAAATAGTTAAAACACATGTAGGTGGCGCCCTCTACCAGTAGGTGTCATATTGACATCAAAATCAAATTTCTCATGTCAAAAACTCCCAGACACCAATTTTCATCCAAATATTGAGGTTACTTCTGAAATTATTTAGAAAAAATAGAAATAAAATGAATCTCTACACCCTGTATCTCTGAAAGTAAACATTTAGGACATACATTTATACGAACTTTTTACTTATTTTTATCTGCAGAATATGCTGCCGAAGTGTCCGGAATACAGTTCGGACCCCCTGTATAGACTAAGATTATGTCAGTTCGTCATGGCGTTAATTGTATACGTCATCAGCTGATAGTGGCGTATCTAGAGACTGAGTCTGGGAGGGGTAGTGGCAAGTAAAGGTTTACGTTAAGTAAATTTACGCTGAAAGTTATTGTCACTGCGGAAAAAATAACTTAGGTTTGAAAAAAAATAACTGGATTTTCTATTTTGATTGGTGTTGTTAATTTTATTTTATACCACGTTTTAACTCATTTTAATTTCTTCCTGGGAGGGGTAATTACCTCCATTACCCCTCCCGTATATGCGCCACTCTCAGCTGATCCTCTAGACTTCCAGTGTGTCTTTGAGGTGTTTATTTTTTTTGTGGGGACTTCTCCAGTTGAATCTTCTCCAATTTTTACTTGACATCATCTTTGTAGCCATTTGGCTCAATCTTTCAGTTTTTCTACAGATCTTGTGTTATCAGGCATATTTTTTATTATTAGTATTTTAATTAAGCACGCTTTTAGATGTTTCAGAAAACTTTTTAATAAGAGTAGCTTTAACTCTACATATCAGCTCTTTTCGTAAAGCAACACGCAACTGTCACTTTTATTCACTTCACTGTTCTAGGGTTGCCTACGCTCTGTAGTTATCTGTATAAATGACATATCGATAGATACTGAAAGGATACTGATAGTCACTAATTATAAAAATATATATATATTTGCTATGGGGGTGGGTTCAGAGAGTTTACAATAGGGGTAATAAAAATGTGTTTAGAAATCCTTGTTGGTCGTTAACATTATTTTCATTCACGACCAGCAAGGATTTCTAAACACATTTTTTATTACCTCTGAACTACCCCCATAGCAAATATATATATATAGTTACAGTGTAGTTAGGCGATTAGTCTCTAAAAACTCTTGAAAAAAACTAGCTTCGAAACAGTATGTAGAAGTTACTCTTATTAAAAGTTTTTTGAAACATCTAAAAGCGTGCTTTATTAAAATACTAATATTTCAACGATGTTTCACAAGGAACCAACCACAGCTTCAGTACAATATTTTTTATTCTTGTGGATTGTGTGAATTTATATACACTGGCTTATTTTCGTATAATTTAATGAGGTCTCTCACAAATCGCTCTTTTCGTAAGCTTCATAGAATATACTAACGAAAAAGAAGCCCAAGTTCCTTGTAATAAATCGGTTCCATTTTAGTAACGCCATCTCTCGACAAAGCTGACATTTACAGGTTAGCCAAAGATTGTAAATACACTTTTTTATTTTAATTATTTTTATTCGCTATTTGCAATTTTATTTTTAAAACATATTATGTGAAACAATCACATAATATGTCTTAAAAATAAAATTACAAACGGAAACAAAAGGAATTAAATAATCTGAAAATCTACAAAGTTTATTGATAAGAAATTGATATATTAAGTATAACCTCTTTGGTATAACATTGTTACACAAACATTAACAAATCATAACAAAGCAGATCATAGAACTAAAAAAAGTACTATTACATAAAAACAGGTGATACAATACTTCAAAATTAATTTTAACATAATATCAAAACCGAAAAATCAAACTGCAAATACAACCACACTTATCACAACAGAAATTAACACACACTTCCGCGGCAAACACAGGCGGCAAATGTCCAAGAAAGACTGATCATTCTGATTGGTCCTGGTCCGGTTATAGCTCACGTCGTATTGTCGGTAAGCAAAATCCCTGTACAAAAATTTTGACGATCAGCGCCATCACCCGTCATAATTGGGAAACTTTTGCTGGAACAATTTTTAATATTTCATTTACATGGCCCTGGTAAGCTTAACACGCAACTGTCACTTTTATCCACTTCACTGTTCTAGAGGTTGCCTACGATCTGTAGTTATCTATGGCTCTGTATAGAAATTACATATCGATAGATACTGAAAGGATACTGATAGTCACTAATTATAAAAATGCATATTTTTATAATTATATATACCGGGCGAATCTTAAATAAGTGCAGACATTTTTAGTGGTAGTATATTTTGATCCCAGAAACACGTCTATGTAGTTTTTTTTCGCGGACTTTTTTTTGAAAATTTTGAAAAATTTTTGGGAATTTTTAAAAATGTTTAGTTAAAAATCATATTCTCATCTCATCTAATATGGCAACATAGGTAGTGAATTAAATTCACAAGTAAGAAAACCCGGAAAAGATCCAGCGTTCTCAAAATTTAAGCGAAAAATCATTTTAATTTTCAAAGTAAAATATCTCGGATATTTTGGGATTATTTGAAAAACGATAAAGGTAAAATATGTTCCTATTATCGAGATCTACCAGCTATATACGACTATTTATCATTATCTATCAGTATAATCGTATTCATCGTATCGTATATCATTATCTATTAGTATATCACGGAATCTTGAAAATTTCTATATTTTGAAAACTAAAATTGTTGATATTGCAAAATAAAACACTAAATCACCACAATACACTTTACTTTTGTACTGGACGCGCATTTTGCTAACCACGCTAGCGATGGTATTTTGTGATGATTTAGTGCTTTATTTTGCTGTTGTAACACCAATGGTTCCAACCCCCAACTGTAATTGTTGATATTGTGCGCCTTTAGAAGACACGCCGACTGACTGATCGCTGAGAATTTTGCCCAGCGGCTGATTGTTATTGCGTGTAAAAATAGATCGTTCGCTTACTCAGCACCTCAGCCGCTGATCATCCCTGGACATACACATTGTTAGCTTACTGATTATACAAACGAATAAATAAAATCACAGATCATATTTAAGGCACATTTTATTTGAAGGACAATACATATAAAACTTCATATAACTTCACACTGGCATAGTAAATGTAAAACTAATCATCGGTTTCCTTTATCGGAAAATAACAATCTTTTCAATGACTTCTAATGACAATAAATATTGTGTTTGCAATAAACGTAGTTTTAATCTTAGAAACTAAAAATTCTTAACATAATTATAATTAACCTAAAAACAACGCATACAATTAACTATAATAACTTTTCACCAGAGAAAACCCTTGTTCTGTACAACGTATAAGTGTACCCAGTGTCCCAAAAATGGGTCAAATTGTGAGACACCTAGTACAGTTATTTTTTATCTTAAATAGTAAACGCTAGTTTTTGTCTTATTCCATGTATCACTGAATGACAAATAAACTTAAAAATATCTCTAATAGCATAAAATAAATAAGACAAAAACAATTAAAAGTTTAATATTCTACAGAATACCTAAGATTAATTGACAGAACGATTGATCCCATTTGCTTAGTATTAAACATGGTATCCAGAGACCCTAATAAATTGTATATTAATTTGGCAGTTATGTATTTCAGTTTATATTTGTTTTGGTCCCCTTGACGAGTCGCTCTTCGTAAAATATATCAAACCATTGGCGTACAAAAAATAAAATAAAAAAATCAAGTTTAAGAGACTAAAATCGAGTTTGTTTATGTACTCTTTCTAGATTCAAAAAATAAAAAATTATAGCATAAAAAACTAAAAACTGGGAAGTCTTTGGATACCATGAAAAAAAAAGGTTAATATTTTTAGGAACTCGATACATTGCTTTAATTTATTACGTTAATATACTAGTCTTGATTAGTAAACGACTTTTATAATTCTAGGTGTTACATATTGTGGAACTTTTTTGGTATGAGAACATTTTTGGATGATCGCTCTGCCTACAAAAGTCGACGTTACTTATTTACATTTTTATTAAACTAAATGTAGTCGAATCTCATATCAATAAATTATAAAATACGTTTGAGCAAGCTATAAGGATGAAGCAAAATAATTAAAAAATTCTATTAATAAATAAACATTCACAGCATATTTTTCATTATTTTAGAGTAACAAATTTTCTACTAATAGATTCATATAATTTCCTATATCATTTTTGATATTACATATGAGCAATATAAAGATAGTCAAAAACAAAAGCTTTAATTTTTGTATGTTTAAAGCTTAGTGTTTTTCAAATATCTTTGGAATTATGTATAATGGGTCTTAATTGTAATTATTAGAGGCACATACATGACCAGATAGAAAGGATGGATATTTAAAATACATATATGTAAATATCCACAAAATAAGTGTGGGTTTATATGCATCCGCAATACCTTGTTTATTTTATACAATCTAATTGGTTTATTTCAAAAATGACAAATCGTACATCATCATGATTGGACTGACGGAACGACGGACGACGAGATGCGCTTAAATCCAGATTAAGAACCAAGGCTGGATGAGACCATAGATAAAGGAAACAAGTTTAGATTGGAATGCTCGGCTATGCCTAAACTTATAATTGTTTTGAAGCGCATACGTTCTAGAGCGCTATAGCGGTTGCTAAGAACAGCCGCAAACAAGAACAGAAATAATTTTCTCTTGTCAAAGTCAGAATCTTCAAAAATTATAAAATCTTTCAAAATTTAAACCGCCTTCATTGAAAAAATACCGAAAAGTGTTTAAAGCGTCCATTTTCAAAGTAATTATTGCTATCTTGTGAGTTTAATTTAAAATTTATACTCAAACCCGTGATAATTTTGAAAAAGTGGACTTAAAAACTTAAAAAGCTGTGTGAACTGTGAACTGCAAAAACCATCGTGGATCGTGGCATCGTCGCACAGTGCTTCGTCCCATGGACAAAAATCGAAAAAAAAAGTTAAAATTTACTGATATCTGAATATGTAATTTTATACTTATAGCAGTATACTATGGAGCTAAACGGTACGTACTTAATTGAAAGCCACTATGGATATTGTTAAACAAGGTATGTACTTTAAATTTATTTCTAAAGAAGTTCGTGATTGTTTAGTTTTTATTTATTTTTTAAGATGATATCTAAATGGGTATAAAAATTTTGCGTTTTCAAACTTCAAAAAGGCATTTAAAAAAACATATCAAAACATATCGTATTTATTGAATATTTCTGTTGTTATATTCATACACTTTTAATTTTTGTATAGTTCACCTGCGTCTGCTTGCGACGAACTTTATTTTATAATACTTTTCAGATGGAGTAAAATTGATAAGCAATGCCGATCTGGTTAATACTTGGCTTGATCATAAGGACAAGAACTGAAAATTATTTGTATTTCAAAAAATGTGTTCTTTATTAGATATTGATGAACCTTCCAGTCAAATGAGACACTACTTGTGCCTGAAAAGTCCACTATGTGGAGCGAAACGTCGCATAAAAAAGTTTCCATCTTTCAATTTATTATAAAACCTCATACCCAAGAAAAGGAAAAAATAATATATGGATATGGTCTATTAAAGAGGTAACTATTAACATCCGAACCCCTCATACCAACAAAAAGAACAGTAACAACGCGAAAAGGTAACATATTAGAAAATAATGTACAGAAATATCTTACATGTGAGGATACTTCATCTACCTACGATTTGGATACTATAAATTTGGAAGATTCTGTCACCAGTGATTCTTCTGAATCAGAGTAGTTACGATCTATGCATTTTGTTGTCCTAAAGTAAATTTATAGTATCTTAAGTTTTTTTTTAATTAAATATAACATTAATGTTTCTTTTTCATTAAAGAAAAACATTTTTATCTTATATTAAGCCCCGTTCTCAGAACTACGTCGTGTTGACAGCGACACTGATTGACACTTCAAACGACCAATGGGAGCTGTACTAAATTTAAAATTGACAGCTGTTTGAATTTTGTACAAATCTCATTGGTTCTTTTAACGTGTCGCTGGCGACAGTCGCAGTTCTGAGAACGGGGCTTTAGGCTTATATTGTAGGAATCATGTTCTAATGTTATTTCAATTCTTTTTTATCACAGGGATTTATTTAATACTTACACCGTTTTCATACTATAAATTATTATTTCCTTAGATGGAACACAGCTCCAACATTTTTATTATTTATAAGATTTTTTTTCATAAACGTGGGACTAAGAACATCATCATTTAGTACAATGAGAGTACTCATCATTTGTGTCAAATAAACCTAGTTTGAATAAATTGCCTACAATAAAAGAGTAGTTTTGCATTTTTGTCCTCTAGAGCCATATGTTCGAAGCACTGTGCGTCGGTTTCCAATGTTTCACACAGGTATTTCATATATAAAATAAAGTTTCTTATATGCAACACGCTGTATTTTATTTAAAAAATTAAAAGAAAATAATAAATTTGAATAAATAATATTTGGCGACATACTTCTGGAAAAAGCCGAACCGTTCCGAAATTATCAAAAGCAATGAATAGCGCCAAATAGTATTTAACATTGCAAAGGCAATGTTATGTCTATAAAGATGAGCACTTTCCAATCTAAACTTGTTTCTTTTATCTATGGATGAGATAGACATGAAATCATAGCACGAGGTCAAACGTCATTGTTGTGAAATTTTTCTGTCACAATCACTGATCAATTCTTAAATAATGTTTGGACGATGATTTTGATGTCTGCTGTTGGGCGTATTCAATCATTATTTTTTATACTCTGAATAGAAATTTAATAAAATATATTTTATATATACAAGGTGAAAAAATTTTGTTGAAGTATGCGTATAGCAGGTTGGTGAAAAACAAACCTTTTATAAACAAAAAATTGAGGATGTCAGGTTTTTAAGGAGAAATTTCAAAATTTTCCAAAATATTGAATATTGCTTTTATACTTTACACTTTACTATCAATTTTTGATTATATATCATAGTTATTTCCAAGTCCTACAACAGAGAAAACAATACATAAAAAGTTTTTTAAGAAAAAACAACATAAAATTATGTTATATTCATCACTAAAAATAATATATAGATTTTTCTTAACTTTGTTGGTGTAATATAAAAATATTTTTCACCTTGTATACTTACATCTCTAATTGAAATTTTGACTAAGGCACTGGTTCAAGGATCTGCATCAAAAAGGCTCTTGTTCAAGGCACACTTAAATACGAACGAATATCGTGATACAGCACAAATAACATATCACATTTGAGAGGAGTCATCATTTTTGGTTTATTCACTGTCGTGGACAACGACACGACAGCTCTTGTTTAAAAAAACCACCCTGTAGAGGGTTTCAAAAAAGGATTTTTTCTACCTAATGCTGTTATTGTTAACGTCGTTTGTGTTGGCGTTACTGAAAAATCCTAACGTTTTAAGGGTCGAACTGACCCTTTGGATAAGAGGGTCTTTAAACTTCCATATGGTGGTGTCCATTACTGAAGTTTTTCGAAATTCTTCGCATGTTTTCTTCAAGGTTTTGACGCAGTCAGCCCTGAAATTAGTAAGAAAGTCCATGTGTAACATCGAGTTTTATTTAGTGTGTTATTTTTGTTTAAATCTAGGATTTGTCAGCATTCAAGAGACACAGGGATAGATTAATTCATAATAAAAGATTTTAACAATGCAAAAATTATAATAAAAGAAGCGTTTCGTGCACTACGAAACCCTGTAATCAATGAACCAAATCAAAAAATCTTCTGATTTAAATGAAATTTGGTATGTCGATAGGCCAACTTGACCGTGTATGACACGTGTCACTGTGAGAGTTAGTTTTGACTTAAGAAGCGTCAAAAGTTGATGTCGTGGGTGATTGGTGAGTAGGCTATGTGAGCGACGGTGCACACGGTCCCACCCTCCAAAGTTGGGTGGGACCAACGACAGAGTAAGTCGATCGACGAGTAGCGACAGAAACCGTCGGCTCTTTTGATGTGGTGGGACCAAATTTTCTTTCTCTCTCTTTTGACGTGTTTGACAGATAGACTCCCTCTTTAAATGTTCAACTTATGAAGTGGTCCTATAAACATGGTATACACTGCTCATAATTTGAAGTGGAATTAATTATAAAGTTTTATACATATTTTTTTGTTTTGTTTAATCCCTGTTTCTAAATTTGAATGTATAAAATATCTTACAGCTAATAAAATAATTAAAAAAATGATTAGTTGCCTGAGGCATACTTGAAATAGAGTATATACCTAGAGATATTTGATAAATGGCAAAAGTGGGGCAACTTCGCTTCTTCATGACAGATAGACTACTTATTTCGCGCAGCCGCAAAGAAAATTGAAAACCGGACTGTCGCTACTCGTCGGTTGACTTACTCTGCCAACGACTTGATACTGAAGAAAAATGTAGGTCGATTTCGGCATAATTGGGGACGGGCTACAGGATGACGTCCTCCACGTTTCAAACCGATGCCTCTAAATGGTCGAAATCATCAGGATTTTTCTTAATTATGTGTCGATTGGAACCAAACTAGACACGTGGAATAATTTAATTCGTACCCGAATGGAATCCTCAGACGGACAGACAGACAAAAGGAAGTAAGAAGTTCCACTTCAAATATGTGCACATAGTGCACACAATTTTTTTATCTTGTAGATTTATTTTCCAGTGGCGAAAAAACCAGACTATTTTAAGGAAACGAACCCGCTACAAAGATATAGACATTGTTTAGGAACTCATGTTAAAATTACCTGTAATGTTGAAGTTGTGCATCTCCCGTTTCGATTGGATAAGACGTACACCCGCTGCCTAGACAACTCAAAGGAAAATGGTTGTGTAACGTCAACACTTTCTCAGTGTTGTGGAAACACTTGACGTACTGGCCTGGCTTGGTGAAATTCTTCGTCCTATAGACGTGTTGCATCATGTGCATGTAACGAGGAATTTCCTTGAACCACCTAGAAAAATAACATTAGAAATATTTGCAAATAAAACTAATAGCTGAATGTAAAAACCTACCCATGATCATGCAACAAATCATCTAAGAAGTATACGTTTCTAACGTTATAGGAGGCTCGTTCTTCTTTATTTATCTTTAGAGCTTTTGGCAAGACTTTGTCCATTAATTCTTTCCAGGATGTACCTTCCAGGGGCATTATAACCTTTAAAAAATATAAATGTCACAAATCTAATGTCTTTACATAATATCTTTTTTATTATGAATATAAATTATTGAAGCCTTGAAGTAAATGAAAAAAGTACCAAAATCGTTATTTCGAGATAATCAATATTTTTTGTTAACCAATATTAATTTAACCCATGTATAGGCTTGGTGCAATCTCCGCCGGTGCTGCCACCGTCGGAGAACTCGTAAATAACGGACACATACGAATACACGAGTTTAAATGGCGGGCAAACGAAAAAATGAGTATATAATTATTCTATAAGTATTATAAAGTGTAATTTGTGGAAATTCTAAATAAAAAAATAAAAACGTAAATATTTTGATATCTTCCGAAGGTCTAACTTGCATTATAATTTATTATTCTAGTTAAAAAAATTTTTAAATGAGTTCAACTACGGTAGCGAGCATAGTTTTACTATCGGTTTTGCTAGTGGGACATAATGGAGCTATTTCGTCTATAACGAAATTTTTTAAACGTACATAATTACAATTTTAGAAGATGTTCATAAAACATTTAATTACTAGTTGATTAAAAAAGTATATCATAAATATTGCACACACAAATTATATTTCATCCTCTCATAGTATATGTCTATTTAATTTTTTGATTATGTAACGAACACTTTGTTTACTCACTTGTTTCGTCGTACTGCTTGTGTGAATCCATTTTTGCTAATGATCAAATCGGTGTAAGATATTAGGAAGCTATAAAATGTTGTTTCGGGAGAGTTGAATATCCAGGAAAGTTGAGTTATTGAATGTTATTGCACCCAACAACGCCTTAATTACGCTCTCCTTTACGCGTTAACATTTTTTGGGGACTTTTATTAACATTTAAAATTGTCACAACACAACAAGACGCCTAGTTTGAATTCTTTTTCACTTATTTTTTACTACTTTACGTCTAGTGTTTTTTATCTTGTCTTGGCCGGTCAAAAAGATGCCCAAATCGGATTTTTAATCATATCTCAAGTTTTTCAAATGGAACAAGGATGGCTTATTAGCATATTTAGAAAAAGCATTTTTTTATAAATAATTTCGTACCATACAGTTGGTACTTCGACTCAAATTGCCGTTATGCACAGCATGTTACAATTTCAAATAAACCATATACCAAAATGTCAAAAGTTGACATATATGATATGTCATTCTATTCAGAGTGTCATTTTATATCGAATAAAGTAAAAAAATACCGAGGGTGCCATTTAAAAATTAAAAGTTGTAGTCATTTCCGGTGAAACAGGAAGTGACAGAAAACAAATTAATTGAATACGTTAATCAATCCTAATTTATGTCATATACTAACAAATGAAATCTCGTTGGGTGACCCACTTTTGAGACGCACCCGGTATAATAGCCGTGGCACTTAGCTTTATATAATGTTGTTGGTTATGGAACATTTTACGATATTAACGATTTTTTTTTGGACTTTGAACATTATTTGCTTCAAGCCTTTCATTATTTTTTTTATAAAACAACGATAACAAAAAAATAATAAAAATAAAAACAGTAAAATTACTTACCTCATCGATATCAAGCAGCGCGATGTACTTATACTCGTACATGTGCTTGTAAAAGCAGTCGTTATAAGGTATAAGTTCGTTCTGCCTTTTGTGGTTCGTCTTCTTCGATAAGAAGAAATGTTGCAACGCTGGAGCGTTGGGAAGAACACCCGCCAACGTTATGGGCGTAACCTGTACCTGTAATTGCAAAGAGTCGGTGGATATACAGTGTGATCAAGATAATTGAAGGCCAAATGGGAGAAAATGTTCGGTTTCTCTTTCAAGTCCTTTTTAATTTATTATACAGGGTGTTCATTAAAGACATGCCAATAGTTAAGGGGGTGATTCTTGGTCCTATTCTAAGAGAAAAACTTCATATTTACTACTAACTAACTAAACATCTTAATTTCTGAGATACAGGGTGGTAAAACTTTCTAAAAAGAAAAGTTCACAATAACTCCTATGTTATTATCTTCAAGATCGCCATTCACTTCTAAATATTTTTTATTTCACTTCTATTGATTTTTTTTCGTCGGACGCATAGTTTTTGTTTAAAAAATTAAACTCGGTTTATTTCAAGGTCAAATTGCTGAAAATATGATGCGGTGACGTTGTGTGGAAATCATTTTTTGTTCATCAGCTAGAAGGAAACTAAGAAATATAACATTTTTTTTGGTATATCAAAATATACATTTTCATGCATGGACACAATCATCAAATATAACCTTAGAGATATTTTGAAAAAAAAAATTAGAAAATTTTACCACCCTGTATCTGAAAAGTTAAAATGTTTATGACATATATTCATATGAAGTTTTTTTCTTAGAATAGGTCCAAGAATCATCATCATCATCATCATTTAGCTTATACCGTCCACTGCTGAACAAAAGCCTCCCTTAACTCTAGCCATTTCCTTCTATTTTGTGCCACTTGAATCCAGTTTCCAGCCACCCTCTTAATGTCATCTGTCCATCGAATAGGAGGTCGTCCTCTGCTTCTATAGGCCTCGTGTCTCGGTCTCCATTCCACAAGTCTCTTTGTCCACCGTCCATCTGTCATCCTAGCCACATGTCCTGCCCAATTCCATTTAAGATGTAAGACAGATATCACCGCATCTCTTACTCCTGTTCGATTTCGTATTGTATGATTGGGTATTGCGTGGCTGATTGTCTGTTAATTAACAAGTCTAATGATCGTGTCAATACTTACTTTGCCTTGTTTCTCGTAATGATTTAGAATTTTGCTGATATTGGGGTGAACTTGCAACTGGTACAGGAAGATTTTATCGGCTCCCAGTAGACTAATTAGTTCTATCCATTCCACTAATCTGACGGAGAGATCTTCGTGAAGAAAATCTAAGCCCTGTAACAAACATAAGATTAATTTTTTAATTCATCTTCTGCTCCCCAAAAGCGCTAGCACTTCACCCTGTATTTTTCGAAAAAATTGGCAAAAATTGATCTCTCGTACTGATTAAAAATATCTAAATAGAAGGGAGACAAGACATTCCATTCATAAAACTCTATTTGTTTACAATCATACATACTTTAACACTTTTAGGTGAGTTAAAAAGAGATGGGTACATAAATATGACAACGCTGTTGAATTTCGTGTGCATTTGTGTCTTTGCGATAAACAAGTGGCGTACTGTTTTTTTATTAACAATCGTAAAAAGTAGTTTTAATTTAAATTTTGATTTACTTCTCTATTATAGTAATAGCACAGGTAATAGTACAATGAATATAAAAATCGTATAGTACTTAGGTCTAATTTATTTTCAATGTTTTTTTGTAATATCCAACTTAAAACTTAAGTTAGGTATACCATTTGAATAAAAATGTTAAGGAAGGAGCATATCAAAAATCTTAGATCGAACGCGACAGTGTCCTAAAATGGCCGACTTAAATTCCGGTTTATCAGTGCCATTCTAATTTTATTCAGAACGTGTAAAAATATGATGTAGAGTAGACTCAATAATTTGTTGTTTTATTTTACTTTGTCAATAAATGTTGGTAGTTATTAAAATTGTTATAAAAATATATAATTCTAATAAAAATAGATAAGTTAGTAAGTAAATAATTATTTATTAACACAAACATCCGATACGCTACTGAAACAGGTAAGTCAAATTGACGTATATAAATTCTTTGAAATCTAATCTTTGACAAGTAGTAAAGAAAAGCAAAAATGCAAGAAAAAATACATATGTAATTAGATAAATTTAAGTGAATTTCATAAACGATCAGTTTACTAAACGTATCTATATTATACAGGGTGTCCCAGAAATAAGTGCAAATATTTTAACTGGTAGTATATTTCGGCCTCAGAAACACGCCTATGGTTTTTTTTGCGAATTTTTTTTTTGAAAATTTGGATTTTTTTTTAGTTTTAAGTTAAAAAACATAATTTCTTGATAATATTGCAACATAGGTAGTAGATTAAATTTCCATGAACGAAAATCCAGAAAAGATCCAGTGGTTCTCAAGATTTAAGCAAAAAAGCATTTTTTGTTTAAATTTTCAAATTAAAATAACTCGGTTATTTTGGACTTATTTGAAAAATGGTAAAGAGAAAAAATGTTTCTTTTGACCAGATCTATCACTCCTTAAAATACTTGCACTTATTTCTGGGTCACCCTGTATAGTAATTTACTAGCGAATATTTATTCCATTATTTCCCTCGATTTTTGACCAAGATAGATCTACCGCACGCTACACAACCAATTATTATACAATCTTTTCGATAAATTGCAAATGTTTAAGTTCTGCCACAATTTCCTTCTAGATTCTAGATTTACTACCTTTAAACAACTATCAGTAGTAGAATAAATAATAAATAACATAAAATAAGCTCAGTAAAGACTGACAAATCCACAAAATTTCAAATAAAATAAAATGTATCAAACGAATCGTCAAGGATCCCCACCCTCCGTCTACCATGTATGAATACACGGAATAGCATGATGCTCCTTCCTTAAACTTTTTAATCAAAGGATAAAATATAAATAGTTTTGTCTCCCTGTATTTAGATGTCTTTGGATCTTGATGCAAGTTACGCCACTGCGCCCATTCTTCACTGAAGATCTCGCCTTGCCCTTTGAAGAAGTGAAGAGGAAAAGTCGGTCACTCACCTTCACGCACACGGCGAAGTCCTTCTTGACGGGCGGCGCGTTGTAGATCACGCGCAAATTGTTGGTAGAATTATCGCAAGGCTTTTCCACCAGCGATATCGACTCGGGAACCTTGGTCTTGTACGGTTGCGGGATGACGCAGGCGGTTAGATAGGGCTGGTAGATGCCCTGTTTGTAGTTGCCCCATTTCTTGTACCTGGAAAACGGAAATCTCTTTTTGAAACAACCTCCGAGAAATAATAAGTAAGCATGGGGCTTGAGCATGGGGAGGCTTTGAAAAGTGGCTCATCACTATAATTTTGTTATTTTTTCAGACAAAGTAACAAAATTTGGCTTGTTAGTAATATGAGATAAGTCGGGATTGAATGACGTATTCAATTACTTTCGATCACTTCCTATTTCACCGAAAATGACTACAACTTTTGATTTTTAAATGGTACCCTCGGTATTTTTGTACTTTATATGATTCTGAATAGAATGACATATCATATGTCAGCTTTTGACATTTTGAATTAAAAAATTAGCATTTAAAATTTTAATCTAGACTGCTAAAACCATTAATTTTTAATTAAGGAACTTTATTGTGTATATTATTATAGTTTTAATTAGGATTGGTGGCCGTCCGTAGCTCCAGCGTTAGTGTGTCGATCTGCGGAGCGGAAGGTACTGGGTTCGATCCCCAGCCAGTACGGTCGCTTTATTTATTTAAATAAAGATATTTATTTATCTAAATAGAGCGACCAACGAGCCGCCACCTCAAGGAAGGCAATGGCAAACCACCTTGAGTATATTTGCCTTATACAGCCTCTCAAATAGTGCCGTTCGAATTCGGCAATAAACTGTAGGTCCCGGGTACTTGTGAAACACTGATGACACACATCACAGGTACATGTGAGAGGTAGCCGACGCTCTGTACAGAGTATGGTACTGTAAGAAGAATTAGGATTGATTGACGTATTAAATTGTTTTTCGTCACTTCCTGTTTCACCGGAAATAACTACAACTTTTGATTTTTAAATGGCACCCTCGGTATTTTTTTTTATTTTAGTCTATAGAAAATGATACTCTGAAGAGAATGACATACATATGTGTCAACTTTTGACATTTTCGCTTAAAAAACGCATTTTAAATTTCAATCTAGAATCTAGACTGTCATAGCTGTGTTAAAAACACTAATTTTTAATCAAGGAACTTTGGAAAATACATTTGATCGTCTAATGTTTTTGTTTCTTGTCCTGGCCGGTCAAAAGATGCCCAAATCGTATTTTTAATCATATCTAATTTTTTTCAAATGGAACGAGGGTGGCTCATTAGCATATTTGGAAAAAAGCATTTTTTACGAATAATTTGATACCACACATTTAGTATTTCGAGTTAAATTGTCGTTATGAACCCGAATGAACCGCATGTTACAATGTCAAAGAAACCATATGCGAGAATGGCAAAAGTTCACATAATATGATATTGATATGTCATTCTATTCAGATTATCATTTTCTATCGAATAAAGTAAAAAAATACCGAGTGTGTCATTTAAAAATCAACAGCATGGCACCGGTCAAACTCATTTACATAGATTTATCGGTTATGCTGTGAAACCTATAATAGAACGAATTTTATTCAAGACTGAAGGGAGGCTATAAAGCATCCTATTAAACCTTACAAACAATTGTGTGTAAGTTACAGACTTTGTCTATAGTGTGCAACAATAGTCTATATATAATAAGCTATATTGTAAGCGATCATTGTAAGTTATAAACTGCTGTAAATAGACGATTGTCTGTAAGACAGGTCTGCAACTGCGTTACAGATAAAAGTCTGTAAAAAGGTAGTATAAAAGACAGTTGGTTAATAGTTACAGACCAAGTTCTAAAAGCTTCGACATCGCCTACAACGACTTACAGACTATTGTCAATAAGCAACTGCCAGTAGGGAAGTCTGTATTACAGACAAACGTCTGTAAGGTTTAACGTCACTAATTTTTACGTACAGTTACTATTTTTTTACACACAAGTCTCACGTATTCTGTTTGGGGGCACTCTGTACATAATATTATCATTATAAAAATATCTAATAAACAATAAAAGCTTTGATGTACTATAAAAGAAAATTTGAAATATTCCTTATGGCACAAAGCATGACGTCAAGCAGAATAATAAACGATTCTTCTTTACAAAAAACACTATTTTTTCCGTATAATAAATGAATTAAACAGCGCTTGTTTCCTGCCCGCTACTCTACAAATTGCTCATTATTTAGTTGTATTGCGACTCATCTATTACAAACGAACATAATTACTCTATAAAACGTAATAACCGGTTAGAATTATGAGAATTGTGGCAATTTCGAGTTTTAGAGGCAAAGTGCACATATAAAAAACATCTATATCCGTCTCATTTATTAATAATTGCCAGTTTATTAACGATACTATTGCCCGGTACCCCAGGTGAGTGAGTCATTTGAAGGTTTAATTAATATTTATATTCATTCACTTTAGTTGTCGTTAATGTCAGGCAATTAATTTTGTGGTCGTTATCTAGGATATTTTTGGATTGCACATTAAATCAAAATACACATTCAGTTTTATATTGTCTAGTTAAAAATATCACAGTAAATATATAAAATGACTCATAAAAATATATCCTTGTTTATAAATTTTAACATACAGGGTGAGAATACATACGAGAATGATACAGAATGAGTAGAATAATTACATACACAAAAATATGTGTTTTTTATAAAATTTAATCGATTTTGTAGTAGGTACCTACTTTATAGGTATGTGATGTCATCGAATACATGTTCATTAAAAAGTGGTGATATCTTTTGACCACTGTGTAAGTTAAGGGCTGGAGGATTTTAATATACTCTTCAATATATTCGAGATCAATTTCTTTGGTTTGTCTTTTGGGCTACATAACGGAGTGGGGGATTCATTTGAAAGAGAACAGACTCACTACGCACGCGTAACACGACAAATAATCTAAACTGGTACCGAAAAAATAACTTTTTATTTGTTGAGTCTTGTTTTTTTATCTGTTACCGAGCTGCCGCTTAACACTTAAAAAGGAATGCTACTGTTAAAAATGTATCATAAAACTATACGAAAATCTGAATTAAGTCTTTTATAAAAAGACTAGAGTGAACCAGCGACTTCGTTCGCGACGAATTAATCATTTGTAATGGTGATGATAAAGCAAAGCAAGAATTTCCATTAACATACAAACTGGATAAAATTTTCTCACATTTATGTCAGCATGAGAAAAAACAATATGGCGATATTATTATATAATTTGGTAATATTTGAGGGGTAGTATCATCTCGTTGGAATTTGACTTTCGAAAAATCCGTTTGCCAAAAATAAGCTTTTTACGTCAAGCAATTTAAGCAGAATCGTGGTTAAGAAATTACCCACCTTTTTGGAACACCCTGTATGATTTTTTATAAACTTTCAAAAAAGACCAAATAAATTATGCTTGTCCAAGCGTTTTCATGAAAGACTAACCGTTTTTTAAATAACAAATATTGTAATATTTGAGGGGCGTTTTCACCCTCTTGGAATTTGAGATTCGAGAAACCCCTCCTTATCGAACCTCTACACCCCACAGTCAATCCGTTTGCCAAAAATCAGCTTTAAACGTCAAGCAGTTTAAGTGTTTAAGAGTTTTTCCGAAAAACTCACCGGTATTTAAATAAAAAATATTTTAATATTTGAGGGATAGTTTCACCCCCTTAGAATTCGAGTTTCGAAAAATCCCTTCTTATCGAACCTCTACACCCTAAAGTCAATCTGTTTTCCAAAAATCAGCTTTTTACGTCAAGAAAACTCACCGGTATTTAAATAAAAAATATTTTAATATTTGAGGGATAGTTTCACCCCTTAGAATTCGAGTTTCGAAAAATCCCTTCTTATCGAACCTCTACACCCTAAAGTCAATGTGTTTGCCAAAAATCAGCTTTTTACGTCAAGCGCTTTAAGCAGGATCGTGATTGATCAATGACCAGCTTTTTTGAAACACCCTGTATATATTTTAAAAAATCTTAAAATATGTAAAAAACAAAATAAAATATACGTGTTTAAGCGTTTTTCGGAAACTTGACCGTTTTTAAATAAAAATATTGTAATATTTGAGGGGTGGTTTCACCCTCTTGGAACTGGAATTTCGAAAAATCCCTTCTTATCGAACCTCTACACCCCAGAATCAACCTGTATGCCAAAATTGAACTTCTTACGTTGAGTGGTTTGAGCAGGATCGTGATTAATCAGTATGTCAGTCACTTAAGGATTTTATATATTAGTATAGATTCAAACCGTTTTGATTATTTAAATTCTTTTTAAAAAGACCTAAATCTTTTAAAAAATTTAAGCCCATTTTTTAATTACTTAATTCTTTTTCTATTGCGCAACGAAGATTTAAATCACAAATCATTTTGAAAATTACTTAAATTAGCTTTCGAAAAATAACTTAACATCAAAAATAGTTTTACCCTTAACATTTTTTGTAATATAATTTTTAAATATAACCAAAACTTGTAATTACATTTCAAAAATATTAAATTATTTTTTATAGGGATAACTATTAAAATAAGAAACTAACCACGATACGCCACTGTTCCGCCATTTTCGAGCTTTTCGAGGAAAAAAATGTTAAAAAATATTATGGTATCACAAGGCAGTATTAATCAAAAAAAAAGTTTGTTAGAATGTATCCAGTATACAATAAAATCCATATGAAATTTTTATTCTTCTGACCACTTCTTAAGCATTTTGACCCAATGTAAGCGTCGCTTTATTTTAAGATTTTCTGATCAATACTCTTTTTTTAACTGACTTACCAGATATATTTGTACTCGAACGTCTTAGTGATTACAGGATCCTTTTTCCCATCGAACCAAAACTGACAGTATGTAATCACCTTGGGTTCGATTCGGTCGATCATGCCCAAAATGCGAACCGTAGGACCCAGCCTGTTGTTTTTCCTCTTGTCCAAATAGGCCCCGTAAAGATGAAACGTTCCATTGGACGTATGCAATGTTTGCCAATAATTGTTGTTAAATTCTATATCAAATATGCTCGGAAACCTATAACAGAAAGAAAGTATTTTATTCAAGGCCGATGTGAGCTATAAAATGTCCTATAAAACCTTGCAAACAATTATCTGTCTATATAGACTTGTCTAGTCTGTAACTTACAGACTATTGTCAGTAATTTACAATTATACTATATATATTGCCTGTAAGACTGTAAGTCTGCAAGACAGTAGATTAATTGCCTAGTTACAGACTACATTCTGAAAGTTTAGACATCGCTTACAGTGACTTACAGACAAATGTCTGTAAGATTTGACATCGCTAACTTTTACGAACAGTTACTATTTTTTACAGATAATTGTATAATTATAGAAACTTACAGACCATAGTCTGTAAGATTATAATTGTTAGTCTAAAGTAAAGTAATTGTTAGTTAATGCTCTAAATATCTACAGGGTGTTGTATATAATTAGTTCAATAATAGAATAAAACTAAATTTAGAACATTACCTAGCACAAGTGTTATTGACGCCCATCGGTTTATTCTTGTTTTTGTTCCAATAAGCGATGGGTAAGTTGGGTACCCTGTTCTGGATGTCTTCGATCAAGTTATCTTCGGTCAACGAAGGACTCTTATCCACGAAAGGTTCCAGATCCATGGCTTCGGTGGTCGAATCATGCCGCGTCAGTGTGTCCAGTCTACAAAAAAATACAGCTTGAATAACACTAAATTAATTTTGGTATTGATCGTTACATATAACGAGGAAGGTTGTTTGTAGAATTCAAAAAGAATTCTACAAATACGTGGGTAGTCTTTTATATTTTGCATATATAAAAATAGTAGACGCTTATCAACATATATCAAATGTCAAAATTAATTGTCATCTTTAGTTAACTTAACGCCAAAGTTTTAGTCCGCTTTGTTTAAAACTGTAGGTACCTAACGATTTTAAAGTTGACGAGTCAGTCGACAAATGGACTAAAGTCAAACTAAAGTCGAGAAATCTTTGATGCAATATTTTTTTACAATTTTCTAAGACAGTTGTGTCAATACGAATGCCTTTCGTCAATGAAGCATCACATCAGTCGATTATTTCTCGTTGGTATGGAGAATTTTAACGCGGACGGATTAGTCTTAGGGACGATCCAAGAACAGGACCACCAACAACGGCAGTCACTCAGGAAAACATCGATGATATTCGTAAGCTGATTCGAGAAGATCGACATGCCACATATCCTGAAATTGAAGCATCATTGGGCATTTAAAAGACCTCAATTCAAAAAAAAAATAATTTCACATCTGTTATGGAAAAACAGAAAGCAATTAGAGTCAATTGGTGTCAAAAAACTCTACACCGGCACCGGTTGAACCCATATCACCTGTGACGTCGCTAGGAAAATAATGAATAAATAAAAAATAAAGTTGACAGGAGATCTGCATTTTTATATTTTTTAGGGTTATGGTCAAGAATTGTTTATTTTTTCTGACTCGGTTGAACGAAACCCAAAATTTAGAGGAAATACTTGCTGCCTATGCCCATCAAGGATGATTATAGCTCAAGTTTCCTTTAATGGTAGGCAATTATTCAATACAAATTAACTTTTCAAGTGACTGAAATATTAAATAGTTTACAATATGGTATATCATTGTACAGTACATCTGCTGGATCTGTGTCTATGAAAGGAATGCGGGCAAAAAACATTTAAATAAACAGCAATATATTTTATACGTCGATTTGACGAGTGCGTCACCGCAAATCGCTCCGCCCACTCACTTTATTGGCTACTTGCAAATTTGTCGAATTTTTATTGATGGGACGCGTTGTCTAATTTTTTACGAAAAACATCGAGAAAATATCGTTTCCCCTCTCACGGATACCACGGAGCTACAGAACGGACAGACGTACTGTAAAAGTATATTACTTTTAGGTACAATTAGGGCCCGATACATTTCAAAAAGTAGAATATTATTTTATATTAAATGAGGTATTGTACCAAAAATCAATTTATATTAATACCGGAGATTAAAAAATAACAGAATAAATAGTTCCCCCCTTTTTTATACTACAAAAATAAACTATAGAATACAACAGTATTTAAAAAATTAAATAAAAAAGTTATGCCCCGGCCGAGATTCGAACTCCGGTCTCTCGCTTCCAGGCCTGACTCTTCACGCACTGCTCCACAGTAACTTGCTTAGCGACAGTTGAATGACGGTATATAAACAAAAAAACAGGTTCATTAAAATATCTTGACGATTTGAATTGGCGCGCGGAGCGTGCTGGCCAATAACGCCTGTTATCACCTGTGACGTAGCGACCAAACTGCGCAATATCGTACCTTGTTTTCTTTGTACCATGGGTTAAACCCAAGAAACTTAAAAAATCTATACAGTATTGTCAGTGGTGATAAATCCTGGATTTTCCATTATGAACTCGAAAACAAACGTCAATCGGCTGTTTGGGTGAACCAAAACCGATGAAAGTTATCCATTCTCGAAGTGTCTCTTAAAAGATGCTGGCGATATTTGTCTCAAAAGCGGGTCATATAGCAACAATTCCCCTCCAAGATCAAAGAACTATTACTGCTGATTGGTACATTATCTATTTGTTTGCTGAAAGAAATTGCCAAGTTTCGAAAAACCAACCCTCAACGACGAATGGTCCTCCACCAAGACAATGCAAGTTCTCACACAGCTCGAAAAACAATCGAGTTTTTAAAGCAAGAGAATATCGAATTGTCGGACTATCCTCCAAACAGTCCTAACGACTTTTTTACTTTTCCAAAAATTAAGAATGAACTGCGCGGTTAAATGTTCCAGTGCCCAGAAGATGGAGTTAGCGTCTTTAAAAACGAAATTTTGAAGGTACCAACAAGCGAGTGGAATAACTGCTTTGAGAGTTGGTTCCAACGGATGTAAAAATGCATTTTCTCTTGTTAGAGACTTCGAAAAAACAATACCGTTTAACAGTTATCTACTGTTTTTTTCTATCTCTATATGCAAAATATAAAAAAGTAAAGACAGTAAAGTAAAGATTTCAGTTAACGTCTCCTTTTTGCTGCCAGGGCTAATCTGGACGGGGCCTACTTTGTTTACGCGGAATCCGAACCGCGGTCCTCGGCCATATCATGGCCAATGGCCTACCGACTTGGCAAGTCTAAATCGACTCTTACTCACGAGATATCCGATCTCATCCGGCCTCGAACCGGCGTGAATGAGCAGTGTGTGTAAATAGATTTTACACTTTTGCCTTTTTTTTGGACAACAGCACGATACAGAGTTTCGAACCGGTCACCCGTCCATCCACTAGTATCGTCCTGCGTCGCTTAACTTCGGTGTTCTAATGGGAACCGGTGTTTCGATGTAGCTAGGCCGTTGCCAGCAAAATATAAAAGACACCCCTCGTAATCTGAACAAGAATATCATTCTATCGATACTCTATAAATTATGATAATGATGGCAAAGGAATGTTTATTTTTCCCCTTAACTGGGTGACTTCTACTTAGAAAGCAGTGAAAGCATCGACTGGTCACGGTTACCGCTAGAAGGACGTCTGAGATACCAAGATAAGTGAGTAATCGGTTCTCTTATCGATTCGACTTTTGCTGCAATAAATCGCACAATAAATTAGCCTTTCAATCACACTCGGTGAACAATAAAGTTCGCGGTGAAAGGTTATGTTTATGGTTTTTAAATATGACGTTGAGTAGTGCTACTAGAAGAAAATTTATTAGTACTCTTTGGCATTGAATTTTAATTTTTAACAAGTGTGGATATGGAAAACCGATACATACGGAACAATAGGGTGAATATGCCAATAGTCAGATATACACCAGTGGTCGAACAAAACGTATTTATTGGGAAATAAGTTAAAAATATGGCTTATATAGTATTGCTTGAAATAATTAAAAACTCAATTCTGCCAATTCTTCCCCTTTGTTCTGTAACATTTTCTTTGCCTAAATTGTCACCCTGAAACCGGGAAAGTGACCATACATGTTTGTGCTTCCTAATTTTTGCCTGTTAAAATTTCTCCAATTAAAAATCTAATTTATAAAGCACTTATAACATTACGTGAATGTGTACCATAGATTTATTTCAAATAACAAAAAAAGATACTTTTTAATATTTTAATGTTAAATTTAGGTGTCTAATAAACTCGTATATAATTTTGTTTTAAGTCCAGTGGTCAGACGAGTGTCCGACAACTGGAAAAATATAAGCTGAGTTCGGCCATTGTACTCTGAGAAATCTAGACAAACAAAGAACAATAAATATAAAGTATTCCAGTGGAAAAGAGAGGAAAAACCTGTATCGTCTCTGATATCTGTCAGGGTATTGTTGAAAGTGTCATCTTTTTGCTCGAAGTTTTCAGGTCGATCAAAAAGATGACATTAACTTTGACAAATATCAGAAAGAGTCCAGGTTTTTCCTCTCTCCTCTGGGATGCTTTATATCTGTTGTTCTTTGTTTATCTAGAATATGTAATGTAATCTAATATGTAGAATATGTAAATTTTCTCAGAGCATAATGCCGAACACGACTCGATAACTCTTTTGTTTTAGTCTTTTTCTTGCGGATACTTGATAACTGATATGTAATATCTGTCTTTTTCGTTTGGAATATAATGAAACATGAGTTTTTGGTAGTGTTAAGTGGTCGGACAGGAAAAACTCAATACAAACTCAGATCAAAGAAAATAAAAGTTGTCCGACCACTGGTGAACGCTAAATTTAATATATTTGAGAGGTCGTACAGTAGCCCCTTTTCGACGTCATATTGCAGAGACTGATTTTTTATGAGATTTTGGTTATTTTCAAGCATGAAGCCTAAAGTAAAAGGGAGCTTATTTCATCGATACGGTAAAGATACATTAGATAAAACAGTCCAAACTTTCCGAGAAGAGGGAAAAGCGCGGAAAATCGAGGGAAATTCAGTCAGTACAAGGTTCCAAATCAACAGTATAGGACCGTAAAAAAAATGTTACCTGGATTCAAAATTTAGCCGTTTGCGGATTTCAAATTAAAAAAAAACAGGTGTTAATACAGTTGAAAAAATTGTATCTAGAAGAAGAAAAAGTGAAAACGCAGTTTACTAATGGAAGTATGGTTTTATGAACCGCGTTGGTATCGGTTAAAGATATTTTTTTCATATAGATAACATACTGTGCAGAATCGACCAATCACAAAGTGTCTGGCTTATGGTAACTACCCGGCCGGACACTGGCAAGCCACTGTCCTACTACTGACAAAACAGCACTTCTACCACTTAAAAAAATAATTAAAATCATTGGTAGGTATATGACAAAAACTGTTATGTTTAACGGTGCAGCCCAATAAGCACAATATCTATTTCATAAAATTTCATTTCCATGCCCCCAATAAAGAAAATTTAATCAACAATTTAAACTTTTTTCTTGAGCTTTTTCTAAACTGTCTGACCACTGGCATATTCGCCCTAGTTAAGTTTTCAGTCAAACCCTTCTGAAATTAAGAGCAGTTAAAACTTTATGTCATCGAGCAAACGACATATTATGTTGTTTGTCAAAGCCCTGAGACTGTATGATGAGTTATAACTCAAGAAAGGGGGATATAATAGATCTATTAGGTCGCGGTGTTCAACTTCCCCTTCCCATACAATATATAAATATTTTCTTTTAATAGCAAAAAAATCTAACCTTTTCTGTAAGAGGTATCTGCTGTTGAGGTGGGGCATGGGCACGTCTAGCTTGATGGACCTGAACTGGAGGGCGGTATAGACCACGAGGGCCCATACCAGCCCTAAACTGACCACCTTGGTGATGAATCGCCCACCTCGGTTGCCCTGGAGCATTATGGGGACGGCCTACCGAGGGGGTCCTGCAAAAATAGAGAAAATATGTTAATAATTATTATCGTGAAGCATGGAGGATAAAGGATGTAACTCAGCGAAGGATAAAGGATGTAACAAAAAAATTGGTCAAGTGCGAGTCATTCATTATCTATACAACATTAGACACTATATTATTATAAACTTTTTTCTGATTTAGCTGAAATTTTGAATGCGCGTATAAGTAATTTAAAAAAAATGAAACACATTACTAAAAATTGTATTAATCAATAATAAATATGTAAAAAGTAAAAATAAATATGTAAAAATTAAAAAAAAAACGATTAAAAAAAAGTCGCCTTGACTAGGATTCGAACTTGCCTTACTACGGCTCCAACGTCATAGCAGGGTAAAGTCCTAACGCTTAGAAGTGTCTAGTCCTAGCCGTCAACTATTAAGCTTGACCAATCAGGTTGGTTAGCGTGGTTATTTGGAGTGTGTTAATTCATTTGTGTTTGTCAAAAACTCTAACGTGATTGGTCGGGCTTAACAGTTGCCTGCTAGGGCTAGACACAAGTTAACGCTTTAACCACGCGGCCACCGAGGACTTGAAAGATTCTATGTAAAGTTCTTACTTAAAAGATAATGTTTAGTGAAAGTACTTTTTGATTTGTAAACATTTATTTAGTTCTGTTTTTAGTATTTGTTCTTATAGCGGCAATATAGATACATTATTTGTGAAAATTTCAACTGTCTAGCTATAACGGTTCATAAGATAGACCTTTGTGACGGACGGACGGACAGCGAAGTCTTGGCTCTAACCAGTGTTGCCAGATATTATTTTAGCTGGTCGCCACTAGAGGTGGCAAAAATCGCCAAAAAAATCGCCAAATATTTTTATACTAAATCTACAAAAATCTGAAGCAACTATTTCATTATAAAGATTATACCTATCACAATTCAAAATATGACTAATATTTTAAGTGGTTTGATGACGTCACAAAGGGGAAAAATGGCAGATTGGAGAGAGAGAGAAACGTGCTGAGAACATACTGAGAACCTTACTGAGAACTAAACTGAAGTCACAAACGCCAGTTGATAGATGAGCAATATAAATCGATATCTTCGGATATTCATCTACTAATATGTAATTGCGATTTTCGCCGTTTCGGGAATCGATGTCTATAATAATTACAAGAATTAAGTCAATATTGGCAATGCATTGATTGACTGGTGCCATAAGTATCTTAGCCAAAATCGCCCAAATGGCGACTTGCGATTTTCCTAAAATTCAGGTCGCCAGAGCAATCGGAAAATCGCCCAATTTGTGATAAATCGCCCAATCTGGTAACACTGGCTCTAACTCACTGACGGTCAGGTCGCAACATGTATTGCGTTTATAGCTGCGGCCAGATGAAGGACCAGTTTCAACAGAGTTGTCAGATGTAACGTTTTTTTACGTTTTACCAATTAGAAAATATTGTTTCAGAAATGTTAATATATCCGAGTTAACTAAAAAGCGAAGTTGCTATTCTTGAGCTTATTAAATGTTCTAATATTAAATAATGCATTTAAAATATTCTTGGATTTTTCGTTAATAAATACTGGTGTGGTAAATGGAGTAAGTAAAATCTCCAACCCGGACTACACGATAACGTCGTTATTTCCATGTTTTTCAAATCCGCGATGCCTGCTATTCCATCAGTCGTTTCGTAACAGAATATTCTACATCCTACGTCTATGTAATTTAATATGTGTAGAGTGAGACATGTAACTCGTGAGATTTTCACCATTACATCCATAAAGGACAAAAACAGTATTGTTCCTAAAGGTGCGTCCAGACTTGAGCATTTTAGCCCGAACGAACCGAGCGCGCACGAACAAGCAGAACAAATAGGCCGAACAAAAAGCATTGTGTACGCGCGACCGACAAAAAGGGAGATTTTCTGTTTCTTTTTTCTACTGATATGGACTTCTACTGATGGCTCATATCGACTTTAGAAGTAAAGATATTAGGGCCATCGTAAAAAAAGGTCGTCAGACACTGGCTCTAAATATAACCAGGTAGAAAGTTTAGCTTCCAGTTATTTCTATGTTTACAATATAAATTCCTCTTTTTTATTGTTACTGAGAATCTACAACAGTTAATACTTCTATTTTTATGAATATTTAAGTTACTTTTACTCTTAATTTTTTTAAAAAATAATGTACCTAGTAGAAATATAGTCTAATGGACCCTGTTTGAAAACTGTTAAATTAAACATAATATTTAAAATACAGTTGTCCTCCTTGTACATGACTACAATACAACTAAAAAAAATAATTTAATAAAAGAACAAGTGGTTGTAGAAAAACTTTAAATATGATTTTTTTATTTTTTAACATCGAAACTCGAATGTATAATAACAGGTATCATACCAACCATAAATAGAGTATGTCATATAAAAATGTTTTGAATGTTTACTAGAATCGACCCTTGATAAAAAAAGAGACTAGATTTAAGTTTCCCTTTGATCCAGTCTGTATACTATTTCTTTGGATTTTCTGCACGTGTGCAAAAACTACACTAAAACACTATATCTTATAGAAAATAAAATATTGTGCGTTGTATTTGAGGGATTTCATCTGAAAAATTATTAATTTGGAAGAAAACCGGCAACAAGCGGCAGAAAATTATAACATTTTAGTGCAGTCTACTGGTCGCAACGACCAACGGACGGCCAGGACGTTAGTGTGCGCGGTATCATTTGATTTAATGGTTTTAGAGGTAGCAGCGGCCTGGCCGATGCGACCTGGTCGTCAGTGTGTTCGAGCCCTAGTAATAGGGTTCCCGTTTTTACCCTTTGGGTATGGAACTCTAAAAAGGATGTATTAAAATTGTGGCCACGTTTTCTTAACACACATCTCACGCGTGTGTGTTTAAGATCTCAAACCAAATAATAGTTGGTATATCATTTACAATATTAAAACATGTCAATTAAAAAAATAAATATTTACTCACGTTCTTAAACATATTAACTCATATTATTCAGTCAGATGCTTAAATAAACCTTTGGGTTATTTCAATAAGTGAAATTCGTCAATTTTCAAGGCTCGCAAATAGTTTTTTATTAACTTAAAAAATATACCTGCAATCACAATGCCATGCAGTTGTCAATTGTTAATATAGATACTATGAGCAAAGTTTACAGAATAATTTGCTATGCGTAAACATTACTTTAGTAATACGATTTCTGAAATTTTTGTCACTATTATATAAAAGGAATTGAATTTTTAACCAAGAATTTAAGTTTTATTTGGTACGCTATGGTGCTGAAAATTTCGATTCTGTATTGATTAGTGTTGTAAATGGAAATATTGGAAATATTTTTAAAAATACTTAAATCTTGTCATTAGCGATTCAAACCCGATGTGTATTAATATATCTTTCATATTTTATAACCCTATGTTATCGACGCCTATGATCCTTATGATAGGCATGTCATTTTCACGCCGTGCCGTGCTTGCACCCCGTGTCCGCTGATGTTTGCAAGTAGCGGAGTGGTAGGTGGTAGGCTTTGAAAACAGTTGAACGTTGGAGGTTGTTGATAGCTAGGTATATTCTTTGGTTGTTGATTTCGGCCGAGAGAAGACATTGTTTGTAAAGCTAGTTAGAATTATATTTTAAATATCAATTTCTGTTAAATATATTAATCTCCCGATTACATCAGAAGTGGCGATGAGTTTAATCCAGCGTTCTTAGGCCGTACAGGCGGATTTCTGACTTACTGACGACTATTGACTTGACTTTGACCTTTGACCATATCGTTTTGTAAATGCGTCGGTTTCGAGGATCTTTTCGGTCGTTTCAGATACTGCTAGCTCTAGTATGGCTCTAGTGCTCGAAGATATTAGCGAAAAAAATGCAGTGTTGGAAAGAAGCGTCATATCACCCCTACAAGTTACAGACTCCGGAAGATAACAAGAAAAGGTAGTGAGCCAACACATTATCTGAACAAATCTCTTCTGAAAGGTATTTTAAAAATGGCTAGAAAAAAAATCGAGATAAATACTAAGGTAATTACGAGATAAATTCTAAGGTAGTATTTTTATACAGTAAAAATTGTTGCCATGGAGACAGATTTGAGTTTAAAGTAATTGTTCGGATTTTTCGATTTTGGATTTCGGTGATATGAATCGCCTCATGGTTCAAGAGGTCTCGAAGAGAGGGCGCTACCGTAGTCGGTTGATAAGGGTCGATTTCGCTTGCGAAACAGTGTTGCCAGATATTATTTTAGCTGGTCGCCACTAGAGGTGGCGAAAGTCGCTAAAATAAAATAAAAGTCGCCAAATAATTTTATACTAAACCTACAAAAATCTCAAGCGACTATTTCATTATACAAGGACTATACCTATCACAATTCAAAATATGACTAATATTTTAAGTGGTTTGATGACGTCACAAAGGGGAAAAATGGTAGACTGGAAACGTGCTGAGAACAAAGGCTGAGAACATACCGAGAACCTTACTGAGAACTAAACTGAAGCACAGAACTGAAGTCACAAACGCCAGTTGTGATAGATGAGCAATATAAATCGATATCTTCGAATATTGATCTACGAATATGTAATTATGATTTTCGCCGTTTCGTGAATCGATATCTATAATAATTACAAGAATTAAGTCAATATTGGCAATGTATTGATTGGCTGCTGCCATAAGTATTTTCGCCAAAATCGCCCAAATGGCGACTTGCGATTTTCCTAAAATTCAGGTCGCCAGAGCAATCGGATAATCGCCCAATTTGTGATAAATCGCCCAATCTGGTAACACTGTTGCGAAAGAAGATGGCTGCGAACCTCAGCGCAAACGGACAGTTTTTCACGTAAAAAGTAAAATTTTATTGTTAAAATTAAAAGTTAATTAAATACCTATCTATGGTCCTCCTGAGGAATAAAATTTCTAGAGTTATGTGTTATTTAGTATATTAGTTATATTGAATATGTGTTATTTTATTCTCATTAAACTTCTTGATCAAGCCGAAACGGAAAAGTGGTTTTCAAACATGATTTTTATTTTTGTGCGTTGAAATATTTTGTTGCGCTTTTTAATTAAAAATATTAAACAAAAGTCGAACAGTAATTTAATAACTTCATTGTTTATTATGTAATAAAAAAAATATATCAGGTGTATACAGGTATATTCAAGACATTTTATGTGGAAAGGTAAAAAGAAAGTCTTCAAAAGTTTTTCAGTTTTTCAGAGGTACTCTATAGATTGTTTCATAAATGTATAATTTATATTTTTCATATATACATTTTTTTAATTATACCCCATTTTACTTATTGCTTATTTTATTACTTTAAGTTTAGTTATAGATGTTATTAATATTTCAGCTATATTTTTAATTTTTGTTGCATTTTACTGAAACTTTCAACTTTAGGTAGTCTCGTATTGCTATATCAATAATATACTAAGTATTACATGAAACATGCGACATGAATGTACTTGGTAATTATCTTTGGTGAATAGAAGTGAGAAATAGTAGATATGTAAAATTTAAAGTTGAACATTTATGAAATCAAACGTTTATTAAGGCATAATATTAATTTATTATAGACACCTCATAATCCTTCTAGTACACACGCATTTTCGATCTAATATTTGAAAATTCATTTTAAGAAGCTGTTTTTAACGTAGTCTTTAAGAAAGTTATTTTGTTTTGTACCTATTTAGGTATGTAGTTGAATAAATACATGGTTGTAGAAAAGTTAAATAGGTTCCGAACTTCAGGCTTTGCAAATTCACTTGAGAATTATATCAAAAATTCTCATAATTTATAAGTACCTATTACATTAGTTTTTCAATTATTATAATATAATTTTAACCACCTCATTATATTTCAGAGTTTTTCAGTTTAATTCAGGTATTTCACTAGTATTTCAAGAACTTTATTCTTCGTATACGCCATATTTAATAGCAAATAACCCTTCGAGTAGTGTTGTAATATATTGACACATTGTGAATGTTAAAAAAGTTGTGTAAAATTTTGCAGAAGATGAGAACGAAGCGCTTATTAAAGTACACAGGGCTACTTTTTAATAAAAGTGTAATTTCTTTTAGAAATACATGTACATGTCCAGATGGGTAAAATTCTAGGCGCGGAGTACTATTATATAGTAGATTTCACAACACGCTGTAGATATTTTGCAAACAAACTACTAAAGCACGACATAAAATAAATATTCTCGGAAATAAAATATTGTTTCGGTAAAAAAACATGTTTAAATAGTTTTTAACAAAATGTCTAACAGTTAATATACAACTAACAAACTGATTATCTTAATCTTGCATACATACACTTTTCATATTATGCGTAAAACAAAAATAAGTAGAAGCGGTACTATATTATTTTAATTTAAAATACATAAACTAAGCTACCTAGGTATGTACTTAAATCTTTATGCGTAAATATATTAGTTTTACAACCCCGAATAAAGTAATCATTTAGGGATACCCTTTTACCTAAAAAAACGAATATTCTCAATATAAACAAGCCATATCTCATTACCTGAATACTGTTTGACATCCACGTGGAATGGGACAAGCAGAGAGGCATAATCTCTAGTATGTGTAACAAGTTGCATTACGATATCTAGGTTGAAAATGTTTCAAACATTCAGTTTGGATTGTGTGGAATCTAAGCACTAGGAGCAAAATGAGCGTATCTGGACAAGTTGCGTTTATCCTTCCGGGCGTAAATGATAAAGTCGGCGTTAGCGATTTTCGGCGTAAATTAGTAGCGAATTATGCGAAATATCAAGCGGAATAAAAGAAAAATTGGATGTGTAGCGAACTATATTCAGCGTTAGATCTACTAAGGATCTGCTAAGGATCACTTCGACACGGCTAATAGGATCCAATCAATCTCCATGGTAGACAGGTTCATTTGAATTTCTAAGCAGCTGAGGATTGGTTGATATGAAGTTAGAAACATCCTAGGATGGTATGCACGGTCAAAGAACAAAGTACCGTGGAATAGCTAGGTTTGGCAAGCTATGGATTTGGTTATGGTAGGTTCAAACGTGTATTAGGATAGGGAAAAGGAGTAGGGTTAGTTCTACCCGGTACTCTCATTTTCAAGGTATACGTTAGTATGATAGCTGGAAAAGGCGTGTGGTGGTTGCTAAGGTATGAGTTTACCACCTGGGCGCTTTGTGAGTAGGGCGGACAAGACTTGCGAATAGGGATGAGTCCCGGTATTCGGTCTGGTTAGTTCGACCCGGATTGCTCTCTTTTCCAGTGGCTGGAATAGGCGTGGGCCCATAGTTAGATTTTAGATTTAGATTTTAGAATTTAGATTTAAGATTTTAGAGTTGAGATTTAACATTATTTTGTTGCACGCAAGCTGCAGATTGGGTGTAACACCAATATATAATAAGTAATTCGTTTATTTTACCTTTTGAAATTTTCTTGAGTCCCTGAATAATTTATTTGTCCATCATGAGTTTTTGAGTATTGTTTCTGAGTGAGTTACGATATTTTATTTTTATTTATTTAAGTAACAAATAAGACGTAGCTCCAGTATGAGCAGTGAACAATCTAAATATATATTTTATATTTCAGCTTTTAAAAAAATGTCCTTTAAACGATTCTGATTATGTTTCTCCTTTTAGAGTGATGTAACAATGGTAATAATTAGCTGATAAGGTTTTGTCAATTGGTTTTGTATCAATTTTCCAGTATCAGCAGCAAACAATCTAACATATATTTTTATTTCAGTATTTAAAAATGTCCTTTAAATGATTCTGATTATTTTTGTCCTTTTAGTGTGATGTAACAATGGTAGCAATTAGCTGATAAAGATATGGCTCAGCAGCAAACAAGCTAATAAATATTTTTATTTCAGCATTTAAAAATGCCATTTAAAAGGTTCTGATTATTTATGTCCTTTTTAGTGGTGCTTATGATTAGTAGTCCTTATGATTCAGAGGAGTGAGGACACTCATAAGTTAGGAATGGCCGAATGTTATCGACGCCTATGATCCTTATGATAGGCAGTCATTTTCACGCCGTGCCTGCACCCCGTGTCCGCTGATGTTGGCAAGTAGCGGAGTGGTAGGCTTTGAAAACAGTTGAACGTCGGAGGTTGTTGATTTCGGCCGAGAGAAGACATTGTTTGTCAAGCTAGTTAGAATTATATTTTAATTTATTCTCCCGATTACACCTATAAACATTAAACTTACTATAGAACGGTTTTACAAACATATAATATGGTGAATATATCGAGTCTGAGGATTCACCAACTTATTTGCAACCTCGCATTTCTACGGGGAAGTCCCGAGCTCGTAGGTCGTAGCGTAGGGGAATCCCTGATCGACATAAACATCGTATTATTTGCTAAAGGAAGAACGTGAGTGCCGCAGTTCGTTATTAGAAAATAATTTTATACATTATACGTTGTGTAAAGTATATTTTGTAAGATTTGGAAGTTTATTTTTGATTTTTTGTTAGTGTCAATGGTTAGTGAATTTCAAAATGGGGAAAACAAAAGACATTGTTTGCAAGTATTTTACAAAGGAAGCAATATTTACCAGTGCATGTATTGCAGTAAAACATTTTTTAAAAATGCATGCAGGATAAAGATACATTTAACTAAAGTTTGTAAAAACTGTCCTAACCAAATCAAAAGAAAATTTATGCAGCGTGACGATGAAGAAAATGCCTCATCAAGCGACAATGACAATGAATGTGTGTTGGTAAATAAAAGCATTTTGAGTGATAATTCCATGATATAGATAGTTAAGTTGTATTTTATTGTTTTGTTATCTTGTTATAATGTTTTTCGTTCGTAGTTTTTAATTATTAATATCAAGTTTGATCGTATATTTGTGTTTTAGTCAGACAAGAGAAATAATAGCTAATTTATATAGGTAAGTTAATAATAACGTGGATGAAATCTCATTTGGTTTATTTCCTTTGTTCATAATAGGGTTTGCGATGAAGAAGCTACAGAGAGTTCGCTTGAGTTGCCGCTTAAACGTAAACTTGAGCGGATATTTCTTTATACCGGAGTTAGCGTATCGGCTATAAAAAAATTCACACAGAAGATAAAAAAAAGGCTGAAAACTAACCCCGATAAAATGATATCCTCTCTGGAAAGAAACGACCACGTGAGACTGCTGTCGAAAAGCTCAACGACTTTTTCGAAGTGGTCAGGAATTTGATAAATAGATTTTATCTCGAATTCAAACTCGTCCCCACAATTAGAAAGCTTTTGCAAAAATTGCAGGAAGAATCGAATTTTCCTTTTGCAGGGAAACGCTTAGGGGGTTATTAAAATCAAATGAATTTTTTTGGCGTAAATGTTAAAATAACAGATAAATATTAATGGAGCGGCCCATTATATTGCAGAGAGAGATATAAATATATATACGCGAAATTCGAAAATATAGCCAAGTATTATCTATTTGGATGTAACATATGGGTAGACAATGACCTAACCTTTAAAAACTGCTGGCGGAGCGATACCATATCTGGTGTAATAGGCAATATCAGATCTACTGATGAGTAAAATTATGTTTTGTTTGCGCTTCCAAAGTTAACTATTTTCAAGATTTTTTTTTGCTGGAAATAGTTATATCTAAAATTATGTATTATAGAAAAAAATATAGTTAGTACAGATATATAAATAAATATACCTCAAGACTCAATCTTGATCATCTGCTGATGGCAGACATGGTTAGCGAAACGTGCGTCCAGTGTAAAATTAAAAGTGTTTTGGTGTATTGTACTGATTTAGTGTTTTATTTTGCTGTGTAACACCAAAGGTTCCAACCCCCAGTTGTAATTATTTCTTGTATTATATTAACAACACAATAATTAAATGATTCAAAATATTTAAGGGAGCTTTAATAAAAGCTTTTAGTGTTTATCTGCTAACTCAACAGTAACGATTCAAACAGCATAAAGTTTTTTGAAAAAAATTATTAATCTGAGCATTATATTTATGATACACATTATTTTCATATAACACCGTACGCCCATGCCTATTTTATGAATGAAATTGGGCGTGTTTTGTTTACAACTGCGTTCCCCTGCCGATACCCCGTAGCTACAGATCCGTTGGTCACACTATACGAAACCAAGGAGTCATAAACTGTATAATCACATAAAATATATTATTCATATAATATGGTATAATTTCATATATTTCCAATATTTCCATATATTTCCAATGTTTCAGGAAATATTTCCGAAAATATATTTCTGGAAATGTTACATCACTAGTATTGATCAAGTCACTTCGCCGAGTACGTTCAATTTTTAATATCACAAGTAACAAAGTTTTGTTAACACTTTTCGATTGATAATTTTTTCGTATCAGTATCAAGCAGCCTCTACTCGTTCTACGGCAAACGCATAAAACACTCATTTTCTCTGATTTGGCTAGCGAAGGCATATCGAACACGGTGTGGAATTGAAATCGATAGTGTTGCCATATTAAAATGTGTAATATCTGTAGTACGTTTGACGAAAATATTTTTGGATGAAAAGTCGGCGTTTATGTACCTACTGAAAATTTATTCGTGTTTAACATAGAATAAAGAACAAAAATTCTTTTATAGATACTGAATATTTCGTATGATCGAAAAAAGTCGTTTAGTTGGCTTGGAAATGGCGACTATTGACATTTACCCTCGCATTTACCATAATATTTTACATATTATGAAATAACAGCGATCTTCATTTACAAGCCAACTCTGACGCCTTTCTTTGTTTAATCATATAATATGATCAATAATATAATAATATGATAGAAATAATAATCCGTATTATTAACGTACTGAACCCAAAATCCGTAAATCTACGGAATAATCCGTAGTTCTGACAACACTGTCTCCGGCAATCATCCACTCTGTCGACTAAAAGCCATTAAAAGCAGAAGTACAGTATTAGAATATACAGTACAATATTCTTTATCCTCTGCGCTGTAAACCACTATCAGCGCGCAGCGGCGCAGAGCTAAACTAAATCTCGGACAGGTTGACTAGCGGCGACGGTATCGCTAGCTACATCTCGGACAGGTTTTGTGCCACGAAATCGTGCATAAGTTTGCGCATCTTCTTGTTTCTTCAATCAACGCTAATATCCTCTAACAAAGTAGGTAATGTCAACTATTTCCATCATTGAACATTGTTGATCACTCTGTATTTTATGCAAGTAAAACAGCAAATTTAGATTAAACGAAATTCCTTTGGAATAATAATAACTGTTTTTTTTTTATTTTAGAAATATTTCGTCACTATTTAACCAAGGAATGCAAATGAAATATATTAATTACGGTAACATAATGTGGTAATAGTTTATAATTTACGATTACAATTATAAAATTGATAAAATTCTACCAAATAATAATCGGCTTTTACTACGATTAAAGTCTTCCATTAAGCCATCACATACGAAAGTGAATTTTATTTAAGTAAATAAATATAAAACTACGACATTTATTTTATTTAAAACCCAATTAAAAGATTTAATCTGACAAATTATCGTTAATTATATCGTTCCTACAGTTGAAATAAATCTATTTCTATGAGAATCCTTGAAATGTATAGTAAACCTTGCTTCTACAATTTAGCTGTCTTGAAAATACATTTAAGCAGCGCGATTAAAGTACCTACACCTTACTAATTTAATAATTTATAAGAAAGTGTATTTAATTTCATATAATAAAACTATTATTATTATGTATAACATAAAATTAAGTATATTATATGTTTGTAGGCTGTGGTTTGGCTGTCATGAGGTCCGGTCGTCTTGATTTAAGTATGTCACTGGTTTTTGTCGAATAACTAAACTCTCATGTTAATCAAGCCATGTGGGTTGACAATTTGATAAGTTAATGAATTATTAATAGATATTTTCTAATTAACAAGGTCTGAATTTGGTAGAAATTCAGATCAACAGCTAACAAAAAAAATTTAACACTGAGTTCTATACTTAAAATTTTATTAAATCATGTCAATTCCCTGCTGTCAATTATTTTGGCTTTTGAAAAGTTATGACTTTGTTATTTGTGAAATCAACATATATGTATTTCGATGTAAAAAATTATTTATTTTAATACCTACAAAACTATAGAGTTCAAGATCGCTGAGAAATTACAAGAGATGCTGGGAAACCAAGAAAAAAATATCGATATTGAGATAAATATCGATACATTTTACATATCCCTAGCAAACTAAGTGAAACTACCAGTAAATCAACGATCAACTGGTGCAGTCGACCTGAATTAAATTATTCACGATGATACGCTTTGTTGAATTATGTAATGAATTCAGTCTCATCGACCCATTTCAACGTTTCATTACCACAAGCCACATAACAATGTTTTTTTCTCTTCTTGGTAATATACAGGGTGAGTCTTATATAAGTGCAAATATTTTTAGGGGTATTATATTTCGACCCCAGAAAACCGATTGAGGATTTTTTCTCGAAAAAAAAAAAATTGAAAATTTGGGAATTTTTGAGTTTTTTTTAGTTTTTAGTTAAAAATTATAATTTTTTGATAATATGGCAATATAGGTAGTAGATTAAATTTACAAGAAAGAAAGCCCTGAAAAGATCCAGTGGTTTTCAAAATTTAAGCAAAAATATATTTTTTTAAATTCTCAAAGGAAAATAACTGCGGTATTTTGGACTTATTCGAGAAACGGTAAAGAGACAATATGTTTCTTTTATCGAGATTCTACCAGCTCTGAAAATATTTGCACTTATTTATGATTCACCCTGTATAAAAATCAATAAAAAATTCGTCCATTGTGTTGACTTATTTCTTTTAATGGCTCGTCCAAAAACCGACATTCCGCTCTAGAGTTGCGAGAAAATTCCGGATTTAGGTAAGTTTTAGCGGATCCCGGACTATAGATAGGCACTTATAGATATTAATTAATAGATATTATTGTAAAGTTTCATTAAAATCCATTCAGTTGTTTTTGCGCGACAGAGTAACAAACATCCATAGCAAACATCCATACGTCCATGCATACAAACTTTCGCGTTTATAATATTATTAAGCATAAAAATCATTTAAAATAATCCAGTCACACCCCTTTTCCATAAATATCTACCATACCATGAATCACACTGGTAAACATTGTTCTATATATAGAATATTTTTCGTATTAGTATTAGTAAATTTTCCCTCTGTTATCATTACTTACAATTAAGCCAATTGGTTTGTTGATCAACAACATTTATACTAATTAAGTGATAATTGTCATTGAAGTGACTCAGAAAGGGCAAAGCACCGCTATAATGAATAGACAAACTCTTCCAACAAAACTAACACAAAACACAACATCATTAGGCCTAATTAATACTAAGAAATCTGTTAGCTAGGGTTTATTAACCTACAATTTTTTAGATCGTCATTATATGAAAAATACCCTAACTACCGTAGGATAAAAAAAACGGTGTCAAAGACGGCAGGGGAATGACAATCGGTGAGAATTTTGGCGAGGTCAAACCCTAGATGTCATTTAGTGGGTCAGTACTCATCTTTATGGCGCTTACTGCCAGTTGACCTTAAGAAGATTGTAATTTATTTTTATATTGAATAAAAATGATATTTTAAATGGTGTAGTTTACAATACAAGAAAATACAGCGTCGCTGATATGTATGGAAACGGTCGATTATTGGGCAAAGTATACGAAATCCCGCAAAAAGTTAAATACAAAAGTTATAGGGGTTTTAAATGCCTAACATCTTGTAGTAAATTTAAGTTAAAATTAATTTAGTCAACATCAACACATTTAAATGTTGTAAACATTTAAATGTGTTAACCATAACAACCAACCATAACAACCAAACCATAACAATAAAAATAAGTAGCAAACCAAGATATGAGATTTTGTTACAGGTGTTCGACATATCGACCGTCTTCTGTTATGGGCAGACGGGGCAGTTTTTGAACATTTCTCGTGGTATTCATTAACTCAGTGGGGGTGAAAGATACCTTCTCATAACTGCTAAGTATTTTTAATTCTTGTCTAGATTATACGGAAGAATAAGGAACCTTTATTCTTCCGCAAATATATCCATAGGATTAGATCCATGGATACTAAGTCAGGCAGCCTCGACGGCCAACGGCTGAGATCTTGGTTAGCTATCCAATTATTCTTGAAATTGGCTGCAAAAATTTGCTGATAACTTCAGCGTTCAGAGGCGATGCGTCTTCTTGCTGGAAAAATATGTTTTCGAGTTCCATTAAAAGGCATATCATCAATAAGGAGTCCAAACCTCCTAGTTAACAGTGGCGAGCTTTTAAAAATTCTGTATTTCGAAGGGGATTATAACAAAATATCAAATGTGCTATATTTTTGAAAAGGTAATTTTAAATTCTCTTCAGTTAATTAAAAATATATAGGGTGTCCCAAATAAAAAATCAATTTTTCTGTTCATAACTCTTAAATTATTAACTTTAAAAAAATTATACTTAAACCATTAAATTCTACGTAAAAAGGTGCTTGGGAAATGTCTTCATAGAAATACAAAATTTTCCATAGCAAAAAAGTTACAGCGATTTGTTAAAAATGCACATTTTAGAAAAACACCCCGTAACTCGGAAACGGTAACAGATATTGATGTGCGGATTTCACCATCATGTTTTTGATGAAAATTGAGCTCCAGACACCGATATTAGTTTTCGTCTATCTCCTATAGAAAAGGGTGTTTCCATTTAAAAGCGTCGAATTTGACCCACCCTGTACATCTGAATGCTGTTTCTTCGGTTTTATGACATTTAGTACTTTGTGAAATACACGTGCCGTTATATCCCATCATGCTTATTTGTTCTATTTCGGTATTAACTAGGCCTACAATTCTGGAAAATTGCCATAATTCACTTAGATTTCGCCGAACGTGTTCTGTATATTCCTAAAAAAACATAAAACTTAACGAAACACGTTCTCTTTGCTATATACTATTTTACATGAAACGCTTGTGACTAATCGATTCCAAACTAGCCCGTCATTATAAATTATTTAAATTATAATATCGACCAGGTTACAACAATATCGGGGTATCGTGTTTTACGAAATTTATTCGCGTCAGAATAAATTGTACAATACGGGGTGACAAGATTTTTTTGCTGTTTTGCTTGCGTAAAGTGCAGAGAAAATATGAATTTGGTCTCAATAAGTACGAATGCGTGTAACACAATATTTTATTGAGCACATATGGTTGGCACCTGGCACGGCGTTCATTTTTGTCTGTTTTAACAAGATTTATATTATCTTTTTTATGTAAGCCAATGATAAACAACTAATAACCAATATATTTTTATAGAGTGATACCGAGTATGTATGTACCATAATTACAACTACAGATGTATCAGAGCTGCAAGCTCACAGAGAAGTCTTTTTTTTATTTAAATCATTTTAATGACTCAAGTCATTTTTCGAAAGCTGACTTAAGACTTAAAATTTAAGTCTTTTTAGAAAAGACGTTCATTTCACTAAAAATTACGTGTAATTTTCACAAAAGAAAAGAGTCAATTTTACTAGTCCAGAAAAGTAGCAAAATAAGCGTTCGACGTTTAACGTTTTATGTAAAACTGACTAGGTATTTTTACACAAATGAAGAAGGAAATTAACGATAAAGGAATATACTATATCCGTATTGTAGCATTTTTTTAGACAACTCCTTTATATTTAAGATTTTTATGGTCAAACATCAACTAAATATTCCTTATGTTTGGACTAAATTTTCTCGAAAATTAATACATAGTTTAACATTCCGTTACAATATCAAAAATAGATTGAAGTTTTGTGATTACAGTGATATAGTCTGTGAAACGAATAACTTTGAATTTAACAGTTCCCGCGGGCTTTTCTAGTGTTAATTTTATTAGGTTAGCAACTTGCGGCCATGCTGACGCAATGCCGTCTCTAATAGAACAGCCTCGGAACGAGATTTATGACGTCACGCTAGTTAGATACTACGGATTAATAAATATGTAGTAGAATACATGGAAAACATAATTACTTCTCGCATTTTTGGTTTGTATTTTAAAAATGATATAGTTTACATGAAATTATTCATAATATACAGTTAATAAATACAATATATGTATATACCCTATTTATAGTAATAAATACTTTGGCAAATAAACTATGAACCATACAAATGCAGCAAATGTTTTACAATATACGAATAATCTACATTGACTATGGAGTACGATTTCAGCCATAGTCAATGTAGATAGTTTTAGTGTTAAGAATAATAATTTTAAAAAATATGTCATCTTTTGACAAGTTTATATTAGTTTATTAATTGCATTAAACATTATGTGGTGTGTGGAATATAATCCAAAAAATTACATATAAAATTGACATATTTTTAATTATATTCGACACTATCTTTTTTATATGACACAACGATGTGTCCTGATGAAGGCTATAATGTTAGCCGAAACGTTTTTTTAACCAAATAAAAATAATGAAAAACCAAATGAAAACTTAATCAACATTTTTCCCAAACATAAATTCCAAGAAAATCAAAAATTTTAGAATAATTTTATATTCATGGTGGCCCATCGAAAACGTTCCGCAAGGCATAACGGCCAGGATATTTTTTTTAAAAATCCAAAAACACGTCAATTTTGTTTGTGAGGGGGACAACTTTTGCCCCAAAAATGATTGCAAAATCTTCAATCCTCTAAGCGGGGGTGTCATCCCCCAATTTTTTTCAAATGGGAAGGGGTGTCAAGTGGTACCGCAATGAAAAGGGCTTTTTATTTTCTATACTTTCCCGCTTCGTTTTTGAAAATTGGTCGAGTCATTGAGAAAATAAGAAGGATTGAAATTTGAAAAGTTTATTTAAACATTTATCAGAGTAAATGATAAGGATTAATTCCTTCGACTAATTTGCTGTTTTTTCTTATTATTTCTAGATGTTTACGCATTTTTTCACTTGCCACAAGGTTGAACGATCAGGTGCGGTAGTTGCTAGATAGCTGTTCTGTGACTTGTGCGTTGAAGTTCTTCTCAATATCGTTAAACTGATCCAAAATAGAATTTCCAAAAATACCAGCCCACACGTTCAATTTCTGAGGGTTTTGTGTGTGCACCTCGTGAAAAAACCCTCAGCCCGGTACCGACAGTTATGCCGATTAACTACACCGTTCAAAAAGAAAGTACACTCATCCGAAAAACACACATTAAATAGGAAATTATTATCATTGGCCCAATACGAATACCTCCATAGCTTCATTTACTACAGGGTTTTCCCTCTGCCTCTTTTTATTCATAACGGAACCAGTTTTGCGAAATTTTGCTACTAACTCGCGAACAATTTTGCCATAAACGTGTTTTTCAGGATGGCATTCATTGAATATCTGCGGAACCCGATTGCTACATTCATTATTTTTAAAATAAAGTTCGATCATTTCTACTTTTTCTGCAAGTGAGTACACCATAATTGTTAAAAAGTTTAACGATATTGAGAAGAACTTCAACGCACAAGTCACAGAACAGCTATCTAGCAACTGCCGCACCTGATCGTTCAATCTTGTGGCAAGTGAAAAAATGCGTAAACATCTCGAAATAATAAGAAAAAACAGCAAATTAGTCGAAGGAATTTATCCTTATCATTTACTCTGATAAATGTTTAAATAAACTTTTCAAATTTCAATCCTTCATATTTTCTCAATGACTCGACCGATTTTCAAAAACGAAGCGGGAAAGTATAGAAAATAAAAAGCCCTTTTCATTGCGGTACCACTTGACCCCCCTTCCCATTTGAAAAAAAATTGGGGATGACACCCCCGCTTAGAGGGTTGAAGATTTTGCAATCATTTTTGGGGCAAAAGTTGTCCCCCTTACAAACAAAATTGACGTGTTTTTGAATTTTCTGAAATAAAAATTACCCTGGCCGTTATTCCTTGCGGAACGTTTTCGATGGGCCACCCTGTATAAAATGACAGCGATCTTTATTTCATAGCCATCGCAGACGCTTTTTTTTCTATGATATTGTATTATTTGCAAATATAATTTTTCGAACATTAATACTTGCAAAATATACATATAAATTTTGTGAATGCAAATAATAATACATCACTATTAATAGATATTGAATGTTTTTTTGTTAAATTAGATCGATTTTCAAACCTCAAAATTTAAAATATATTTTACATTTTACCCATTATCTTATGTACCTATTCATTATTTGAATATTGTAAAACATTTGCTGCATTTGTATGGTTCATGGTTTATTTGCCAAAGTATTTATTACTATAAATAAGTACATATATCTAACTAGCATGACGTCATAAATCTCGCTCCGAGGCTGTTCTATTAGAGACCGCATCAGTCTGATATTTAGAAATGTCAAAAGCTGATGACTTGACAATTCTGACATTTCGTGTTGATTTTTGCAAGACGAGGAAGAACTGTCACTTGTTTTATTTTCCTTTTCTATTTCACGAAAGTAAAAAGAGTTACCTATCTGATTCGTTCAGGCACTCAATATAAAGAATATCAGTAACTTTTTTGACAGAGATTTTATATTTGCCATGTTGGTAAAAAATAACGATCAAAATTCAAAGTTATTCATTTTATAGACTATATATAATTTATATGGTTTTGTAACAAATTGCTCGCTATTTTATGGCAAATGCTGAAGCCCTGCAAAGTTTAATCAAGCCTTAATCAAAGCAAAGTTGCATTGTAGGCGGCAGCCAAGCAGCAGAATAAAAAAAAACAATGCTCAATACCTAGTAAATAAAATGCTAATTTTTCGAAGACATTTATCCCCCCGTTTTTGGACACTCATCGTTTTTCCCGTGTGCTAGACGTGGGAATTCTAGTTCCTTGGGAAGAACTAGTTACTTAGTTCTAGTTCCTCCAGAGGAATAGTTCCTTAAACTAGGTCTTTAGTTCACAATAGTTCCCCACTAACATTGACATCCCCGTTGCTTGCTAATGGGTTTCGTTGTCAGTCAGAACTATTCACAGTATAATCTGTATAATTTTTATAATGTACGAAATATAACGAGACGTGTAATTGCGTATGTTAAAAATATATAGGTAAGTTTTATTGCAGATAAAAAAAAAATAAAAAAGAAACTCAAATCAAAGTTTAAAAAACTTTATCACAAATCAATTGGAGCAAGTAATATGAAAATTTTACGAAAAATTACATTTTTCCTCACTTCAAGCTTTTTGTTTTTGTCTGAAAATTCAAAATATTGTTAGTTTTTCGTCGGTTCCGTGTGGATAGAAAGTCACAATTTATTTAAACACTATTTATTTAACACTAATTAACAAAAACAATAACAATTAAAGACTTATAGAACTATTTACAAACGATTTATAACTAAGAATTTATTTTGAATTTTAGCGCGTCAACTGCACTCGTCTATTTATAACTGCCCTCTGTAGGCCACAGCCGCCGGCTTTTATACCGACCGCTGAAGGTCTCTAGAATAGTCCATAGATCGTTAGGTGCATAGAGAAGGTTTCGATTGTTCTCGTATGTACTACTCCATTCCAGTAGAACTCGATGCTTCTCGAATCTTCGAATGAATCATTACGGTGTATATTCTTTAATGCGATGTTAAGGTCATCCGAGGGCGGGCCATATAGTTAGGTTGGGTCGAGTCCACACCGGTCCGCAACAATATGTATCTATTTCGTTTTATAAGATATTTCTCAATTTTAGGGACCTAAAGTGAAACATTCCCATAAAATATTCAAAGAACAAACAGTATCTACGACAATTTTCTGTGGTATTACGTCGGCTGTGGCAATAGACAAGGCTGAATCCATCGTCGCCGCCTTGTATTATATCGGATCTGCCGACTGAATAGATTTCCGTGAACTAGTCTTTCAATTAGTTCCTCTAGTTCCTTTCAGTTCTTTCGGTCCGGGACAGGTAACATACGGCTGGCATTCTCCACTACCGCATAGCACCTGGGCTGCGATCGCGCTGGCCGATCCGTACGTAAACTAGACTCTTATTTAGTTCCTCTAGATCCGGATTCGGTAACATACGGCTGGCACTCCCCACACCTGCCTAGCATCGGGCTGCGATCGCGCTGGCCGTTCCATCGCTGTCGCATATTATTATATATCAGTCACAGTCTCGATCCCGGAATAGGTCCTGAGGAACTAATTCTTTGAGAAACTGGGAACTAGTTCCTTTCATTCCGGGGTCGGAATAGTTCATTGAAACTAGTTCATTCACGAACTACACACCTCTACCGTGTGCTCTTCAAATTGTATCAACTCTACACCTTGCATAATGTTATTCGTATTTTTTCTAAAAAGATATCTGTAACTAATTGTCTTCGTCCACGTATATCAAGAGACAAATATACTTTACGCAAGAGGTGACTCACCCTGTATAATAAAGTACCAATACCAAAAAAAAAATCCGCCTACTGCAATAGGCAGTACAATGAAATTCTGTCGACTGTCGTCATGACATGAAAGTGTGTTTTAGAGAGTGACTGGCTGAGTGCACAGAAAAGAACCATATTTGAAAGCACAACCATAGAAAAGAGAAAAAAATTGGGACGGAATATTAAACAAACACAATCGCAGTGAGCGGAGACCGAAAGTGCATAAATCGAACGAGACGTTGCCAAATTTATGCGCCATTCGGCTATTTTTGGTTCGCTTTTATCTTTGTGCCAGTGATTTACTTTCACGCACCCGTTGCTCGAGATATTACTAATTAATACAAATAGAAATAATGTGAATAATATATATTTAATTGATAACAAAATAAAGTAAAAACAAAAGGACAGAGTGACCGCCAAAACGTTTACAGCAAATGGAAAAACATAGAATTAATGACAGGTTTTATATACAGGGCGTTACAAATTCCGGGTACGAGCATTGGTATCTCGGAAACCGTAATAGATACGAAAATGATTAAATTGGGACAAAGTTGTTACCTTGGGATGTGTTCGACAACATTCTATCAAAAAAGTTTCCAAAATTTCAAGGATTATTGAGTGTTTTTGAAAAAAAAACGGAATTTTTTGGAAAATTAACTTTATTTTTCCATGTGTTATAGGATCTTAAGTTTCATAAAAAAATATTCCAGGGATGTGAAAACCGCACCTTTGTATCTTTATTCATAAACGAAAAAAAAAAACATAAAACACACGAAAATGGGGCATCCTGTACATTTTTATAAAGAGTGAGTCTTAAATAAGCGCAAATATTTTTTGGGGTAGTTATTTCGACCCCAGAAACACGTATATAAAATCGTGCAATTTGAAAATTTGGAAATTTTTAAAATTTTTAGTTAAAAAACATAATATCTTCATAATAGTAGTAGACTAGGTAGTCACTCAACATAGGTAGTAGATAATATTTACAAGAAAAAAAAAACAGAAAAGATCCAGCGGTTCTCAAAATGTAAGCTTTATAAAATAAAAATAAAAACATTTTTTTTAATTTTCAAAGTAAAATATTTCGGTTATTATGATTTATTTGAATAACGGTAAAGAGAAAATATATTTCTTTTATCGAGATCTACCAGCCCTGAAAATATTTGCACTTATTTAAGGCCCACCCTGTATATGGAACACCGAATATAGGAGTCGTATATTTAGTTAAGTTTGTTAAATCATTGAATAGATTTTAAAAAAAATATATGCAGTTGTAAAAAATTGACTTCCCTGAATATTATACAGTATGTCCCCGGATTGTCTTTACAAGAGGATTTTTTTTTTTTTTTATTATTGACATTTTGAGAAAAACGTATTCTTCATAAAAAATTTTGCTTGTTCAAAAATGGTTAATCCCGTTTATACTTTTTCAAATTTCCATACCGTTTTAGAGAAAATTAAGAAAAATATGAAAATATGACTAAATTTTCTCTCTCTAAAGACAAAAAAGGATAACATAATCGGAAAACTATAAACGTGATTAACCATTTTAGAACAAGCAAAAAAAAATTATGAAGAATGCATTTTTCTCAAAATGTCAATAAGTTTTTCCTCTTGTAAAGACAATCCGGGGACATACTGTAGAACAAATATTTTGCCAAAAAAAAAAAAATGTAAATTGTAAATATATTGATATCCCAGATTTTCACAAATCTACTACCAAAAAATAAACCTAAAATTCAAATCAGTAATTTAGTTGTTAATAAATTTGAGAATAAAAATGATTGAGACCAAGGTCTTGACTTTTGCTCTTAAACGTAATACATATCTTGTCAGCACTTAAAGATCAGCAGAAGTGTTTTTATTTTTGATTTCATTCGATAGTATCAAGATGCAAATTTGTTGAAAGCAATAAGTAAATTAAAACGTGTTTTTCCAGTCAAAAAATTATATCGTGCAACCAGGCCGCATTGAATTAAATATTATGATGATTCGCAAGCAGCACGATCTATTTTTACATCATCTTAAGAGAAAAGCAGACCCGAAAGATGGTGAAAGTCATCAAAAACCAACGTGGGATTCTCAATATCGAGTGGATTAACTAAAATTTTTACGAATTTAAATCATTAGAGAATTTAGCTTAATACCAGTTAGAGACGTGAAGAGGTATCGATATTTTGGTTAAAAGATAATTTAAAAAAATATCGATACTTTACTTTGACATACTGTAAAAAAATATATCTACTATCTACTTAATATCTCGCTTTTTTTACAATTACTTTTATTACGATTTTTTTCCGGGTGTATGTCAATATCTTTCTAGATTTGAATATAGTACTTTCTCACTATGTTTCGTGAGTTTCTTTTTTTATAATATCTAGTACGTCACTGATTTGGTTTGGTTTGTGCTGCCACCATCGGAGGACATCGTAAACAATCGGTATACAGGTACAATCGGTTTTTTGATTTTCTTAAAGGTAACGACAGTCAAAAACGACAGGAAAATCAAAAAACTAATTGCGCATTCTCACAGCCACTTTATAAGGGCTATCTGATAGTATCTTTAGATTTTCAAATTAGCTGATAATTTGTGACATACAGAGGCCATCTTAATTTTTTTAAATACGGACCTGCATTTTTTATTTCAGATTTTGAAAGAACTCGGTCTCCTGAGTACTGTGATATGCCACACTTAATATTTTTATTTGTTTCGGACATGTGAACACAATTTATTTAAACTAATTTCAAGTACGGCTCTGTTTTTTTTAATATTTAATCTATTCATCGTTACAATATTGATAAGCTTTCAAATTTAACAATGACGTTACCCCACGTCAAACCAAACCAAACCAAACATTGAATATGGAAAATCAAATGCAATCAAATTATAAAAACAATATACAAATGAATACATTACTTCACGTCATTTGTAAAAGTGAAATCAATACATCTCAACATTTACAATAAAGAGTACAAAATGCTTTCGGAATTATAAAAAGAAAGTTCAAAGGGCTATAAATAAAATTGAACGAAAAACAAATTTGTGCAATAGGAAGGGTGGTAACCGTTTCGAACATGTAGAGCATTAGAAACTAGTTTGTAAAAGTTGATTTATTTATAATAACTACGATGAATAGTACGCATATTATTAGATCGCACACTGACATTTCAAATTCACAATAAAAAAGTTAAAAATAATATCTTTAAATTTGCTGACCTGGATATAATATATTTGAATCATCCAATTGGCTCGATTTTCCTTATTCAATGTTAATTAGCGCTGATCAACCGATGAATATAATCCGATTAAATAATTAAAAAACCAGAGTCGGACTTGAAATTATTTTAAATAATAATTAAATAGTTTTTTGTTGTTAAAGTACTCAAAACAAAAAAAAAAGTATAGATATTAAATATTAAAAAAAAACAGAGCCGGACTTGAAATTAGTTTAAATAAATTATATCTAAATTTCCAAAACAAAAAAAATGTTAAGTGTGGCATATCATTGTACTCAGGAGACCGAGTTCTTTCAAAATCTGAAATAAAAAATGAAGGTCCGTATTTAAAAAAGTTAAGATGGTCTCTGTATCTCACAAATTATCAGCTAATTTGAAAATCTAAAAATACTATCAGATAGCCCTTATAAAGTGGCTGTGAGAATGTGGAAGTAGTTTTTTGATTTTCTTAAAGTTAACGACAGGAAAAAATAAAATTAATTTTCAAAAAAATCCGTTTTTTCCAAAAAACTTAGCAATCCTTGAATTTTTTAAAACTTTTTTGATGGCATCTTGGTGAACATCCGAAAGCGCAACTTTGCCCCAATTTAACCATGCTCGGTTACGGTTACCGAGATACCAATGCTCGTACCTCGAATTTGTAGCACCCTGTATAGAAATACACGGGTTTAAATAGCGAGTGTACGAAAAAAAGTTTAAATAATTATTTTAAAAGTGTTAGGAAGTATAATTTGTGAAAATTCTAAAAATAAAATAAAAAAAGTAAATATTTTGATATCTTGAAAAGGTCTGACTTGTATTATAATTTATTATTGAAGCTAATCAAATTTTTTAGATGAGTTTAACTACGGTAGCGAGTATAGTTTTACGCACCGGTTTTGCTAGTGGGAACATAACTTGGGCTATTTCGGCTCTAACCAAATTTTTTGAAGGTACATAATTATAATTTTAGAAGATATTCATAAAAAAAATTGGCGCCGGGAGCCACGTATAGCCGCCCATACTAAAATATGTTAATATCTCGAAAACTGCGACTTTGACTGATTTTGATGCTATTACAAATTTTGTTGCAAATATTATTCCTAATTTTAATTTGAAAACCGCGTTTCGCTAGCTACTGTAATTTTGGAGTTACGATTTTTTTAAATTTTTAACCCCCTCCCATACCCCCTTACCAACCCCCCACCCCCACCAAAAACTAATAGCCAGATTCTCGGGTGCCACAGTATTTTTGTGCGAAATTTGGTTAAAATCGGTTCAGCGGTTTTTGAGTTATCGTGTTACAGACGGCAGACAGACAGACAGACAGACAGACAGACAAACAGACAGACAGACAGACACCATGAAAATGTTTTGTATTTAGGTCATTTATGACCCAAATAACTCATTTTGAGTGAAATTAAAAAAAACTTTTTTTTTGCCGATCCTAATAGCCTATACTCTGTTTTTTTTCTCAGGTAAGATTTCGACAGACGATGATAGAAGAAAAGCAGATGACGTCCCATACCAATCTATTTATTTTACTAAAAAAAGTTTCTAATAATTTTTAAGTTATCTATGGATGGGTTTAAATATAAATCCGTCATGCGTCGTGTCTTGTTGTTTTTAACCAGTTTTATTGGTTTATTTAAAAAATGACAGATCGTATTTCAATTTTATTGGTTTGACGGAACGATGAACGACAAACGGACGCCGATGCGTATGAACTCGCCTTTAGATTTTTGTCATTTTTGACGCTTGTCAAAGTCTTGCCAAATTATTGGTTATAATTTTGTGTCAACTTTTGTTAAATACCCTGCATTTTGAAAGATGATGCATTTTGATTCGTATTATTACGTGTGTTTTGTGTCTTTTGAAGTCAAGTGGAGGAAAAATCGAGTGAAAATTAACTGTAGGCCCAGAGCACAGTTTATGGTTAATACACGCTGCCCAGGCAGAAAGTCTTATACACCAATGAAGTTGCCATCGATAAAGTTTGTATACCATTTCGTCGTAGATAAGTGCATTTCGTATATAAGGATCAAACTAAACACATACTAAAAACTGGAGTAGCTGTAAAATATCGACATCACACGATAGGTAAATAATGGATTTTAGTACTGGTGCAGAAAAATAATGTCAAAAGGTACTGGTTTAAAAAAATTAAGATTAAAGGTAATTAATCCACCTTTAAGGTATAAAATTTGGTAGGTGTTATTATTAATAAAATAGTTGTTGTATTTACCTATGTTGTTTTATTTATACCTGTGGAATATTACAAATTTGTATTTGTACATAAGTTATATTGATAAATATAATCATAAATGCGGGTAGTTTCATAAAGCTTGAAAGTAAATAATAGTTATTTTTTATATTTTTTTGGTATGTAGTGCCTTGTTCTTGTTTGTTTTGTATTAACACATACCGTTTTTATTAAATAAAATAACTCGATTACATTTTTTCAGTTTTATACAATTTTGAAGTAACCACTTGTCATCTTGTCAATCAAATTTTAAATATATCCTGCTATGCGTTCCAGTTGTATCAACTTATTTCTTTGTAAAATAAAATAAACTACTTTAAAATTAAAATGACAGACACATCTATCACTGTCAAGGATCTTCTCGTTGGACAGACTATACCATACCTATTGGTATGGTCGGCTAATAAGCACTAGTTGATTAAAAAAATAAGACTATACCATTAGTATTGCAAATTATATTTTATCCTCTCAGAGTATATTATGTCTATTTAATTTTTAGCCGATCATACCAACAGGTATGGTAGGCTATTAAGATCGGGAATTTTTTTTTAATTTCACTCAAAATCAGTTATTTGGGTCATAAATGACCTAAATGCGAAATATTTTCATGGTGTCTGTCTGTCTGTCCGTCTGTAACACGATAACTCAAAAACCGCTAAACCGATTTTAACCAAATTTGGCACAAAAATACTGTGGCACCCGAGAATCTGGCCATTAGTTTTTGGTGGGGGTGGGGGGTTGGTAAGGGGGTATGGGAGGGGGTTAAACATTTTAAAAAATCGTAACTCCAAAATTACAGTAGCTAGCGAAACGCGGTTTTCAATTTAAGATTAGGAATAATATTTGCAACAAAATTTGTAATAACATGAAAATCAGTCAAAGTAGCAGTTTTGAGATATTCCGTGTTTCCGTAGTTCGTTCTTGAGAAAATCCGTGTGGAGAACTCCAAACTCCCATCGGACGCGACCCCAGGTGGCGGATAGGGGAAATAACCGCGGACCAAAATTGGAAAAATTCCTTTACTTTGAAACTAAAAGAACTGCCTACCAACTTTTTATTAACATATTTTAGTATGGGCGGCTATACGTGCCTCCCGGCGCCAATTTTTTTTTTACTACCCGAAACAGCGTTACATCACACAAACCTCGTACCTGGCTAGCGATTCTGTAAACATATTTCCTGTCTAGTGACTCATCAATCGAATACAAATAGCATAGGCTAGACAGGAAATTTCTTGCTACGGAGCTTACACAATCCCACTGCTGAGTGTTTTTTTTAGTTTCAATAACTGCACTAGCAAAAAACTAAAATACTTAAATATTATGACAAAACCACGATTTCAATATTATTCTAATGCGATCAACATGAACTGTAACCGGGACGGCGTGAAATACATAGTGAAAACTTCTGATTTCTGCCGTATACAGCGCTGCGGTCGGAAGTTTTTGAAATCAACTGAGGGCTTGGTGCATTAAGCCTATAAACATCAATTATAATAACAAAATCGATTTAGGTGCATAAATAAGAATATCGATTTTAATAGATCGATATGTTGTATCCCTCCCTAAAGCTAATGAATATTTAATGAATTTCGGTGATTTTATATCGAGATATCCGCATTCGAACGCCACAAAATCACATTGGGAAATCGCATTTGATAGCGATGCGATAAATATGCTAATTTCTTGAAAACAAACATCATTGTTGTGCAAAATAATCCGAAACGCTGATTTAAGTGCGATAATTTGACCACGACATTATAAATAAGTTTGAATAATAAATTATAATTCATGTTGAAGCACAAAAACAGCGTACAATACAAAACTAGTCTTATTATAATTATGCATTACGATTTGTGACAAGACAAAAATAAAAAAATGTGGAACTCATCATTATTCATTGATTATTTAATCGTTTTTTTAAACATCCTACTACGTACTTTCTTAAAAATAATTACAATATTTAATTGCTCAATTGGAAGGTCTCTAATTACAAATTCAGTGGATTCCGAGGTAGATTCATAAAATAACAGTGATTATTTTCCTTTAATTCTTTTTAATGGTTCAAGGTTTGCCTAAATATACCAAAGAATAGTGTTTTTGAATAATACTCCGAATATTGTATTAGCTGTGGTATTAACTTACCCAGGACTACTTACACAGGCCAGTGGCATTTTACAGAAAAAATATATTCTTTTAATTTTCAATTAATGTTTCAGTGGTGAAATACCATAGCTTTTATAAGGACAGTCAAAAATATACCAATCTGGACATCTAAACTGCGTGGTCTGGATTTTAACGTGTAAGACAATGATGTCGACAGCTTAAAATGTACTAAAAGGAGATAAAAGTTACGTTGATACATTTCTTCTATGCGGTATTGACGGATTTTGCACCAACATTTCAAACCGCACACGTAGGTGTTTATAAAAAATGTTGCATCTAGGGTTGGAACTTTATTTTTCACAGTTAGTCGCTCATTTTACTACAGCTGTAATAGATTACATTTAGCTTAGATATATTATCTTCATTTCAGTAGTATACATGAAAGTTTTTAAAAGTTTATTTGTTTCTACACACATTTTCCTACAAACGTAAAAACCGGCAACACTGTATGCCGCTTTTTATTTTGTCTCTCTGTCTGTCAGCTGGTCATTTATATTTATCTCTATCGCATGCATTAAAATACAGACCACGCAGATGAAGTGAGCAGGGCTAGTCAGGGGGGTGACAGTGAAATAGGAAAATTGGAAACAGTCATTAGTGTCATTCCTGTCATTCTCCTCACGACAAGTATGACCGCCTAGACAAGGACAGCATTGTTTTTGTCTAACTTCACAGTTTAGAATTGACAGATTTCAGCTTCAGAGACAACTTCAGATTTGTTCTAGAACAAATTAGAAAATATTCGACGCCATTTTAATTCATTCCGTTTAGTTTCGTTTTGGAAATTCATTTTAATATTTCGGCTGAAATTTATAAATATAAAGGTAATAAAGTATATAAAATATATATTACATGAAGAATCCTGGAGAAAATGACGTTTCTGCAGTAGTAGGTATGTCCCATGTATATGAAAAATGGGTAGTAAATAAACACTGTTTTTACATTTTTTAGATGCAAGAAAATGGTGTTATAATCTCTTTGATCTGCGATTTTTTTGAAAATGGAAACAATTTAGACAAGGAATGAATACAATTTACAGCAAGGTAAGATCATTTTTAACTATAGCCAACATTAGTTATCTCCAGTATGTGCGATTGATTTATTGTCAATAATGCAATAAATCGGACTGATAATCTGATTATGTTATCCGACTAAAAGTCTCTTTTTGCTTCTTTTTGATTTATAAGCCAGGTCTCTTTGGGAATAATGGACGCTTTTTTTAAACAGTATATTTATATTTTATACCTATTGATATTTTTACATTGTTAATTTTAGTATAAAAAATTTTGTTTTTTCTGTTTTCAGGTTTTTGTATAAGGCTCCCGTTTTCATGTTCCTGTGTCCGTTTTCTGTCCTTGAAGTCTGCGAATACGTATGTTTATTTACAAATTACTGTAAGTCATGCTTATATTTTAACTAATTTACGTTAAAAGTGCATATAATTAACTAATTGGTATTGAAACAATACACAATCATCTATATTTTTATATTTATTTAGTCACGTTGTTCCATATTTCAAATAAATATATGTGAATAAATTATTTTTTGGTTTTATTTATGAAAAGAAAAAATACAAAATACATTTGAATTGAAAGAGGGCCCGCCATTGAATAACCGGAAACGGAAATGAAAATTAAGCCATCATATCCTTATCATGTCAACTTGTCAATTGGAAAATTAGTTCTCCAGACGACAACGAAGGCTTTCGATGGCGTATCCTGTTTCCACGATTTAACACAGAGTTGACACTTCTTTCTAGTTAATTATCTTATGGGGCTAGTAAGAGTTTCAAGAAGAATGGGCTGGTAGATCTAGATAAAAGAGATATATTTACGGAAATATATGCCCCTCTTTGACGTTTTTCAAATAAGTCCAAAATATACGAGTTATTTAACTTTAATTGAAAAATAAGGATTTTTACTTAAATTTTGAGAACTACTGGATTTTTTCCTCTTAGGGCATCGGGTTTGGGTTCATTAATATAGTTTAATTTAACTTTAATTTGACCAATGCCACTAAATGGCCCAGCAGCTGATGCGGCTTATATAAAATCCTTCTTCTTCTTCTATAAAAATACGAGATTTAAAAAAAAATCACGAAATAAAATCATAGATGTATATCTGACGTCAAAATATACCACCCTAAAATATTTGAACTTATTTCAAACCCACCCTCAATAAAAATTGAAAATTATTGAAATTAAAAAATAAACCTTATTTTTTTAGTGTTTTAGTGCTAACGACCTAAAGACAATAAAAAAACATTTAATACAGTGAGACGTTTTTTGTCTAGAACTTAAGCATTAAATCTAAATATAACCCTCAAAATATTTATAACGAACTGTTTCCAAACAAAATACCAAAAACCCCATAAATCATGTGCTTCTAAGTGTGAATTTCTCTTTTGTAATACATTACATTACTAATGACGCTAATGCTATCTATAAACATTGGAGCTCTAATTTATAAAATTTATTTAGAGGTTTGTTGATGAACATCGGAACGGTGATCTAAAAATAATTTTGCAAGGCTACTTGGTGTTAGTTACGACACTTTGTGATTATTAGAACTTCCAGGTTCTTCATAAAACACAGAAAGCTCGGAAATATATGCCCATTGATTAATTTTATTTTTCAAGATATTCTAAAGGTGCGTATACATATGGCGAGCACAACGCGAGCTGAGCCTGCCACAAGCTCAATTCGTCATAAGGTGGGTATACACATGCGAGCCGAGCGGTTCGCAAACTGCTCGTGAACCGCTCGTTAGCAAATTGTTTTTGTACGAACCTTCAACGATCCAAGGGAAAAGCGCGAACGCCGCAATCCAACCGAAAACATGCAGTCATTTTTGCGATGTGACGCGACGTCGCGGCCGATGCGACTACGCGTTTAATTATGTCTTCGCGAGAAGAGAATTATGCTCTGTTGGTGATGAGTGGCGCATTTCTAATGATGGCTAGTTTAGGCAAGAAAAGGAACCAGCGACGTTGGTGGCACACTAACCTGTACAAAAACGTACCAGTATGCTAATAAAGAAATCATTTTCTTCTTACATTGGTCTGCATTTTTTTTTCAGTTCGACACCTATTTCCCTCCAAGCGTCCTCTTTTAATTTTTTTTATAATGTTCTTTATGTTTTGGATCCCATAATAAAATGATTTCCTCGGACCACTTCATATTTAAATAAACCTCTATACCTCTTCCAACCGGTAAACAAAAACTAAAAATTGAAAACAGTGCGTCTGGATTGTCTGGATCTGGAGGTTCGATACAAACAACGAACAACACACGAGCCCGTCCACCGAGAGCCACGAATCCCTTTGTGTTCGTCAAAAAAACCGACAGTAGGCGGATCGCCGTGAACGGTTTGCGAGCCGTTCGTTCGTTGTTTAAAACAACGTACACACTTGCGAATTATAGATTCACAAGCGGTTCCCGAACCGCTCGGCTCGCATGTGTATATCTACCTGTATGTGTACTCCTCCCGCGAGCGCCCCGCGAGCCGTTCACAGTGTGATCGTCGCGATCCACTTCTTGTCGGTTTTTGCGACGAACACAAAGGAGCTCGCAGTTATAATTTGGACGGCGTTATGGCAGGTTTGTCGTTCTGGTCTGATCGGTGAGCATGGAACCTACATGGTCGGAGGATATTTTGCTTCAATTAGTTGAGTTGTATAGGACGCATACTATTTTGTGGGACCTCAAAGACGAAAATTATTTTAAAAAACCAAAAAAAAATAGATGCCTGGAAGGAAATCACCACTTTAATAGACAAACCTGAAAAAAAATTATAAGCATGTTGGCAACTTATTGAAGAGAGAGGAAAAAGGAAAAAGAGTCAGTACGAACAGGAAAAGGTGAGCTTTGCAAAAGAAGTATGTAAGAACATCTGAATCAAGTCGCGTGAAAAACTCCACAGACACTGAAAAAAGAACAGTTCATATGGATCGTTGCTGGCTCGGATTATGATCTCGCTGTTCTTGCTGCTCCCGGCGAACAACGAGCACAACACGGCGCGCTCGGCTCGTGCTCGCCATATGTATAAGCACCTTAATAGATACTGTTTTTTTCACTGATACATTTAATTTTTAACATAATATTTATCATTAACTTCATTAATATTATTACGGATTCAGTGAATCTTAATTCAAAACATACGATAAAACACTAAAATAATTTATTTTACAACTGTAAACACAATAACTAATCTCGTAATTAAAATTCTTTTTGTTTCTAGAAAGGGTTTTCATTATCCATCTTTTTGACAAAACTTGAAAATCGCGAATTTTTCAAAAAGAAATATTATTTTATTGTTTAATTTCTTATTTCTTTCTTTCTGTTTTATCTGTATTTCCTTCTTCTTTTTCAGAAGTACACGGGTAGATACGGGTACATATAGGGTCTCTCAAAAGAGTCAGGAAAGATTTCAACAGATTCTTTAGGTTTTTATGTTTGAGAGGGTAAAACTTTTTTGCTTAAAAATATTTTTTATTGGTTAGGCAAATTTGTTTTATTGGTAAAAAGCCAATGACATGCTGGTAATGTTTGTATAAAACGTTCCGTTTGTGATGTTTGTATAAAATAACTTTTATTTTGTAGATTTTTTCGAGTGGGCAAAAACACATAATTTTTTCAAGATAATATCATCATCATTTTCAGCTTATTCAACCATTTCCAATTATGATATAGCCTCCCTCACATACTCTCTTTGTAGTTGGACCCATTGTTGTCTATTGTTGGCTATGCTGGCCCAGGTTATCATCCTTGCTAATTTCCTAATATCATGGTTCCATCTCAGTTTTGGTCTTTTTTTAGGTTTCTTAATTCCTTATTCCTTTTATTTTTGTGGTTTATCTGTGGTCCGTTCTTCTTGCTAGGTGTCCTGCCCATTGCCACTTGAGGGATTTGACTCTGTGGATGACATTTATTACCTGGGTTTTTTGTCGTATACACTGTGCCCTTTTACGGTCTTTTTTGGTTATTCCCAGCATATTTCGTTCCATTAAGCGTTGTGCGACCTGCAGTTATCTTATTATGCCCGTTTAAAGTGTTCCGGTATCGCATGCCTAGGTCATGACCTCGGTCATGACTGGTAGTACACATTGGTCGAATGTGTTCTTCTTTAGATAGAGTGACATTCTAGATTTAAATATGATTGAGTTTCTTCCATAAGTACTCCATGCTAACTTAAGAAAAACTAACTTAAAGAATTTTGCAGAAAATTGTATTCAACATAGTTAACACAGTGTATTTCCAAAGAGTATGCATTCTAATATTTCTGTATATGTGGTGTAGGTACTAAAAAAATAAAACAGATTAAAAATAAAATGGGAGATAATGTATACATACATACGTTGCTATGTGGGAGTCTTTACTACTCCGATTTACTATGAATGAGACCTGATGCCCACACTATAAATACATGACAGACATACAGATGTTTTATTTTCGACTGCTTTTTAGAACCTACTTCGTACTGTGCTCTGTGTGTAACGCGGCGTGAAGCCATATGTTATTTAATTTATCTTCTCGGTAACCATCACACCACTTTTCATTATTACTATACGAAACCGATTATTTTAGAAATTGAGGATATGTACAGTAATAAGGTCGTGTATTACAAATTATACATTAAATTGATTCAATTTATTTAGAAGAAAATTCAATTCCAGATGGTAGGTGTAAACTAACCGCATTCCCGAAAATGAAATTATTAGAGTAAATAAACAATGCGTATTTCTATTTTATCATATTTCAACTTTTCCTTCGTTAATTACTTTTAGCAAGTGTGTTAAAAGTGATTTATTTTTAACACTAGTAAAACTCAGGCTCAGGGAAAAACAGAATTGCTAAAAATCTAACTTTAAATAACCACTTAAAAATTTATTTAGAAATATGGTGATTGCATTCTAAAGATGAATGTTATCGAACTATATACAGGGTGAGTTTCCTACGATGTTCTCTATGGGTATCTCGGAAACTACTGGAGATAGAGAGTCGGTTAAATGGGGAAAGAATTGCAGTTTTGTGGGGTCATAAACATGCGTCTTTCAGATTTTTGAAAAAATTCATAGCTTACTAGATATTTCGAAAAAAACAAATTTCGGCTATTTTAAAAATTATCCCTAGTTCCATTATAAGCTATTTTAGACAAAATGTTTTCAGATAAAAGTTGTAGATAATCACATTCTTAATGAGACTGTGTCCTCCGTTCTCTTCTAAAGCCTGTCATTTTTGACATATGACACAAACATATGTTTTTTTAAATGGAAACCATAGTAGGCCATGACTTCATAAAAAGCGCCATTTTTAAAGCTTTTCTGCGATATAAGCTATAATATGTTTTCTTCGAAAAATTACTGAGTTATAGCCAATTCTTATCATTTTTAAATAATTTCACTTAGTCAGCCATGCAAACAAGTTTAATCGTGTTTGCTCTCAGAAATGTAAAGATGTTACATCCAAACTTTGTAAATTAAAATAAGCAAAAATTGTAAATATGAATTTTTCAAATGAACAAAAGCGTGTAGGATTATTGGTTCAACTTTTCTTGACCATACATTTTCGAGGATACGTTGACCGGTGAATGTTACATTTTTTAGAGATCGGTTTTCAAGACATGTTAGAAAAGTTAAATTTAGTTATAGCCAATTCTTATCTTTCTTGGCTAATTTCAATTAGATTGCATGGTATTCTTGTTCTGATATGATTTATAACTTATAAAAAGTGAGAATATATTACTAAACGGTCCCTTACAATTTACATTACACAAACTAAAACTTAAAAAAAATAATGTCACTGCATACACTTTAAGTTATTTTAGACAATGTTCAAAAAATCCGCCACTGTTTTGAGTTGCGTTTTTTTAAAACTAAATTAGGTACTACTTATTCTCACAGGACCGGTCGACTTAATTAAACTTCTCTCGTACCGCCACTTCGAGTGCCTCTCTTAATTCATAAGTTCTTTCGTAAACCTTATTGTTAACCATACCGCATAAAAAAATCTAAAATGGATAGATCAGGTGATCGAGGAGGCCCATGCAATTGGTCCACCTCTTCCTATCCCTGAGTATGCATAATTATGATATAAATAATTTTTTAACATTTCTTTCATTATGGGGGGGTTATAATGAAAGTCATTATCACCCGTATTGATGCGCGAGTAACTACACGCTTTTCTTCATTTGAAAAATTCATATTTACAATTTTTGTTTATTTTAATTTCCAAAGTTTGGATGTGACAGCTTCACATTTCTGAGAGCAATGGCAATTACCTAACCAACTTGCTTCCATGGCTAACTAAGTGAAATTGTTTAAAAATGGCTCAGTAATTCTTCGAAGAAAACATATTATAGCTTATATTGCTGAAAAGCTTAAAAAATGACGCTTTTTATGAAGTCATGGCCAACTATGGTTTCCATTTAAAAAAACATATGTTTGTGTCATATGTCAAAAATGACAGGCTTTAAAAGAAAACGGAGGACACAGTCTCACTAAGGAGGTGATTATCTACAACTTTTATATGAAAACTTTTTGTCTAAAATAGCTTATAATGGAATAGGTACAATTTTTAAAATAGCCGAAATTTGTTTTTTTTAAATATCTAGTAAGCCATGAACTTTTTCAAAAATCTGAAAGGCGCATATTTATGACTCCACAAAACTGCAATTCTTTCCCCATTTAACCGACTCTATATCTCCAGTAGTTTCCGAGATACCCATAAAGAACATCGTAGGAAACTCACCCTGTATAAACCTTTCCAAAATTAGGACAGTAACAGTCTTGTACTTGGAAACGTCCTAAATGTTACAAATAATTAAAACTACATACACACTTATCGAAAGCAATGAAAGTCTAAAATGAATCTTTTATTACTAAATCATTTTTGCCTTCAGCTTTCAAACGAATCTTAATTTACATGTTCCACGCTTAGATTTCATTGATTGGACATTCTACCTTCATACTCTTACGAATGTAGGTATCTAAATTTCCGTTAATTCACCTGATTGTGTTGTAGATTTGGTACTGTCAGAATAAATTTGAATATATTTTTCATCATGCAAACATTTACGCGAGAAAACTTTGCTAGGGTTACCTATTATCTTGTTTCATTTTCATTTTCATTGCTTTGTCTATTAACACCTAAGACCTACAGGGTGTCCGATAAATTCATATTAATATCATTTTCCACAAGATCTCTTGTATTAGAAAGAGACAAAGCATATATTTTTGGTAAGATCTTACTAAAAATCATTAAAATGAATGTTTCGAATAAGTGCGAAACATTATTATAGTTTTGGGACCATTAGAAGTTCTTGAAACCCATAATAATAGTCCAAGTGCTGGGTGCAAAAACATGCAAGAGTTTCCTGAAGGCCCATATTTTCAAAATCGATTGCTTTTTAGTGCTAAAATGCAAAGGTACAGTCAGCAGATACAGTTCCGGGATACCTGGCCCTGAGAAGGCGCAAAGGTGTAATTTTAATTAACACCTCTGAACAGTTTTCTGAAGACTGAACATTTGTAGATAACATTCGAATTCAATGTAAAAGAAAAATATAACAGTGAGACAGAGCAGTATGGGGACATAAAGCGTCAGCGCTCTGCTTCAAATGCGCTGTCACAGTGTTGTAACTCAAAAGTGATTTCTGTAGGCTGAAACTTGGCAAGGTAATAGTGAAAACAACATATTATAAAAAAACAATATTAATATATTACATATAATAACGAAAACTTTCCTCCGAGGTTTGTATACTATTTTATTTACAACCACATCATTAATTAAAAAATAGGAACAATATTTTATTTTGAAAAAAAATAAATATGCGAAAATTTGTCGTTTTTTTCTGTTTTGGCACATTTTTGGCATTTCCATATCTATAGTGTTGTTATGGCGCAAAACTTCAACAGCAAAACCAGCAAGACAAACAACTAAGTGACACTTTTGAATTTCTCGTTCGCTTTTTCGAATTTATATAACATAGAAAGCCAGAATGTTGTCGGAAAGTTCTGATAATGAAGACTACTTTAATATTGGTACTCCACCAGAACTTACAGAAGCTGCAAAAAGAGCAGAAGCCAGTTTACTTCCAGAGAAAAGTAGAGGGCGATATGAAATAGCATTGAAATTGAAAGTATACGAAAAATGGTGTGCCGAAAGAAATGCTAAGAATATTGCTTCGGGGACAGTCTTGATGGCATATTTTAGCGACATGTCAAGGCAGAAAAATCCATCTACTCTTTGGGCTACGTACAGCATGATATGGTGCTAGAATTAAGGGAAAAGACTGACATATCAAAATATCACAAACTCGTCGCTTTTTTAAAACGCCAGAATGTAGGTTTTAAGCCAAAGAAGTCTAGCATTTTTACCAGGCAAAAACTTTCAAGAATTCTTTCCTATTAAAGTAAGGCTTTTTTTTAAATGTTTTCCTTTTCTGTTTTTAAATATTTCTTTTCATTGTTTTATTTTGCGCTTATAGTAGGTGTGTCTGGGGCATGTCAAGTGATGAGCTACTGAAAATGAAAACTATTTGATATTTTAGAAAACAAAATTTGCATAGAAATTCCCGATACAAAAACTTATAAAAGCAGATCATTTATGATAACTAACACAAGTTGGATAGAAATTGTGAAAGAATTTATACATATCTCTCTAAACTTCCCAATGCGAAAACCTACACAGGTCATGTTTTTAGACGAACAGCGGCTACGTTGCTGGTAAATAGCGGAGCTGATATTTTACAGCTGAAGCGTCTGGGGGGATGGAAATCCAGTGCTGTGGCTGAGGGTTATGTGAATGCATCTGTAGCCAACCAAACTAAAACCTCAAATATGATATCTTCAACGACATCGTTGCCGTTGTATTCCTGTAGCGATTCAAACGCTTTACCTTCTTTTGTTGACATTAGAAGACCTGGCACAAGTCAGGAATTAAGTTTTTGCAGCAGTGAAACCTCAATGAGTGAAACACATCATCAGGGCGGCCCCTTAACAATATCGATTAACGCGTACAATAAGTCAAATTTTACCATTAATTTCAACAAATAAATCTTCAATTATTATTGTTAATCTTCTTGTTTATTTTTGTTGATGTTAGATAAGTATTTAATAAAGAGATTACAAGAATATTTTCTTAATTAAATGAGGCGAGAAATAAGAAAAACCGGGTGAGGGAAATGAAAGAGGGAAGAAATGTAGATAATTTGACACTTTCAAATTTTTTAAAAGTCAGTGATGTCAGTATTACATATTATGTGGTCGGAAATAAAATAAATTATATTATATGCTGACCTTTGTTTTTAATACCAAAACGGCAATTGATTTTGAAAATATGAGCCTTCAAAAAACTCTTGCATGTTTTTGCACCTGTCTACTATAAGAAAGTCAGGGCCGTATTTAAAAAAAAGGGTGATGTCGGCAGCTCAAAGACGAAATGCCTGTTTGAAAATTTGATAACACCATTGTTGTAGAACAAAAATAGTAGCAATGAGAATGTGAAATTTATTTTGTCAGATCTATTGAAAAAGCGTCAGAAAAATTAATTTTCCAAAAACTTTGAAAATTTTTAAGGTGGCATTTTGTTTAGTATCAAATTGCCAATTTAATCTCTATTTAACCAAAGATGAGTCTCGAATATGGGACACCCTGTACATAATTGTAGTGATTTAAAAATTATAATGTAGAAGTATCTTCAATCTAACTTTATAATGGCGTCTATGTTACTTTAAACGTTTTATATGGCATTTTACTGTCTGTTGCCTTTCGCGTGTCGATACCTATCGTTCAATAAACTAGAGACGTGCATCTTCAAAAACGTGACCGAGTAAAAGAATAAAATACGGTTCGCATCTCAGAGTGATAAATAAATAGACGTAGTACTTTCATCAACGATATCATTCCATCATCTAACGTCATTATTAGCAAATAAAAAATCGGTAAAAAAACTTTTAAGTTAAACGGTTTTATCTTATGTGCACTGAAAACTAGAAAATAATAATAACAATTAGGTATTTTGAACTTCTAGTTCAGAAATATTTTAGTACTAGGCAGAATAGCTTTTAGGCATATTAGACTAAAATAAAAACGTGGGGCCCCTCTGAAATCCTACCTCTGGCAAAGCATATCTTTATACTTTGGTAGATCATGAGCTCGGCGTTCGCTGGTGAAGCCGCCACGGCTGTTTATTGATTGTCAAAATCTCCAATTACGATTATAGTAAGTCGATGCAATCCACACTTAGTATAGAAGAAAGTATTACAGCAATAGTTAATGGGCCCCACGTTTTTATTTTAGTCTAATATGCCTAAAAGCTATTCTGCCTAGTACTAAAATATTTCTGAACTAAAGTTCAAAATACATAATTGTTATTATTATTTTCTAGTTTTCAGTGCACATAAGATAAAAACCGTTTAACTTAAAAAAGTGATTTTTTATTTTCTAGTTTTTTAGTATTTAACGGAAATGCCTACCGAATATTCCTCATTATATTTAATTCATTTAGTGCATCATTATTACATGGTTTTTTACCTGATAATTTATTACAATCTAACGCTCAGGTGTTTCTGACGCTAACAACTCTCTCTGTCGCGTTCTGATGCTAGCCTAGACTCATGACGCTCAGGTGTTTCTGACACTAACAACTCTCTTTGTCTCTCTCGTTGTGATGCCAGCCTAGACTCACGACGCTCAGGTGTTTCTGCCGCTAACAACTCTCTCTGTCTGTCACGTTGTGATGCTAGCCTGGACTCATGACGCTCAGGTGTTTCTGACTCTACCAGCTGCCTTTGTCCCTCACGTTGTGCTATTAACCTGGCATCATGTTGCTCAGGTGTTTCTGTTGCTAACCGTTCTCTTCGTTTCTGTAGTCGACTATAGGTTTCATTTTCACTTTCTTTTGCACGTTTCGTTCTATACTTTTCTTTCGCCTTTTCGAGCCTTCTTTTTCGTTGTGTAGCAGTTTCGTTTTTATTTTTGTTTGTTTTTTTATTTATTGTTTCCATGTTGTTCCCAAGAGTAATGGACATTTTAACGGTCGACCCCCCCCCTTAGAGGTCCAGTAGAGGGGCAAGGCTATAATATACAACAAGAGGCGCCCAATCTTGAGGGGAAAACGCTTGCGACATTACATTTTTAGCCACCCTAATGCCATACAGTCCTCAGCACGTTTTAACCTATTGCCTTAACTTGGGTGGTAAAACTGGTAAAGCTACCGCTAACTACGTAGGTACATCTAATCACCTATTTTTTTTATCTGTCCTTCTAACGTCACACAATCTTGGACACAACTGTTCTGGACACGACTACTCATGCCCTCACCTAATACGCCATTTTGTAACGACGTCCATCTTGGATTTTAAATTTTGTCATAATCACAGTATTCTACTAGTGTCCCTTTCATTTGATACCCATATTGAGGGGTTGTGGAAAAATATAAAATCCGCCATTTTGTAGCGGCCATCTTAGATTTACAATGTTATTGATATTACTATATTGTATTGTCATCGGAACTAAAGGTGTGTACCAAATTTCAGATCAATCTGACAACAGGAAGGTACTTAAATTTCAATTTCTAATTTTGACCCAAATAAACAAACAAATAAATAAATACCGTACGGGTCGAGCTAAATAAAACCGTTTAAAAAAAACATAATCCTTGAATTCTTGTTAACACATTAATATAAAATACTTGTTAACACATAATACATTAATATAAAATAGGATCAGAAAAGATCGCTTCGATTAATTCTAGTTTTCTATCTTTTTCCCGACTGGTCAGTTACCGGTAGGGGCTAGACAGCTAACTTTTAATCCATAAGGATATTTCGAGATTTTTCATTTTTTCCTTCCATTATAAGCTTAAAGCTACCTAAAATTCGAAAGTTGAAGTGTGTGACACATCTAAAAATACCTTAGAATTTTGATGATCTGCCAGTGAGTCAATATCGAAATTAAAGAAATTTGACAAGCGATAATTCATAAACTATGAGGTATAATTACTAGATATTTTGGTTATCCAGTTATAGTATGTCTTCATGTGTAGTGAACATTAATATTCTTGCTTTATCTACAACTAAGTTCCAGGGTGATGAAAAGTGCCGCTAATACCTTCGAGAAAAGGATGGTACGGCTGTGCTCGATTTGGCGGCGGCTCTGTCGTGCCCCCGGGTTTCAGCGTTTTCATTGTTACATCAAGGTATTATATTTTATATATTTGGTGTTGACTTAAAATTTCTTGCCTTGAAATTTAAAATTACTTTTGGTCTTGATCTTGTCTTGAAATCATGACAAGATCTCGAAATGTTCAAGAACTTGGCGACCCCAAGATTTGTCTATTTTATTTACTCTGAAGCAAAGAGATACTTGGCTTCGTCGTCATCACGGTCGCATATCTTTCTCGTAGGGGTCCCGTTAAACGGCGCGGCGGCGGCGGGTTCAGATCGATCGCCTCGAGTGGTACCTAGGAACCATCTTCGTACGAAAAATACCATCAACATTATTATTCTTCTCAGAAAGATGGGTGATGCAAATAAACAGAACCATTACCTTAAGATGAAATTTGGAAGAAATAGTCATAAATAGTTGCATCATTTTTAGTTTTCCTTTGTAATTCGTTTACTTTCAGACGCGATGTCTGGTTTCTATTTACTTAAGAAATGGTCATGTTTGTCCCTTTGCAAACCTACCTGAAAATATTATTAAGAAATAGTAGGTACGCCCGTGGATTTCGGAGAGGGCATTCTCATAAAAGCACGGTCACAGAAGGGACCGGGGACATTCATAAAAATTTTTCATAGACGTAATACTGCTAAATTTATATTTTGTATTAAAAGTTTAAAAATAAAAAGTAATAACAACTTAGTAAGAATTTAATTATAAAAAAAATAAAGAATAACATTCCCAACAAGTGGTGATACGAGTCAAATAGAGAACTACAACATTTGGTGGCAGCGACTACAAGATTGGTGACGACGGTGGTCCAATCCAGGATCACGACAAAAGAGATACTTGGCTTCGTCGTCATCACGGTCGCATATCTTTCTCGCAGGGGTCCCGTTAAACGGCGCGGCGGCGGCGGGTTCAATTCGATCGCCTCGAGTGGTACCTAGGAACCATCTTCGTACGGGCGGTTGTTCTGCTCTCGGCGCGCCTCCACGTACCGCCGAACCGTTCGCCGATGCTCTTTCACTTTTCATCGCAGCTCGGATGGATCCCATCGCTTCTCAGGATGGAATTCGAAAGAGGCTTGTGGGTCTTCGCGAATCAGTAGCGCACGGATATTACCAGCCAATCTTCTTGATAGACGATTGAATTAAGCCTGTGGAATATCCAATTTGCTGTAAGTCATTTGTTATATTCATGATTTCCGTGATTAAGGTTCTTGGGAATTGCAGATGTTTTTACCGATTCAATATGGTTAGAATTATGATTAAAATACTGATCAGTGTGGGTATGTTTTGTCTAGACTGATGTCAAAATCCAGTTATTTTGTCTATATCCTCAGAAGAACTCCACATTCCCTTCTATATCCTCATACTCAAATTTGCCGATCTGGTCATCGAAACGGCGTGGTCTGGATTATAACGTGTAAAGCCTCATTCAGAACCTCGCAATTAGTGGAATAAATGTGGTTTTAATTAATAAAAAATATTTAAAAAAACATCATTAAAATTAATAGAATATCCTAGCAAACTACAACAACTTGCGTTAGTCAATTGTATCCATAGAGAAAACCTAATATTTAACTAATAAAACAATCAACTTTTGATTTCTAACCATAATTTCTCTTGACGGAAGATAATCAAAGACCAAAATAACATTTCTCGCAAATTTTGAAGTATAATTAGTGGAAAAGTTAAAAGTTTGATAACTTTTTCTGCTAATTGAAAATGTCTACCACTAATTTTGACGTTCTGAATGCTTATATTGAAATTAAAAGAACAAACTTCTACGCTAATTGAAGCCACTAATTTATTTCACTAATTGCGGGGTTCTGAATGAACCTTGTAGACAGTGATGTACACAGCTTAGTGGAAAATCCTCGGGAAAATAAAATGTAAAAATGGGAGCAAAACTGCGATTCTCCAATCGCAATTGAAACTGCGATTGCGATTTTTAAATCGCTGCGACCTCGGCTACGACTATAACTTGCGATTGCGATTTAAATATTGTTCTAGGCATTCTGTTCAAAATTCTGTTCTGATTTTAAAATCGCTGCGATTGAATCGCAGTTTGCGATTTGTTACTCATCTCTAATCAAATGTATTAAAAAGAGATAAAAGTTGGGTTGATACATTTCTTCTATGCGGTGTTGCCGGATTTTGCATCAAAATTTCAAACTGCACAAGTAGCCATTTATGAAAAAAGTTGCATCTAGTGTTAGAACTTTATTTTTCACAAATATTATTAATTAGATTCGCTTGATCTTGATTGCTTGATTTAGTTTATTTCAAGGCATTGTTGATGTAGGTCGTAAAATTTTGTCACTCAGGAACGCAAGGGATAACGTCGTATAAATTTGCTACCGGCAATGTATGTAGAAAATTCGCTTGGATTTTTATGCAGTATGTCACATTAAAATCGGATTTCGGTTTATTTCATTCTACGATCGCTTGCGTTTGTCGCTCGTAACTCGTCATTTGTATCGCTAGTGCATAATTGAGTGATGTCGGTTATTTCAATAATCGAGTACTCGAGCGAATTTTCGCTCGAGTTATCCCATCACTAATAAATTTACAAATAAAATGACAGCGATCTTCATTTCATAGCCATCGCTGACCCGTTTTTTTCGATCATACGGTATTTAACTTAGCTATATTATCTTATTTCAGTAGTATACATGAAAGTTTTTAAAATAGTTTTTTTTCTACGCACATTTTCCTATATACGTAAAAACCGGCAACATTGTATGCAGCTTTTTATTTTGTCTCTCTGTCTGTCAACCGGTCATTTATATTTATCTCTGTCGCATGCATTAAAATACAGACCACGCAGATGAAGTGATAAGAGCTAACATGTTTATTGCACATTTAACTAAATGTGAAAAAGAAAGCTCCAACCCTAGATGCAATATTTTTCATAAACATGCAAAATCCGGCAATATTGCTTAGAAGAAATGTATTAACCTAACTTTTATCTCTTTTTAATACATTTGATTTTTCATTTAAGCTGTCTACATCTTAGAGCAAGTTAATGCAGTTCCACGCAGTTTCGATGACCAGATAGTATAATTTTTTAAAGAACCTTTGCAACCTGGTTTCACATATCTATAAAAAAAGGAAATAAGTAGCAATTTGAAACATCCTTCATGTGGAAAATTCTATGATTGCGAGGATGAAACAAACTCTACAACCATCAAGCCTCGTAATAACATATAATTTAGGATGCATTACGTAATTGTGTATAAAAAGCAACTTTCCATTGTGGTTCAATTGAAAGGAATCCGATAACAAAAGTGTTATCACCCGTCTGTAAAATAACCCGTGTGTGTTTAGCTGCCATTTCCAAATTTAATTTTCTAATAAATCGTGCCGTTTGAACAGCGATTGCAAGATTTTAGTGCAACTTTGCGTGGCAACTAGTCGCTTGCAACTTGATAAAGATACAGTACAATTATTGTCATATGCTCATTAACAGTGGTCACTTTTAATGATCATTTTGGAGAAATCATCCAAAGTGATTATATAGTAAATTACCCCTAATTTTTGTTTCATCCAAAGTGTACAGGGTGTCCCATTTTCGTGTGTTTTATGGGGATTTTCGTTTATGAGTAGAGATACAATGATGCGGTTTTCACCACACTAAGCAACTTTTTTTTTGTGAAACTAAGGGCTCTAACTCACTGACGACCAGGTCGCAACCACCTGGCCGTCGGCTGGCCGGATGTATTGCGTTTATAGCTGCGGCCAGATGAACGACCAATTTCAACAGAGTTGTCAAATCTAACGATTTTTTACGTTTTACCAATTAGAAAATATTGTTTCAGAAAGAATTAAGTTTCAGAAATGTTAAAATATCCGATTTAACTAAAAAGCGAAGTTGCTATTCATGAGCTTATTAAATGTTCTAATATTAAATAATGCATTTAAAATATTCTTGGATTTTTCGTAAATAAATACTGGTGTGGTAAATGGAGTAAGTAAAATATCCAATCCCGACTACACGATATAACGTCGTTATTTCCATGTTTTTCAAATCCGCGATATCTGCTATTCCATCAGTCGTTTCATAACAGAATATTCTACATCCTACGTCTATGTAATTTAATATGTGTAGAGTAAGACATGTAACTCGTGAGATTTTCAGCATTATATTAATAAAGGACAAAAACAGTATTGTTCCTAAAGGCGCGTCCAGACTTTGGTATTTTAGCCCGAACGAACCGAACGCGCACGAACAAGAAGAACAAATAGGCCGAACAAAAAGCATTGTGTACGCGCGACCGACCAAAAGGGAGATATTCTGTTTCTTTTTTCTACTGATATGGACTTCTACCATAGTTTATTATACTATGCTTCTACTGATGGCTCTTATCGACATTAGAAGTAAACATATTAGGATCATCGTAAAAAAAGCAATTGCTTAAATTTCGAAAAACCTTTAGATAAAGAATTGACTTATAATTTAAAAAAAAATGTGAAATAAAACTTTTAGAAATGTGTATGTGTATATGTGTACTTACATATGTATTTATATTTTTGTGACATTATTATTTAAGTGTCTTTTAAATCCTACCGTCGAAAATTTGTGAAAAGAACATTGACTTGCGAGAACATTGGATGGAATGGCAGTACAAATCTAAGGGTACGTTTCATTTTAACATAATTTGTATTTATTTTTAGATTTATTTTCCTTTAACTAAACGTACAAGTACCTTGTAAGAAACCAATTGAATTTGGTCGCGTTTAAAAAAAAATCGACGCAATATTTTTAGATATTAACCTCCCTACAATAATAACCAGGAGCCGCCACTGCTATGTCTTAATAAAACATTGTTGAGATTGGATAAGACTACACTTCACAGCAGTAAAAAATTAGAAGGCTTAATGCATTTTTGAGTGCATCGTGTTGCATAATCTCTTAGCAGCTTCTGTTTAAATAGCAAAAACATCTTGTCTTGATGTTAATATGATATTTGTTTATTCTTTGTATAATAATTGTTCTTTGATAGCTTAGTTTTTAGTGTCAATTTGTAAAATATTAGCAAACTGTAAACTTGAAATGCAAAGTTCATAAAACCTTGTGATCATAAAAAAGGTACGAAACATTAAAATTTAAATACAGGGTGTCCCACTTAAGATGGATACAAGCCAATATCTTGATTGTTTGTTGAGCGATCTTTTTCATTTTTGGCAGGAGGCTGTATAAAGACATACATTTTGCCCAGGGTAAGAAATGCGATACCTCATAGACGTAGTTTTAATGGGGTTTGATATTTTTCGAGTCAAGAGTAAACTACCCTTAGGATAGTATTTATTTCAAATCTGATAAATTATATTGAATCCGTCTTACCTAAGATTTTAGAATTTTAGAATTTAGAATGAGTGGGAGGGGGGTTAATCACTGCGACCTTACAGATCCATTGTGTCCCCCTTTCTTGAGTCATAACTCATCATACAGTCCCAGGGCTTTGACAAAAGCCAGTATCTGGGACGGTTTTATAGAGGGTAGTTCTCCATCTCCAATATCAGTCGTACCAAAATTCATGGCACGAATGGTTGTCGTCTCAGCGCACTCAGTGATGAGGTGTACTGGTGTTTCCCCATCTTCCCCACAGAATCTGCATTCGCCGTTTCTTCTTAGTTTCAATCTACTGATTACGTACGTTACGATACCTCATAGACGTACGTTTTAATGGGGTTTGATATTTTCCGAGTCAAGAGTAAACTACCCTTAGGACAGTATTTATTTCAAATCTGATAAATTATATTGAATCCTCCTTACCTAAGATACTTAAGTTCTAATTTTTATAAATATTGATACAGGGTGTGTCATTAAAATAAGACAATTTTATTTTTATTATTATTTTTTTAAATACTTACGACGCCACTGGATAAACAACTGGTTTATTATCAATAACCGATTATATCCAATTATCAATTAATAATCCATTTAAGTTTGGTCGAAGATGGCCGAAGACGATGACTTTTAGTTCGTTATAGTTTTATAAATCTTTATTTAGAGCATATTTTCCAAAGTTAATAGTGATTGTTTTAAATAACTATTTGGATTTTTTTAAATATTCCTCAATAAAACGAATAAAAATCATATTTCAGATTCCATTGAAAACTGGGGTTTTTAAATTATTTTGTAACTCATTTTATTCATTTGTATTAGCAAACTTAAAAAACAAATTTTTAAAGTAAACAAAATAAATTGAAAATATTTAGTTTTTTTGTATCGTATCTTAATTATTATGGAAGCTATCTGAAAACTTAAATCGCTTATTAATTATTAATTGATAATTGGTTATTGATAATAAACCAGTTGTTTATCCAGTGGCGTCGTAAGTAGGTACTTAAAAAATAATAATAAAAATAAAAATGTCTTATTTTAATAACACACCCTGTATCAATATTTATCAAAATTAGAACTTAAGTATCTTGGGTAAGGAGGATTGAATATAATTAATTGATTTGAAATAAATCCTGTCCTAAGGGTAGTTTACTCTTGACTCGAAAAATATCAAACCGCATTAAAACGTACGTCTATGAGGTATCGCATTTCTTACCCTGGGCAAAATGTATTATGTCTTATACAGCCTCCTGCCAAAAATGAAAAAGATCGCTCAACAAACAATCAAGATATTGGCTTGTATCCATCTCAAGTGGGACACCCTGTATATTATGTTATTATGTTTTATTTGCCTCATTACTGCTAGCATTATGTAATATTTTTTATTTTGTAACAGTGATTTTATCATGTTCATCCTGTATATCACTCCATTAATACTACGAAGACAACTTTATATCATAAATAAGATTGAAAAGCTGATGTTCATAACATCAATATTCATCAAAATGATAAATTAGCTGGCTATTCAATTTTATCCTAGTGAGTTATATAAAAATATTTTCGAATTTAAATCCCTTGTTAAATGTTTTTAAATAATTTACCAACAGATGCGATTAATGATAACCAAACTAAAAATTGTACCTCGTCAGTAATACAACGAATTAATAGATTATTATATATAACAACACGTGATCTGATTAGTAAATAATAGGTTGCTTATGCAGATATGTATTACACGTAGACTTGAATGTGCTGACAATTTATGATAATTATTTACTTGCATGTTATACATAATATTATTATTATTTCAGACTTTGATTGGAATTCATTAAAATAAAGTGTATTTTTCTTTTTTCTTTGTTCTTTAGTGTTTTATATTTTGTATTTTTATCTTATATTATAAATTTTTAGGTGGCTTAAATAGAATTATTTAGATTTGGGGTCTAGGGTGGAACTCTGTATTAACTAAATATCGATAGGTAGCGATGAAGAATGCTGTCGCTTGGTGTTTAGTTTCTACGTGGGGTATTAAAATATCCCGCGCGTATTGGAGTGTTAAGATCACTCTATTATGGATGGGGTACCATTGTTAATTCCTTAACGTCCTTATTTTTTACCTGTTCGGTACTTTGCAGACATATGGTGGCATGCTTTCTCTGTATATAAATTTTCTACCTAGCTACGTTACAGCGTTGTCAGTAGTTCAATTTTTGATATACCATACGGTCGAAATGAACGACATAGGTACAGTAGGTACAGTTCATAGCAAATAAACTTTTACTCACGTGATTAAGCTTGACCGGCACAGCGTTGCCCACTTTTACATATTTTCTTTTAATCAAAACATTTTAGGAAACAAAAATTAATTATAAATATATAAGTTATTATTTACATCAACAAAACTCACTTTTTTAACAGCACTTAAGGGACATAAAGGGACATTACTACCGATTTCCCGTTTAGTTTGGTTTATTCAAAATATCCTAATAAAGTTGCGATGAGTTTTTTTCCGGCTATTAATAAGCTATCTTGTACACTTTGCACTAAAATAGGTTCTAAAAAGAACAATGTTCGACTGCAAGGTCTGCTAGTAAACATTTTCAAGCTTACAGGATCACAACACTATTTATTTAAACCAAAAACTCGTAATACAAAACTAAAGTGTCAAAACGAATGACAATGTCAGAAAATAAATAAATAAATGTGGCAACTTGACATTTTTTACAGCAGAGCTGCCACCTGAATCCCAGCGGGAAATTCAAATTCCACTTAAAAAATTAAACATTTATTTGATATGAACCGTATGCATTTATACATTCCGTACATGTATACGGCACCTAACACAATCCCATTGGTCAGATTTGAATTTTAAACCAATTAAACTCCGAGTGCCATACGCGAGTATGGAATGTAAAACAGTGCCATGCGCACTTACGGAATGTACCTGGTAATTATGCTTGTAGCAGAAAGTAACGCCTGGCTATAGCTAATCTTGCAAGAGTAGCTGTGGCTCCGTGACCTGAGACCATCGCTTCGTGAACGAGAGGTTCGTGGTTCAAATCTCACGACAGACCATAACTTTTTTATTTTTTTACCACGGTTTTTATTTTTTTTAAAAAAAGCTGTAAAAATTTAATAGCAATCAAAATACGGATTGCGTTGGTTTCACTCTTTTTGGTGGGGTTAGACTGATTATTTGGTGGAATTAGTTGCGTTGGTTAAGATGGTTATTTGGTGGGGTTGATTGCGTGGGTTAGGTTAGCTATTTGGTGGGGTTGGTTTGGTTTTAGTTGGAATGCTCTATAACAAAGCCTTAATAGTAATGTCTAAAAAAATTTCCAGGATATTTGGCCGCTAGAGGAAGGCGTGATTTTCTGCTGCAGTATAACTACTAGATACATTCCGTAAGTGCATATGGCACTGTCTTACATTCCATACTCGCGTATGGCACTCGGAGTTTAATTGATTTAAAACTCAAATCTTACCAATGGGATTGTGCTAGGTGTCGTATACATGTACGGAATGTATAAATGTGAACCGTATAGGACAATCACTGCCATTTTAAAAGTAAAATTATACGGTGAATGTCAACGATAGTCATTTCTAAGCTAACTAGATGCCGCCAAAGTCCGAAAAAATGCCTGAAAAATTAAATGAATACCCAGTGAATGCCTCGGTGAATGGATGAATGCATTTCTGAACTTTATGAACTGAAAGTTCACTTTAATTACATCTCTAAAATTTACAAGTAATGCTTTAATAAAACTGTCTTTTTTTACTTTTCTCAAGGATATTTGAAGCATCTAATTTGGACTTTCGATTAATTTATTTTATAGCTGCAATTAACTATTGCTAAATTAGACATTATAACAAGAATACACTCGGAAAATAGTAAATAATTTAATTATAGAATCACTAAATATACAGTTTACCCTTTAATTTGTTATCGTGAGTTAGTAAATTAAGTAGTATCTGTGTGTATATGTGGTGTCGATGTAGGTAAGAACTTAGTTTATTGGTAGATAGGTATATAAAGTTAGATTATTGGTTGCTTATATGGATGTAAATATACCGAATGATCGAAAAAAAAAACGGTAGGATATCATCTGTCGAAACTTCCCCTAGGAGATGCAAGACCTTGTCGTTGGTGGGGAAGCTCCAGGTCTGGTGCTGTTCCGAATTCTGAATCCCCCTAGCGCATGGCTTGGTCTAACAAGCATCTCACTAATCGTCTTGTTCCTGGCTGTAGTGTCGTGTGTCGTGGCCAGGGAACTGCACCAAGACATATAACGATGCCGGACGGGGCTACCCCTAGAGGGTGTGGAGGGGGAAGCTCCCCCCTTAAAGGCTTAACCTCCTGGACCAAGACGAGAAAGAAAGAAAGAAAGAAAGAAAGAACACTATGAGATCTAGTACTAAAAACAAGCCCCCTAACGACACTGAGAACATTACAAATAATGAAAGTTCCAAGGGACCAAAAGAAACTACAAGAGGGGCGGCTGACACTTGCTTGGGATCATCCTCCACAAGTGGCACACAAGCTACCACCTTCTCCAGCAAGGGTCGGGAGCCTACCTATAGACCCAATAAGCGACACAAGCTACCGTTTTGTCTACCCGGTCTGGGTCAACCAGGCGGGCTAGACGATCTCTGAAAGTAGAACCCGAGATATCTTAGAGGACCAGAAGCACGGAGTAATTAACCGACTGCTCCACGAAGGGCTTGCTCCAGAGGAAGCAAAAGCGAAAACACTCCTCCAAAAAGGGGAGAGTATAAAGAAACCAAGAAACAACCTGACTCAGCTCCATCAAAGGGCAAAGGGGAGCGAGAACCTCTCACCTCTTCTCGGGCAGGGAGATAATAAAGCCAGGATGGAAAGCCGTCCAACACCGGGAGGCAAGCAGGGACGTATCACCAGCTCTTTGCCAAGTGACAAGTAAAAATGGCGGTGCTGCCAAAGGATTTCCCAGAGGTTGCTCTGACCACCGACCAGCAAATGTCTCTAGAAGAGGCAATACTGGACGAAGTAGTGGCGATCGGATCGCAACACAACGATCTACAAAATGTGGGTCAGCTGCGTTTTGCGGTGATATACTTTCGGGTGGGCATGATCCTCATAGATTGTGTATCTCAAGAATCGGCGAATTGGTTGGTGGAAATCGCACCTAAGCTTAAAAATTGGCAAGGTCCGGAACTGGTTGCAGTGAAGGGAAAAACTAAAGAGGCGGCCATCACGGTCTTTCTGCCGAGAAGCAAGGGGAAAGACACCACCTACCTGCTGAGCCTTATCTAGGGTCAGAACTTCAATGTAAGGACATCGAGTTGGCGAGTCAGCAACTCGAGGAAGGAGGGTCATGGGTCATGGTCAGGTCCTCACAATAGGAATTGACCTCAAATCCAAGGAGGCAATAGAGAAATAGTAATATAAATAGAAAAGAAATATCCTTTATTATAGATACGGGACAACAACGGTATCAGGTCTAAGGATCTAAAGAGAGACCAAGTTAAAGAGGTGGAGAAAATGGAGACAGATCCTCCAGCCCCCACCGCACGGGTTCCTCAGCCAGAGGCAAGCTCCTCGAATGTAAAGAGCGGCACGGAGTGCCAAACTTCAACCGTGGGAGGGTGTGTACCCTCGGAGGAAGAACTGTTGTCAGAGGAGGACAGGAAATACCCTGTCCCCTCTAGCACAGGGGTCTGATGGATTATAGACTGTGTGATGACTCAAGGAAGGTCGCAGTGATTAACCCGCCCTCTTACTTATTCTTTTACTGGATAGACTATATATTTGGCATCGTCCAAAAATCGCTTGGTCATAAAAATGTTTTAATAAAATTGGCAAAAAAATTTATGTGATAATGATAGTGACAGTTCTTCTCTGTCCTTTTCATTCGGAACTAGAATGTTTTGTAAGTTTTAGGATTTCATCTGTCGAAATCATATATTCTTTTGCTGGATAGACTATATATTTGGCATCGTCCAAAAATCGCTTGGTCATAAAAAAATGGGAAGAATATTTATAGTTACCTACTATGAATTTTCAAAAAAAACTTGTGTTGTTAGATAATGTAGGGGTATACAAATACAAATCACATAAATACTATTTTGAAAACAAAGTTCATCACTCCTAAGATACTGATATCAGTCACTAACAACAATAGTTAAATGGATTTTAATGGTTTTTAACTCGGCTTTTAACTAATGAACTACAATCATAATAAATGGTTGCATTCTTACCGTATGATTGAAAAAAAAAACGGCGTCCAGTTGCCTTGAAAGTGATTTCCCTCGCGATTTCCCATATATAATTTTATATAAAATATAAAATCATAAAATGACAGCGCATATATCTTTTCAAAGCCATCTCTAACGCGGTTTTTTTTTGATCATATTGAATTTTGTTTAAATAAAGTACCTATTTATAGTCTGTCTGCGGGGATTCATGACAGTGACAATAATTACAGTTGTCATTTTTGGTTGTCGTCTGTAAAAATCTTCCCCGATTCGTTGGACAAACTATATAGGTATGTACCTGTATTTGATACCAATACCAATTAAACTTTTAGTTACATAATCGAGGGCGCGATTTTTAAATTCATTGTTGCCAACTATGGACATATTCGTCGCCGGGCTGACTGACTGGAATTTTAATTTACCGCTGGGGATTCAGATGGTAGCTCTGCTGTAAGAAATATCAAGTTGACACATTTATTTATTTATTTCCTGACAATGTCATTCGTTTTGACACTTTATTTTCTTATTACGAGTTTTTGGTTTAAATGAATAGTGTTGTGATAATTTTAGCATACCTTGCAGTCGAACATTGTTCTTTTCAGAACCTCTTTTAGTGCGAAGTGCACAATATAGCTTAATAGCCGTAAAAATTCATCGCAACATTATTAGAATATTTTGAAGGGAGAAGAGGTAGGAATGGCCCTTTATTAAGTGCTGAAGCTGAATTTTGTTGATGTAAATAATAACTGTTTGACAAATAAGTACCTTTTTAAAACTTACGAAAATAGACCATTATTTCATTCTTCTGCTCTAAATAATATTGTCAATTTCATGGCAATTGAGTGAGTTTAACTTGGCTATTAATAACAAAGAAAATACGAATTGTTTGTTTAATAGACCCTGTAAATGCATTGAAATGTCACCCAAGCATAGTAAAGTTAAAATTATACCATGCGACTGTTTAAAATTCTTTTATGCTCTCTAATACCTTATGAATATTACATTTAGCTTTTAATAACTTTGTAGAATTGAAAGTTAATATTAAAACGGAAAATATAACGAAAGTAGAATAAAGAAAACTACTAAAAATTCTATTTCGAACATTTGGTTGGTATAGCGAACTTGATTAATGTATTAAGGACAAACAAATTATTCGTTGGTGGATTATAAAGTTATTTTAGAAACTACAGAAAAAATATTTTGAATTATTAGCAATATCAAAAAACTTACTTTTAAAACAAAATTATAATTCCACGCTGGTCACCTAGAGCCTGTTTGTTTTTAAATTTTCCTCATTCGTTCAATTTGGATACTTGCGAAAATTAATCACTTAACTCGAGAATAATTCACAGCCACACGAAATATAAATCAAAAATATATTTTTGTTTAAACGGCACTAAAGAATTTTAAAAGAAAATATTAACATAAACACGTATCGGCCCCACGACCAACGTCACTAACTCAACCGCGGTTGGAAATAAACTAAATTTTCTGATACGTCGAATTCGTCGAATCGGATACGCTCGCACCGATACGGTTAGTGTTATTTCTCTCGCTCTGAGCGGGTGCGAGAGGGATAAGACCTGTTCGAAAGCCGCAAGTGAACACGTCCGGCCTGTCGGATGACCGTTGGCTTTGGGTTCTCCGGAGTTCAAGAAAGAGCCAAAGGCGCCAACCTCGGCAAGGTCAGTCATCATCATCGCATCTTCCACTTTTTTATAGTCTAGGTAAACCATTTATTTTTCTTTATGCGATTTTGTAGAAAACGGGATATTGGAATTGGACGGAAATTTATTTTTGTTCGTTGCATTAGCCTTGACTTCTTGGAGCGGTAATCGTTGGTCAATGAATGCGCTTTCCGAGAGATTATTTTTTTACCTAGGATTTTTTCAAATTCTGTTGTTATGAGTTATGACAAAGGTTATGATGTATGCGATGGTTTTTCTTAATTAATAAAAATGTAAATATTTATGTGCTTTAAAGTTCCCGAAATTCAAATATGTAGTATCTACACAGTATCTACAGTGGCGGATACAGGGGGGGGGGCCCATGGGGCCCGGGCCCCCCCCTTAAATCTGTAAATTGGGTTAAATATTAGGCTTTTGGGTTAAAAATGGCGCCCTAAAAAGCATATTTTGCATTATTTTTTTATTTGGACCACCCCTAAAATAAATTTCTGTATCCGCCCCTGAGTATCTAGTTGGTGTCTTTGTCACCAAAATATACCGGGTGCGTCCCAAAAGTGGGTCATCCCTATAATTTTTTTGTTTCTTCAGATAAAAAAAACGATATTTGATATGTTAGTAGGTATATGACATAGGATTGATTGACGAATTCAATTGTTTTTGGTCACTTCTTGTTTCACCGGAACTGAGTATATAACTTTTAATTTTTAAATGACAACATACGTTTTTTTACTTTATTCATAGAAAATGACACTCTGAATAGTTTGACATATATTGGTTGTCAACTTTTGACATTTTCGCTTATGTTTTATTTGAAATTGTAACATGCGGTTTATACTTTGAATAAGAAGACTAAGGAAGGAGCATATCAAAACTTATGTCCACCGCGATGGGCCTCAAATATGGCCGACTTAAATTCCGGTTTATCAGTGCCGTTCTAATTTTATTTAAAAAATGTAAAACTATGATGTAGGGTAGATGTGGGGTAGACTCAATAATTTGTTGTTTTATTTTACGTTGTGAATAAATGTTAGTAGTTATTAAAATTGTTATAAAAATTAACACAAACATCCGATACGCTACTGAAGCAGGTGAGTCAAATTAACGTATCTAAATTATTTGACATCTGATCTTTGACAAGTAGTAAATAAAAGCTAAAATGCAAGAAAAATATATAATTTAGTTAATTTAAGTGAATTTAATCAATGATTGGTTTACTACACTTATGTATATTATATAGTCACTTATACTAGCGAAAAGTTGTTCCATTATTTCACTCGATTTTTGCCGAGATCTACTGCACGCTACACAACCAACTATTTTAGAGTCTTTTTCGATAAATCGCGACAGTGTCCCTGTTAATTTAAGTTCTGCCACAATTTCCATCTAGATTTACTACCTTTATACAACTATCAGTAGTAGAATAAATAATAAATAAAATAAAATAAGCTCCGTAAAGACTGACAAATCCACAAAATTTCAAATCAAATTCAAATGTGTCAAATGAATCGTCAAACAGAACTGTCAAGGATCCCCACCCTAGAGTCCTTTTTCCGCCCACCATGCATGAATACATGGATAGCATTATGCTCCTTCCTTAGTCTTCTTATTGAAAGGGTTTATAATATCGTATGATCGAATAAAAACGGCGTCAGCGATGGCTATGAGATGAAGATTGCTGTCATTTTATATGTAAATTTATATGAGAAATGTCATTGATCGTCATTTCATAGCCATCGCTGACGCCGTTTTTATTCGATCATACGGTATAAACCGCATGTTACAAGTTTATAACGACAATTTCACACCAAATACCAAGTGTGTGGTATCAAATTATTCGTCATTTTCCAAAATATGCTAATGAGCCACCCTCGTTCGATTTGAAAAAAGACGAGATATGGATAAAAATACGATTTGGGCATCTTTTAACCGGCCAGGACAAGACACGAAAAACATTAGACATCAATCAAATCTATTTTCCAAAACTCCTTGATTTGGAAAATTGGAAAACTTTTTTGAAAAATTATTATTTTTAACACTCACAAATTTGATTTTTTTAAAGCGAAAATGTCCAAAGTTGACATATGATATGTCATTCTATTCAGAGTGTAATTTTGTATCAAATTACAAATTTTGTAATTTTTATTAAGTTTACAAATTTTTACTATAAAAATACCAAGGATGTATGCCATTTAAAAATTAAAAGTTGTAGTCATTTTCGGTGAAACAGGAAGTGACCAAAAACAATTAAATACCGTCAATCAATCCTAATTTATGTCATAATATGCTAACAGACCAAATCTTGTTTTTTACTTGAAAAAATAAAAAAGTTATAGGGGTGAGCCACTTTTGAGACGCACCCGGTATAGTTCCTTACTTAGGATGACGAAAATCTTTGTACTCCCATGCAACAGTGGCGCATCTCGATATTGAGTTTAGAAGGGGTAGTGGCAATATTTAAACAAAGTACTTATTAGGTTTAAATTAAATTTTCGCCTAAAGGGATAGTGACTGGAAAAAAATAAACTTGAATTGGTTTGGATTTTCTATTTTGATTGGTATTATTAATTTCTTTTGTGGCAATCTACTTATACTAACCCCATTTTATCTTATTTATAATTTTTTTTGTGACTCCGAACGCAAGTTTCAGCTTGAGGACTTGAGGAGTAAAAGTCACTGGTCAACTGTAATTCGCGAATTATCGTCATGGAAACCACTGAGCTTTAAAGACCCAGTACTGGTGTCATTTGGTATAGTATATAAAATGAATAACTTTGAATTTTGGCCGTTATTTTTTACCAACATGGCAAATATAAAAGCCCTCTATCCAAAAATTTACTGATATTCTTTAAAATGAGTGCCTGAACGAATCAGATAGGTAACTCTTTTTACTTTCGTGAAATAGAAAAGAAAAATAATAAAACAGGTGACAGTTCTTCCTCTTCTTACAAGAATCAACGCAAAATGTCATAATTGACAAAAGTAAAATGTCATCAGCCTTTGACATTTCTAAATATCAGACCAATGCCGTCTCTAATAGAACAGCCTCAGAGCGAGATTTATGACGTCACGCTAGTTAGATACCACGGATTAATAAATATGTTGTAGAATTCACGGAAAACATAATTATTCCTCGTATTTTTGGTTTGTATTTAAAAATGATATAGTTTACACGAAATATACATAATATACAGTTAATAAATACAATATATTTATATACCTATTTATAGTAATAAATAACTTTGGCAAATAAACTATGAACCATACAAATGCATCAAATGTTTTACAATATACAAATAATGAATAGGTACATAAGATAATGGGTAAAATGTAAAATATATTTTAAATTTTGGGGTTTGAAAATCGATCTAATTTAACAAAAAACTTTCAATATCTACTAATAGTGATGTATTATTATTTGCATTCATAAAACTTATATGTATATTTTGCAAGCATCAATGTTCGAAAAATTATATTTGCAAATAATACAATATCATACAAAATCAAAATATCAAAAAAAAGGCGTCAGCGATGGCTATGAAATAAAGATCGCTGTCATTTTATATGTAAAATTATTCTAAAATTTTTGATTTTCTTGGGATTTAGGTTCGGGAAAAACGCTGATTAAGTTTTCATTTGGTTTTTCATTACTTTTTTGGTTTAAAAAAAAACGTTATAGCTAACGTTTATAGCCTTCATCAGTGTTGTGTCATATGAAAAAAATAGTGTCGAATATAATCCAAAAAATTACAGATACAAGGAATAATTATGTTTTCCATGTATTCTACAACATAATTAATCAGTAGTATCTAACTAGCGTGACGTCATAAATCTCGATCCGAGGCTGTTCTATTAGAGACGGCATTGCATCAGCATGGCCGCAAGTTGCTAACCTAATAAAATTAACACTAGAAAAGCCCGCGGGAACTGTCAAATTCAAAGTTATTCGTTTCACAGACTATACTACCGTTTTGGTGTGATTTCTGACCTCAGTTTTTCGAAGTAAAAATGTCGACGATTTAGTAGTATTTTTTCCTAGAAGCCTGTTTATTTTGTTACATAAATAACTTATTCTGATTATAACTACGAGTATATTCTAGTGTTTCGTTATGCATGCTTAATACATTTTTCGTGACAATTACAAAAACTTTTTATTTAGTACCTATCAATACAACAACTTTGTTTAATTATCACTGCCTGGTTTATAGCATAATTTTTATAAAAATATAAACACGTTTAATTGTTGCTTAGCATGCAGAACGTGCAATGCATATATGCGTCAAGGCGTCCTTTTTATTGTTATTTTTGGTACATTACATGAATATAAAAATATATTAAATACGTAGACGTCAAGCCAAGGCTGATGCAACCTAAAGGATATAACAAACATTTTGCTGAATAGAGGTTTTCTTAGTCAAATTATTTTTTTATTCAACTAAAGCCCCGTCTGCATATAACGTTTCACCTGACAGGGTAAAGGTTGATTCTCTCACTATACCTTCCATATCAGCTCCCTTCCGTTTACATAAAATATTATATTATGTAAATGAATAGGACAATGCACACTATCCGTTCCGTTTCCCTTCCGTTCCATATCCTTTCATTCCATACATTTTTTGGCGGACGGATTGAAGCGTATCGGAAACAGCGTTGTCAAGTTGTCACATTTGTACCAGCTCTGTTAAAATTTTTGCTGATATTTATTTATTCTTTCGCCTCTTAATTAAATCCATTACCTTTTTCAAAAGATACAAATTTTTAAAATAAAACTATCGTAATGTAAAAATAAATTGTACAATAAAAAGTATGGCACTGATACGGAACGGAAGCTTACGGATAGCGTCAATACAATAAAAATACGTAACGAATATGGAATGGAAACGAAAGGTAGAGTGAGAATCAACCTTAAGACGGATTAAAAAATACCGTACATTAAAAAAAAAAATAAGGAATTTTCCAAAAAAAAATGGTGATACATTAGACTATTTTTAATAAGAATCTTGTGAAAATAAGATATTTTCGCATAGTTCCACAAAAAAATGTATTTTTGCAAAACAGTTTATTAATATTAAATGATTATTACTAAACGATATTATTTTCATGATTCTAACAGGAGAGATGTAAATATATCAAATACTACAAATGGATTTTGGTGGTGTAGAGTTTGGTTTGTAGATAGAAGTGTTTATACAGATACTGATTTGGGGTTCACGATAACCTGCAATCTGAACTGAGTGGTAGTCGCAGATAAAAATCATCATCATCGTCACCTTCAACTTATTCAACAATTTCTAATTATTGTGGTGTAGTCTCCCTCACATATTTACATACTCTCTTTATATTTGAATCCTTTGTTCTCTATTGTTGGCTACGCGGGCCAAAGTTATCCCTGCTTATTTTCTAATATCATGGTTTGGTCGAAGAATCTAGGTCTTTTAATTCCTCGTGGGTACCATCTGAGGGTACCATGCTGTAATTTTTGTGGTTGATTTGTTGTTCGTCCTTCTTGCCAGGTGTCCTGCCCATTGCCACTTGATGGATATGATTTTGTTGATGATATCTATTACCTGGATCTTTTGTTGTATCCACTCTATTCTTTTACGGTATTTCTTGGTTATTCCTAGCATAATTTCGTTCAATTTAGCGTTGTTCGACCTGCAGGTTCCTTATAATGTCCCTTTTAAATGTCCAGCTTTTGCATGCATAGGTCATGACTGGTATAGTCATGACCTATGTTTTCTTCTTTAGAGAAAGTGTTTTCTTCTTTAGAGAAAGTGACATTCTAGATTTGAATATAATAAAAAGATATAGTCAATATATTTACTTATAATAACAAGTTAAAGCCTGATGTGATTTTTTTAAATCACTGTAAAATTACAGTTAAATAGGAATATGTTTCAGATATATTTTAGACAGTAGGTACGATATAAGAGGCCCAGTGGTACCATTTGGGTATTCCGCAACCGTTTTTCTGAATCGTACCCTTTACAAGACTTTTGAAAAATTTATATTTCTATTGAAATAATGCTAATAAAGATATGAAAAAAATATATAAGATGTTCAAACTAAAGATTAGCAACAATCACAATCACCCAGTCCCAAAAAATCGGCATATTTTTAACATTTGTACTAAGCCATACGGTTTAGGCTACTCTTTCTATATAGGGTGGTGACAATTTCAATGCTCAACATTGGCATCTCAGAAACTACGAGAGATACGAATTCGGTTAAATGGGATAAAAGTTGAGTAATTAGATGTTTGACAAAGACCTATGAAGAAAACCCCGGTATCTTGATTAGTTTAGGATTTTGATTAGTTTAGGAGCAGCAGTCAAGTTTTTGTTTTCTTATGGCCGCCATTTTGAATTTTTATACTATTAGATAGAGCAAAAAATAATCTATATGGTGATATATCTAATTTTTATTCATTATTATGTAAGTTCACTAAAAAAATAAGATTTTTTAAAAATTCGCTCAAAAGATCAAGTCGTTTTATATGACAGCAAGTTAATTTTTGTTTACTCTATTAAGTGTCAAATCTGGACACAAAAATTTATAGTAAATAGTGTAAAATGTATTAACAGTCAACAATATGGTCACAAGTGAGGAAACACGAGATATGTATGATATGTTTACTTAAAAATAATAAAAATTCCGATATAGCACGCGCAAGTTATAGAATATTTTGCGTCCTGAAAGGACGCAGCCTCATCGTACTATTTTCGCAAGGATTTCAAGAAATTTAGCAGTTGCTGGTAGCTTTAAGAAAAAGAGGCAAATATTTTAAAAGGCTTAATGATTTTAATGTGCCATTCGGATTGAAATAAATACGGAAACTTCTAGTAGTAAAGTAAAATAAAACTCGCGAGTGTTGTATAAGTGATTCTTATGTAGGGAAATTATAAAAAAACATAAATATCATAACTTTAAATTTAAAGGTATACCAAACTTATATTTTTTTACATGCAATTTTGCAAATGATTCCGGGAAAGTGTTCAAGAGCCCCCTTTTTCTAGAAAAATATTGTCAAGGTGTATGTGGCGCCATCTGTCGGAGAAGCGAGCAACTAAAACCGCAACGTGTCCAGAAACCTGAAGACAATATTTTGTTGTAGCGCCATCTCTTAATCAAGTCGACAAGTAAGCGAAGCAGACAATAGAATGTACTAGTAGATGGCGGACCCGTCCCGATAATTTTAGATTGTTCGCGAAACACTCACCACAGCTATATAAAAGGAGCGCTTACGACAGTTGGGGAAGTTAAGAGTTTTTGAAATTTGAATATACCGCGTGGAAATTGAAAATCGGACAATTTGGTGAAGGAATCTTAGTTTGTTGTTTGTTATAAGTTAGTAATTGTGTATAAAGTGAGAAAATAAATTCGTTAAGTATTTTATCGTGAGTTTAAATAGTGGACCCACGGAATCCGTAACAATTGGTGTCAGAAGTGGGATTCAAGAGGATTGTAAGAAGAAATTAAGTGGATTGGACGATTTTTACACCGAATTTGGGAATTTTATGGTTGGTACGAGACAGCAAGCGAAGAAAATGGAGGAAGTAAGCAAATTATTGGGCGATTTTATGGAGAATATGAGAAGAGAAAAGGCAGAAGAACAAGAGAGGCTGCGAAAAGAAAAAGCAGAAGATCAAGAAAGACTCCGTAAAGAACGAGAAGAAGAGCGAGCCCGACTAGAAAAAGAGAAAGCAGAAAAACAGGACCGCTTACTGAAAATTCTAGAAAATCAAGACAAAATTTTCGAAGATTTGAAAATCCAACGACAACAAGAGAAACAAGAAGAACAGGACCGGCTTGAGAAAATATTGGGTAATTTGGAAATTCGTTTGGAGGAGCGACGTCAGAGAGAAAAGCAAGAAGAACAGGACCGACTTCAGAAAATCTTAGAAAATCAGGAAATTCGACTTCAGAAAAGCTTCGGAGACATGGAAAAAAAGCAAGAAGCAATGTTGGAAATGCGTTGCCAGGAACAGCAGAATCACTTCCAAGAAGCCGTAGAAGATCTGGAGGAGCGCCTTCAACAGAAAATGGAAAAATTAGAGAAGGACCTACAGAAGACCAAGGCACAAGCAAGGACACCTGGCGTTCCTGGAACTGCAAACCTCAAGGCCCCGACCTACGATGGACAAACCACCTGGACGATGTACCACCGCCAGTTTGAAGCAGCGGCTGCTGTCAACGGATGGACTGACCAGGAGAAAGCAGCGGCACTTGTCATCGCGCTGCGTGGCCCTGCCCTGGAACTCCTGCAAACTATTCCTGCAGCCCAACAGCAGGAATACCAAACTTTGGTCGCTGCACTGGACAGAAGATATGGCGACCAACATCGACGCCAACTTTACCAGGCACAGATCAAGACACGCCTGCAGAGGTCCGGAGAGAGTCTGCAGGAATTCGAAGCAGACTTACGTCGCCTGGTACACCTAGCGTATCCAGAAGCACCGGAAGGATTTAGGGAAGAACTGGCTGCTCAGTGCTTTATCAGCGGACTGAGGGACAATGAATTACAGAGGGCGCTGCAAATATCGCGATTTTCTACCAGCAGCGAAGTACTCGTCAGGGCGCTGGAAATAGAAGCTGCATTTAGCGCCATTCCTAAACAGAAGATAGGCTCGGTAACGGTTGAGGAACAGCCAAAGAGTTCTCACATACGTTTGGAGGAGATGTGTAAGAAATTCGTCAAACTATGTGAGCTACTAATAAACAAGGGAGTCAACAACACCCAGACAGAGAACCAGAGAAGATTCCAAGATATTAGGTGCTATAGATGTGGCAGGATTGGCCATATCCAACTGGATTGTCGCATCCAAATGCCATTCCGTTCATCATTAAGAGAACATCGGCACATCGGAAGATCCCAGGACATAAGTTGCTATAGATGTGGCAGGAATGGCCACATCAAACGGGATTGCCGCGTCCAAATGCGATTCCGTTTACCATCGAGAGAACATAGGCACCAGGAAATCAACACTAATGAGCGAGTATTGGCTGAAGAAAACAGAGCCCCTAGGATGTTTTCCGTTAGGAGTCTAGGAAAAACCGCTTACAGTTTGGTGATCAACGGGAAGGTCAATGGTAGAAGAATTGGAATGACTGTGGACACAGGCGCTATGGTATCGTTGGTGCGGACTAACTCAGTGCAAGGATTGAAGATGATGCCTCTTAGAAGAAGAGTGTATTTACGTACAGTTACGGGGAAATGGCCGTTGTACGGGGGAGAGGCTTTCATGGAATTGGAGTTAGGGAATTTGAAGTTTCGGCATAGCGTTTTAGTGGCAGACATTGAAGATGATTTTATCATGGGTATGGATGTGATCAGTCAACATGGTTTTTCGTTTGATCACCATAGAAACATCCTGAAAATCGGAAATGAGGAATTTTCTGTATCTAAAGAGAAGAGACTAGGAAATATGGAAGAAAGATCATCGAAAATTGTGATGATACCTGGTGATACCAAGAAGACTGTGTTCGAGAAAATAGAGGAAACCTCTGGGTGCCATGTAGGACGGGTACAAATTATCGACAACGACCTAGATCGACGACGAGCTACCTTGGACAAGAAAATGAAACATCGTGAAAGCACTATCAGAGTAAGGAATTTTGAATTGAGAACTGACAAACAATGGACGACGATACAATTGAGGAAAGATCAAATGAAAGATCCAGACATCGGAGCAATACTACGGCTCAAGGAAGGTAACGGCGAGAGACCACCGTCGCAGGATATTGCGGACAGAGGGCTGGTTTTCAAAGCTCTCTGGGCTCAGTGGAATTCACTGGTGATTGAGAATGGATTGTTAAAGCGCACATGGGAAAGTGCGGATGGCAGGACCGTAACAACTCAGTTACTGGTACCAAGGAAGAAAGTCACCCAGGTATTGGAAGAAATTCATGGTGGTAAAACTGGAGCCCATCTTGGGGTAAACAAGACCTTGAGCAAGCTGAGAGACCGTTTTTACTGGGTGGATTATTGTGAAGATGTTAAGAAATGGTGTCAACGTTGTAAGATTTGCGCAGCTAGACAAGGACCAAGTACTCGATCTGGAGGAAAAATGGAACAAGATAACGTTGGACGGTCGTTCGAAAGAGTCGTTAGGAAGGAAAGATTATTGGGAATTCATAAGGCCGTGAGAAGTAAGATTACGCTAGCCAGTGACCGGATGAAAGCTCGTTACGACCTCAGAGCTAATTCTACGGGATTTCAACAGGACGATAGAGTATGGTTGTGTAATCCACAGCGCAAGAAAGGGAGGTCCCCAAAGTTAACTCCAGCATGGGAAGGTCCTTATACAGTCATCAAGAGGATAAATGATGTAGTGTACCGGATTCAACGCAGCCCTAGAAGTAAGATGAAAGTAGTTCATCTGGATCGATTGAAGAGATACCAGACAGGAAACCTTGATCGGGACGATCAAATTTGAGAAGGGGCAATGTCAAGGTGTATGTGGCGCCATCTGTCGGAGAAGCGAGCAACTAAAACCGCAACGTGTCCAGAAACCTGAAGACAATATTTTGTTGTAGCGCCATCTCTTAATCAAGTCGACAAGTAAGCGAAGCAGACAATAGAATGTACTAGTAGATGGCGGACCCGTCCCGATAATTTTAGATTGTTCGCGAAACACTCACCACAGCTATATAAAAGGAGCGCTTACGACAGTTGGGGAAGTTAAGAGTTTTTGAAATTTGAATATACCGCGTGGAAATTGAAAATCGGACAATTTGGTGAAGGAATCTTAGTTTGTTGTTTGTTATAAGTTAGTAATTGTGTATAAAGTGAGAAAATAAATTCGTTAAGTATTTTATCGTGAGTTTAAATAGTGGACCCACGGAATCCGTAACAATATTATAGACGGATGTATCTTTATTTACAAATTCTGGTGCATTTAACGGAAAAAAATTCACATTATTATGCAAAAGAAAATCCTTATTTAATAGAGAAACCATGGAGAAACCAGACCACAGTAATATATTCTTTGAACGTCTTGGCTGGCGTTCTTGACAATAAAATTTTAGGTTCTGTATTGATGTGTATTGAACTCTACTAAGCCATTTTTGTGCATCCAGATTTGACACTTAATAGAATAAACAAAAAATAACTTGCTGACATATAAAGTGTTAAATGGATTTCCAAGGCAGACTTGATCTTCGGCGAATTTTGAAAAAATCTATTTTTTTAGTGAATTTAGGAATCAAAATAAAATTATATTATAAACTGAGTTGACTAAACTGATTAAAGTTTATAATCATCTGCTGATGTTGCTAACATGGTTAGCGAAACGCGCGTCCAGTGTAAAAGTAAAAGTGTTTTGGTGTATTGTGGTGATTTAGTGTTCTATTTTGCTGTGTAACACCAAAGGTTCCAACCCCCAATGTCTGTAATTTAGGAATAATGAATAAAAATTAGATACCACCGTATAGACTTTTTTTCGCTCTATCTAACAGTATAAAAATTCAAAATGGCGGCTATAAGAAAATAAAAACTTGACTATTGTTGTGCGAAATCTAGAAGGCTTAAAAATTTTCTGAAAACGGCATCTAACTGGTCGATGTCAAAAATATAAAACTACCAACTTACGTTCCAGTCATTTAATATAAACGTATTATTTTCATTTTTTTGACATAAATCCGAAAGTAATCAAGATACCGGGGTTTTCTTCATAGGTGTTTGTCAAACTTCTAATTACGCAACTTTTGTCCCATTTTTCTCGTAGTTTCTGAGATGCCAATGTTGAGCATCGAAATTGTCACCACCCTGTATACCAGTGTAATCCTGAGTGATATGCATCTTGGAATTTTACTTTTTTCTTTGCGTCTGTCTGTTTAATTTCCCATCGGCCATGAAACAAGTACGAAAACCGTGCGTGAAGACGTTTTTGGCGTCTTCAATACTTGCAGTAGCGGTCGTACTTGGCGGTTCCTAATGAGGTGTTACGGGCAGGCACGTACTTCAAGGCCGGTCCCCATCAAAAATAATGTGCATTGTAGTGCTTAATTGAACATGTGTCTTTATGGCTTGTTTGTGCGTGTAAATGGGTATCATCCTTTGTCTATTGAACAGGAAAAATGAACTCGATATGTATATTTATATATAGTAAGTGTTAAGTTATATTGTTTTGAAATATCTCCTCTTGTCGTAAAAATGATATACAGGGTGTGTCTTAAATAAGTGCAAATATTTTCAGGGCTGGTAGATTTTGATAAAAGAGACATATTTTCTCTCTACCGTTTTTCAAACAAATTAACCGAGGTATTTTACTTTGAAAATTTCTCAAAAAAACTATTTTCTGTTAAAATTTTTAGAACCACTTCTTGTAAATTTAATCTACGATCTATGTTGCCATATTATTAACAAATTATCTTTGTTAACTAAAAACTAAAAAAGATCAAAAAAATTCAAAATTTTATTTTTTTTTTCTCTCTCTCTAAATTGCTGCGAGAGGTGGACATACGCTACTAAAATTATTGTTTTTTCCAATAAAATAATCTCTCTGAAATCAATACTTTACTTAGAGATGTGTAACCCATAAAAAAACAGGGGGAGGGGGGAGGGGGGAGATAATGGAATAATTTAAAAAATGAAATGTTAGGAATACATCTAACATTACAGGAAAGTATTTTTTTTATCCAAAATGCCCGTCTTATTTTTTCCACAGGGAGTTTTGAATTTACCGCAAAACACAACGTTTTGATTTACCCCGGTATAAACCCACCTAACCGAAGAATATAAGCTATTAAACTAATAAAAAATAATGCCAATACATTTATCTTTATGCTGATATCATAATCATAAAAATCAGATTACAAATAAAAAAATTATGAAACATCAAACTTAGTCAAATTTTCTAAAAAACTAAAAAAGATCAAAAAAATTTAAAATTTTATTTTTTTTTCTCTCTCTCTCTCTAAATTGCTGCGAGAGGTGGACATACGCTACTAAAATTATTGTTTTTTCCGATAAAATAATCTCTCTGAAATCAATACTTTACTTAGAAATGTGTAACCCATAAAAAAACAGGGGGAGGGGGGAGGGGGGAGGGGGGAGATAATGGAATAATTTAAAAAATGAAATGTTAGGAATACATCTAACATTACAGGAAAGTGTTTTTTTTTTATCCAAAATTCCCGTCTTATTTTTTCCACAGGGAGTTTTGAATTTATCGCAAAACACAACGTTTTGATTTACCCCGGTATAAACCCACCTAACCGAAGAATATAAGCTATTAAACTAATAAAAAATAATGCCAATACATTTATCTTCATGCTGATATCATAATCATAAAAATCAGATTACAAATAAAAAAATTATGAAACATCAAACTTAGTCAAATTTTTAAGGTGGATACATACCGGGTGGTGCATCGTCGTTGGAAACATAGAAAATCCCTTAGATTAAGGAAAATCCCATGCAAATTTTGAACTGTCCTAATATTGGCTCCCCTCTTAATTTTACAGCAACGTTGTAAATAGGTTTTTTAAAGATCTCCTTATACTAAATATTGAATTGCAAATATATTAGAAACGAGTTGATTTAAAATTAGAATCAAACACAGTTGCCTTGACATTTTGGAATTGCGCTCGCGATGGTTAAGACATCGACTCTTCTATTTCGTAAAAAGAACCACAAGAAAATTGGTTAATTTACCTTTAATTAGAAATTAAAAAACGTGTCAATACGTCGACTAATGAATAGGAATGTCTGTAATGAAAAAAATATCGATATGCGGATTTTTTGTATGATTTTTCAAACCACCTTCTTCTTCTTTCAGTGCCTGTGTCTATCCTCTATGGATGTTGGCAGTCACGTTGGTCCATATAATCCTATTAACAGCCGCCCTGAATAAATGTACGTTTGTCATTCCCGTTTATTGTCTAATAAATATTTTTCAGCCATGATATTCGTCGGCGTCGCTAACCTCCTCTACTATCTATTTTGCCTTGCAGTATTAGTTGGTTAAGTTGGTATTTTTTATCATTATGCATAACATGTCCAAGGTATGCCATTTTTCTCACTTTCACATTATGTATAAATTCTAGTTCCTTTTGGCATTCGTTGGATCACGGTGTTGTTTGTGGTATGGTAAGTGTATGAAATCCATATTTATGTCGGCAGTTGCGGGCAGTTGGCGACGTTCGGCGACAGCCAATGAATAAGCGCCTGTCGATCACGTGAAGCACAGTACGCCGATGCATTGGAAAATGATTGTAGTTTCCTTATTGTTGCTTCATTATTTATGTTAATGTAATGTTTATATTTTGCGTAATCTTGGATTACTGTGTTTGAACTTTGACAAATATCAAAAGTATTTTTAAATCGAAAGAAAAACGTTCGAAATTTTCACAATTTCAAACCTAACCTACAACCGAAACTGACAGTTTATAAATGCAAAAATATTGAACCTCAACTGCCGCGAACGTCCAACTGCAACTGAACCTCAACTGAACGCCAACTCCCGAGTTTATAAATCCAGCTTTATAGTGAACAGCAAACTACAGGAAAGAGGATTGGGCATTAGATACAGATACGACGGCGCCGACGCGGCGGTCTGTTCAGCATAAAAAGACTCAGGGCAAAAACACGTACAAAATTCATCACAGAACTCCAATACGCTGATAACTGCGCTCTAGTTGCAAAAACGTTACAGCAATTACAAGAAATGTTGAACACATATACCTGTTCATACGAAGCTTTGAGCCTTATTGAACATCGATTTTCCTCGAAGATCACAACAATGCTATAAAAATCGAAGAAGAACTATTGGAATATGTAGCGGAATTCAATTACCTCGGCAGTTTGATTTCGGAAAAGTGCAATATCGACTCCGAAATTCAGCACAGGATTAGCAGCGCCTCAAGAGCATTCTGGAAATTAAAAGACTGGGTTTTCCACAATCATGACTTAAGCACAAAAACGAAACTGGGTGCCGTACCGCCGACACATGAATGCATTGAACAAGTTGCAACAGAGACACCTTTACAACTCTTTAGAATCAAATGGTTCCACCATGTCTCACACGTATCGGTCCTTGAAAAAGCTAACTGCTAGAGCGTTGAAGTCATGATTACAAAATCCCGCTTAATATGGGCTGGTCACGTATGCAGAATGCAAGAAAACCGCCTACCAAAATCTCTGCTGTGCGGTGAGCTTGTCGATGGTAAGAGAAAACCGGGTGGACAGCTGAAAAGGTACAAGGACATTTTCCACGAAAACTTAAAGGGGATTAACATGCAGAATGAGAAGGAAGGAGCAGCGCACAATAGAACGCAATGGATAAGAATTGTAAACTCAGTTAACAGCGACAAACAAAAAGTAATGAGGCAACAAAGTATTGAGATTTTTGAATTTCCGGAGTGTGGAAGAGAGATAAAATCGCGTATAGGGATTTTCAGTCACAGAAAAGATCATGCAAGAAAACTCCTTGCGCAACCATCTTCTTGATGCGTGTCAAATACTCGTCAACGAGTAATGGCAGTATGCAATGTATATTATAACATCAGATACGCTTCTGTAGCGTAGATAAGTCAAATTGACGTATTTTAATTATATTTGATAAGTAGTAAATAAAATGGTTATAATATGGCAACATATTATATAGTAGATTACATTTACAAGAAATAAATCCCAGAAAAGATCCAGTGGTTCTCAAAAAATAAGTAAAAAATCAGTTTTTGTCCAGGCCGTGATACACCACGGCCTTGACACGACATGGCCTTGAGCAAGCACGAGCTAGTGAGAAAAAAAAGGTAAGGATCGCGCAAACACCAAAAACATTTGATTTAAAGCTAGGTTAGGTCCACTTAGAATTAGTTAATGCTTTTCCTAGCTTATAATTAAGCCTTTTATAATTAATAAACTTGATACTGTACCTGGGTAGCAAATATCACAGATTCTTTAAACTGTGCCAATATCCTCTAGTCGTGTGCTGCATTTTCACGCATATTTTCATCGATAGGTTTGTAGCTTATGAATAAAGGTCTAAAGGTACATTCAGGCTGAGAGCGTCGAGCGTCGCGTCGCGTTAGCGTCGCGTTCGCCCCATTGAACTCGAACCCTGACGCTTAGCGGACGCTAGCGCAACGCCAAACGCGACGCTGTCTGCCTGAACGGTCTAATTTAAGTTTAGTGAATTGATTTCATTTCGACACGCGGACGCGACGCAAACGCGACGCGACGCTCGACGCTCTCAGCCTGAATGTACCTTAAGGTTTCTGGTCTAAGTATAGCTTTTAGCTTATTTGCTAGCTCAGAATTAGAATTATTAAAGTTAAGCAACTCTCATTTCCATTGGAGGACATTGTCATATTTATTTCAAACCAATAATCAACGAGAATATTCGTATAATTTAACAAAATTACTGTAAACAACTATAAATACGAACTGTTGGTTAGGTTCAATTTTTTTTCTCTTCCTAAATAAATTTAAGCGTTAACATTATTAGGAATTTGCATAAAAATGTGTATTTTAGGTGGTATGCCACAAAATTTGCGGGCTATTGAGGAAACAGAAAATGTACAGATTACAGAAATAAATAAAAAATAAATTGAAATTAATATTTATATTAAAACACACACATTATAGGTATGTATTTTTCAAACATGTCTTTCAAATCATCCAACTTAATAGCTGTTAGTAAGAAGTTTCATTTCAAATATGCGCACATAGTGCACACACAATTTAAAAAAAATATATAAATCGATCATTATTGGACATCCTTACTAATGGAGAACTTTCAATCATGACACCGTTTTGTCTAAACCCGAACAAATAGACTTTTCATAAGCTTGAAATAAGTTGGCATTTCTATTTTACCAATATTTGATGAACGTAATATAACTTCTGCTGCGTGAAATTTACCAAAATAATAAGTAGGTACCATATTTAATAATAATAAAATTGATCCATGTCATAATACATCAACGAAAATGGTTTTGGTAAAGGTTAACTTTTTATACCATTTTATGGAAGTGGTACATCAAAATGACCCACTAACCTATTGAATGCACAGCTGAAGCTAACCCCTGACAATACAATAAAAATTATTCTTGGTAATATAAAACAATTGTAGCTTGTAGAATCTCAGGAAAACGATATTAATGTCAACTTGAATTGAAACCGGAGATATTACTCAATAGAACAATTGAAGTAAATTGCAGGTACATGCTATTTATAAAATTTCATTATTAATTATGTAAAAAAAACGTGAATAGACAAGTTTATATATAACTGTAGTCAATAGACTTGCAACAGAAGGCAAGAAAACACTTAGAAACTACTGACTGTAGTATTAATTACTTTTCTAACATAATAACTATTTGTTAAAATGTCAAACAGTGTGTTTATGTGAAAAGTTACATTAAAAATATAATTTTAGTATACTTAACTAATTGTTTCTGAAACATAAACAATATTAATTCTAAGTGGATTTTGAAAATCACTTAAGTTTTAATAGATCTATTACATTATGTTATCACATCTGCACACAATTTTTGTTTGGTGAACTTTAGAAAATACATTTGAAGATGTTTTTATTAAGTGGTTCTATTAAGTGGTACTTGACTTCGCAATACACATCGACTTGGCATCATATGTGCAATATTTCCTACTTTGATAATAAAACAAGATATAAAATTAGATAATATACAATATGGTAAAGTCGTTCCCAAATGATGCGTCCATAGTTTGGCATAGACTTCGACAATATTGCAATTGACCAGTGTGTCTCCTACACGATGTGACAAGTGTTCATGTATCCAACGTTGGAAGGTGTTCACCACAGATCGTGTGGGGTCGTTATTACAGCATACTATTAAAAAAATGTTAGTAGCTATATTTTTTAAATTTAATAAAGTTACTAAATAAATTTAAGTAAAACAATGTCAGTTTTGTAAGTAAAGCAATGTCTAAGGTTTTTTGGCAGAATTATAAAAAAAATATGTTTCAGAAAATTATTTCTACACATACCTCCAGTTTTGTTCATAATACTGTATGATCTAAAAAAACATCCTCTAGGAGATGCGAGACCTTGTCGTTGGTGGGGATGTTCCTGGTGACGAGGGACTCCCCTCTAGCACTTTGGCTGGGTCTAAGGAGCATCTCATTGTCTTGTTCCTGGCTGTAGTGTTGTGCCCAGGTGCAGTACCCTGTCCGTCATACCAAGCACCTTATACTGTCTATGGTCATGTATCACGGGCAGAGGGTGTAGGGGGTCTTAGCTTAACAGCCTGGACCAAGAGGAGACAACCTCTCCCTATGATTGTGAGGCCAGGTCAAAGGGATGCAATTCGGGACAACACCGGTATCAGGTATCAGGTCTAAGGATCAAATTAAAGAGGTAGAGGAAATGGAGACAGATCCTTACGTGTACCTCAGTCGGAGACAAGCTTCTCGACTGTGAAGGGCACGGAGGGCTAAACCCTAAACCCTAACTGTTGAAGGGTGTATACCCTCGTAGGATGTAGATGCTCACTCCTCGGGGGATGAACATTGTTGTTAGAGGAGGCTAGGAAATATTCTACCCCTACAACAGAAAGATTCCCATGTATGATGAGTTATAGACTGTATGATGAGTTCGACTCAAGAAAGGGGGACACAATAGATCTTTAAGGTCACAGTGATTAACCCCCCCCCCCTTACTTATTCTACATTCTACATGATCTAAAAAACGGCGTCCAGTAGGCTTGGAAATGTCGAACAATGACATTCTTCATATAATTAACATATAAAATTTTCATTTCATAGTCATCGTTGACGCCTTTCTTTTTCAATCATATAATATTTTTTTAAATATCTTTGCATACGACAGACACGTTTTATCTCTTCTGTTTTGTGCAGTTTTCACTTGGGTTCGCGATGATTTATTTTAGAAAGCGAGAGTTGTTAAACTGCCTGACATTTAATAAATGGCATTCTGAAGACTGCTCCGCGATGCGCTCAGGAGTGAAAGGTTAAAACAATCGGGCGATTATTTTTGTAAATCTTTTAGGTACTGGAAGATCTACATGATCAGAGTTGGAAAAAATCATGATTTTTTAAAAAAATCAGATTTTCTTTTATTTAAATCAGATTTTTTTGATTTTAATTCAAAACAATATTTAAATCGGATTTCCAAATGACTAGGACTTATTTCCAATTAAAGTCCTATCCTAAATGGCTAAATCTTTATAACTCTGCCCGATACCGATAACATTAACAATTCTACGGCGCCTCATTTTTCCACATCGGTCACTAATATATTCCACAAAAAAGTCGCTCGCTTCAGATCAAAAGGATTTTTTTTCAAACGTCTCAAAAGTATTAACTTTTATCATTTTAACGCCTAGGTATAAAAGTAAAGGACTGTTACGCCTAAGCACAAAAGTACAAAAATATATTATTAAACTGATATTATGTGTCAAATTCAACGAGAGTACAAATAATTGTTGCTCGATTACTGCTTATATTATTTGCAATGTTTGAAATTGATTAAAAAATTATTTGTAATGTTTAAAAATGTTTAAATGTTCTATTCAGAGTAAAAATGTACTTTTTGTGCGTCACTCTAGTCGGAATAGATGGTCCTTCAAAGGTAGAAGCTAGATAGGCTAGATGGTCCTTCAAAGGTACAGCAACGTCAAAAAAAGTATAATTTTTACCTATTTTTTATCTATTTTGTGTATGGTAATTTTTGTTTTAATTTAACAACTTTTTTGCTTTTTGCACTGCATTTATTTTGCTTAAATTTCAATAAATGAAAATTACAATTAAAATTTGCAATTGTCAGTCGCTTTGCCATTAAAATGTGTGTAAGAGTACCAAATTTCAGGAAAAAAGGTTTACAAATGTTCTTAAAAATAACTAAAATATATTATTTTTTATTCCAGGGCTGTACCTTCTTCATATTATTTAACTTTTCCAGGGCTGTACCTTCTTCGGGAATCTTTTTGGTGCATATATTCATAGGAACTTTTTGTTTTATTTTTATCTGCAGAATCACCCACTAAAGTTAGATACACTATTTTTTGACAGCCTGTATATTACTTTATAGATCGCATTAATTATCTGTTTACAAATAGTTAAAATAGTATGCTTTCAAACGTTTCTGAACGGTTAAAACATTATTTTTATTTCTGCTTAGTTACCTAAGGACACGAATTAAGAAATTATAAGAAAGTGTCTTTAAATTTCATTGCTTTCAAAAATTTCTTGTTACACTTTTATGGTTTTCCAGGTCTATATTATTAATTATTTCTCTTCTATTTTTGCGTGAAACTAATTATTGGTAATGTAAGCAAACATATTCTTTTTCAAATAAATAACAAGCAATTAAATCTTCTACCCTAGAGACAATAGAAAGTAACTTGATATTTTAATGATAGTTTTGTCACAGCCTATACAGAACCAATTTGCCGATTTAAACATATTTTGCATGGGGAAATCTGCGTAACTAACTATAAATGCTGTTAATATATCTGCGTGTAGATATGTCACTGTAAATGTCTGAAATGCGGTAAAACCTAGGTTTTACCGCATTTCGAGTTGGTTAGCGTGGTTATTTGGAGGGTGTTAATTCATTGGTAAATCCTAGGTTTAGCGCGCTTATCCTAGATTTTACCGCGCTTATCCTAAGTTTTACCGCATTTCGGACATTTACAGTAACATATACAGGGTTGTTCACCACATACGACACGGAGTATTGTAGCTAAACGATTAGATTTTTACAAATTGTAAATTTTGGGTTCGTTGAAGGACTATTAGAGCTACAATTTAAAAATATTTTTACAAGATACAGAGTGTCCCAAATAATTAAAAAATACCATAGTTGTATTTTTTTTAATGGAACACCCTGTATATTATTCTATTTTTGGATTCTACGATTGAAACAAAGGTAAATTTGATTAAGGTTCATCACACTTAAACCCTACCGTTTTTGAAATATTTTCAATTTTATGAAATTGCTTCAAGAAAAAATTTAAGGCTTCATTTCTCCAAGGGTGTCAAAGTTTTTAATACTAAATATTTACTGAAGATTATTTATTGATCAGATATTGTGTTGCAATAATAAAAATTTTACTACCTTATACAGAGTGTCCAAAAATTCATATTAAATAATTACTAGCTTTAAACGGCAATAACGTGTTTAATTTAAATGGAACACCCTGTATATTTTACGTGAATCATATGCACAATTTAATTGTCTATCAAATTTTATTGTACCATTTCCTACCTGTCTCTTCAACTTTTCGTAGAAAATGCATTTTCTTATAATATTAGACCTCATTTAACACTATACCCATGGAATATTGACATTTCAGATTTTTTTTAAGCAACATATATGCACAAAATGTACAGGTGGTAAATATTACAAGCCCATTGGTATACCAAAAAACTATTTAAATCTTTATAAAAGAGTATACGAATTAAATATACCACCATTATTTCCGACCAAAAATTAGTTAATTACATACTTTTAAATTCTTTTAATTAATAAAGTATTCTAAATAAATGTGGATTTGGCTCAGAAATCAATATAATAATAAATTATGAAAATAAACGTCTCTGTTTTTATAAATAAGCATTCGTCAAAAAATGAAATAAAATTTATAAGGCGTTACTTTTTACCACACTGTTACTAATACACACACAAAATTCAGTTTTTTAGTATTTGGAGCAATTATTATTAATCAACGTAAACAGTCAATTAAACTAGTTTGAATACTAGGATCATATTAATTGGTCCTCTTTAAGAAAAAATATTTAAACAGTTTTTTTAATTTTTTTATGAAATAAGCGAACTATATCGACAATATTAGTATCTGTACTCTTTGAAAATTTGTTACATCTTTAAAAATAATCTAAAATGTCAATATTCCATGGGTATAGTGATAAATGAGGTCTAAATTATAAGAAAATGCATTTTCTACGAAAACTTGAAGAGATAGGTAAAAAATGGTATAATACAATTTGATAGACAATTACATTGTGCATCTGATTCACGTAAAATATGTAGGGTGTTCCATTTAAATTAAACACGTTATTGCCGTTTAAATCTAGTAATTATTTAATATACATTTTTGGACACTCTGTATAAGGTAGTAAATTTTTTATTATTGCAACACAATATCTGGTCAATAAATAATCTTCAGTAAATATTTAGTATTAAAAACTTTGATACCCTTGGAGAAAAGAAGCCTTAAAATTTTACTGCAATTTCATAAAACTGAAAATATTTCAAAAACGGTAAGGTTTAAGTATGATGAACCTTAATCAAATTTACCTTTATTTTAGTCGTAGAATCTAAAAATAGAATAATATACAAGGAGATCCATTTAAAAAAATATAACTATAATATTTTTACTTATTTGGGACACTCTGTATCTTGTAAAAATATTTTTAAATTGTAGCTCTAATAATCCTTCAACGAACCCAAAACTTACAATTTGTAAAAATCTAATCGTTTAGCTACAATACTCCGTATGTGGTGAACAAACCCTGTATATAAATCATAAAATAAGAGCTATGTAGAATTTTCTCTATAAGACGTTTTGAATACTAGACAAACTTATAAATAAAGAAAGTAAGTGATAATAAGTAGTTATCAAGGACTTGTTATCACTCACTTTCTTTATTTTACAACGTTTAGTAATTTTGTATTTGATCAAAACTTTTCTAAAGTAAACTGAATGAACTCTTATTATAGAATCGTAAAGAAACTCAATAGTTTCATTTCGACATATTTCTTTAGAGGACTGTGTTAAAAAACTCTATGATAACCCTGTATAGACAATTGTTTTACTGAAATAGCTTACCTAAGTATTATTTTCCATTCTGCTAATTAAAACTCTAGAAAAATGAACTAAACCCAAAAGATATAAATCTACAAGACAAATTAGTTATTTTTTGGTGAAACATTAATAGCAATAGGTTGGGAATGCTTTAACAAGATAATTAATTATAATAATGACCTAATCCATGTCGATATCCATGACGCCCTCTACAATAAACAAAAAATATCGTGTATCGAAACGACCCCTAAATAAAGCTGACATATCGATCAAACAGATTAAGAATTTACTACAACGAATGAGTAATATACCGAGAGGTATAAGTTTATTAGTCTATTATGTACAGGGTATCCCAATATTTTCTAGAACTACTACGTACTTTGGGATTCAAAATAAACAGTTAAAGAACGGCCAAAGACGTAAACATATTAGTGTTTGACATGTACAGGGTGGGTCAAATTCGACGCTTTTAAATGGAAACACCCTTTTCTATAGGAGATAGACAAAACTAATATCTGTGTATGGAGTTCAATTTTGTCAAAAACATGATGGTGAAAACCGCACATCGATATCTGTTACCGTTTCGGAGTTAGAAAAATATGCATTTTTAACAAATCGCTGTAACTTTTTTGGTATGGAAAATTTTGTATTTTTATGAAAACATTTCCAAAGCACCTTTTTACGTAGAATTTAATGGTTTAAGTATAATTTTTTTAAAATTAATAATTTAAGAATTATCAACAGAAAATTTGATTTTTTATACGGGACACCCTGTATATTTTTAATTAACTGAAAAGAATTTAAAATTACCTTTCCAAAAATATAGCACACTTGATATTTTGTTATAATCCCCTTCGAAATACAGAATTTTTAAAAGTTTGCCACTTTTAACTAGTAGGCTTTGGACCCCTCATTGATGATATGCCCTTAATGGAACTCGAAACCATATTTTTCCAGCAAGACGACGTACCGCCTCTGAACGCTGAAGTTATCAGCAAATTTCTACAGCCAATTTCAAGAATAATTGAATAGCTGACCAAGAACCCAGCCGTTGGTCGTCGAGGCCGCCTGACTTAGTGCCCATGAATCTAATCCTATGGATATATTTGCGGAAGAATAAAGGTTCCTTATTCTTCTGTATAATCTAGACAAGAATTAGAAATACTTAGCAGTTATGAGAGGGTATCTTTCACCACTTAGTTAATGAATTCCGCGAGAAATGTTCAAAAACTGCCCCGTCTGTCCATAACAGAAGACGGTCGATATGTCGAACACCTGTAGCAAAATCTCATGTCCTGGTTTGCTATTTATTTTTATTGTTATAAGATATAGTTTAAATGTGTTGATGTCGGTTAAATATATTTTAAATTGTTATAAAATTCTGCATCTCTCATAGCAAATATTATTTTCGTTTTGATTGATGCTCATAGCTAGAATTTTTTTACATTACAGCCGGTGCCGTTCAAAGCCTACTTATTTAAAGCGGGCGAATTTTTATATACTCTATATCTCGAAGAGGAATCGAGCAAAATATCAAGTGTGTTATATTTTTGGAAAGGTAATTTTAAATTCTTTTCAATAAATTAAAAAATATACAGGGTGTCCCATATAAAAATCAATTTTTCTGTTGATAACTCTTAAATTATTAATTTATACTAAAACAATTAAATTCTACGTAAAAACGTGCTTTGGAAATATTTTCATAGAAATACAAAATTTTCCATAGCGAAAAAGTTACACAACGATTTGTTAAAATGCACTTTTGAAAAACACCCCTGTAACTTTAAACGGTAACAGATATTGATGTGCAGTTTCACCATTAAGTTTTCTGAAAATTAAGCTCCAGACACCGATAATAAACAGTTTTCGTCTATCTCCTATAGAAAAGGGTGTTTCCATTAAAAGTGTCGAATTTGACCCACCCTGTACGCTCGCGCAGTGAGAAATTCACTTGCGTTTACGGATACGTGATATTATACCTATATTATAATACTTTAATTTTTTTTATTATAGTTTCAATAAAATGCCGATACCTCGCCAGACAGGTTATCTTTTTAATCTTAGAGATTAGATCATTCTATACAATCAACAATGAAACAACTAAAAACAAAGATTCGCAATGAAACAGACTTGTGCTGTAACGGATGCTATCTAATATTGCGCCTAGGTGATGTCAATATTTGCCAATAAATTTTTTATTGAACGTGTTTAGGAAATACGAATTTACAACGTTCTATTTGTTCAAGCGTTTAGTTTTTAATATTTGAATTATTTTATTATGCCATACAAAATATGATTTACATTATAAACTCTTTAAATATTGAATATTAGAAAAAGTGGGCGAATAGGTTGAAAACTACGGTTAGTAGCCAGAATATTCTGCATAATTTTTTAACTCTATGATTCTGCCCCATCTCTAATAAAGTATAAAATAAAGATCAATGGGAAAAACAATTACTGTAATCGATCAAATTAATATTTTACTGTTTTTAAAATCAAATTGATTACAATAATAATTATAAGTTAGTCTGTGTTACAACTCATTTTATATTTTATATGCATGTATTTTCTAAGTGAAATTTCTATATAATCTACAACGTTCTTTCAAGAACTTTACATAGTTTATTCAACATTATTAATATCAGTGACGATTAAAAATATTATTTAAATATTTATGAATAAATTAAATATACAGGATGCATGTCAAAAGTGGCTGACCCCTATAACTTTTTATTTTTCACATAAAAAACGAGATTTGGTATGTTAGTATCTATACTAATATATAAAATCCATAAGTGACTGACATACTGATTAATCACGATCCTGCTCAAACCACTCAACGTAAGAAGCTCAATTTTGGCATACAGGTTGATTCTAGAGTGTAGAGGTTCGATAAGAAGGGATTTTTCGAAATTCCAGTTCCAAGAGGGTGAAACCACCCCTCAAATATTACAATATTTTTTTATTTAAAAAACGGCCAAGTTTCCGAAAAAACACGTATATTTTATTTTGTTTTTTACATATTTTAAGATTTTTTAAAAATCCATACAGGGTGTTTCGAAAAATCTCGTCATTGATTGATTAATCACGATCCTGCTTAAAGCGCTTGACGTAAAAAGCTGATTTTTGGAAAACAGATTGACTTTAAAGAGGGGATTTTTTGAAACTCGAATTCTAAGGGGGTGAAACTATCCCTCAAATATTAAAATATTTTTTATTTAAAAACCGGTGAGTTTTTCGGAAAAACTCTTAAACACGTATATTTTATTTTGTTGTTTTTACATATTTTAAGATTTTTTATAAATTTATACAGGGTGTTTCATAAAATATGACCATTGAGTAATCACGATTCTGCTTAAACTGCTTGACGTTTAAAGCTGATTTTTGGTAAACGGATTGACTGTGGGGTGTAGAGGTTCGATAAGGAAGGGTTTCTCGAATCTCAAATTCCAAGAGGGTGAAAACGCCCCTCAAATATTACAATATTTGTTATTTAAAAAACGGTTAGTCTTTCGGGAAAACGATTGGACAAGCATAATTTATTTGGTTTTTTTACATATTTTGAAATTTTTAAAAATCATACAATATATCTGAAAAGTTGGGTAATTTCTTAACCACGATTCTGCTTAAACTGCTTGACGTAAAAAGCTTATTTTTGGCAAACGGATTTTTCGAAAGTCAAATTCCAACGAGATGAAACTACCCCTCAAATATTACCCAGTTATATAATAATATCGCCATATTGTTTTTCTCATGCTGATATAAACGTGAGAAAATTTTATCCAGTTTGTATGTTAATGGAAATTCTTGCTTTGCTTTATCATCACTATTACAAATGATTAATTCGACGCGAACGAAGTCGCTGCTACACGCTAGTATGACATAAATTAGGATTGATTTACCTATTCAATTGTTTTCGGTCACTTCCTGTTTCATCGGAAATGACTACAACTTTTGATTTTCAACAGGCACCCTCGGTAATTTTTTACTTTATTCGAGAGAAAATGGCACCCTGAATAGAATGACGTAACGCATGTCAACTTCTGACATTTTCGCATATGATATTCGAAATACCAATTGTGTGGTACCAAATTATTCGTAAAAAAATGCTTTTTCCTGTTCTGTAAATGAGCCACTCTCGTTTCGTTTGAAAAAAAAATAAAATATTATTAAAAATACGTTTTGCGCATCTTATAACCGGCCAGGACACGACACGAAAAACATTAGACGATCAAATCTATTTTTCTAAGGCTCCTTGATTAAAAATTAAAATTAGTGTTTTTAACACAGATTTTAACATCAAAAGTTGATATTTGAAATGTCATTCTATTCAGAGTGTCATTTTCTATCGAATAAAGTAAAAAATACCGGGGGTGCCATTTTAAAATCAAAAGTTGTTGTCATTTCCGGTGAAACAGAAAGTGACCAAAAACAATCGAATAATCAATCCTAATTTTTTGTCATATACAAACATACCAAATCTCATTTTTTATCTGAAAAAATAAAAAAGTTATAGGGGGTGAGCCACTTTTAGGTCGCACCCGGTATACACTGCACAGTATTTTTCTATTCAAAGAAATCGCTTTTTAATAAATATATTCAATTTTATGGTAATATATTGCGCAAAATCAATATTGTATATCATAATACAGAAATATTATAGATATTACGAGTTTTATTAGGCCTAGAATAATTCTATTTATTATAATTTTTAAGAATAATTATCATTAATCACATTAGAACAAGACGTTGATTAGGTGGGTAAAATATTTGGCACATTGCCAATGGCCTACAACTTATTAACCCAAAAAGGTTAAAGACGTACGCAATCATGTGTGAGTAGGTAAAGGTATAATATGTTTTGACATTAAGCTACGATAATACTTTATTTAACGATGTCTACCAGCCTTGATGAAGACTTAAAAGTCAATTAAGCGCATTTAAAAAAGGCAGTGTTAACGACTTGCATTAGAAATCTTTTATTCTATAAAAATCTCCGCTCAGAATAAATTTAAGAAGCCATAGAGCTGAAAATTGTGGAGACTAATCTCTCAGTGATTCATTGTGTTAAATGATTTTATTATGTCGTATAACTAACATTTTGACAATTTTACAGTTAAGAGAAAAAAATGTCTTTTAGTGTTTTCTACAAATTAACTTTTGTTAGATATGCCATATATTTTGTCTGCTATAGTATAAGAGCATTTGTTGTTACGATACGACTCTGTGGGAACTGTTAGTTCACACTAAAAGACGTTGTACTGTAACCTTTTCAAAATGTTAGTTACGACACTTTGCGTGAAAGACTACGATATCTTTCGGAGCACTCACTATCTACAACCCACCACTTCGACCAAAATAAGAGTTAACACGCCAGAGTTTGTCTAAGAGATCCTCCATATCTTTCATCATCCTCATCATCAGATGTTGGATGGCTGAATATGCTCTGTCGCATTCTTCCCGTTTTTTCTAAAAATTCCCACGAGTTCTCAAACACAATACCGGGTGCGTCTTAAAAATGGCTCACCCCTATAACTTTATTATTTTTTCAGGTAAAAAAAATGATTTGAAACAAAAAAATGAAACACATTTGGTATGTTAATATACTAGGGCTAGCATTTCTGGTCTTGGGTGCCGATTTTCATGTGTACGAATAGTACGGCACGCTTGGCAAAATAAGATGTACAGAAAATAATATACAGGGTGTTCCCTTTAAGAAAACATAACTTTAGTTCATATCTTGGAAAATATTATATTCGTAGAATAAGAGACTACGCCACTGTATTCTCCGTAAAAAGTTCTACAATAAACAGTTTTTACCTTCTCCATAACTTTCGCAATAACGGAGATACGGGGGGTGTCCCAAATTGCAAAATTTTCAAAAAAACCCTGTAGCTCAGAAATAAAGAGAGCTTTGAAAATTTTGTTTACAGCATCTTTCGTTTGACAAAAAAGTGGCACAGGTTTGTGCAAACCGCACCCTTCTATCTTCACGAATAACGGAGATACCGTATGATTTCAACCAAAATGGGACACCCTCTACAACAATCTGGCAAATGTGAGCTTCTATGCATTAGGCAATGATAAGCCATTGACAAACACCTATACGGAGGAGTCAGTTTTTAGACTTTTTGAAAAGGATAGGACTGAAGAACATAACTTAGAGATCAGAAGAGGGCCACAAGCCACAATAGATGGCTATTGACAGTAATGACAGATTAATTACTTGATTATTAGATTAATTTCCTGTTACTCTCTGCAGTTGAAGTACCTTTGTTTTCACCGGAATCGAGTCAGTATCGTCTATCGTCTGTAATAACAATAAAATCGATCGAACGGAATATAGCGGTGGTGACTGAATCAGAGCAAGGTCGTCGTCTGGGTGGAGCCGAAAAGAATGTACCGCGGTAAACTGCTGCAGCGGCCTAGCCCATTGTCGCCCGTGCTTTCGCGACTCGGTACTCGACATCTATCGGTACCAGAAAAGTTGGAAAGGCTGATGGCGTGCGTCTCGCAATGTCTTCGCAGGAAGAACGGACGAAGATTGAGAGTGATGTGGGTTGCGAAGGGACTGACAGGCTTTCGAAACGCCAGAAAGAAGATAAATCGGATATGGTCATGATAATCTCGTAAATATGAGTCAAGCAGATGAAGATTAAGTTCTGTTAATACAGTGGTGCAGATAAATGGGTATTGTATGTACAGAACGTAACTAGGACTCTAGAAGAAGAAGATTAAGTGATACTAAAAGCTTTTTGGAATTTAATTGTTTTTATTTTATTTAGTTTAGATTAGATTTTCCTCCTAGACAACCCTCCATATAGCTCTTTGTCAATACTCTATGATTGCCTATTAAGATAACGGTAATCAAGAACAGTAGATTTGTCGTGTTGTTTAATTCACATTGTTGACGAAATCTGCACCTGCACAAACTATAGATGCATATTATATAAAGATATTTATACTCGGTTAGGTTAATATATTTGATATTATATACAGGGTGTCCCACTTAAGATGGATACAAGCCAATATCTTGATTGTTTGTTGAGCGATCTTTTTCATTTTTGGCAGGAGGCTGTATGGCTAGTACGTACATTTTGCCCAGGGTAAGAAATGCGATACCTCGTAGACGTACGTTTTAATGGGGTTTGATATTTTTCGAGTCAAGAGTAAACTACCCTTAGGACAGTATTTATTTCAAATCTGATAAATTATATTGAATCCTCCTTACCTAAGATACTTAAGTTCTAATTTTGATAAATATTGATACAGGGTGTGTCATTAAAAGAAGACATTTTTATTTCTATTATTATTTTTTTAAGTACTGACGACGCGCGACGCCATTGGATAAACAGCAGGTTTATTATCAATAACCAGTTATAACCAATTATCAAATGAGGTATCGCATTTCTTACCCTGGGCAAAATGTACGTCTTATAGCCATACAGCCTCCTGCCAAAAATGAAAAAGATCACTCAACAAACAATCAAGATATTGGCTTGTATCCATCTTAAGTGGGACACCCTGTATATATATTAATCGGTTTAAAATGTTCTACGTTTTTCGATGCCTGTCTGCCTTTCCATGCACCGTATCCGGGAGCTCTTTCCTCCATAAAAGTTTCAATCCCTTCCTGCTAACTTCTTCTCGGTCTTCCCGGTTTTCTTCTTCCTGCAGGTTTCCAGTTTATGATTTGCTTTAGGATTCTTATTTCTGCCATTCTTTGGACGTGTCTGTACCATATGAGTTGTCTGTTTTTTTATCTCGTCCACTATTGTATATGTTTGTTCGAGTCTTAATTTGCCTGCTCCAAAAATCTCTCTCTGTAGCTTCCAGTATTCGTTTTGTTGTTTCCTTAATTGGTCACACTTCACAGCTGTATGTCGTTATATTCTGGATAAGTATTGTTGCTGTTTTGTTTTTGTTCCTGTCGTTTATGCTTCTGTCGCACAGTATCCCATTTAATACCGTGATAACATTCCTTCCAAGTTAGTTTCGTTCTTTAATTGCTATATCCAACAGCCCATCATTAAATACTTATATTTTGTGCGACACTTAAACATACATAGATGCATTTTAACTATAAAAAATGCCCTATTAGTGGACCCTCCACAGCTTTGACTGTCTTTCTGCCTTTGCTTATCAAGACTTTATTTAGGTTTTTTGACAAAGTGGAGTGGAGTTAAGTGCATGTGACGTGAACTAAGGACGCTAACCGCTAACTTATAGACAACAGACAAACACTTACACTTGGATTGTGACAGATGTTATTATTCTTTGCTATAAAAATAGCTTATTTAATTTTAAGCATTCCTTGTAGGTTTTTTGGCAAGCATTACAATAAAAAATAGTCTTCTTTTACTTATGTTTATGCTTTTTTTATGTATCTATGTTAAGTCGTATATTTAGTGAACGTTTTGTTCCTCCAATATACGACTCCCCACATTCATCATTCTCACAAGAGCACCAAGTTTTAGTATCAACATTTTTGTTGGAATCACAAAATGTAAAATTATAAATGATATAAAGGATAGTTATGACATAGACATGGTTATTTAAATTGTTTTAAAAATTCGTAATATTGTTCATAAATGGGTTATACTTTTTACATAATCCTCAGTAACAACCGTTTTTAATTGTGTACTGTTTAGATATGCTTTTGTTATTAAAACTTGATGTTGACAAATTTACATATATTATGTATATTCCAGTATCTTTTATAGATATAAGAAAGAATTTTAACACTGACATACTTTTATTAACAACGTTAATTCTTAGAAAATAGAAACATAAACTAATATTAATAAACTATAATATCTACTTTTACTCTAGTAATAATAATTACTACCTACTAATATCCGAAGTATTAGAGAGATATAATTAAATATATGTATTTTTTATGTATTTAATAACATAAGTTTAAAAAAATTGTTAAAAATATAAATAAGTTTAAAGGTGGGATCACACAATTAAAATGTACTTGAACCAAGTACATTTGGATGCAGCCACATACAGGGTGATTCAGGCTTCCGCAAAAGCTCTATATTAGGTTTTTGGTTTGTGATTTTCATTTTAATTTTTACCTAATATGGGGGCATTGGTAACATACATTTTGAAAATATTTTTAACATATAGGGTGATTCAAACATATTTTCAAACCAAAACTGTATATTTTTAAATGGAATACTATACAGGGTGAGTCGTAAATAAGTGCAAATATTTTCAGGGCTGGTAGATCTCGATAAAAGAAAGATATTTTTTCTTTGCTGTTTTTGAAATAAGTCCAAAATAACCGAGTTATTTTTTGTTTCACTTTGAAAATTTCCAATAATAAATTTTCAAAAATTTTTTTTTGCGAAAAAACCCTCATAATCCTGTTTCTGTGGCCGAAAAATACTACCCCTAAAATATTTGCACTAATTTAAGACGGACCTAGTGGTTTTTAAAATATAACCGATTTTAAACTAAATTTACTGCTTCTTTTAAGCCCTCTTAAAAGTCTAAATTCGAAGAACTTAAAAAAAAATAATAAGAAGTACTGTATAATAGTGTCTTCTTCAAAATTCGATCTACCAAAATTTGCATTCTTGTTTGATATATACAGCGCAAGTCAAAACTAAATGTTGTATTTTTCTCCACTACTGTAAATGGAAGACCCTGTATTTTGTATTATAATTGAACAAGGTTTTAAAGTATTCTAAATTGTATTGTATTGTTGTATAATTATTAATTACTTACAAGGTAATACTTTTTCATTTGCGACGTTTGAAAAAAAATAGCATGTTCTATTCGGGGTAAAAATGTACTTTTTGTGCCTCGCTTGTAATGTCAATAGCCTCACCATACAAAAAGAATCATTTTTACTCCTAATAAAACAATATACAAATAAATCTGGTATAAAGTTACTTTTCATGTCACCTTATTTAAATTTGTTTGTTGTAATTATTCAAATTATCTGATTAGTATTTATAGATACAGAAAGATGACTGAGAATTGTCTACGCTTTAATTTTTGTCACCGACGATTTTTCAATAAAAACTCAATCAAAAATCGGAAACGAAGGTTAAATTACATTGGAATTCTAATCCTTTCCATGATTATCTGTAATTTATTTGCCGAATTTAACTTTGTTCACGTCTAATAGCGTCGATGACGGACGCTTTTGTTTGTATTCATTGAGATTTACTGCTTTTTTACAATTAAATGAAGAAGCGGCATCGACCTTGACAGCTCATGCAGCCTTTGGCTTCGACCTGACCTTGGTCATCATTAGATTCCGTCATTGTGCTCGGTCTTCGCTAAAAGGAAGTGAATTCACGTGGATGATTAGCAAATTGTCGATGTATTTAGTGCTAATTTAGTCAGATGTTTACAACAATTATCCTTACTTTTCAAAAAGGTAAAATTACCAATTAAGTAGAATAAAAATATGTTGTTTGTCAATCATGTTTGGTTTTTCTATTTCTTCATTATTTTATATGTTAACGTACAAGGTGTAGCAGACAATGTAAACAATTTAAATAGAAAAGGAGCGAACACTCTACTAACTGGACCAGAACAGTTCTGCTTCCCAAGTGGAAAACAACTAAAAGCAGAACTGAAGAACCTGGAGACACCATCCGTAACCCGGAATGGAAATTTGTCAAGACTTACAACCGAGAAAAATCAAAGATTTTCTTGATTTAAGTAAGAACAATCTCAGAATTTTTACTGGGTTTCTAACAGGATTCTGTGTCCTCAATAAACACCTGACTAGATTGAAGCTATGAAACAACGGCGAATGCAGATTCTGTGGGGAAAATGGGGAAACACCAGAACATCTCATCACTGAGGGTGCCGAGACAATAACCATACGTGTCATAAACTTTGGTATTGTAGCAGCCTAAAATAATTTGTTATTTTTGCGCTACATCTCTAGCAGAATTTAAGTAAAATAATGCCCATCCCTAGTCTGTACCCCTGCAGTTTTGGTAGTACCGTGCAGAGTTGCCATTTATATTATAAGTTATTATTATTAATTATTCTTTAAATGTTATTAATAACTTTCCTGAACTTTCCTTATTTCGAGCACAGTTTGGTGTGTGTTGATTTTTTGTTGATTTTGTCTTCAGAAGAATCTCTGGCAGAATTATAATGTTTTATTCGGATTTTTCGAAACTTCCATTTCAACCACGGTGAGAAGTCCCAGGGTGGTTTTCATCTTCTTAGAATTTTTTTTGTTACATCGTATGTGGCAGAGAATAGCCCTGGGAGGAAGTTATAGTTTTCTTCTTTTACTTTCTTTCCTATACTTAGATAAAAATAATTTATTATAGATGTATCCCTTACCAACTTAAGGGGTAGAATTGGCATTTTGGGAGTAGATTTTGGGAGCAACTTTCGTTTTGGAAACGAGAACATTTTGGGAGTTTTTTTTGAGAAGATTTTAAAGCAGCAGTAGTTTTTTGAGCCGAAGTTTTTGAGCAGTTTTTGGTTTTTCTGAATGGTGCCGTGAATGTTCCCTGTTGGAGGCTGGTGTGAATTGGCGAGTTTCCTCCTTTTCCGCAAATTTCCAAGTTTTCTGATGGTTAGAAGCAGTTACGTAATATATAGATATATATATATATATATATATATATATATATATATATATATATATATATATATATATATATATATATATAGGCCCAAATATCAGCACTGATTGACTACAGCTTCAGAGCAAAAGCTAACTTACTCATTTATGTGTTGTTTTAGAATCTTTTTTTGCTCTTTTTCTTAACTTCCTACTGAAACTTACTTTTTATTGAAACCTTTTAATGAAACTTAAACAAACTATTACATTTGGTAATTTATATTTAGTAATATTTAATTTAAGTTTCGATATATCAAAAATAACATTAATTTATTGTATTTTTTTCTAATAACAACTTTTTTTATTCATTTTCAAATTGGAGTTTCAAGCTATTTGATTATTAATAAATGTACATAGTTTTTAATTAAATTTTGGTGTTTTAATTTGAGATATATCATTACAGAACATCTTTAGCTTGTCGTAATTTTCTTAATTTTTTAAATAATATCTTAACTTGGCTTAAATTAGGGGGTGCCCAACAATATGTAAAATTAAATAAACCTACAACTATTGTTCACATTACGAAGAGCAGCCGTACGCTGCGGTTTTCTTTTTAATTTTTTTTACCATCTTTTTTTATAATTGTTTCTAACGTTTTAAAAAGTCGCCGCAGTATGAGTGATTTCGCAGATGGGGAACTAACCTGTAAACCCGTGTCAGATACTGGCTTCTATCAAAGCCCTGAGACTGTGTTTATGAGTTGTATCAATTCGCCCATTAGGTTGCGTATCTTCCCAATTCTTTCAAGTTCAAGCAACGTTATAACTCAAGAAAGTGGGACACAAGACACAATAGATCTAGTTAGGGCAAGGTAGCGATGATTAACTTCCTCCCTCCCATGCAATCTACATTGCAAATATTTAAATAAATATTGTCGAAATAGGTCTTATTATTAGAAACTGATGCTTTTAGCAACAAACAACAATTTTCATTTTTATTTATGTATATATTAACATATTCCATAAGCGAGTTAAAGCGAGTGATGATTCAATAAATCAATATTTGTAGAATGGTGTTGCCCGGCCCATTTGATTTGCTACAATTCTTGACCTTTCGGATGTATGTTAAATATGTTTCCGCCCTCGCAAAATCGTACAATTAATCTCAAGGCCGAAAACTAGTTTAATACATATCGCATATATACCTACTGTACTTTTTCAGAAAGAATTAGATGACATTTTAGCTAGGATCTTTTTTGTTAAATGGTTCGTTTTAATGCCACTTGAATAACAACTTTGGACTATTATAAGGTGGATCAAGTCATATACAATAAACTGGAATTTTGTATGAAAGGAGTGGTATACCGGGTGCGTCTCAAAAGTGGCTCACCTCTATATCATTTTTGTTTTTTCACATAAAAAATTGGTATATATGACATAAATTAGGATTGATTGACGTATTCAATTGTTTTTGGTAACTTCCTGTTTGACCGGAAATGACAACAACTTGTGATTTTTAAACTACACCCTCGGTATTTTTTTACTTTATTCGATAGAAAATGAGGCTCTGAATAGAATGACATATCATATGTCATTCTATTCAGACATATGACAGACTTTTGACATTTTCGCATATGGTTTATTTGAAATTGCAACATGCGGTTCATAACGACAGTTTGACTCGAAATACTAAGTGTGTGGTACAAAATTATTCGTAAAACAATGCTTTTTCCAAATATGCTAATGAGCCACCCTCGTTCCATTTAAAAAAATTGAGGTCAAGACACTAAAAACATTAGAAGATCAAATCTATTTTTCAAGATTCCTTGATTAAAAATTGGTGTTTTTAATACAGCCAAGGGCGGATACAGGAATTTATTTTAGGGGGGGCCCAAAAAAAGTAACGTAGAATATGCTTTTTAGGGCGCCATTTTTAACCCAAAAGGCTAATATTTAACCAAATTTACAGACTTTAGGGGGGACCCGGGCCCCATGGGCCCCCCCTCTATATCCGCCACTGAACACAGCCATGGTACTATAGATTGAAATTTAAAATACAATTTGTTTTTGAGCCAATAATTTGAAGAATTTGAGCCAACCAAACTAAATATTGTACTGAAGTTTTTCTGTTTACTAAATTTTGTGTTGCAATAATAAAAATAATACTACCTTATATAGAGTGTTTAAAATATACAGGGTGTTCTATTTAAATTAAACGCGTTATTGCCGTATAAAGCTACTAAATATTTAATAAAAAAATTTAGACACTATATAATATAAGGTATGTATTATTTTTATTATTGCAACACAAAATGTAGTAAAGAGAAAAACTTCAGTACAATGTTTGGTTTTAAATACTTAAATACGCTTAGAGAAATGAAGCATTAAAATTAAAAATTGTTAAAAAAAGATTAAACATTTATCTTTATTTTAATCGTAGAAACTAAAATTGCAATAATATACAGGGTCTTCTTCGTCTTCTTCTTCCTTCTTCATACTAGGCGAATCGCCTGTTTGGTTTCGTCGTCTCTACCGGTTAGACTGACAAGTTGTCGCTCCATCGTTTTCGTGGACGTCCTAAGCTTCTGCGACCTAGCGGTGATTTGTCGCGTGTAACTCTCACTATCCTTCTGTTGTCCATTCTGCTGATATGCTCGTTCCATTCTTCCTTTCTGCTGAGTACCCACTCATTTACATTTTCCACCTTGCACGCTCTTCTTATGCTTTCATTTCTCTCCCTGTCCAGAAGCGTCTTTCCAGCTATTCTGCGTAGTACTCTCATTTCGGTTGTTTCTAGTAGTTGTTTAGTTTTCGCTGTATCAGGTTGAGTTTCTGCAGTGTATGTTATTATTGGTCGTACCGTTGCCTTGTAAATTCTCGCTTTAGTTTCCACCTCAATGTTTTTATTTCGCCATATTGTGTCATTCAGGCATCCTGCTATTCTGGTTGCCTTCGTTGTCCGTTCTCGCACCTCCGCTTCTACATCACCATATCCTGAGATTTCTATGCGTAGATACTTAAACTGCATCTCTTGCTGAATAACATTGCCCGCGACTTCCAGTTTGCATCTTAGTGGTACTTTTGACGTCGTCATGCATTTAGTTTTCTGGGTCGATATTATCATATTAGGTGATTTGGCAGTGCAATTATATCGATGTAATAAGCGCTGTAGATCGTCCTCATTTTCAGCTACCAATACGGCATCGTGGGCATAACATAGAATAGTAATTTCCTGGTCGCCCATACTGTATCCCTTCAGTAAACGTACATTTCCTATTATTTCGTCCATAATGATGTTGAAAAGAAGAGGGCTCAGGGAGTCACCTCATCGGATACCACGGCCTACATTTATTGGTTCGGTCAGGACCCCGTTAATTTTGGCTTGAATTTGGTTCGCTTCATATATGTTTTGTATGGTTTTAACGAGGTTGTGTAGGATTTGCCTATTGTAAAGAAGATGTACAACGTCTCTTAGCTGCACACGGTCGAATGCTTTTTCTAAATCAATAAAACACATATACGCTGGTTTGTTATATTCGATTGATTTTTCTGTTATCTGTCTTATGACAAAAACCGCGTCTGTGCATGATCTGCCCGATCTGAAACCTTGCTGTTCATCTGCTAAGCATGTTAAGTCGTTTATTTTGGTTGTTATCACTTTTGTCGTAAGTTTTAGTGTGGTGCTTAGAAGATTTATGCCTCTATAGTTTGAAGCAGCTTCTTATCTCCTCTTTTAAACATCAAGATAGTGGTGCTGGTTCGCCATTCATCGGGTATCCTGTGTTGGTAAAGAATTTTTTGAATCAGGGATGTTAGCTGCTGTATGAGACTTTGGCCGCCATATTTAAGTAATTCGTTTGGGATATCATCTTGCCCTGGGCTCTTCCTATTCTTTACCTTTCGAAGGGATGTAATTATATCGGCTGCCTCAATCTGTACGTTGTCGTTGGTCATTATTTCGGGTGTATTTAGTTCAACCTCTATTTCTTCTGATTTGTATAGTTCTGACAAGCAATCCAGGATTCCCTTGCTATGTGATTTGTTTCAACTAACTCGTTAATCTCTTTTCTTTGCGTTCCTATAAAGCACCAAATTTGTTTTTGAAGTCCGTAGAAGTCACTCTCCATTCGTTTAGAGAATATATATCCATTTAAAAATACCACTTTGATATTTTTTATTTATTTGTGAAACTCTGTACTCTTTGAAAATAATTTTATAGCTTTATTATAGTATAGTCTAGAACGATCCCATCACTCACGATTTTAAAAATCTACTCTTGTGACTACAATAATCCGTGTTGTATGATGTGAATCACCCTGTATATTGACGATCTAAAATACATTATACTGATTTAAGTCTATATTAAAATGACTTGAAGGAAAACTATATGTTGAAATTGACTTAAGATTTAAATCTGTTTGAATTTACAAATGACCTAAAAGATTTAAGTTTTTTTGAAACTGATAACTTGCAGCTCTGCTATGCAGTTCTTCTTTGAAGACACCCTGTAACCAAGTTATTTAACAGTAACCGAACATTTCAACATTTCTTCGTTTTAATTCGCCTTTCTTCTTTTTAAATTTGATCCCCGGCAAAAAATCGAAATTCCTTACCCAGCTGTTCCGCGATGGCCCGTAATGAGCTAAATTACGACATACGGTGTAATTTAATTTGCTTACTAATCCCGTATTCATGGTTGTTCAATGCCAGTCATTTTAGCTGATAGACAATTTGTTTTTATTCGTATACCGTATCGAATACCGAGCGAAGTCCTACAAATGTCAGTCGATTTGAAATAAACAGTAAAAAAACGGTCTTGACTTTTAGCGCAATATAACTGATGAATTGGATGTCCTTTTTTAAATTAACTTAGGGGAGAGTAGAGTTTAAGAGCTTATTAAGCTGTACTGTTCGGGTCGCTTTCAGGGGTCGGGTAAAGCGGGTGTGTGGCCGAAGGAAATATATATTATATTTCAGAAATCTGTCTAGGCTGAGCCCGATCCTGTCGTGATAAGCCACACCCAAAATTCCAAACACACGTGCTTTGATTAAGGCTTGATTAAGGTTTGCAGAGCTTCAGCATTTGCCATGAAATAGCGAGCAATTTGTTACAGAACCATATAAATTATATATCATTGTAATCACAAAACTTCAATCTATTTCCGTATTGTAACGGAATTTTAAATTATGTCTTTAATTTCGAGAAAATTTAGTCCAAACATAAGGAATATTTTGTTCATCTTTGACCATCAAAATCTTAAAAACAAAAAAGTTGTCTAAAAATGGGCTACAATACGGATATAGTATAATCCTTTATCTTTAATTTCCTTCTTTACTTGTGTAAAAATACCTAGGCAGTTTTACATAAAACGTTAAACGCCGAACGCTTATTTTGCTACTTTTTCGGACTAGTGAAATGGACTCCTAAACCAGTGATAGCGAACATTTTGAGCTCGGTGTGTTAAAATTTTGAATAATCCAAACATAAATATAGTGGCGTGTCACACATCACAAAAGTAAAGACTAAAACTAAGGTAGGGATTCTGTTGTTTCTACTAAGAATCCCGTACATTTCGGTCCAAATGTCTTGAAATGGAGGAATGCTGCCTACTTACATTTGTTTTTGTTTTTTTTTTCATCACAGGTTTCTCTGGAATAATCCTTGTATCGGGTCGTATACCAAGATACAAAGCGTGCTGTTCATTATGGAGACATAACCTTTCGTACTAGCGATGTTGTGCCGAGTACCACAGCCCTTTGCATCGCCAAAATTGTGCTGGTCGGGATTTGAAGATTTTTTAGGTGGCTTTGCATATTTCTATGCACTAGCCCGTTAGCTGATATAATAATTGGTAGAATTTCAACATAGCTTTTTGATTTCAGTTGCCAGTTCCTGGTATTCAGATATTTTTTCGTCATACATCCGTGTCATATTGGAGTCTAATGGAACTAACTGCAAAGTCTATTATTGTGACTTTTTTCGCTGCTATGTCTTGGAAAACCATATCTGGGCGATTATGATGCACTGGCTTATCAGTAATGATATCCATGTTCCATAAAATTTTGTAGCTGATATTTTGTAGTATTGCCAAAGGTGTGTATTTGTAATCCGGTGTGTAGGTTTGTAGCAGTTTGTGTTTAAGACATAGTGCTTGATGTACAGTTTTCCCCATGTTATCGTATCTGCTAAGGTATGTGGTTGATGCTAGTGATGTGCAGCCTGATATGATATGCTGTATACTTTCTTGAGCAGGGCAACCTAACCGACATGCTGTTGACGGTACGTCTTCTTTTAGTATGTATTTTCTATATGTTCTTGTAGGCACTACTTGGTCTTGTATCGCCGCCAATGCTTCTTCTGTTTCTGGGAAGAGGTATCCGTGCTTCAGGTAGGTGTTCAATACTGGCAGCGAACCTCCCATGGAGTGCTTTTTGCGCCCAATCTGATTTTAGTTGTTGTCTCCTTGCTTTTGTTTCTACTAGTTGTTGCGCTAGATTTAGTGCACTCAGATTTTTGTCTGCTTTGATGATGGCTTGTATGGTAGTAGAGCGTTTCGCATGAAAATATTTGATGAGGTTTTCTTTCTGCTGCAGGTGTGCAAGTTCAAGATTTATAAGAGATCTTCCTCCATCGCTTCTTGGTAAGTAGAACCTTTCCAAGGCAGATTTTGGATGGTGCATCCTGTATTTAGTGAGTGTTGTTCTGACTTTTTGATCCAGATGTTTTAGCTCAGTGGTAGACCACGGCAGAATACCAAATGTAAACGTGAGTGCAGGTGCTGCCCAGGTATTGACTGCATCAAAACAATTTTTTGCTTTCAGACAGGTTCTCAGTACAATATTTAATCTGCGGAAAAATTCCTCTTTAACCCGTTCTCTGTTTAATGTTTCTTTGATGTTAAATGCTTGTTCAATTCCCAGATACATGTATTCTTGTTCGATACCTATTTCTTCGATTGATGTTCCATCCATCAGTGTTATACTTTCCGGATCCTGGACTTTACCTTTGGTTATATGTATCGTCGCACATTTGTCAATTCCCAGTTCCATATGGACTGCCGCACTAAAAGCTGCTACTGTATCTAATTGGCTGCCAAGTTGGTCGGGACCCCTAGCATATAATTTAAGGTCGTCCATATAGAAAAGGTGCGTGATTGTGGTGTTAGGACTTATTTTGTTATTTTTATTATTTTTATCATTTTTCACCACAGGTTTTTTTAGAAAAAGGTGATAGGTTTTATACCTATTAACTTGCTGCGATATTGTTGCACTGATTACTGATATCATAAGATTTAATCATACCGAAGATATTTCTCTGGCACAGAAAATGTAAGTAATAATAATTAATAATTTAATTCTGAAATCTAGTCTTGCACCTCAAATCAGCATTTGTGTGAACATTTTTTAAACAAGACAAATGCTTATACACCTCCAAAATTCATTTGTAGCATTTGAAGAGCCAGTTTCTTAATTTTAGGATTTTACAATATTATAGTGGGTCTAACTCGTCCCTACTAAATGTATAAACTCTGCAGGGCAATAATAGTTATTAAATCCTCTGATATATCCCTAGTAAAAATATAAAATACACGGAATCCTGTAAAATTAGTAAAATGGTGCTTATCCTGTTTTCCCCCTGGACCCTCCATTTGCTATACTTACAGCTCTACCGTAAGATTCCTCTATTAAACTTGCTACTTTCCTATATTTGATACCAATTAAACTTTTAGTTACGTAATCGAGGGCGCGATTTTTAAATTCATTCCAACCAAGGATATCTTCGGCGCCGGGCTGACTAACTGGAATTTAAATTTTCCCTTGGGGATCAGGTGGTAGCTCTGCTGTAAAAAATGTCAACTTTTCACATTTATTTATTTATTTCCTGACATGTCATTTGTTTTGACACTTTAGTTTTGTATTAATGTTAACATTAAATTAATTAATTTAATGTTGTAATACTTTAAGCATAAAAATGTTTACTAGCAGATCTTGCAGTCGAACATTGTTCTTTTTAAAACCTCTTTTAGTGCTAAGTGTACAAGATAGCTTAATAGCTGTAAAAAAAGTCATCGCAATTTTATCAGAATACTTTGAACGGGAAAGCGATAGTAATGGCTCTTTATGTCTCTTTAGTGCTGTTAAGAAAGTGAGTTTTGTTGATGTAAATAGTAACTTTATTGAATTATGTTTATTTTATTTATCTTTTCCTAAAATATTTTGATTAAAAGAAAATATGTAAAAGTGGGCAACGCTGTGCCGGTCAAGCTTAATCACGTGATTAAAAGTTTATTTGATATTTGATATGAACTATAAATCGTACTGGTACAAATTGAGCGATCATACAGTACAGGTACTGTTGAGGCAATACCATTGAAAATAACAAAATAAATTATTTAACGTTCTTTTTAGAAGTAAGGTGATATTATTTGACCATGTGGAATGTAAAAAAATATTCTCTAATTTCAGAAAAAAATACTCATCATCATTTACATATTTCCTCAAGCCATACCAAAATCACTTTCCAGAAGCCAGAAGTTATAGAAATATTAGAGCACAGATACAAAGAATCTTTGACATGTAAGCAAAAAGAGGAGAAATAACAGGTAATTTTTTGGAGATGTCGTCTATCGAAATCTTCCCTGTAGAATGTAGAATTTATATTTTATTGTAACGTTTTAATTATTAATTATTTCAATATTTATCTATTTTGTTTTGTTTAACTTTAAATGCATTAGGCGAATATTTAATGGCACCATAATCAACTAAATAAACCGTTTATTTCGTTAATTTGCTCATTTCACGGATCATTTTTATTTAGTGAAACTTTCACAGAGCTGTTTTATAGTTGTCTATTTATTATAACAAACACTGTGTAAAGAAGTTAAATTCTATGTATTAAGCTGCTCAAATAAAAGTTACCGCAAAATCAACAGCTTACTGCTAACAAACTTGGTATTTGCAGGTGCATATGTTTATTTATAGATATATTACATTTATTTTAGTTATTTGTACCGACTTTAATTTATTATGTTATGTATTACACTAAGGCATAAGCTAACAAAACTGTAATATATATTAAAGGTAAGTTCAGAGTGCCAAAAAGTATAATTCTGAATTTAGAATAATAAAAAAATATGTTAGTGTAGTGTGTAATTTTTATTACTGTAACTCTCTATCGCTATAAATTTTATTGCTATAATTGCTATAACATACGCCAAAGTTCACAGAAGACCTGATAAGCAAAGGTGTGCACATTCAAAGCTGTAGAGGGTCTACTGAAAGGGTATTTGTAATTTTGTAAGCTGAATAGGCATCTACGGTAATCGCAAAACATCTTTCGATGCACGTCATCAATCATAAACTAAAACCTATAAACCTAACTAAATGAAATTTTGGCAAAAATCTTTAAATTTGTTGTATAATTTAAGATACCGAGCAGCTTTTCATTTTACTTTATAGAGAAAATGATTGTAATAAATAGAGAACAACGGCATACGGTCGAGTCGGCTTACAAACACGTAAACGTTTACGTACGTATGCGCATTTCTTATATTTTTTTATTTTTTATACACGTAAAAGATTCTTTACGTCTACGTATACGTGCCAGCAGCGGCCGAGGTAGGTACTGCAAAGTTGTTGGAATTGACAGATGCAGCCATTTGCAGGGTTTGTCAATCTGAAGAAGAAACGACGGAATAGATTTTATGTCGATGCGACAGCTTGGTACCTATGCAGTTCTTTCTACTAGGCAATGATAGACCATTGACAAAGAGCTATATGGAGGGTTCAGTATCGTAGTACTTTTCTTTTCACTTGCCTTATCAACTGCACTGTATAAGCTTTAGATGTCTAATGCCTATTGAGCTTGCAAGATGCTCTGTTAGTTGACCCACAACAGCTTTGACAGACTTCCTCTTTGCTTATCAAGTCTGTCGTAAATTTTGGCGAACGTGCTACTACAAACTTTTGAACTTTGAATTTCTCCACCCGTTAAGCCTTGTTCACGTAGACGCGAATCGCAAATCGCAATTTTGCGAAACTGCTCTCATTGGTCCAATTTTACTGATCATGGCGGCGCTGTCAGAAATTTTAAGATTTTGGCGATTCGCAAGATTTAAAATTTGGGAAGCGGGAAAGTTAAAGTGTTTTCAACTTTTTGCGAATATTCGCGCGATTTTAAGGTTCGCGTTTGCGCACAATGGTGTTTTGATCCGGTTATCGATTATTTTGACGACGCTGCCGCAAAGTAACTGAAAGCATTTCTCCAGTTGAAATGGGTTCTCGTGCATAATATGTTTTTGATATATATGGTGACAATTTTTCAACTTCAGCCAAGTTATCAAACTCCTGTACAGACAATCTGTGAAAATTCCTAAATTTTTTCTCGTCTTTTGTCCTTATTTCTTGAATTAAATTGCGATAAGCACCTTGTTGCTTAGGAAATTTGAATATTTCACAATGTCCCAAATGACCCAATCTCCCAAATTACTCTTAAATGAACTATAAACCTGTGCTATAAACCCGTTCTCTTCTACGTTTTAACAATAAGTAAATGGCAATTTTGTGCCTTATTCTGTTCCAATCCCACAATTTTAATCGATATTCATAATCATTAAACAAATTTAAACTCATATTGTATGCTATAAAATATAAAATAAAGATCGTAAACACATAACATAAAACAAATTAAGTTATCTCCGGTTATGATTTTTTTTGGTAACTTTCAGTGGAGCAAAAATGAAATGTCCCTAAAAATTCGCGACTGTATGAAATAGGTCCAAATTTACAAATATTTTTTGGCGAATCGCTTTTCGCAATTCGCGATTCGCGTCTATATGAAACAAGCTTTAGAGATTTGTTGGCCACCCACTGCAAAATAATAATATAAATCACCACAATACACCAAAACACTTTTACTTTTGCACTGGATGCGCGTTTCGCTAACCATATTAACTAAGTATATTACATAGTATCATCAGCAGATGATTAAAACTCCTTGTTTGTAAAGATAATCCGGGTGCCATACTGTAGGTATCTTCAGTTCTGGTCTTCAAACTTGAACACATTTTTAATTTACGCCATTAGAGCAAAATTATAAATTTAAATAGGATATATTATAGTTGTACCAGAAAGATATCATTTAAAACAGTTAATTTCTCTAGCATCTGCTTTATAAGAGTTGATAATATTAGATTAATTAAATTTTAATTAATAAATTTAAAATAATTAGGTCTGGCCTTAAAGAATCCTCTCGTTTTAATTTTAGAAAAAATGTATAAATTTCTCTTGTATATTTTAGCTCTGATTTTCTTTTGATCTGATTTCATATTGGCGGTGATTGTTCAATTTCTTGTCTAAAAAGTAATAATGTTCTATATTATTCTGTATTAAATGTTTTTTTTAATACAATTCATAAATCAAATGGAGCCATTTTTATTATTATTGCTCATTAACAGTGACTAATATAGGTACAAATTTACTTAACTTTAATAGATTTATAAATAAATATTTGTTATTTCTATTTGACATGCCAGTTATTTCCGTTGCATATTTTTCTATTATAATTTATCCAAAAAATTTAATCGTTGTTTTCGAAAATAACCACATTTTCACCTGTTATATCAACAAATAAAACCATAAACAATTACATTCCTTAATCAATTAATACGCCACTTATATCATGCCAATTACGCGAATCAAATCAAAACAAAAAAATACGGTAAACCATGAAAAATACATCATTAGCTGTTCTATTGTTTGTCCTAAACCGGGATATAAAATTACTCTGCAACAATAAACAATAAGTCTGGCAATTAAAATTTGAAATATTCTCGTTCAATTTTGTGGTAACTCACTAGTACAAACCATAGATATTAAAAAAATGTAATCAGTGTAATTCTTGGAGTATATTCTAGATTGAAATTTAAAATTATGTTTTTATAATTATTGAAAATGTGAAAAGTTGACATATATGATATGTCATACTCATTGCCTAGAAACTCATATGGTGAAATTTTGATAAAATAATTTTAGTATACACACTAAAAACACGGTATGTCGCTAGTGGTAGGAAAAATAATTTTTAGAGGTTACTAGTTTATTTGGTTGCCTGTGATATGCATATACAGGGTGTTTCCTAATTAATCTAAAAAATAAAAAATCGTTAGAAAACGAATTAAAGCTTGATTTTCGAATTTCTTAACCGTTTCTAACCAACCGAAGTTTTTAAATTCAACCAATAAAACAAAAAGTATCATCGTATCGTCGGACAACGGATGCATGAAAATTAAGCTTAAGGCGGGCTCTTAATAAGTATATTTATTTTTTTCTCGACAACCGTTTGATGAACAAGAACAACTCAAAAGATCAATTTTGTTGAAAAAGGATGGCCAGTCAAGAAAAAATATATTTTCTTTAAAAAAGCAGTGGCGTACCATTTATGTTAAACAAAAAAATCGATTTTTTTAAATTTGTAACACCCTGTAGATCAGAAAGGAAGTAGTTTAGACTTTAGACCCAATGGTTATATAAAAATTGTTTTAAGAACACATGAGGAATCACACCACAATTTTTTTAGACTAATTAGAAAATACCCTGTATATTGTCAACTCTGATATACTAATATATATATGATATACTAATATATCAGTGTAACTTTAAAAATAAATCCTTTGAATTCAAATATAAACATAAAAACATTTACAGCAGAAAAGGCGAAGGCGCTGGGTTAAACGTAGTCTCTACTAAAAACACGGAGGGGCGCTTTGATCCAAAATTTTACTATTAAGTTTCATATCTATCTTAATAGTAGATTATTTTCTTTTATCTATGGTCATACTCTTCAGAATGTCATTATCTATCAGATAAAGTAAAAAATACCGAAGGTACTATTTAAAAATTAAAATTTTTTTTTCCAAAGTGGCAGAAAGTAATTGAACACGTTAATCAATCTCAATTTATATCTTATATGAACATACAAAATTTCGTTTTTTTATTTGAAAAATTAAAATGTTATAGGGGCCAACCAATTTTGAAAAACACTCGGTATACACAGAGTAAGTAAATATGTTTTTTGCACTAAAGTAGTAGTTTTTCACATAGAATGCTGGATATGTTCGCTTTCAGGTAGTGGATTATTTCTGGTTAAATTACCAGGTCAATACTTTGAATAAGAAGACTAAGGAAGGAGCATATCAAAAATCTTAGGTCCACCGCGATGGGCCTCAAATATGGCCGACCTAAATTCCGGTATATCGGTGCCGTTCCAATTATATTTAAAAATGTAAAACAATGATGTAGGGTAGACGTGGGGTAGACTCAATAATTTGTTGTTTTATTTTACGTTGTGAATAAATGTTGGCAGTAAAATTGTTATAAAAATATATAATTCTAATAAAAATAGATAAGTTATAATAATTATTTATTAACACAAACATCGGATACGCTACCGAAGCAGGTAAGTCAAATTAACGTATGTAATTTCTGATCTTTGATCTGATCTTTGACAAGTAGTAAATAAAAGCTGAAATGCAAGAAAAACATATAATATAGTTAATTTAAGTGAATTTCATAAATGATCGGTTTACTACACGTATGTATATTATATAGTCACTTACTAGCGAAAAGTTGCTCCATTATTTCACTCGATTTTTGCCGAGATCTACCGCAAGCTACACAACCAACTATTTTAGAGTCTTTTTCGATAAATCGCGATAGTGTCACTGTTAATTTAAGTGCTGCCACAATTTCCATCTAGATTTACTACCTTTATACAACTATCAGTAGAATAAATAATAAATAACATAAAATAAGCTCCGTAAAGACTGACAAATCCACAAAATTTCAAATCAAATTCAAATGTGTCAAATGAATCGTTAAACAGAACTGTCGAGGATCCTCACCCTAGAGTCCTTTTTCCGCCCACCATGCATGAATACATGGATAGCATTATGCTCCTTCCTTAGTCTTCTTATTCAAAGGTTCAATAACTACTATAATCTTCTACAGGGTGAGTCTTAAATAAGTGCAAATATTTTTAGGGGTAATATATTTTGACCCCAGTAACACGACTATTTCACTCATGTACAAAAAATCTCATATGAAGCGGGTAATTTTCGGCAAAAATTGCCCGCTAAAATCGAAAATTAACCGGCGAAAAATTCCCGCAGAATGTCTAAGTGACAATGACACATTGTCTAGGTATTCTCAAAATGTCTCGATTTGGAAACGATTCTTTAAGTGCAATTGAAGAAAAAGTTGCCGAAAGGAAGTCGAAAAACACTATAATTAATCACCAGTATGTAGGCAAACAGTTTATGGACTTTATAAAAGATAGAAACTACATTTTGGAAGCGAACATCTCAATCTCGGCACTGACTGGCCAATATTTTGACCGATTGGGCATTTAATATGAAAAGGAAAAACGGCCAAGACTATAAGGATTTTACGGTAAAAACTATTTGGAATGTAACAGCCAAGCTATTAATAGAAAATACCAAAAAGATTATAATATTAAATTATAGAAAAGATGCGGTGGTTCTGAAATTTTTAGGAAAAAATCATTTTATTTAGAAATTTTCAAAGTAAAATAACTCGGTTATATTGGATTAATATGAAAAACCGTAAAAAGAAAATATGATTCTTTTATCGAGATCTACCAGCACTGAAAATATTTACACTTATTTAAGACTCACCCTGTAGAGGTGTCTTTTTAGCAAGTTAAAGTTATTAGTTACTCAAGCTATTAAGTTATTAATATATTGATGCTTTCCAACGATAGTATTTAAAATAGACTAAATTGCTTTTTATTTACAGGGTGAGTCAAAATACCATTCTTTATAGTATGAATTAATAGCACAGAATATTAAAAAATAAGTAAATAATTCTGTCTTCTATGAAGTTTGGGGTATTCGGGTAGTTCGGATCACTCTGTATGTTAGAGAACCTCTATATTTACTCATTGACCTGTGGTATAGAGTTTTTAAAATACACTAGTGTTTCTTTTGGTCACTATTTTATCAGTGTGTACATTTTCAAGGATTTGTGCTAAAAAAATAATATAGATTAGGGCACAGCCTATTCATACCCAGCATGTTAACTTACGATTGTTTGCATGGAAATATACCAGAGGAGCAGGTGAAAAATCAATAATCAAAAACAAGTGAAGATGACCAGCTGGTAGTAAATAGGCTGTGATTTACGGTACTACGGTATTTTAACTAAATACTGCACTCTATCGTAGAATGATTCAATGATTCAATGTAAGGGAGGGTGAAAGTTAATCACCACATCCTTACAAATCTATTGTGTTCTCCTTTCTTGAGTTATAACTACAGTATTGACAAAAGCCAGTAAATATCTGAGACAGTTTTACAGAGGTTAGTTCTCCATCTCTGATATCAGTCATACGTTGTTTCTTAGCCTCAATCTATTGCGGAGTTCATTGTTAACTTGCTTATATCAAGAAAAATCTTTGTTTTTTTGTCGTAAGTTCTGAGAAATTCCTTCGAGTGTCTTAGACCGTTTGTGGATTCCCATTCCAGGTTACGGATAGAGCATTCCAGGTTCTTAAGTTCCGCTTCTTTTTGCTCTCTATTAGTTCTAACATCTATGGCCTATGACGAGCCGATAGATAATGAATTTTACATTTGTTAATAAGCGATCGATGATGTTGAAGAAGGTGATAATTTGGTCAACAACTATACACCGAGAGATTTACCGTAGCATCTCATTGGAGTTGTACCGCCATCTGTCGGTCGAAATCAGGTTAATGCGTACATTCAACAACCAGCAGGTACGTTAATGATAATCTGCATTCATCGAGAGTTATTAAACTAGGGCAAGTACCGAAACCTAATTTAAAATGTTCTATTATTTGTTTTCTAATTGTAATTGCTCGTTTAAATATATTTTGAATGCCTGAATGTGGACACATAGTGCGTGAGCAATCTCGATACATCTTTATAGCAATCTCTATAGCCGGTTTATTATAGAAATTCTTATGAATAATGACCACTATACAATTTTAATGAGAATCAGATTTTAGATGTGATAACTTGAAAATTTTGACAGATAACATAACAGTCCCCTCCACAATCAGGTTATTACGTAACATAAGATATAGTCTGGAAGCCAGACGAAAAAGCTGGAAAGGTACGGTGAACATTTTTTTGCGGTTTTAGGTCACTGTTGGTTTAGATACTTCTTGTCTCCTACTTTTTGTTGAACAATCTGGCAATGTGGGTCTTGGATGTGTATGTCGACACACAAGATCGATGACAATAAAATTCATGGATCTCTAGTCTCTGCTGGTCCTCAATCCAATTTCTCAGGGTTTTATCTTCACGTTGCGTTGGTAGCACGCACTAATTATTGTTTGAAGTCTTTGTTCACTGATTGTCAATAACTGTTCGGATTTCTCACACTAAAATATTGTTACGGATTCCGTGGGTCCACTATTTAAACTCACGATAAAATACTTAACGAATTTATTTGTTTCACTCTGTACGCACAACTTATACTATTTACAACACAACTTATGCAACTACTATTACTCTAATGGTATTTCGCGGTATTTTCAAACTTCAGACTTCAGACTATCTTCAGACTTGTCCAACTGTCAGAGCGCGGGCCTTATATACCCCCTGGCGATGGTTTCTGGAATTTTCTTAAGAATTCTATAATTTTCTTTTACTTTCTGGCGAATGCGCCAGGTTCCTCAATGCACGTTGCGATTATTTAGCAGTATGCAGTTATGCAACCAGTAATACACCTTGACAATATGCACTTTTTTATGTTCACTTTTAGTTTCCATCCTGGCGTTGATAGCCTCGCAAAAAAAATGTGTTTTTATTTTCGAAATTATTTCAATATACAATAATTTCAGAAATAAAAAAACCCGTTCCTGAAAAAACAAATGTTGAAAAAAAGTTAATATTGTAATTGTGAAAATTACTACTAACCAAAACTTTTGCTTTGATATTAGTACTTATTTGCACAATTACACATTGGAATATGTGAGATGGGGATATTTAGGTAGGGGTATTGGACTAGATAGTATAAAGTAGTATAAGACAGAAAAGCTTGTTAATTTCATTTCTCCCAGGCCCCTCCGGATTGAATAAAATGGATTCTGCAAAGAATACAAACTATGAAACACCAGATGCTGAACCCCCATTGCGTTCCAAAAAAAATCAGACGGCAAGGTCAATGAATTTGTCCCTTCCTGGACCTTCAGTCCTACAGCAAAAAAATCTGCAAAAAACAATGAAGCACATTGGTACTATAAGTTCATCCAGCTCCAGTCAAACAATCTCTAATGTTGATAGTCGAGTAAAGGTGCGTATTCATTATCCGAACGAACGAACGAACGAACGAACGAATGTTCGCTAGTGGTATGGACGGGGACCGTACGATACCGAAAGCCTTTGATGTACCGACTCGAAACGGATGGCCGAGCGAACGAACGAACGAACGGCCGCATGCGTTCGGTCCCCGTCTAAATATACCGCACTTTCATTCGTTCGTTCGTTCGTTCGGATAATGAATACGCACCTTAACGCTACTTGAAATGAAACCCTTTCCCAAATATGCACGTCCCTTAAAAACTACCAAAAGAATTAAACAAAGGGCTTCTGTCATCACCTCAACACCCAACAAAGAAGAGCAGGAAAGGAAAAACAATGAAAAAAACTTAAAAAAATTAAAAGAAGGAAGGTTGATTCTGTCAAAGTCAAAAGAAATGCATTTCAAAAAAATCATGAAAAGCAGGTAGAAAAGAAGAAGAAAAGTAATGACATTTTTTGTCCTGGCTGCCAGGAATCCTATACTGAGCCTCCTACAGAAGACTGGATTCAATGTAACACGTGCGAGAGTTGGTGGCACGAGTCGTGCACAGTCTATGAAAAAGATGGCACATATACCTGCTTATAATCGTCATCTTGCCCCTATAGGCTCGTCATCTTACCCCGGTAGTGGGGCAAGTTGACGAAAATGCACGTTTTTGTTTGTTTCTTTATATTTTTTCAAGAGTACACTTTTATTTTGTTTTTATGTTTTATTATGTACCTGAATAAATGTACTAACAGATGAAATGGGAGTTTTTTTAAACCCGTTACTTCGTGTTTTGGAGCCTTTTGTATTTTACTTCGCCAACTTGCCCCGATCTCCCCTACATCTCAATGTAAAACCTCTGACGAGGGGCAGGGTTCTCAAAAAATTCTTAATTTTTTATGATGTTTATTTCTAAATTTAATTTGATTTAAAAATGGGACGACATGTTTTGGGATTTATTTAATTCCCATCTTCAGGCCCAGAAAGACACAAGTCACACCAGGAAGCAATATTATTTTTTCCGAGTGTCTTTCTGGGCCTGAAGATGGGAATTAAATGAATCCCGAAACATGTCGCCCCATTTTTAAATCACATTAAATTTTGAAATAAACATCATAAAAGATTGTGAGTTTTTTGAATCACCTGCCCCTCGTCAGAGAGTTTACACTATTTTATAAGTGTGGTGGTGAGAATCCAAAATCAAGGCTAAAATTGCTGTAAATCTTTTCTGCCTTATTCAAAAGCGAATATCTCTAATAAAAAAAGCTATTGCGATGAATTAAAAAACACTCTCGAGAAAAGATGTACCTAGATCAGAAAATTATTTTGAAAATCCTTCCTTTATTAATACCTTATGATCGAATAAAAACGGCGTCCAGTTGGCTTGGAAATAACGATCGATGACATTTCCCATATAAATTTACATATGAAATGACAGCGATCTTCATTTCATAGCCATCGCTAACGCCGTTTTTATTCGATCATACGGTATATTCTACAGTTTCAAACTTTCACCAAAATATCAACATTTTGTTTTCCCTCGTATAATTGACAGATGGAAACTTTCATTTTTAATTTAGAAAGATATACTAAAAAGCTAAATAATTTAGCTACAAATTGCTTAAAAAATTATCAAAATCGACCCAATAGAACAAAATATATTAAACTTTAAAATACATCAAAATTTTAAGGTGCCCCTTTTTCGTGCCAGTGAGTGTAGAAACAGCAAGTAATTTTTATTGGATGTCTAGAAATGTCCACCCCGAAAAAAGGAACTGCAGAGAAAACATTTTCAGAGATTTTTCATTGAAAAGAAATATTTTTATATCTTTACTGAGTGTTTTACCAAAGAGCTCGCCAAAGAGTCAATCCTAATCTTTGGTTTTACAATAAGACTTTTATCGAAATTTAAATACGAATAGCTACTTCTGCAATGAAGAACACGAACGCTTCATGCTTGGAAGTATGTCGGTTGGCGGCACTGATTCCCCGGCATGTTTTCTTGACATCCTGACATCTGCTGACCTTTCGGCGTGGGCACAGTGAGAAACGGCACGGCCAAGTGCCTATTCAGCTAGACGCGGTAACCGCCCTAGCGAAAATATTCGCGTTACGTGAGTTATACAGGGTGCGCCCGAACGCATATATTAAAATTATTATAGTAATGAAATATTGCAATCATATTTACATATTTCTTGCATAAGGTAAAGTTCAGCTGTTTAAGTTATTTAGACTTTCTTTAAACCATCCAAAAGGATACTTTTCTACAGAGTGTTTTACCGGTTGTTCCATCAAAAATAACGTAAAAAACGAGTAAACGTCAATAAACAGTAATAATATAACATTTTAATGATAGCGGCATTACAAAAAAAATTACACTATTTTATAAGTGTGTCGATGAGGACCCAAAATCAATGATAAAATTAATCTGAATGAATAATCTCCAAGAAAATAAAGTTATTGAGATGAATCGAAAAATAAACTATCGAAAAAAAAAACGTACCTAGATGATAAAACGATTTTTAAATTTCTTGCATTGTTAACATATTCCACAGGGTGTTTGAAACTTTCACTAAAATATCAACATTTTGTTTTCCCTTGTATAATTGACATAGAAAGTTTTTTTTTTCATTTTTAATTTAGAAGTAGATACTAAAAAGTCAAATAATTTAGCTATAAATTTAAAAAATCATCAAATTCGGCCCACTAGAACAAAATATATTATTAAAATTTAAAAAATAGATCAATATTTTAAGGTGCCCGTTTTTCGTGCCGGTGACTGTAGAAACAGTAAGTATTTAACTTCATTTTTAGCCGACCATACCAATAGGTATGGTAGGCTATTATATCTTTTTTTTAAAAAGATATAATCCCTCCATACGGTAGGCTATTATATCTTTGGAGGTGTAAAATACCTTTACGTACGGAGAGTGTGGGACTCAATCTCTCCTTAAGCTGCCTGGAGGACACTACTCACTAAACATCACCCCTCGCTCCTGCCACGTCTACCTGGACCCGCTGGACGCATCTCCTCAAGTAGACGCCGGACTGTTCCTTTTTTGTCATTACCCCTGCTCTTCGCTGTATTTTGCCTCTAGTATATTTTGGGCCAGTTTTGAGATGGTTTCAAAGTTTTCTCTTCTTTCTGTTACCGATTTTAAGAAGGTAACTGCGGAGATGTTGCCACCAATCGTCATGCGTACCTCACATCTTTCCTGTTCCCATCTTGGACAAGCAAACATTGTGTGTTCTGGAGTATCATTGGGTTCAGCACAGTATCGGCATTCCGCGACTTCCCTCTTTCCAATTTTACACAGGTAACTCCCAAAATTTCCGTGGCCACTCAATATTTGAGTAAGATAGAAGTTTACCTCTCCATGCTTTCTTTTAATCCACATATTTATATTTGGGATGAGCTTATATGTCCATCTGCCTTTTTGTGATACTTCCCATTCTGCCTGCCACTGCTGCACTATGCGGTTTCTCTCCATCTCTCTGCTTGCCCTGGTTTGTACTTCACCCTTGAGAAAGAGTCGTTCTCTTTCTCTTGAGAGAAGATGCGCAAGGGCACCAGACCCGATATCACCAAGGCTGCCTTAGTTGAAGTTGTCCGATACGCCGAGCAGACCCTCAAAGCCATGAGTCTCTGTGCACCTTCAAGTTTTTTTTTATTTACGTGCATATTGGTTGCTTCGTTCCACACAGGTGCTCCATACATAATAATATTCTGGCACGCATATGCTAACACTCTTCTCTTTGCTGGTGTTGGGCCCCGAACGTTTGGCAGTATTGCGGTCAACGCTTTAGCAGTTGGTTGTGATTTCAGACACACCTCCTTGATGTGCAGGCCCATCGTGAGTGCACGCTCTATGTGGAATCCAAGATAGTTGACTTGCTTTACTGGATTTTTTATTATATCCTTAAAATTAAACCTTATATGGTCAACTTTTCTCTTGCGGCTCAGTAAAATCGCCTCTGTTTTTTCCACAGCTATTTCGAGTCTGTGCTCACGCATCCATCTGGCTATGATCTTTAGTGTATCATCCACAGTCTGCATTAGGTCGAGGTCGTTTATTTTTTTGTTTCTTTTAATTTTTTTTGTTATTATCACAGCAAGATCATCGGCGTAACAGATCAACTCTGTCCCACCTGGTACAGTAAGCTCCATGACACTGTCGTATAATATGTTCCACAGAGTTGGCCCCAGCACCGAGCCCTGTGGGACGCCACCGAATATCTCCCTTTCAGCTTCTCTATTGAGAACTATTATCAAGATAGTTTCTTATTATGTTCACGAAATAGCCACTTATGCCCCATCTTCTAAGTTCTTTAATAATTATTTCCCATGACGCGCAATTAAATGCATTTTTAACGTCGATTAAAATCAAAGCATTATGCCAAGTGGCTTTTCTTTTCACGATATCCGATATTTTCTTCATTGCATGTGTGGTAGATTTCTCCTTTACAAATCCATACTGGTTTGGATGCATACCATTTCGTTTCTTCCTAATTTCTTCCAAGAGTCGCGCAGTGATGAGTTTCTCATAGACTTTCCCGATTACATCAATGAGGCAAATCGGACGATATTTTGGTGGATCATTTAGGTGCTTCCGCGGTTTCTCTATTAGGGTTAATTTGGATTTCTTCCATTCTTTAGGGAATTCCTTTTGCATTTTCTTGTTTCTCGTTGAAACCTTCTTCTCTTTTTTTTACTTCTAAAATGTTTGTTTGGATGTCTTCGTTCCACCAGTACGGCATCTGGAAGTCTTCATCACAACGGACAGTCGGAGTATTTTTATGGTATGCTGCGCGAATTATTTTTGCCATTTTGTAAGCTGACATAGTTGGTGACTTGTCCGGTATGCTATATTTGAATGCTTCACTAAGCTTAACCTTATTAATTTCTCCGTATTTATACGTTTGTCTATCTGTCCGTCTGTAACACGATAACTCAAAAACCGCTAAACCGATTTTAACCAAATTTGGCACAAAAATACTGTGGCATCCGAGAATCTGGTCATTAGTTTTTGGTGGAGGTGGGGTGTTGGTAAGGGGGTACGGGAGGGGGTTAAAAATTTAAAAAAATCGTAACTCCAAAATTACAGTAGCTAGCGAAACGCGGTTTTCAATTTAAGATTAGGAATAATTTTTGCAACAAAATTTGTAATAACATGTTTGAAAGTCGCAGTTTTTGAGATAAATAAAAATGCAAAAATTCCTTTACTTTGAAACTAAAAGAACTGCCTACCAATTTTTTATTAAGATATTTTAGTATGGGCGGCTATACGTGCCTACCGGCACAAATTTTTTAAATTCAACACAATCAGACAAAGGTGTTATATAGCATGTGTAGGTATTTAGGGGTACACCCTGTATACACTTTAGTCGTTGTTCGGTAAGAAGCAGTAGAAAAGTATGATGGCGGTAAAACTTGCAAGAATTCTTTCCGGTGCGTAGTAGTGGTAGTGGTTATTAAGCATCGATGTATTTTATTGCACACCATGAAAAGAAATTCTTGAAATTGCTTTAAGTGGAATTTCTGTTTCTCATTTTAAGAAACACAATCAAAGATTTAAATTATACACTCAGATGCAACGGAATAAATTATTGTCAAAAATTGAAAGTAGTACATTTCTTTAATTCTTACTCTTATTTTAGTTAATTGCATAAAAATATATATCTACTTTAATTGGTCAACTCAGTTTTTTAACTTTTGTATTTGGCTTATTATAAAGGGTTAATCTAAGGGTTGTTTTTTTACCCTCTTTGAACTTCTTGAACTTTAAAACACTCTGTGCAACAATTTCCTTAGTAAATTTTTCTAAATCAATATTTTTCGGTCAGAACCATGACTCCTGAGCATATTGCTTTATGACTCACATCAATACTTGTCTTGGTTGACTTTTAGAAACACTTCACTGTAGTAATGAGTAATAAAAAGGATTGGAACCATCAATTCGAAGTTGGTCAAAGAATGCCTAGAGAAGCTCAACAAATTACCCAAGTAGCAAAAAGAAATTCTGAAAGGATTGAATTATTTTATAACAGTCGAATAGCGTTGTCTTAAGGACTGCTTGATTTTATTAAGCGTTTGGTTTCGACCATTCTGTTTTTTAAGTTGTCATATGAAACTATTTTCTAGTGGTTTTTACAACGTATCTTATAACGCATTAAACGATAATTTCTTTTAGTATGATATAACACTTAATAAGACAATGGTATATGATAACAAACATATTATTTTATTAGACTCTTATACCCACCATGTAAGAGTTCTATAATATTAATATAACTAGTAGTCACAAGATCATATAATAGTTACTTAAACTCGTCTTATTAAAGTTGTATTACGTTGTATGATAGAATATTATATTGCGTTAAACTACGGTGCTATATACAACACCAGTAGCCTTATATGATAAAATTGTGATTAACAAAATAAATTCGCTGTAATATCTGCATTATAAAACTGGTAATGTATAATATAATCTCATTTTAAATTAAATGGTATACCTAGTTATTTATTTTGTTATCGTTGTTGTTGCAAAAGTAATATCTACGTACGAGTATAATCAATCACATCTATTATGAATTCTGGACAAAGTTGGAAAAAGGTTAACAAACGCAGTGGTAGTTATAAAGAGCATGTAAGAAAAAACTCCTCGAAATTACGGCAAATAATCCCGAGAATTCCCTGGGTTCCTAAAAGCCAAAATCTCTCGGGTTGTCTGGCTTCTTCAAAGCATTGTTGCCACGTTGATGTAAAAGTTTTACTGTAGTAATGTTTGTATTGTTTTATTGTTATTTTTCCAAGTCCTTATAGGTTGCCGCTCACTCGTCAGGCACGCATGAAATGCATTGCGTGCATGAATCCATGAAAATCTGATCATGTTTGTTAGTTTAAATACTAATCAAATGAGATTTGGCAACATCTATTTGTCACAAATCTCAATATGTCCAAAATAGTTCTATAGTGCCTGGAAATTCTGCGTAATGATAGATATTTATCCTATACTGTTTTATTTTACAACAAATACTTATTTAAGGGATTCATTTATAATAAAATGATTGCATTATAATTCGCCATGTTTAAGGCAGAATTTTTGTATGGCCTATGGCCGCCATTATATGAAGCAAAATTAAAAACATCAAAATAAATTGTAAAATGTTATTTTTGAGAACTATTTTGTGATAAGATTCCCACATAACAGTAATAAAGTGTTTAATTAAATTCAAAACAAGAATTTTTGAAAACTTTATTTTATTTTATTGTTTAAATTTATACGTAAAGCTTAATCGAAATTAAAGCGCTTTAATTTTTTGCCAAATACATACCTATAATCTACCAGTAAAATTTTCGGCGCAAGAAAAATTGTCCCTACTTTTCAAACCCTATTGATGATTTTTTATATTACATATTTATATTTGTTTGTACCTTCTGGCTCTACCCGCCATTTTCATTGTCGAGTAAAGTCTCCTTTTTAACAATCCACATCCTCTAGATTCATTTTACGACACGCTTAAAATATAATTTGCTCCTAATATTCTTCGGTAAAAAATAAAAAAATCTTTTACCTCGCTAAATGATCAAATGTTTTTATTGTTCTGTTTCTTAGATGTGACCACGTAATACATAATAAAACAAGTTTTATAATAGTTATATAACGCTGTGTAAAATAGTTGCAAAGTTGTATACCCTTTTTATAGAACTTCTATACTACTAAACGGTTGTATAAAAATGGGCCTTTTTTGGTTGTAAAGCTATCATATTACGGTCTTATAGCACGTTATATGAATTGACGTATCCTATAAAAATTATCACATAGCTGTTTATACAGCCTTTATAAAATAAAATTTGTTACTTGGGTAGGCAAAGAAAATAAAGTCCTCCTACTGTGGGTGCCTGCTCACCAAGGGATAGAAGGCAATGAAAAAGCAAATGATCTAGCTAGAAAAGGAGCGAATACTCCACTAACTGGACCAGAACCGTTCTGTTTTCCAAGCGGGAACCAACTGAAAGCGGAACTGAAGAATCTGGAAGATTCCATCCGCAACCTGGAATGGGTGTCCTCCAACGGTCTAAGACACTCGAAAAAGTTCCTCAAAACTTACGACCGAGAAACTTCAAAGGTTTTCCTTGATTTAAGTAAAAACAATCTTCAAATTGTCACGGGGTATCTAACAAGACACTGTCTCCTCAACGAAAACCTCAGTAGGTTGAAGCTGAGAAATAACGGCGAATGCAGATTTTGTGGGGAAAATGGGAAAACACCCAAACACCTTTTCACTGAGTGCGCCGAGACGACAACCATTCGAGCCATGAACTTTGGTATCGCTGATGCCAAGGACGGAGGGCTGGCCTTTGTGGATCCGCCTCAGATACTGGCTTTTGTTAAAGCCCTGAGACTGCATGATGAGTTAAAACTCGTTATAACTCAAGGAAGGGGAACATACATCTGTAAGGTCGCTGTGATTAAGTCCCCTCCTAAACTTTGTACATTCTACATACAGTCTCACAGCTTTAACAAAATCCAGTATCTGAGACAGGTTTACAAATGTTAGTTCTCCATCTTTGATATCAGTCGTACCAAAGTTCAGGAATGGTTGTCGTCTCGGCGCGGCGTACTCAGAGTTGAGGTGTTCTGGTGTTTCCCCATTTCCCTACAGAATCTGCATTTGCCGTTTGTTTCGTAGCATCAATCCACTGAAGTGTTCGTTGAGGAGACAGTGTCCTGTTAAAAAGTCCGTGACAATCCGACGATTGTTCTTCCTTAAATCTAGGAGAATCTTTGATTTTTATCGGAAGTTCTGAGAAATTTCTTTGAAACTATAAGTGATACGAAGTATGTGAAAATATGGCAAAGTTTACCAATTTTATGTAATATCATGATTTTCAGCTTATTCAACCATTTCCAATTACGGTGTAGCTTCCCTCACATACTCCCTCACATACAGAATATTGTTGTCTATTGTTGGCTATGCGAGTCCAAGTTATCCCTGCTAATTTCCTAATATCATGGTCTCATCTCATGTAGGTTCGGTTTTCTTCTAGGTCTTTTAATTAATCGTGGGTATCATGCATGCTGTAATTTTTGTGGTTCATCTGTTGTCCTTTCTTCTTGTCAGGTGTCCTACCCATTGCCAATTGAGGGATTCGACTCTGTCGATGACATCTACTATATAGCTGGGTCTTTTGTCGTTACGGTCTCTCTTAGTTATTCCCAGTATATTTCGTTCCATTGAACGTTGTGCGACCTACAGTTTTCTTATGATATCTGTTTTAAGTGTCCATGTTTTGCAGGCATGGGTCATGATTGGTGGTACACATTGGTCGAATGTTTTTTTCTTTAGATAGAGTGGCATTCTAGATTTGAATATGATTGAATTTCTTTCATAAGTACTTTGGAAGAAACTATAGATAAATGAAACAAGTTTAGATTGAATATTAGAAGGTGTCCATAAGGACAATGTAAATACTTATCGGCGCTATTCTTGCAACGGTCGCGACTATGGTCGCGACCCAAAGTTTTTGATAATTTCGGAGCGGTTTAGCTTTTTCCGGAATTAGGTGGCCAAATATATCATTTAATCAAATTTATTATTATTCTTTTTTAATTTTATAAATAAAACACAATGTGTTGCATATAAGAAACATGTATGAAATACCTGGAACATTGGAAACCGACGTTATGCCATGATGGTTTTTGCAGTCCACAGTTCACACAGCTTAAGTTTTTAATGCCACTTTTTCACAATTATCAGGGGTTTGAGTGAATAAAATTTAAATTAAACTGACGAGATAGCAATAATTACTTTGAAAATGGACGCTTTGAATACTTTTCGGTATTTTTTCAATGCGGGCGGTTTAAATTTTTAAAGATTTTATAATTTTTGAAGATTCTGACCTTTGCTTCTGACTTTGACAAGAGAACATTCATGGAACATTCTTTCTGTTCTTGTTTGCTGTTGTTCTTAGCAACCAGATCCCGTACAACATATGCGACCCAAAACAATTATACATTTTAGCGGGAAGCCGAGCATTCCAATCTAAATTTATTTCCTTGATCTTGAAGAAACCTACTTATGACTTATGTCATATATAATGACAAATAATGTCTAAGTATACCTTTGTAGAAATTAAAAAAAGAAGTAATATTTCTTACTATATGACTTGATTATGGCTGTACGAACAAACCATTATACCCCGCCTTCCCCTACATCTAATTCTAACCCACAATCGGCTTGTTTCTCGGTCGTTCATAAGCTACAACAGAAATCAATTTACCTAGAATAGAACTATCGTTTCCCGTGGTTCAGTTCTGTCTCGTGTGAATTTTGAATTAATTATTCGCGATCTATTAATGGATAACGGACATGTTCCGTGTCAGCTGCAGGCCTCGCATGGCCACAACAAAAATTCGATCGAAAGATTAATTTATCAGCAACAATATTGGTTGGTTGCTATATGTATATCTGAATGATTTTAGTTCGTTCAAGAATGAGTACAGGTACCTGGTATTGTAAGCATATTCATTATAGGCCAGTCAAATAAGAAGTGGCATTCTAGGTTTGAATATGATTGAGTTTCTTCCATAAGTACTCCATGCTAACTTAATTCTGTTGATTTTTGGTAGAAGAGATCTTGAGCTGTGTAATAGTTATCTTAAATAATTTTTTTCTACTATTTCTATTGTTATTTATTAGAATGGCTTTTCTGTCTACTAGTTCGTTGTACATTACTTACCTACTTTGTACTTGTTTTAAACTTTTTTATTATTGACATTGCTTGTTCTAAAATGGTTAATCCCGATAATACTTAAAAAAATCAAAACTAAACAAATTTTGTTTAGTTTGTTTATATAAGCTAAATTTTGTTTTAGGTTAGCTTTTAGCCAACTGAAAATTGAAGTAGATAAAACCAGGATACGAATACATTAATCTAATGATAAAATCACAAATAATATTCAGTATTAATTTTTCTCAATAATATTTTTTTAATGATGTCTTAATCATTTGAGATTTTTAAAATAAGGACATAAAGGGGCCGCAAAGTTTACTGTCACAAGAGGTAAGTTACTCATTGTTTTATATTTATTATAACTGATTGTTTTTATTTTTACTACTTTAGAAATAATTGGATATAGATTTCAAAACTTTACCGAAGAGGAATTTGAAACCTTGAATAAAGACAATGCGAAGTCAAAATATGAAAGATCCAAAAAATCAATTAAAATATAAGTTTGCCTTTCCTTGTATATATATTTAATGTTATACTTTCCTCTTGTATTTTTGAATAAGAAATATATAATAATGTTTATACTGTACCTATATATTTTGTATTATTTCAGACATTCAACTTTAAGATTTTTTTAGAAATTCGACTCAGAGGTCGGAGTTGTGTAATTCCTTATTTAATGAGCAGCCGAAAAGATCAGCAAGTTCTTAGTACTTGACAGTATTTTTGATATTTTTGAAACAAGAAGTGATACATTTCTAATTTTTATTTGTTTTTTTCAATTTGTTTGACAAATTCGACTTTCTTGGTAGGGATATATTTATACCGAGCATTTTTAATTTTTCTAAATCAGGATATAGAGATATGCATATTTTTATCAATATTGTTTGTTTTTAGTCAATACAATATTAGTAAAAGTATATTATACCTATCTGAAAGTCAACAATTTAATACCCATTAATGTTTTTGTTGATTATAATCTATTACTGATGTATTATTGTTAACATAAAATTGCTAATGTTCATAAGAAAAAACTTTTTCATTAATTGGTAAGTAAATATTAAAAAATCATTTCTATGTATACTCTCCGATGAATGAAATGGTTTTTTATTGCGAACATTATCTATTTCTTGCTATATTATTTTGGCAATAAGTCAGTTAATAAGTTATAACAAAATAGAAAGTTTAATGGACAATAAGTTTTGAAACATAAGTACAATATTATAATACACAATACAATAAATACAATTGACGTAAAATTAACAATATTGCTAATAAATCTCAAATTAGTACTTTCTTGAACGTTACATTAGCAACGTTTCATTAATATTGTGAAATCTTCTCACGAGGTTGTGACAAGGTTTCAATAAACTTGCATCAACATTTGTTTCAACCTTGCATTGCAATGTTATTTTGTTTAATCAATGTTATTTAATTTTGTTACCTTGCATAAACCTGCCTACAATGAAAAAAGCAATGTTACACCTTGCTTTGCGAAGTTTTGGCAATGTTCCAGCAATAAATTTTGCTTGTTGGGCGCTAACCGCTATAGCACCATTCTACAACCGCCTACAACGTATGCGCTCAAAACAATTATTATAAGTTTTGGCGACTAGCCGAGCATTTCAATCTAAACTTGTTTCTATTATCTATGATAATAACCATCTATCAAAAAATGAAATCGATATAACCATAGAAACGCGTTCTGATTTTTAGGCCTTCTTGAATAAAAAAGTAAACCATATTTTCATGTTTTTTTTTAAATTTTCTCTAAAACGGTGTGGAAATTTAGAAAAGTATAAATGGGATTAACCATTTTAGAACCAGCAAACATTTTTATGAAAAATACATTTTTCTCAAAATATCAGTAATAAAAAAGTGTTTCCTTTTTTACAGACAATCCGGGGACATACTGTATATACAGAATATTTCATTCTTAGACACAAATTTAATATTTCTGAATGAAACCTATTTACCTGAAATAAACAATCAAGTATAGATACCTACATATTATGTCAATCAAAGAAGTATCAAGCCTCCAATGATAGAGACCTGATGGTAATAGAGTTATTAGAAATTTGTTCTTATTGTATCTACGCATCGTGTTGAAATATTGTTACGCATCAATCGTCCGACGTCCGTTATTTTGTCTCCATTTTCGTTTTCGAGGCCGACATTTAGCTGCTCGTCTCCCTCGTTTTTTTCCTGCTGCTGCAATTTTCGCAATATAAAGACGAGTAGGGTATTGTTTCCGCAGTTTCACGCAACGATGAGCCGATATTAATATATTTTCCCTCGTTGCGGCTCGATGACTCGGAAGAAATTACACGCGATGGAATTTCGAACGTAGGTACCATGTTTTGTAACACAATACCTCTTCTTTAAACTCTTAAGCTATACAGGGGTTTTGACGCAGCTATAGTTCATTGAGAACTTTTTAGTTTAGTTCTTACTTAAATCAAGGAAGACCTTTGATTTTTCTCGGTCGTAAGTTCCAGTGGCGGCTCGTGACCCGTGTGACTGGGTAGGCGACAAAATTTTAGTTGCGTCTATTTAGCGCAAAGATATTTGACTTAACCGCTTTTATTAACATATCGAATTGAAATAGCTCACTAAGACTTTTCTGTAATATCTGTTTTATCGTCTTCTTGCACCGAATAAAATAACGCGCTTTTTATTTCGGATTCTTTTATTTCTGTGGCGTGTTCTGAAATACAACCGGTTATATCATTTTGAATAATATCGGACAAGCCCGAAAAAATGTTTCCAATTTGCTTTAAACGTTTTTTGTTAAAAAAGTGCCGACAGTTTTACCAGGTACGTGTACGGGGTTATCATTAGAATATTTTTCTAAAAAAAAACGTAAAAGAAACCCTCGATTTCAGTCTTCTTGATGAGAAGAACACAATGAAACACAATTGTTGAAACAAATTCTTGAAACACAATTTTATTAATTTGCCTTAATCGATGAGTAATAGAAGGGTAATAGCAACATGTAAATTTTTTAATGTTATATTAACTGGCAAAAGTGTACTACCTAGTAGTTTAAAAGTTAGCAGCGTTTTCAAGAAAGTATTTTAAGACGTCTGGCTCTTTGATATATCTTTTACTATGCTCTCTGGAACAGCATGCGGCCCGTCTGGCTGCCGATACCCGTTGCGTTCACTACTGCGCATCGAAAGAAGATCCTATATTTTTTATTAATCTAGTTCTATAAATTCTAGCATTGAATATAAATCGAACATGTCTCCATGGCGCAGTGCGTAGAGTTTCCGACCACGAACCGATGATTCAGAGTTCGAATCCGGGTCAGGTCAAAAACTTTTTTATTTTATTTTCGTTTATATTCTGATAGTAAAGTATTAAATAATTCTGGTAATTAAAAAAAAAACAAAATATTTAATATAATACCGTATGATCGAAAAAAAATGGCGTCCAGTTGGCTGGGAAATGACAATCGATGACATCTCCCATATAAATTTACATATAAAATGACAGCGATCTTCATTTCATAGCCATCGTTGACGCCGTTTTTTCTCGATCATACGGTACTTTACTATTAGAATATAAACGAAAATAAAATAAAAAAGTCGAACTCTGAATCATCGGTTCGTAGTCAGAAAATCTACGCACTGCGCTATGGAGACATGTTCGATTTATATTCAATACTAGAATTTAAAGGACTAATAAAAATATAGGATCTTCTTTCAATGCACAGTAGGGAACGCAACGTTTACCAGCAACCAGACGGGCCGCATGCTGTTCTAGAGAGCATAGTAAAAGATATATCAAAGAGCCAGACGTCTTAAAATACTTGTTTTTCCGACGTTGCTAGCTCTCGTACTATAGATTCCTCATCAAAAAATATGAAAAAGGGTTCCTATAAACATGGGTGCGGAAATACATAGTTTTAAGGTTTCAGGATGTTAAAGCTCTAAAAAAACAGGTCTTTTGTAATTATCTTGAATGCCATTTTATTTCTTGAATTTGCTGTAGACACCACTGAACATCAGTATTATAAAATTTAATAATAAAACGGGTTAAATAAATAATTTATTAATTTCATTGTTATTAATTGTGATTGCGTTTAAATATTACAAGTTTATTTCGACATTTTAAACGGCCTACGCAATTTTACCTACAAGAGAAAAAAAATGTCAGTGGCGTACATATTTTTTAGAAAAATATTCCAGTGATAACCCATTTGCACGTTCCAAAATTCGATTCGAATCGCTAAAAGCACTTAGAAGCAAATTATAATAAATAAAAAATAAGACTTTAACACCCTTAGCTACGTATCACGGCAGAATCTGACATATGTTGATCAAAATGAAAAAATCTCATTTTTACGTGAGAAATCTCCTCACGAGAGATGGTACACATGAGTTTTATTATAGTATTTGACTTTATTTTTTCTTTTATCTTTACGGACTTGTTAATATTTAATTTTATGTTTTGTTTGGTAATTAATAATTAATTTTTATTTACGGCGTTATTAAAAAAATACACGGTTTATCAAACTGACGCACCACATATTGGCACATATAGTTCGTATCAAATAAACTTTTAATCACGTGATTAAGCTTGACCGGCACAGCGTTGCCCACTTTTAGATATTTTCTTTTAATCAAAATATTTTAGGAAACAAAAATAAATTAATTATAAATATATAAACAGTTATTATTTACATCAACAAAATTCACCTTCTTAACAGCACTTAAGGGAACAGCAGGGCCATTACTACCGCTTTCCCGTTCAAAATATTCTAATAAAGTTGCTATGAGTTTTTACCGCTATTAAGCTATCTTGTACAGGGTGGGTCAAATTCGACGCTTTTAAATATAAACACCCTTTTCTGTAGGAGATAGACAAAAACTAATATCGGTGTCTGGAGCTCAATTTTTGTCAAAAACATGATGGTGAAAACCGCATATCGATATATGTTACAGTTTCTTTTTACGGGGTGTTTTTCGAAAATATGCATTTTTAACAAATCGCTGTAACTTTTTTGCTATGGAAACTTTTGTATTTTTATGAAAACATTCCCAAAGCACCTTTTTACGTAGAATTTAATGGTTTAAGTATATTTTTTTTTAAATTAATAATTTAAGAATTATCAACAGAAAATTTGATTCTTTATATGGGACACCCTGTATATTTTTACTTTATTGAAAAGAATTTAAAATTACCTTTCCAAAAATATAAGACATTTGATATTTTGTTCGATTCCTCTTTGAGATATAGAGTATATAAAAATTCGCCCGCTTAAATAATTGGCTTGTAATGGCACCGGCTCGGCTGTAATGCAAAAGAATTCTAGCTGTGAGCATCAATTAAAACGAAAATAATATTTGCTATGAGAGATGCAGAATTTTATAACAATTTAAAATATATTTAACCAACATTAACACATTTAAACTATATCTAATAACAATAAAAAATAAATAGCAAACCAAGACATGAGATTTTGCTACAGGTGTTGTGACATATCGACCGTCTTCTGTTATGGACAGACGGGGCAGTTTTTGAACATTTCTCGCGGAATTCATTAACTCAGGGGGGGGGGTGAAAGATACCCTCTCATAACTGCTAAGTATTTCCAATTCTTGTCTAGATTATACGGAAGAATAAGGAACCTTTATTCTTTCGCAAATATATCCATAGGATTAGATACATTGGCACTAAGTCAGGAGATCTCGACGGCCAACGGCTGGGATTTTGGTTATCTATTCAATTATTCTTAAAATTGGCTGCAAAAATTTGCTGAAAACTTCAGCGTTCAGAGGCGGTACGTCGTTTTGCTGGAAAAATATGTTTTCGAGTTCCATTAAGCGCATATCATCAATAAGGGGTCCAAAGCCTACTAGTTAAAAGTGGCGAACTTTAAAAAATTCTGTATTTCGAAAACACCCCGTAACTCCGAAACGGTAACAGATATTGATGAGCGGTTTTCACCATCATGTTTTTGATGAAAATTGAGCTCCAGACACCGATATTAGTTTTCGTCTATCTCCTATAGAAGAGGGTGTTTCCAGTTAAAAGCGTCGAATTTGACCCACCCTGTACAGGTTGATTAATAATTTCAGAGTTATCAACAGGAAAATTGATTTTTTATTTGGGACACCCTCTATATTTTTAATTAACTGAAAAGAATTTAAAATTACCTTTCCAAAAATATAGCACACTTGATATTTTGTTATAATCCCCTTCCAAATACAGAATTTTTAAAAGTTCGCCACTTTTAACTAGTAGGCCTTATTGATGATATGCCCATAATGGAACTGGAAAACATATTTTTCCAGCAAGACGACGCACCGCCTCTGAACGCTGAAGTTATCAGCAAATTTTTTGCAGCCAATTTCAAGAATAATTGAATAGCTAACCAAGATCCCAGCCGTTGGCCGTCGAAGCCGCCATAGTGCCCATGGATCTAATCCTATGGATATATTTGCAGAAGAATAAATGTTCCTTATTCTTCCGTATAATCTAGACAAGAATTAGAAATACTTAGCAGTTATGAGAGGGTATCTTTCACCCTCACTGAGTTAATGAATTCCGCAAGAAATGTTCAAAAACTACCCCGTCTGTCCATAACAGAAGACGGTCGATATGTCGAACGCCTGTAGCAAAATATCATGTCTTGGTTTGCTATTTATTTTTCTTGTTATTAGATATAGTTTAAATGTGTTGATGTTGGTTAAATATATTTTAAATTGTTATAAAATTCTGCATCTTTCATAGCAAATATTATTTTCGTTTTAATTCATACTCACAGCTAGAATTCTTTTGCATTACAGCCGGTGCCGTTCAAAACCTACTTATTTAAAGCGGGCGAATTTTTATATACTCTATATCTCGAAGAGGAATCGAGCGAAATATCAAGTGTATTATATTTTTGGACAGGTAATTTTAAATTCTTTTCAATAAATTAAAAATATACAGGGTGTCCCATATAAAAAATCAAATTTTCTGTTGATAATTCTTAAATTATTAATTTTAAAAAAATTATACTTGAACCATTAAATTCTACGTAAAAAGGTACTTTGGAAATGTTTTCATAAAAATACAAAATTTTCCATAGCAAAAAAGTTACAGCGATTTATTAAAAATTCATATTTTTGAAAAACACCCCGTAACTCCGGAACGGTAACAGATATCAATATGCGGTTTTCACCATCATGTTTTTGACAAAAATTGAGCTCCAGACACCGATATTAGTTTTTATCTATGTCCTATAGAAAAAGTTGTTTCCATTTAAAAGCGCTGAATTTGACCCACCCTGTACACGAGCTTAAAGGATCACAACACAATTGTCACAATTCATTCAAACCAAAATTTAAACCAAAAACTCCTAATACAAAATTAAAGTTTCAAAACGAATGACAATGTCAGGAAATAAATAAATAAATGTGGCAACTTCATCTTTTTAACAGCAGAGCTACCACCTGAACCCCGAGAGGAAAATTTAAATTTCAGTCAGCCCGGCGCCGAATACTTCCATGGTTGGTAACAATGAATTTAAAAATCGTACCCTCGATTACGTAACTAAAACTTTAAATGGTATTGAATATAGATTTATCATTATAATTAAGACTTTTACACGTTTATTAAGAGTAATTAAGCTGAAGTGTATCAAATCTATATAGGAATTTAACATAATTTGAATTTGTAAGGTAAAGAACATCACTAGCTCTGATAAATTCCTTGTAGGTAATTATTGATGTTAAAATATTGCATCTGGGCTATTCCACATATATACAATATTAATTATACGTTCGGTACCGTTAGCCAAATGGTAAACGCACACTGCCCATCCTTTCCCATGGTCTTTGGTGATTTTTGTCCGACGCAGATGAAACGGGACTTACTATTTGTGCTAGAAATTTAATAAGCTATTAGACTGTGGTCGGTATGTACGTTAATACCAGTTATGGTTTAAAAGGTTTACGATCGAAGCAATTTCAAACAAACAAAAATGCATTTAATGAGCACCATAAATAATACTGTCCGTATTAGTACTCAAATCATCGCTCATGTACCTCTTTTTCTTCACATTAAAACGCAATTTTTACAATAATTTGTTCCTGGAACGCCTTTACAAGAGGAAATACTTTTTTATTGCTAACTTTTCCAGTCAAAGTTTGTGCTTGTTCTAAAATGGCTAATTCTATTTTATACACTTTCATATTTCCCTACTGTTTCAGAAATTAAAAAAAAAAACGTGTTGGTGGGGTCAAAATATATCACATCTATAATAGGTGTGATATATATTATTATGTGTACTTATTAGACTAACCCTGTATTGGTATTTTAAAGTTTTAGAGAAAAATTAAATGTGCATCAAATTTTATCTCAAAATAGTCATATTTCAAGACCCACCCGGTATAGAACATGCCCTGGTATTATGTTTTTTTTTGGAATGATTGTAGTTTATTCGGAAACTTAGGTCACTCTGTACTCTGTAGAACCATAAGTAAAGTCATTTTTTTGAAACGTCACAAAAGTATTAATTTTTGCGACGTGATTGACAATATAGAAACTTCATTTTAACGCCTATATAGGCTTAAAAGTAAGGCACTTTTACGCTTAAGCATGAAAGAACGAAAATATTGTTTCTTGTATTAGGTGTAAAAAAGTTTACTGAAATTTTTTGAGGGGGGCGGCAAAAAAATAATGGTGCCTAGGGTACCAATATACCTAAACGCCATGTACAAAGAAAACACTTAAACGCGGCTCTGCGAGAAACTATGGTTACGCTCGTTGAATTTGACACTTTATGTAAGTTTAATAATATATTTTCGTACTTTTATACTTAGGCTTAGGTGTAAAAGTTCTTTACTTTTATGCCTAGGTATTAAAATGATTTTTTTTATGTTGTCAATCACGTCGCAAAAATTAATGCTTTTGTGACGTTTTAAAAAAAAATTATAATTTTTATTCCCCTAATAAAACAATATACTATTATTTCATTTATTTTCACATTTCGACAAGAAATTCCAATTTTTATTAGAAATTTAAAATATTTTTTGTATGCTGCCATCTAACGGTATTTGGAAAAATTGCACTGTTAATAGCGAAATGAAACCTGTTAAGCTTAATGTAGTAGTACGGATATCTAGTAACAGATGGCGAAAGTTACTTCTTTTTAATAAGTCCCTACTTTTTAAATATGTGGTTTATATTATGAAAAAAAAACAGATATTTTTATTATAACTTTGTTTTAGCGACTAGTATATAATATTCTGACAAAAAACCACGTAAACTACACTTTTATTTGGTAGATATTTGCTTCCAAATACTTTTCTATAATATTCCATAATTATTAGATAGGCTTTCAAAATGTAGCAATTTATTTCTTTCATTAGTCCTCGATAACTTTTATAATCAGTTTTTTCCAATAATAAACAGTTATAAATTCTACTAAGTTTGACGAAAATATTACATTAAATTCTTGCGCATCGTTTTCACATATTCTGCTGTTAATCAACTGAACTGAAGATAATTTAAAACTACGAATTGGCATATAATATCCTAAAGTTGAGATTATGATTATTTTTGCAAATATTATTAAAATTAAGGCTTACAATAGAACAATAGGGAAACTGGAACAACTTTTGTTGCACGTCATCAATGACACCATGCGTCGTCTTATGGAGTTTGCTGGTGTCACATCATGGATCACTGAGCGATCCATTCCTAACAAATGCAGGAGTTAGGCAGGGATGTGTGTAGAAGTAGCTCCTCTCTTATTCAACATATTCAAGGCAGCGCTCTTTATTATAGTGGACAGCAAACTGCAGGAAAGAGGAATGGGTGTTAGATACAGGTATGACGGCGGTCTGTTTAACATAAAAAGACTTAGGGCAAAAACACGTATAAAACTCATCACAGAACTCCAATACGCTGATGACTGCGCTGTAGTTGTAAATACGTTACAGCCTTGTATTTACAGCAATTACAGGAAATGCTGAACACATATACCTGGGCATACGAGACTTTGGGCCTTAAACTGAACATCAATAAAACCGTGGCTAACGCCATATTCAAGGCCTGACTGTTTTGACAGTTCTACCGAAGTGGTCCAGAATTAGTAGTCGTAAACAAACCAATTGTTTAATTAAACTTTAAAATGTATTTTGCCGTTATCATGTACAATACATTTTCTTAACTTGTCGATAAACATATAGTTTTCAAATTTTTTAATATTTGGAAGCTTTTTATCACAGGTATATTATTACTAGTTGCTAAATACTCGCTAACGCAATTTTAGGACACGCTTTTTATTATCTAGATTTTATTTTGTTCATCTTATGCTGTAGTTTATTTCATATTAATATTCGTGCTTTAGATCTAAATTTTAATGCTATTCAATTACTTTAACGCGATAAAAAGTTAATGTTATTTTTTAATACATTTCTGTATAATATTTTTCATATTTATATCTGGCAAAACTATCAATAAATACTATTATTTATGCAAAACCTATATGCAGTAACCATATGGCACAATACAAAAGCCGGACTAGTGCGGTGACGTCACAAATCGATGTCTCTGGCCTATCTGTCATGTTGGTCATGATAAAACTAAAATCATATGCACTCCCCCGGAAAATCACAACAGCGCTATAAAAATCGGAGAAGAACTATTGGAATATGTAGCGGAATTTAATTACCTCGGAAGTTTGATTTCGGAAAAGGCAAATATCGACTTTGAAATTCAACACATCATTAGCAGCGCCTCAAGAGCATTCTGGAAATTAAAAACAGGGTTTTCTACAATCATGACCTGAGCATAAAAACGAAACTTGCAGTGTATCGAGCAGTAATAATCCCTATACCAAATACGTTTAAATTACCTATACCGCGGCCTCCCCATAAGAGCAATGAGAGAATTTATGTCCCAGTATTGACGGAGGACAAAAAATCGAGTCGAATGGTTTCAAGACAGGTTCATCCTTGTTTAGTCAAACCTCCTACCACACAAGGATAGACTTATGTAGGAAATGCATTGAAATTCTATAGCCATCCTTTAACATCGGGACAGGAATTTAAGCGGTACCCTCCGTATAGGTAATTTAAACGTATTTGCCCTATATCATGTTATATGGAAGCGAAACTTGGGTGCCGATGCCGTACCGCCGCCGCCGCGCCGCGCCGGCACACGTGCGCATTAAAGGCCGGGTCCACATATGTAGCATCTTGGTGTATCATATCTCCGTCGCGTTGCACGAACATGTATCATGATCGCTAGTTTGGACGCCGAATTAACGCGATCATATGGTACACCTTTGTGATACTGTATCTGATACATGCCAATCCGAATTTTGGCGCGTATCTTAACACTGCGTATCGGATACACGTATCACGATCTGTCATTTGGACGTGTTTTGATACAGTATAACGATACAATTGACTTGATACGCCGTGACCCGTCTTGAGGCGGTTTTTCTCCGATCATCAAAGGGGCATTGAGGGTTCGCTGAGAAGAATTGATGAACATGATACGACGATACAAGGTGATTTGTTGTACCGTCCATATACAATGATACGCACGCTTGTACGCTGGTACGTATGAATTTTATAAGTATGGACGCTTACTTTGGCACGATATGCATATTCAGTCGACACAGCCCAAATAAACGTCCATACTTACGATACAAGCTCTTGATACGTGATACATGATCCTGATACAATAGAGTGCTACATATGTGGACCCGGCTTTAGACAACTGTTAACAATCAAATGGTACCACCATGTCTCAAACGTATCAGTCCTTGAAAAAGCAAGCTGCGAAAGCGCTGAAGTCATGTTTACTAACTCTCGCTTAAAGCCGGGTCCACATATGTAGCACTCTATTGTATCAGGATCATGTATCACGTATCAAGACCTTGTATCATAAGTATGGACGTTTATTTGGGCTGTGTCGACTGAATATGCATATCGTGCCAAAGTAAGCGTCCATACTTATAAAATTCATACGTACCAGCGTACAAGCGTGCGTATCATTGTATATGGACGGTACAACAAATCACCTTGTATCGTCGTATCATGTTCATCAATTCTTCTCAGCGAACCCTCAATGCCCCTTTGATGATCGGAGAAAAACCGCCTCAAGACGGGTCACGGCGTATCAAGTCAATTGTATCGTTATACTGTATCAAAACACGTCCAAATGACAGATCGTAATACGTGTATCCGATACGCAGTGTTAAGATACGCGCCAAAATTCGGATTGGCATGTATCAGATACGGTATCACAAAGGTGTACCATATGATCGCGTTAATTCGGCGTCCAAACTAGCGATCATGAAACATGTTGGTGCAACGCGACGGAGATATGATACACGAAGATGCTACATATATGGACCCGGCTTAAGATGGGCTGGCCACGTATGCAGGATGCAAGAAAACCGCCTACCGAAATCTCTTCTTTACGGTGAACTTGTAGAGGGTAAGAGGAAACCGGGTGGACAACTCAAAAGATACAAGAATGTTTTTCATGAAAACTTAAAGAGGATAAGTATGCAGCATAAGTGGGAGGAAGCAGCGTACAATAGAACGCAATGGAGAAGAATTGTAAATTCAGTTAATAACAACAACCAAAAAGTAAAGAGGCAACAACGTAATGAGATTTTTGATGTCCGCAGTGCGGTAGGCAAATATCATCACGTGTCGGGCTTTTCAGTCACAGAAAAGCTCATCACAGGAAGCCCTTGCGTAACCATTTTCTGATGCGTGTCAAATACTCGTCAGCGAGTAATGGCAGTAAGTAAATAAGCTGGTGGTCGTATTATGATGTGCAACGAAAGTTAGTTATTTTATATATAGTCTGCCCGATGAGAGAATACCTGACAGTGACAGTTGTTGGCTGTTAGTTGATTTTAATTCATAGGTAAAGCGTAGTTTTTATTTATATTTTAAATTTCAATCTAGACACTTCATGGCTGTGTTAAAAACACTAATTTTTAATCAAGAAGCCTTGGAAAAGTAGAATTGATCGTCTAGTTTTTTAATACCTTGTCCTAGCCGGTTAAAAGATGGCGAAATCGTATTTTTAATCATATCTCAATTTTGTCAAATAGAACGAGGATGGCTCATTAGCATATTTGGAAAAAACATTTTCTTACGAATAATTTGGTATCACACATTTGATATTTCGGGTCAAATTGTCGTTATGAACCACATGTTATAATTTCCAATTACCATATGCGAAAATGTCAAAAGTTAACCTGTTATATTTCATTTAATTCAGAGTGTCATTTTCTATCGAATAAAGTAAAAAATACCAAGGGTGTCATTTAAAAATCAAAAGTTGTAGTCATTTCCGGTGAAAGAGGAAGTGACCGAAAACAATTGAATACGTCAGTTAATTCTAATTTATGTCATATGCTAACGTTCCAAATCTCGTTTTTTTATCTAAAAAAAAGTTATAGAGGTGAGCCACTTTTGAGACGCACAACTTGACTCGCACTTGTCTGTTTTTTAAAATAATAAAAATATATATTTTTTAATATAATAAAAAATAATAATTGGTAGATTTGTGCTTATTTAAATTTAATAAAAATAACAACATAAATAAAGCTGGTCGTAATATTCAAGATACTCCATTGGTCAATTCCAATTTAAACCAATTTAATGTATTTCCACTCTGGATACAAACCATAAATCTTTCTAGTTTAATGGCTCGTATCGAAGAACTTTACGCGATTTGAGATGTTCTATTTTTAAGTTTTTCGGATTTAACTGGGAACTTACGTTAAAAATACCCACCAGAAGCGTCAGTTAGTGTTAAAACAGTGTTTGAAAACTTTCTACCGCTACCTCACTAACCCAATTCTAAGAAATGTCGATCGCGATGTGAAAAAAAAATCGGAAAATAGATAAAAACTTTTTGAACAAGAAAATTAAGTATAAAAATGTCGGTTTATAGATCGGATCCGGAGTCGCTGGATATGGAAAAACCGACGGTTTGTTCTCGTTTTCTCCATTACAGCTGGAAAACTATAACGTGCTTGTTTTCACATGTAACTCTCATTTCCATGGTGATTTCTTATTGTTATTTAGGTGCGGTGACCTTTGAGGCCTTGGAAGTCGAACATGAGGTTCAGGTACACTAACTTTTGTTTATTAATTATAATGAAAACATAATAAACTTATAACTTTAACTACAAAATACAAAACTTGGTAAATATATTGTGTCCAGGATCGTCTTTACAAGAGGAAAAAAATTATATTGATAACAATAACAACAAATTGTTAATAATTCAAACTTCATGAAAGCTTTCGCTTGTTCTAAAACAGCTAATCCTGTTTATACCTTTCAAAATTTCTCTGCCCATTTTAAAGAGAGTCTTAAATAAGTGCAAATATTTTTGGGGATAGTATATTTCGACCCCAGTAACACGATTATGAGGTTTTTTTCGTAATTTTTTTTTAAACCAGAATTTTTTGAAAAATGTTTTGGAATTTTTTTTAGTTTTTAGTTAATAAACGTAATTTCTTGATAATACGGCAACATAGGTAGTAAATTAAATTTACAAGAAAGAAAACCCACAAAAGATCCAGTGGTTCTCAAAATTTAAACAAAGAATCAATTTTTTTTAATTTCAAAGTAAAATAACTCGATTATTTTGGACTTATTTGAAAAACGGTAAAGAGAAAATGTGTTTCTTTTATCGAGGTCTACCAGTCCTGAAAATATTTGCACTTATTTAAGACTCACCCTGTATATTGTTGAGTTTCTTCTAAAGTAAAGAACCTCGAAATTAGTGGAATAAATTAGTGGTTTCAATTATTATACTTTATACTTAAAAGTTTACGATCATCCACAGTATCTAAAAAATACAACTAAATTAATAGAATATCCTAGCAACAGCTTGCGTAGTCAGTAAAGTTGTATTCTTTGGGAAAACCTAATAATTAGCTTATAAAACAGTAAACTATTTATTACTAACGACATTTTCTCTTGACGGATGATAATCATAGGCGAAAATGACATTCCTCGCAAATTTTGAAGATAATTAGTGGATAAGTTAAAAGTTTGTTAACATTTTCCCCCAATTGAAAATTCCTACCACTAATTTTAACGTTCTGAATGCTTATGTTTAAATTAGAGGAAGAAACTTCTACGCTAATTGAAACCACTAATTGTGAGGTTCTGACTGAAGCTTAAGTGAAAATTATTACCACTAATTTTGACATTTTGAATGAAGCTTAATTTTTTGTTTATTAATATATATAATAAAAACATAACATTAAAATACAAAACATGGTAAATCGCGTGTCTCCCAAAATTCTCTTTACAAGAGGAAACTCTTTTTTGAAAAAACGCATTCTTTATAAAAATGTTTTCTTGTTAAAGGTTAAGAAGAATATACGCAATATCAGGGACAATACCACCCTGTACCTTTGGAACTTCACACATGACATGGCTACGTTGCGCGAGGAAAATTTCACTCCAGTTGCCGTTCAGTATTTAAAAGAATTCGAGAACTCTCTTCTCAAAGCAATGGCTAAAGATGGCTGGGATGGCGAAGAAGATGCCAATAAGGTGCAGTGGACTAGGGCTGGAGCACTGTTTTACTCTATCGTTGTTATTACCACTATAGGTAAAGTAAAACTCATGTAATTTTGAATTTTAAATTCAATAAGTAACTTGTAGATTATATGGGAGGGGCAAAGATAATCACCACGACCTTATAGATATATTGTGTCCCCCTTTTTTGTTTACTCTTTTACTTATTTTTACTTTATGTTTAGTCATCATACAATCTCTGGGCTTTGGGTAAAGCCAGTATCTGACACGATCTTACAGAGGTTAGTTATGGAGTCTTTCAGGTTCTTGAGTTCCACTTGGGAATAGAGGTGTATAGTTCGTGAACGAACTAGTTCCAAAGAACTATTCCCACCCCGGAATTAAAGGTAGCTAGTTCCGGGTTTCTCAAAGAACTAGTTTCTCAGGACCTATTCCGGGATCGAGACTGTGACCGATATATAATACGATGTACTTTAAACAGCCGTTAAACGGTAGCCTACTAAAATGCCGTTAATAGATATTGTGACGTCGTTCATGTCGGCGGAAAGTAATGCCTACTATTGCCTACCCTTAAGCATTTTGCAAGAGCACCTGTGGGTCAGTGGCTGAGGCTATCGCTTCGTAAGCGAATGGTCCGTGGTTCAAATCTCACGCCGACCAAGCTTTTTTATATTTTTTTTGCTTATAGCGTGATCTTATTGCATTGGTTTCACTCTTTTTGGTTGGATTGGTTTAGTTATTTGGCGGGTTGGTTAGCGTGGTTATTTGGAGGGTGTTAATTCATTGGTTAGTTGGTTATTTGGTGGGGTTGGTTGATTTTTACTAATTTATATTTGTTTTTTATATTTTTTATCAGTGTCGAGGTTAGTTGCGTTGGTTAAGTTGGTTATTTCGTGGGGTGGATAGCGTTGGGTAGTCCTTATAAAATTCCTATATTTTATAAAGCCGTCAAGTGCGTCAGAATAGAATTCCCAGAGTAGAATTCCCACCTCTACTTGCGAAGAAGAACCGTTCTGGTCCAAGGTTTGGCTCCTTTTCTAGCTAGATCGTTTGCATTTTCAAATCCTTCTAGCTAGCACCCAGAGTAGGAAGACTTTATTCTTTACCTAGTTTGTTCTGTGATTTATGCCATTATTTGTACTAAATGCTGTCCCACGACAGGATACTTATATTACAGTGAGATTTATGGTCATTTTAATTCGGAAGTAAATCTAATTTCCGGTCATTTTTTGGGTGTCGTCTGTCGAAATATTCCCTGAGGGTGCATCCACACTATCCTAAAAATGGCGTATCGGCGTAACGGCGTAACGACTTTGAATCGATTTCCAGTAATTCTATTGGCTGAAATTTTTGACAGATGAATTTGACAGATAAAATTTTTGACAGATGAATTTTTCAGCCAATAAAATTACTGGAAATCTACTCAAGGTCGTTACGCCGTTACGCCGAGCTTAGCTGCTTTTCATTTTGATACACTTTTTACTTGTTCCTCAATTATCTTTTATAGTTTATTTTAACTGAATTTCTCTCTATATTTGGATTGCAATAGTTTATTAACGAAAATCTTGAACTGAAATATTTTTTTGTAGTATTTGTTGGTTATAAACAAATTGATGTAAAATATATGGATTGACTATAGATAACACTGGCAAAGAATCGGTAGTTTTATAAAATCCAGATTTTTTTTACTATACCAAACCAAGGTACTTTTTATTATGTCACCAACAAATTATTTTATTGAAACAAAGGAAACGTTACTCTGTACAATATTGTATCAATCTATAAGTAGAATTATAATTAAAAATAACAACTAAATCTAAATAACACTAAGTAATACATACTAATCAAACTTCTATCAATATAATATGACGTGTCAAGTTGCTAAACCGGGCTTATCCCAAAAACAAGCAAATGTTTAAAGCATTAGAAAAAACTTGTCCATTAAATGGAATCATTGTTTTGCATCTGGTTTTTGTAGAAATAAAAATTAATTGTTCATTTTTAAAGAGAAAAAACACAAAAAATAATTCGGATAAGGTGTTTTATCCAAATTATTTTTGTGTTTCCTTTATAAAAATTAAATATTAATTTTTATTTCTAGAAAAACGAGATATAAAACAATGATTCCACTTAATGGACACATATTTTGTATGCGTTTTGTTTTGCAGGTTTTGCTAAAGAAAGATATTTGCATCGTAACTTGGAATTATTAGGTATTTTATTAAAATTGTAGTAATATTATACTTGTGTAAAAAGCCTATGAAAAAATGCCGAATTTGCAACAATAATTACAATAAAAAGCAAATATAAGTGGATGAGATTGATTTTGCTGCAGTAACGTAATTTGTAGTGAATTTTATATAGCAATAGGCGAGTTTTGCTGCAGTTTGGACTATGTTTATGTAGATTTTAGGGTCCACTATTAATGTATCTCATTAAGCCATTTTTTTTAAATTGGTAAGGCGGGTTTTGCAACTTGACGTCTCATATGATTTCTCTATCTTACTTACAAACTATGGCAGTCTTAAAAAATAAGTCGAAGAAGAATAACTTAAAAGATGAAAAAAGTTAAATACACTTCAAAATCAATAGCTTTATACAACAGATAAACTTTGGATCTTATTTAGAAGTAACTTCAATATTGCTTGTTCTTTTAGGAATTAATCTCTATACATCTTATACACTTGTAATAGAACTATAAAAACCGTATTAGACAATGGTGGTCCCTTTCTTTAGAGTAGCTATTTTAAAACTATATCTAGGCTTTTTTACTCGCTATTCCTGAACGCGCTTCTAAAAATCCTGCTCCTGGCCGGTCATAGGGTCCACCAGGTCCCACAAGAATACCATTAGCTGGAGAATATTCGTTTGGTTCTGAAAAACAAATATTAAATTAAAATATTTCTGATTTTTTTAAGGGGTAATAACAATAACACAAATCAGCAACTATACACCAAAATACATTTTTAAAATATGACGATTAAAACATTCCATTAAACTTTTTGAGTTTTACTCATCTGTTAAGGCATAGTTAGCCGAAAATACTTTCAAAGTTTTAAAAAAGTATTTTTCAATCTAAATTACCTCCACGAATACCAGCATAGTTACTTCCATGATTGTTGTATTGTCCTTGGAATCCTCCAGGTCTGTAATATCCAGCTCCTCCAAATTGTTTAGGTGGTTTATTAAAACTAGCAACTCCCGGGATGGGATCTACTGGTCCACCAGGTCCAACAAGAATCCCGTTTTCTATTGAATGCACTGGTTTGCTAGGAAGAGGTCCTCCTTGGAGCTTTTTGGTGGAGTAACAGCAATACGATTTGCCTGTATCGCAATGGCCCTAAAACAGATTTAAATTTTATAGTCAAATTTACATATATGTTTATAATTTAATTGTTTTAGAGTTTTATATAAATATATATATAAGTATATAAACCATCATTCATATTCATACGATACTAGAACTGTGAAAGTAGTATCATATTGTTTTTAGATATGATGATACACATTCTTCAAATATTTTTTTTTTCAGGACTTATTGAGAATGTTTCTGGTAGTAGAAGTTTTTTGAACCTTCAAATACTGTGAGTGAACTTAATTTGCTTGGATATATTCTGAAAGAGTTTGATCTCTAATTTTTTTTGTGAGAGTGACCACAAGTTTTATTATGAAACTTTGGATCTTTTGGTTAACCTGTTCTTTCGATTAAATGATTGGTTAAAATTATTTTGTTTTGGCATGAATGGGTAGATCACTGTATAATTAAGATAATTTCGGTAATTATTTGTAGTAAATTGACTATACTGTGGATGATTTTTGAAATATATGAAATTTTCTTCTTCTCGAACGAAAGACATGGCTTTTTCTATTAAATCTGGATTTTTTAATCTTACAATTAGTTGTAGATTGTAAGGTAATCCATTAATGAAAGTTTTTAAAGAAAATTCTTCATGATGTCTTATTTTCATTAATTTTTCAGTTGCAAGTTCGTTTGTTGCATTTAATTTTGAAAATAATAAACTGCGTGAGTCTTGGATACGCATTTCAAAATTTAAAGGAATTTCATTTTTAAATGGTTTTAAATTAATTAATCTTGAATTAAGCAATCCATTGATCTCTTTTTATGAATGCAATTTCTATTGAATGTATTTTTAATATCAGTTCATGTTTTTAGTTCAGAGGGGATACAATAAGATCAGCTGCTCTACCAGTTAATTTTCCCAAAACTGTGTCTGTGAGGCATGTCTATTTGTGCATTGGGATTTGGGATTTGTTATATCTTGAAAAGCTTGTATTAAATTATCACAAGCATTTAAATATCTTTGTAATAATTTTGGATCTGATGACACACGTTCTTCCGTTATTTTTGAAATAACGTTTTCTTCCGTTTTTCAGAACGTATTGAGAATGTCTCTGGTAGTAGAAGTTTTTTGAACCTTCATAATACTGTCAATGATCATGGAACATCAGATAATTCAGATAATTTGCTTGGATATATTCTGAAAGAGTCTGAACTTTAGATTTTTTTGTGAGACTGACCACAAGTTTTATTATGAAAACTTAGGATCTTTTGGTCATAGATATCTATGCTTTTGGTTAACTTGTTCTTTCGATCTGACACTTGCAGAATTGTTGTTTCTGTTCGGCCTTTAGTGTAAATTATGACGTTAGTTTATGACATTTTGCAATTATTTAGATGAAGTAGTGAGAGGAACGAGTGAGTGGAACGAATAAAAATAATTTAAGGTAAATTTAGTATATCAATTAAGAATGTTTAAAATATGGTAAAATTTGTATTTTTTCTTTATTTTAATTCGAAGTCATGCATTGGTTTGTCTGTCAACTTACGTAAGATATTCCTGGACTGTTACAGTTGAATTTCTCGGTGCACTTGCACTTGTCGAACTCTTTGAAGGGTCCCTCTTTCACCCATGATGGTACTGGACCAGTTAGAATTCCGGGGCTTTCATCTCCTTCGGGAATGTACGGACCTGATCCTCCATACGATGGACGATTTATGTTATTATATACTCCACCAGGTCTAAACATTAGTAATTGGTTTAGAAATTATAGAAATGCGTATTTAGATTGAAACTTTGTAACAAAATATTTATATGATTTTTAAACCAAACCAAAGCCGAGTTGGTGTTGGCGACATTGATGACATTCTTCATATAATTTTACATATAAAATGACAGCGACCATCATTTCAATAGTCATCGCTGACGCCGTTTTTTTACATGTCATATTTTATTTTATTTGTATGTACCTATTTTCTGGAAGAAAACCAACTCCAGAAACGGGTGGTCTGTTTTCATAAAGAGGCGGCCTTTCGTTAAGTACCAGCGATCCCTGGTTGATGACGTTTGGGGTGAAATAATCCCCATTTATGGGCGCATTAGGGCGGTAGTCATTGTCTTCATATACGTTGTATTTAGTTTGTCTGCCAAAAAGAAATGAATAAAAAATAGTAAAACTTGTGTTCATACACATTGTATTTATAGTCCAGACAAAATAAACGAAAAAAGTGCTGAGGTTGCATGAATTCCCAACAATCGGAATTTTTGTATAGGTCCAACTTGATACCGAGGAATGAATGGCAAAAATACAGCTTTGTTGGGCATTAATGCAAACTGGAATATCTATTTTGTCTGGATTATTAGCTGTATAAGAATTAAGTTCGCATGGAATACGTATAGAAGAAACTTAATCATATTGAAATCTAGAATACCACTTTATCTAAAGAAGAAAACATTGGACCAATATCTACTACCAGTCATGACATGTGCATGCAAAACTTGGTCTCTTAAAACGGAAATTATAAGAAAACTGCAGGTCGCACAACGCTCAATTGAACGAAATATCCTGGGAATAACTATGAAAGACCGTAAAAGAATAGAGTGGATACGACAAAAGACCCAGGTAATAGATGTGATCCACAGAGTCAAATCCCTCAAATCGCAGGACACCTGGCAAGACGGACGGACAACAGATGGACCACAAAAATTACAGCATGGCATCCACGAGGAATTAAGAGACCTAGAGGAAGACCAAACCTGAGATGGGATCATGATATTAGGAAATTAGTAGGTATAACTTGGGCTTGCGTAGCCAACAATAGACACCAATGGACAATGGGTCCAACTACAAAGAGAGTATCTAAACATGTGAGGGAGGCTACACCATAATTGGAAATGGTTGAATAAGCTGAGATTGATGATGAAGATGATGATTAGCGGTATTGTATTTAGTTTGTCTGTAAAAATAACAACGAAAAAGAAGCAATAAAACCTCTATATGACTTCTGAATCTAAATTAAAAATACTCAAAGTGACGGTAGCAGCTTTAACGACATAATTTGAGTCCTGGTAACTTTTACTTATAATGTAATAACTTTAAAAAGCATATTAAACAAATTATTTTTCTCTATATGCTTACGGTCTGACTACTGTTACTCCTCCTCCATTATAATTTCGAGCGTTTTCATTGGATCTACCGTTTCCACTCCAAACCCATCTCTTGTCGTCCTTGTCGGCATATGTCCCCGCACCAAATGCCACCAAAATTACAACTGAAAAAGAATAAAAAATAAATTAGAATAAATTTAAAAATGACAAGGAAAATTTATTAAAATATTCCACATCTGCGTCATTGACAAGACAAAATTTTAACAATTTTCACAGATCCACCATATTTGCCAGATTTGATTCACATGTAATGTCGAAATTTTGGAATAAGGAAATGATATGCTAAAGAATAAAAAAAGTTCTAACAATTTTTAACTCTACGGTTCTAACAATATTTAGATATTAATAAATTATATAAAACTTATAGAAAAAATATATTTATTCTGCGATGTGATTTATATTTGTAAGAATATCATTCCAATCAAATGCGACAAAAATATCATTGATCGTCATTTCATTGGTCATTGTAAGGCCGCTATTTTTGATTTTACGGTTTTTATTAATGATATTATAAAATGAAAAGTATTTCAAGTCACAAAAGACCCCGTAACCCATTAATTGCAGTCGTTTGTACTGAATTTTCCAACGGACGTTGCAACAACTTCAAAGTGCAAGACTCTGCGGTTCGATGGATCTAATTATTGACTAACATTATTACTATCTCATTAACGAATTGTTATATAATGGAAACAGTACTATTACGGTACAAATAATGTCTTTCTAAAGAAATGCTATTGCAAATAATTAAACATTAACTCTATTGTTATTCAGGGAGGCTTGTATTTGAGTTTCTTTAATGGGCGGAATGGAGTGTTTGCGTAGCCTAATGAATGAGAACGAGCGAAATACACATATTCAGATAATTTGCAAAGAAAATTGAGTATATACAGGATGGCGTCTCTCATACGAATTTATATTTTTTAAATATTTACTTTTTTTGTGCATCCTAATATCCTCTAATATACTTACACACTCACCGGCACGAAAAACGGGCACCTTAATATTTTGAGGTATTTTAAAGTTTTAGATATTGTATTATAGTGAACCGATTTTGATAATCTTTTAAGGAATTTGTAGCTAAAATATTTTACTTTTTAGTATCTCTTTCTAAATTAAAAATGACTGTTCCCATCTGTCAATTATACTAGAGAACATAAATTATTGTTATTTTGGTGAAAGTTTGGAACACCCTGTGGAATATGTAAAAAAGCAAGACTGAAAATGATTTCATCATCCAGGTGAACTTTTTCTCGATAGCCTATTTTTTGGTTCATCTCAATAGTTTTATTTTTTTTGAGAACTTTTGAAGAAGACGCTAACATTTTTTCGTAATTTTTACATCAAAACCATGTCTTTGCTTTTGGTCTGTCAACAGACTTATAGCAAGATAGCTGTTCTGTGACTTGTGCGTTGAAGTTCTTCTCAATATCGTTAAACTGACCTACAATAGAATTTCCAAAAATACCAGCCCACACGTTCAATTTCTGAGGGTTTTGTGTGTGCACCTCGTGAAAAACCCTGGGGTTGTCCTCAGCCCAGTACCGACAGTTGTGCCGATTAACTACACCGTTCAAAAAGAAAGTACACTCATCCGAAAAACACCCATTAAATAGGAAATTATTTTCATTCGCCACTCGTTTACTCATAGTTTCCCAAAATTGCAAGCGACGATCAAAATCGTCTTCGTTGAGTTCTTGTACCAACTGAATTTTGTACGGGTGGAACTTGTGTTTTTTTAATATCCTTTGGACACTTGTACGATTCACGCTGGTCTCATTGACTAATTTTCTTGTACTCAGCGAACTATCCATGGCAACTTGACCCAATACGAATACCTCCATAGCTTCATTTACTACAGGATTTTCCCTCTGCCTCTTTTTATTCATAACGGAACCAGTGTCGCAAAATTTTGCTACTAACTCGCGAACAATTTTGCCATAAAGGTCTTTGTCAGGATGGCGTTCATTGAATATCTGCGCAACCCGATTGCCACATTCATTATTTTTAAAATAAAGTTCGATTATTTCCACTTTTTCTGCAAGTGAGTACACCATAATTGTTAAAAAGTTTAACGATATTGAGAAGAACTTCAACGCATAAGGGTAAAAACATAGTGGAGCGACGAGGCTAGAGGCACAGCGACGCGACGAGGTAAGAGACAAGATAAGCGACGCGATAGGAGACACGTACATAGTAAGGAGACAAAAGCTGCGATTTATTGCTCGAATTTCCAAATTCAAACCAGTATGTACAATGTTCTCCGACAGTGTTACCTGTTATTCCACATTCTGTAGCCACTTCTGCCCAAAGTTCGTCTAATGCATAGCGGTTTCTTTGGTCTGGATGAGATGCATTCCATAAAGCACGCCTGTTGAATACGGATGCTATTATATTATTCATAGCCATTACGAACGATAAATGTTGTCTCTATACCAGCAGTACTCCTACTTAATGATACCAGTCAACTGAAAATAGGCCACACGCATTCCAGCGTCAACGCGACAAGGAATCATATTTTTATCTTGACGCGCATCTCCTCGCTTGTCTCGTCGCTTGACGCTTCGGCAATCTCTTTACTATGTTTGCCTCCATTACAATACACGATCAAATTCAAGTCGCGACGCTTACCTCGTCGCTGTGCCTCTAGCCTCGTCGCTCTACTATGTTTTTACCCTAAGTCACAGAACAACTATCTAGCAACTACAGCACCTGATCGTTCAACCTTGTGGCAAGTGAAAAATGCGTAAACATCTAGAAATAATAAGAAAAACAGCAAATTGGTCGAAGGAATTTATCCTTATCATTTACTCTGATAAATGTTTAAATAAACCTTTCAAATCTCAATCCTTCATATTTCCTCAATGACTCGACCGATTTTCAAAAACGAAGCGGGGAAGTATAGAGAATAGAAAGCCCTTTTCATTGCGATACCACTTGACTCCCTTCCCATTTGAAAAATTGGGGGATGACATCCCCGCTTAAAGGGTTAAAGATATTGTAATCATTTTTGGGGCAAAAGTTGTCCCCTAACAAACAAAATTGAAGTGTTTTTGAATTTTTTTTGAAAAAAAATTACCCTGGTCGTTATGCCTTGCGGAACGTTCTCGATGGGCCACCCTGTATATTCTACAGGGTGCTTCAAACTTTCACTAAAATATCAACATTTTGTTTTCCCTCGTATAATTGACAAATAGGCACTTTTAATAAATCTAATCTAATCTAATTCCCCAATAATTATTATATAAATAATCTAAAATATACAGGGTGTTTCAAAACAAATGCGAAAAACTTTAGGGCTGATTCCTTGTTCAAAATAAAGGGTAGTTTGCTTTTATAAACGTTGGGTCAAAAGTCAACCATTAGGGAGATATCGCGGTACAAAGATGGCGGAAAAATAATGTTTTTATTTTTTATCTTGAAAACGAAAAGAGATAGACTAATGAAATTTTATGGAAGCATTACTGTTATGAAAACACACTTTCAGGTAATTTTTTTACTTTTTTAAAATAAGTGGAAGGGTTTGAAATAAACTACCCCTATCATTCTTGTTAACGAAATTTAAAGAAAAATCTTATCAAACACATGCAAATGCTTTAATTTGGATAGTTTGGTTTGTTTAGAAACTTTTTTACCTCTTGTATTTTTTTGATAAAACTCACCGATTGGAAATTAAAAAATAAAATGTAAAGCATTACATGTCAGGACAAAAACATTTTTAGATTAAGAATCTAGTGATAATAACGATAATAATAATCATCTAGATAATAACGTATTGCAGTAGAGTAATGTCAAATAAAATAATATTAGGAACATCCTAAAAAGTAACAGCGGCCGACTAGATTTTTTTCTAAAAAAATTACAGCAGCCCACTAGATTCTTTATCAGAAAATGTTTTTTGTCCTGACATGCAATGCTTTACATTTTATTTCTTAATTTCAAATCGGTGAGTTTTATCAAAAAAATACAAGAGATAAAAAAGTTTCTATATAAACTAAACTATCCAAATTATTTTTTTTGCATGTGTTTGATAAGATTTTTCTTTAAATTTCGTTAACAAGAATGATAGGGGTAGTTTATTTCAACCCCTTCCACTCATTTTAAAAAAGTGAAAAAATTACCAGAAAGTGTGTTTTCATAACAGTAATGCTTCCATAAAATTTTATTAGTCTATCTCTTTTCGTTTTCAAGATAAAAAATAAAAACATTATTTTTCCGCCATCTTGTACCGCAATATCTTCCTAATGGTTGACTTTTAACCCAACGTTTATGAAGTAAACTACCCTTTATTTTGACCAAGGAATCACCCCCTGAAGTTTTTCGCATATGTTTTGAAACACCCTGTATATTGAAATTACACTCTATAGTATTTCTATATTTCTTTAAATATGTATATCTATAAAATTGTAAAAAAAACTGAAATTATTTAATTAAAAATCAGTTTTAAATATTTTTCCTCTTCATCCCAACAATAAAAATAGCATTGTAAAAACTATATTTCTATATTTCTTTAAATTTGTATATCTATAAAATTGTAAAAACAACTGAAATTATTTAATTAAAAATCATTTTTAAATATTTTTCCTCTTCATCCCAACAATAAAATAGCATTGTAAAAAATTGTATTATTTAAATGGTGTCAAAGATTAATTTATTTAATGCAAATTTTAATTCAAAGGTTGCATTTATAAGTAAATCTCGGTCATATTAAACAAATACTTGACATAGGTTTGACTATTACAATGTCAATAATATGTCAAGGCGTCGCGTGGGCAGATTTGAATTGGTGTTATTTCTTTGACTAGGTCAAGTATTAAAATCTAAACCAGTATCATTTAGATTTTTGATACATTTAACTATTAACTACTTTTATATTATTATCTTTTTGACTGTTAATGAAATTAAAACACTCTATTTCGTCTGGTCCAAATATTAAATCCCGTGAGTTTTTGTAGGGGGCCTTTTTTTCTGATTCTAAATAATTTTTGAGTGTTAACGTTGAAATTAAGTGTGGACATTACTTCGAAAATTTTGGTCGCTACATTAAATTATACCAGCAGAAAAAAAATAAAGGTGTAAATAGAAATAAGATGTTTCCTCTCGGAAATGGTAAGAAGGTAAACGACTAGTGAGGCCTCTACGGATAGAGCTAGTGGAGCTCTATATTCGCCCCATTTAAACTGTGATTTGAAAATGCACAGTTTCCGATATATTTAATTTGAAAGATTTCGATTGTCGATTTCTGATGGATATAAAAATTTTTTTATTTATTAAATTTTTTCATTTTTCTTACCTGGTACGGTTAGAAGACGTTAATGTAAGAATTATTGTAAATGCAATTTGACCCTAGTTTTAGGTTATGTTGTATTTTAAAAAAATTGCCGAAAATGAAAAAAATCGGTTTTTATTTTTTTTTCTTATCCTGTATGTTCTTGTTTGACAACCTGTGTATACTAGAATTAGAATTTAGTATACACAGAATTCTAAATTCTGTGTATACTAATCAACCTGCTAAAACGCAGCAACGCCAAAAAATATTTTAAATCGGAATAAGTGAAAAAAACTCAATTTTTGTCAAGATATATGTATAGTGTGATTAAAAAAAAATGAAATGGTTTAATCCACAAGTTAAATTTCACTAATTAAGCTATACTTTTAAGCAGAGTGTATATTTGGGTATGCTATACACAGGGTGTTTAAACAGCTACTCCAATTGTAATATTTTGAAGTGATAAATTTATCGTCTTGTGGTATCAGCAGAACAAATGACAAGAAGATTTGACATGATTTGAAATTATTAATAAAAATACGTAAATACCTAACACTAAACCACTAGCAAAATAAAACACTAGTTAAAACACTACTTATATCAATTAAGAAATAAATTGATCGTAAATGAATATAATTTTATTATTTTATTTTAAACGGTTTGATTTTCAAACGATTTATTCAAACAAAAAGACCTTTTGTTGTGCTTCAGCGGTTTATTACAGTGGATTGAATTTAGTTGCATTAAACATAGGTTGTATTAGCATATGAAACGTAACAGCCAGTTAAATAAATGCATCTGGAAACTTATGCAGTTTGGTGCAAATAAAAAAGTGCGCTAAAGGGAAATTAGATATGAAAATGGCAGCAATTAATTCTATTTTTTAATATTTACATTTAAATATGACAGGTAAAAAATTCTTCTTAAGAGGCATTTAGACTAGCATCAGAAAATATGCGCAAATTGGCTTTTTTTGGTTTGGTTTGGACGACTTCAGTCTAATAACTATTTAGTCATGTTTAATTTATGTCAATGATGACAGGTATTGGTAATTTCAACTTCAAATATCTCGAGAACCATTACCCGCAGAGATTTTCACCAAGATCACCTTCTTTGCGTAAAAAAAAACGTCGTAAATGTATATTTTTTAACTCACTAGTTTTATACAGGTACGGACGAAAAGTTATTACTCTTTAAACCAGTTAAAAAATATGTAGATGGCGCCATCTACAAGTAGTGGAGTCAGTCTAAGAGTCATATTGCCATCAAAATCCAATTTCTCATGTCAAAAAACTCCCAGACACCAATTTTCATCCAAATATTAAAGTTACTTCAGAAATTATATGGAAAAAATCGAAATAAAATCGAAACTTCTACATCCTGTATCTCTCCGAAACTAATCATTTTAGGGCATACCAAAAGAGCATACATTTATACGATTTTTTACTTATTTTTACCTACAGATTATGCTGCTAAACTTTCCGGAATACAGTTCGAACCAGCCTGTATTTACAGGGTGACCCAGTGTTCAGAAAACGCTATGGTTTTGATTTGTTAAAATAGAATAAAGTTGGGTAAAAAATAATTTCATTTAGGAACACATAAAATAATAAGTGGGAAAAAATAAATATGGGTTTTATAATTTTGAAAAAGTTTGGAAAATGATTTAGTATAAAAATGGTTGTATTTCAAAAACCAGAAAATATACATGGAGTCCCATATAGAAACGGAGATGATGTCATATGCTTTTAAAAAATTAGGATAATTTTAGTGGCTTTATATAATTTTTACGTTTTGGTTGAGATTTAGCGTCTAAATGTTGTTTATCAAATGTCTTTTAGGTTTTTATTTAAACTCGTCAGAAAAATAGGATCAACTGAAAGTGTAAACAAAAGATAGATTTGAGCAAATTTTGTATAAATTGGCTTGCGCAAACCAACTTGCACAAATTATCTAAAAACCTGCTCACTGGCACGAAAAACGGGCACCTTAAATCTTTCATGTATTTTAAAGTTTTATACAGCGTGTTTCAAAAAACATGTGCCATCTCTCGTGGGAAGATTCCTCACGTAAAAATATTTATTTTTCATATTAACATAGGTACGATTCTGCTTTGTTTCGTAGCTACAGGGTGTTAACATTTTAATATTTTTTCGATTTATTATAATTTTCTTCCAAGTACTTTTAGCTTTTAGAATGAAATTTTGAGGGTAAAGTATATATATATTATCAAGCATATATCAATAAATTGAGTCTTCAATAAGTGTAAATACATCTAGGGGTAGTATACAGGGTCCGGCAATAGTGCGTCAGGCATCTGTAGCTCTTAGAATAAAAAACTTGAGAATTTTGTTTAAGTGCAAACCTAAAGTATGTATCAGGATGTATTTCAGGAAAATATTTTAAGTTTTATAGGGTGGCTCAAAAAAGTGTGAGTGGACCTGGATGATTTTTTTTAAATGGAACACCCTGTATATAATTGCATTTTTGGCTTCCTTTCAGATCACTTTACATAACCCTAAGGTATGAATAAATATATTTCGATAGTTTCAGAGATATTAATAAATAAATAAAAAAAATGTATTTTGCAGCCCTTCTTAAAAAAATTATTAAAAATACAAGAACTGTTCTGAAATCAAAACTATATTAGGTATTTACTTTAGATAGTCTGTTCTTACATTTTTATAAATATAGTAATCGTATATCATACAGGATGTTCAATATTCTACGCCAAACTTTCTAAAATATAAAATAATTTTTCTTTGTTATTTTAAATGGAACACCCTGTATATTATTTTTTTATTAGATGGAGAGTTAAAAAATTAACATTTTTTGTATTTAGAGTATTTCAAAGTTTTGAACGGTTTCGCAGATACGCGCAGTATTATTTCATATGGCGCTTTCAATGGTAAAATACGAGAGAAAAATCATTGGTGGCTTTGATAAAAATTTACTGTGGAAAATGCCATATGAAATATAAAACCGCAAATATCTGCGAAACCGTTAAAAATTTTGAAATACTTTAAATACAAAAAATGTTCATTTTTTAAGTCTCCGTCTATTGAAATAATAATATACAGGGTGTTCCATTTAAAAAAACGAGGAAAAATTATTTTATATTTTAGAAAGTTTGGCGCAGAATTTTGAACATTCTGTATAATTTACGATTTTCATATTTATAGCAAAGTAAATACAGACCATCTAAAGTAAATACCTAATATAGTTTTGATTTCAGGACAGTTCTTGTATTTTTAATAATTTTTTAAGAAGGGCTGAAAAAAAATACATATTTTTATTTATTTTTAATATCTCTGAAACTATCAAAATATATTTATTCATATCTTAGGGTTATGTAAAATGATCTGCAAGGAAGCCAAAAATGCAATAATATACAGGGTATTCCATTTAAAAAAAATCATCAAGGTCCACTCACACTTTTTTGAGCCACCCTATAGAAGTTAAAATATTTTCTTGAAATACATCCTGGCACATACTTTAGGTTCGCACTTAAACAAAATTCTCAAGTTTTTTATTCTAGGAGCTACAGATGCCCGACGCACTATTGCCGGACCCTGTATATCGACCCGAGAAATTGAATTATAAGGTTTTTTTCGCGAAAAAAAAAATTGAAAATTTCGAATTTCTTGAAAAAATGTTTGAAACATTTTTTAGTTTTTACTTAAAACCCATAATTTCCTGATAATATGGCAACATAAGTAGTAAATTAAATTTACAAGAAAGAAAACCCAAGAAAGATAAAGTGTTTCTCAAAATTTATAAAAAAAATTTTTTTTTGGTAAATTTTCAAAGTTAAATAACTCGGTTATTTTGGACCTCTTTGAAAAACGGTAAAGAGAAAATATGTTTTTTTTTCTAATTGCTAACAAAAGGCATATTATTTTTTTTTAAATAAATTAAAATAAATTAAGAAATATATTAATTTCTTAATTTATAAAATACAGTTAACAAATTACTCTTTTATATTACTAAAAAATATGTCAATTAAATAAAATTAAAAAAAAAATTGAATAAACAGAAGAATAAAATAAACAAGACAGTATATAAAATTAAATATAAATAAAGTGGACATTATTATTAAGTACTTGTTACTTACAGATAGCTTTATTCATATTTCCAAGCTGAAAGTGAAAAAACTATTTCACCAGGTCAACAATATACATAAACAATGCACCTCGCAAAAAATCTAGATCACTAGGTCTACTCCGGACCAGCTCTTACATAATACCCGGTCCCCAAAATGATTTATTGCTCTTATACCGGAGCCGGTTGTTAGTGGGGTGCCGCAGCAGCAGCAGAAGAGGTGCCCCAGCACTCTCAGCAGGCCATCGAGTGACCCCACCTTGAGTCGCGTTCTTGAACGCACAACCTGCCGATTTTTATCAATGAAGTCGGGTATAGTAGATAGAGGAAGGATGGGATTTTCCCGCTTAAAATATGATTCAGTTTGATATACAGGGTGTCCCAATACTGCGAGGGTATAAAACTACTACGTATTTTTTGAGCCATAGATACAAATTTTCTTTATACAAATGTGCTTCGTTGGTTCGTTAGAGGGTAGTAATCCGGCCAATTTAGCCATAAAAATAGTGATCAAATTAGGATACTTCTGACAAAGCTGAATTTTGTAAGAGACCTTGGGATTATCATTATAAAGAAGACAAAAAAATACCCAGCGATCTCACGTATGCAAAAAAAGTTATTCAAAATCAAAGGTCAACATTTTTCAGTTTTTTGGATTTTTCTCGTAAACGGTGAGTTTTTTCAAAAAAATAGCTCAGACTAAAATTGTAGATTATGAAATTATCCACAGTAATGAAAAAAACTGCTATAATTGTTCATTATTTAGAGATTCATTATTTCAGTTTACTAAACTGTAAAAAAGACATTTCAAATAGTAGACGTTGCACTATACTTAATAGTAATCTACAATGAATACAATGTATTTAAGTTTGTTTTGTCGAAATTTAATAATCTGAATTTATAATTTATAAACATACAGAATGTGGATAACGTAGGAGGTGGCAACATTGTATTGTATGTATGCACCAGAAACAAATTTCCGCAAACTGAACAAGCGGCTCTCAAAAGTTTTTCAATATTTTGGGGAAAATGTCAAGAAAAACATAAAATTTTTAGCATTTTCAATTAGCAAAATTTTCGCCCTCGTGGGGGTGTTTCTAGGGTAGAACTATACTACCAGTTAAAATACTTATTTCTAGTAATAAAAGAATAGAGTGGATACAACAAAAGACCCAGGTAATAGATGCCATCCTCAGAGTCTAATCCTTCAAATGGGAATAATGGGCAGTATACCTGGCAAGAAGAACGGACAACAGATGGATAACAAAAAATACAGCATAGTACCCACGAGGAATTAAGAGACCTAGAAGAAGACCAAACTTGAGATGGGACTATGATATTAGGAAATTAGCTGGGAGAACTTGGATCCGCATAGCCAACAATAGACAAAAATGGGCCCAACTACAAAGAGAGTAGGTGAGGGAGGCTACACCATAATTGGATTATATATAACTTATTAGATTAGTCTAATTTCGTCGTATTATTAGCTTTGTATTAGATACAATAATTTGGGATTCTTGAAACTCTTGCTCTATATCCTTTTATATAGATTTATCATTAGAAGTTGGCTCGACATTAGCATATCACCTTGTATAAGACAGGTTAAATCACCGACATTTTTCTTTGATATATGTTTATTATTATTAATTCAGTTCTCGTCTGCAATATCAGATACAGGGTCAACGATTCGAGCTAAGCAGAAGAGAAGTAATAATTGCACACCTCCTCGAATTCATAATTAGTAGCACCGTAAATAGAATTTTTTACGATTATCCTCGGTTAAGAACTTAATCAAAACAAACAATACTAAGCAGAAGAAAGAAGAAGTAAAATTTTAAATAATAAGAAAGTAAAGTTTATTACACACATTGTGCATAATCACAAAAAGGCAGATAAAATGATTAAACAAGGCTCCTCAATGCCATTTATAAATTCCAGAACCCTTCGACGGCACTGCAGAAGTAGTCACAAGATTGGTTCCGAAAGGATGACCAATAATCAGCTGCATATCAATTAAATATTAATAGGATATTATGAAGGATATAAACTTAAAACAAGTGACAAGGAAAGCTCAAACAACCAGTCTTACTTTACAAAATTGAACACACAGATCTTACTTATACAGATATCTTAGCGAGAAGAGCCAACATTTTTGATCACAATATGCGATCAAAAAGTCTTTACTTTGTCATCATCATCATTATCATGTAGCCATCGTTGTCCACTGCTGAACGTAGGCCTCCTCCATATTTCTCCATGTCTCTCGATTTTGGGCCGTCATCATCCAATTTCCAGCAATCCTCTTTACATCATCGGTCCAGCGTGTCGGTGGTCTGCCTCTGCTACGTTTATCTGCTCGAGGTCGCCATTCTAACAATCTTCTAGTCCACCTATCTTTAGATGTTCTCGCCACATGACCTGCCCATCTCCATTTCATTCGAGTTACGTGTTCCACTATGTCTTTAATTTTGGTTTTTTGTCTGATAGTGTTATTAGGAATTTTGTCTCTTTTAGTTATTCCAAGCATGGCTCTCTGGGCTACTCTTAAATTTTCTGCTGACTTTTTCGTTAATGTTAGAGTTTCCGCTCCATATGTAATTACCGGCAAGACGCATTGTTCATAAACTTTCCTCTTCAAGCATATGGGTATATCACTTTTAAAGGTCTCCCGCAGTTTGCCAAAAGCAGCCCAACCCAAACCTATTCTGCGCTGTATCTCGTGTGTTTGGTTGTTTTTTCCGATTTGTATTTCGTGCCCGAGATATTTGTATATATGTGTTTCTTTTATGTCTGCGTCACCTATTCTGATGTTCTGTGTGAGCACTAAGTTTGTCATTATTTGCGTTTTACTCGTATTTATCCGGAGACCGACTTTTAATAAGGCCTGCACTAATTCTTCGAGCATCTGCTTTGAATCTCCGATGTTATGTGAGACAAGGACGATGTTATCTGCGAATAGATGTGTCAACCTTTCACCATCGATATTTATGCCCCTATTCTCCCAAGAGAGTGATTTCATTGCGTATTCAAGGACAGCTGTAAAAACTTTAGGCGAAATAGTATCCCCTTGTCGAACTCCTCTGCCTACCTCAATTTTATCTGTTGTTTCGTGAAGTTTTACAGTTGGTGGCATTACTATATATGTATTCTATAAGCCTTGTATACCTATAATCTACTCTTCCCTGCTCCAATGCTGCTATTATTGATGTTAATTCTACTGTGTCAAATGCTTTCTAGAAATCAACGAACCCCAATGCTAGGGGCCTGTTGTATTCCACAGATTTTTCTATCAGGACTTTAATTACTTGAAGATGATCGTTTGTTTCATAACCTTTCCTAAAGCCTGCCTGTTCTCTTGGTTGATAGAAATCTAGTTTACGTTCGAGACGTTTGGCAATGATTTTGGTAACAGCTTATACAAGTGACAAAGAAGGCTTATCGGTCTATAATTTTCAAGCTCGGTGATATCGCCCTTTTTATGGAGAAGTATCGTTATGGCGTTGTTCCATTGAGACGGGATTATTCCTTTTTCAAGGCATAGATTAAATAAGTCTTTAATCCATTTTAATAGTGTTCCTCCTCCGAGTTTTACAGCCTCAATCACTATGCCGTCCTCGCCACCTTTACTTTGTACCGCAAATTAAATCAACACAACTCCAAAAGTCATGGTTTTTTGAATGTGTACAACTGTATAATGCCTTCTGCCTGACGACACAAAAAATGTTCATCAATTAAGTATTTTTAGGAGAAAAAATTTGTTCTTCTTTCTGAAAGACGATGTATAATAACTTACTTCATTTGATATTTCTTTTTTGTATTTTATTGTTTGTACTTATGCTAAATAATTTTTTATTATTAGTTTTGACGAAATATTTTTTTTTAACAATTTTTCTACATCTATTGTTTGCATACAGAAATGTGATATGTGTTAGCTTAGAAATTAAGATTGCTGCCATGTTAATGTTGAGGAAAATCATTTGATTATTAGAATAAAAAAATAAACATAGAAAAAAATGTGGGAAACTACAGTATGTCCCTGGGTTGTCATTACAAGAGGAAAAACTTTTTTATTATTGACATTTTTAGAAAAATATATTCTTCACAACAATTTTTGCTTGTTCTAAAATGGTTAATCCCGTTTATACTTTTCCAAAATTTTCTTCCCGTTTTAGAGAAAATAAAAAAAACATGAATACATATAATATAACTGAATTTTTGAAAAGTCCTAAAAATTCCTTCAGAGGGAAAAATAGTTGATGCCTTTTGTACAAGATACCGTCAACCACATTAGGACTATGCGTCCGGTATCTATAACAACCGTCCATATTTGTTCCATGATATATTTATGAATATTTTTCTCTTCCTTTAAAAGAATATTGAGTCTACGACGACTATTGTTAAATTTTATAACCCAGATATTTTTTTTTAAGAGTTTGATTTCGAAAAAATATATATGCTGGACTTCATCTTAACAATTATGACACAGGAGAGGATAGGCGACATGCCATGGCTTCTTGGTAAATTAGGGAGTTAAAATATTTTCTCAAGTAGATTTCGCCGCTTAGCAAATATAAAAGTTGGACCTTGTTCTGTGCTGAAGCCAAATCATTGGCTAAGACAGAATTCGTCTCCCGAAGAAGAATGTATCATCATCGAAGAGTCGAATGTTCTGTAGTCTTTTTGGATTGCCCTTCCCCCAACAAACTGCACAAATCGCTAGATTTGGTTATTTTCCTCTTCCTAGTTGCTGAGCTTGTGTTCGATCTGTTATGAGATAGTGACACTTAAATAGCGACTGTCCTGCTTTTTGAACGTACAGCCTTATAAATATAATGTCTGGAGGAGTTTTCCTGTTGAAATACATCGTTTTTTTTGAGAGTCTAAAATTTTTAGATTTATCACTTGAAATTCTTTTGTGAAATCTACTTCTACGATAACGAGACCGAGAATGTCATTTATAAAGGAATCCCTTTCACACGGAGAAGGGCATTCACTAAAATTACAAAATTTTGTATCATTGAGACAACAACACTTCGGTTATTATAATATTATCTCGATAGCGAGATCTGGAATATCTTAAAAAAGGAATCTCTCTCACACGGAGTAGAGGATTCTCTAAAAGTACTAACCTTTGTCTCGCTATGAAAAGAACACTGGGAGAAGAACAGTCCGTGTTTATACAATATTCCTCATCCCTTTGTTTTTTCCTTTCCTCTAATCCCCACATTTCGGGATGTACGTCTATTTATTTTCATCAAATATTCGTCTAAAAATAAATATTCTAAAAGACTTACATGTAATACGTGTAATTAATTTTTCGATAAGGCTATCGATAACGTATAAAAGAAATCCCTCTCACACGGAGATGGGCATTCTCTAAAAGTACGAAATTTTGTCTCACTGGGAGATACAAACATTTGGCACCTAAATATATAAATAATATTCTCTTGAGAGCGAGATCTAAAATCTCATAAAAAAAAAGAAATCCCTCTCACACAGAGATAGGCATTTTCTAAAAGTACAAAATTTTGTTTCATTAGGGAAACAAAAGTCTGTTACATATTATGACATTCTCTATCCCATTGTCTCCAATTTTCACATTTCAAGATTTCAATTATTTCCATACCTTATTTCATTGCTGGGAGATAAAAAAACTTCGGCATTTATAGTACTCTGTTGATTGCGAGATCTAGAACCTCATATAATAGGAATCCCTCTCACGAAGAGAAGGGCATTCTCTGTAAGTACGAAACTTTGTCTCACGGAGAGGACAACATTTCGATATATATTTTATTCTCATTTTTTTGTCTAATTCCATTGTTTCCTCCTTGCCTCTAATTTCGATATTTCGACATTTGCTTTTACTTTAATTATTTCCATCCATTATTTGATTTCCTAAAAATAAGTATTATAAGATACTCACCGGTAATACGTGTAATTAATATCTTGATAGGGGATATCAACAATGACTTTTAAAAGGAATCCCTCACACGGAGACGGCCATTCTCGAAAAATGCGAAATTTGACTCCCTGGGTGATACAACACTTCGGTATTTGTAATATTCTCTTGATAGAGAGATTTAGAACCTCATAATTCATTCTCTCTAAATAGGAACATTTGCCTCACTGGGAGAACAACAGTTCGATATTTATAATATTATTTTGATAGCCAGATTTCTAACCTCATATAATAGGAATCCCTCTCACGAGGAGAAGGGCATTCTCTAAATAGGAAACTTTGTCTCACTGGGAGCACAACAGTTCGATATATACGATATTCTTATTGCTTTCTCCATTTGTCTACTTCCATTGTCTCCTCCTTGCCTCTAATTTTTACATTTAGAGATTTGCTTCCACTTCAGTTATTTCCCTCCATTATTTAATTACCTGTATATAAATATTATAAGATACTTACCTGTGATACCTGTAATTTATCTCTCGATAGTGGGATATCAATATTGACTTATAAAAGGAATCTCTCTCATATGGCCATCCTCTAAAAGTACGAAATTTGACTCACTCGGAGATGCAACACTTTGGCATTTATAATATTCTCTTGACTGCGAGATATAGAACCTTATATAAATGAGAATTCCTCTCACAAGGAGAAGGACATTCTTTACACGTACGAACTTTGTCTCACTGAGAGTACAACAGTCCGATATATATGATATTCTTATTGTTTTCTTCTTTTATCTAATTCTAATATTCCGTTATTTACGTCCACTTCGTTTTTCTCTAAAAATAAATATTATACAATACTTACATATTGTTCCTTGTGTTCTACCTAGCTGTAGAACACCGTATATTACATAGTAATATCTAAAAAGAGTAGAGAATAAACAAAATGGCTTCATCGATCTACGACGAAGATATCGGAGAGCTGCAATCCGCACTGCACCGTGCACGAAAGACGAATGGATACCGACCGCCGCGCCAGGGCCGGCGCCGCCACCTAGACTAGTAACGGGAGGGAATTTAGCTTATAGCTTTAAAATTGTGCACGCAGGGACGGTACTACGTATAGAAAAATCAAGATAATACATTCGGACTGGACGCGAATATAATAATTTTAGAACAAGCAAACTTTTTTATGAAGAATGTATTTTTCTCAAAAGGTCAACAATAAAAAGGGTTTTCCTCTTGTAAAGACAATTCGGGGACATACTGTATAGTGTATATGGGTATAATATAACAGTATCAGCCTGTAGTTTTTAAAATATGAAGAAATTTAATATTCTTAACCGCAATATAATACAGTTATAGAAATGGACGTGTTAAATAATAAATAAATTAATCAACTTGTTATTTTACATGTTTTTTTCGTTATTAAATATAAATTAAAAGAAAATTGTATACTTTAGGGACAAAATAAATGTTATTTTATTAATAATTTGGCTACGATTTGAATAAAATATTTTTCATTAATTTCAACCGAATTATTATTCGAACATGGGTTGACTTTTATTGTATCGAAATAATTATTTTCAAAATAACTGTATCATTAATTTTTGACGTAATACGGACTGGAAATGCATGTTTCATTTGGTGTTTTAATGCAAAAGTATATTAAAATTTATTCTGACAAATTTTATAAACCCGTATTACGTAAGTTGACGTCTCTTTTCCGAACGAGCATGATGGGTATACATTTTAGCTAACCCAACTCAGTTTTGTAATTTATTTTTGACATATAATTTTGCCTTGTCTGCATAATAATTGATTATGATAAAGTTTAATGAATAATATACAGTGTAATTGAATCAAAACCACATTACAGTATGTTTCTAAATAACATTTCATATATACAGGGCTCGATACAGGGTGAGTCTTAAATCAGTGCAAATATTTTCAGGGCTGGTAGATATCGATAAAAGAAACATATTTTCTCTTTACCATTCTTCAGATAAGTCCAAAATAACCGAGTTATTTAATTTTTTTTTGGAAAAATTTTGAGAGCCACCGGATTTTTTCTGTATTTGCATCCCTTTTAGTGTCGTAACCATAGAGTAAAGCTGTAACTATGGTAATATCAGAGATTAATAAATTATACCGTAAGAAAATTTGCGGTGAACATGCAGTTCTAAAAAGTTTTCGAAAAATATACAGGGGAATTTAAAAGAAAATGCACGATTTTCGATATCTCTTTTTTTTGCGAAAAAACCTCATAGATGTGTTCCTGGGGTCGAAATATACCACCCCTGAAAATATTTGCATTTATTTAAGACTCACCCTGTATATACAGGGTGGTCCGAACTGTATTCCGGAAACTTCAGCAACATATATTCTGCAGATTAAAATAAGTAAAAAACTTCGTATAAATTGTATGTCCTAAAATGCTTAGTTTCGGAGATACAGGGTGTAGAAATTTCATTTTTATTTCGATTTTCTTCAAATAATATATAAAGTAACGTCAATATTTGAATGAAAATTGGTGTCTGGGAGTTTTTTGACATGAGAAATTTGATTTTTATGTCAATATGACTCCTACTTGTAGAGGGCGCCACCTACATATTTTTTAACTGGTTTGAAGCGTAATAAATTTTCGTCCATACCTATATAAAACCACTGAGTAGAAAAATATAGATTTAAGACTTTAAAATACCCGAAAATTGATATTTCCTGATATTGAAAATGCACGATTTTCAATACCTTTTTTGCGAAAAAAACCTCATAGATGTGTTCCTGGGGTCAAAATATGCCACCCCTGAAAATATTTGCACTTATTTAAGACTCACCCTGTATATATGATCAAAAACCTTTCTACCCGAAGGTGTAAGGTATATTAAATTAAATAAATTCACTTAATTGCTACACTATACAGAAATTGTTTCCATTTATTTTTGTCTCTTGCTAAACTTTTGGCTTCTCTTAATGTTAGTCCTTTATCCTGCACTATCTTCTCTATTGTTTCATTTCATATTTTAGTTGGTCTTCCCATTGGTTTCTTTTCCTGCATTTTAACTTCCCACACGCCTTTTACTGGTATGTCGTTGTTCATTCTAATCAAATGTCCATACCATCTAAGCTGACATTGCTCAATTTTATTCAGAATCGAATCTAAATAAAAATAAAAAGCGTTGAATAAAAAATTGGCGCTGGGAGGCACGTATAGCCGCCCATAATAAAATATGTTAATGTCTCGAAAACTGCGACTTTGACTGATTTTGATGTTATTACAAATTTTGTTGCAAATATTATTCCTAATCTTAATTTGAAAACCGCGTTTCGCTAGCTACTGTAATTTTGGAGTTACGATTTTTTTAAATTTTTGACCCCCTCCCATACCCCCTTACCAACCCCCCACCTCCACCAAAAACTAATGCCCAGATTCTCGGGTGCCACAGTATTTTTGTGCCAAATTTGGTTAAAATCTTAGGTTAAAATCGGTTCAGCGGTTTTTGAGTTATCGTGTTACAGACGGACACACAGACAGACAGACACCATGAAAATATTTCGTATTTTGGTCATTTATGACCCAAGTAACTCATTTTGAGTGAAATCAAAAAAATTTAACGTCCTACCTACTGGAATTTTGTTCAAGTGCAAACCTAAAGTATGTACTAGGATGTATTTTAGGAAAATATTTTAACTTCTATAGGGTGGCTCAAAAAAGTGTGAGTCGATCGGGATGAGTTTTTTAAAATGAAACACCCTGTATATTATTGCATTCTTGGCTTCCTTTCAAATTACTTTACATAATTCTAAGATATGAGTAAAAAAAAGATATGAGTAAAAAAAGCATATTTTAATAGTTTCGGAGTATTAATAAATAAATAAAAAATATATGTTACTATAAATGTCCGAAATGCGGTTAAACCTAGGATTTACCAAAAGCATGGTAAAAGCCCGAAAACTATTTATTTTGCTTCCATTTCGGACTTTTACCGGACCCAAACAGTAAATCTTAGGATTTACCACACCGTATTGGTAAAAGTACGAATAAGCAAGTGGTAGTAGAAACCAACCAACCCCACCAAATAACCACCTAACCAATGCATTAACACCCCCCAAATAACCAGGCTAACCAATGCATTAATTTGTCGATATTGTTGCCATAAGAAAAATAATTTGTACTTTTACCAATGCGGTGTGGTAAATCCTAAGATTTACAGTTTGGGTCCGGTAAAAGTCCGAAATGGAAGCAAAATAAAGAAGTTTTTGGGCTTTTACCACTTGCTTTTGGTAAATCCTAGGTTTAGCGCGCTTATCCTAGGTTTTACCGCATTTCGGACATTTACAGGGACATATACATTCTTCAGTCTTTCTTAAAAAAAATAATTAAAAATATAAGAACTGTCTTGAAATCAAAACTATGGTCTGTAATTACTTTGCTATAAATATGGTAATTGTAAATCATACACGATGTTCAAAACTCTACGCCAAATTTTCTAAAATAGAAAATAATTTTCCTTCGTTTTTTTTAAGTGGTTTAACCCTGTATATTATTTTTTCAATAGAAGGATAATTAAAAAATGAACATTTTGTGTATTTAGGATATTTCAAAATTTTTAACGGTTTTGCAGATATTCGCGGTTTTATAATTCATATGGTATTTTCGACAGTAAATTTTCATTAAAGCCACCCAATGATTTTTCTCTCGCATTTTGCCGTTGAAAGAGCCATATGATATAATACTGCGGGTATCTGCAAAACCATTACATGTTTTGAAATACTTTAAATACAAAAAATGTTCATTTTTTAACTTTCCATCTAATAAAAAATAATATACAGGGTATTCCATTAAAAAACACAGAGAAAAAATATTTTATATTTTAAAAAGTTTGGCGTCGAATACTGAACACCCTGTATGATTTAGGATTACGATATTTATAGCAAAGTAAGTACACTGAAAAAAATATTGTTTATAATATTAATGAACATTGATTATTAACTGTTGTTTCATTGGGACAATGATTTTTTTCATTAATATAATGATTTGTTAATCATAGATCGATGTCCGATTTATTAATACTATGTATCTAATTTCATCAATATAATGAAAATCTGCAGGTTATTAAATTAATGTAAGATTTTCATTAATATAACGAACGCATATCTTTAACGCGTTCTTTATTTTACTGCTGAAACTTTAATAAACACATATTTATTATATTAATGTACTAAATCATTGATTAATGAGTTGTACATTGTGACAATGAACAATTTTATTAATACAACGAACACACTACATTATATTAATGTACGCGGTTATTAATATCATGAATAAAATATTAGGGCTTAAATGTCCGCCATGTTGATCGGTTACTTTGGCACTTTAATAACGTCTGTGTGGTTGAGTTATTCAGTGAGGCTTTAGTTTCATTAGAGCGGTAAGCGTTCTCTTCAATATTTTAAATATTTTAATTTTTTTTTCCAAATATGTTTCAGAAGATAAAAAACAAAAAGAAGAAAAACATAGTAACAAGTCGAGGCATGGAACTAATTATGGTAAATTCGAGTGTTCTTTTAATATTTGGCATTTTAATTATTTTGATATATGTCTTTTAGAACCGGAAGATGTTGAGACCAGCCTTCAAGCCCTCAAATTCGACAATTTAACATCGTACCCACTTGATGCGACTTGAAAAGCCTGTTGCAAATTCGTCTAGACGTTATCAAGTCTAAGGATACAGCTAATATAATGAAGAAATGGTCTTTTTATAGAAATCCCTCAGGATATCGACTGGTAAATTAATTTTCTTATTATAATTTACCCTCAAATTAATAATAACATTACTATTCTCTTCGTCGATTCGATTTTTTAAATTTTTATTTGTATATTATGCTATATCGAGTTTAATAAATTATTATTAGTTTATTGCACTTGTTTTTTTATTAATAATCCCTAATGGAAAAATTTACTGTGCTCGTAAGTAAGTCGGCATTATTAGTAATTTTGTTACCTTTGTAGCTAAGGGCTTGTTCAAATGGAAATCTATTTATAGTAGAATTATTTCAGGTAGTTGGCTGGGAAATGACTATCAATGACATTTCATATCAATAACAGCGATCTTCATCATTGATTATACGGTGTAACAAGAGTTACTAATAGTGTCGACTTTTAAATGTATAACTAAATAGGTTATGAAATTATTTCATTGTATTAATGATACGGTTCATTAATATAAGGATTTAGGTACATTCTTTCTTTTCTTTTCTTCTTTCTCAGCCTGGTTCCATCCAGTGTTGGATATAGGCCTCTTCTAGGTTTTTCCATGCTTCGCGATCTCTAGCCAATCTTATCCATTGTCTTCCCGCCACTGCCCTGACGTCATCGACCCATCTCTTTTTTGGTCGGCCCACACTTCTTGTTGTTTCCCTAGGTCTCCATATGATTACTTTTTGGGGTCATCGGTCTGAATCCTGTCTTGCCACATGTCCTATCCATTGCCACTTCAGACTTGCCACTCTTTTAACGACATCTATTAATTTTGTTTTTTGACGTATGTGGGTATTCCGTATTTTTTCCCTAATGGTGACTCCCAACATGATTCTCTCATGTGTTACTCGTAGTTGTTCTGCTGTTTTTCGAGTAATTGCCATAGTCTCTAAGCCATACGTAAGCACAGGTAGAATGCAGCTGTCGTAAGCCTTTTTCTTTAGGTTCATGGGCACCTTTTTATCCTTGAAAATATCGCTCATATTTCCAAATGCTACCCATGCCAAATGGATCCTGCGTTTGATCTCCGTATTTTGGTTTTCCTTGCCCAGCTTGATTTTATGACTTAAATATATAGATAGTGCAACCTTCCAAGTTAAATTAGATGATGACCTCAAAACAGAAAATATACTACTCGGCAAGGGCGTGAGACAAGGAGATACCATCTCTCCCAAGTTATTTACACTGGCACTGGAAAATGTCTTCAAGAAATTAGAATTGGAAAATAGAGGTCTAAACATCGATGGGGTATACCTTAGCCATCTGAGGTTCGCAGACGATATTGTCTTGCTAAGCACCGACATTCAAGAACTAAACACCATGCTAAATGAGCTAAATGACCAATCCCAGAAAATTGGCCTTAAAGTGAACTTGAAGAAGACCAAGATAATGAGCAACAATATCCATAACATTACAGTTGACAACGTTATTATTGAAAACGTAGACCATTATATATCATATTATATTTAGGTCATTTAGGTACATTATATTAATGAAATCTGTTCATTGTACCAATGAATGTGTTCTTCAAATTAATGAACACTGTTCATTGATTTAATGAATTTAGAGTTCATAGAGTTAATGAATTACATTTCATAGTGCCAATGAAATCGTTCATCAGCTCAAAATTGATGATTTAATTCATTATGTTAATAAACATTTTCATTATATTTATGTCGACTTTTGGTTCAGTGTATTTGATTTCAAGACAGATTCTTGTATTTGTAATAATTTTTTTGAAGAATGATGAAAAAAATATATTATTTTTTATTTATTAATATCTCTGAAATTATAGAAATAAAAAAAGAAATAAAGCCAAAAATACAATACCTAATATACAGGGTGTTCTATTTAAAACAAAAGCCCCGATTCATTCACACTTCTTTGAGCTAACCTATAGAAGTTAAAATATTTTTCCTGGAATACATCCTTGTACATACTTTAGGTTTGCACTTAAACAAAATTCTGAAGTTTTTTTTATCTTAGGAGCAACAGATGCCCGACGTACTATTGTCTGACCCTGTATATAACAGAATTTTAAAAATATTTCTTAAGAGAAGGAAGACAAATTAAAATTTTGATGTTGGAGTAATTGCTTGCCAGTGAACAACATTGATAAATTGGGTGAGTTTTTCAAAGTTTGTACATGGAGTTTCTAAGTAAAATTGAATAAGTTGGAAGAGTTAAAAGATGAAACAAGAAAATAAATATTAGTTTGGGAAATGAATCAATCAAATCGTTCTATAATTTAAAAAGAAAAACTTTACAACTTTACGTACAGCAATCGTACGTAGAATGTACACGGTATCGAACTACAGAGTAAAATAATTAAATGAGATATTAATATTAAGGGTTTAATATATTTTGTATTTAAAATTATGTTATTTATAATTAAAGTTTATGAAATAGAACTCAAGTTGTTTTCGTCTAAACAGAATAAAATTTTGACATAAATAATTATTGTTTTTATATAGGAAAATATTTTATATATTAATTTTATTAAATTAATATATTCTTTTTATTAAAGTGTAAATTATTCAATATGCTTATGCTCATAGCTGACTAAACTTTGATCATTTTTTAACCTTTCTGGCCTCGATTTTCGATTTGGCATTTTGTAAAATGACTGAAAACAGAGAGTATTTTTGCAGAAGTGTACAGAAAATATCGTCATTGTTTATATGCCTAATTCTGATTAGGCTTTTTGCAAAGCGACTGAAAATAGATAGGCTTTTTGTAAAAATCCTTCTTTTGTGAAGAAAGTCGGCGTTTTATAATATGCCTAGTCTTTTTGACAAAAAAAAACGGATTATTCTATACGCCTGTGACATATACAGGGTGAGTTTCCTACGATGTTCTCTATGAGTATCTCGGAAACTACTGGAGATAGAGAGTCGGTTAAAGGGGGAAATAATTGCAGTTTTGTGGGCTCATAAATATGCGCCTTTTAGATTTTTGAAAAAGTTGGAAAAAAACAAATTTTCGCTATTTGAAAAATTGTCCCTATAATTCCATTATAATCTATTTTAGACAAAAAGTTTTCAGATAAAAGTTGTAGATAATCACTTCGCTAATGAGTTTGTGTTCTCCGATATTTTCTAAAGCCTGTCATTTTTGACATATAACACAAACATGTGTTTTTTTAAATGGAAATCATAGTTGGCCATGACTTTATAAAAACCGTCAATTTTTAAGCTTTTCAGCGATGTAAGCTATAATATGTTTTTTTCAAAGTTATAGGTTATAGCCAATTCTTATCATTTTTAAACAATTTCACATAGTTAGCCATGGAAACAAGTTCAATCGTCGTTGCCCTTAGAAATGTGAAACTGTAACATCCACACTTTGTAAATTAAAATTAACAAAAATCGTAAATATGAATATTTCAAATGAAGAAAAGCGTGCAAAAGTAAATGGACGCGTTATTGGGTCGACTTTCCTTGGCCATACGTTTCAGAGGATACGTTGACAGGTGAACGTTACTTACGTTTTTTAGAGAACGGTTTTGAAGACATGTATAATATGTTTTTTTTTCGTAAAATAACTGTGTTACAGCCAATTCTTATCTTTCTTGACTAATCTCACTTAGTTGGTATGGTATTCTTATTCTGTTATGATTTATAACTTATAAAAAGATTACAGTTGAGGGTTGGAACCTTTGGTGTTAAACAGCAAAATAAAAACAATAAATCACCACAATACACCAAAACACTTTTAGTTTTACACTGGACGCGCGTTTCGCTAACCATGTTAGCATCATCAGCAGATGATTATAAACTGAATTTTATATATATTTATAAAAAGACAAAATATATTATTAAACGGTTCTTTACAATTTACATTACACAAAGTAAAACTTAAAAAAATAATATCACTACATACACTTTAAGTTATTTTAGAAAATGTTCAAAAAATCCGTCATTGTTTTCATGGGCGCCGGAAGAATGAAATTTAGGGGGGGGGGGGCAAGGTAAAAATTAATAAAAAATTGACATTTTTGGTAATTATTGGGAAAACTGGAAATCGTCCGATTTTCACCAAAATTGGTATACAATTCTATTTTGAAGTCGTAGATTACGAATCTGAACTTTTTCTTTTGGCGGTCTTTACCGTTTTTCAGAAAAACGGAAAATAATTTCAATATCGAATTTTTCTTAATTTCTCATATTTTCAATGTTTTCTAGCACATATTTTGTTAGGTATTCAATAATCAATAATGTTTTTGCTATTTTCTGCTACTTTTTTAACCAATTCTATGCATAATAGAGGAAAATTTGCTAAAATAAATTTTTAAACAATCAGAAAATGTTAGGTTATAGCTTGTTCGTTCTTGTTAGAAGCTGATTCTGAACCGTCCAAGAACTTGCAGCGCATGCGCAAATGAAATAATGTCTTCATATTTCCTTCTGCGCATACGCATTATAGTTCTAGGACGGTTCAGAATCGGTAATAACAGAAACCCGAAGTAAGTTTATGTGTTTCTGGCATTTAAAGCAACATTGCCAATGCTAAACCTAAATTTAGGGTGTTTTTTTCGCTCATTCTGGAATTACGAAAGGCGGTCGCCAGAAGAACGGCTCCTTCCCATAACTGCTATTTTACCAACGAGATCTGACTATTTATACCGACGAAGTTGCACGAAAGAGTTTTGATTGCATTGGTTACAACTTCCATGCAGAGGGTGTTAATCTTTTGTTGTTATATTATTAGATTAACTAAAAAAAGATTAACCCTCTAGGGTAACAACCCAAATTCGGCAACAAAGTTGAAGAGGTAATATTTTTGGCCAACTGTATAACAAGAAATTTAAATGAAAGAAAGGAACCTACGTTGTGTTATTTTTTTTATTGTGATTACCTCGGATGCGCCTCGACAGAAGCAATATTTTGGGAAATTTGAGGAGAATACGTTATGTAAATAAAACGCTAAATTTGTAAATAGCCCTACTTATTTTATTAAATGAAATGAAAGGAGTGCCGTACTCTGCCTGGAATTCACATGTAAAAGAGCACGGCAGAGAAAACCATGATCACTATTCCAGAGACTCTAACTATGCTGTCCTTAACTTTAATAAAAGAGAAATAACAATAATAATATAGAAGCTGTCCTCATACCAAGGTTTGTAGTTTTATACATTCAAAACATGCCACATTTATATCATTCAAAACTGAAGAGTGTTTGGTTAGTTAGCACGTCGCCGCCTGCAGGTACTAAGGTCCTGGTTTCGGATCTCGAAGCTAAAGTTGGATGTTTGGTGTAAATATCTTAATACTATATTTATTGCTTTTAGTTGCCCTCTGCGAGTTAAGATATTCGCCCAGTCACGGTCGAAAAGTATTAGTACATTCAACAAGGCCCTTGTTCTCACCTCGGAACCACAAACATCGACACGACTGGACAGCATATTATTGTATTTAGATTACTTTTAAACTGAAATTATTTACAGCATAAATAGATTCCATTAAATACATACACATGTTATATGATATAATTCTCAGATGAAATAAACAAGGAAAAACTTTAATACAGAATATTAGAACAGAAAAATAAAATATATGCTTTAGTTAACATTAGTTAAATAATGAGAAAATGTTTACTTTACCTTTAATAACATTCTTTGTCACAAAACTCAAGAAGCAAAAATAACATCAATGCGTCTCGAATCGTAGTCTCAAAGCTAATCTCTTACAACTATCATCTCTGGTCGTCGCCTCTTTCCCTCTCCCTACTTTTGCGAATAATATTTTAAAAATCAGTAATTTTATTTATGTATACAGAGTGTCTTAAAACTGAATATTTTAGATTTAAAGAAATATATCTATATTTAAATAGGCGGTTCATCTCAACCCCCTCCGCAAAGAAGTTAAAACCAATGCAATCAAAACTCTTCCGCGTAGTTTTGTGGATATAGGTGTATATTTAATTATTGTCGATCTCATAATAGGTAATTTATTTAAAATCCCGAATCACCCGAAAAAATAGAAGATATGGCAACGTTGTAAATTTTCAAATTTTTAGATTAGGTCTAGAATATATTTGTCTATCTTATTACATAAGAGAGAGAAAGAAGGATATATCAAATGTCAAACTTCCATCTGGTCTCAATTTTCTTTGCTATTTTGTTAAGAAAAGTGTTTTTTAGTAAAATGTTGGACACTTTTCTATCCCCAATCAAGTGTGGCTTTTAGATAAACTATAATATAATGAAAATATAGTGAAATTATTACTTTATAGGGCCGAAATAAAGAAAAATTCAATGTTGAAATAATTTTCCGTTTTTCTGAAAAACGGTAAGAGACCGCCAAGAAAAAAATAGATTCGTAATCTACGACCTCAAAATAGTGTGTATACCAATTTTGGTGAAAATCGGACGATTTCCAGTTTTCCCAATAATTACCACATTTTTTATTATTTGACAGGTAACACATAACAATTTCATAATAATGATTATTTTTTTTACAGATGGATGTAAGAAGATGTAAGAAAAGTTTTTATTTTTATTGTTTCAGTGATCCAGGGGGGGGGGGGCAAATGCCCCCTCTTGCCCCCCCTGTCCGGCGCCCATGATTGTTTTGAGTACATAAATGCATCTTTTTAAAACTGTCGGCTTTATTAAACTTCTCCCGTACCGTTTCTTCGAGTGCCTCTCCTAATTCATAAGTTCTTTTTTAAATCTTTTTTGTTAAACATACCGCATAAAAAAATCTAAAATGGATAGGTTATGTGATCGAGGAGGCCCATGCAATTGGTCCACCTCTTCCTATCCCTAAGTTTGCATAATTATGATATAAATAATTTTTAACATCATTAATATCATTTTTAACATTTCTTTCATTATGGCGGAGGGGGGGGGTCATAATCAAATTCTTGTTGGAATCACTCTATTGATGCGTGAGTATCTAAATTTAACTTTTCTAACATGTCTTCAAAGCCGTTCTCTAGAAAACTAAGTAACGTTCACCGGTCCAACGTATCCTCGAAAAGCCAAGAAAAGTTGAACCAATAATCCTACTCGCTTTTCTTCATTTGAAACATTTATATTTACAATTTTTGTTAATTTTAATTTACAAAATTTGGATGTGACAGGTTCACATTTCTAAGAGCAACGACGATTGAACTTGTTTCCATGGATAACTATGTGAAATTGTTTAAAAATTATAAGAATTGGCTATAACTCAGTCATTTTTTGAAAAAAAAAACATATTGTATACGATTGTGTTGCCGAGTACAATTTGCAACAAATATTTTAAGATGGTGTGAATTTTTAATAATGACTTTATTTATTCTAAAATACAAAGTTCTAACAATTAAGATACGATACGATATATCTAGACGGTCGTCAACAGCTGACTCCTCTTCGGTGCTGGTCACGTACGCCCTCTTTTCACTTCTTGGCGACAGAGGCGCTGTCGTTGTTCGCGCCATATTCAAATAACAAAAAAGACCGAACATGCCGCCCCCCTTGAAGTCAGCGTGGCTTCAATAATTATAATTGTAAATCTTCACTTGGTAGTACACACAACTTGACAGCAGGTCTCTTCACAGTGTTTACTGAAGTTCTGACAGTGGCTGTCCTAACTACGCCGTCCGATCCAGGATGGATTTCTTCAACAATACCCAAACTCCATTTCAAAGGAGGAATATGTCTTCTTTAATTAAAACAATGACACCAGGCTTGAGCAATTGAGAATAATTTCGTTGCCATTTAGAGCGTTGTTGTAACTCTGAGATAAATTCCTTCGACCATCTTTTCCAAAAATGCTGAATTATTTTTTGCAGCATGTGAAATCTGGACAAACGACAGTTTGGGATTGTAGTGTAGTCATCTTCTGGTATGGTCGTAATCCTTTCTCCGATCAGAAAATGGGAGGGTGTTAATGGTTGAATATCGGAAGGATCGTTAGTTAAAGGATATAAAGGTCGGGAATTCAAACAGGCTTCAATTTGAGTTAAAATGGTTAAGAATTCCTCATACGTCAGTGGTACATCTTTCATAACCCTTTTTATATGAAACTTAGCGGATTTTACTCCTGCCTCCCATAATCCTCCAAAGTGGGGTGCCCTTGGAGGTATGAAGTGCCATTTTACATTATTTAAACTTAGTTCAGTTTGAATTTTATTTTTAGAATTTTTAAGAAATTTATCAAATTCATTTTTGGTGCCAACAAAATTAGTTCCATGATCTGAATAAATATTACCACTAATACCTCTACGAGCAAAGAAACGTCTAAGTGTTGAAATAAAAGCACTTGTTGACAAACTGGTGACTAATTCAATATGAATAGCTTTGGTTGATAAACAAATAAATATACAAACGTAAGATTTTATTATTTTATAATTTCGTGTGCACCTATCTTTTAACATAAATGGACCACAAAAGTCAACACCAACATTAAAGAACGGTCTACACTGACTAATTCGATAGGATGGTAAATCACCCATTAGGTGTTCTGAAGGGACCGGATTACATCTGTAACACACAGTGCAATTTCTTACAACTTGTCTAACTAAATTTCTTCCTGAAAGAATCCAAAACTTCTCACGTATAGAAGAAAGTAAAAGTTGAGGCCCTGCATGAAGTAACCTCTTATGTTCATATTCTACAAGAAGTTTGGAGAAGTAATGTTTTCCGGGAAGAATAATAGGAAATTTTTTATCATAATTATAATTAGAGTGTCTAAGTCTGCCGCCTACTCTAATTATATTATCACGATCTATAAAAGGATGTAATTTTATTAATTTGCTTTTATTATTTACAGATTTTGAATTGTTTAATGTGGAAAATTCCTTGGCAAAAACATCGTTTTGTATTAAACGAATAAGAATATTTAAAGCATTTGTTAATTCTTTTGTGTCTAATGAACCAGTTCTTTTTATATCAGGATTTTTGCAATTTATAGAAAATCTTATACAGTAAGCGGTTACACGTTGTAATTTTGTGAAGGATGAAAATTTTGTTAATAAATCGAAATTGTTTTCATTAGTGGTTACTGTGAATGATAATGGTTTAACTGTTTTTCGTTCATTTGAAACATCTATGTCACATACACTCTCATCAGTGGGAGAATACGTAGGCCATTTTTCCTTAGATGCTGAAAGCCAAGTAGGACCTTTCCACCATAATTGATTATTTATCAAATCTCCAGGTGTAACACCTCTAGAGAGAAGGTCGGCGGGATTCTCCTTAGAATTTATATAAAACCATGCATCACTACTAGTGAGAGTTTGGATCTGAGACACACGATTTCCAACAAATATTTTCCAGTGATGTGACGGTGATAAAATCCAGGATAAAACAATTTGTGAATCACACCAACAGAAGTATTCATCGACCTTGATATCTAAACTATCTTTTACCTTGTTCAGAAGTTGAGCCCCTAGAAGAGCTGCACATAATTCTAACCGAGGCATTGTAATAATTTTTAACGGACTCACACGAGTTTTAGCACAAAGCAAATTTACTGTGATACTATTATCTGTATCTATGGTTCTAATGAATATGCATGCCCCATATGCCTGTTCACTTGCATCAGAAAAACAATGTAACTCAGTAGTGAGTGTATTAGTTGATAATATGTAACGAGGTATGTTAATATTATTGATGTCTATTAAATGTGATCTGAAATTAATCCAGCTTCTATAGATATCCAAGGGTATAGACTCATCCCAATCGATCTTTGACTGCCAAAGCCTTTGTATTAATATTTTAGCAACAATAATGATTGGAGCAATTAAACCAAGAGGATCAAAAATTTTAGCGATAGTTGAGAGGATTGTTCTCTTTGTAAAACTAGTGTCATTATTTGAGCAAATACTATATTTAAACGTGTCAGACCTAGAATCCCAAGTAAGACCCAGAGTTTTAGTTTCTAATGACTGATCAAAAAATAATAGTGTTTCAGAAGATGGTTGTTCCTTTACAACTTCAATATTATTCGACATTAATTTTCTAAGTTCAAAACCACCCGAATTTAAAATGAGCAAAATACGAGTTTTAATGTTTAAAACGTCTTCAACTGAAGAACCTCCTGTAAAAAGGTCATCTACATAAAAATCGTTAGATATAATTTTAGATAATTCAGGGTCTGTCTTAGAGCATTCATGGGCTAATTCAAGTAAACAACGAGTAGATAGATAGGAGGCTGATGCGGTTCCGTAAGTTACAGTATTTAACTGATAAGTTTGAATTTCTGAATCTGGATCAGATCGCCACAATATAAGTTGAAGATTTCTCTGATTATTTTTAATTAGAACTTGCCTATACATTTTGGCTATATCACCTATTAAAACAATCTTATGCTTTCTAGACCTTAAAATAATTGAAAATAGATCGTTCTGAATAGTAGGACCCACACAAAGGATATCATTCAACGAAAAGCCACTGGACGTTTTAGAAGATCCGTCAAACACTACTCTAACTTTCGTAGTAGTGCTACTTTCTTTAAAAACGCAATGGTGTGGTAGATAGAAGTGAGGTTTCTCGTGGTCTACTGAATCAATTCTAGTCATGTGACCCAAAGTTTCATATTCACGTATAAAATCAGAATATTCCTTTTTTAGAGGAGGATTTTTTTGAAATTTTTTCTCCAAAGAATAAAAGCGTTTCAAAGCGATTTCTTTTGAATCACCAAGACAAGATGGGGATATTTTAAAAGGTAACTGTACGACAAAACGGCCATCTGGATTTCTTACAGTGGATTTTACAAATAACTCTTCACATGTCTTTTCTTCTGGAGAAAGATGTTCAGAATAGCTATATTCTTCTACACTCCAAAATTTCTCCAACATATTCTCCAAGGAATTGTTTATGGATGAAAAGTTACAAGAAAGCCCAGAGCTATCCTTTTGAATGTATTTCTTAGGGAAAAATCTACCAGAAATGACCCAACCGAATCTAGTTTTCTGCAAAATAGGCAAGTCTTTGCCAAGTTTTATTTGACCAATATTTAATAAATCCCAAAAATAGTCGGCTCCTATAAGCAAATCAACACTACCTGGTATATGATAAGATGGGTCTGCTAATATTAAGTTTGCGGGAATATTTAAATCAGATTTATCGAAAACAAATGAAGGGATTTTTGAAGTAATCTTTGGCAATACTAAACAGTTGATATTTATTTTAAAGTTTGATTGTCTAGATTCTATTAGAAGTTTTGTTTGCTTTAAGACCTTTGCCTGATTTTGAGCAATACCAGTAATTGACAAATTAACTGCTGTTGAAGGTAATTTCAACTTTTCGAAAAGACTTTCTGAAATAAAACTAGCTTCACTACCATTATCTAAAAGAATTCGACATGTATGACTTCGTCCATTGCTGTCAAATATATTGACAACAGCGGTTGATAATAAAACATTAGCAGATTTATAATCAAACGATGATACAGAAAGGTTTATAGTATTTGAACTAATATTGTCTTGATTTATTTCATGATTAGAACTAGATGACTCATTAGATGATTGATCTGGACTATTCTGAATAGGTTTTGTTTTAGAGTTTTGAGTATAATCAATATGGAGCAATGTATTATGTCTTTGCTGACATTTTCGACATGGAATAGAGCGACAATCCTTTACAACATGATTATTTCGAAGACAATTTATACATAGTTTAAGGCGTTTAACCTCTGATAATCGTGAGTGGACATTTAGAGCAATAAAAGAGTTACAGTTATAAATAGTATGCTCCTTTTGACAGAAACAACATTTTGGGGTGTGTTTACTTACTGACATCCCTCTAATATTTCTTGAAGTAGTTGGTGTTTGTGTAGACTGAATACTTTCAAGGATTTTACATTTTTCTTGTAAGAATTTGGTGAAATCAGCAATAGTTATACTCTCTAGTTTTGAAGAATCAGCTTCCCATTCACGTCTTGAATTATTATCTAGCTTGGATGAAACCAAATGGATTAGCAATGCGTCCCAGGAACTAACCGGTTGACCTAAAACTTCAAGTGCCCTTAAGTGTCTTGTCATGCTGTCTAAGAGGTTACGTAGCCCAGAAAATGATTCTTTACTGATTGAGTCAAGTTGAAATAAAGCTTTGATGTGATTTTTTACTAATAATTGTTTATTTTCATATCTATCTACTAACAACTGCCAAGCTACCTCGTAATTACTCGATGAACATTCTAATGATTTAAGAAGGTCTGCTGCTTGACCTTTCAAGGACAAACGAAGATAATGAAATTTGTTTATTAAAGGAATTGAAGGTTCCTTATGTATTAGAGATTCAAATGTGTCCTTGAAAAACAACCAGTGTTCATAACTTCCATCGAAAGTTGGAAGAGTAATTTGTGGTAGCTTTATATTAGGTGTACTTGCCTCTTGTATTCCACTTGATGATGAGTGTATAGACACATTAGGTTCATTTTGGACTGCATGTAATGACAAAAACCTCTTTGCAATCGACATTAACTCAAAATAGTTGTCCTCGAAATTACACCGCGTGAGTGAATGCTCATCCTCGGACGTATCTACATCTAAAGCCTCTATGTTTGTTTGTGTTGTATTGAAAGAATCTAAAATGCCTTCTAAACTATTCATTCGAAGCTCAAGCTGAACTAAATCTGGCACATCTTGTGTTTTAAACTTGTCTAAAAAGTTTCTAAACCTTGTCAGTTGTGCTTTATGTGTAGCACGAATATTTTTTAATTGTTTTAATTCAGCATCTGCTTCAGCCATTTTGAATAATCTTTGAGAATATATGAATTATTTATAGGTACCAAGTTGTATGTTTATAAATGCAAATAAAATGTATGAAAATTACGAAACTATTCTAACTCAATTGTTTAAAAAAGGATAATAAAGGATATTAGGATTAAGGACTGATCTTACTTTGATTTAAAATATTGATCGACTGTATAGATTTCAGCTTCGGATTGCCTGGAAACTGGATTGACTCGAAATTGTTTGCTTTTCTTCTGATCTTCTATCCGGCTCGAAGGACCAATGAATACGATTGTGTTGCCGAGTACAATTTGCAACAAATATTTTAAGATGGTGTGAATTTTTAATAATGACTTTATTTATTCTAAAATACAAAGTTCTAACAATTAAGATACGATACGATATATCTAGACGGTCGTCAACAGCTGACTCCTCTTCGGTGCTGGTCACGTACGCCCTCTTTTCACTTCTTGGCGACAGAGGCGCTGTCGTTGTTCGCGCCATATTCAAATAACAAAAAAGACCGAACACATATTATAGCTTATATCGCTGAATAGCTTAAAAAATGGCGTTTTTTATGAAGTCATGGACAACAATGGTTTCCATTTAAAAAAAAACATATATTTGTGTCATATGTCAAAATTGACAGACTTTGGAAAAAAATGGAGTACACAAACTCATTAGGGATGTGATTATCTACAACTTTTATTTGAAAACTTTATGTCTAAAATAGATTATAATGGAATTGGGACAATTTTTAAAATAGCCGAAATTTGTTTTCTTCTAAATATCTAGTAAGCCTTGAACTTTTTCAAAAATCTGAAAGGCGCATATTTATGACCCCGCAAAACTGCAATTCTTTCCCCAATTTAACCGACTCTCTATCTCCAGTAGTTTCCGAGATACCCATAAAGAACATCGTAGAAAACTCACCCTGTATAACAAAATATTTTTAGTATATATGTATGTGTATAATGTATATCTTCATAACCACCCTGTATTTCTATAAAAGTGTCACATAGGTATATTAAAACAACTTCACAAATTTTACGGATTTTTCTAATTCCGTGTTTTGTTACCTCGTCCATGACAAAACATCCTTGATTTTCTCGGACTTTAAAACAATTCAATTAAGTCAATTAATTAATTAAAAGCGGTCCATCGCATCGTTCGGATCGTCCTCGTAATAATAGCGTACGTATTTCGCAATCCTCGCATAGTTATATAGTTATAGGCGGAAAACGCATGGCGAAAAAGGAAATTAACTGATAAAAACAAAAAAGCGAAATGGGTGATTCCATTCAAATTGTAATTTATTATGTCTTGCACAGGTTTGCTCCCAGTCGTATATACATTATCAATCTTTTAATAGAATTAGCAGTTTGCCTTTGTAAAATGTTACTACATTGGAATACATTTGATGTGTGGTCAACAAATCTCCTAGAATGTGGTGAAAGCGAAAAACTTTATATAGTTCATATCAAATAAACTTTTAGTCACGTGATTAAGCTTGACCCGCACAGCGTTGCTCACTTTTACATATTCTCTTTTAATCAAAATATTTTAGGAAACAAAAATAAATTAATTATAAATACATAAACAGTTATTATTTCCATCAACAAAACTCACCTTCTTAACAGCATTTAATGGACATAAAGGGCCATTACTACCGCTCTTCCGTCCAAAATATTCTAATAAAAATGCGAATCTTTTGCGGCTATTAAGCTATCTTATACACTTTGGACTAAAAGAGGTTCTAAAAAGAATAATGTTCGACTGCAGGGTCTGCTAGTAAATATTTTTAAGCTTAAAGTATCACAACACAACTCATTTAAACCAAAAACTCGTAACACAAAACTAAAGTGTCAAAACGAATGACAATGTCAGAAAATAAATAAATATTGTGGCAACTTGACATTTTTACAGCAAAACTGCTACCTGAATCCACAGCGGGAAATTTAAATTCCAGTTAGTCATCCCGGCGCGGCGCCGAATATGTCCATGGTTGGCAAAAATGAATTTAAAAATAACACCCTCGATTACGTAACTAATAGTTTAATTGGTATCAAGAATGGAAAATATTTGCTTAAATTTATGGCTAATAAGCAAAAACAGAATTGTCAAAGACTGTCAAAGCTATAGTGGGGATGGGATTGCCGAACCGTGGGGGCAGCCATTTTATGTAAGTGTTTACAATATGTACTGATTTCTTTCGAAAATCGACAACTATGAAACTATAAACTCTTCCTGGACACAAACGGTACATTGTGAGACAGAAAATTGTAGAGAGAAATAAGCCCTATAACATAGGATACAACTTTTTCATGAACAGTGCTTTCCATAAAATCAATAAAATGAAAAATATACGAAATAATATGCATGTACTCAGGGCCTATTTTTCATCTGGTCGGTCCCTAAGGCCCAAGCAAAAATTCGGGCCCTCTTTTCCGATAAAATTCAAAAATTATGAATATTTTACAACCTTTACTGGCCCCCAAGACCACCGGGCCTAAGGCCCGGGCCTTATGGGCCTTATGGTAAAATAGGCTCTGTTTACAATGCCTTTTGTATTAGTCAGTGATAAGCCATTGACAAAGGGCTATATGGAGGGTTCAGTCTCCCAGTTCTTGGACTCTTTGACAGGTAAATTTTTGTAAAAATTTGTCAAATTCTAGAAGGTTGTGTAACTAAGTACCAGTACACCTCGCAGCAACATTGCGGAAAAAAAATTAAGTGAAGAAGAGGAACCCGAGACCTCCGCGAGCAGAAATGAAAATAAAATTCAAAAGATTACTGGAAATGAAGTTTGTCCATCAATTACCGTAGTGAATTGTTCAAACTACGGCATTAAAATTAAAATGAACTCAAAAGTTATTAAAAAACTAATATTTGTTAATAGTGTCATTGTTAGTGGTAATATTCTGTGAATTACTGTAAAAACTGTTTAATAAACGTTTAAATAAGAATTTCAATTCGATCGTGGAAAAAATGTTGTGTGCAACATGTGCAAAAAACAATTTGTTGCACTCAGCATGATTGCAGCTCGAGACGAAGTCGAAAACTCATGCGTCGTGGAACAAATATGTCTTTTTTGTACTAGTTACACAAATAACTATATTACGAAGGGCTTATAACCATATTTTCGTATTTTTAAGAATAGTTCGCCTCTACTAGTACTTTTTTCACAAAATATTTGCCGGACCCTGTCATAATGCATTTTGTAAATACCATACAGTTTAAAGAAGGTAAAAATAATCGTGTCTTTTCTGTGCGTCAGTGGCGGACTAAGGGGGGGGCGAAAGGGGCGGTCCGCCACGGGCCCCGTCTTTTAGGGGGCCTCCCGAATCTTAATAAGTAATTTTTTATAACTGGCAAACAAGGCCAATATGTGTTCAGAAGTTATAAAGTAGTTTGTGGGTGGAGTATTACGTATACGCCAACTATAAACAGTATAAATGGAAGCAGATATTTACTTAATTATAATTTATCAGGCCCCAGTAATTGTCAATGGCATTTTCTATTTAGGAAATTAAATCAAGGGGTAATTTTCTTTGTTTAAAATATCGAATAATTATTATGTTTTATATATTTTGAGACTGAATTTATTTATTTTAGCTTTTTTTATTTAAGTTATTTTTCAATGGTTTCATTATTTATTTTTACTGAATAAACATTTTAAATTACAACCAATGCACAGCATAACTTGCATTCTAGCTTTTTTACCGATGATGAGCAGTGAAGTCTTTAGTATAACGGGGGCCATGGGCCTGAGACAGCAAAGGGGCCCCTTGGATCTTGGAGGACTTATAAAATCGCGATATTTTGTCGCGGTATTTCCCTGAAAGCATTTTTAAGAAAAAAGTATTTAAAATTTATGAACGAAAAAAACTACCTGTCAAAAAAATTTGTACAGCCTAAAAGTCAAATTTAGTGATTATCACAGCCCCTGTGACAAAGAAAAGACATGTGGCTATACTCTGTTTTTTTTTCTCAGGTAAGATTTCGACAGACGATGACAGAAGAAAAGCAGATGACGTCCCATACCAATCTATTTATTTTACTAAAAAAAGTTTCTAATCATTTTTAAGTTATCTATGGATGGGTTTAAATATAAATCCGTCATACGTCGTGTCTTGTTGTTTTTAACCAATTTTATTGGTTTATTTAAAAAACGACAGATCGTATTTCAATTTTATTGGTTTGACGGAACGATGAACGACAAACGGACGCCGATGCATATGAACTCGCCTTTAGATTTTTGTCATTTTTGACGCTTGTCAAAGTCTTGCCAAATTATAGGTTATAATTTTGTGTCAACTTTTGTTAAATACCCTGCGTTTTGGAAGATGATGCATTTTGATTCGTATTATTACGTGTGTTTTGTGTCTTTTGAAGTCAAGTGGAGGAAAAATCGAGTGAAAATTAACTGTAGGCCCAGAGCACAGTTTATGGTTAATACACGCTGCCCAGGCAGAAAGTCTTATACACCAATGAAGTTGCCATCGATAAAGTTTGTATACCATTTCGTCGTAGATAAGTGCATTTCGTATATAAGGATCAAACTAAACACATACTAAAAACTGGAGTAGCTGTAAAATATCGACATCACACGATAGGTAAATAATGGATTTTAGTACTGGTGCAGAAAAATAATGTCAAAAGGTACTGGTTTAAAAAAATTAAGATTAAAGGTAATTAATCCACCTTTAAGGTATAAAATTTGGTAGGTGTTATTATTAATAAAATAGTTGTTGTATTTACCTATGTTGTTTTATTTATACCTGTGGAATATTACAAATTTGTATTTGTACATAAGTTATATTGATAAATATAATCATAAATGCGGGTAGTTTCATAAAGCTTGAAAGTAAATAATAGTTATTTTTTATATTTTTTTGGTATGTAGTGCCTTGTTCTTGTTTGTTTTGTATTAACACATACCGTTTTTATTAAATAAAATAACTCGATTACATTTTTTCAGTTTTATACAATTTTGAAGTAATCACTTGTCATCTTGTTAATCAAATTTTAAATATTTCCTGCTATGCGTTCCAGTTGTACCAACTTATTTCTTTGTAAAATAAAATAAACTACTTTGAAATTAAAATGACAGACACATCTATCACTGTCAAGGATCTTCTCGTTGGACAGACTATACTGTAATAGGCTACTGGTTAAAATCAAGAAAAATATACGCTTTAAAGCTAAATCTTAAATAACTTAAAAACGATTTATTTTAGGTACAGGAACATGTATAGTCAAAAAGTAACAAATTTTAAAAACGAAAGCCTTTTCACGAGTTCCAAAAAGTGGATTTCCATTTGAAAAAAAAATGATTTATGATTATTTTTTAATCGCTCAATTCCATGACAGATGCGGCCATTATTATATGACATTCGGACAAATTAATTTTTGACATAGATAGCCACATGTCTTCTCTTTATGGTAGAGTGGCTGTGACAATCACTAAATTTGACGTTTAGGCTATATACATATTTTTGACAGGCAGTTTTTTTTCCTCCAAAAATAATAAATATTTTTTTTCTCAAAAACGGTTAACGTTAGGTATAGAGTGTTTAATATCAAAATTCATAAAATTTACAGAGAATTTAAGTATGTAATAAAAATGGGGTCACCCATTTAAAATAAGAAAGTTGCTGTCAACTTCCGGTACTTCCGAAAGTGCCGCCATATTGAAAATATTTTTAATCGATAGATCTCGTTGTGAAACAATCATATGCACAAAATCCCATATCTAGATACTGCAGTTCTCTAGAAACTTCAAATGCAGGATGCAGGCTCAGCCTGGGACACCCTGTATAAATACTTGAATTTGGTCAACCATTATCCATACGTCATTCAATTTTTACAAAATGTGCATTAGAAGTATATCACCTGTGTATATCACTATCTGAACAGACCGGGGGCCACATTTAGCTTCGCCGCCCCGGGCCACAGTGCTTCGAACATATGGCTCTAGAGGACAAAAATGCAAAACTTCTTTTTTATTGTAGGCAATTTATTCAAACTAGGTTTATTTGACACAAATGATGAGTACTCTCATTGTACTAAATGATGATGTGCTTAGTCCCACGTTTATGAAAAAAAATCTTATAAATAATAAAAATGTTGTAGCTGTGTTCCATCTAAGGAAATAATAATTTATAGTATGAAAACGTTGTAAGTATTAAATAAATCCCTGTGATAAAAAATAATTGAAATAACAAACCAAATCAAACCTACAATATAAGCCTAATATAAGAAAAAAATGTTTTTCTTTAATGAAAAAGAAACATTAATGCTATATTTAATTAAAAAGAAAACTTAAGATACTATAAATTTACTTTAGGACAACAAAATGCATAGATCGTAACTACTCTGATTCAGAAGAATCACTGCTGACAGAATCTTCCAAATTTATAGTACCCAAATCACAGGTAGATGAAATATCCTCACATATAAGATATTTCTGTACATCATTTTCTAATATGTTACTTTTTCGCGTAGTTACTGTTCTTTTTGTTGGTATGAGGGGTTCGGATGTTAATTACCTCTTTAATAGACCATATCCATATATTATTTTTTCCTTTTTTTGGGTATGAGGTTTCATAATAAATTGAAAGATGAAAACTTTTTTATGCGATGTTTCGCTCCAATATAGTGGGCTTTTTCAGGCACAAGTGGTGTCTCATTTGACTGGAAGGTTCATCAATATCTAATAAAGAACATATTTTTTGAAATACAAATAATTTTGAGTTCTTGTCCTTATGATCAAGCCAAGTATTAACCAGATCGGCATTGCTAATCAATTTTACTCCATCTGAAAAGTATTATAAAATAAAGTTCGTCGCAAGCAGACGCAGGTGAACTATACAAAAATTAAAAGTGTATGAATATGACAACACAAATATTCAATAAATACGATATGTTTTGATATGTTTTTTTTAAATGCCTTTTTGAAGTTTGAAAACGTAAAATTTTTATACCCATTTAAGAATCATCTTAAAAAATAAATAAAAACTAAACAATCACGAACTTGTTTAGAAATAAATTTAAAGTACATACCTTGTTTAACAATATCCATAGTGGCTTTCAATTAAGTACGTACCGTTTAACTCCATATACAGAACTACTATGAATGCTATTCTTTTCACTGATATAAGATAATGATCGCAAAATTAATTTTTAGTGAAAATATTTGCTAACAAAAAACGCTGTATATGAAAAATAATATACAGGATGGCTGAACATTGCTATAAGTATAAAATTACATATTCAGATATTATTAAATTTTAACTTTTTTTTCGATTTTTGTCCATGGGGCGAAGCACTGTGCGGGCCCCCGACAGGCTTAGTTTCCCTCGGCTGTGTGTGCCTATAACTTATTGATCTGTAAATATTCCTGTAAACTTGTAACTGTAAATATTCCTTCTCTATGACCATTAGTCCCTAAAAGACAAACAAAATTTAATAATAATTTGTCTGTTAAACTAGGAAAAATCTTCAAAATCTATTCTAGTATCATTTTGCTTTCACTTCTTAATTTATTCTAAGGTAGCATAATCAGACGTCTGGTTACTTTGAGAAAACATATATTTTTTAAACAGTTTGAAGAGAATCACCCAAATAGTCGGTTCGATTGCCAGACAGAAACAAAGTCAAAATGACCATCGTCCCGGTACAATGACAGGACGAAATTTGAGACGGTCCGAATTTCGGTCAATGTCGACGTAAAATACCTGTCGAATTAACGAATCATTGTTTTATTTTCCTTCTTTTTTTTTCATCAATTGGAATTGAGAGAGAGAGAGAGAATATGTATTTTTAATTTAAATTTTTATATGTGTGTGTTCGAAATTAAATGACTTGTTGTATGGGTATACAAATTTATGTTGCGTGTTTTACTTGTTAAATCAGTAGATGAAAATAAAAAGATCATTAATTACATGGTTTATACATACACATGTGTAAAATGTATCTGGTGGTCAAAAGTTATACTTGGAATGTTAATTTTTCTTTTCATATTCCAGAATTTTTCTCTCAAGTACTAAATTACTAAATAGTAATGAGCGAGTTTGGTCTTGTTACGGTCTTGCTCTTACTTTTTCTTATGCTACCAGTGCAAGACTTCCGCAAGACCTAGATCATGAACAAGCATTCAAGACTCTTGCGGTCTTGCGTAGAAAGTGCATCTAGTGAAAATTATTAAAATAATCCATAATTTGCAAGATTCTTAAGCAAGACCAAGACCAAGACTTGATCTTGCAATTGCCCATCTTTACACTTTTTTTTTTTTTTTTTTTTTTTTTAAATTTCTAGGAAGATTAGACTACTTTTCACCTTTTAAACGAAAACTAAAACTCTATAGCTCTAAAATCTTTAACAACACCTTTTTCACATTTAAAATTGACAAAATAATTAACTCAAAATTTCTCAGCTGTTATTTTTATAAGTTTGCCAAGGCAACTAATAATACACACTATCATGACGAGGACTACAATGACGTCACAACTGTCAGCTGAAGGGCGGGAAGAGGTGAACGTACGTCTTATGAGGATGAGCAATCCTATTAGTTTACCGTTTTTGGTTTTTACCACCTACAACTTTTGATTTTTAAATGGCACCCTCGGTATATATCTATTTTATAGAAAATGACACTCTGAATAGAATGGCATATTATATGTCAACTTTTGACATTTTCGTTTAAAAACCGTTTTTAAAATTTCAATCTAGAGTGCCATGGCTGTGTTAAAAACACTAATTTTTAATCAAATCCTATTCTTGGAAAAATAAATTTGATTAGTTTAATGTTTTTCGTGTCTTCTCGTGGCCGGTTAAAAGATGCCCAAACAGTATTTTTAATCATGTCGCAATTTTTTCAAATGGAACAGAGGCGGTTCGTTAGCATATTTGAAAAAAGCATTTTTTAAGAATAATTTGAAATTTGACACCGCAAATTTAGTATTTTGAGTCAAATTTAAAACATTAAAATATAAATTAGCACTAATTATTGAGTTAACTATTTTTTTTTCTTTTCCAGGTTATGGTCATATAACGCCTAAAACCAACTGGGGCAAAGTAGTGACTATCTTTTACGCAATCCTAGGAATTCCCCTTATGCTGCTATGTTTGTCAAATATAGGCGATATTATGGCGACATCATTTCGGTTTTTGTATTGGCGAGTTTGTTGTTATGCCTGTCAAAAGAAACCTAAAAAGAAGCAGAGAACACGATCGTTTAGAGCGCCACCTAGAAACGAGTAAGAACCAATTTCATTTCAATAATAATTACATTATTCCTGTAATTGATATTTTCATTTCACATTGTTGAAAAAGTACCCTTAAAGAAGAAAAATCATGACAAGTTTTTTAATTTCGATATTTAACGTCGTTTATGGCAACACCACAGACTATTCAGTACCAGCCGGTCAACTTATAGTTTCTTAAATTAATATTTACGATCATATTTAAATATTCGCTTATCTTATGCAATGTTAAAGTTCGAATTTCTTATAAATTCCCTTTATGGGCTGCGGCTAACAAAAAATCAGGCATTCCGAATTTCAGGTCGTCTGACTGTAAATTTAAAAACAAATTTTTACAAAATCACTTATTTGAATTGATTGATATTTTGTAGTGTGCTCATTAAAAACCTTTCTTAATTTATTATTTTATACGTTTTTAGACTCAGATGTAATAAATTTTTCACTCCCTACCCCGCCAACGCAACGGGGTAATTTTTCAAAAAAAATTCTTTAAATTTTGTGCTTCTGAAGTTACAAAACCTCTGGAGCAAATTTTCAAACTCCTAGGACAGATTTTTATCAGAATATTCACCTATAATTTCACACCCTTAAGGCGGGCGGCCACTGCGAGCGAAACTAAACTAAGCCAAGCGAAGATAAGATTTTTAAAAATCAGCTCCCATACTTTTAAATGCATCAGCGGCCATTTGAGCTAGAGATGGGCAAAAGTAACCGGTTTTTTGAATAACCGGTATTTTCCTCTAAAATAACCGGTTATTTAAAGGTAGTTTTTTTTTCACCAGTTAACCTAATAACCTTGCATTACGTTCAATAACCTATAGCCGGTTATTTTTTAAAAAATCGTACTTGTTTAAAACAAGTAACAATTAAATATTAGCTGTTTGAATCGTAAATTTCGAAGAAGCGAACGGCAGATCGAAGATTTCGAAGAAGCGAACGGCGGATCTTCCAGATATTATGACGATAACGGGAGATCCCGCTCCCAAAACGAAAATATATGACATCAAACATCAAATGTCAAAATTAAATCAGGCATCAGGCGAACCCCTCATGATAATAATCAAAACAACGGCCGAATGGTCCTGACAGGTCAGGCCGTAAAACAAAGTACTAATGGCATAGACTACTACTAGCCACCAGCTAGCCAAGTGATACGAACCTAACTACAAATAGATTCTCTAAATTCTATATTTAAATTTTAACCGACTTTAACGGATTTTCAACAGTTCTTCAAAAGTTTTCCATGGTTTCGCCCAGTTTCACCCACGTTTCACCGTAAATATATTTTATAGTATGTAGTTTGAAGTCTCTCTTGAAGCTTAGACTAAAGAATACAAAATTAAAGTTCAAGTAATGAATGAAGATAATCTTTCATTATCTATTCATTCAGTCTCCTTATTTTTCTTTGGTATTTGATTAAAATAACTTGGTTGTAGATTGTAGAACTTGTGAGTTGTGTGGTTTGTTTGAACGTTAAGTAATTACTAGTTTTAATATCATATCCATGTCTACTCAAAAAAGTGAGGTTAGCATTTTTATTTAAATTCATTTTGTACATATACATACTTACATTGCTACAATCTCTATTTAATCATGCGATTTAACTAAGTTTATTTTCTAAATTTGAAGTAGACCTATGGAGTGTAGAGGTAAGTAAACCTATAGGAAAACTAAATATTTAGTTTTGCTAGGTTAGGTTATTTGAATAACCGGTTAATTTGTGTCGGTTAATTTTGTCAAGTTATTATTTTTGAAAGATAATTCCGGTTAACCTATAACCGGTTTTTTACCAATAACCGCCCATCACTAATTTGAGCGAAACTGAACGAAAATATTTGAACGAAGATTCAATAGAGAGTTTCGCTCGTTTTAGTTCGTGACAGGTTCCAGCGAATTTTTCACAGCGATTAATTCTATGATAGCAGAGACACAATACGAAAACGCAGCTAACTTAGCTGACTTAGCTTATTTTCGTTTAGTTACCGTTTCTTTCTATATTCTTAGCTTTCTTTAGTTTCGCTCGCAGTGGCCGCCTGCCTTTAGAGGGCGAATTTCCAAAAATTGCTTTGTAGTGCTCAATTGTGCTACCTAAGGAATGTCTAGACGTCTGTGCAAAATTTCATACCTACTTCTATTACCGATTTTAACAAATTTTTGTACCTACTTTTACCCTCTTAAGAGAAAAAGATAAGAGATAAATTTTCAAAAAAAGTCTTTTCCAAGTACTCACTTTCGTCACTTAAGGGACCTCTGTACTAATTAAAAAAAAAATCATACAAATTTCACCCCCAGTTTCACCCCCTTACAAGACGAATTTCAGAGAATCGCTTCTACCTGTTCAATCACGCAATATAAGAAATCTCTGTGCAAATTTTGATACTGCTAGGACAGATTTTATTTTTTTTGTATACAAGATTCACTCATCAGGTCAAATGAGTCTCAATTACGTTACCCAAGGAACCTCCATGCAAAATTTCATACTCCTAGAACAGATTTTAACAATTTTTTATGCAATTTTTCATACCTAATTTCACACGCTTAGAGGTCAAATTTCCAAAAATCCCTGAATACTCATTTACCGAGTCACTCAAGGAACGTATGTTCCAAATGTCGTGCTTCTAAGTCAAGCGGTTTCGGCTGTGCATTGATACCTATGTCAATCATCTGATTCGTATTGAAACAAAAAAAATATCCCCCCCCCCCATATCCCTCCAAGAAGTTAAAAATATCCCCAAAGAAGTTAAAACCAACGCATTCAAAGCTCTTTCGTGCAAATTTGTAGTTATAAATAGTCAGATCTCGTAGGCAAAAACCATGTCATATATAGGGTGAGTTTCCTACGATGTTCTCTCTCTCTCTCTCTCTATGGGTAATTCGGAAACTACTGGAGATAGAGAGTCGGTTAAATGGGGAAAGAATTGCAGTTTTGTGGAGGCATAAATATGCCTTTCAAATTTTTGAAAAAGTTTATAGCTTACTAGATATTTCGAAAAAAACAAATTTCGGCTATTTTAAAAATTGTCCTTAATTCCATTATAATCAATTTTAGCCAAAAAGTTTTCAAATAAAAGTTGTAAATAATAACATCCTTAACGAGTTTGTGTTTTCCGATTTTTTCTAAAGTCTGTCATTTTTGACATATGACACAAACATATGTTTTTTTAAATGGAAACCATAGTTGGCCGTGACTTCATAAAAAGCGTCATTTTTTAAGCTTTGCAGCGATATAAGCTATACTATGTTTCTTTCGAAAAATTACTGAGTTATAGCCAATTCTTATCTTTCTTTACTAATTTCACTTACTTGGCATGGTATTCTTATTCTGTTATGATTTATAACTTATAAGAAGACAGACTATTTTATTAAATGGTTCTTTACAATTTACATTAGAAAAACTAAAACTTAAAAAAAAACTAATATCAATACATACACTTTAAGTTATTTTAGCAAATGTTCAAAAAACCGCCATTGTTTTGAGTTTTGAGTACATAAAATGCATCTTTTTAAAACTGAATTACATGCTTTTCCCACAGAACGGCTGGTCGACTTTAATTAACTTCTCCCGTACCGCCTCTTCGAATGCCTCTCTTAATTTATAAGTTCTTTTGTTAACCATACCGCATAAAAAAATCTAAAATGATAGGTCAGGTGATCGAGGAGGCCCCTGCAATTGGTTTACCTCTTCCTATCCCTGAGTTTGCATAATTATGATATAAATAAGTTTTAACATTTCTTTCATTATGAGGGGGAGTGTCATAATGAAAGTCATGTTAGAACCACTCTATGGATATGCGAGTATCTAAATTTAACTTTTCTAAAAACTAAGTAACGTTTACCGGTCAACGTATCCTCGAAAACGTATGGTCAAGAAAAGTTGAACCAATAATCCTACATGCTTTTCTTCACTTGAAATCATATTTACAATTTTTAATTTTTGTTTATTTTAATTTACAAAGTTTGGATGTGACAGTTTCACATTACTGAGAACAACAACGATTGAACTTGTTACCATGGCTAACTAAGTGAACTTGTTTAAAAATGTTAAGAATTGGCTATAACATATTATAGATTATATCGCTGAAAAGCTTAAAAAATTGCGCTTTTTATGAAGTTATGGCCAACTATGGTTTCCATTTAAAAAAACATATGTTTGTGTCATATGTCAAAAATGACAGGCTTTGGAAAAAAAGGAAAAACACAAACTCATTAAGGATGTGATTATCTACAACTTTTATCTGAAAACTTTTTGTCTAAAAGAGATTATAATGGAATTAGGGACAATTTTTGAAATAGCCGAAATTTGTTTTTTTCGAAATATCTTGTAAGCCATGGACTTTTTCCGAAATCTGAAAGGCGTATGTTTATGACCCCACAAAACTGCAATTTCCCATTTAACCGACTCTCTATCTCCAGTAGTTTCCGAGATACCCATAGAGAAATAGAGAACATCGTAGGAAACTCACCCTGCATATACAGTCTGTTTTCACATATGGTCTGTAACATATACATGTAGGTAGATTATCTTATGTTCCACTAAGAGTTAGTTTAAAAAAATAATCTATTTTACAAGGTAAAACATATTTAAAAGAGAAAAACACACCTGGAAAAACTCTTAATTCAAAACATTAAAATTTATATCTAAATTAGTTCCTCAAAATCTTTTAGGGAACGTGTTGTGTGTAAAAATCATTTATAACAAGGAGTGGAGTACCTGAAAACCTATTAACTAACTTTGTTGTGCAATATTTTGCACCTGTTATAGAGAAATTCAGTTGCTAAAGCTATTAAATTGGTTTGAAGCTGCAAACAATTAAAACTGAGTTAGTTTAGTGCCGAATAGAAACCATTTAACATTGTTAGAAAACAAGAACGTCAATCTGCAAAAATAAACAACAACAAAGGAAGAACATTAAGAAAAGAATTTCATCAACTTTAATATCATTTACTTTTTAAATTCTGAGGGCATTCTTTTGATGACGATTGGAAGACAATGATTTTTTTCCAGTATATTAATTTTAGTTCTAGGTTTGTTAGATCCAGGTCGACAATGTCCTTTCGTAGATCTGTTAGAACATCTGGAAAATCAGCTGATAGTGGATATGGAGTTTCTGACATTATGCCCAGTTATCATTCTGATACAGAATTAAGGTAATATAAATATACATTCCTGATTTTGATTTTATTATTCATTGCATTAATGTAACTTGTAGATTAGATAGTAGCGTTGATTGAAAGAATTGGATTGGTTTGGTTTTCAATCAACGATAGTAGATTTTACGCTGGGGATTTCCTCCCTTCAGGACTTTGTTAAAAGCCAGTATCTGAGACGGTTTTACAGAGGCTAGTTCTCCATCTCTCACTCTGTGTGATGAGATATTCTGGTGTTTCCCCATTTCCCCTATAGAATCTGCATTCGCCGTTGTTTTTTTAGCTTCATTCTACTGAGGTTTTCATTGAAAGGACAGTGTCAATGTTAAAAACTCCGTGATAATCCGAAGATTTCCTTGCGATTAAGGAAAATCTTTAATTTTTCTCAGTCGTAAGTCCTAAAGAATTTCTTCGCGTGTCTTAGACCGTTGGAGCATTCCATTACCCCCCCAGACTTCTGATTTAAGTTGGTTTCTACTTGGAAAGCAGAACGATTCTGACCAGCTAGTGGAGTGTTCGCTCCTTTTCTAGCTACATCGTTTGCTTTTTCATTGCCTTCTATCCATTAGTGAGCTGGCACCCAGAATAGGAGGACTCTTTTCTGCTAATGTAATTTACTTTTATTGATAAGTGTTTTATTTTTATTTCAAGTTTAAGAAAGAGTAATGAGGTTATTCCATTTTTAATACAAGGCTGATGTCTTCAATTCTGGCTCAAAACATACAAATTAAAGTGAGTTAACCAAACCAAAACCACAAGACGCATCTCTCATCCCAAAGCTCTCATCACTACATATTAATATTTTGACTTTATCTTTTAAAGAAAAGTTATAAAATATTAGTATAATAATTTTATTATAAATCTTTTAGATATCCAGACGATTTTGACAGATCTACTCCACTACACCAAAGAGGTTCCAGTCTTCCGAGCCGTCCAAACCGGTTTACAGAATCGTCAGCACCATCCAGAAAATTTTCTGCCAAAGATAGAAATCACCGACAGAACTCTGTGGGTCAACGTGGTGGTTCTTTAGACAGGAAAAAGTACGAAAATCAACAGAAAGAGAAGGAAGTTGATGTTGATCCGACTTTATTGGCTAAAACACCAATTCTGTGCAACAGATATGTGGTGGGAAGGAATGATGCGTTCAGTTCTAAAGTTCCAGGTAAATTTTAAGTTTAGAAAAAAAAATACTTAAAGTAATAAATAGAGTAAATTTCAAACAGAGTTTCAGATCAGGAAAGAGTAAAAACTATTTTTGATTCATGAATATGTTATCAAACATTATCTTTTCATTCTTAGGTGTAACTCTTAGACAGTCAGAGAGATATGGTAAGGATAATATACCAGGTAAAAACAGTCTCATGTCCCACTTTGGCTCCTTGAATAATATTTCTAACCCAATTTTTCTAAAATGACTTTTTTCAGCACCTGTTGTTGGTTTAACTACTTCCCTGTTTTTTCTATGTACCTATATATTTTTAAGAGTATTTCAGTAATTTTGGAACTTGGATTCACTAAGTTTACATAATTAACTTCTTATCTTTTTATTGCACATTTACTTATACATATATTCATTTGTAATCCTATCATTCTGTTTTGCAGAGTGTAAAAAACAGTTAGTGTAACAAACTTTAGTGGGTGACACTACATCAGATAAAAATAAATCAAAAAGTTCGTTTGAATATATGAGGCTACCGGCTCAAAAACGGCCTAATACCAAAATGCGAGACAAAATGCGTTTGAGAAAACTTGAAATAAAGTTTAATGACAATAGCGCTATTAGTTTAATTTCCGAACAATTTTTATATTATTGTCTGAGGACCTAATGAACTAAAATTTAGACATAAGTTACTTTAATAATATAGACATTACTTACCAGGAGGACGGGGGGATAAAAAAGAGGTACAGGCAAAACGTTTTTTCAAACCTCGCCCAAATGTCTAGAATTTACCAAAAAGTTATGTAAACGGTATGCACGGTCTTTCTTACTTTCTTAAAAAAATATACTCAAAACTTATTAAAATAAAACAAACTAATTTCAACAAAACTTTTTTCAAAAAGCTTACAGTAAGTAAATATAAAATAGTTAAACATGTTTAGCTCTTCCAGAAGTACTTCTTGTACATACATTAATATTTCTTCATTTTATCTTCTGTACAAACAAGTGGGAGTAGCAAAAGACACAGATTAACAATCTTATAAAGCATTATGGCGATAGACAAATATTAGTTAGATTTTGAGTTTGGTATGTAAAAAATAGGACTTTTCAATACGCGAGAGAAAAGAGGATAGTGAGATCAAAAAAGGACTGTCCTCTGTAGTAGAGGACGGTTGGCAACCCTAGCATAAGTAGAATGTAGAATGAGTAAGAGGGGGGTTATTCACTGCGACCTTAAAGATCTATTGTGCCCCCCTTCCTTGAGTCATCACACAGTCTATAACCCATCATACCCCTGTTGTAGAGGGGACAGGATATTTCCCATCCTCCTCTGACAACAGTTCTTTCTTCGAGGGTACACACCCTTGCACGGTGGAGTTTGGCCCTCCGTGCCGCCCTTCAAAGTCGAGGAGCTTGCCTCCGGCTGAGGAACCCGTGAGGTGGAGGCTGGAGGATCTGTCTCCATTTTCTTCACCTCTTTAACTTGATCTCTCCTTAGACCTGATACCGGTGTTGTCCCGTATCTATAATAGAGGATATGTCCCTCTCTTTCTCTATTGCCTCCTTGGATTTGAGGTCAATTATTATTGTGAGGACCTGGCCATGACCCTCCTCCCTCGAGTTGATGACTCGCCAACTCGATGTCCTTACATTGAAGTTCTGACCTTGGATAAGGCTCAGCAGGTAGGTGGTGTCTTTTCATTGCTCCTCGGCAGAAAGACCGTGATGGCCGCTCCTTTAGGGATGTTTTCTCTCTTCACTGCAACCAGTTTCGGCCTTTGCCAATTTTTAAGCTTAGGTGCGATTTCCACCAACCCATTCGCAGATTCTTGAGATACACAATCTATGAGGATCATGCCATCTGAAGTGTATCCCCGCAAAACGTAGCTGACCCACATTTTGTAGATCGTTGTGTTGCGATCCGATCGCCACTACTTCGTCCAGTATAACCTCTTCTAGAGACGTTTGCTGGTCGGTGGTCAGAGCAACCCCTGGGAAATCCTTTGGCAGCATCGCCATTTTCACTTGTCCAGCAATAGCGGCAAAGCTGGTGATACGTCCCTGCTTGCCTCCCGGTGTGGTATGGCTTTCCATCCTGGCTATTTTCTCTCCCTGCCGAAGAAGAGGTGAGAGGTTCTCTCTCCCTCTCTTACCTTTTGATGGGGATGAGTCAGGTTGTTTCTTGGTTTCTCTACTCTTCCCTTTTCGGAGGAGTGTTTTCGCTTTTGCTTCCGCTGGAGCAAGTCCTTCGTGGAGCAGTGGGAGGTATCTTCGTGCTTCTGTTCCGCTAAGACCTACTTTCAGAGGATCGTCTAGCCCGCCTGGTTGACCCAGGCCGGGTAGACGAAACGGTAGCTTGTGTCGCTTATTGGGTCAAGAGGTAGGCTCCCGACCCTTGCTGGAGAAGGTAGTAGCTTATGTGCCACTTGTGGAGGATGATCCCAAGCAAGTGTCAGCCGCCTCTTTTGTAGTTTCCTTGGATTTGGAACTTTCATTTGTAATGTTCCCAGTCGTCGCTAGGGGGCTTCCCCACAGCTTCACCGGTGGTGTTTTTAATGCTAGATCTCATAGTGTTCCCACGAGTCGCTAGGGATAGTCGGTCCACTTCTACAGAGCTCCGCATGTAGAAGTAAGGGGTAAATACAATGGGGTGCCCCCTGATGCCCCAAGGTTGAGGCCAGTAATGGCTAGTCCTCTATCTAGCCACGCATCCCTTTGACCTGGTCCCGCCATCGCAGGATTTAGGTTTTTGGTGAGGTTGTCTCCTCTTGGTCCAGGCGGTTAAGCCAAGGCCCCCCCACACACTCTACCCGCGAGATATGACCACAGCCAGTAGAGGGTTCCTGGTATGACTGACAGGTAGGGGGTAGCCTCGTCCGGCATCGTTATATGTCTTGGTGCAATTCCCTGGCCACGACACTACAGCCAGGGACAAGACGATGAGTAAGATGCTTGTTAGACCAAGCCAGACGCTAGGGGGATTCCCCCCAGCACCTGACCAGGAGCTTCCCCACCAAAGACAAGGTCTTGCATCTCCTAGGGGAAGTAACATAAGTATACAGGGTCCGGCAATAGTGCGTCGGGCATCTGTAGCTCGTAGAATAAAAAACTTGAGAATTTTGTTTAAGTGCAAACCTAAAGTATGTACCAGGATGTGTTTCCGGAAAATATTTTAACTTCTATAGGGTGGCTCAAAAAAGTGTGAGTGGATCTGGATTATTTTTTTAAATGGAACACCCTGTATATTATTGCATTTTTGGCTTCCTGTCAGATCACTTTGCATAATCCTAAGATATGAGTAAATCTATTTCGATAGTTTCAGAGATATTAAAAAATAAATCAAAAATATATATTTTTCAAGCCTTCTTAAAAATAATATTAAAAATATAAGAACTGTTCTGAAATCAAAAATATATTAGATATTTACTTTAGATGGTCTGTTCTTACTTTGCTATAAATATGGTTATCGTAAATCATACAGGATATTCAATATTTTACGCCAAACTTTCAAAAATATAAAATAATTTTTCTTCGTTTTTTTAAATGGAACACCCTGTATATTATTTCTTTATTAGATGGAGAATGAAAAAATTAACATTTTTTGTATTTAAAGTATTCCAAAATTTTTAATAGTTTTCCGGCTACACGCAGTATTGTTTCATATGGCGCTTTCAGTGGTAAAATACGAGAGAAAAATCATTGGGTGGCTTTGATAAAAATTTACTGTGGAAAATGCCATATGAAATATAAAACCGGGAATATCTTCGAAACCGTTAAAATTTTGAAATACTCTAAATACAAAAAATGTTCAATTTTTAATTCTCCATCTATTGAAAAAATAATATACAGGGTGTTCCATTTAAAAAAAACGAAGTAAAATTATTTTATATTTTAGAAAGTTTGCCGTAGAATTTTGAACATCCTGTATGATTTACGATTTCCATATTTATAACAAAGTAAGTACAGACCATCTAAAGTAAACATCTAATATAGTTTTGATTTCAGGACCATTCTTGTATTATTAATATTTTTTTTAAGAAAGGCTGAAAAATATATAATTTTTATTTATTTATTAATATCTCTGAAATTATCAAAATATACTTATTCATGTCTTAGGATTATGTAAAGTGATCTGAAAGGAAGCCAAAAATGCAATAATATACAGGGTGTTCCATTTTAAAAAAATTCATCCCGATCCACTCATACTTTTTTGAGCCACCCTATAGAAGTTAAAATATTTTCCTGAAATGCATCCTAGTATATACTTTAGGTTTGCACTTAAACAAAATTCCCAAGTTTTTTATTCTAAAAGCTACAGATGCCCGACGCACTATTGCCGGACCCTGTATATATAATAAATGTTGATTATTAAAAAATGTGGATTAGGCCGTTTTTCTTTATGAAATTATTTGTAAGGTTAGGTTAGGTTATTATGTTAATAATAATTATATAATTAATTATAAATAATTGCACGAAAACTATTAATGAAGCAATTTAGATACAAAATGAATTTAATAAAATAAATATCATCCATCTTAAATGTTCTGGTTAGTGGATTAGGCCGTTTTTGCGCTGGTTGCCTCATTTGTAAATCATTTTCTTTGAAATTTGGTAGTGTAGATTGTAGATTGTATGAAAAAGGGAAGTTATTAAATCAAAGCGCTTTATAGATCAATTATGTCCCCCCTTTTCTTGAGTTATAACTGGTTATAACTTATCATACAGTCTCAGGGCTTTGACAAAAGCCAGTATCTGAGGCGGTTTTACAGAGGTTGTAGTTCTACATCTCCGATATTAGTCGTAACAAACTTTATAGCTCGAATGGTTGTCATCTCGGCCAGTGATGAAGTGTTCTGGTGTTTTCTCCATTTTCTCACAGAACCTGCATTCGCCATTGTTTCTTAGCTTCAATCTACGAGATATTCAATGACGAGACAGTGTCCTGTTAAAAACTCCGTGATACTCCGAATATTGTTCTTACTTAAAACGAGAAAAATATTTGATTCTTCTCGGTAGTAAGTTCTGAGAAATTCCTTTGAGTGTCTTAGACCGTTGGAGGATTGCTATTCCAGGTTACTGATGGAGCCTTCCAGGTTCTTGAGTTTCTCTATAAGTTGGTTTTCACCAAAGATATTTAAACTCAAGAGATACAATTGTTTATCTTTCTCCTTCATCAGCCATTATTCTATCCTTATTTTCCCATCTCTCTTACACCGAAAACATTTACCAGATTTACCTGTATATTGGTATTAGTATTTGATTAAATACCACAACCAATTATTAAGTAATAAATAATTTCGTTATATTTTTGTAATATGTCAACTACATTAATTTGCCAACGTCAATTTTTTCATTTGCTTAACTGCTTTACTATTTTAAATTTTATAATGGAATAAAAATATCATGGTCGTGTTTCTTTTAATAATAACAAGCAGTTTGGCAACGTCAGTTTTAGAAATATGCCGGCGTAGTACCACGTATTTCGAGGATGAATGGAAAATCCTAGATTCTCCTTTTGCGATGTTGCTATGCCGCCGATCAAGCTCCATATTTTTTATTTGCAGTATTATAGTATTTTTGCGTTAATTTGTGGACTTCTGTGGACATTAATTTGAAAATATGGTGCATTCATGTATTGTGTACAAGAGAGTGTATCATTTAAATCCAAATTTAACTTTTCACCGGTAAATACAAATAAGTAGGGTTAGGTATATTACTATATCTTATTTTATATCTGTAGATCAGAGGCGTACCTAGACATAAAAAATAGCAGATCTCTAAATTACATTTTTAGGTTTATTTTTTAAATCATATATTTATTATGTTTTTTAAATTATATATTTATTAATTTTAATTATTTGTAGGAAAAAGGTACATGGTACATACTAATTACCAATAAGTTAATAACAATTTCTGTTTCCTTTTTAAGAAAGGGTATTGAATGTTAAAAATTAAATTTAAGTTCTATAAACCGCCTGTAATTTGTAAACAACATCTATTTTCGAAAAACCGTACTTTCTTATAAGAATAAATCTAATCTAGGTATCTACTTGGGTTTGACAAACCATTACCTACCTTTTGTGAAAATTTTATTGGGGTGTACCAAAGATGGAATTTTGCGGCCTTACTTTTTTTGTTGCCGTTAGAATTTTATACGGCTTTTGTTTTAAATTTTGATTGCTATAATGTAAATGGACATCTTTTGACATACATATAATTAATGTTCTTATTACATGAATTTTATGACTTTCTTACATTTTATTGTATTGAAATTCTTTGCACATGTACTTTTTATTATTTATAAACAATATGAATTTTTCTTTGCAAACAAGAGAAAAAAAACTAAATATTTTTTTAAACTAAGAACCGTGTACTAAACAATCACCATTTTATTTTATTTATGATTTTGTAAAATTATCGCTAGACTTTTCTGATGACTGTGTATTATAATATCAAATAATTTTGTTTAGATATATACCTACATACCGTATGATCGAATAAAAACGGCGTCCAGTTGGCTTGGAAATGACGATCGATGGCATTTCCTATATAAATTTACATATAAAATGACAGCGATCTTCATTTCATAGCCATCGCTGACGCCGTTTTTATTCGATCATAGGGTATAATATACATCTTATATTTTCAGTTCTGATTTACTGTGTTTGAAACATCCCTAAAATGAAAGTTAAGGTAAATAAATGTTGAATTTTCTTACTTCTTATTCCCTCATTAATGTACAATTGTGAACTAATAAAAATTATAAGGCACATTTTAAATTTTATTCACTGTTTTTTATTGTAGTTTTAAAATTCATATATATATAATAATAAAGTTTTTATTATTTTATATATAAAATATTGTGTTATTAGGTTAAAATAACTAATAGAGGGAATCTCATTCGCCCGAGACGAACAAGGTTTGGAACAAGATATTGTTGCCATCGAGCAGATACCCCTACTTCCTTCTCTATCCATTCTCCCTTGCACTCGTTGATTTTCGCAAACCAATGTGTGATGAAGCTTTGGAGCGTTTTATGAATGGATCATTGTATCTCCCGAGTTTAAATATCTTTGGTTTTCACTTTCCAAGAAGTAGAACGGTTCTGGTCGAGTTAGTGAAGTGATTGCTACTTTTCTAGCTAGATCGTTTGTTTTTCATTATTTTCTATTCCTTGGTTTTGAAATTTGGTATTTTTACACACATTTTTTAATGACAAAGCGAATAACGTTGTCGATTAGGTTAGGTTAGTTTAGCCAAATTAAGATATTTAAGAAAATTTTTGATTGGTATGTAGTAGAAATTTGAATGGAGTCTATTAAAACTAATAGCAATGTAGTTACTTACTAGATATGTTCTAAAATTTACAGGGCCTGGGCTGTAGGATTCACAGATTCTGTTCATCAGGAAGCTCCTTTATGCATATGTTCATAGGAAATTTGTCTTTTGTTTTTATTTGAAATATCACCCACTGAAGTTTGGTGCACTATTTTTTACACTCTGTATAGAGTAAGCTAAAAGGTCTGCGTTACTGGAAATTTTACATAATAATATTTACACTTTAAACTAATCTATATATAAAAGTTTTTTTTTGATATAGTTACAAATTCATTTACATAACGCAGATATTTTTGCAAAGTGTACTTGGTCAGCTATGCATATTTAATTGTTAGATAATCTGATATTTATTCTGTAGGACGAAGAGCAATTTCTGTCCCCAAAACATCCAATTATCTTGCACCTCCCAGAAGCTATACGCCAGAATCTTCATCAGACCCAGAAGAAATTGACGAACCTCTAAGAAGCAGGAAGAAAATCAAACCAAGGAGATCTAGATCACCTTTACGTAAGCCATAACTAAATTCTTCAATCAATTTTTTATTATCCTGGATGAAATCTTATTCCAGCAAATCCAAGTCCAAAAATGATGACACCGTTAGGTTATGGACACCGAAATAAGTATTTGGATGATCCAGATTCGGACGAATATGAAGATTATGGCTCTTATTATGAACCAGTTGGCCGTGAAAAGTCAAAACCTGTACCGATTTGGCTTTGTGTGCTTTTGGTTATCAGCTACATTCTGGGTAAGAGGAGATTTGAGTTTATTCAATTGAATACTTTTTTTCGAATGCCGACCCTTCTTGTAACCTCGACTGTAAATATTATTTTGGCGAAAGTTTGAAACACCCTGTATATTATTACCATAACATTTATATCGATTACTGTTACTGTCTTTTTCAAAAGCGAATATCTCTAAAAAAATAAAGCTATTGAGATAAACTAAAAAAACAAACTATCGATGAAAAATGTACCTAGATGATAAAATGATTTTTAAATTCACCAAAAAACTATCACCAAAATATCACCATTTTTATTTACCTCATATAATTGTCAGATGGAAACTTACGTTTATACTTTAGAAAGATACACCAAAAAGTCATATGAATTAGTTACAGATTGCTTAAAAATCATCACAATCGGTTCACCAGAACAAAATATGTTAAACTTTAAAATACATCAAAATTTAAGGTGCTCGTTTTTCGTGCCGGTGAGTGTAGTCAGTTACCGTTGTCGATTTTTCAGGTGAATTTAATGAAAAAAAAACAATAAAATTAGTTAATTTTATCGTTTAAGCATTATTCAGAACCTCGCAATTAGATAGAAATAAATTAGTGGTTTCAATTAGCGTAGGAGTTTGTTCCTTTAATTTCAATGTAAGCATTCAGAACGTCAAAATTATTGGTAGACATTTTCAATTAGCAGAAAAAGTTATCAAACTTTTAACTTTTCTACTAATTATACTTCAACATTTGCGAGAAATGATAATTTGGCTTTTGGTTATCTTCCGCCGAGAGAAACTGTGGTTAGAAATCAAAAGTTGATTGTTTTATAAGCTCAATATTAGGCTTTCTTTATGGATACAACTGACTAACGAATGCTGTTGCTAGGATATTCTATTAATTTTAATTGTGTTTTTTTAAGGATTGTGAATGATCGTAAACTAAAAAGTATAAATTAGTATAATGAATTTTCAGTTAGTAGAAAAAGTTAACAAACTTTTAAATTTTCCACTAATTAATCTTCAAAATTTGGGAAGAATGTCATTTTGGCTTTTGATTACCATCTGTCAAGAGAAAATGTAGTTAGAAATCAAAAGTTTATTGTTTTATAAGCTACTAGCGTGTACCAGCGACTTCGTTCGCGTCGAATTAATCATTTGTAATGGTGATGATAAAGCAATGCAAGAATTTCCATTAACATAAAAAATGGATAAAATTTTCTCACATTTATGTCAGCATGAGAAAAAACAATGTGGCGATATTATTATATAACTTGGTAATATTTGAGGGGTAAGTTTCATCTCGTTGGAATTTGACTTTCGAAAACTCCGTTTGCCAAAAATAAGGTTTTTATGTCAAGCAAAAATTACTCAACTTTTTGGAACACCGTGTATGATTTTTTAAAAAATTTCAAAATATGTAAAAAAACCAAATAAATTATGCTTTTCCAAGCGTTTTCCCGAAAGACTAACCGTTTTTAAAATAACAAATATTGTAATATTTGAGGGGCGTTTTCACCCTCTTCGAATTTGAGATTCGAGAAACCCCTCCTTATCGAACCTCTACACCCCACAGTCAAACCGTTTGCCAAAAATTAGCTTTAAACGTCAAGTAGTTTAAGCAGAATCGTGATTACTTAATGGTCATATTTGATGAAACACCCTGTATAAATTTATAAAAAATCTTAAAATATGTAAAACAACAAAATAAAATATACGTGTTTAAGAGTTTTTCCGAAAAACTCATCGATTTTTAAATAAATATATTTTAATATTTGAGGGATAGTTTCACCCCCTTACAATTCGAGTTTCGAAAAATCCTTTCTTACTGAACCTCTACACCCTAAAGTCAATCTGTTTTCCAAAAATCAGCTTTTTACGTCAAGCGCTTTAAGCAGGATCGTGATTAATCAATGACCAGATTTTTAGAAACACCCTGTATATATTTTTAAAAAATCTTAAAATATGTAAAAAACAAAATAAAATATACGTGTTTAAGCGTTTTTCGGACACTTGACCGTTTTTTAAATAAAAAATATTGTAATATTTGAGGGGTGGTTTCACCCTCTTGGAACTGGAATTTCGAAAAATCCCTTCTTATCGAACCTCTACGCCCTAGAATCAACCTGTATGCCAAAATTGAGCTTCTTACGTTGAGTGGTTTGAGCAGGATCGTGATTAATCAGTATGTCAGTCACTTAAGGATTTTATATATTAGTATAGATTACTCTTTCTCTATGGATACACCTCACTCCCGCAAGCTGTTGCTAAGATATTCTATTAATTTTAATTGTGGTTTTAGACATTGTGAATGATCGTAAACTAAAAACTATGAGTGTAACCGAAACCACTAATTTATTCCACTAATTGCGAGGTTCTGAATGAAGCTAGACGTGATTTCTGTTTACCCGAATCGTTTTATACAAACATTTAACAAGATGTTAAGCATTGGTCTTGGAATGTTATACTCATTTATAAAGCAGTTAAGATAACACACATTGTATGATATTACTGAGAATTAACTTGTTAAAACTTGCGCAATAAACTTCTTAAGGCGCTCTAAAAGACTATTAACTAACCCATTTTCTTTTTCCAACGCATAACGATAATAATATAGTTGGTTTTCTATTGAACTGAGCAAAGTTCTGATTACATTGCAGCCGGAGCTTATCTGTTTAAAAGTTGGGAAGGCTGGGATTATCTGGATGCGGCTTATTTCTGTTTCATCACCCTCACCACGATCGGATTCGGAGACTTGGTGCCGGCGAAAGGAGTAACTCAAAACAAGTACGAAACTTCTTATCAAACTATTTTCTTACTTTGGATTTCGAAATTCGCATTTTATATTTTATTACATTGGTGCTCGATTACTTTAAAGGTGCGTTTGCACGATCAATGATCCTTGTTCAATATGAATTGATCAAGTCACTTGAATTAATGTCACCTGAAAGCATATTCCGAGAGGTTGTAGATAAAAATTCTTTCGTCAAAAAGAGCTCAATTGAAAAATACTTATTGGGCCTGATGAATAAAGAGAAGCAATTGCTTTTTCTATAGAACTATCTTTGTTGGTTCTTTACAAATTGTATAAGTCTATTTCAAGAAATTTAAGTAAAAGTATTTGCTTAACTTTTATTCATAAGACCCATTGATGTGCCCAAGAATTACGTATTATCGTCGATTGAAGCAATAAGAAGAGGCGCAACCTTATGAGCGTTGGGACAAAACATGTCTGAGATGTAGCTGGCGTTACTGTCAGCCTGTCCGAGATTTAGTTTAGCTCTGCGCCGCTGCGCGATGTTAGTCGTTTACAGCACATAGGGTAATTCTTTATCCTATGTGCTGTAAACGGTACAGTATTACAGTACTACGGTACAGTATTCTTACTGTACCGTAGTTCTGCTTTCAGTCGACAGAGTGAGTGGTTGCCGGAGACAGTGTTGCCAGAACTACGGATTAATGCGTAGATTTACGGATTTTTACAGATTAAACAATTTAATATAATAGTATACGATTAAAAAAGAACGGCGATTCGAGTTGGCTTGGAAATGAAGATCGCTGTTATTTCATATTATGGTAAATGTCAATAATCGTCATTTTCAAGCCAACTAAACGACTTTTTTCGATCATACGACAGGAACTGTATTCAGTTCATATATAAAAGAATTTTTATTTTTGTTGTTTATTCTATGTTTAACGCGAATAAATTTTCAATACATAAACGCGGATTTTTCATCTAAAGATATTTTCGTCAAACGTATTACAGATATTACATATTTTAATATGGCAACACTGTCGCAGTTTCATAACGTCATCGATATTCCTTCGCTGGCAGAATTAGAGAAATTGAGTGTTTTATACGATAGTCGCACGACGAGTAGTGGCTCCACTGTACAGCACATGAGACATAATGGGAAATCAAATCAGCCTTATCACGAATTCGCTCATTAAGTTGCGTATCTTCCCAATTGTTTGAATCAACGCTATTATCTTTGTAGTATGTTAAAATTATCTATTTAACATTCTTTTAGTCACAAATTTGAAGAGTCTTCATTGTAAAAATATTTATTTACATTAATTTTTCTCTTCTCTAGATACCATGCAACTGTCAGTATTGCACTGTGTTCTCTCTATCTGCTCTTCGGAATATCATTGCTAGCAATGAGTTTCAATCTTGTCCAAGAGGAAGTGATCTACAAAGTGAAGAGAGTAGCAAAAACATTGGGAATCATCAAATCAGAATCAGAGGAATCAGAAGAAGAAGATTGATTATTTATATTAAGATACATAATATGTAATTTTTAAATATATTCTTAAATTTATCAAAAGTGGCTCACCCCTATAACTTTTTTATTTTTTTTTAGATAAATAAACGTGGTTTGGTACCCTAGTATATGACATAAATCAAGATTGATTGATGCCGTATTCAACTGTTTTCGGTCACTTTTTGTTTCACCTGAAATGAATACTATTTGATTTTTAAATGGCACCCTAGAATGTCATGGCTGTATTAAAAACAATAATTTCTAATCAAGAAGCCTTGGAAAAACAGTTTTGATCGTCTAATGCTTTTTGTGTCTTGTCCTGACTGGCTAAAAGATGCCCAAATCGTATTTTTAATCATAACTAATTTCATTCATTTCAATTTCTCATAACGCACTCTCGCCGTAGTAGTACGTTTTGTACTCAAATGCTATTCTTTGCTTTTCGTTGGTCAGATCGAGGGTTACAGCAAAGTCGGCCTGACGATGGAGAAAAATCTCCGAAACCGGTCGTCGAATGGCTGTTCCCTTCGGTCTGATGAACTTAATGCAGAGAATAAGCACATATGTAGGGTTTTTTGGCCCCTTTTTCCGCTACTCGTATTTCGTTTATTTACATATACCCTACCTAAGCCTTCTTAGCTCCATCTACGGTAACGTGGATGAAGCAAGCATGTTTGTCCAGCAGGCCGCTGGTTTTAATTTTGGCGGTACGATCTGTGATTGTCACAGCTGCCGCTAGATGGCGTAGAGCGTCTAGCACTCTCGCCATAGTAGTACGTTTTGTACTCAAATGCTATTCTCTACTTTTCGATGGTCAGATTGAGGGTTACAGCAAAGTCGGCCTGACGATGGAGAAAAATCTCCGAAACCGGTCGTCGAATGTCTGTTCCCTTCGGTTTGATGAACTTAATGCAGAGAATAAGCATATATGTGGTTTTTTTGGCCCCTTTTTTCGCTACTCGTATTTTGTTTATTTATATATACCCTACCTAAGCCTTCTTAGCTCCATCTACGGTAAAGTGGATGAAGCAATCACATAACTAATTTGTTTCAAACGGAGCGATAGTAGCTCATTATCATGTTTACATTTTTGTCCGAAGAATTTGATACCGCATACTTGATATTTCGAATTAAATAATTGTCGTTATATGTATACATTTATGGCTATGGCACCCTAAGTTGAAATTTAGAATGTTATTTTTTTAATTGAAAATATCAAAAGTTGATATATTGTTGATACATTATTCTATTTTCTCTCAATTGATGTAAAAAATACCGGGAGTGTCATTTAAAAATCAAAAGTTGTAGTATTTTCCATGAAACAAGGCAGTCGCCAAAATTAATGAATTAATCGAATTTATCAATTTTCGTCATATACGAAATCTCGTTTTTTATCTGAAAAAAATAGAAAAGTTATATGGATGTGCCACTTTTGAGAAACACCCGGTATGTGTTGTTACTTTTTTTAAATTTATATAAAGACCTTTCGCATTTTCTTAAAATTGACTCGATGTGAGTTGAAGAACGCTATTTTTATTATTTGCCATTCAAGATTAAAAAATATAAAAATAATCAAAAAATCCGATATTTTTCTAACTTTAGTAAATAGACTGTCTTGTTTGCAATTGTTATTTCCTTCTTGTCCAATGGAACGTAAAAATAAAGAATATTTTGGAACAAAACTTTCCTAGTTTATATTCAATCCATAGCTTCCTGGTATCGAACGTTTTGTGTACGTGGAGTGGAAAATATGACTCAAAGAGGTTGAAAATGAAAATATGATATTTTCGACTAAGGTTTATATTTTAAATATTATTTGCTAGTTGATATTTAACGTAAATAGTGTTGGATAATGTTCACATAAATCAGAATTGGGATTTCCAAATTTAAAAATTGACTTCTTAAACTTTGGAAAAGATATACCATTTTTCATATTTTTATGAGCAACCTCTAGTATTAATACTAATTTATTATAAACATTTCAAAATATGATGAGTTCTGGAAGTAGAAAACTGCTTAAAAAATATATACACAAAATTGTATTTAAGCCCAGAAAACAGTATTTTGATTTAGGTTCATTAATATTAAAGCCTTATAAGAATTTAAAAGAAACATATTATTTTCTCTTTACCGTTATTTTACTTTGAAAATTTCCAAACAATTTCCAAATTTTACAAACCACTGGATCTTTTCTATTTTTTTTAAATTTAATCTACTACCTATGTTGCCATATTATCAAGAAATTATGTTTTTTAACTAAAAGAAATCCAAATTTTTTTTCAGAAAATTCAAAATTTTCAATTTTTTTGGCAAAAAAACCTCTTAATCGGGTTTCTGGGGTCGAAATATACTACCCTTAAAAATATTTGCACTTATTTAAGACTAACACGGTATAATTAGTTTACCCTAAGTGAATTTTATTGATTGGTTTACTTATTGGTTTTTTACTTTTTTAATTGTTTTATTGACACCTTAATTTCTAAAAAGAATAGAATTCGCAACAAAATAATGTTACTGCTGAATAGTTGTCGACGTAGATTGGTGTTTCTAAGTAGACGAAGTTAATGAGAAGCCCTTAATAAAGAGAGTTCAGTCCGAAGCCATGAATATCTATTTTTATTTTTAAATATTTTCTAAGCGTTAATCTAAATAATATGCGCGCCGAAGATTTTTTGTTCTCATGTCCCAAGTGCTCTAATATAACTAATATATTAATTACTAGCGTGTACCAGCGACTTCGTTCGCGTCGAATTAATCATTTGTAATGGTGATGATAAAGCAAAGCAAGAATTTCCATTAACATACAAACTGGATAAAATTTTCTCACATTTATATCAGCATGAGAAAAAACAATATGGCGATATTATTATAAAACTTGGTCAGCGCAGCAGCGCAGAGCTAAACTACATATCGGAATTCTCAAGGTTCGTATTCATTATCCGAACGAACGAACGAACGAATGTTCGCTAGTGGTATGGACGGGGACCGTATGATAGAACCGCACGAGAAGACCGGACGCATTTGTTGGCGAACGCCTTTGATGTACCGACTCGAAACGGATGGTCGAGCTAACGAACGAACGAACGGCCGCATGCGTTCGGTTCCCGTCTAAATATACCGCACTTTCATTCGTTCATTCGTTCGGATAATGAATGCGCACCTTCAGACTGGCTGACGGTAACGCGAGCTACATCTCAGACAGGTTTCTTGCCACGAAATCGCCTATAAAGGTGCGTATTCATTATCCGAACGAACGAACGAATGTTCGCTAGTGGTATGGACGGGGACCGTACGATAGGACCGCACGAGAAGACCGGAGGCATTTGTTGGCCAACGCCTTTGATGTACCGACTCGAAACGGATGGTCGAGCGAACGAACGAACGAACGGCCGCATGCGTTCGGTCCCCGTCTAAATATACCGCACTTTCATTCGTTCGTTCGGATAATGAATACGCACCTTAAGGTTGCACATCTTATTTCTTCAATCAACGATATTAAAATCAAAAAATCTGTTTATTGGAATTTTTTTACGCGGTTGCGATATATAACTACATAATTTGCAACTTTGACAAGTTGACAAATTGTGAGCTTCAATTTATTAATCGTTGTTTCAAACCGACCAGAAACGCTTTATTTACCGCCGTTCTCATATTCAAATGGACGAAAAAAAAATGTGACAGCCTCGATGCGAATCGGTTTATTTGAACAACTAACTCGCATTTGATATAATTCAAATAGAGTTTGTTATTCGATGGAATTTCGGGATACTCGAGCGTTATTCCAATTGATTTATTTTGATTTACAAAGTTCAATCTGTCTATTTTCTATAAATACGCGGAAAAAAATATACGAGATTATTTAGTTAGTGTCTATTATCGTTTGTTATTATTAAGATATATAAACTGTATATGTATATCTATTAACGTCAATTCAGAAATGTTTGTAAACTCATTACTTCAATCGTAGCATTTAAATTATAGAATTCGCACTTTTCAACAAATCAAACGTTTTTGAAATAGTTTATAACATATTGACCTTTGAATACAGGGTGTTTCAAAAAACATGTGCCATCTCTCGTGGAGAGATTCCTCACTTCAAAATAAGATTTATTTTTCATATAAACATACGGTGTTAAAATCTTAATTTTTTTCTCGATTTGTTATAATTTTCTTCCAAGTACTTTTAGCCATTCTAATGAAATATTGAGGGTAAAAGTTACTGTAAATGCGACATATTTTAAAGCTAAAAATGTGTCGACATATTCACCAGGGACGTGCATATGGGTTATTAGTGGAATATTTTTCTAAAAAAAGCATATACGCCATTGATTTCTTTCTCTTGTTACCGAAATAGTGCAAGTCATTTAATGCCTATTAAAAGGTTGTCTCTTGATATTTTGTCGATTTGGGCCTCCTTGATGAGATAAAGGCAATTTTATTAATTTGCTTTGATCCCAGTCTAAGCAACCTTTAAAAACATTTCATATCCGTAACTTGCGAAAGTTTTAAATATGTACTCATTGTACCTACGAAAAAAAGCAGAATCGGACTTACAGTTCAAACCAAATAAACTTTTAGTCACGTGCTTAAGCTTGACCGGCACAGCGTTGGCCCACTTTTATATATTTTCTTTTAATCAAAATATTTTGTAGCGTTTTTTATAAACATTAACGGCAGCTGTGAACGGCAGCTTTTCGTTGGTAGAGCAGTCGTGGATAAGGTATTTCACTGGAAAGAACTAATTAACAATAATAACTAGAAATTATAAATATTGGGCGCCAGGCATGAACAGAGAAAGAAAACACAGTTGTTTATTACTTAAAACTAGTGACTATATTCATTCATGATGTATCCTGATGGTAAATAGCATTGTACAATTTTAATAATTATTATAGTGGTTATATGTCGAGTAAAAGCTATGTATGTAAATAATATTAAATATGTTCTATGAAAAGACTATGAAAAAATACAATGCGTGTAACGTTATAGAAAATATAAGAAAGGTAGCATTACTTTATTTAAATTGTTAAATTTTATGCGGTGTTAAATCTGATATGTTGCAACCTGTAGATTCTAGAATCTATATCTGGTTATTCATCTGTTAATATAGCGTAATAATAATATCTATAGAAGGTAATACTTATTACAAGGCGTAATGTAATGAAACCTAAAATTTAAATCATATTGTAACAACTAAATCGACATAAATGTTCTTAATAATCTAACCACTAAATATAGTCTGTACGATATTATTTAAAATGTACGTTAAGTTAAGACTGAAAATCGACTGAAAACCAGAACCTAAATCTACACTTAGCTGTTCTTGAGGCAATCCTGTTTCAAAGAGTAGCAGCGTGAAGTGGGCTTATATCTCTGTACTGTCTGTCGGCGATCCTGTTGGCCAAAACAACAAAAGGGGCCAGAATGAGGACACCATGAATCAATACAGCCGTAGCTACTGACTAGGCTTAGAAATGGGAGCGAAGCAGCATGGGGCTTACGCTGTATCCATACTGTGGCAATATGGGGACACTACCCGTACCTTGGAACACTACTAGGACCTTGGATAATGTCCGTAACTTGGACCATAACCTTAGACCATAACCTTGGACACAGTCCGTCCATAAGACCCTAAAAATACCAAACTCTTTTTTAAAATCAAACAAGGTCTAATAAACAAAATGAACCTACCTCGAATTACTTTCGAGGGCTCACTAAATAATAAAGAACCTGTCCTTTCTTCCATGTGCCATTCTGGAGGACAAAAGAAAAGGGACGCCAACGTGCCAGCAAAATACAAATACAAGTTAGGTTGGGGCATCCGTAACTCTATCCTAAAAATACGCAGTAATAATAACGAATAATATCTCATTTTTACCTGTAACTTCGAAATAGCAGCTGATTCAAATTATACAGCAAGATTTTTATAATTGCAGTTTCTCGAAGCAAGGACTTTTTGACGGTGACAGTAGGACGGTCAAAGCCAAGTGAAGTTAAGCACGGAGAGGCGCCTTGAAGCGATGTTGACAGCGCTCCACAGAACAGTGAAACGATAGCAGGGTTGCCGACTAGAGAACGTAAAAATTACGCCAAGCGCGTCAAATAAACGATCCGGCCTGAATGAGAGGGAATCCGGTGATGATAGGCCAGACATCATATATTATATATAAAAAAGACATGTAACGAACTAAAAACGTTAAGATTTTAAGGAACAAACATAAATTAATTATAAATATATAAACAGTAATTATTTACGTCAACAAAATGCTTTCCCGTTCAAAATATTCTACCCAAGTAGCATTTTCGCGACCACATGTTTACTAAACACAACGTTGGATTAGTTACAAAAAATAGCAAGCTCCGTACCTTGAGTATTAAAATAAATGTAAACGTTGTTGTAACGTTGTGCCGACGTTGAACTAGTACCAAAGAGTAGATAAGACAAGAGACGACAGTGAACAAAGAAGTCGAATTTCGCGAGAGAGACGCAGATATATTAAAATTTAAAGGTCCCATCAAGTCCCATTTTGTCTGTTGCCAAGTATATTTCTTTGAAAAATAAACAAGATTTTCTGAAAATAAATTAATAATATAAGAAGGATATAAGTAACGTATGTTAATACGGAAATGTAAATTTTTAGTTTAGGTTGGTTTAGGTTCTTTTTTCGCAATGTACTGATAATATCAAAGAAACAGAATGACTAACTAAGTTGATCGATTTCAAAGATAAACAGATAAAATCTGAGAATCTGACAACGGCGTATTTTATTAATTCTAACCTATCATTTTAGGACGCTAATCAGCTGTGCTAATCAGGCTTAAACATAAACAAATCTGATTAGTAGTTTTCTTGCATTTTTGCCTTTTTAAAGTGTGTTTTCAGAGTTTTTCGATATAATATCGCGTTTTGAGAGTTTTTAAGGTTTAATTTTAGTATCGTTTTTGTTGTGTACTAAATTGTAATTATTGTTAAATATGAATACTGAACAGGACACGAGTAGCAGGAAAAGACGAGGTGGTGGCAATGTGTGTGCTTATAAAGACTGCAAAATTCTTCGACTGTCTTATTCTTCGACAAACATAATATTTCACTCTTTTCCAAAGGATCCTGAAAAGTATTTTTATAGAAATATACTATATAATTATGTTATTAAACTAAATGTAATCCATAGATCGAAGACATGGTTAGAAGCTTGTAATATATTTTTACAAAAAAAATTGTGCAAATATTTTTTTTTACATAAACTCCACATTGAGATATTACACTTGTTCAAGTCTATATGTAAAAAAAATACACGTAAATAAAACATTTCTTACAAATCGACTTGATCACTTTATCTTGTTTACCAACGATATACAAAATATTGCTTTTATTATTTTTATTCCCCGACAAATATGTTTCTAATTATAATTTATTTTATATAATATTTAGAAAACTCATTTTTTTTTCGTTTGTATTTATTTCTTTACCCATACAGTAACTATTTATAAGCTATACAGGCAAGTTTTAATAATAGTCTATTTCAAATTTCCCGCGAAAAAATTACGAAAATTTAAAGGGACAAGCGAGACGAGGTCACTCTCCCCATCACTCAAACATGAAAGGTACCGAGCGAACTGTCGTCTCTTGTCTTATCTACTCTTTGCTAGTACTACAACAAAATGAACGCTTCTGCGACGTCGAATAAACGTTGTCTTGTAACCTTTTTTGCTTAAGTGATCTTTAGGTGATTCGGACAACGTAGTTACAATGTTGGGCAATAAAGAGTTTTCCGACATCACTTTCAGGACTTATTCCAACGTTATGCAAACGTCGTCTGTTTTACTAAATCCAACGTTGTTTAGATTTCTTTATTCTTACGTTGGTAGGACGTCGAGCTACTACCTTTTTGGAACTGTATTGAACCATAACCTTAAGTCTTAAATTTTCACTTCATTGTTCTGTTCAGTCAGACAGTTCAGTGCTGTTTTTATTTTTATAAAAAAAACTTAATTAAAATGAGACGTAAGAAAGGCACATATAAAGCTAAATTTAAATATACATCGACATATTACCGATACTTTATCCACTCCCTCGTTTATTTAGAATATAGAGGGCGGCACAAGCTAGACTCTAGGATGACTATATTAGGCAATTTTGCGACTAGTATACTACCTGTTAAGGCTGAACTCAGACTTTATTAGTCCAGTATGCGACTACTCGAACTACTCCATTTTAATCTCCAAAACAACAAAGTGAAAGCCGCCATGTTGTTGAATAAGAAAATGTTTCGTTCCTAAAATAGCAACTCCTGCTTTTTGAATACATTAACTTGAAATATTTGACCCTAAACAATACGCGGAAACAATTTTTTTTTCGACTGCGAATGAATTATTCTCATTTTACTAAAAAAAAAATTCAAGAAATTTTTTAAAACTTCTTTAATTTTAAGGCCCATTAGTATTTTTCAATGTAGAAGCAATACATTTATCAATAACGTTGTTTGCGTTTATCTTTTTTGCCTTGGGTAACGAGTTACAGAGTTGATTAAAGTGTTTCAATAATTATATGATCTTCAAACATCCTCCACACTTTAATACTTTTGTTTTGTTTTCCTTTCCTGCCATCTGGCGTATGTCTCTAACTAAATCATAAAAATACTATTTTTACTATAATTATCCCAGTTTAGCATAAAACGCGACTTAGACGCCATATTATTATAGTTTTGTATTTCTGTGAATTGGGATTTTAAACAACGTTGCAGTTTGTACTGAATTAGGCTGCTAGCCAACGTAGGTATCCAACGTCGTTTCGACCCAAAAATTATTCTCCAAACTAGTGCAGACTAGGGCTGGCACGAGGTTGTGCCGACGTTGCGCCACGACGTTTGGTCGCGTGACACAACGTTGTCCCGACGTCCATTTTGCTTACCGACAATACGACGTGAGCTACGACCGGACCAGGACCAATCAGAATGATCAGTCTTTCTTGGACAGTTGCCGCGGAAGTGTGTGTTAATTTCTGTTGTGATAAGTGTGGTTGTGTTTGCAGTTTGATTTTTCGGTTTTGATATTATGTTAAAATTAATTTTGAAGTATTGTATCACCTGTTTTTATGTAATAGTACTTTTTTTAGTTCTATGATCTGATATGTTATGATTTGTTAATGTTTGTTTATAACAATGTTATACCAAAGAGGTTATACTTAATATATCAATTTGCATAGCCTAACTTTTTTATCAATAAACTTTGTAGATTTTCAGATTATTTAATTCCTTTTGTTTCCGTTTGTAATTTTATTTTTAAAACATATTATGTGATTGTTTCAGATAATATGTTTTAAAAATAAAATTGCAAATAGCGAATAAAAGTAATTAAAATAAAAAAGTGTATTTTACAATTCCCCCGGCCCCGCACCCCCTTGGCTAACCTGTAAATGTCAGCTTTGTCGAGAGATGGCGTTACGAAAATGGAACCGATTTATTACAAGGAACTTGGGCTTCTTTTTCGTTAGTATATTCTGTGCTTCGCACTGGAAGCGGTTCTAAAAAGAACAATGTTCGACTTCAAGGTATGCTAGTAAACATTTTCAAGCTTAAAGTATTAACACAACACTATTTATTTAGACCAAAAACTCAAAATACAATACTGAAGTGTCACAACGTATGACAATGTCAGGAAATGAATAAATAAAAGCCAACATTCTCATTTTTTACAGCAGAACTACCACCTGAATCCCCAGCGCGAAATTTAAATTCCAGTTAGTCAGCACAACGCCAAATATGTCCATGGTTGGCAATAGTGAATTTATAAATCGCGCCCCCGATTACGTAACTAAAAGTTTAATTGCTATGAAATATATGTTGATATGAACTAAAAAAAATCCAAAAAAAAACTTTTAATGCCCTGGCCATTATAATTTTAAACTTTGGCCACAGTAATATAGTTGCTCTCCAGACAAGTCATATAACCCGTTGCAATCCAAACCCAATTAAAATCTTGTATATATCTCGATAACCCAAACAAACCGAATCACCCACTCCAACAGCAATATCACTAAAACACATACACGTACGTATACACGCGTTTTCAGTACGAGATCTACTCAGGATCTCCACGTTTCCCACCTAGCGAACGGTTTTATTTTTATCCAACGACGATTTTCCAATTTTCTCGCACGTTGTGTCCTTCCTTCGGGTCCAGTGTTCACCGGATCGGTTTATAGGTTAGTGTACGGCCGTGTGATATTGTACGTTCGATAACTATGCCCGAGTAGGTGGGTGAAGTAACCTCAAAAGTGATCGGAGTGAATTAGGATTGGTTAAAGACCTAATAATGTAAGTGGAAAATAAATTAATGATGTTTGTATAGGGGGTGGGTGGGGGGTGTATGTTTTGATATACATCAAGCATTTGTTGTTATTGTAACAATAATTATACAGTTTTATTTTATTAAATTCATGTTGTAGATTATTATTTTTTATTTAATATTACTACATTTACTAACTTTTTAAAATACTGTTAGACCAAGAGCTATAGCTACAACTTTGTATTTTACTGGAAACATTTAAAATTGAAATACGTCTGTATAGTGTTTTGGTGTATTGTGGTGAATTATTTTTTTATTTTGCTGTTTTAATACCAAAGGTTTCAACCCTCCAACTGTAAACTTTAAATTTGTTACGAATTGTTAGTATCAATATTAGACATCTTTATTTTATTTAATAATTATAAATACTTACCGGCAATTGCACGGCACCGATTACTAAGTAAACCTAAACAGTGCACGTAAGAATAACATATTTTTTTTTCAAACGTCACAAAAGTACTAATTTTTGCGACGTGATTGACAATATAAAAAACCCATTTTAACGTCTATAGTGGTGTGCCCAGAGACTTTTACCTCGGGATTCAATTACTGTGAATGTATTGATGCAAAACCTTCTGTATTGTGTTTTATAGATAAAATACTAAAATGTTTACCCATTTTTTTCGTTGCCTTTAATTTTTTATTTTAGTAAATTCTTATTATTTCCTTCTTAATTTGTTGAGTTTTTTAATTCTTTTTCTAAGTAAATTTATTGAAATAAATAAATCTAATGCATAAGCTATACCTATTTTGCTTATATTCTAATCATTGAAATTTTGCTTGAAATCGAATTATACAGGGTGGCGCATCATATACGACGCGGTTTTTGCAAAGAGAACAAAAGTTTGTATTGAAGTGAAATTTCGTGAGCTTATGTAAGTCAATTTAAAGCATTTTCTAAAATTATGTAGAGTTCCACAGGGTGTCCCCAAAAAAAGTTACACATCAAAGTTATGTTTCATTAGAAAAGTATATGACTAAAATGTATAGTTTTTGAAATACATTCCCCGGCACGAAAAATGGGCACCTTAAAACTTTGTGTATTTTAAAGGTTAATATATTTTGTTTTAATGGGCCGATTTTGATGATTTTTTAAGCAGTGTGTAGCCAAATTATTTGACTTTTTGGTATCTTTTTATAAATTAATAATGAAACTCCCCATCTGTTAATTATACGAGGAAAAACAGAATGTTGATATTTTGGTGAAAGTTTGAAACACCCTGTGGAATATTTTAAAACAGCAGGAAATTTAAAAATAATTTTATCATCTAGATACATCGTTTCTCCATGGTTTGTTTTTTGGTTCACCTCATTAGCTTTATTTTTGTTAGAAATAGGTATTCGCTTTTGAAGAAGATACTAACATATTTTCGTAATTTTTACATTAAGACCATGCCACCCATGCCTTTGCTTTTGGGCCTAGTCAACATATCTAGTGTTCTAACAGCAGAAGCAGGCCTTCTTGACATAAGATTTGCGTCATTTAATATTCTTCTTATAGTCCGTTAGTTAATATGTACGTTCCTTAAGTGCAATTCATTATCTATTTGAAAAGCTGAAAAACGGCGGTTTCTTAGTGATAAACTTACAATAAGTCGATCGTCTCGATTAGAAAGTCTCATACGAAGGTTCCTGGACGTCTAGATTGACGTTCTCGTGGACGTGGTCATAATTCAAAAACCACTTAGTATATTCTATGGTATGAAACCGGAATTTTATAGCAAATTCACTGAACTAAAGAAATATTTGACTCACCCTGTATATCTATAAAAATATTTTTGAAATGTGAACTACCATTAAACACATATTTTGTAAAAGGTTTGGAGTTAAAATCTCAAATAGGAATACTGATACAGAGCTTTTCCAGGATACGGAGCCATCTTGTATGTATGCATTTGTACCGTATGATCGAGAAAAAACGGCGTCAGCGATGGCTATGAAATGAAGATCGCTGTCAATTTATATGTAAATTTATATGGGAAATGTCATCGATCGTCATTTCCCAGCCAACTGGACGCCATTTTTTTCGATCATACGATATATGTGTGTTTATTTAAATAGTAGTAGTAGTTTTGTTTTACGACCACAGCTCCAGGACTATCCGGCCGGGTGATAGAATATCTATCCTTAGTTGAGTGGTCTGAAAGCAAACGAGGATTGCGTTAAGCAAGTCTGGGCGGGCCCATTCCTCGTTCGTTTTTTTGGGATGGTTAATGACTAATCAGGAAATCGACTGTAAACAGAATGTTATCTATTAGAGATCATTTCTTTATGACTTAATACCAGAATCTTCTAAAAACTTAGCAAAAGCAAACAAAATGGTTGGATGAACATGCATGACTGAAGAAATGTTATGAGGAGCAAAGCCAAAATGTATAGTAAGTGAATTATACAATACTGAGGATTGTGCCATAAATCTGTTGCATTCAAAGAAAATATGATTCAATGTACCAATCTCTCCGCATTCACAAAATTTGTTTTCTTTTGCTCCTATCCTGTGAAGATGTACTGGGACCATACAGTGTCCGCTTCTTGATCTGATAAATGAACTTATTTTTCTCCTTGTAAGCTGTGGGAATTCCTTGAACCAAGGATTTTTGTATGGACATGGCACGAGTTCTGAATACAGTCTTCCCTTGACCCTAGAAACCTCCTTCCATCTATCCTTCCATACATTCCAAAACTTTTGGAAACAAAAAAAATTTCAAAACTCCGGGATGAAATCGCTATGCCAGCATTTGAACTGAATACTCTGACCGTTCGTTCTTCCTATATTTGCTAATGAATCAGCTCTGTCGTTACCGTATATACAGGTATGGCTTGGTAACCATACTAGTGAAATGGAATAATCTAATCTTTCCAAATTCATCAACTTTTGCTTAACCAAGAAAGTAATATGTGTATCTTTGAAAGATGGTCGACTGTTTAAAGCCGTAAGAGCACTCTGACTATCACTGAATATGACTGAATTATGAGAATTGGTTGATTTTATAACTTCTAGTGCCTTCATGATAGCTAACATTTCACCTGTGTATATTGAGGCGTGATTAGAGATCATGAAGGTTGATTCCATTTTCAAATCTGCAGAAAACAAACCGATACCCACTCCCTTATTTACCTCCTTTGAGGCATCTGTGTAGATTTTAGTTTTATTTCCATAATGCTGTGATATTATTTCATTAAATTTAATTTTATTATTTACGTGTTTCTCAAGTTTCAACTTCACAAACTTTTTTTTGCTAAAGAACAGATCATTCTCATAGAAGTGATGAGTATTTTCCACATCAATATCCTGAACTAGGGGAAATATTTGATCAATGGCTTTTATTAGAGGAGGTGTATGATATTTAGACCAGAAATGATAGGTCTGATTATAGGCCCCATATGCCCTTGAAACTTCATTTATTACTGGATTCTCGTGTGAAGAAAATGATTTTAATAAAAATTTTGTCGCCAAAAAATTGCGTCTTATGTCCAGAGGGCATTCTGCTGCCTCTGAGAGAATTATATTGGTGGGAGAGCTCCGCATTAAGCCTAAACAAACCCTTAAACCCTGAAATTGAACCCTATCTAGTTTAGCCAACGTGTTCTTTGTACATTTTAGTAAAATTAAGCTCCCGTAGTCCAAGTGAGATCTAACATAGGCCTTGTAAAAGTTTAGCATTGTGAGAGGGTGCTAAACTTTTACAAGGCCTATGTTAGATCTCACTTGGACTACCTTGGTTTATTTAAATACTAAAGTGAAAGCAACGAATTTAAATGGGTAAGCTTTGTAATATATCTTATTAACAATACAATGCAAAATTTTTTATAAAAATTCGTTCACAGTAAATGAATTCCGAGGTTTGTATCCCATAAAGGCTTAAAGCACTCCACTACTGGGCATAAAAGTAAAGCACTTTTACGCTTAAGCACAAAAGTACAAAAATATATTATTGAACTGACATAAAGTGTCAAATTCAACGAGCGTAACTATAGTTTCTCGATATATAATTACATGCAAGGTATCTTTTTAGATTATTGGGAACGTTTGAAATGGTTTAAAAATTTATTTGTGGCGTTTTAAAAAAATAGCACGTTCTATTCGGAGTGAAAATGACTTTCTGTCATTTTTACTCTTACAATATTAGTCTCCTATTATTAATTAGTAGTTACTCCTATTATTAATTAGTAGAAAATACCGGATGCGTCTCAAAAGTGGCTCACCCCTATAACTTTTTAATTTTTTCAGATAAAAAACGAGATTTGGTATGTTAGAATTTGCCATAAATTAGTATTGATGGACGTATTCAATTTATTTCGATCGCTTCCTGTTCCACCGGAAATGACTACAAATTTTTAAATGACACCCTTGGTATCTTTTTACTTCATTTGATAGAATTCTAAATAGAATGACATAGCATCTGTTAACTTTTGCCATTTTCAATTAAAAAAATAGCATTTTAAATTTTAATTCAGTGTGCCTTGACCATAAATGTAAGGAAAATTTGATTCGAAATATCAAGTGTGGTTCAACAACCAAATTATTTGTAAAAAATGCTCTTTCCCAATATGCCAATGAGCCACTCACGTTTCGTTTGAAAAAAATAAGTTAGGTATGTTTAAAAATACGATTTAGGCATCTTTCACCCAGGCCAGGACAAGACACGAAAAACATTAGACGATCAAATTTATTTTTCCAAGGCTCCTCGATTACTAATTAGTGTTTTAACACAGCCATGACACTCTAGATCGAAATTTAAAATACGTTTTTGTTAAAGCGGGAATGTTAAAAGTTGACATAATATGATAGTGCTATTCTATTCAGAATGTAATTTTCTATCGAATAAAGTAAAAAAATACCAAAGGTGTCATTTAAAAATCAAAAGTTGTAGTCATTTCCGGCGAAACAGGAAGTGGCCGAAAACAATTGAACACCGTCAATCAATCCTAATTTATATCGAATATTAACATACCAAATCTCGTTTTTTTTATCTGAAAAAATAAAAAAGTTAGAGAGGTGAGCCACTTTTAAAACACACACGGTATATCATAGTATGAAATTGTCAGGCCATTATTGTCATCCTGATGCGCTATATCTAGGTTGTTGTCAAAGTAGGTTTTCAGTTGTATTAGTAATATATTAGTAATTATTACTATTAGTAATTACTGTATATTATAGTCTTCCTAACGCAACGAGAGGATACACGACAGTGACACCTGTGTGTGTCATTTTAATTCAAACAGACGACTCTTTAGAAGGACTTTACCATAATAATTATTGTTCATTTTTAAAACGTTATTTGCAAAAAAATATATACCGTGCTGGCAACTGTTACTTTTGGGTCGGCATTTACATGTGCAGAAGTAAATCGCATAGGGATCTTATTAAGTCGGAGAAATGCGACCGATCGATGCGACGCGCGACGGTGTGCTGTTGCGGCGTTGCCGATACGCCTTTCCCTATCAAGGAAAGTAAAATCACGATCGCAAACCGCTTATTTTTAAAAGACCTTTTTTTCAAGAGATAACTAGATAAAATCATTAGGTTTGTAATGTTTCTGAGCATCTGAAATGGAATTATAAGGATATCGTTAGGGTGTCATTTTTTTTATAACGAGAAAACGCCAGTAATCGCGATAATTTAAAATCTCAACTTTTTAACACATAACAGGCCATAACTCAAGAACCACTTTAGATATTGAAACTTTTTTTTATTTTCAAGATCGGATATTTTACAATATGTTTACATAAGAAAAATTCGATAAGGTTGTTTTTTCCATTCAAAAATTGTAAACAATCCATCCATTTACTTTTGGAGCATAGCAATTTTCAGCAATCGTGTAATTTTTTTATTGCTAAAGATTTTCACATACTGTCTACAAAGAAAATACAGCAGAAATATTAACAAAGTTCTTGAAAAAACTACAATTTATTATTTCTAATAGATTTCGAGATATCGATTTTTGAATTCAGAGTTCTAATAGCGCGACCACTATCGAACACCCACTCAATTCCACTTATTTTTACCAAAAATGCAAGTGTTTCTAGCTTGTACTTAAAAAAAATTCAAGCTATAGGGAAAATTACAACGACTCGTTAATAAATAAACAAATCAAGTATCACGAGACGTAATTAAATCGTGAAGCTGAACGCATGACGAACACCTTTTCCTAGAACTTTAAGTACTGACAGAGGCATTAGCTTAATTCGGGTTTCTTTTATTACCGATTCTGAACCGTCCTAGAACTGTGATGCGTATACGCAGAAGGAAATATGAAGACATTATTTAATTTGCGCATGCGCTGCAGAGTTCTAGGACGGTTCAGAATCGGTAATAACAAGAACCCGAACATAGCTATCCATTGGGTCGACCGGTCAACTGCGACAAATCTGCTATATCCCCTTCCACGTCTCTTAGCGATGTGCACAGTTTCTTGGTTTATTTCATACGTTTGGCAACGTGTTTACTGTCCTTTCTTTGTTCAGTACATTATAAACGCATTGTACTCTTCTTACATACGGAAATCTCGACCCAAGACTAACCTTTGCCAGCTCTTAGTATACATTCGTTAATATAATAACTGTTTAATAAAATTAAAATTTAATTTAAAATAAATCATTTTAATAATTATAAAAGTTTTATAAAAAATCCCTTGTTGAATAAAACGTTCGACGTTCGATACCTAATGTATTATGATGGAGCAGTAACAAAAAAAAATAATTATAATTAATATTACTTATAATAAATTAGATCTTCTAAAGTCCTTATTTCAGGTCACAGTTTATTTAATTTTCATAATTATCCGAGCTAAAAATAGCCAACCAGTCCTTTTTTGTCAAGCAAGTCGTCTGGATTCTGTTTAAATTATAGAAAATTCAATCAGGGTTCGTATAGAAGGGCCCAAAGTAATTTTCTGGCCGCTTTTCGTATATTTTTTAGAAGTTTTAACGGCATTGGGGCCAAAAGTCGTCGTTCCCCGCGGACACGGTTTTTAAATATTAAAACGCCATCAGAACGAAAACAAGATTTCAGGCCCTAGGAGTAAATACCCAGAGGTAGCATAAAATCGAAATTATATTTTCTAAATTATTTTAATAAAAATATTTGTAGATTGTATAGAAGGAGAGAAGCCAGAGAAGGTATAATTATGGTGATTTTGTATACATCTGTTGTTTCCCCCTTTCTTCAGTTATTTCTTTCTTCATCATACAGTCTCAAGACTATTGACAAATGCCGTTCATATGTCTAGAAACTGAATCATATCCATTGCCTGGAAACTTATATGGTGAAATTTTGATAAAATAATTCAGTACTCACTAAAAACACGGTATGTCGTTAGTGATAGGAAAAATAATTTTTAGAGGTTAATAGTTTATTTGGTTGCCTGTGATATGCATATACAGGGTGTTTCCTAATTAATCTAAAAAATAAAAAAATCGTTAGAAAACGGCTTAAGGCGGGCTCTTAATAAGTATATTTATTTTTTTCTCGGCAACTGTAGATCAGAAAGGAAGTACTTTAGACCTAATGGTTATATAAAAATTGTTTTAAGAACACATGAGGAATCACACCACAATTTTTTAGACTAATTAGAAAACACCCTGTATATTGTCAACTTGACAATGATTGTTGATAAATCAAAAAATACCTTTTCTGTGAAAAAAACCCGATTTTCGCAGGAAACATTTTGGTTTTTATTGAATTTGGGCCTGCGTCTGCAAATACCGGTATGTTTTTTAATATTCTATCTATCTAAATTTTAAATATCATAGTCAGGACTAGTTTTATTATTTATTAACTGTAAAAATAGTATACTTATAAGTTTTATCAAATATTGTGATTTATTTTCTACCTTGTAGTCAAAATTTATATTTAATAAACTGTAAAATATATACATTCTTGTGTTTTATTAAAGTTACTCTGATATACTAATATATCAGTGTAACTTTAAAACTAAATCCTTTGAAATCAAATATAAACATAAAAAATATTTACAGCAGAAAAGGCGAAGGCGCTGGGTTAAACGTAGTCTCTACTAAGAACACGGAGGGGCGCTTTGACCCAAAATTTTACTATTAAGTTTCATATCTATCTTAATAGAAGATTATTTTCTTTTATCTATGATCATATCTGAATCATATATCTAGAAACTATGGTTACGCTCGTTGGATTTGACACTTTATGTCAGTTTAATAATATGTATATTTTCGTACTTTTGTGCTTAGGGGTAAAAAAGTGTTTTACTTTTATGCCTAGGCGTTAAAATTACTTTTTTATATTGTCGTATTTGTTATATCACGTCGCAAAAATTAACACTTTTATGAAGTTTGAAAAAAAATTATTCTATTGTACTTTGATCACAAACATATAATTTTTCCTTGTATTTAAAAAAAATAACATTTTTAAATCCCAGTTGGTATAATAAATCAAATAATCTGTCAAAAACTTATAAACACCGTAATCTATTTTTTAAAATTATTATTCTATATGAATTGATATAAATGTTCTTTTTTAATCTTTTGAGCCAGGAACATCTTGAATTCGCTGTAATATTTATGATTTTAACAGAAGGCCGTAGGTATTGGAAAAAATATATTGGCATCACTGAGTGGACGTTAAATATAGCCCAACTACTCGATTGCAAGTGGTATTGGGTCAAAACCACGAACCTTTTAATAGGCATAGTAAATTTATAGTAAAACACTGGTTTATTAATAGAACTTTAATATATGAGACATAATTATGAGTTTATCAGGTAAATAATTAATTTATGACGTAATAAATTTATATAATTCCGTATTGGTACTTGATTTTTGTCTGTTTGTATTAATAAATTATACGGAGCGATCAATTATGATATACAGGGTGAGTCTTAAATAAGTCCAAGTATTTTTAGGGGTAGCATATTTCGATTCCAGAAACAGAGGTCTATGATTTTTTTTTAATTTTTAATTATAAAACACGATTTCTTCATAATATGGCAACATAGGTGGTAGATTAAATTTACAAGAAAGAAAACCCAGAAAAGATCCAGTGGTTTTCAAAATTTAAACGAACAATCAGTTTTTTTGAAAATTTTTAAAGTAAAATATCTGAATTATTTGAGAAACGGTGAAGAGAAAATATGGTTCTTTTATCGAGATCTAACCAACCCTGAAAATATTAGCACTTATTTAAGATTCACACTGTATAAAATGATGAATAGTTGGCAATACTGTGGTACTTATGCTAAAACAAATTACAAAATAAATAAAACACTAACTCAACAAAATATAGAACTAATGTTTAATAATATGCTGATGATATTATGCTAACATGGTTAGCGAAACGCGCGTCCAGTGTAACAGTAAAGGTACATTCAGGCTGAGAGCGTCGAGCGTCGCGTCGCGTCGCGTTTGCGTCGCGTCCGCCCGATTGAACTCGAACCCCGACGCCAATATTTGCCGGTCATTTCAGCCTCGTCTCAGTGTTGTTTTAATTGTAAAATGTGAACGTGTATTTGGATAAATTTTAATTGTATTTGTAAGTTATGATGACCTTTTTATTATTTGTTATTTATTTAGGTTCTTTCTTGTTAGGTCTGATGATGCTCGTATATGAGCGAAACACGTGTAACAGTTTAACATTGTATAAACGTTGAGACCGAAACTTTGAGTCTTGTTTCTACTTTTTTAATATATTTTGTTGTTAATTTTTTTCCGAAATAATGAGGTGACCGTATTATTTTCATCATAACTCCGCGAGTTTTTGAGCTACGAACTTTTTTAAGAAAAAGGTCTTTTTAAGCAATTTAAAAACGGTCATATTCATTTTCTTCGAAAAATGTGTTTTTTCGCCATTATTTTACGTTAATAGGTTGCAATTTTGTTTTGAGTGATAACTCTGTTATTATTACACCTACGGTAATCAACAAAAAATGGATCGTTTATAGTTATTCCAAAGCTTCATTTTTGCTTTATATGAGTTTTGCGATAAAACGCAAGGTTTTCGAGTTATTTATAAAAATTGGCAAAAAACAAGCAGTTTTTAGATGAAAAATCAACATTTTTAATCCTAAATAACTAGGAAAATATTAACTTTCTGAAAAAATGTTATAGAACATGTTTTGCTTAGAATTCATCCCTTTATTGATTTTTGTAATTAAAATGAGTGATTTATTTTTCACCCCCGAGAAGGGGTGGTACTCACCCTCAGGGTGAAAACCAAAGATATTATAAAGATAGACCGAACATCTCATTCATAAATACTCGTTGGAAGTGTATCAAACATTCCAATGTGTCAAACAAGGACAGAAGAGACAGAGAAGTCTAAAATTTCCGACCCCGGCAACTAGGCGCATTTGGATTGTTCTAATGGCCAGTGGCGTATCGTTTTTTGGAAGGAATTTAATTAGTAAAGTAAAAGTAAAATAATTAGTAAAATTTTTACTCCATATTAATATACTACATTAACACTTTTTCGTCAGATGAGTTTTGTTATAAGGTCTAATATAATAATATAATTAATATCCCATATATACTTATGTTGAAACGTTAGTAGGTAGTTTTAGAAAATCGCTCAAACGTCCATTTTCAATTTAAACTTTCAGTTACTTCTATATAAACTTTCAGTTACTTTTGAATATTTACAGGGTGACTCAAGTTTCTGAAACAGTTCTATATTAAGTTTGTGGTTGGTGACTTTTCTTTCAATTTTTTTTTCAGAATATGGAAGCAATGGTAAAGCACATTTTAGACATTTTTGTAAACATAGGTGGCCGGAACATATTTTCAAACTAAAGTTGTAGATTTGCCTCTAAATTTCCATTCCAGAAACACCTAGGCTTGCCACCGGTCCTTTTTTGAAAAGGACAGTCCTTTTTTAGAATAACTTGTCCTTTTGAGTTTTTCTGACTTAAAAAGTTATTTTTATTTACGTATTTTCCCTGAGAAAATTACCTGCAGCAAACTGAAATATTCTTTTCGTCCAAATTTAATTAGAGATGTTATAAAACTTATAAATAAATTTTTCTTCTTTAGAATAGGCAACATTATTTAGAACTTCCCGTTTAATCTCAAATGATAGTTTAGGTTTTAGTTTTACCTTTTTTGATCTTAAAAAGAACTTTTCAAAATTAGTAATTAGTAACGATTTAGTTAGTTCGCAATCGATAGCTTCCTGTGAAGTACTGTGTAATAGTTGTTTAATCTTCTTATCTCTTACTTGTACTATTATAACTTCCTATACCTAAAATCAATATTTAATGAGAAAATTGTGTTTTTTTGAAAATATAAGACAAGATTTGACTTTCGATCTTCTTCTTGTATTATGATGCTCTGATACGAGGCAATTACCTTTTAGTCTCTCGATAGAAGGCATTTATCATTAAAAGTATCAAGTCTGTGTGCTACAGTATGGGATTTCTGTCGCATAATAATGAATATTACGTTTATTTCAAACCCATTACTTTTAAAGGTAGCTTCATCAGACAATCAAATTTTAGTTAAATGTCTCAATCTTCATGAACTGTATTAAGCATATGTATTGCGGTTTTAATCACCCTGTATGTTGACAAAAATATTTTGAAAATGTGCGTTACAATGGCCCCCATCTTATGTAAAAAATTGAAATAAAAATCACAAACCAAAAACGTAATAGGTAAAAAGCTTTTTTGGAGGCCTGGGTCACTCTGTATATAGGTGTATGTATAAAACTAGTAGCCTAAAAATTATTTACAGTTCGTGCCATTCTAAAAAAAAAGGTAAACACACCGTACAAATAACTCTAGGAAGAGGTATTTGTACGGTGGTAAAAAAATTGTCTAAACAAGGCCGAAGGGGAAGATATAATAAAGCAGTAAAATGTAAAAAAGGGCGGGTAAACACCTTTGTTTATTTGTTGAGCAAAATTCCTTTAGAATATCGTATATAATGACCAAAATATGACGCAATTTTAAAAAAAAAAAATGTCACTTTCTGGCTTATAATAAAGTTTCAAATGCAACGTTTATATTCAAATTTGCTATGATCTACAACAGTTAGGTAGTAATTAAGACGAATTATAATTCAATTACCGGCTACTACGTTCTTGTTTTAATAGATCAAAATTCAACAAATATAATTAGAAATTATTTTAATTGTAAGGGGCTGGCTCCCTTGTGGGACGCCTATGTATAATTACGGCGGAAATTTGTACCTACCTGTGAAAAGACAAATTCGGGTAATTTGAGCTTATTTTTCCACACACTTGACACTGTCGTACCATATTGAAAATTCGCAGATTCAAAAGTACGTTAAACAAAAACAAAAACTACTGAAAAACACTGAAAAGTTCACTTCGGACTTGATTCCGACTTCAAACACACCGTAAGCTAAACGTAGTACGCTATAACGGACCAAGGGCCGTCGCCAGGGGTGGTGGGACGGACGGCTCATTTTCATTCTGGAAGACTAGCAGCGACGTTGCCAATAGTTCTAGACGTTTCAGCACATTAAACAGTAAACATGTCCTTTAATAGTAACGCATATATCCTTTGGTTAATTACATATTATTACTCATGCTTCTTTAAAAATAAACTATTAATTTAATTAAGAAATTGAGATTTATTGATATCCGGTGAAGGTTTTAAAGTCACCTTTTCTGCAAATCAAACTAAGTAGATAGGCGCAAATTTGAGATGTGGCAATGTCGCCTTCTCTATCTCAGTTGGTTTTTACAGTACGTAGTCAACTTCCGATTGTTTGATCGGGTTAAAATGCACAATGTGATATCTGTTCTTCCTAAATCTATGGTGAAAACACACATCGCTACTCTGTAACCTTTGTTTCTTACATAGGTATATCTCTTATTCACTGCTAAAATTTCACGTCAATCGGTGCAGGTGTTCAGAATTCGTACACTAAAACCCTCGCTTACTGGCGTAGTAAAACAATTTCCAGATTTTGACCAGATCTATGATTTTCCAGATCTATTGTGGGTCCCCCCTTTTCTTGAGTTATAACTTATCATACAGTCTCAGGGCTTTATGTGAGCCGACTTTACAGAGGTTAGTTTTCCATCTCCGATTCAGTCGTACCAAATTTTATGGTGCTACGAATTAAGTAATTTAGTGTTAATAGTATTATAATTATAAGTAACGATGTGTTCTGGTGTTTCCCTATAAAATAATCCAAACCAAACGACAGAATTTGCATTCGCCGTTATTTTTTAGCTTCAATCTACTGGAGGAGACTGTGTTCTGTTAAAAATCCCGTGACAATACGACAATTGTTCTTACTTAAATCTAGGAAAATCTTTGATTTCTCTCGGTCGTAAGTTCTGAGATATTTCATCAAGTGTGTTAAGACCGTTGGAGCATTCCCATTCCAGGTTACGGATCATTCGTACCACAAGATCTCTTACAAAAAAACTCTCACTTCACTTTATTGTACGAAATTGAGTCAGCTAGTTTCAACTAAATCAAAATGCAATAAATAGGAGAACTAAATAGGATAACATTAGCTCTGCATGTGGTAAAGTACGAAGTAATATTCTGTCATTTACCGAATGTGGTCACTGACCGTAGTTTATAATGAGTATACGCATTGTGTGTTTCACAAATTTATTACATCTGGTTTTGGGAATACCCCGAACGCATTATGGACAAATTAGACAAATCTACAAACGCCAAATTTCGATTTCTCTCGAAAACATAAATTATTTTCGTGTTTATAAGTGATGTAAATACGAAATATTTCGCAAAAAAGTTGTTAAAGTTTAATACAAATAGATTTTTATAAAATTCAATTTATTTAAAACAATCAAAACTAATTTATTTATTGTCATGACAAATGACAAATATTACTTAATTCTTATAAATATCAGCCGAATTAATGGAACTTTAGATTTTTTTCAGTTTGCCCATAATGGAGAGGTTGCATAGATGTCTAGAATCAGCAGTAATTGGAACAGTTGGCAAGTCTGATTTTTCTCGTTTGGTTGGCAATAACGTCAAAATACACCAAAAATTAAATTGAAATGATTTATATTTTTTTGACGATATTTAAATTCCTATTTAATAATAATACCGGGTGCGTCTCAAAAGTGGCTAACCCCTATAACTTTTTTATTTCTTCAAGTAAAAAAAAACGAGATTTGATATGTTAGTATATGATATAAATTAGGATTGATTGACGTATTTAATTGTTTTTGATCACTTCTGTTTCACCGGAAATGACTACAATTTTTGATTTTTAAATGGCACCCTCTGTATATTTTTACTTCATTCGATAGAAAATGACACTCTGAATAGAATGACATATCATATGTCAACTTTTGACATTTTTTGTAAGATTTAATTGAAATTGTATCATGCAGCTAATAACGACAATTTGACTCGAGTATGTGGTACCAAATTATTCGTAAAAAATGCGTTTTCCAAATATCCTAATGATAAGAGATGTTTTTAGTCATAACTAAAAATAGGATTTGGACTGGATCTTTTAACCGTTTGGGACAAGACACAAAAAACAATAGACGATCAAATTTATTTTTCCAAAGGCTCCTTGATTTAAAAATTAGTGTTTTTAACTAAGCCTCATGGCTCAACATGGCACTCTAGATTGAAATTTAAAATACGATTTTTATTAAAACGAAAATGCCAAAAGTTGACTATGATATGTCATTCTACTTACTTGAGTGACATTTTCTATCGGATAAAGTGAAAAAAATATTGAGGGGAGGGTGCTATTTATAAATCAAAAATTGTAAAGTGAAAAGTAAAGATTTCAGTTAAGGTCTCCTTTTTGCTGCCAGGGCTAATCTGGAAGAGGCCTACTTTGTTTACGCGGAATCCGAACCGCGGTCCTCGGCCATATCATGGTCAGTGGCCTACCGACTTAGGAAGTGTCTAAATTAACTCTTACTCACGAGATATCCGATCTCATCCGGCCTCGAACCTGCGTGAATGAGCAGTGTGTATCAATAGATTTTACACATTTTTGCCTCGGACAACAGCACGATACAGAGTTTCGATTCGGTCACCCGTCCATCCACCAGTATCGCCTTACGTCGCTTAACTTCGGTGTTCTAATGGGAACCGGTGTTTCAACGTAGCTAGGCCGTTAGTCATTTTCTTCCATGCTTCAATCAATCCTAATTTATATCAATACTAACATACCAAATTGCGTTTGTTTATCTGAAAAAATAAAAAAAATATAGGGGTGAGATACTTTTGAGACGCACCCGGTATAAGGCTAGTCAAAGCGATATTAGAAAACATGGATTTAATCTGAAGGTTGTCTAATTTAATCAATAAATAATATATTATAGAATATAGGTTAGGTTACGTGCTCCGGTAATTGTATACGGCACCTAGCACAATCCCATTGGTCAGATTTGAATTTTAAACCAATTAAACTCCGAGTGCCATACGCGAGTATGGAGTGTAAGACAGTGCCATGCCGACTTACGGAATGTACCTTGCAGCAGAAAGTAACGCCTGGCTATAGCTAATCTTGCAAGAGTAGCTATAGCTCCATGACTGATGTCATCGCTTCGTGAACGAGAGGTCCGTGGTTCAAATCTCACGCCGGACCGTAACTATTTTATTTAAAAAAAAAACTGTAAATATTTAATAGCAACCAAATTTCGGATTGCGTTGGTTTCACTCTTTTTGGTGGGGTTAGATTGATTATTTGGAGGAGTTAGTTGCGTTGGTTAAGATGGTTATTTGGTGGGGTTGATTGCGTTGGTTAGGTTAGCTATTTGGTGGGGTTGGTTTGGTTTTGGTTGGAATGCTCTATAACAAAGCGTTAATAGTAATATCTAAGGTACATTCCGTAAGTGCATATGGCACTGTCTTACATTCCATACTCTGTATGGCACTCGGAGTTTAATTAGGTTTGGTGCCGTATAGGTGCCGTATACATGTACGGAATGTATAAATGCCATCCGTAACCTAGAATGGAAATCCTTTAACGGTCTAAGACACTCGAAAAAATTTCTCAGAACTTACGACTGAGAGAGATCAAAGATTTTCCTTGATTTAAGTAAGAACAATCTTCAGATTGTCACGGGGTTTTTAACGAATAGTCTGACTCAAGGATACTGTCTGCTCAACAAATACCCCAGTATATTGAAGCTAAGGGGAAATACCAGAACACTTCCATACAATTTACAATCTATACAGCTATATCAATCTTTTATATATGTTTATGAGAAGATATAATATCCTAGAAAGAATCTGGAACAACCCACACCATTTTAACCTTTTCAGGCTAAAATTACCGAGCTTAAGTAAATTCCCGTCGGATTTCTGGATAGAGACTGTAGGCTGGAAAGACAAGGTGAAAGAGCGCTTGGTATGGAGCTTTCTATAAATATTTAGGGGTGCGCTTTGTGTCGCGAAATATGCTTTTAAAATTGTCCCTTCCATTATTAACGATGTATTGATTGTTGGCGCGCGAAAACCAGAACGAACTTCGGGATTAATATTTTAATTATTCACCTTTATTTAAATTAAACACGTTAAATTTACAAATGCGTAGGAAAAAGCTCGTATTTATATATGAAAAAGGATTAGCGGATAGTTTTTGCAATTATGTTTTTGCTATATTTTTGCTGTTATTTTTTTAAAATTTGTTTTGCTTTTATTGAAGGTTAAAAAATATTAAATTCAAATTATCATTGCCATTCTCCGCTTATTCAACCATTTCATGGTGTAGCCTTCTTCATATATTTAGATACTCTCTTTGTAGTTGGGCCCGTTGTTGTCTATTGTTAGCTGTGCGAGCCAAAGTTATCCCTGCTAATTTCCTAATATCGCGGTCCCAACTCAGGTTTGGTCTTCCTCCAGGTCTCTTAATTCCTCGTCGGTACCATGCTGTAATTTTTGTGGTCCATCTGTTGTCCGTCCTTCTTGCCAGGTGTCCTGCCCATTGCCACTTGAGGAATTTAATTCTGTGGATGCCATCTATTACCTGAGTTTTATTGTCGTATCCACTCTATTTTTTTATGGTCTTTCTTAGTTATTCCCAGTATATTTCCTTCCATTGGCCGTTGTGCGACCTGCAATTTCCTTATAATGTCGGTTTTAAGTGTCCATGTTTCGCCTGCATAGGTCACGACTGGTAGTACACATTGGTCGATTTTTTTCTTCTTTAGATAAAGTGGCATTCTACATTTCAATATGATTGAGTTTCTTCCATAAGTGCTCCATGCTAACTTAATTCTTCTGTTGATTTTTGGTAGTAGAGATCCCGAGCTGTGTATTAGTTGCCCCAAATATATATTATTCTACTATTTCCAGTTTTGTGTTATTTATTAGAATGTCTTTTCTGTCTAGTAGTTAGTTGTACAGGGTGAGTCAACGATAGAGTAAAGTTCATTTTCTCATTTGTTTCAAGGTTTACAAAAAAACGTTTAATATAAAAGTTATAGGGATGGTTAAGGTACACATTTTAAAATTATTATGGAGTATACAGGGTGCTTCAAAAAAGTGTGGCGACTATAACATATGTTTTTTTAAATGCAATACCCTATTTTTTATTTTATTTTTAGATTCTGCGTAAAATTCCATAACTTTTTTGTATATAATGTTATATACCTAAAATTAATAGTTTTTGTAATATTTCAATTTATTTAAACAAATGTTAAATTGCAGTGTGGTAAAAAATTGTCAGTGGTGCCATTGTTTCTGAAGTTGGAGTACCAAAATTTGGTAGGAGAGTTTTATAGAGATGAAAAAAAAGATGTATGTAAAGATATTTTAGTTAAATGATACAGGGTGTTCAAAATATATTTATGAATTTCAACTAATTAAAATTAAAAAATCTCAAATTTTTTAAATAGGACAACCTATATATTATCATTTTTTCTGATAGATTTGACAGAACTCTTCAACTTGTATTAAGTATGTCATATCCCTATTTTTAATAATTTGCGATTTATTCCTATTTTTTCTATTTTTACCCATATTTTCAATACAATTACCCTATAAAATCATAGTTGCCATGACAAAACAAAACTATTTATTACTTACCTTTAACAGGTAGCTTCATAATTAGTTACAGTTGCTGGTATTAGTTAAAATTAATTATTTTTACTCAAATAAACTAAATCGCAGTAGTGAATTTCGAAGATGTATAAAAGTAAGTAAGTAAATGATAATAAAGTCGGGGCGAATAGCCACAGATTAGGGCAATACTAGATTACCTAATTGCTGAAGACTACTGATATATGAATTTTCTTCGACATACTGTAAAGTTTTTTCTCGTAGTAATTCTGGTTTATAATTCATTTGATAAAGTCATTATTACTACTGCCGCGAAACCGTCCCATTACACACTTGAAGATGTTTTCTAGATAATATACGTCTATCCTTATAGTAGTTAGTAAAGTACTATATAATATATAGTACTGAACCAAAAAATGTGGTTTTCTAAGCTTGTCCGTGTATATCAATCACATTGACTAATTCATTTCAAGAAAATCTGTAACTATTATCTCTACCATTTATACTTATTACAACAAATTAAACTAAAATTCAAATTTTGTTCTTAACCTGCTTAACAGACATGAAATTGTGATAATTATTACTTTTTGTCATGGCAACTATGATTTTATAGCGCAATTGTATTAAAAATATTGGTAAAAATAGAAAAAATTAGAATAAATCGCAAACTAATAGAAATAGGTATATGACATTCTTAATAAAAGTTGAAGAGTTTGGTAAAATCTATCAGAAAAAATGATAATATATAGGGTGTACCATTTAAAATAATTGAAATTCCTTAATTTTAAGTAGTTGAAATTCCTAAATATATTTTGAACACCCTGTAACATCTAACTAAAATATCTTTACATAGGTCTTTTTCTATATCTCTATAAAATTCTCCTACCAAATTTTAGTTGTCCAACTTCAGAATCAATGCTATCATTGACAATTTTTAACCCACTGCAATCTAACATTTCTTTAAACAAATTTAAATATAACAGGAACTATTAATTTTAGGTATATAACATTCTATATAAAAAAGTTATGGAATTTTACGCAGAATCTAAAAATAAAATAAAAAATAGGGTGTTGCATTTAAAAAAAATATGTTATATTCGCCGCACTTTTTTGAAGCACCCTGTATCTGTATAATAATTTTAAAATGTGTATCTTAACCATCTCTATAACTTTTATATTTAATATTTTTTTGTAAACCTCGAAACAAATAAGATAATGGACTTTACTCTATCGTTGACTCACCCTGTACATTACTTGAGTTTTTGCTAAATTCATGTTGAGACCTACTTTATTGCTGGCTGTATTTAGTTCGTCAATTTGTGTTTGTAGTTCTTCAGGACTATTGGGCTATGTCATCAGCGAATCTTAGATGGTTAAGATATTTTCCACATATTTTTAATCTTTTGTTGGTCCAGTCTAGTTCACGGAAGATATCTTCTAGTGTTGTTGTAAACAGTTTTGAGGATATCGCGTCTCCCTGTCGTACTCCTTTGCCAGTTGGGAACTCTGGGGTTGGTTATCGTTACTCTTGTTTTGGCTTCTGTGTGTTTCTTAGCTTTCATCTACTGAGGTAGATATTGAGACAGTGTCCTGTTAAAAATCCCGTAAAAAAAGATTAGTCTATATGTATATGAAAACAAATAGAAAGAAAAGATTAAACGGCCTAGCCCTCAACAACTCGCAACCGTATATACCAGCGTACAACAGTGCAGACACGCATACACCGAAGATGCGGAGCATGTGTTCTTCCGATGCCCTCTCTACGAGGAGACAAGGACGAAACCCGAGAGAAACCTACACTTGTCCATCAGCCCAGAAAATATAGTGGACTGCATGCTGCAGAGTCAATCGGCATGGAACAAGGTAGCGGAGTATGCTGAGACCATACTCAAGGATCTTCGCACCACCTACGAAGAATAGACAGCAGTAACATCAAATAAGAACGCCCTGGCAAAGTAGTATTTACAAAGAGTGCCGCCGGGGAAAGAACGTTCCTGGAGAGAGGACAGAGGTGTAGGTTAGGTTTTAGTGGGGTAAAAATGCCACATAACTCGTCTGGCACATAGTAGGCTTTCCCAGGCGAGTACCTGTTGCAGATTTCCCCCTTCACCTCTCAAATCTAAACAAAAAAAAACACACTCGCACAAACACACCTACACTAGTGTATACTGGTATTACTACCTTCAGGCTTCATCAGTACGGTAAGGAATCAGGAAGCGATGAAACCGATCCCAAAAAACAGAAAACCAGGAAGCAAACGATGCACGAGGCACCAACTGAAACAAATATATACTTTTTTTTGCTAATTGAATTTTGTGTTTTCTCCTGATTAATAAATAATTAAAGAATGGTCGACCAAAAAAACAAATTTGCTGTTCGAATTAGGACAAGTTTGGTAAACCAGACACTAAAATAACTTGCTTGAATTGATTTTACAACCTGCATTAGAAGGCCTAAATAAAATAATCGAATTAAGCGCCTTTTTCGAGTGCTCCATCGACCTTTCTACTGTTTCTCCAAGCCAATCTCCTTTAGAGTTCTGGTTTTCCTCCTCTTTTACCTCCAACCGCAATGTCACAGCAATAAATTTTCTAAAAGATCCTAATGGATTTTTAGGGCATTTGCCCTTCGATTTTCTAATGGAAAGAATAGTGTAATAATATCTACCTTTGTTAAGTTTAAAAAGAAATAATGCCACAGGTGATTTGTATATCAATGTAAGTCAGTCTTTATATTTTGTGGTAAATTTGTTGGAAATTTGAGAACACCGATTGTTTGATCATGATATATGTTTTTGATTTTCTATATAGGTTTGGTGTTGCCGCCATCGGAGAATACTGTAAACAGAGGACTAAATAAATACGCAGGTTTAAATAGCGAATACAGGAAAAATTTGTTATTTAATTATAGGTGGGTTTATACCGGGGTAAATCAAAACTTCATTTTTTGAAATAAACTCAAAACACCCCGTTGAAAAAATTGGACCGGGATTTTGGATAAAAAACACTTTCCTGTAATCTTAGATGTATTCCCAACATTTCATTTTTTTAGTTATCCTATTATCTCTATTATTTTATGAGCTACATATTTTTAAATAGAGTACTCATATTTTTACAATCTTGAATTTGTTGAAAATGGACCTCTCAATGCCCACCGTTATATCGAGGATGTCCGCCAAGAAGTTGTCGTTCCGTTTGCTCCTTTCATTGGAAATTAGTTTATACTGATGCATGATAATGCATCTGTATAAACTATTCTAGGTCCCACGTTGTGTGAGATAACGAGTTAGGAGTACGAGTAGTTAACGAGTACCTGGATTGAGGTTGGACTACGAAGATTCCTGGCCTCCTTGTAGTCCCGACCTCAATCCAATAGACCATTTGTGCGATGAACTTAAAAGGGTTGTTCATCGTTGTGTTATTCCACCACAAACTTACAAAAGCTATCGCCCTAGCATTAACGGAAGAATCTCCTTCTAAAGGGTTTTCTTGATCGATAGCTTGATATTTATCAAGCCATAGATCAAGAAAGAATAACTACCCTTATTTATTCGATACGACGAAAACCTCGAGCTGTTATTGCTGCGAGAGGTGGACATACGAGTACACGCTATTAAAATTATTATAAAACTAGTTGAAGCCTGGCACATCCGCCACGACATATCAGGAAAAAAATACTTTTTATTTCTTTTAAATTAAATGAAAAACAAAAAATCCGGCGACGACAGTTTCTAGAAGAGCCAATTAGCTATCTTTTAGTAAAAAAGCAACTTTCTAGAGCAAGTCGTTACTTCAGTAGAGACGACACACAGATAAACATTAGCATTTTATATATGTAGATTCTTATTAAGTTTATAATCATCTGCTGATGATGCTAACATGGTTAGCGAAACGCGCGTCCAGTGTAAAAGTAAAAGTGTTTTGGTGTATTGTGGTGATTTAGTGTTTTATTTTTTTTAACTCCAAAATAACCGAGTTATTTTACTTTAAAAATTTAAAAAAATATATTTTTTGCTCAAATTTTGAGAACCACTGGAGCTTTTCCGGTTTTTCTGTCTGGTAAGTTTAATCTAACCTAAATCTAATCTAACCTAATCTAAAAGCAACATAGGTAGTTGCCATATTATCAAGAAATTTTGGTTTTTAAATAAAAAATAAAAAAAATGTAAAAATTTAAATAATCTTAATAATTTTAGAGGTAATCGAAATCAAAGTATTTCAAAGAAGTTAAACTTTGGTCCCAAAATGATTTTGAAATTTTGCTTTTTAACACTTTTTCAGATTTTTCTAACTACTTCCATTGACTGAAACTAATTATGTATGGTTAGAGGGTGGAGAGGGTGTTGTAGAAATCGAACCAAAGTCGAAATTTTGCAAAATCTGAAAAAAGAAAATCTCTCGAAAATAATAAATATTGAAATGACTATTTACTCTCTGTAGATAGAACCCTACCTATAATCCCATAAAAACTGTATTACTAAAATAAATAGCTTTGACATAAAGTTTTCAATTGAATATTTAAAGTTTCCAATTGTCGCTATTCTTGCCCTGATTTATTTTTATTTTTCAAAAGCATTAATACTTTCTTTATACGTTATTTTTTATTCCTAGAAGGATGGTTTGAAGAAGAAATATTTTGTTCATATTATTGATGCCCTAAATAAACCCTTGTATAAAATTTTATACTTCTAGATGTTATAGTAATACATTTTTGTACATACAACTTTCATTCCCTATTCTACTTCCTAAGGGTATGAATTTCATAAAGTCGCTATGTCCAAATAATTAAATCATGTCTTCTAAATGATCTTTTGTGCAAATTTTTATGTGTATAATCCAGAGGTCACGAACAGGGCCGTATCTAGACCAAAATTTCGGGGGGGGTTTGGCATGGAGGGGGGGGTACAAAAGCGACTAGGAAAAAAGCATAATAAAAAAATCGCTTTGGGCTACACTCAAATCTTAATTGGAAATAAAATTTTAAAAAAGTAACAGGTAAAAATTATTAATCTTAAAGGATAAACTGGTCTTTTCCCAGGAAAAACGATTGACTACCTCTTCGATATCGATATTTATTTCTCAATGTACGCTTAATAGAGCAAGTCCTGTCAATCGCTCCTGACCTGTAGAGTTACGTAGGAAGTCCATCAATCGTCTTATGCCGCAACCGCACATGCGGCATTTAGCGAACTCCGAGCGCTCATCAACTACCGAACGCTCGTGATCGGACTTCGCCTTTCCATCCATACATGCGGGCTTTGATAGCAACAACATAGAGACGAGCGCTCGTTCTCGTCGCCGAACTCCGACTTCCTCATCCACACACATAGGAAATCGGCGAAGCCCCGATCGGAGATCGCCGAATACCGCGTGTGCGGTTGCGGCATTAGGGTTGAAAAAGACCTTTCTGGTGTAGCTGTTGACACTGGTAGAGTTGCTAAGATCATTAATAAAATGTATATATTTGGAAATATACACTGGTTACACTCCGATTATCGTTTCGATGGCGTTTTTAGGTCGGTCGACTACAGGTAGCTGCTTCCATTTTTGCCGCCACAAGTCTAGTTCTGCCGCTAAAGTGTCATAGTCCAAGAATTCTTTGTCTAATAGCAATAACAAACGTTAATCACGTTAATGACCAGCAAAACACATAACATTCCAAATCTTGTCCTTGTCAAACTTTTGCTGTTTTAAACACTTGAATGTTGAAAGTCGAAAATCGAAAATGACATTTGCTTTCAAAGTGGAAAAGTGAGGTTAGGGTGTATAATGTATATTCATCAGTGACTAAAGAATACAAGGACAAATAGCACCCGAGACCAAACTGTGACCATTCTTCCAAACAGTGCCATATTCTTCCAACTTCCAACAAATATTTACTTAACATTGCCGCTTGAAGGGATATTTATATTTTTGATATTATATGTTTTCACTACGCCTATGGTGTATCGGGTGGTATCATACTAATTAATTACGAAAAAAACGTATTAAAATGTTGACAAAAGGTACATAACTAGTATCGACGTATAGTACACATATCAAGTATCTACATATAATATCAGAAAAATAAAATTATCGAATTCAATAAAAAAAAACGCTAAAAAGGTGTAGGGGACTGTTTATTTCCCTATAAAACGTAACTCCTGGCTCTTTCTTATCATTGCGCCTTTTACACTTGAAAGCTGAACAAATTACCATTGTAATAAAGTTTATACAAAGTTCACTACACACAACCAACTATTAAAAATCGCTAAAATTGTCGCTGAAGACCAGCTGATGATGTCGTTATGTCTAAAAAGTTGGCGTCTAAGGTCACAAATTCTGCTGCAGCCCGTATATAGGTGAAATAAAAGCCACCAAAACACGCGTAAGCGTGTTTTGGTTGCTTTCGTTTCACTCTTCTGTTGTTTTTTTTAGTTTTCACATTCACACATTACCAACACATTTTTATTATTAAAAATGGCTATTTTTTCAAAATAAAAATGAAAAACAGAAAAAGAAAATTCAGGGGAACTGGCAACATTGCCTTTCCTTTGTCGCTGTCATGTTAAATCAAGTGTTAAAATTCTCCATAACGTCAAATATGTGTCAAAAACTACTAAAATTAAATTAAAATATTTTTAAATTCTGTGCATAATCTCTAATAATTTATTTTTATTTAAAACTACTACTAAAAATGGTTACTTTTTGATAAAAAGAAAGAAAAATGCAAAAATTGTGTGTCAGGATAGTTCACCGGACCTACTAATGTCATTTAAACTAACCTTTGTGCTAATATTTATATATCTAAAGCTAACGGTATTAACTGACCCCTAGAATATCTAAAAACTTGATATATAATCTAACTGACACACCACTGACAATGACAAATAATTTATTTCCTGAGGTATATTGTTTAGGTGTTTTTCAGGTATGTTTTAGTATTTAGTCGTTTTACACAAAGAAATAGCCATTAAGCAATATAAAAATACTTCATAACAAATCTAGACATATATACCTTTCATTTAAAAAAAAATCATGAAGATTGGTGAAGCGGTTTCGGCGGGATGGATGTAGGAAAAAAACCCTTTGAGCTTTTATACAGGGTCCGGCAATAGTGCGTCGGGCATCTGTAGCTCCTAAAATATAAAACTTAAGAATTTTGTTTAAGTGCAGACCTAAAGTATGTACCAGGATGTATTTCAGGAAAATATTTTAACTTCTATAGGATGGCTCAAAAAAGTGTGAGTGGACCTGGATAATTTTTTTAAATGGAACACCCTGTATATTATTGCATTTTTGGCTTCCTTTCAGATCACTTTACATAACCCTAAGATATGAATAAATATATTTCGATAGTTTCAGAGATAATTAAAAAATAAATCAAAAATATATATTTTTTAGCCCTTCTTAAAAAAATTATTAAAAATACAAGAACTGTTCTGAAATCAAAACTATGTTAGGTATTTACTTTAGATGGTCCGTCCTTACTTTACTATAAATTTGGTAATCGTAAATCATACAGGATGTTCAATATTCTACGCCAAACTTTCTAAAATATAAAATATTTTTCTTCGTTTTTTTTTAAATGGTACACTCTGTATATTATTTTTTCATTAGATGGAGGGTTAAAAAATGAACATTTTTTGTATTTAGAGTATTTCAAAAATTTTAACGGTTTCGCAGATACACTCAGTATTATTTCATATGGCGCTTCCACTGGTAAAATTCTAGAGAAAAATCATTGGGTGGCTTTGATAAAAATTTACTGTGGAAAATGCCATATGAAATATAAAACCGCAAATATCTGCGAAACCGTTAAAAATTTTGAAATACTCTAAATACAAAAAATGTTCATTTTTTAATTCTCGGTCTATTGAAAAAATAATATACAGGGTGTTCCATTTAAAAAAACGAAGAAAAATTATTTTATATTTTAGAAACTTTGGCGTAGAATTTTGAACATCCTGTATGATTTACGATTTTCATATTTATAGCAAAGTAAGTACAGGCCATCTAAAGTAAATACCTAATATAGTTTTGATTTCAGAACAGTTCTTGTATTTTTATTTTTTTTAAATAGGACTTAAAAATATATATTTTTGATTTATTTTTTAATATCTCTGAAACTATCGAAATATATTTATTCATATCTTAGGGTTATGTAAAGTGATCTGAAAGGAAACCAAAAATGCAATAATATACAGGGTGTTCCATTTAAAAATATGATCCAGGTCCACTCACACTTTTTTGAGCCACCCTATAGAAGTTAAAATATTTTCCCGAAATAAATCCTGGTACATACTTTAGATTTGCACTTAAATAAAATTCTCAAGTTTTTTAATCTAGGAGCTACAGATGCCCGACGTACTATTGCCGGACCCTGTATATGTATATGGATTATTGTTTTTGTCAATAAAAGAATCTCTAAAATTAATATTTTACTTAAAAATGTGTAGCTCATAAAAGAACAGAGATAATGGGATAATTCATAAATTGAAATGTTAGGAATACATCTAAGATTACAGGAAAGTATTTTTTATCCAAAACGGCCGTCTCATTTTTTCGACAGGGTGTTTTGAGAATTTATTGTATCAAAAAAACAACCTTTTGATTTACCCCGGTATAAACCCACCCAACCCAAGAATATATAGCCATTAAAATAATAAAAAATAATGCCAATAGATTTATCTTCACACTGATACCATAATCATAAAAATCGGAATTCAAAATAAAAAATTATGAAACATCAAAGATTAAAAGTCTCTTATATGCAAAAAGATTTCTTATATGCCTCTTCGGTTTCTTTTCCTTCTTTTTTTATTCCGAAGCTCAAGCCGGTGATGTTGAAGCGACATCCGCTGGGACAGACCGGACCGTATTTCAAACTTTTCTCGGGACCACACTTCGGCCCATCCGAATTCATTTAAACTTAAATTTTGCGCATTTTCAATTTGTTGCCCGCTTGTTTGGGTCGAAAATGTTTGCGGAGGTTCGAGGTTTTTCCTCTCGGTGGTTTTCGATTTGTTTCGGATGACGAAACTGGTCCAAGGTGGGTAAAACTACCAAAAGGAATACTGGATAGAGTATTTTAATCAAAATAAATCTAAACTTTCACTTATACAGGGTGTTTCAAAAAACATGTGCCATCTCTCGTGGGGAGATTTCGTAAAAATAAGATTTATTTTTCATATTAACATAGATTCTGCTTTGTTTCGTAGCTGCAGGGTGCTAAAAGGTCTTAATATTTTTTCGATTTATTTTAATTTTCTTCCAAGTACTTTTAGCGTTTCTAATGAAATTTTGAGGATAAAAGTTAGTACAAATGCGACACATTTTAAAGCTAAAAAAGTGTCGGCATATTCACCAGGGACGTGCATATGGGTTATCACTGGAATATTTTTCTAAAAAAAGCATGTACCCCACTTCTTAGCGAAATAGTGTAAGCAATTTAATGCTGATTAAAATTTGTCTCTTGATATCTTGTCGATTTCGGCCTCCTTGATGAGATAAACGGAATTTTATTAATTTGCCTTGATCCAAGTCTAATAGCAACCTTTAAAAAAAAAATAATATCATTAACTTGCAAAAGTTTTAAATAAGTACTCATCGATTCCTCATCAAAAAATATGAAAAAAAGTTCCTATAAACATGGGTATGGAAATGCATAGTTTTAGAGTTACAGGATGTTAAAATTTTCCAAAATTAGGTTTTTTGTGATTATCTTAAATACCATTATTTTTTTATTTGAAATTGTTGTATGTAGGTTGGACTAATAGTAATAATAACTAATAGTAATAATAAATAAGGTAAAATATGCAATCTATTAATGTTATTTTTATTGTAATTTTATTAATTGTTATTAATAAATTTGCGTTTATCTCATCAAGGAGGCCGAATTCAATAAAATATGAAGAGATAGCTTTTAATTGGCATTAAACGACCTACACAATTTTGATATCAAAAGAAAAAAAGTCAGTGGCGCACATGCTTTTTTTGAAAAATATTCCAGTGATAACCCCATATGCACGTTCCTGATAAATTTATTGGCACTTTTTTAGCATTAAAAGATGTAACACTTATAGTAACTTTTACCCCCAAAATTTTATTCGAATCACTAAAAGGTCTTGGAAGAAAATTATAATAAACCGAAAGATTATTAAGACTTTAACACCCTGTAGCTACGAAACAAAGCAGAATCGGACCTATGTTGGTATGAAAAATAAATCTTATTTTTACGTGAGGTTTATGTTTTTTGAAACACCCTGTATATGATTTTACTTTTCGAAATTTGCGATTTTAGAAAGTTAGAGCGAATGTTAAAAACTTAGAACTCTACCAACAGATTTTTTTATCGGCAAAGTATTCAATCTAGAGACAATTAACCAGCGACTTTTTTTTATTAAACTCTTTACTTTTAAGATACAAAAATAAAACATACAAAAAATGTAACAGGATAAAAAGGGGCGGTAAGATACAGTATGTGGTCTTTTCTTTGTAGTACAGGAGTATTAGTATATGTATTGTTAAAAAATAGTACCGTCTGGTCTTTTTTAAATATTTATTTTACATAAAAATTTCGTTATTTCAAATGCAATACTATGCATAGTTTAAAATAAGTCTAAGCAGATTTAAATGCTCTTTCAAACTATATTAGGGTTTCCCATACCTATCTGGCTCAGATTTTGAATAAAAAGCGATTTTTCAATAAAATGGCAATCAAGATGGCTGGTGTTGTCATGGCAATTTGCTAGTGACACTTAGTAGTTATTTTCAAATTCGTCATTAGTTTTTATGGACTTTATTTAACTTTATAGCAGTTTATTTATTTATTATTTTATCAAGAAAAACGAAGAAGTAGTTCTTTGATTTATATTACGATGACTTGTAGATATATTGGATTTTCTATAAAAAAACTAATTAAGGCAAATTCATTTTTTTCACTTCCAACGACAGAGAGAGTTACACACTATCAACTCTGCGAAATAGGAAAAGTAGTTTTTCAAATTAACGCTTGTCAGGAAAATTCCTATTTGGATATCTTTGAGCATAACAAGCAATTTTCTTCACAAAATAAAATCACTAGTAACATATCCATTCCTTCCACCATCGCCAGCAGATACCTACTGCTTCATTTTTCTTGATAAAATAATAAATACTTACTCATTAAACCTTATTGTAGGTAAATTAAATAAAAGTAACCTGTTATAAATTTAAATAAAGTCCATAAACTAATGTCGATTTTGAAAATAGCTACTAAGTGTCACTAGAAAATTGCCTTGGCGACACCAGCCATCTTGATTACGATTTTATTGAAAAATCGCTTTTTATTTAAAATCTGAGCCAGATAGGTATAGGAAACCCTAATATAGTTTGAAAGATCATTTAAATTTGCTTCGACCTGTTTTAAAATATACATAGTGTTGCATTTGAAATAACGTAGTTTTTATGTAAAATAAATATTTAAAATAGACCAGCAATCTTTGATGCCCCTGTATACATTTTTAAGGAAGCAATATTTTTTTTTAGTAAAGTTTATTTCTCTGGCTTAAAAGAAGGATAAGAACTAATTCTAAAAAGTAATGTACAGGGTGTTGACAAGCTTTTTTGTTATAGCATGCATATTTAAATATCTCAACCGAATATATGCTAAATGTGAACAAAGCATCGGAAAAGAGCAGTTTGGATTTCGTAGCGGACTAGGCACACGTGAAGCCCTGTTTTGCATGAGGCTATTGTTGCAAAAGTGCAGCGAATTTCGCAAGAACATATATGTGTGCTTCATCGACTTTGAAAAAGCATTTGATCGAGTCAGACATACAGAGCTCTTTCGGCATCTGAAATTGTATAACGTAGACAACTATGACATGCGCCTTTTAGTAAACTTGTACTACGATCAAACTGCTGCTGTAAGGGTCGATGAAGGAACTACAAATGACATCCCAATAAAACGAGGAGTAAGACAGGGGTGTGTTTTGTCACCGTTATTATTCAATTTGTATTCGGAGAACATTTTTAACGAGGCTTTATCGGGCAGAATAGAAGGCGTTAAAATTGGAGCCGAGATCATAAATAACGTAAGGTACGCAGACGACACCGCCATTGTCGCAGAAAGTATGGAAGACTTGCAAACGTTGCTAGATAGGGTTCATGAAGCTAGTTGCAAATGGGGTATTAATATAAATATCAAGAAGACGAAATGGATGTTTGTGGGTAAAATACAAATTAATCCAATCCCGATAAAAATCAGCGGACACAATATTGAACAAGTACCACATTTTAGATATTTAGGAAGCTGGCTAAATAGTGAAAATGCATGTGACGAAGAAGTAAAGGCAATTGAAATGGCACGTAGAACATTCAAAAAATGGAATACCACGCTCACTAATAGAAACCTGTTACTGCAAACCCGATTGCGAACACTACGTTGTTACATATGGTCCACTCTTCTTTACGGATGCGAGACATGGACGCTAAAAGTCGAGAATATAAATAAAATAGAAGCCTTTGAAATGTGGTGCTACCGGAGAATTCTTAAAATTTCTTGGACCGAACATATAAGCAACGAGGAAGTTCTTGGACAGCTGAACAAAGATCGGGAACTGTTAACCACCATCAAGGCCAGAAAGGTGAGCTACTTCGGACACGTAATGCGTGGCACCAAATATTATATTCCTCGTTTGATTATTCAAGGAAAAGTCGAAGGTAGAAGATGGGTAAGTCGAAAGAAACTGTCATGGCTCAGAAATATACGGAACTGGACCGGTCTGGGGGTGGAGAGGCTGTTTTATGCAGCAGAAGATAGAGAACTCTTCCATGAAATAGTCATGGAGATCGCCAACGCCTGAAGACAGGCACGGCACTGCAAGAAGAAGAAATATCTCAAAAACCAAAGGTTTTAAACATATTAAACCTTTATAATAAATGCCTTATTTTATGTCCAAGAATCCAAAAATGAAATAAAATACCGTGTGTTCCATAAGAAATAGTATAACTTTGGTATAGATCTTAGTTCTGACACACCCTGTACATTTGAAAATAATTTTAAATTATGCACATTGTCTTCCCACATATACCCATAAAATAGTTTCCTTCTACATCTTTCCGTTTTTGTATAATCAACCGAGGCGAATGAGGTGCGCCACCCTGTATAAACAGTTATTATTTACATCAACAAAACTCACCTTCTTAACAGCACTTAAAGGACATAAAGGGCAATTACTAATAAAGTTGCGATGACTTTTTTACGTCTATTAAGCTATCTTGTACACTTCGCACTAAAAGTGGTTTTAAAAAGAACAATGTTCGACTGGAAGGTCTGTTAATAAACATTTTTAAGCTGACCATATCACAACACTAAAGAGTAGAGTAGTTTTCTACTCTTTGACAACACTACTTACTTAAACCAAAAACTCGTAATACTAAACTAAAGTGTTAAAACGAATAACAATGTCAGGAAATAAATAAATAAATGCGACAACTTGACATTTTTTACAGCAGGGCTACCACCTGAATCCCCAGTGCGAAATTTAAACTCTAGTTACTCAGCACGGCGTCGAATACGTCCATGGTTGGCAACAATGAATTTAAAAATTGCGCCCTCGATTACGTAACTAAAAGTTTAATTGATATTGTCAAGAAAAATGGCGCATCCGCCAGAAATTAAAAATGTATTACTGGTTGCCTGCACAACCGCAACGTATCCGCCAGAAATTAAAAGACTTTTTCAGGCGCCATCTTTTAGTCAAGTCGAGAAGTAAGGGAATCAGACAATGGAATTGTCTGGTATGAAGAAGTACGCTTTCCGAGAATTGGGGAAATTTCGAGAAGCAGTCAATAGAGTATATAAGCCGGAGCCATCGACAACTGAGACAGTTTTTGAAATTTGAATATACCGCGTGGAAATTGAAAATCGGACAATTTGGTGAAGGAATCTTATAAATAGTTAGTTTGTTGTGTGTTATAAGTTAGTAATTGTGTATAAAGTGAGAAAATAAATTCGTTAAGTATTTTATCGTGAGTTTAAATAGTGGACCCACGGAATCCGTAACAATATCAAATATAGAGACCAATAATGTGCAGCTGAAGTTTCCCCAATACAATTCGGACTATCCTCTATTGTTTCATTTTATTATTTTGTCTCTTTAATAAAAAAAAATAAAATCACGAGTATCGTTGTTTATGGGTAATCACATATAAAACACGTTTACAGGTTCATCTCTTAACATATCGCCCTCTTTCGATGGCATAAACATAAACATAAACACGCAGAATACAGCTCTTTTCGGAGGAGATAAATCCGGCGCCGCAGTCTGGCTATCGTTAGCATTTCCGATGCGAAGCCGCAAATAATCGCCCGGTTTATTTAAAACTGGCGGTTCTTTTCGGGAAACGCGTTAATATTGCCGCAAGAGCGTGTCATAAACCGGCCTAGTTTACGGCCCGGCCCGAACGGCGCGGCGCCGAGTACCGAGCTGCTTTACGACGACCAATGTACGCTCAGGGCGATAAAAATATAGGAAAAATCATGCTAGACCGCGCATAGTAAAGTCAAGGCGTCTACACACATTCGGGTATTTGACAAATACACATAGATTTGTATAGTTCACTTTCACTAGCGTGTACCCGCGACTTCGTTCGAATCGAATTAATCATTTGTAATGGTGATGATAAAGCAAAGCAATAATTTCCAGTAACATACAAACTGGATAAAATTTTCTTACATTTATGTCAGCATGAGAAAAAACAATATGGCGATATTATTATATAATTTGGTAATATTTGAGGGGTATATAGTTTCATCTCGTTGGAATTTGACTTTCGAAAAATCCGTTTGCCAAAAATAAGCTTTTTACGTTTAAGTTTTACAGTTTAAGCAGAATCGTGGTTAATCAATTACCCAACTTTTTGGAACACCCTGTATGATTTATTAAAAAAAATTCAAATATGTAAAAAACAAAATAAATTATGCGGGTCGAAGCGTTTTCCCGAAAGGCTAACCGTTTTTTAAATAACAAATATTGTAATATTTGAGGGGCGTTTTCACCCTCTTGGAATTTGAGATTCGAGAAACCCCCTCCTTATCGAACCTCTACACCCCACAGTCAATCCGTTTGCCAAAAATCAGCTTAAACGTCAAGCAGTCTAAGCAAAATCGTGATTACTCAATAGTCATATTTTATGAAACACACTGTATACATTTTTAAAAAATCTTGAAATATGTAAAACAACAAAATAAAATATACGTGTTTAAGAGTTTTTCGAAAAAACTCACAGGTTTTTAATTAAAAAATATTCTAATATTTGAGGGGCGTTTTTACCCTCTTGGATTTCGAGTTTCGAAAAATCCCTTCTTATCGAACCTCTACACCCTAAAGTCAATCCGTTTTCCAAAATTCAGCAGGATCGTGATTAATCAATGACCAGATTTTTCGAAACACCCTGTATACAATTTAAAAAATCTTAAAATATGTAAAAACAAAATAAAATATACGTGTTTACAGTACGTCTGCTGGATCTGTGTCTATGAAAGGAATGCGGACAAAAAACATTTAAATAAACAGCAATATATATTATACGTCGACTTGACGAGTACGTCACCGCAAATCGCTCCGCCCACTCATTTTATTGGCTACTTACAAATTTATCGAATTTTTATTGATGGGACGCGTCGTCTAATTTTTTACGAAAAACATCGAGAGAATATCGTTTCCCCTCTCACAGATACCCCGTAGCTACAGAACGGACAGACGCAGACGTACTGTAAGCGTTTTTTCGGAAACTTGACCGTTTTTTAAATAAAAAATATTGTAATATTTGAGGGCTGGATTCACCCCCTTGGAACTGGAATTTCGAAAAATCCCTTCTTATCGAACCCCTACACCCTAGAATCAACCTGTACGCCAAAATTGAGCTTCTTACGTTGAGTGGTTTGAACAGGATCTTGATTAATCAGTGAGTCAGTCACTTAAGGATTTTATATATTAGTATAGATATAAAAGAGAAGTCACTGAAATTCCCCAAGTCACAGCGGTGTGGATGACGTATAAACCATTGGAAATTTTAGCGCTGTGTCAGATTGTACTTATTATTATTATGTTATGAACGGCGGAAGTAAGCAATGCCTAGCTATAGCCTTCCTACAAAAGAAGCTGTGTCTCCATTGGTAAGGCTTCGGGATCGAGAGGTCCCAGGTTCCCAGGTATTTATTTTCCAGCTGTTTTTATTTTTTTTTATTAATTTGCAGCTGTTGGTAACATATAGCAATCAAAATACGCCGTAGGCGTGTTTTTATTGCGTTGGTTAGTCTCTGGGGGTAAGTGTTTTTTAGATTGCACGCGAAATACCCGACCGATTATCGTTTATGCTTTTTTCTAGCTTCGGCTAGATGCAGGAATTAATCTAAAATAGTTTTTACGTAAATATCGTAATCTTCATGTCTTTTATCTTTTCCTTTTTTTTCTTAAAGTAATGACCAAAAAGGTGAAAACTGGCAACGCTGCATGCAATGACTTCGTGATTTTGTGATTTTAGAGATGTTATAGAGCCTTGTTCCTTGTTCAAATAAACTTTTAGTCACGTGATTAAGCTTGACCGGCACAGCGTTGCCCACTTCTACACATTTTCTTTTACCCAAAACATTTTAGGAAACAAAAATAAAATAATTATAAATATATAAACAGTTATTATTTACATCAACAAAACTCACCTTTTTAACAGCACTTAAGGGACATAAAGGGCCATTACTACCGCTTTCCCGTTCAAAATATTCTAATAATATTTTAGTTGTCTAATAACTTGCGATGAGTTTTTTTGCGGCTATTAAGCTATTTTGTACCACTTTGCATTAAAAGAGGTTCTAAAAAGAACAATGTTCGACGGCAAGGTCTACTAGTAAAAAAATTTAAGCTTCACAGCATCACAACACTATTTATTTAAGCCAAAAACTCGTAATACAAAACTAAAGTGTCAAAACGAAAGAGGACAATATCAGGAAATAAATAAATAAGTGTGGCCACTTCATATTTATTACAGCAGAGCTACCATCTGAATCCCCAGTGGCCAATTTAAATTCCAGTTGGTCAGCCCGGCGCCGAATATGGTCATGGTTGGTCAAAAATTTATTTAAAAATCACGCCCTCTACTACGTAACTAAAAGTTTATTGGTATAGAATATACATGTGTATTTTTTATTCTAATCAATGTTTCATTGGCATATCTACCAATGACAATGTGCAGTTGTGTTAGGTCTAGAATTATCTACATTGTTGCTGTGTTGGTTCTCATGTGCTCATGTGAAGCGATTTTAATTCTTTTAACCCAGTCTCTTTCTACACAGGGCCTGCCGTTGGTAGATATGCCAAAGCGACAGTGATTAGAATGGTCATTGACGGAAACAGTAGTGAGAAAATTGTCAGATCCGCAGCTTGGAATACCCTTCAATGGAAAATTTCACTTCTCAAAGTCCTGGTGGATATGGAACATACCAATAATTTTCACATGTAGGTGTACTATTTTTATGATTTTTTATTCATTTTTCAAGTATACTAGTTTTTCGGTAAGTTTCTTGCAAAAAGAGTGGCAGTTTTTATTTGTTTGCCAAAGTTCGAAGTTAATGGTTGGAATCTTTGGTGTTACAACAGCAAAATAAAACACTAATTCACCACAATACACCAAAACACTTTACGTTTGCACTGGACGCGTTTCGTTAACCCCAACTGTAATCTTCGATGGCTTCACGGTCTTCAGAATGCTGATGATGCTAACAATGTTAGTGAAACGCGCGTCCAGTGCAAAAGTAAAGTATTCTGATGTATTGTGATGAATTAATGTTTTATTTTGCTACAGTTATACTGCTAAAAAACTTTAATTACAAAAAAGCAAATACGTTTTGAAAAGTACGCAATTAAAATAAAATTAGAATTATACATATATAGTTCCCGGTTGAACTTTTACTTTGTGTATGTTTTTAATAAAAAGTTTATTAACAAATGCCAGCATATTACAATAAATAAACAAAGCAAAGTTCGTTTTGGAAAAGTTTTTCGTATTAAATATAAATAAGCTCTGTATAAGGCTACATATACGGAAAAGTTACTGTTTATGTTTATATATACATAGGTATTTCCTGGGGCGAAAAGGTTCCACTTAAAAAGCAAGCAGAGGAAAATACGTATAGTTTTCCTCGACACGGCATAGCTCTGCAGCTTTCTGTTTTCCTTTAAAGATATGAGCGAACAGAGCATAAGGGAAATTACTTAGATTCGAAACAAAAATACCTTAGTTCATAATATTAATTAGAATGGTGCTTATCAGGGCTGAACCTTAGCTAATATTAAAAAAAGTAAATGAACTACTGTTTGACCAGCGGATCTGAAGCTACGGAAGGAATGCGAGAAAAAAAAATCGATATTGCCACGTTTATCTATAAAATTGCAAAACTGCCAGACATGAACTAGGTTCATATATTTTTATTATATATAATGTGTTTAGCATATATTCTGACGTATGGACTACGTAAGGAATTTTAACGTAGTTCATATTGTTCGATATGTTTTATTTAATAACTTATTTCTTTCATTCTGTATAATCTGCTTATTATGAAAGTTGAAGATTTTTCAACGATATCATTGGCAAACCGGCATCGCCGCGCATGGCCGCCTATTCATCGAACATGATTGGCGAGAGTACATCACAGGATTTGTTACCACGCGGTTGCCATGGCTTTTACACGTTTCCTATTCGCTATCTTTATCCCCAACTTCACGGTCTCTTCTGAAAAGAGTAGAAATATTGAATACTATTGAAATATCCAGTGGCGGTGTCATTTTTTTGATCATTATTACTTTATTTCATTATTTTATACCGGTTATCCTAAACTTTATTCCTATATTTTTAGTATATTTGATAGTTAAGTTGTGTTTTATTGTTTTGTTATCTTGTTATAATGTTTTTCGTTCGTAGTTTTTAATTATTAATATCAAGTTTGATCGTATATTTGTGTTTTAAAACGAATAAATTTGTTAAGGGTAAGACGCTACATAGTCAGACAAGAGAAATAATAGCTAATTTATATAGGTAAGTTAATAATAACGTGGATGAAATCTCATTTGGTGTATTTCCTTGTGTTCATAATAGGGTTTGCGATGAAGAAGCTACAGAGAGTTCGCTTGAGTTGCCGCTTAAACGTAAACTTGAGCGGATATTTCTTTATACCGGAGTTAGCGTATCGGCTATAAAAAAATTCACACAGAAGATAAAAAAAAGGCTGAAAACTAACCCCGATAAAATGATATCCTCTCTGGAAAGAAACGACCACGTGAGACTGCTGTCGAAAAGCTCAACGACTTTTTCGAAGTGGTCAGGAATTTGATAAATAGATTTTATCTCGAATTCAAACTCGTCCCCACAATTAGAAAGCTTTTGCAAAAATTGCAGGAAGAATCGAATTTTCCTTTTGCAGGGAAACGCTTAGGGGGTTATTAAAATCAAATGAATTTTTTTGGCGTAAATGTTAAAATAACAGATAAATATTAATGGAGCGGCCCATTATATTGCAGAGAGAGATATAAATATATATACGCGAAATTCGAAAATATAGCCAAGTATTATCTATTTGGATGTAACATATGGGTAGACAATGACCTAACCTTTAAAAACTGCTGGCGGAGCGATACCATATCTGGTGTAATAGGCAATATCAGATCTACTGATGAGTAAAATTATGTTTTGTTTGCGCTTCCAAAGTTAACTATTTTCAAGATTTTTTTTTGCTGGAAATAGTTATATCTAAAATTATGTATTATAGAAAAAAATATAGTTAGTACAGATATATAAATAAATATACCTCAAGACTCAGTCTTGATCATCTGCTGATGGCAGAATGGTTAGCGAAACGTGCGTCCAGTGTAAAATTAAAAGTGTTTTGGTGGATTGTACTGATTTAGTGTTTTATTTTGCTGTGTAACACCAAAGGGTCCAACCCTCAGCTGTAATTATTTCTTCTATTATATTAACAACACAATAATAAAATGATTCAAAATACTTAAGGGAGCTTTAATAAAAGCTTTTAGTGTTTATCTGCTAACTCAACAGTAACGATTCAAACAGCATAAAGTTTTTTGAAAAAAATTATTAATCTGAGTATTATATTTATGATACACATTATTTTCATATAACACCGTACGCCCATGCCTATTTTATGAATGAAATTGGGCGTGTTTTGTTTACAACTGCGTTCCCCTGCCGATACCCCGTAGCTACAGATCCGTTGGTCACACTATATCTTTGATTGTTACTGTTTTAAATTTTTAATTTTTTTGTTGTCGTGTTTCTATAGGTATATAGAGGCTCTAAGGGTCTTCTTTCCATATAACACCTCGGAGATCAGTCTTCAATTACTTGATTTTGCCAGAAAAACAGAAACAATTTTTTCAAAATTATTAAATGATGGTGATGCAAAGCTGTATATAGCAGGGGCGGCCTACAAGTATTCAAGAAAAAGACACAAGTATTCAAGATAAAAGACGTCGCACACCAAGGTATGCGACGGCATATGATTCAATACTTTTTGAAGTTACAATCTTAAAAAATATCACCAAATATAAATTCACCGGTTATTCCATGTAGAATGTAGAATGTTTAGAAGGGGAGTTAATCACCGCGAACTAGATCATATTGAACAACCATAGATCTATTGTGTGTTCCCCTTTCTTGAGTTATAACGAGTTATAACTCATATCATACAGTCAATCATAGAGTCTCAGGGCTTTAACAAAAGCCAGTATCTGAGACGGCTCCACAGAGGCCAGCTCTCCATACTCAACATCAGCCGTACCAAAGTTCAAGGCACGAATGGTCGTCGTCTCGGCGCACTCAGTGATAAGGTGTTCTGGTGTTTCCCCATTTTCCCCACAGAATCTGCATTCGCCGTTGTTTCTCAGCTTCAGCCTACTGAGGTGTTCGTTGAGGAGACAGTGTCCTGTTAGAAACCCCGTGACAATCCGAAGATTGTTTTTACTTAAATCAAGGAAAACCTTTGATTTTTCTCGGTCGTAAGTTCTGAGGAACTTTTTCGGGTGTCTTAGACCGTTAGAGGACACCCATTCCAAGTTACGGATGGAGTCTTCCAGATTCTTCAGTTCTGCTTTCAGTTGGTTCCCGTTTGGAAAACAAAACGGTTCTGGTCCAGTTAGTGGAGTGTTCGCTCCTTTCCTAGCTAGATCATTTGCTTTTTCATTTCCTTCTATCCCTTGGTGAGCAGGCACCCAGAGTAGGAGGACTTTATTATATGGTTATTCTATAGTCAAGCAGCATTAACAGTGACCAGCTCAGTAACCATCAAATCAAAGTTGCTCAAAGAATGCCTAGAGAAGCTGAGCAAATTAGACAAAGAAAATAAAGTCCTAGTTTAGGTGCCAGCCAATGCACCAACGAATAGAAGGCAATGAAAAAACAAACCATATAGATAGAAAAAGAGGTAACACTCCACGAACTGGACCAAAACCGTTTTGCTTCCCATGGAACTCAACTTAAAGCAGGAAGAGTTTCACGAACCTGAAAGACTCCATCCGTAACCTGGAATGCGAATCCTCTAAAGTAAGACCAATCTTCGGATTGCCAGGAGGTCACAAGACAATGTCTCCTGAAGATTCAGATTAGATTGTAGTCTTCTTCTGATCCTTACATTTTACAGTACTATCCTTTTCTAAAAGTCTAGCAACTTTTTTCGATAGAAAATGACACTCTGAATAGACTGACACAATATCATATGTCAACTTTTGGCATTTAAATTCTAAGGCATTCAATCTACAGTGTGATGGCTGTGCTGAAAACTCTCATCATCAAGAAGCCTTATGGAAAAATAGATTTGATGGTCTAATGTTTTTCGTGTCTTGTCCTGACCGGTAAAAAGCTATTTATAATTATAATATATTTTTAATTGTCGCTCCTAGATAACCAATGCAGTTGCTCTTGACTATATGTTCGGGCAAATGCATCTAACATAACCGCTACTAAGTGTGAAAAAAAATATATATTAAAAAATTGTAATAAAACTACAAATTCTAATATGCGGAAACATATGAAAACTAAAGATCCCACTGATTCAACCTCTTCTCTCAAGAATATCGAAACACAAAAAACGAGCAATGGTAATGAAAAAGAAGTAAATGTGGAGTCTGGTGCAACAAGAACTACACCTTCTTCATCGGCGACAACACCAAAATCTAGAGGAAGGCAAAGATTGTGACAATAGGCAAGCAACAAACATTGTCTACATTTATATCTAAAAAATGGGAGTGGTTGCTAATAAGAAGATAACTGATAAATTGCTGAAAACGTTTTCCTCATCCTTTTGACCTTTTAGGATAATTGAAGATAACGGTTTCCGAGATTTCGTTGTCGTTTTAAATCTTTCTTATAAAATTCCAAATAGATATTCCATTTCCGAGTCGTTAATTCCAGCTATGTACGAAGAATGCGTTTTGCAATGTCGTGAGATATTGACAAATTGCAAATCGGTATATATTACTACGGATTGTTGGTTGTCTACCAACATTTAATTTTTTATAGGGGTTACTGCTCACTTTATTAGTAGTAGCACATTTGAAATGATGTCAATATAACTGGATTATAAATTATCTAGTCCTCACACATCACACAAGTATTAATTTGGCGTAATCTCTTACCGAAATCACTGGAGATTGGAACCTTGCATATCTCAATATTTGGAATGAGTGTCTCATTAGAATATTTGGAAAAAGCATTTCTTTACGAATAATTTGGTATCACACACTTGGTATTTCGAGTCAAATTATCGTTATACGAATCGCATGTTACAATTTGAAATAAACCCTATGAGAAAATGACAAATGTTGACATATGATACGTCATTCTATTCATCTAATAAAGTAAAAAAAAATATCGGTATATTTCTTCTACGACAATTAATTTAACTCGAAATACCAAGTGTGTGGTACCAAATTAATCGTAATAAATGCTTTTTCCTAATATGCTAATGAGCCACCCTTGTTCGATTTGAAAAAATTGAGAAACAATTTAAAAAAAACTTTTAACCGGCCAGGACAAGACACGAAAAACATTAGACGATCAAATCTATCCTCCTTGATTAAAAATTAGTGTTTTTAATACAGCCGTGGCACTCTAGATTGAAATTTAAAATATGATTTTTATAACGAAAATATGAAATGTTGACATGTGATATGTCATTCTACTTAGAGTGTCATTTGTTTTAGAATAAAGTAAAAAAATACCGAGTGTGTTATTTAAAAATCAAAAGTTGTAGTTATTTCCGGTGAAACCGGAAGTGACCAAAAACAATAATTGAATACGTCAATCAGTCTAATTTATGTCATCTATACTAATATATAAAATCCTTAAGTGACTGACATACTGATTAATCACGATCCTGCTCAAACCACTCAACGTAAGAAGTTCAATTTTGGCATACAGGTTGATTCTAGGGTGTAGAGGTTCGATAAGAAGGGATTTTTCGAAATTCCAGTTCCAAGAGGGTGAAACCACCCCTCAAATATTACAATATTTTTTATTTAAAAAACGGCAACGTTTCCGAAAAAACGCTTAAACACGTATATTTTATTTTGTTTTTTATATATTTAAAGATTTTTTAAAAATGTATACAGGGTGTTTCGAAAAATCTGGTCATTGATTAATCACGATCCTGCTTAAAGCGCTTGACGTTAAAAGCTGATTTTTGGAAAACAGATTGACTTTAGGGTGTAGAGGTTCGATAAGAAGGGATTTTTCGAAACTCGAATTTTAAGGGGGTGAAACTATCCCTCAAATATTAAAATATTTTTTATTTAAAAACCGGTGAGTTTTTCGGAAAAACTCTTAAACACGTATATTTTATTTTGTTGTTTTACATATTTTAAGATTTTTTATAAATTTATACAGGGTGTTTCATAAAATATGACCATTGAGTAATCACGATCCTGCTTAAACTGCGTGACGTTTAACGCTGATTTTTGGCAAACGGATTGCCTGTGGGGTGTAGAGGTTCGATAAGGAGGAGTTTTTCGAATCTCAAATTCCAAGAGGGTGAAAACGCCCCTCAAATATTACAATATTTGTTATTTAAAAAAAGGTTAGTCTTTCGGGAAAACGCTTGGACAAGCATAATTTATTTTTTTTTTACATATTTTGAAATTTTTTAAAAAATCATTCAGGGTGTTCCAAAAAGTTGGGTAGTTTCTTAATCACGATTCTGCTTAAACTGCTTGACGTAAAAAGCTTATTTTTGGCAAACGGATTTTTTGAAAGTCAAATTCCAACGAGATAAAACTACCCTTCAAATATTACCAAATTATATGTTACCAGTTTGTATGTTAATGGAAATTCTTGCTTTGCTTTATCATCACCATTACAAATTATTAATTCGACGCGAACGAAGTCGCTGGTACACGCTAGTATACTAATATACTAAATAAATATCGTTTTTTTTTATGTGAAAAAATATAAAAGTTATAGGGGTGAGCCACTTTTGAGACGCACCCGGTAGAAATATAAAAATTATTTTTTTCTTGTTTCTTTAAAAGCTGGTCGCAAAAACGATAAAGACAAGAAACTTGAAACCATAATCTACTTACTTAATAAAAAGAAGAGATACCCGATATAGGCTGTTCGATATTCATTAAAAGCGGGCGATGCAAATGGAATACGTAACTTAGTATAATTCGGTTATACGGACTTCGAGACAGAGGCCAATCTCGAAATAGCGCCAGTACGGGTCTGCATCAACCCCCTTCCCCATCTCACCCCCCGTTGGAAATTAGTCTGCGCCATAAGGATTAGATCGTCCTTTGAGAGTGGTCCAAAAGAGCCTTTCTTTTTCCATTTTCAATTTTAACTTTTAAAAAGAATAGGGAGGTGGAGGATACTGACAGAATTAAAAAAAGAAATGTGTTCAGTTCTATCAAAATTGTACAAATTCCTGAAAAGTAGTCAAAAAAATATTAAGGATTTTTTTGTAATTTGGTACGGTGCGATCAACAATAATATGGAAATGTTGGCCATTCTGATTTTGCTCGTTTGATTGTTAATAAAATAAAGAAATTCGAATATTTATCAACTGTTATCACTAAAACTTCAAAACAAAGAAAATTTTTTTTATAAAATTTAACCGATTTGGTAGTACTTTGACTTTGGTTGTACTTTCTATCCACTACAGTTTAGATGTCATCGTCCATTAAATCATGTCATGTCCATTAAAAAGTGGTGATGTGTTTTAATCTTTATGTAATATGTGGATGGCATAACCTACGTGCTGGAGGATTTTAAGGTTCTCTTCAATATATTCGAGATACATTTGTTGCGTTCGTCTTTCGGGCTACATAACGGAGTCGGTGATTGACTGCTAAGACAACAGACTCACTACGCACGCGTAACACGACAAATAATCAAAACCGGTCTTATTTGACGTCTTATTTGGTAGTGGTATTGAGCATTGTTTTTTTTTTATTCTGCTGCTTGGCTACCGCCTTTACAGTAAATAACCCAATTAATGGGGTCGGATAGTATAAAAATATTTCAGTGCTGGCGGCGAATTTGAATTTTTGGATATGGATAGTACATATATCAAGCATCAAAAAACGCCCCAGACCCCAAAATTTTGGGGCCCCCCACCACCGGTATGACGTCATTAAAGCGGGGGTAAAAAAACGGCTTTTAGGCATATAAATACTTTTTTTTTCTTTGTAAAAACCCATTTTAATTTTATTTTTTATACTAAAACAACTTATTTGAAAATATTTTCAACTGTTTTTAATTATATGGCGGCCATCTTGTTATATAAATGTCAAAATTTTGACATTTTATCTGAAATTTCGTGTTTGATATCAATTTATAGGTGTTTGGGGTAGACAAATTTAGTGATGATATTAAAATTTTAATACGATACATCTACAACTAGATGCTACCCCAAACAACCCCTCAAAATTTTTCTTTTATACATCCCTTCCCCAACACCCCCCTAAGCACCAACATTTATACTAAAATATAATTTTCTATTTATGTTCATAATATTTTATTTCATCAAACATACTAATAAAAACGACTTGAAAAATAAAAATAAGTTAACATTCTAAATAAAAATAACATTTTAATAAAATAAGTTAATACACACTATTAATCGTTTTCAGAACAATGTCCTTCACATGCACACAGTTGTGTACACCGCCGAAGAACGTTTTTTACACACTTACATGCTGAACACCGTTGTTGCAGCTACAAGCGATTAGTTCCTCACAGCTTTTCACAACATAATTAATTCGGCTTTTGAACAACTGGTTATGGGAAGATATCCAGATGAAGATATTTTGCGTACTATGGAAAGATTTGTGGTCCTATTATATGATGCGACATCACCCTTGGGTACTGTTAACGAGTGTAGACGTTTCCTTTTCATAAAAAAAATAGGGTAATTGAGAATATACCTCCAATGCAAAATGCTTTGATTCAACATATCAAGCGAGCCAGTCTACAAGCCCTTATATGGAACAACTGCTTGGAAAAAGACTTTCACACACAAGCTTCATTGCCTGATAATTGGAGATGGCAAAAAACTGACGACGGATTTCAGCCATTGTGGTCTACCATTCCAGATGTTGTGAAAAGCTGTGAGGAACTAATCGCTTGTAGCTGCAAACAACGGTGTTCAGCATGTAAATGTGTTAAAAACGGTCCTCGGTGTACACAGCTGTGTGCATGTGAAGGACATTGTTCTGAAAACGATTAATAGAGTGTATTAACTTATTTTATTAAAATGTTATTTTTATTTACAATGTTAACTTATTTTTAATGATTTTTATAACGAAAATATGAAATGTTGACATGTGATATGTCATTCTACTCAGAGTGTCATTTGTTTTAGAATAAGGTAAAAAAATACCGAGTGTGTCATATAAAAATCATAAGTTGTAGTTATTTCCGGTGAAACCGGAAGTGACCAAAAACAATAATTGAATACGTCAATCCATTCTAATTTATGTCATCTATACTAATATATAAAATCCTTAAGTGACTGACATACTGATTAATCACGATCCTGCTCAAACCACTCAACGTAAGAAGTTCAATTTTGGCATACAGGTTGATTCTAGGGTGTAGAGGTTCGATAAGAAGGGATTTTTCGAAATTCCAGTTTACAATATTTTTTATTTAAAAAACGGTAACGTTTCCGAAAAAACGCTTAAACACGTATATTTTATTTTGTTGTTTTACATATTTTAAGATTTTTTATAAATTTATACAAGGTGTTTCATAAAATATGACCATTGAGTAATCACGATCCTGCTTAAACTGCTTGACGTTTAACGCTGATTTTTGGCAAACGGATTGACTGTGGGGTGTAGAGGTTCGATAAGGAGGGGTTTCTCGAATATCTTATTCCAAGAGGGTGAAAACGCCCTTCAAATATTACAATATTTGTTATTTAAAAAAAGGTTAGTCTTTCGGGAAAACGCTTGGACAAGCATAATTTATTTAGTTTTTTACATATTTTGAAATTTTTTAAAAAATCATACAGGGTGTTCCAAAAAGTTGGGTAATTTCTTAATTACGATTTTCTGCTTAAACTGCTTGACGTAAAAAGCTTATTTTTGGCAAACGGATTTTTTGAAAGTCAAATTCTGCCACTTATATTTTATTTTGTTGTTTTACATATTTTAAGATTTTTTATAAATTTATACAAGGTGTTTCATAAAATATGACCATTGAGTAATCACGATTCTGCTTAAACTGCTTGACGTTTAACGCTGATTTTTGGCAAACGGATTGACTGTGGGGTGTAGATGTGGGATGTATAAAATAAAAAATTTGAGGGGTTGTTTGGGGTAGCATCTAGTTGTAGATGTATCGTATTAAAATTTTAATATCATCACTAAATTTGTCGACCCCAAAAACCTATAAATTGACATCAAACACGAAATTTCAGATAAAATGTGAAAATTTTGACATTTATATAACAAGATGGCCGCCATATAATTTAAAACAGTTGAAAATATTTTCAAATAAGTTGTTTTAGTATAAAAAATAAAATTAAATTAGGTTTTTACAAAGAAATAAAAGTATTTATATGCCTAAAAGCCGTTTTTTTACTCCCGCTTTAATGACGTCATACCGGTGGTGGGGGGTCCCAAAATCTTGGGGTCTAGGGCGTTTTTTGATGCTTGGTATATGTACTATCCATATCCAAAAATGCAAGTTCGCCGCCAGAACTGAAATATTTTTATGATTTTCAGAGCTATCCGACCCCACTAAATACAGTTTAAAAAGAAATGCTGCTGTTGCTGTTAAAATGTATTACAAATATATAAAAAATCTGACCTTTTAGAAAAAGACTTAAAGCTTATTAATGACTTAAGTCTTTTCTAAAAAGTCCTAAGTCAGCTTTTGAAAAATTACTTAAAATCAAACGACTTTAAGTCATTAAAATGATTTAAATCAAAAAAATTCACAGATTTTGCAACATGCGCAACCATCATAGGCGTATTGAAAATACCAGACACAAAAGTCGGCGGTGGTCAGCAATCACCTGTTTTTTACATTTTATATTAACTTGTGACGTCATTTGGAAGAGCTCAATAGAAATATAAAAGAACTAAAGCTTGTTTGGAAAGCAATTTGACATTCGTGACGTCAGCACTCCGGCAGTCTAACGTATCGCTAATTGCCATGCCGCAAATATATTCCAGATACGTATAGTGATATTGTATTAGTATTTTGATATTTGATTTTTATCGTGATGGCTTTTTATAAAAGTGAAGAATTTAGTAAGAAAAATATTAATGATGGAGATGAACGTGTACGGATTCATGAATGGTCACGATCACGGTCACGACACTATAGAAATGTGAGGTATGTATGTATATATACATAGAATTAATGGCATTAATTTGCAATAGCACCTCGAACCCACAGTTTCATTATGGAGCCAGATTAAACGAATCAGAATGAGTATTATGTTACCGTAAAAGCCCGAATATTGGTTAAACGTAGAGTTGCCCACCTAGGAGTCCGAAATATACCAAAAAGTGGGTCACTTTAGGTTAAGTTTAGATTAGGCCTATATTTTTATTAATGCAAAACCAACTAAAACCTAATTCTAATCTAACCTAAACTCACTCCCTCTTTTGCATATTTCGGGTTATTACCTGGTTATTCTAGGTTTAACCTAGGTCCATAAATTTAAATTCGCCGAACAAAAAATAAGTAATAGTTACTGCAGATAAAAATAAATTAAAATATAGTTCCACGATAACTTAGTTTGCAGCTTCTTTTCATCATATCTAGTAAAAACCCGTCACAACCACTACTCATAGTATGTATACCTATGTATTTATAAACATCATTGTAAGATTTAAGTCATAGGTGCCCATAATATGAGTAGCGGTATTGACGGTTTTTTGTTATGATGTAAATGTTGTGTGATATGAAAAAGCAACAAAATATATTATCGATTGCAGCAACTATACCTAGTGTACATTCAGTATGTCCAATTAATATAGAACATTATAGCTATGCATGATTTTAAAAATTTGCTACCATTATATTTTGATAGTTGAGTTTTTGAAATTATTTGTTAGCTTCTTAAACAAAACAGACCCATAATAATTCAAATCTTTATCATCCAAGACATCCAAGAATTATAAAGTAATCTCCCGTCAAATTTTTTTAAAATTATTGTATGCCTTAAATGTTTGCAAAGTTAACAAAAATATGTCTTTGATTACCTGCAATTAATATATTTGGTCCAGTTTATCAGTTCTGCATCATATCCGAAATTCAGATTGTGTGTGACATAACGAAGAGTCAACGTGCAACGTGAACGACAAGAAAATGGCAAGTAAAAAAATTGTAAAGTCTTAATTACTAATTACACAGTCGTTCTCTTGAGTTCTCCTGCCTAAAATCTATATTGCCTTCCCTAAGATTTTAAATATAAATGATTGAAACTCATACAAGTTTACCACAATTTAAACTTAAGATAATTATTTAATTATTAAATCCATAATTATATTAAAATATAACACTTACGAAGTTACTAAATATTAACAATTTCTACTTAATCATTTAATAATTGTGATAAAAACACGCTTGTTTATTTATTTTAGAAATCATACGGGCTATAATCATTAAAATGACTATATTAACAATACTTAAATCAAAATTTATTTGAAGGAATGCTACTGTATTACAATAATTGTAAAACAAGTATGTAATAATAACTCGGAATAATTATTAAAAACTGCTCATCTTGTTATAGATGTCGGCGTCTTGTCTCTATTATTTTATTAGCCGTTTAGCTATAGTTTGATTTCAGATAATGCAGATTTTAATGTGCCATTTGTGTTTTTTTATTGGAATTATTATTTTTAGCATATTTGGTATACTCTATGAAGTTATTTTTAATTGCTCCTGTCCATTTTTCAATTACTAAAGTGCCTTTAGATACAATTAAAATTAATTAGTTGGTGTATAGTATTTGTATTATGGGTTTGTTTATTTTTTATGAAATGAATTTTTTCCTATTAAAATAAACAGCTTACTAAATCACTAGCTAGCCATTTTTAAATACTGGATGTTAATTAAGTATCTGGCCAAACTTCAGGAGGTGATTCTTTGAGTGTTTTTAAGGTAAAAAGTTCATCAAGGTGTTTTCTAATAGACCTTTTTTATTAATATCTCAGAGATCCGTTAGCCGATTTTGTTGAAATTTCGCCGTGTTGTGAAATTTAATGAGTTAGCACTAATTAAATGATAATTACTATTTACAACAATATTTAAATCGTTTAAAAACTTATCCCAATAAATATTTGGCACCGCCTTGAAATCATTTGTTTTACGTTGGCGGTGAAAACCATGCAAGCTTTTTCTGTGTCCTAAGTTGTTAATTAAAAAAATAATTATCATATAAAAAATATAGGTCCTAATAGCCTAAATTTTATCAAAATATATCAGCAGATCCGATGAGACCCGAATTATGATATGTTTTGGAACTTAATGATTTAATTAATTATTCCCTTTAATGCATCGATTGTGCGCATTATCCTACGCGCCAAGAAAAAATATTGCATTAGTCTAAATTTATTATTTATGTTATTCCGCTCTTTCACGTATAATTTGCCCCCTGCTTCTCATACGGAAAGAGTTAGATTAAAATAGCCCAACTGTACTTAACAACCTATGCCTTGACGCATATTCTTTTTTATAATAATATCGGCTTTCAGAGACTAAACATCCATATCCATAAAACAGTTGGCCAAACACTAATAAGACCTCATTTCGGCCCTCGGACGGCCTTCAGCTATCGACTTACGTGTTGACAAGTTGATTAGGCAGGTTATTGAACTCCATGTCGCCTCTAGCATGTCGTTTTTTCAAAGATGGGTCCCATATAAACGCGGCCAGAAGTATTTTCAATACTAAAAAACTTAAGTCTTCTGTGAGCTTGCAGCTCTGCATGGGAGATGGAGAACTAACCTCTGCAAAACCGTCTCAGATACTGGCTTTTGTCAAAGCCCTGAGATTGTGTGATCAGTTATAACTCAAGAAAGGGGATACATTAGATCTATCAGGTCGCAATGATTAACTTCTCTTCTACAATATTTTCAAATCAAACTGTAAATAACAAAACGGTTTGTTATAAAGTTTATAAGCATTGACTTATTAAACTTATACAGAGATCATGTTTTAAGCAAAAAATTCTTGCACGATCTGAAAAAAAATCTTTTAATTAGGTATTTTTAGAAAAAATAAATGTAGAAATGCAAACAATAAAAATGGGCGCTTTTCGTTGTGTAATATGACTCTGTCACTTTTTGTTATGACCTAGTAAAAACAGGAAACAGCGAACGTATGCCAGTTCTCATTTAGATATCCAGGAATATGCAGAACACAAATAAAAAAGTAGGCGAAATTAAATATTTACAGAACGGCATATTTATTATACTTTTCACGATGTAGTGAAATAAAAATTCTCGTTAATTAAGTATATTATATATAACATGCTCTTTCTGTTTCCTCCTACGGTAGTCAAAAGGAAATAAATAATTAAAGTATACTACAGGGGATATAAATAATATATTTATGACTTACATCTTTGCAAGTTTACCAATTAAAAGCTTTATTTAAAAATATTAAACAGTATAATGTTATACATGTATTGATGCCAATGGGACGGTATCGACATCATGAACCCCATTGAATTAATGATGAACCCCCATGACGGAGACAGTGTTGCCAGAACTACGAATTAATCCGGATTTTGGGTACAGTACGTTAATAATACGGATTTTCTGTCATTAAACAATTTAATAATATAATATTAATTATATTAATATCTCTTAATGACTAAAAAAAACAATAGCGTCAGAGTTGGCTTGGAAATGAAGATCGCTGTTATTTCATATGTAAAATATTATTGTAAATGTCAATAGTCGTCATTTCCAAGCCAACTAAACGACTTTTTTCGATCATACAAAATATTCAATAGCTGTAAAAAATATTTTTGTTATTTATGTTTAACACGAATAAATTTTCAATACAGGGTGGCGCTTCTCATACGCCGCGGAAGCTCCAAGGAGAACGGTAGTTTATATCGAAATGAAATTTTGGCGGTCTATGGAGGTTAACTGAAAGCATTTTATAAAAATATAAAGAATTATACAGTTTGTCCCCAAAAAAAATGTACACATCAAAATTGTGTTTTTTTCTAATGGAACACCTCATATATTAATTGATTTTCGGATTCTAGAAAAAAAAATAAAGGTGAGTTTATTAAAGAAGCATATATCCAAAACCTTGACATACCTATTTCACATTTTGTGAAAATGAAGAGTAAATTTTAAATTTCAATAACAGCTACCTAAATTTTAGTTGACCTTGTATAACCACATATTTAATTACAGTAAGCATTGTATGTTAAACTAAATTTAAATTTGACCCGAAAAGTTATACAGGGTGAGACAAAATTAATATGGAACATTTAGTCACTTTAAAAGCAAGTTACTCTCTTATTTTAAATGGAACAACCAGCATATTTTTCCGATGTTCAATAGGGAATTTATATATCTTCAGAATATTATTAAGGTTACCTACCACTCAGACAAAGATTTTCCTAGATATTTTAATTTTTATGATTTCGCGTCTGTAGATCTTTATTATTTGAAAAAGTCTAGGTGGCTGTGTGATATACCTTTTGTTAATTTAACAAATATTAAAGATTGTGGAGCAAACTACTCAACGGTCATTAAAAGATACACGTTTAAAACATATTTTAATTATTACAGAATTAAAACTAGATATAAACCTATAATTATGTGACAAAAAATAGCTAGATGAAATCAAATGCTCAAAATGCTTCCTTTCCTGTTAACTGCATAAAATGATTGTTTTTTCAAAAGGATATTGTCATTTTAAAAGGTATTATGTGGAGTTCTACCTCGAAAAGCAGCTACAATAATTTCTCTCATATTGTCGACAATAGTTGTTCGAGTTTTGTAAACACTGTCTTTAACATATTCCCATAAAAAAAACAGACTAGATAAAATCAGGAGCATTTAAGTATTCTATTAATTGGTGAATGCACACTGCATTCACCAACTAATAGAATCATATCAATTAACAATCAATTCTCTCTTATCTAGGATAAGTTTGCATTTTCGGCAAAGCTCTGAAAATTTTTTTTCTTTTATCTGACACAAAATGATAACTAGTTGTTAAAGTTGGACTAATTAGATAGCTATGTTGATGTAACGTCAGACATATCACACCCACCATAGATTTTATCAAATAATAAAGATCTATTCAGATCAAATCAAGGGATCAAATCATGTAAATGAAAATATCTAGGAAAATCTTTGTTTGAGGGGTAGGCAACCTTAATAGTATTTTGAAGAGACATGAATTCTCCATTGAATATCGGAATAATATACTGGGTGTTCCATTTATAATAAAAGAGTAACATGCTTTACACCCATTTTTGACATCAGAAGTTTTATTAATAAAATTGTTACTAAAAATAAACAAGAATTTCTACCACAACAATTTTATAATATCTTTTTCCGCTTAGGTATCTTCATTATGCGGTCTTGCTTGGAGCCGACTTGCAGAAAATTGAAATTAATACCAACTTTTAAGCGAATTTTCTTGATCCAAGAATTATTTAGGTTATTAAAAGTATCCAAAACAAATTTTTCGTCATCTCCGTTTGTGGGCTGGCGAGCGACCCTGCCCTAATTAACCCTAATGATTACTTTTAATTAAAACTGTTAGCGGATGAAATTTTAATCCTTGCTTTACATGCGAAAGAATAATCTCGATCTCCTTTTAATGTCGGATTTGAGTTCTATGGATAAAACGAAAACTAAAACTTTTAGTTGTTACACTAATTTTTAGTTCCTAAGTTTTCATTCGTACTTGGTAACCATTTTTATTGTATTTTATTCCAGAGTAAGTCATCCGATTAGGATCCTAAAATTATACCTATTTTGGTATGTTTATAAATATATCTACATTAGGGGATTCAATCCCGGGATTTCGGGATTCCGGGATCCCGACGTTTTTTATTGGATTTTTTCAATCCCGGGATCTCGGGAAAATAATAACAGATCCCGGGATTTTATATAATATAGTAAAATGTTATTTTTAAGGTTGTAAATGCAAAAACTCTTTTAGTTGAATTCCTTATTTCCTTATAGCGCCGCCGACAAGCGATACGTCGGTGATTCCCGGAATAATAAAAAACTTTTGAAACAAGAAGTAGCAAACCTCTTAAAACGACTAGATATAACAAGTAAAATCATATTAGATTCTTCAGATAGTTCGGAATCGGATGAAGATTTGCCAATTGCTACTATTCAGAACAGGTACCAGGCCTTAAATGATGACGTGTCATTTTCGGAGAGGCTAGATGAAGCGTCAACAAAAAAAATATCAAATCGAATGACATTGCTACCAGTAACAAAAACTGAAAACTTGGAAGCCCAAATAAAAAATGAAATGGATACGTTCCAGAAGAGTGGACAACGTGGAACAAACTTACAACTAGCTTTTGATTTTTTAAGTACAATACCGCCTACAAGTGTAGAATCGGAAAGGTGTTTTTCGTCAGCAGGCTTGAAATTTCGTTCTGCTATGGGAAATGACACAATAGACAATATTATATTTTTGCGCTATTTTTTTAAAAATATGAAATAATATTATCAGTCCAGTTTCTTTTTTGTTTTGTTTGAGATTTTTAATTTTTGTTTAATGTTGTTTAAGAAGAATATTTACTTATTTTTGTGTTCCAAATACTTTTTTTTTGTTTTAACTAATTAACGTTAATTTTAATAAAATTTTCTTTGAAAGTAACATTGGTAACATTATTACTGAATCCGGGATCCTGAGATTCGGGGTTAAGAATCAGGATCCCCACAACATAAAATTGTCCGGGATTGAATCCCCTACTCACAATGTACCGTTTGTGTCCAGGAAGGGTTCATAGTTTCATAGATGTCGATTTTCAAAAGAAATCAGAACATGTATATTATTTCGTATATTTTTCATTTTATTGATTTTATGGAAAGCACTGTTCATTAAAATGTTGTATCCTATGTTATAGGGCTTGTTTCTCTCTACAATTTCCTGTCTCACAATGTACCGTTTGTGTCCAGGAAGGGTTCATATTTTCATAGATGTCGATTTTCGAAAGAAATCAGAACATGTATATTATTTCGTATATTTTTCATTTTATTGATTTTATGGAAAGCACTGTTCATTAAAATGTTGTATCCTATGTTATAGGGCTTGTTTCTCTCTACAATTTCCTGTCTCACAATGTACCGTTTCTGTCCAGGAAGGGTTCATATTTTCATAGATGTCGATTTTCGAAAGAAATCTGTACATTTATTTTATTTCGTATATTTTTTATTTTATTGGTTTTATGGAAAGCACTGTTCATTAAAATGTTGTATCCTATGTTATAGGGCTTGTTTCTCTCTACAATTTCCTGTCCCACAATGCACCGTTTGTGTCCAGGAAGGGTTCATATTTTCATAGATGTCGATTTTCGAAAGAAATCGGTACATTTATTTTATTTCGTATATTTTTCATTTTATTGATTTTATGGAAAGCACTGTTCATTAAAATGTTATATCCTATGTTATAGGGCTTGTTTCTCTCTACAATTTCCTGTCTCACAATGTACTGTTTGTGTTCAGGAAGGGTTCATATTTTCATAGATGTCGATTTTCGAAAGAAATCGGTACATTTATTTTATTCCGTATATTTTTCATTTTATTGATTTTATGGAAAGCATTGTTCATTAAAATGTTGTATCCTATGTTATAGGGCTTGTTTCTCTCTACAATTTCCTGTCTCACAATGTACCGTTTGTCTCCAGGAATTTTAATAAAATGTTCTTTGAAAGTAACATTGGTAGCATTATTACTGAAATCCAGGGATTGAATCCCGGGATCCCGAGATTCGGGGTTGATAATCCCGGGATCCCGACAACATAAAATTGTCCGGGATTGAATCCCATAATCTACATATATCTTTTCATATATCTATGATTTTTTTACATAATAACTTCGTTATTTCAAATGCAACACTATGTATTTTTTTAAACAAGTCGAAGAAGATTTAAATGCTCTTTCAAACTATATTAGGGTTTCCTATACCTATCTAGCTCAGATTTTGAATAAAAAGCGATTTTTCAATAAAATGGCAATCAAGAAGGCTGGTGTCGCCATGGCAATTTGCTAGTGATAGATAGTAGCTATTTTCAAAATTGACATTAGTTTATGGACTTTATTTAAATTTATAACAGTTTACTTTTATTTAATTTACCTACAATAGTTTAATAAGTAATAAAGTCCATAAACTAATATCGATTTTGAAAATGCCATGACAACACTAGTCATCTCGATTACAATTTTATTGAAAAATCGCTTTTTATTCAAAATCTGAGCCAGATAGGTATTGGAAACCCTAATATAGTTCGAAAGAGCATTTAAATCTGCTTCGACTTATTTAAAAAAATACATAGTGTTGCATTTGAAATAACAAAGTTTTTATGTAAAATAAATACTTAAAATAGATCAGCAATTTTTGATACCCCTGTATACATTTTAGGAAGCAATACAGTTTTTTAGTAAAGTTTATTTCTCTGGCCTGAAACTCAGCACAAGAATTAATTCTGAAAAGTAATGTACAAGGTGTTGACAAACTTTTTTATTATGGCATGCATATTTAAATATCTTTAAATATCTCAAAAACCAAAGCTTTTAAACATATTAAACCCTTATAATAAATGCGTTATTTTATGTCCAAGAATCCAAAAATGAAATAAAATACCGGGTGTGTTCCATAAGAAAAAATATATAACTTTGGTATAGATCTTAGTTCTGACACATCCTGTACATTTGAAAATAATTTGAACTTATGCACATTACCTTCCCACATATACCCATTAAATATTTTGTTTCTACATCTTTTCGTTTTCGTATAATCAACCGAGGCGAATGAGGCGCGCCACCCTGTATTTATTGCTCCTGTATATATTACATATACAGGGTGTCCCAGAAATAAGTGCAGATATTTTAACTGGTAGTATAGTTCAACCCCAGAAACACGCCTATGAGGTTTTTTTTGCGAAAAAAAAATGTTGAAAATTTGATATTTTTCTTGACATTTTCCGGAAAATGTTGAAAAACTTTTGAGTGCCACTGTTCACTCCCCGGGAAATTCGTTTACCGGGCATAGAGAATGTCGGAGAGAATGCAACGTTGCCACCTCCTACCATACCCACATTCTGCATGTTTATCTATAAATTCAATTATTTTAAGTTGCTACAGAAAAAAATACGAAAATTAATTTTATTCATATTAGTGTAGATTGCTCTACTAATTCTAGAGAAACGCGCAATATTTTAAATACTTTTTACAGTGGAGTAAACTGAAAAAATAAATCTTAACAATTATAGCTTCTTTTTTGCCATATTAGGAAATATTTTCAATCGTTTCAATAAACAATTATAACCTTTAATGTTTAGTTAGAGCTTACCCTTTTAATGAAAGTGTTTTTTATCCAGCACACATATACGCAAACACATACACACCAAATATCTATTAAACTGAACATCACAAACCTATCACATGCCTATCACTTTTAAAATATTATTTAAAATTTTTCACATGATAATAATCAAACACTAAACTCATAAATACAATAAAAAATGTTAAAAAAAACTTGCTTTAATAACTACTTATATCCGGTGGCTGATGGTAGACAGCCCGGGGTTTTCTTTGACATTTCTTCAAAACCGACACAACCCCGACAACGATTTCGAAAACACTGAAGGAATTAGAAATTACAAATTTTTATTTAGGAATTTGTTGACTTAGCGTCCTCTAGATGATGTATTACTATTGGACTGATGTATTACTATTATGGGTCAACGTTTTGGTGGTTGTATAAAGATAGATAAATCAATTTTCTAAATGTTTAATGTATGGAGTAGGGATATCCCAAAAATAAAATAAAAGTACAAGAAAGGGTATACCCAAGAAAGAATTAAGGTAAAATCAAAGAGTATTCTACGTTATCTAAAATATAAAAATATGGGAAGCCCCGACAAAAATCTGACACCTGATATCAAAGTGATAAACAAACATCGGCGCATGCGGCAGCGAGCACTTACACTTAATTTTTCAGTTCATTGCTAGATGGCCTTTTACTAGGGATGCACTGCAAACAAATATTCCAGCAAAACTAAAGTGTTTTTTCTTATTCTAAATTCTAACAAATAAATAAACCTGTAAAACTGTATAAATAAAATCGGTCTTCGATTTAAAAAAAAAGATCGATTATACCAAAAAATCGTTTGATAAAAATCACGTCGATTTGATAATAATCGATTCGAATCGTACATCCCTAGTATGGTGTGTAGTTTAAGGTTATGTTTAAGGTTAATCGTGGGTTATTAAACTCGCACAAAAACAAAACAGAAAACAACAAAAAACAATGCAAACAATGCCAAATAAACCTGTAAAAAAGTACTTTTATTATTCAAAATGAAATATCATATAATTCAGTTGGTATACGAATATTTTTTGATTTATTTATAATGTTTGGTGTCAAAAATATGTGAGAAATGAGGTAAACAGTTTAAATGTCTTAATAAATTCGTTTTTAATTTATTAACCTTTCAGGTATCTACCTAATGGTAGGAAGAAATTAATTATGTAATGGTAGGAAAAATAATTTCACTTTAATTATGTATTAGAAAATCAGTAATCTTAAATTAGGAGCATCAATGGAGAAGAAGGCAATTGTAATCACAATACAATAACAGATCTACAAATACCAAGCAATACATTAAATCAAAAATCTCAGTAACACTGTTGTAATAATGTACTCCCTGTGGTCTTATTAAGTATAAAGTTTTGTTTTACATGAAAATAATTATCCCATTTAATTATTCATTAAATTTTAGTGTCAGCTTATTGATAGCTCGATTACCAGTCAAATAGTTTCGATGTTTTCTATACTATGAAGAAAATTTGATCTGATTAGATTAATTCAGATGTAAATTTATGTTATACGGTAAGATATTTTTAAACAAACCAAGAAAGTTCTCTTCAGACAAGTTCTGGTCTGAAATTGCAAATATTAATGAAAAAGTTATACATGTAGTTTTCTATTCATAAATGATATTATTGATTTTATTCTAGGTGAATGTATCGAGTCATATTATATTCTGCAGAATATATTGAGAAAAATGGTAAACTAACTAAAAGTGCTAACAAAATTTCTTAGGAAGTTATCGATATACCTAATTATTAGAAGCTGTAACAAATGTTCAAAGAGTCAGAGTATACTTTATTAGAAGTGTGTTAGATAGAATTATACACTTTAAAGAAAATATCTTTTATTATTGCAGGTAATGCATATTGTGTAATGCATATAATATGTGAAATCTATTATTACATACAAAGATTGAAAATTATTTAAACAGCTACCTGTATGTTGTCTCACAATCTCATTTAGTGAATGGGTTATTAAAAATTGAACATATTTACACACAGAATATTGTGGATATGGATATCTGGAAAGCATGTTATAACCATTTTTATTTTTAGGATTTATGAAATGATTACATAAATATACTAACAACAAATTGCAATGCATCTGTATATTAGAGACAAAAGATGAAAGAGAGTAACAAGAATATATATGTATTCAAAGAAAAATATCAAGACCATTTGTAGTAATTAAAATTAAAAGAATAAAATACATAAAATGTACCATATATGATCGAAAAAAAAAAAACGGCGTCCAGTTGGCTGGGAAATGACGATCAATGACATTTCCTATATAAATTTACATATATAAAATGACAGCGACCTTCATTTCATAGCCATCGTTGACGCTGTTTTTTCTCAATCATACGATAGTTTATGTGTGAACAAATTTCATTCCATATAAAAATTGAGCTCTATCTAAAGTATATTTGAATATAAATGTTTTTATGTATTGGAAGGGGACTGTAGTTTTCAAATATAATAAAGAAAATAGACTAAAAAAACATGTGTAAGTTCTTTTTTTAAACTATTCTGTAGTTACGTAAATGTGTTTCAAATAGGTTGCTTTTCACAATAAAGTCAATACACAGTAATTATGCTTTACTTTTCAAAACACACTCTTGTTTTTATTATCAGAGAGTTATTAATATTAGAAAATTTAGTTACATGAATATAATAGGAGTAAATATTATGTTTCAAGTTTCAAATAATTAGAATATGATATGAGTCATAACAGCTTAAATATGATTGCTAATAAAATACCTAGTTTATACACATTTAGATATATCTCTTTAAATATAAATTAGTATTGCCACCATGCGATTAATGGAAATACAATATGGTCGTGAAAAAAAACAAAACGGCGTCAGCGATGGCTATGATATAAAGATCGCTGTCAATTTATGTGTAAAATTTTATGGAGAATGTCACCGACCGTTATTTTCAAGCCATTCTGGACGCCGTTTTTTCTTGACCATACGGTATTTCTAGGTATGGAATTATGTCTCTAATATGTAGTTAGGTAATTTTTTCCATTTGCCTATTGTTAATTATAACGTCGTCAAACTATAAAATTTGCTATATTTTTACTTAAATTTTTTAGTAATATCAGAACATGTTTTGAATAGTTTAATTAGTAATAAAGCTACTAACATGTTCAGTTATTTTTCTATAAAGCTTTTGATAAAAAAATAATATACCTGCTAAGACGTTAAATTGCCTGAGAAATTACGATCGATGCCATTTACCATCCACTTTTACACAATAAAATGCCATCGATCGTAATTTCAAAAGCAGAAAACTTGCCGCCGTTTTTTCCAATGAAATGGGCGGTGGGGAGAAAATTACAGATTCCTGTATTATATTAACGACTAACGACATTATTAATCGCATGTACACAAAGCATGTACACTATTAGAAATCGATCTAATTTCTAATATTATCGAGCTTTTAAAATTCGAGAAAGTGATCGGAGATTGTGTTTAAAGTGTTGTGAAATGTTCGTTAGTGCATATTTTTGTGTCGGTAATCGGTATCGGTATAGGCAAATCACGATGGAGTATAGAAATCCGGAGAAGGTGGATATGCTAAGAGCATAGGTACTTTCTGGCAGGGGAAAGCGCTGTAGAAGCTCGGAGACTTTATTCCGAAGAGTATCCGAATAGATAAATCCCTAATGCTCGAACCTTTGTAAGTATGGTTCAGCATTTGAGGGATTCGGGAAAAGCAACGAAGAATTGCTGCAAAACGTTAAAAATTCCATGCTCAGAAGAAGGAGAGCATGTATTGGAAATGGAGGTCGTCATTTTGAACAATTATTATAATAGCATGCAGTCAAGAAGCGAAGGGTATACCGGGTGGTGCATCTCGTTGGAAATATAGGATATCCCATGCAAATTTTGAACTGTCGAGATATTGGATCCCCTTGTGCAAATTTGTAATGTATCTTTAAAAACCATTTACGATTTAGCTCTAAAATTAATAGGGGAGCCAATATTTCCACAGTTGAAAATTTGCATAGTGTTGTTAAGAATTGTAGTGAAGTGATGTTATTAAGTGTAGTGTTATGTGCAGTTTTAAGAGTGGTAAAATGGAAAAAAAGAAAGCTCTGCAGTTGTATCTCTCTGCTATAGGGATATCTTTTTTTATTGTTTGGTAAGTTTTTTTTCTTTTAGTTTATTTTGTGTAATGTGAAAAGTAGGGCTACTGGCGATCACCCACTTAAAAAAAGTAACGCACCTCTGCAGAACCTCTTGGATGGTGTGGGATTTTGCAAGTACTTTTTAAGTCTTTCTAGTCGATGTGGCAACAGCGGGCGGCGAACAAGCTGAGATCCGCGAGATCTCTCCCCCGCGCCGGGGGATCCGCGAGATTCCCCGGCGGCTCTCAAAATGTCGCAATTTTTTTTTTAAACTTTCAAAGTTAAATAACTCGGTTATTTTCAATCTATTTTAAAAATGGTAAAGAGAAAATATGTTTCTTTTGGCCAGATCTACCACCCCTTAAAATATCTGCACTCATTTCTGGGACACCCTGTATATTACTCCACCCTGTATTTATACTCACCCTATAGGAGAACTCATGGGCGCCGGAAGAATGAAATTTAGGGGGGGCAAGGTAAAAATGAATAAAAAATTGACATTTTTGGTAATTATTGGGAAAACTGGAAATCGTCCGATTTTCACCAAAATTGGTATACACCCTATTTTGAAGTCGTAGATTACGAATCTGAACTTTTTTCTTGGCGGTCTCTTACCGTTTTCAGTTTTCTCATATTTTTTCACAATTTTCTTAATTTCTCATATTTTTAAGGTTTTCTAGCACATATTTTGTTAGGTATTCAATAATCAATAATGTTTTGCTATTTTCTGTTACTTTTTTAACCAATTCTATGCATAATAGAGGAAAATTTGCTAAAATAAATTTGTAAACAATCTGAAAATGTTAGGTTATAGCTTTGTTCGGGTTCTTGTTATTACTGATTCTGAACCGTCCAAGAACTCTGCAGCGCATACGCAAATGAAATAATGTCTTCGTATTTCCTTCTGCGCATACGCATCACAGTTCTAAGACGGTTCAGAATCGGTAATAAGAGGAACCCGAAGTAAGTTTATGTGTTTCTGGCGTTTAAAGCAACGTTGTCAACGCTAAACCTAAATTTAGCGTGTTTTTTTCGCTTATTCTGGAATTACGAAAGGCGGTCGCCAGAAGAACGGCTCCTTCCCATAACTGCTATTTTACCAACGAGATCTGACTATTTATACCCACGAAGTTGCACGAAAGAGTTTTGATTGCATTGGTTACAACTTCCATGCAGAGGGTGTTGATCTTTTGTTATATTATTAGATTAACTAAAAAAAGATTAACCCCCTCCGCAAAGAAGTTACAACCAATGCAATCAAAACTCTTCCGCGTAATTTTGTGGATATAAGTGGATATTTAATTATTGTCGATCTCATAATAGGTAATTTATTTAAAATCCCTAATCACCCGAAAAAATAGAAGATATGGCAACGTTGTAAATTTTCAAATTTCTAGATTTGGTCTAGAATATATTTGTCTCTTATTACATAGGAGAGAGAAAGAAGGATATATCAAATGTTAAACTTCCATCTGGTCTCAATTTTCTTTGCTATTTTGTTAAGAAAAGTGTTTTTCAGTAAAATGTTGGACACTTTTCTATCCCCAATCAGGTGTGGCTTTTAGATAAACTATAATATAATGAAAATATAGTGAAATTATTACTTTATAGGGCCGAAATAAAGAAAAATTCAATGTTGAAATAATTTTCCGTTTTTCTGAAAAACGATAAGAGACCGCCAAGAAAACAATAGATTCGTAATCTACGACCTCAAAATAGTGTGTATGCCAATTTTGGTGAAAATCGGACCATTTCCAGTTTTTCCAATAATTACCACATTTTTTATTATTTGACAGGTAACACCTAACAATTTCATAATAATGATTATTTTTTTTACAGATGGATGTAAGAAGATAGCTTTTATTTTTATTGTTTCAATGATCCAGGGGGGGGGGGGCAAATGCCCCCTCTTGCCCCCCTGTCCGGCGCCCATGGGAGAACTTCTTTAATAATATATTTTTATGACACACTAGTGTTATTTATTTAAAGGCTAAATTCCTTATTATATTTATAAAGTTTTTAAAATAAACATTTTTTTTTTGAAACCCCGAAAGCATTATAAATTATGAATATCTAAAGAGAAGTAAATTAAGCCCTAAGGAACTCTACAAGACTTTGTATATTATATAAGTATAAGTATAACATTCTACAAGTTTAATAACAATGATGTATATACTCCATAACATAGCTAATTATATTTCCTAATTGGAAGAAAAACATTTCCTTATTTCATCTTTTCTTCTTTGTAAAAACTCGTTATTCATATTTTATTTCTGCCTATATATGCTTGAGGTAAATTACCTCTGCATTCAAGTTAAAAAAATCTAAATAAATTAAAAATTTTTTCGTCTGATAAACAAAATAAAATATGATAGGCCCGTATGAAAAGATATAGCCAGAAAAATAAATTGGAATTTTTATTTGCGTTATGTTTTTCATCAAGAGATTTATTTACCTTTGCCAAAATATAATTAGTTTGTTTAGCACCGTTAGTAATTCCCTTTTTGATTTTTTTGTATATACATATATTTTTGTTAATTATATACGAAAATAATTGCCTAATACTCTTGGGTGAGAAAAAAATATGATTTTATCTGTATATTGGAAATAAGTACAGGTGGGCTCATTTGGACACATTTAGGAAACACCCTTTTCTATAGGAGATAGTAAATCGCTATTTCCAAAGCACCTTTTTACAGATAATTTAATGGTATAAGTATATATTTTTTAATTAATAGTTTAAGAGTTATCAAAAGAAATTTTGATTTTTTATAAGGAACAACCTGTGCATTTTTAATTCATTGAACGGCAAACGGCATGGTGCCCGGTGGCGTAGAGGTACAGGCTCTCGTCTACCATTCTCAAGGTAGTGGGTTCGAATCCTACACCCGGCATTTCATCAGCCGACTATTTTTATTAAAATAAAAATACTTTGGGTACTTAGGTCGACACAGCCTTAAATAAGTACTTGGTATTCACAATCCTGAGGTAATAATAGGCGGTTGAAGCGTAGTGCTAGCCACATTACCACAGAATATACACCATACAGAAGCGACAAAGAGCTTTGAACATAGACTTAAAATAAAATATAGACTGAGCATCTCATTCACAAATAGCTAGAACATGCGGTCAGACACTGTCTTGTTATTGTTGTGTTATTGTTTTAGGTTATAACGAGTGCGACACGAGCGATAGATAGGTTGTCTCTGTCGTAACGGTCGTTCCCTGACGACTCTGCCGAGAAACACAACACTGTCTTTCGTTTCTCAAGTACACCTGAACTCTCCGTATCATAGTCGGGTAATTTTTTTATTTTAATGAAGCTATAATTAAATTGAAAATATATCGTATTTAAACTTTTTTATATTTTATTAAGATTTAGGACAGGTTTTTTAAATAAAAGTTTAGAAAAACAATTTAGAGTCCAAAAGGATAAAAATAATAAAATACACGTTATAGAAGAAATTTTATAATCGAAATTAGGTAATTTTGAAATTAATAATAAATTATTAATTTTAGTCACACATTACAACCCTAATATTAATGAAAACAGGATCTATTCCACAGATATAATAGAATCGGCGACAGAGAGAGAAAAAAAAATATGATTGTTGTAATTTTTTTTCTGGTTAAGTGATGTCTTATTATGTAAAATAGAGAAAACATAAATCTGTTCCATTAAAGCAAGGAAGGTGATAGGAAGGGGATAAAATGAAAACTACATTTATTTAACTCGGTACTGTCTTTATTATACCGGGTGCGTCCCAAAAGTGGCTCAACCCCATAATTTTTTTATATTTTCAAATAAAAAAACAAGATTTAGTATGTTAGTATATGACATAAATTAGGATTGATTGACGCATTCAATTGTTTTTGGTCACTTTCTGTTTCACCGGAAATGACTATAACTTTTAATTTTTAAACGGCACCCTCGGTATATTTCTACTTTATTTGATAGAAAATGACACTCTGAATAGAATGACATATCATATGTCAACTTTTGACACTTTCGCATATGGTTTAATTGTAATTGTAACACGTGGTTCATAACGACAATTTGACTCGAAATACCAAGTGTGTGGTATCAATATATTCATAAAAAAATGCTTTTTCCAAATATGCTAACGAGTCACCCTTGTTCCATTTGAAAAAATTGACATATGTATGATTAAAAATATGATTTGTACATCTTTTAATCGGCCTAGACAAGACACGAAACCCATTAGACGATCAAAACTATTTTTCCAAGGCTCCTTGATTAAAACTTAGTGTTTTTAACAACACCATGGCACCCTGGATTGAAATTTATAATACGATTTGTTTTTAAGCGACAATGTCAAAAGTTGACATATGATATGTCATTCTATTCAGAATTCTATTATCATTTTCTATCGAATAAAGTAGAAATATACCGAGGGTGCCTTTAAAAATCAAAAGATGTAATCATTTCGGTGAAACAGAAAGAGACCAAAAACAATTGAATACGTCAATAAATCCTAATTTATGTCATATACCTACTAACATACAAATCTGTTTTTTTATCTGAAAAAATAAAAAAGTTATAGCGGTGAACCACTTTTGAGACGACCCGGTATATTAAAAAATATTGTCTCATAATGTAATATCATATTAAAATTCTTGTATGTTATTTTAGATTCTGAAGATAATTTTAGAATAAACCGGAATATATTTTTAATAAAAACATTATTAATTATTAACAGGGTTATAATTATGATTTTGTTACAATGTAAGTAAGTAAATAATGTAATATAAGAGAAAAAATTCAGATTTTACATTTTACTAAAATATTATCTAAATAAGCGCCTTTCTACAACAACGCCACTGACTCCCAATGGGTAAATTGAGAGTTGCCTACCGGTCAAAAGTCGTTTCAAGACTTAAATGGATTATTTAAGTCAAATTTCTTGCAAATTTGGCACTGGCGAACCATATTTTATAGTTCTTGAACAGAAAAAGTCAATAAAATAAACACTTAAGCACTACAAGCTAAGAAAATGCGTTAATACAGCCGGGGAGATAGCGGCAACAAAGCTTTACCGCACACGTGCGACACGTACTACAAGGTAATAAATGAATGAATAGGCTCCCTCGCCTCTAATCGGTGTTGTCATATTGTAAAGAACTTATCCTTTTTAAACAGTATCCGACTTATAATTTAGTAGTATAAGGACTATTTAATACATCTCTGGAATATTAAAACCTACTTTATTAAACTGTAGTATTAATATCTCAATATATGTGTATAACAAGAAAAAAAATATTGATAATATTAAAGACGTGACAACATAGGCTGGATGAGGAAGGCTCGGTCGACTGTACCCAGAAGTAAACATGTGTACAAAAAAGGTTGTTTGTCCGCGTTGAGATGTAAATAGTGTAGTCTATATTTTATTTTAAGTCTATGGCTTTGAATAGCATTGGTCAAATGGGAACTAATTGCGTGACGTCACGTTTGACATCCGTGCGCCTTGAACAGCATTTCACACTGAAAGAAAATTGTTAGATTTTAATAGAAAATGATGAAAGGCAGGTTTATTTAATTTTTAAAAACTAGAGGGATTTAAATCAGTCTTTTTATTTAGAATTAAAAATAAATAAATAATTATGAAATATATTTTTTAGTCTTTTATGCATAATATCTAGAAATAATTATACCTGCGGTCGTGAATTTTTTTTGGTGTATAATTCTTTGACGTCACGTTTGACAGTTAACCAGCATTACCCCCTCCTAAAAATTTTGAAGCAAATCTCTTTGTCGCTTCTGTATGGTGTATATGTTGTGACATTACCTTCCTTGTATACCGAACGGCTCTAGCATGGCAAGGTACACCTTGCTATTCCCAAGGCGTTAAACGCTATATACGGGAGCTATTATTATTATTAACGGCAAACGGCAACGGTATTCAACGGCAAATTAAAAATAAGAACCTTTAGTATTTAAAAAAAAAGTCTTACATAAAATATATAATAAAAATCAATAGGCGCCAAGTCGGGCGGCGTCGACGCACAACCGCTGGGACCTTGGTTAGCTATTCAATTATTTTCGAAATTGGCTGCAACAAATTGCTGATAATTTCAGCATTGTGAGTCGGTGCCTCGTCTTGCGGGAAAAATATGTTTTCGAGTTACATTAGGGGCAGATCATCAATAAAGGTGGGTATACACATGCGAGCCGAGCGGTTCGCAAACCGCTCGTGAACCGCTCATTAGCAAATTGTTTTTGTACGAACCTTCAACGATCCAAGGAAAAACCGCGAACGCCGCAAACCAACCGAAAACATGCAGTCATTTTTGCGATGCGACGCGTCGGTGCGAGAGTGGTGCATTTTTAATGATGGCCAGTTTAGTCAAGAAAAGGAAGCAGCGACGTTGGTGGTAGGATGCTAATAAAGAAATCATTTTCTTCTTACATTGGTCTGCATTTTTCTTCAGTTCGACACATACTCGTATTTCCCTCCAAGCGTCCTCCTTTAATTTTTTTTATGTTTTGGATCCCATAATAAAGTTTTTTTTTCTATAGAGATCAATTAAATCTAAAATGATTTTCTCGGACCACTCCATATTTAATTAAACCTCTATACCTCTTCCAACCGGTAAACAAAAACTAAAAACTGAAAACAGTGCGTCCGGATTGTCTGGAGGTTCGATACAAACAACGAACAATATACGAGCCCGTCCACCGAGAGCCACGAATCCCTTTGTGTTCGTAAAAAAAACCGACAGGAGGCGGATCGCCGCGCCGCGAACGGTTTGCGAGCCGTTCGTTCGTTGCTTAAAATAACGTACACATTTGCGAATTATAGGTTCACAAGCGGTTCGCAAACCGCTCGGCTCGCATGTGTATACCCACCTTAAAGGATCCGAAGCTTACTTGTTAAGGTGGGGATATACATGCGAGCCGAGCGGTTTGTAAACCGCTCGTTAGCAAATTGTTTTTGTACGAACCTTCATCGATCGAAGGGAAAAGCGCGAACGCCGCAAACCAACCGAAAACATGCAGTCATTTTTCCGATGCGACGCGAGACAAAGAAAGCAGCAACGTTGGTGGTAGGATGCTAATAAAGAAATAATTTTCTTCTTAATTGGTCTGCATTTTTTTTTTCAGTTCGACACCTACTCGTATTTCCCTGCAAGCGTCCTCCTTTATTTTTTTTTATAATGTTCTTTATGTTTTGGATCCCATAATAAAGCTTTTTTTTCTATAGAGATCAATTAAATCTAAAATGATTTCCTCGGACCACTCCATATTTAATTAAATCTCTATACCTCTTCCAACCGGTAAACAAAAAACTAACGAAATTACTTACAGTTAATACTTTAACCGCAAGGGTTTACCGCATTAAATTATTGCTTCCATTTTTGAAAATTTTTGTATTTCTTTTCATGAATTATTCGGGATTTAAATGGAAGTAGTTTGGATATGGCGTTTGTCGCCTCGGTCTGAATATCTGTTGGTAATTTACTTATTTCGTTTTGAGCCATTTCTGGATCCAATTCAATCAGCAATCGACACGAAAGAGAATTAAAAAATATTGACTCAAAACTGACAACTAAAGAGACAGCTTTATTTATTTGTCAAATTACATAGAAACCAACGCCAACCCAGCACAATATCTTTTCTACTCGTAATAAATTCCTTGAAATAATAATTTCTGAATATTTTTTAAAACGTAATTCGCTATGGAAAAAAATATTGTTTTATACACGACGATAAAATTGCATTATCGTCTCCCGAAATCTTTTCGGTCGACGATAAAATACCATTTTATCGTCTTGTATAAAAAATAACTATGTTTCTTTTTTATAGCTTATTAAATGTGGAACACAATAAAATGCTAATAACGTACAATTGAATCTAATTGTCGAAATTTGTGATGTTACTGTCCTTACAGTGACTTATAGTGTACTGTCCTTAACTGTTAATAAAAAATCGGTAAAAAAACTTTTAAGTTAAACAGTTTTATCTTAAATATTTTAGTACTAGGCAGAATAGCTTTTAGGCATATTAGACTAAAATAAAAACGTGGGGCCCCTCTGAAATCTTACCTATGGCCTATATCTTTATACTTTGGTAGATCATGAGCTCGGCGTTCGCTGGTGAAGCCGCCACGGCTGGTTATTGATTGTCAAAATCTCCAGTAACTATTCTACTAAGTCGATGCAATCCACACTTATTATAGAAGAAAGTATTACAGCACTAGTTAATGAGCCCCACGTTTTTAATTTAGTCTAATATACCTAAAAGCTATTCTGCCTAGTACTAAAATATTTCTGAACTAGCAGTTCAAAATACCTAATAGTTATTATTATTTTCTAGTTTTCAGTGCACATAAGATAAAACCGTTTAACTTAAAAGTGTTTTTACCGATTTTTTATTTTCTAGTTTTTAGTATTTAACGGAAATGCCTACCGAATATTCCTCATTCTATTTAATGTGCATCATTATTACATGCTTTTTACCTGATAATTTATTACAATCTGACGCTTAGGTGTTTCTGACTGCTAACAACTCTCTCTGTCTGTCGCGTTCTGATGCTAGCCTAGACTCATGACGCTCAGGTGTTTCTGACGCTAACAACTCTCTTTGTCTCAGTTGTGATGCCAGCCTAGACTCATGACGCTCAGGTGTTTCTGCCGCTAACAACTCTCTCTGTCTGTCACGTTGTGATGCTAGCCTGGACTCATGACGCTCAGGTGTTTCTGACTCTACCAGCTGCCTTTGTCTCTCACGTTGTGCTATTAACCTGGCATCATGTTGCTCAGGTGTTTCTGTTGCTAACCGTTTTCTTTGTTTCTGTAGTCGACTATAGGTTTCATTGTCACTTTCTTTTGCACGTTTCGTTCTATACTTTTCTTTTCCCCTTTTCGAGCCTTCTTTTTCGTTGTGTAGCAGTTTCGTTTTTATTTTTGTTTGTTTTTTTATTTATTGTTTCCATGTCGTTCCCACGAGTAATGGACATTTTAACGGTCGACCCCAGAGAGGTTCAGTAGAGGGGCAAGGTTATAATATACAACAAGAGGCGCCCAATCTTGAGGGGAAAACGCTTGCGACATTACATTTTTAGCCACCCTAATGCCATACAGTCCTCAGCACGTTTTAACCTATTACCTTAACTTGGGTGGTAAAGCTACCGTTAACTACGTAGGTACATCTAATCACCTATTTTTTTTTATCTGTCCTTCTAACGTCACACAATCTTGGATACGACTACTCATTTCCTCACCTAATATGCCATTTTGTAACGACGTCCATCTTGGATTTTAAATTTTGTCATAATCACAGTATTCTACTAGTGTAGCCCTTTCATTTGATACCCATATTGAGGGGGTTGTGGAAAAATATGAAATCCGCCATTTTGTACCGGCGGCCATCTTAGATTTACAATGTTATTGATATTACTATATTATATTGTCATCGGAACTAAAGATGTGTACCAAATTTCAGATCAATCTGACAACAGGAAGGTACTTAAATTTCAATTTCTAATTTTGACCCAAATAAACAAACAAATAAATAAATACCGTACGAGTCGAGCTAAATAAAACCGTTTAAAAAACTTGTGGCATTTACTTCAAAAAGGCCGACGACTTACTGTCGCTTCTGTAGAATCTAAAGTATTCTATGGTTAAAATAAGGAGGACAGTACGCTATTATATTAAGTGGTTAAAGTGAAGAGTTTTATCGTAGGCTATTCATTGTATTCGAGAATTCTCTTGCTACCCAGTCCCTGATAAAACTATGGCGGGCAATATTGCCCCGAAAAACTCCATCCGCACTATCTATCTCCACGAAATTACCCCGCTACATCGTCGTTTAATGCAGTCCCGCTTCCCCTTTTTGTCCGCAAAACGAAATTACTTTTATTACGTCGCCTTTTCAGAAGAAAAGACAACCAAGCTACACTGGATCGAAGCAACAACCTAGCAAGACAAAAATTGACATAAGATGTTAAGTCAGTTCTTCGCCCAAGAGCTCATATTATGCACTATATTAACGAATTAACATTTAACATGAACATTTATTACTTTTCAACCTTTGCTGTGCAAGAAACTACCAACATATCTGAGAAAAGATATTGTAGTCCTTTATATTTGTATTTTAACCAATAATTGGTATTCTGGTCGTTACCATCAAATTAGAAACCGCGTCGTTTTGCAGATAAATTTTCCATTACGCTGCTGGAAAAAGTCACCAGAACGTGGAGAAAAATTCAAGCAAGCTATGGACGGGCTGCCATAGCATAGCGATATCTTGAAGATGAAAAGACTCGATTATACAGGGTGTCCCAGAAATAAGTGCCAGTATTTTAACTGGTAGTATAGTTCGATCCTAGAAACACGCCCATTAGTTTTTTTTGTGAAAAAAATGTTCCTTGACATTTTCCGGAAAATATTTAAAAACTTTTGAATGCCGCTTCTTTAGTTTCCGGGCATTTATTTATAGTGCTTCGAGAGAATGCAATGCTGCCACCTCCTACGTTATCCACACGCTGTAAGTTGTAAGTTGACATTTTTAAATTTGGAGAAAAAAAATACTTAAATTAATTTTATTCATTGTAGATTTTTTAATCATTGTAGACTCAATTGTAGATTACTGTTGTGCAACGTCTATTATTATAAATACCTACCTTTTTTACAGTTTATGCTTAGCCATGTTATGAAATATTTTTAATTGTTTTCCTTAACCGGGGGGTTATAACGTATAAATATTTTGATAGTGCTTACTCTTAATATTATCTTATATCCAACCTATCTTACGCAAACACGTGCACACCCACATATCTATTAAACTGAACATCACGTTCTAACTTTTATTAGAATGTTATTTTCACTTTTACACATCAAACAATTTTACATAAATATATTAAAAACTTTCTTGAAACAACTTTGAACCGACTAACTTATGATATAAATATTCCGAGATCGGTATTCGACATTCCACCGAAAAGAATACCAAAGACACTGAATAAATCAGGAATAAAGCTAACATTTTTTCCACTTCTTTCCTAATTGAAATTAGCGCCCTCTATTAGATAAGTAAATTGTCAACGTTTGACTTACATTTAAACAGACCAGCTGTCATTAATCAGCTGATGAATTTTAGGTTATCCAATATTTGAGATTACTCAAAACAGTAAACCTCTGACAAAACTAAAATAAAATAGGAAAATGTAGGATAAGCCTGTCAAGATACTTTTATTATTTAAATAGAAATATATCGATTATGTTGGTTCATTCACAAAAACAAGAGTGTGAGAGGTGTCAAAAAATAATCCTAGATAATTCAGATGGAATATGAATGTATTTCGTGTCAAATGGACGTGAATATGGGTCGCATTCAGTAAACACACCGGTATCAACCAGTAAATACCTACCGATTACTTTTTATTGAACGATCGAGACAACAAAAAATGTGACAGGTGATAATTATGACAAACTGCGCCGACCGGTACATAAATAAACCGGAAACAAAATACGGTAGGCTCTCAAGTGATCGATGAGCACAACCGGTGAGTTTTTGTGACAACCGATGTGTCAAACACTGAGATCAACAAAACAAGCCGAGATCCAGGTAATTGCTTGATATTCGGTGCTGATTATCGATTGCTGGCGGCGGCTCTCAAAATGTTGCCATTTGCCATTATTTTTTTAAATTTTCATAGTATAATTCGGTTATTATCAATTAATTTATTTTAAAAACGCTTAAGACAAAATCGAGGGGTAAACCGCAGAGGGAAAAGTGTACACCGTAATTCCTTTTACTCAAATAATTCCTCAGAATTTTGGTCAACTTTCCTTGGAATTCCTTGGTCTTCAAGGTCAAGGTCAATCATTCAAGGTCTTCCTTAGAATTCCTTGGTACGAACTCGGTAACTCTTTCAGTCTGAATCAGCGTTGCCACCTCGGTTTCGCAGTTCCGCAATGAATTTTTTCGTGATTTTTATAAATGTCTAATGTCTCTATAAGTACTAGATCTAACAATAAAAAGTACTATTACGAGATTTACGTTTTTTAGTTAAATTTTAGGATTAATAGGGGATCATGAGGTGAAAATACTGGAAATATGTCGGCACTTACTTATTAAAATTAATTTTTCTCGGGATTTTTTGAAAATGATAGGTACCTAGTTGTATCTATAGGAAAGGAAATTAATAAAACTTCAGTTGCACGTCATAATACGATCACCAGTAAATTCCATAAGATTACGCATGGTGTCATTCATGAAGTGCACCCAAAGTTGAATTAATTTCCCTATAGTATACCTAGGTATTATTCCGAGGAAATGAAAAAATAACTTTCTGAGTATAAAATGAGTGAATAAAAAAAATCTTATCAGGGTTTCTTTAAAATGGCGAAATCAGGGAACGTTATAAGTAGATCTCTCGGGGTGGTTCTGCCGTACTATTGGAATATATTTTAGATATATAATCGAGAATACAATATTAAATTAAAAGAATATCTAACCTGTAGATATTTGATATTAGGAAATTTTGGAAGCGATTCGAAAACGAAAAACAGATAGTAAAAAATCGCCTGCAAAACGTTTTTCTTTAAATTCAGTACTACCTATTCTAGTATTCATGGTCTACTAATGTTCGTTAATTTTTTATAAAGTTGCTTGTAATTCCTCTTAATTCCTGTGGAATTCCTCTAAATTCCTGTGGAATTCCTCTAAATTCCTAAGGAATTCCTTGGAATTCATCGGAATTCTTACGGAAATCATTGGAATTCCTAGTAATTCCTTGGAATTTCTGTAGAATTCCTTCATAGTGTACACCATAATTCCTCTGCGGTTTACCCCTCGGACAAAATGTGTCTCTTTTGGCCAGATCTACCACAGCTTAAAATATAATATGTTAAAAGTAAGGACGAGCACTTAAATGTCTGAAACAGACGGTTGATTATAACTGCAAGATTGAATAAAACTTATACAGGGTGAGTCTTAAATAAGTACAAATATGATCAGGGCTGGTGGATCTCGATAAAAGAGACATATTTTCTCTTTGCCGTTTTTCAAATAAGTCCAAAATAACCGAGTTATTTTATTTTGAAAATTTCCAAAAAAAAAAGATTTTTGTTCTTGTAAATTTAGTCTACTGGCGCAACACGGGTGCGCCATATTATCAAGAAATTATGTTTTTTAACTAAAAGAAAAAAAAGAAAAAAATCCAAATTTTCAAAAAATATTTCGCGAAAAAAGCTTCAATCGTGTTTCGGGGATCGAAATATACTATCCCTAAAAATATTTGCACTTATATAAGACTTAGGTACCCTGTATAAATTCAATAATAGTGTTAAATAACAAAATAAAATATCCTCTACAAAATAACTTTCAAGCAAATGTTAAATATAGTTGTATATGATAAGTGATTTAGAGTAGTAGGTACTAGGTACCTATAATGAATATTAATCAGAAATTTTGTAATGTTATGCATATGCATTTTAAATACTCAATCTTATACGTACCACAAAATCGCTACTACGTTATTAAAGCTAAACTGTATAAACTTCATTTTATGTGAAAATGTTTACAGAAAGCTCAGTAACACACTCTGTTTTATAATAATAACTCAATCGTCTGCTGTTTGATTGACACGCGTATTTCAATATTCGGAACATACTTATTTTTAACTGAAGTAATTCAAAGAGCGAATAACATCTAAGAAAATTAAAATATTTCAAAAACTTCAAGCTTCATAACAAATTAAACTCGGTTGGAATGAAAATATCGCACTGCCAATCACGATCGAATACCATTAATCACGTTCCAAAGTCGTTAACTGAACAACTTAAACTTGCGCGAATTAAGCGATTATAATATGTAATATTTTCGAAATGGAAGAAAACAAGCAGTAATTTGAGTATTTTTAGATTTAAACCAACTATTTAGGTGTAAATTGCGTTAAAGATACCTACATTGGCATTTAATATAAGTTCTACATTCACCGGCATCGGCACGAAAAACGGGCGTTTTAGAAGATTGATGTATTTTAAAGTTTAATATATTTTGTTCTAGTGGGCGAATTTTGATGATTTTTTAAGCAATATGTAGCTAAATTATTTGACTTTTTAGTATATTTTTCTAAATTATAAATGAAAGTTCCCATCTGTCAGTTATACGAGGGAAAGCCAACTTTTTTTCATTTTGGTGAAAGTTTGAAACACCCTGTGGAATAGCAAGGAATTTAAAAATAATTTTATTACCTAGGTATATCCTTTCCCGATAGTTTGTTTTTTGGTTCATCTCAATAGCTTTATTTTTGTTGGAGATATTCGCTGTTGAATAAGACACTAACATTTTTTGGAAATTTTTACATTAAAATCATGCCTTTGCTTTTGGTCGTAGTCAAGAGGAACAACTTACTAGTAAGTTGTGGCTCCGAAAGAGGCGTTATTGATATAAGATTTGCTTCGATTAATCTTCTTACATGTACATTAGTTCACTTACATGTACCCAAGCAGCATTTGGACGTCGGTCGGGACAACGTTGTGTCACGCGACCAAACGTCGGGGCGCAACGTCGGCACAACCTCATGCCAACCCTAGTCTGCACTAGTTTGTAGAATAATTTTTGGTCGAAACGACGTTGGATACCGACGTTGGCTAGAAGCCTAATTTGGTACAAACTGCAACGTTGTTTAAAATCCTAATTCACAGAAATACAAAACTAATATGGCGTCTAAGTCGCGTTTTATCCTAAATTGGGATAATTATAGTAAAAATATTATTTTTATGATTTAGTTAGAGACATATGTCAGATGGCAGTGAAAGACAACAAAACAAAAGTATTTAAGTGTGGAGGATGTTTGAAGATCATAATTATTGAAACACTTTAACCGACTCTGTAACTCGTTACCCAAGGCAAAAAAGTTAAACGCAAACAACTTTATTGATAAATGTATTGTTTCTACTTTGAAAAATACTAATGGGCCTTAAAATTAAAGAAGTTTTAAAAATTTTCTTGAATTTTTTTTTTAGTAAAATGAGAATAATTTATTCGCAGTCGAAAAAATTGTTTCTGCGTGTTTTTTAGGGTCAAATATTTCAAGTTAATGTATTCAAAAAGCAAGAAATGCTATTTTAGGAACGAAACATTTTCTTATTTAACAACATGGCGGCTTTCACTTTGTTGTTTTGGAGATTAAGATGGAGTAGTTCGAGTAGTCGCATACTGGACTAATAAAGTCGCAGTTCGGCCTTAACAGGTAGTATACTAGTCGCAAGATTGACTAATTTAGTCATCCTAGAGTCTAGCTTGTGCTGCCGTCTATAATTTAAATAAACGAGGGAGTGGATAGACTATCGGTAATATATGTCGAGGTATATTTAAATTTAGTTTTATATGTACCTTTTTTATGTCGAATTTTAATTAATTTTTTTTTTATAAAAACAAAAACAGCACTGAAGTGTCTGACTGAACAGAACAATGAAGTGAAAATTTAAGATTTAAGGTTATGGTTCAATACAGTTGCAAAAAGGTAGTGACTCGACGTCCTACCAACGTAAGAATAAGGAAATCTAAACAACGTTGGAATTAGTAAAACAGACGACGTTTGCATAACGTTGGAATAGGTCCTGAAACTGACGTCGGAAAACTCTATATTTTCCAACGTTGTAACTACGTTGGCCGAATCACCTAAAGATCACTTAAGCAAAAAAGGTTACAAGACAACCTTTATTCGACGTCGCAGAAGCTTCTACTTTGCTGTAGTACTAGTCCAACGTCGGCACAACGTTATAAAAACGTTTAAATTTATTTTAATACCTAAGGTAGGGAGCTAACTATTTTTTTGTAACTAATCCAACGTTGTGTTTAGTAAACATGTGGTCGCACTTCGGGTGTTAGGTTGTAAAATAAAAATTCATATTATAAAACAACATAGGTTTTTGTATCGTTTATCGCGTATCGTGTATTATGTTTGGTTTAGTCAATATAAATCAATATTTATATTTTTAATATCGACAAAAATCCGATCTTAGAATCATAGTTATTAAAATCCGATCTTAGTTGTCGTAGCTTTGTCGTAGCCGAGGGTTTGAGGTGTAGCCCGAAATTTGTGTAGGTAATAATTCATAATTTTCTGGTTATGAATAAGTGAACTGCTGTTGACTGATTCTGGAATAGATATTTTCAAACAAACAACGTGGTATTTAGTTTGTAAAATCGTGCGGTTAAAAGAAAACAATTGCTTAAATTTCGAAAATCGAAAAACGGTCAGAGAAAGAACTTGAAATTGACCTAAAATAAAAAAAAAATGTGAAATAAAACTTTTAGAACTGTGTATGTGTATAGAGACCGGACTACCGTAGTAGTAACACAGGCAGAACTGGACGAATTAGCGTATACCCGTCCGCAGGATAAAAAGCAGCCGAAAAAATGCCATAAAATAAAAATAAGTAGATATGTGATAAGAATGTTTCATAATTTGTATTTATTCGTGTTTTAATAGCCGAAACGAATACATAAATTCTCTCGACAGTTCTCGTGTAAAATTTGTTTTTTAAGTAAAATAATGGATGTTTACGAAGTTCGTGAGAAAATTCAAATTGTAAAATGGTATTTCCAAAATAGGTCTTATCGGGATATACAAACAATATTTCCACAAACTTTTGTAAACAGGCCAATTCTATCTTTACCTACTATATCAAGAGTTCTTAATACTTTTGAAACACATGGGTGCGTGTCCCCACAAAAACACAATGTTGATGTGTTGATTAATGAAGAACAGGAGTTAAAGCAAGTGTTTAACCGTTTATATAGTGGATATGGAACTATTTTGTGATCCGCTAGATCACCAGATCTTTCTCCCAATGATTTCTTTTTGTGGGGTTATGTAAAACCCAAAGTGTATGGTCATAATAGGGCTAATAATCTGGATGAGCTTCAAGTAAAAATACGAGAGACTTTCCAAACTATTAGACCTAATATATTAGCCAATGTCAGACGGGGATTTTACGACCGTCGAGGCTTCTGTCTAGCACAAGAAGGTGGTCTTTTTCAACACTTGTTATAACTTTTTTTTTATTTAGAGTGATATTTTAGTTTTTTTGGGGTTTAGAGAATTTAGTTATTTTTAGATTTGGCTTGTAAACACACTCAAATAATAAAGATTTAAGTATTTTTATTTTAAATGTTACCTTAAGTGAAGGTAAACACTTAAAATGAAAATAATAAATACTCGGCACTTCTCGCGTCGTATTCCTAGTCTGTCACGACCGACCCGTCCAAGCACAACTGCAACTTCGTACTGCCTGACTAGCTGACTAGCCGGCACACAGTGCTTCGAACATATGGCTCTAGAGGACAAAAATCCAAAACTTCTCTTTTATTGTAAGCAATTTATTCAAACTAGGTTTATTTGACACAAATGATGAGTACTCTCATTGTACTAAATGATGATGTTCTTAGTCCCACGTTTATGAAAAAAAAATCTTATAAATAATAATAATGTTGGAGCTGTGTTCCATCTAAGCAAGTAAGTTATAGTATGAAAACGGTGTAAGTATTAAATAAATTCCTGTTATAAAAAAGAATTGAAATAACATTAGAACATGATTCCTACAATATAAGCCTAATATAAGATAAAAATGTTTTTCTTTAATGAAAAAGAAATATTAATGTTATATTTAATTAAAAAAAAAACTTAAGATACTATAAATTTACTTTAGGACAACAAAATGCATAGATCGTAACTACTCTGATTCAGGAGAATTACTGCTGACAGAATCTTCCAAATTTATAGTATCCAAATCACAGGTAGATGAAGTATCCTCACATATAAGATATTTCTGTACATCATTTTCTAATATGTTACTTTTTCGCGTTGTTACTGTTCATTTTGTCTGTATGAGGGGTTCGGATGTTAATAGTTACATCTTTAATATACCTTCTCCATATATTATTTTTTCCTTTTCTTGGGTATAACATTTTATAATAAATTGAAAGATGGACATTTTTTTTATGCGACGTTTCGCTCCAACATAGTGGACTTTTTCAGGCACAAGTGGTGTCTCATTTGACTGGAAGGTTCATCAATATCTAATAAGAACATATTTTTTGAAATACAAATAATTTTGAGTTCTTATCCTTATGATCAAGCCAAGTATTAACCAGATCGGCATTGCTTATCAATTTTACTCCATCTGAAAAGTATTATAAAATAAAGTTCGTCGCAAGCAGACGCAGGTGAACTATACAAAAATTAAAAGTGTATGAATATGGCAACAAAAATATTCAATAAATACGATATGTTTTGATATGTTTTTTTTAAATGCCTTTTTGAAGTTTGAAAACGTAAAATTTTTATACCCATTTAAGAATCATCTTAAAAAATAAATAAAAACTCAACAATCACGAACTTGTTTAGACATAAATTTAAAGTACATACCTTGTTTAACAATATCCATAGTGGCTTTCAATTAAGTACGTACCCGTTTAACTCCATAATATACAGAACTACTATGAATGTTATTCTTTTCACTGATGAGATAATGATCGCAAAATTTATTTTTAGTGAAAATATTTGCTAACAAAAACGCTGTTTATGAAAAATAATATACAGGATGGTTGAACATTGCTATAAGTATAAAATTATATATTCAGATATTAGTAAATTTTAACTTATTTTTTGATTTTTGTCCATGGGACGAAGCACTGTGCGGCAGTGAATCTCGAGTACGAACGCAAATTGGGTAAACGCAAATTCGTCCGGCAACTTGCCATGTTACTAGTAGCCTGGTCTTCTCTGTAGGTATATGTATTTATATTTTTGTGATTATTATTTAAGTGTCTTTTAAATCCTACCGTGAAAAATTTGTATAAAGAACATTGACTGAATTTTTAGTGAAATGGCACTAGACCGCCTGTTTAAAAATGTAAGGGTAGGTTTCATTTTAACATAATTTGTATTTATTTTTCGATTTATTTTCCTTTAACTAAATGTACAAGTACCTTGTAAGAAACCAATTAAATTTGGGCGCGTCTTAAAAAAATCGACGCAATATTTTTAGATATTGACCTCCCTATTATTGTAGGGAGGTCAAACCAGACCACGAGCCGCCACTGGTATAAATGACAGATGGGAATTTTCATTTTTATTTTTTTTTTATTAATTTAGTATGTCTTTCTAACATACTAAAAAGTCAAATAATGTAGCTACAAATATCTTAAAGGTCATTTTGACTGTCCACTAACTTATAAAGTATTAACCTTTAAAATAAATCAACATTTTAAGATGTCCGTTTTTCGTGCCGGTGAGTGTATTTTTACCATTACAATAACTCCAATAAAAATACTAATTTGTTTTAATATTATTATATTTTATAATTATTGTACGCTTGTATTCAATACGGAACTAGATACGAAATCTGTTTGAAAACCAGAAATTGCCATGCTCAAATTAGAGCAGACCGCATTGAACAATTCCAATTAGACCTGCATCTCAGATTAGAAATTGGTAGATCAAGATTCTTGTTTGAATGGTCATTTTGAGGTCGAAAGGTTAAATTTCGCATCCACCACTAATCCTTAATTACATGACGTTTGACGTAACATTGTGTAGACAAGAAACAGTTTATATCAGATTACATTATTTTTATACCGTTAGAGGAAATATTTATATTGTGCGGTATATTTTGACCCTAGGAACACATATACAGAGAAAGAAACTTCGGCAGCATATTCTGCAGATAAAAATAGTAAAAAAGTTCCTATAAATGTATGTCCTAAAATGCTTAGTTTCGAAGATACAGGGTGTAGAAGTTTCATTTTTATTTCGATTTTCTCCAAATAATTTCGGAAGTAACGTCAACATTTGGATGAAAATTGGTGTTTGGGAGTTTTTTGACATGAGAAATTTGATTTTGATGTCAATATGACTCCTTCTAGTACAGCGATCTACATATTTTTTAACTGATTTGAAGAGTAACAACTTTTCGTCCGTACCTGTATAAAACTACTGAGTAAAAAATATACATTTACGACGTTTTTTACGTGAAAAAGATCTCTTGGTAAAAATCGCTACGAGTAATGGTTTTCGAGATATTTGGAATCAAAATTATCAATACTTGTCATCATTGACGACATATTTAGAGAACATATATTTTAGGCAAGCTAGAGTAACTGAAAATGTATAGTTTATTAACTGGTGAACCCAGAATCCTAAGTCTGGCTGGGGGGTTCGGGGTATTTCGCTACTGCGCAACCCATAACATTTGCAAAAAAATAAATCCAAAAAACATTCTTTAGGCAACTTGAAATTTGTTTATTCTTAAATTTTAACATCTATTTAACTTAGAAATAAGAAGTATGCCAGACTTTTTTTCGGGTTTAAAGTGTAGACCATTAAATCCCATTGAATTCGTCTGGCAATTAACACAAAAAATTTTTTAATATCATCTAATAAACACGCTGTAAAAATTTTAGAATGCCTAAAGTATGTTTTCCAGGTATAATAATTAAACATATTTGGAATGGTCTGGTTACACTTTAAACCCGAAAAAAAGTCTGGCATACTTATTTTTAGGTTAAATAGATGCTAAAATTTAAGAATAAACAAATTTCAAGTTGCCTAAAGAATGTTTTTTGGATTTATTTTTTTGCAAATGTTATGGGTTGCGCAGTAGCGAAATACCCCCAACCCCCCAGCCAGACTTAGGATTCTGGGTTCACAAGTTATTAAACTTTATTTTTTTTTGTTATTCTAACTTGCCTAAAATATGTTCTCTAAATATGTCGCCAGCTCTCCGGTTAATAGTTATTAGAGTGAAATCATAAATTTGAAATGTTTTTGTGCCAAAAGTTCAACACAAACTATTTTATTATCATTTTTTTGCAGAAAAATTTATGATTAATTTAAAAAATACAAAATTTCCCAAATTTATTACTTCATTGAAACAACTATCTACTCAACGTGTTTATTTTTCGTCAATAATGACATGTATTGTCTATTTCCATTCTAAATATCTTAAGAACGGTTGCTCGTAGCGATTTTTATAAAGAGATATTTTTTACGTAAAAGGTCATAGAGATGTATATTTTTTCGCCCGGTAGTTTTATACAGGTACGGACAAAAAGTTATTACGCTTCAAAAGAGTTAAAACACATGTAGGTGGCGCCCTCTACTAGTAGGAGCCATTTTGACACCAAAATCAAATTTCTAATGTCAAAGAACTCCCAGACACCAATTTTCATCCAAATATTGACGTTACTTCAGAAATTATTTAGAAAAAATCGAAATAAAAATGAAACTTCTATACCCTGTATCTCTGAAAGTAAACATTTTAGGACATATATTTATAAGAACTTTTTTACTTATTTTTATCTGCAGAATATGCTGTCGAAGTTTCCGGAATACAGTTAGGACCACCCTGTATATAATGAGTTTTTTTTGCAAAAAAAATGTTGAAAATTGTGCATTTTGTTTTAAATTTTTCTGTATATTTTTTTTATATATATTATAAAAAAATTATAAATTGGTCTATGCCCGTCTACGTTTATACGCTCTTCTCAAATAGCATGTTTTTATTTTTATTTTCTTAAAATTTCTATAATTTAATTGTGTTAATTCTTTTGGTAACATATTATATGCTGTGGTAGTTTCTGTTATTAGTTTTTGTGAAAGTTTTTTTTTGGGTTCTCTTGGCTGTTCTGATGTCTGATTTTCTTCATGTTTCGTAAGTGTGTATTTGTTTGTTAGTTTTTAGAGAAATATTTCTTTTTATTAATTTATTTTTGATTTCGTGTAGAAGTAATATATTATGATATTTTATTAATTGTCTTATGTTTATTTCTTTTGTTTTTTGGTATACTTCTTCTGTTGGTGCTAGTTTATCTAGGTTAAATAACATTTTTAGTATTTTATTTTGTTGTCTCTGTGGCATGTTTAAGTTTTTATCTGTTGTATTACTCCACGTATTAATTAAATATATATTCCTTGATGGAAAATAATGCATGATATATTGGTTTCTTCATATTCGGTGGTATTATGTTATTAAGTTTCAGGAGTGTGGCAATTAAATAAATAAATATAATAAATAACTGCCTTTATTGTCAAAAAATTTTTCAATTTGTAGACAAAGGTAAACTAACAAACAAAGTAAAAAAACAAGGTACACAAACAAACAAACAAAATATAATACAAAACATTATACAAATAACATTGTCAGTCTTATTGTTAAAATAAACATTTATAAATGTTTATAATGTCAAAGAACAAAAAAATAAAAATAATATTCAAAAATATTTAGCTAGTTTATAGTAAAATATCAATAACCTCTAAATAAATTCATTTCGATGTCATTAGTAAATATAGCAATAGCAAACATTAGACCAGTGTTTACAAGATCAAATTTGATTTTCAAAATATAATTCATTTACGGCGTAGAAAGCCTTGTTTAGTAAATAAGAGTTCAATGCTTTGCGAAATGAAAAAAAAATGATGTTATGGATTTGATTTCAAATGGCAGGTGATTATGCCTTTTTTTCGAGTTGTATAATATTGAACTTTTAACTAACTCTGAGCGTGGGGTAGGTAGATAAAGAGTGAGAAGGCCTTTCTTGAGAAGCTGATACATGTTTACGTATTAGGCAAACGGATTCAAATATAAATAAGGAAGGAAGAGTCAATATTTTTAATTTTTTAAAGAAGTCCCGGCAATGAGTTCTGCTGTTTAGTCCCAGTGAATATCGAACAGCTCTCTTCTGGAGCCTGAAAATGCGGTTAAATTGAGTCACACAACACGTACCCCAGAATGGAAGGGCATACCTGAGGTGCGACTCAAAAAGTGCATAATAAACAGTTCTAGCCACTGACAAGTTAAGCTCCTTAGAAACAGACCTTAATGCAAAACAGGCAGAGCTCAATTTTTTCGACAAAGCTTCGATATGTATGTCCCATTTCAGAGAATTGTCCACAACAAGCCCCAAGAACTTTACAGATTATATTATTAATGTTTAATTGATTAATTGTTCTGGCGTTTTCTTTTTATAAACTATTTATATGTGTGTCCCATTTTAAATTGTTATGGATTTTAATGCCGAGGTAGTTGACTTCAGATATGTCTTTTATTTTTTGCTCGTTTAGAATTATATTTAAGTGTTTTGTTTGTTTTTTTATATTAAATCTTATAAATTCTGTTTTGGATTCATTTATAGTTAGTGAATTGTTGAAGCACCACATTTCACATTTCTTCAGGTCATTATTTAGGTTCACTTGTAAATTGTTGTAATCTTTGTTAGAATACACCATATATAAATCGTCAGCATACGCAAATATTCTACCAAAAAAAAATTGTTCAAATAAATCGTTAGTAGGTATATAGAATGTATAGTAGTGTATTTTAGAAAACTTTTTAGAACTGCCTGTTGACCGCAAATTTTCCTACGGTATAATTTCTTAATCTCTAATATTACTATGGTTACGACACTAAAAAGGATTGCAAATACAGTAAAAAACTCATCGCAATTTTATTAGAATATTTTGAACGGGAAATCGGTAATTTTTTTTTTGCTGCTGTTCCCTGAAGTACTCTTAAGAAGGTGAATTTTATTGATGTAAATATTAACTGTTTATATATTTATAATTAATTTATTTTTGTTTCCTAAAATATTTTAATTAAAAGAAAAGATGTAAAGTGGGCATCGCTGTGCCGGTTTAGCTTAATCAGTTGACTAAATGTTTATTTGGTATGAACTGTATACTAATACTATTATTAAATCAACAAACAACCACAAATAAATATTTCGTTTATAAACAAACTGATTTATCAGAAATTCTGTTTTCTTTATATAACCAAGTCTTAGATTTTCAAATAATTCGATGTTTTCCAGATAATTTGTATCAAAACACGCCAAGCGTAAAATTACTTTTCAAAATATTTTCGAGACGTTTATAGATGAGACTTTCCAAAAGTCCAGAAGTTATTTGGAATTATAAAACTTTTGTTTTAAAATATAGGCACAGTATCAAATAATTACAAGGATATTAAAGTAACTTTAACAATTCTTCTATGTCTATTCTATCTGGTGAACAGTGACAGATGATCGTGAAATATTTGAGGCCGCTGTTTAAAGTTATATTTATTCATGCATGAAGGAAGTTAGTAATAAATATAGTATATTTTGAAGGTAATAATGCCCGGAGTATGACAAAAATATGACGGTATATGACGATATGATATCCAATAATAAATTATTGTAATTGTTTAATAAAAAAAAGTTACCGGGTGGTCCGAACTGTATTCCGGAATCTTCGGCAGCATATTCTGCAGATAAAAATAAGTAAAAAAGTTCGTATAATTATATGTCCTAAAATGCTTAGTTTCAGAGATACAGAGTGTAGAAGTTTCATTTTATTTCGATTTTTTCAGTAGTAACGTCACTATTTGGATGACAGTTGGTATCTGGAAGCTTTTTGACATGAGAAATTTGATTTTGATGTCAATATGTCTCCTATTTAGTAAAGGGCGCCACATACAAATTTTTAAATGGTTTGAAGTGTAAAATGTGTAATTCTAAAAAATAGTAACTCCAAAATTACATTAGCTAGTGAAACGCGGTTTTTAATTTAAGATTAGGAATAATATTTGCAACAAAATTTGTAATAACATCAAAATCAGTCAAAGTCGCAATTTTTGAGATATTCCGTGTTTCCGTAGTCCGTTTTTGAGAAAATCCGTGTGCAGAACTCCAAACTCCCATCGGACGCGACCCCAGGTGGCGGATAGGTGAAATAACCGCGGACCAAAATTGGAAAAATTCCTTTACTTTGAAACTAAAAGAACTGCCTACCAACTTTTTATTAACATATTTTAGTATGGGCGGCTATACGTGCCTCCCCGCGCCAATTTTTTTTGTCAATAATGACATGCATTGACTATTTCTATTCTAAATATCTTGAGAATCGTTGCTCGTACGGATTTTTACCAAAAGACATTTTTTAGGTAAAAAGTGATGAAAATATATATTTTTTCACTTAGTAGTTTTATACTGGTACGGACGAAAAGTTATTACGCTTCAAAAGAGTTAAAACACATGTAGGTGGCGCCCTCTTCTAGTAGGAGTCATATTGACACCAAAATCAAATTTCTCATGTCAAAAAACTCCCAGACACCAATTTTTATCCAAATATTGACGTTACTTCAGAAATTATTTAGAAAAAATCGACATAAAAATGAAACTACACCCTGTATCTCCGAAACTAAGTATTTTAGGACGTACATTTATAAGAACTTTTTTACTTATTTTCATTTGCAGAACTCTGTATATTTGGCAATATCATAATTTTTTATTTTAATTGATGTAGCCTAAACACTAACACTACGTATGGTTGATCAATTTCAACCAGTACAATTTAGAAAAGTAGTAAAGTAGTAGGTTTAATCTACCTCACGAATGTCACGGTAGATCTTTAAATACAGGGTGTCCCAAAAATAAGTGCAATTATTTTAACTGGTATAGCTCGATCCCAGAAACACGCCTTGAGGTTTTCTTTTTGTGAAAAAAAATGTTCAAAATTTTCTATTTTTCTTGATATTGAGGCATTTTTTACGATTATTTTGGTACCACACACTTGGTATTCCGAGTTAAATTGTCGTTACGAACCGCATGTTAATTTCAAATAAACCATATGCGAAAATGAATAGTTTGACATATCATATGTTGACATATGATATGTCATTTTATTCAGAGTGTCATTTTCGTAGAGTAGTAATTTCGTAGTTGAAATATACCGAGGGTCCCATTTAAAAATCAAAAGTTGTAGTCATTTTCGGTGAAATAGGAAGTGACAAAAGATAATTGAATTCGTCAATCAATCCTAATTTATGTCATATATCGTTTTGCCAAATATCGTTTTATTATATGAAACCATAAAAAAATGAAAAGGGTGAGCCACTTTTGAAAAACCCCCGGTATTTGCATTTTTCTTAACTGACGATTAAATAACGAATTATTAAAAACACTTAAAGTGGATCCCATGAACCATTATTTTTTTATAATTTATATTTTATATCATCAACTTAATATAAAATAGCTTATTAGAAAATAAAGTATTCGGTAATCAAGCTGGATCTTGCCATAAATTCAAAGATTTTATAGAAAAAAAAAAAGTTTTATTTTTGCGGTTGTTAAAAGTTATAAGTATGGCAAATTCAAGTGGCGATTTCTCTGCATAGAAAAAACCCGCCCAACGTTGAAGTATTGCCGGAATATCTCAAACTATATCAATATTGGCTTCCATTAGAAGAAAGAGAAGAAGTTTCGAGGGAAATTTTCATTTTATATTGAATTCCCTCGGGGCCGTCTCCGCTGGAATTTACGACGTTCTAGGACAACTTTGTTTCCGCTCCTAACTTTCCCTGTGTTATGTTAACTTCTCGTTACACCGAGGAATTGGGAGTTAAATATATTTCCAGACGTTTGCCTTGCCGCCACTTTGCCCAAGCAAACTATTTTACTATGGGCCCTGGGTTTGACCCTTTAAGGTGTTTAACATGTAGCCGGAGAATGCCTGTAATAATGATCTTAAAGCACAACTTTAATATGGCAGACCTGGTTTCTATTTAAGTATGTAAGAGAAAATATAGATCATCCAAATAAACTTTTAGTCACATGATTAAGTTTGACCGGCACAGCATTGCCGATTTTTACACATTTTCTTTTAATAAAAATAGTTTAGGAAACAAAAAATAATTAATTAGAAATATAATAGTTATTATTTACATCAAGAAAACTCACCTCCTTAAGGACAGCACTTCACTGGTCCGAAAAATTAGCAAAATAAGCGTTCGGCATTTAACGTTTTATGTGAAACTGGCTAGGTATTTTTACACAAATGAAGAAGGAAATTAAAAATAAAGGATTATACTATATCCGTATTGTAGCACATTTTTAGAAAACTTCTTTATTTTTAATATTTTGATGGTCCAACATCAACAAAATATTCTGTGTGTTCGAACTAAATTTTCTCGAAAATAAATAAATAAATGCCTTTATTGTCAAAAAATGTTTCAATTTGTAGACAAAGGTAAACTGACAAACAAAGTAAAAAAACAAGGTACACAAACAAACAAACAAAAGATAATACAAAACATTATACAAATAATATTGTCAGTCTTATTGTTAAAATAAACATTTATAAATGTTTACAATGTCAAAGAACAAAAAAATAAAAATAATATTCAAAAAGATTTAACTAGTTTATAGTAAAATATCAATGACCTCTAAATAAATTCATTTCGATGTCATTAGTAAATATAGCAATAGCAAACATTAGACCAGTGTTTACAAGATCAAATTCGATTTTCAAAATATAATTCATTTACGGCGTAGAAAGCCTTGTCTAGTAAATAAGAGTTCAATGCCTTGCGAAATGAAAAAAATGATGTTATGGATTTGATTTCAAATGGCAGGTGATGTGTGCATTTTTTTCGAGTTGTACAATATTGAACTTTTAACTAACTCTGAGCGTGGGGTAGGTAGATAAAGATCTTGCTCCGCGTTCCTTAGTGGATAAGTGTGAGATGGCCTTTCTTGAGAAGCTGATACATGTTTACGTATTAGGCAAACGGATTCAAATATAAATAAGGACGGAAGAGTCAATATTTTTAATTCTTTAAAAAAGTCCCGACAATGAGTTCTGCTGTTTAGTCCCAGTGAATATCGAACAGCTCTCTTCTGGAGCTTGAAAATGCGGTCAAATTGAGTCGCACAACACGTACCCCAGAATGGAAGGGCATACCTGAGGTGCGACTCAAAAAGTACATAATAAACAGTTCTAGCCACTGACAAGTTAAGCTCCTTAGAAACAGACCTTAATGCAAAACAGGCAGAGCTCAATTTTTTCGACAAAGCTTCGATATGTATGTCCCATTTCAGAGAATTGTCCACAACAAGCCCTAAGAATTTTACATATTTTACGACGTCAATGGTGGTGTTGTTAAGTACAAAAGGCTGCAACGAGTTTTTATACGACAAAGCTTTAGTTTTAGAAATGTTGAGACTCAGGAGGTTCGAATCGCACCAAGATTTAATGGTGATTAAGTCATTTGATATAATCCTATGAAGTGCCGTGATGTCCTTGTTGCTCCAAGTGAAGCTGGTGTCGTCCGCAAAAAGACATATTTTGCCACTGATATTTATGTTAGCAATGTCGTTAATAAAAAGAAGAAACAAAATAGGGCCTAGTACTGAGCCTTGTGGTACTCCACATTCTATTGGCTTGCTAGAAGACAACGTGGTATCCACCCTCACAAGTTGACTTCTGTTGCTCAGATACGACTTAAACTATTCGAGAGATGATCCCCTGAACCCATAGTGATGCAGTTTATTAATTAGGATCTTATGATTTACACAATCGAACGCCTTAGAAAAATCACAGAAAATTGTTGCTGTAGAATGATGGTTGTTTAGGCTGGAGTAAACTTTATTAAGGATCGAAAACATAGCGTCATTTGTGGACTTGTTGCTTAGAAATCCAAATTGATATTCACTAAGTATTTTGTACTTAAACAGAAAAGATACCAGCCTTCTTTTAACCAACCTTTCTATGATCTTAGATAGCGTTGGAAGGAGTGCAATTGGGCGATAGTTAGAAGCTTCATCTTTGTCTCCTCCTTTATGCAGAGGAATGATTATTCGTCTTAAGACATTTTGGAAAAATACCATTTTGGAACGATATGTTTATTAAAGTTGTTAGGTGATTTAGAGTGCTTTCTGGCAGATTCAAAAACATTTTTAAAAAAAGACATAATTTAAAATTCCGTTACAATACGGAAATAGATTGAAGTTTTGTGATTACAGTGATATATAATTTGCATGGTTTTGTAACAAATTGCTCGCTATTTTATGGCAAATGCTGAAAATCTGCAAACCTTAATCAAGCCTTAATCAAAGTACGTGTGTTTGGAATTTTGGGTATGGCTTAACACGACAGGATCGGGCTAATCCTTAGGCAGATTTCTGAAATATAATATATATTTCTTTCGGCCACACACCCGCTTTACCCCATCCCTGAGGGCGACCCGAAAGTACAGCGTAATAGACTCTTAAGGAACAAAAAGGACCATTACTACAGCTTTATCTTTCTTATTTTAATAAGGTTGCGATGCGTTTTTTGCAACAGCTGTTGAGCTGTTTCCGCATCTTCTACACCCCGCACTAAAATTGGTTTTAATAAGAAAAATTTTCGACAGCAAGTTCTGCTAGTAAAAAGAAATTGTGTGTGCATAATGAGCGCATATTTGAACGTGAAAGTGAAACCTCTTACTAACAGCTACTAAATTGGGGGATTTGAAGGATATGTTTGAAAAAGTGACATATACTTAATGCTGTTTTAATTTAAATATTAGTTTCAATTTTTTTTCTGTAATCTGGTACTTTTTCTGTTTTATCAATAGCCTGCAAATTTTGTGGAATACAATCCAAAATAAACACTTTTCTGCAAATGCCTGATAATGTTAAAGCTTAAGTTTATTTAGGAAGAGAAGAAATTTTGAACCTCACCAATAATTCGTATTTATAGTGGTTTACAGTAATTTTATTATACAAATATTCTCGTTGATTATTGGTTTGAAATAAATATGACAATGTCCTCCAATGAAAATGCGATTTGCTTAACTCTAATAATTCTATTTCTGAGTTAGCAAATGAGCTAAATGCTTTGCCTAGACCGTTATTCAGAAGCTACAAACCTATCGATATAATTATGCATGGAAATTTATTTTCTAGCACACAACTAGAGGATATTGCTACCCACGTACACTCTCAAGTTTATTATAATGATTTATTTCTTAGCTTTAAATCAAATGTTTTTTGGTTTAAACCTTGGATCTTTACTACTTTTTTTGTCTCGCTAGCTCGTACGTCAAGGCATGATCAAGGCCATGTCGTGTCAAGGCCTTGTTAAATCTATGTGGTAAAGTCTTATGACTTGATCATAAATCATGATGATCTGTAAGTTAAGTCAGTAAAATGAGCTAAATGCTTTGTCTAGACCGTTATTCAGAAACTACAAACCTATCGATATAATTATGCATGAAAATGTATTTTCTAGCACATAACCAGAGGATATTGCTACCCACGTACACTCTCAAGTTTATTATAATGATTTATTTCTTAGCTTTAAATCAAATGTTTTTTGGTTTAAACCTTGGATATTTACTGCTTTTTTGTCTCGCTAGCTCGTACGTCAAGGCATGATCAAGGCCATGTCGTGCCAAGGCTTTGTTAAATCTATGTGGTAAAGTCTTATGACTTGATCATAAATCATGATGATCTGTAAGTTAAGTCAGTAAAATGAGCTAAATGCTTTGTCTAGACCGTTATTCAGAAACTACAAACCTATCGATATAATTACGCATGAAAATGTATTTTCTAGCACATAACCAGAGGATATTGCTACCCACGTACACTCTCAAGTTTATTATAATGATTTATTTCTTAGCTTTAAATCAAATGTTTTTGGTTTAAACCTTGGATCTTTACTACTTTTTTTGTCTCGCTAGCTCGTACGTCAAGGGCATGATCAAGGCCATGTCGTGTCAAGGCCTTGTTAAATCTATGTGGTAAAGTCTTATGACTTGATCATAAATCATGATGATCTGTAAGTTAAGTTAGTAAAATGAGCTAAATGCTTTATCTAGACCGTTATTCAGAAACTACAAACCTATCGATATAATTACGCATGAAAATGTATTTTCTAGCACATAACCAGAGGATATTGCTACCCACGTACACTCTCAAGTTTATTATAATGATTTATTTCTTAGCTTTAAATCAAATGTTTTTTGGTTTAAACCTTGGATCTTTACTACTTTTTTTGTCTCGCTAGCTCGTACGTCAAGGCATGATCAAGGCCATGTCGTGTCAAGGCCTTGTTAAATCTATGTGGTAAAGTCTTATGACTTGATCATAAATCATGATGATCTGTAAGTTAAGTCAGTAAAATGAGCTAAATGCTTTGTCTAGACCGTTATTCAGAAACTACAAACCTATCGATATAATTACGCATGAAAATGTATTTTCTAGCACATAACCAGAGGATATTGCTACCCACCTACACTCTCAAGTTTATTATAATGATTTATTTCTTAGCTTTAAATCAAATGTTTTTTGGTTTAAACCTTGGATATTTACTGCTTTTTTTGTCTCGCTAGCTCGTACGTCAAGGCATGATCAAGGCCATGTCGTGCCAAGGCTTTGTTAAATCTATGTGGTAAAGTCTTATGACTTGATCATAAATCATGATGATCTGTAAGTTAAGTCAGTAAAATGAGCTAAATGCTTTGTCTAGACCGTTATTCAGAAACTACAAACCTATCGATATAATTACGCATGAAAATGTATTTTCTAGCACATAACCAGAGGATATTGCTACCCACGTACACTCTCAAGTTTATTATAATGATTTATTTCTTAGCTTTAAATCAAATGTTTTTTGGTTTAAACCTTGGATATTTACTACTTTTTTTGTCTCGCTAGCTCGTACGTCAAGGCATGATCAAGGCTATGTCGTGTCAAGGCCTTGTTAAATCTATGTGGTAAAGTCTTATGACTTGATCATAAATCATGATGATCTGTAAGTTAAGTTAGTAAAATGAGCTAAATGCTTTATCTAGACCGTTATTCAGAAACTACAAACCTATCGATATAATTACGCATGAAAATGTATTTTCTAGCACATAACCAGAGGATATTGCTACCCACGTACACTCTCAAGTTTATTATAATGATTTATTTCTTAGCTTTAAATCAAATGTTTTTTGGTTTAAACCTTGGATCTTTACTACTTTTTTTGTCTCGCTAGCTCGTACGTCAAGGCATGATCAAGGCCATGTCGTGTCAAGGCCTTGTTAAATCTATGTGGTAAAGTCTTATGACTTGATCATAAATCATGATGATCTGTAAGTTAAGTTAGTAAAATGAGCTAAATGCTTTATCTAGACCGTTATTCAGAAACTACAAACCTATCGATATAATTACGCATGAAAATGTATTTTCTAGCACATAACCAGAGGATATTGCTACCCACGTACACTCTCAAGTTTATTATAATGATTTATTTCTTAGCTTTAAATCAAATGTTTTTGGTTTAAACCTTGGATCTTACTACTTTTTGTCTCGCTAGCTCGTACGTCAAGGCATGATCAAGGCCATGTCGTGTCAAGGCCTTGTTAAATCTATGTGGTAAAGTCTTATGACTTGATCATAAATCATGATGATCTGTAAAGTTAAGTTAGTAAAATGAGCTAAATGCTTTATCTAGACCGTTATTCAGAAACTACAAACCTATCGATATAATTACGCATGAAAATGTATTTTCTAGCACATAACCAGAGGATATTGCTACCCACGTACACTCTCAAGTTTATTATAATGATTTATTTCTTAGCTTTAAATCAAATGTTTTTTGGTTTAAACCTTGGATATTTACTGCTTTTTTGTCTCGCTAGCTCGTACGTCAAGGCATGATCAAGGCCATGTCGTGCCAAGGCTTTGTTAAATCTATGTGGTAAAGTCTTATGACTTGATCATAAATCATGATGATCTGTAAGTTAAGTCAGTAAAATGAGCTAAATGCTTTGTCTAGACCGTTATTCAGAAACTACAAACCTATCGATATAATTACGCATGAAAATGTATTTTCTAGCACATAACCAGAGGATATTGCTACCCACGTACACTCTCAAGTTTATTATAATGATTTATTTCTTAGCTTTAAATCAAATGTTTTTGGTTTAAACCTTGGATCTTTACTACTTTTTTGTCTCGCTAGCTCGTACGTCAAGGCATGATCAAGGCTATGTCGTGTCAAGGCCTTGTTAAATCTATGTGGTAAAGTCTTATGACTTGATCATAAATCATGATGATCTGTAAGTTAAGTTAGTAAAATGAGCTAAATGCTTTTTATCTAGACCGTTATTCAGAAACTACAAACCTATCGATATAATTACGCATGAAAATGTATTTTCTAGCACATAACCAGAGGATATTGCTACCCACGTACACTCTCAAGTTTATTATAATGATTTATTTCTTAGCTTTAAATCAAATATTTTTGGTTTAAACCTTGGATCTTTACTACTTTTTTTGTCTCGCTAGCTCGTACGTCAAGGCATGATCAAGGCTATGTCGTGTCAAGGCCTTGTTAAATCTATGTGGTAAAGTCTTATGACTTGATCATAAATCATGATGATCTGTAAGTTAAGTTAGTAAAATGAGCTAAATGCTTTGTCTAGACCGTTATTCAGAAACTACAAACCTATCGATATAATTGCGCATGAAAATGTATTTTCTAGCACATAACCAGAGGATATTGCTACCCACGTACACTCTCAAGTTTATTATAATGATTTATTTCTTAGCTTTAAATCAAATGTTTTTTGGTTTAAACCTTGGATATTTACTGCTTTTTTTGTCTCGCTAGCTCATACATCAAGGTATGATCAAGGCCATGTCATGTCAAGGCCGTGTTAAATCTATGTTGTAAAGATTCACTTAAATCATGATGATCTGTAAGTTAAGTCAGTAAAATGACTTAAATCAATATAATTACCATCAAGTCAAGACAACCAGAATTCAATTTAAGTCCCTTTTTTAAATGCTAGTATTAATTTTCTTGTATTACCAATTAGGCGATTTTGTTACTAAGTATCATATTATTAATTTATTGTAGGTACAGATGAGAATAAAACCACTTAAAACAAAACGATTTATTTTCAGAATAATTAATATAATCAATAATATAGAAACACAACTTAATATATGAAGACTACAGGGGAAAAACGATCTAAGTGACATTTTCTTACTTTTGAGATAAATGATTTTGAAACTTTAAAGATTAAAGGAAAAGAAATAATAAAATGTAGCGAATCGTAAGAAGTTGTTATCAATAGTTATATGTATAGACATTAACTGATTAAGAGACAAAACAAAGAAAAATAATTTATAGCAAATTTGTTAGATAAAATAAAACTCGTATTCGCTTGGTTCAATGGAAAAGTGATCCAAGTCCATATGGAATAATTCTGTATGTGGTTACTCCGAGGATTACTCGTGCTGGAATAAAGAGAAAAATATGTTTTTATTCTCATTTTTATTATTAATATTGTTATTATATTTTCTTAATATTTTTTTATTTATTTCTCTTTGAATTTAAAACTAGTGACACAATAGACATAATCAGACTTCTTTTCTTACGCAGAAATAAAAGCAATATTCTTTAATTGATATTTCTCACTATATCTGCATCGTTTAGATGAGCAAAGTTTGACGCACAAGGCAAATTTGTGTAGTAGTCTTGCAGAGATTCATCTACGAACTTTTTCAAAAATTGTAACTGCTCATACTTGAGTTTGGGCAAAGGAATTTGGTCAGCATAAAGTTGTTGTGGTGCTGAATATATAGCTATTTTTATTCGTTTTGTATGCGTTGATATGTTTACAAACATGAAATATGGAAGAGTTGGATTGGTCTTCCGTGAATTCACGTGGACTTAGATCGCTTTTCCAAAGTATTAATATTTTAGTCGCTGATTTTAGTAGACTTAGATCATTATTTCAGTGTTACATTATTCCAATTTTGGAACGGACACTTGATGGGCATAAGATGGCAGTGTTATCTCAATTTCCATTTTTTTGGACTTAGTCCGTTTTTCCCGTGTAGTCTTCATATATTAAATTAAATTTTGTGATACTTTGTACAGGATGACCCATTTTCGCGTTTTTTACAGTGTAGTTTCTCGTTTATGAGCAGAAGGAGCAGAAGTACAAAGATGCGGTTTTCACATTACTATGCTACTTTTTTATGAAACATGGTACACGCATATTTGTCCAGCCTTAGTTCCTGAAATACTAGGCAAAATTGGAATTGTTGCATTTTTCGACTCCCCTCATATCTTGGACATTATAACTTATCGAAAAGGTGAAAATCGAGCTCCATAGAGATTTCCAAGTAAAGTTCAGTGGCGCATCTAAAACCAAGATACCAAGAGGGTCGAAAAATATAACATTTTAAAATTCGCCTTCTATTTCAGGAACTAAGAAGACTAGGTGTGTATCATAGGGAAATATAAAATAAAAGAGTTGTCATTTCCATAGTCAAAAGTAGGCAACACGTTTAACGAGGATCAATTGTAGCGCACCCTTGAGTCCTAACTGAACTATACACTATACATATACTGCCATTACTGCCATTACTGCCTGACGAGTAAGGTACCTGAACCAATTAAGGCCACGTTAAGGTTTAAAGGGGCATTGCAAGAAAAATATTAATCCTACCCTTGTAGAAACTATTGGGGAATAATTAGCGCTTCATATATGTTGATCCTACATCAAAAAAAATATATTTTTTTGTTTGTTTTGTGGATTTTTTTTGTTTTTTAAAAAACTGCAATTGGCCTTATTGGGTAACCCAGGCACCTTTAAAGGCCACGTGCAGAAATTGATAAATAGGAGCTATTACATTAAAAAAACAATTTTTCTTAATAACATTTTTATTTAACCAAGAAACTTACTAAATTTCGCAATCGTTTCACAAACAAACTTGGTTTTATTATCCCTGTATGACCCGACACATTCCCCATGGACGTATCGGCAACACAACACACAAAGTCTCATGTATGACACCCTATCTTCCATACAAATAAAGTAGTACCAACTCTCCGTTGATGGCTTTTTACTTTTTGAAGCTTTATTTTTATGCTTAACTTTGGAAGTTGAAGGAGTTAAATTTTCTCTGCTACTCGGAGAACGCTCGGTGATTTCTGGGTGCCTGGCAAAAACTAATTTTTTCCATTTTCTGCCAGCCATTTCCTTTTCTCGATTAAAACAGCGTCTAATATTTCTAGTGTTTGCAAATGTATACACCGACTTTCGAATGATTTTGTTTGTCAAAGGTACTCCGATATTACCTAACCATATAATACGTTGACATAACTCATTTTCTTGTTCTGCGGTTAGTATTGAGGATCTTCCCAATTTCGTAACCAAACTTCCAGTTGTGAACCATGTCGAAGGGTTCGTCTCGAAATATCATAGCGCTTAGCAGCTGTCAGGACAGGCATTCCCTGATTTATACTCTCAAGAGCTCTCCTCAACTGCTGCTCGGACCATTTTGCTCTTTGTGTGGGTGGCATGTTCTGAGAATAAAGAATAAAATAGGTAAGAACCTAATAAGGCCACATAGTTTCTAACAAGGCCACTAAGATGGCTTTATTAGGAACACATAACCTTAAAACAACAAACCCTCATAACTTCTTTAAAGTTGAAAACAACAAAAAACCGAAATTAGTACCATTAAGCTACCTTACCTTGGTAACTCCTTATGTAAAAAGAAAATTTATAAAAAAACAATTTCAATAAAAAATCGGAAACAACATATACAAGAAACCCGTTAACGAAAACGGCTACAAACCACGATGTACTGTAACTCCATCTGTTTATCGATTTTTTGAAACCATCCATAGACTAAAGTCATAGAGCGCATGGGTATACATTATTGTTAGTCACAGTTTTTACGTCAAGTTTGTTTTGTGTCGCTAGGGGGCGTATGGCCTTATAGGAGCACTGGCCTTAATTGGGTAAAGTACCTTATTTGACACGCATCAGAAGATGGTCACGCAAGACGTTTTCTTTCATGAGCTTTTCTGTGACTGAAAAGCCAGATACGTGATGTTATCTGTCTACCGCACTCCAGACATTCAAAAATCTCATTACTTTGTTGCCTCTTTACTTTGTGGTTGTCGCTGTTAACTAAGTTTACAATTCTTCTCCATTGAGTTCTATTGTGAGCTGTTTCTTCCAACTCATTCTGCCTAACTGAACTAATGGAAATATGACAGACGTAATCGGCAAAATAGGTATCTGCATTACCTACCACAAAAAAGGCGGGCAGTTTAAATGTGAATAACAAATTTTATGTATTTTTAAAAATATTACGAAATCAAAACCGCAAAAAATATAATGAAAATTTATTTTTAAAAACGGAATATTTGAAAAGTATAAACTATTGTACACTTTTCAAATGCTTACAGTTAAATGCTAAATTAAATTGATAGATTGAAGATTAAATACCAATAATACCACGAAAATGCCAACATCCTGTACACGAAAATACACCAGCGGTTTACCCTGGATTAACGTATAGTATTAGCCCAGTGCAAATAATTTTGAATTTGCAAAAATTTTTAGAAAGCTGCGACTATTGAAAATTGTTAGCCTTAGTAACCATTATTAACATACTAAAAGTTCCCATTTGTCCGATGTGTGCGTCATCAAAAAAAATTGGCCGCCATCTTGAATTTTGGTACTTTTTGGGAAAAAATGTAAATAACTCGAAAACGGTGCGTTATAGCTTCAAGAGGTAAAAATTAAAGAGAATAAAAAACTCTATCAGAATCAATAAAGAATAATTTATTATCCTAACGCAGTGACGTACAAAATTTTTTTGAAAATCTAGCAATTTTTAAAAGGAATCACCGCAAATTAAAATTACTAAATTTTTTACTATTTTTTTAACAAATAACATGGATATTTAGCATCAATTCAACTAAAATACAGTCCTTGTGATATTTTCAAGAAATATTTATTAGTGGTTTAATATTTCAAAATTTACAAAAATTGTCAAAGCTATCCTTTACTAAATACATGTGTACTAATAATGTGCGAAAGCAGCCTCCACCTTGTTCCGGTCGGGGCTATTTGCACTTAAACCAAGGTCTTTTTGTTACCATTTTGTAAACAACTTGTTTTTAAAAATACAGTGGCAGTTTGAAAAATTAGGCTACAGGTTGGAAAAAAAAAATGTAATAAACTACTTGCGAATGTCTTTTTGACATAAATATCATCTACGATCTTAACCTAAGAAGAACACTTTTTCATTATGATAAATATATTATAAACATACCCTTACAAATCGAATAACAATAATTCAAATTATGACCATTTTAATAAAAATGTGTTGCCAACTTGTAACCAAACATTTCAAACTGTCATTTCTAGAAAAAAAATGAAATTTACAATTTTATTCGATTTGTTCTTCATCGACCGATATTTGTTGTTCTCGCAAGAAATACCATTACAGTTACCACACAAGCATAAACATGGCATATTGGATTTTAAACATGTACCATTGCGATGAAAAAAAATAGTAGAACAAAATATGATTTAATCTGCTGGTCTATATTCTTGTGTCAGTGTCACGTAATTTTTAAAAAATGCCTTTAACTTCAGAGCAAACATCGATTATATTTACGCGATTAAGGAATGGGGTTCCCATAAGGGACATTGCAGATGCATTAGGGATAAACAAAAAAACAGTGTTGTTGGCTAAATCCAAAAAAAAAATCAATATAATTCAAATATCCTTATAGACCAGGAGTTCCATCTGGGACTACTAATTCTTGTACTACTTTTTTTATCGCAATGGTACATAGTTTATTACATCCAGATTTGCAATTACAGTAAATCATTTTCAATACAAATTCTGGTGCCACTGCGTTTGACATTGTTGTTGGAACTAAGGTATCCGTTTTTTTAGTCCATCCACATTCTATTGCCTCTTTTCCGTTATTTAGCCAATACTGCATTTATAAATAGGTCCTATAATAATGATTTTCAGTTGCGTTAGTTGTTGGAGGTAAGGTAGCTAAATCAAAATTTTTACTATAAGTTCCTAACGAGATGTAAGGGCTTTATATTTAAAATACCTCAACTGATCTAAATCTTTTGCTAGCCTATGTCGACCATATAATGAAAATAAGAATATATTTTCAGCTTCGACTAGGTCAGATTTTTGTGCTGCAGGATCTAAAAAAAACAGATGTAATTTGTCGCAGATGAGGATCTTTTTGCAACGATTTGAAAGTCGCCAGTTTACATTACATTTTATTTTTTTCTTCCAACCTGTAGCCTAATTTTTCAAACTGTCACTGTATTTTTAAAAACAAGTTGTTTACAAAATGGTAACAATAAGACCTTGGTTTAAGTGCAAATAGCCCCGACCGGGACAAGGTGGAGACTGCTTTCGCACATTATTAGTACACATGTATTTAGTAAAGGATAGCTTTTACAATTTTTGTTAATTTTGAAATATTATTAACCCACCAATATAAAATATTTCTTGAAAATGTCACAAGGATTGTATTTCAGTTGAATTGATGCTAAATATCCATGTTATTTGTTAATAAGCTTAAAAAATTAGGAATTTGCATTTCGGTGTTTCATTTTAAAAATTGCTCGATTTTCAAAATTTTTTTGTACGTCACTGAGTTAGAATAATAAACTATTCTTTATCGGTTGATAGAGTTGTTTATTCTCTTTAATTTTTACCTCTTGAAGTTTTTCGCTATAACGCACAGTTTTCGAGTTATTTACATTTATTCCCAAAAAGTACCAAAATTCAAGATGGCGGTGGATTTTTTTTGATGACGCACACATCGGACAAATGGGGACTTTTAGTATGTTAATAAGGGTTACTAAGGCTAACTATTTTCAATGGTCGCAGCTTTCTAAAAATTTTTGCAATTTCAACATGGTGAATGTCATAACTGCACTGGGGTATATTATAAAACGTATTTAACAACGCTACTAACAAAGCATATAAGATCGCATGGTTTGCAATCTATGCTATTATAACCGTTTAAAATTTAAATAAGGCATCATCAAAAATTAATTCACCCTTAAGTTGGATTTATAAACTCAGCAGTTGAAGTTTAGTTGAGATAGCAAATGTTCAACACTGTGAAATGAAGGCGCGAATTTATAGTCAGTTCGTTTTACGTTCATGGAGTTCAGAGATGGGCAATGTCATTACATATCGAACTTGCTTTGCATAATAGCCTTTCCTGGATCGTGTTCAAATCACATCATCGGCTGAACAAAATATTACATGATGACGGCAAAACACATAGCACAAAACATAAAGTTCAAATCATAGAGAAATATAAGGTTTCTTGTTCCTCGAGAAATAAAACATCCTCCATAATTTCTGTACGCACAAACACAAAACTAACAAACAAAGTATATGCTACACAAAATAATAACAAAATTCCAAAATTCAGAACAAAATTGTAAACAATTGCAAATTCTCAATCTTGTCATGACATGTGACAGGTAGCAGGTGGCGACGCTTTGTAGCCCTAACTGAACTATGCAACATATGGCCAAGTTAGACAACCTTTCAAACACTCTTTTATTTTAGTTACTTTATGGTGTGTACTATACTAGGTGTGTGAAAAAGAAACGCTGCTGCTAAAAATGAATCATAAAAATATATAAAAATCTGACGTAAGCCTTTTATAAAATTTTAAATAACAAATCATTTTTTTCATCACAAGTTAATTAAGTCAGCTTTCGAAAAATGACTTAAAATCAAATGACATAAGTTATTACAATGATTTAAATAAAAAAAGACTTAAGTTTTCTGTGAGCTTGCAGGTCTGACACTTCAATAAACCAAAACGATATTTCTCAAAGAGATCTCAATTACATTTTTCTTTTATGCAATTTTCGGAAACTTCGTGCAATAAAATGAATTCTTCTAATATAAGCAGCAATCCTAGATATCGATCGTAACCGATACGACCTGATGTAATTCAATCAGCAACAGATTCCATTCAAATGTAAAATTGATATAAATTGAAAGGCCCTAAACACGAAAATAGCGAAAATAAATAAATCGATGCTATTTGTCGTTCGCGCACAAACTTGATCGATTACGCTGCTCGTCTACAAAAGATTATTCTGTCGTTTTATTAAGAAAAATTGACGTTGGAAAGATAAAATTCCGTCGTCGACGACCGTCAACGCTGAACGGCTGAATTTTCTATGAGCAATTCCCGCGAGAAATTTCGAAATTATTTTCAAAGATCCTCCTCGGTCCGCCAGCTCGTAATGAAATTTTCGATTTTCGTTCGAGTGCACGTGGAGTTTGCACTTGTCCAATGAATGTTTAATAGGCGACGCATTGGCGTACTTGTATCGAATTATATTTAGGTTTTAGGTTGTATGTAGGTTGTTTGGAGTTCGGCAGGGATGTTTCTTAGCGCCTCTACTATTCAACATATTCATGGCAACGCTCTCCATTTTAGTGCATAGCAAACTGCAGTAGGGAGGATTGGGCATTAGATATAGATACGACGGTGGTTTGTTCAATATAAAAAGACTCGGGGCAAAAACATGTACAAAATTCATCACAGAACTTCAATAGGCTGGTGACTGCCCTCTAGTTGCAAAAACGTTACAGCAATTACAAGAAATGTTGAATACATATACCTGGGTATACGAGGCTTTGGGCCTTAAGCTGAACATCGACTAAACTAAAAGCATGTGCACTCTCCCGAAAGATTACAACAATGCTATAAAAATTGGGAAAGAACTATTGAAATATGTAGTGGAATTCAATTACCTCGGCATGGCAGTTTGATTTCGGGCAAAGCTAATATCTACTCTGAAATTAGCAGTGCAGCACAGGATTAGCAGCGCCTCAATAGCATTGAGGAAATTAAAAGACAGGGTTTTCTAGAAATATGACTTGACCACAAAAACGAAACTTACAGTGTACCAAACAATAATAATCTCCACCATGTTATCTTCTTTCTCTTCTTCTTTCTCAGCCTGGTTCCATCCAGTGTTGGATATAGGCCTCTTCTAGGTTTTTCCATGCTTCGCGATCTCTAGCCAATCTTATCCATTTTCTTCCCGCCACTGCCCTGACGTCATCGACCCATCTCTTTTTTGGTCGGCCCACACTTCTTGTTGTTCCCCTAGGTCTCCATAGGATTACTTTTTGGGGCCATCGGTCTGGATTCTGTCCTGCCACATGTCCTATCCATTGCCACTTCAGACTTGCCACTCTTTTAACGACATCTATTAATTTTGTTTTTTAAATTATGTGGGTATTCCGTATTTTTTCCCTAATGGTGACTCCCAACATGATTCTTTCCATGGCTCTTTGTGCTACTCGTAGTTGTTCTGCTGTTTTTCGGGTAATTGCCATAGTCTTTAAGCCATACGTAAGCACAGGTAGAATGCAGCTGTCGTAAGCCTTTTTCATTAGGTTCATGGGCACCTTTTTATCCTTGAAAATATCGCTCATATTTCCAAATGCTACCCATGCCAAATGGATCCTGCGTTTGATCTCCGTATTTTGGGTTTCCTTGCCCAGCTTGATTTTATGACCTAATATATATAATGGTCTACGTTTTCAATAATAACGTTGTCAACGGTAATGTTATGGATATTGTTGCTCATTATCTTGGTCTTCTTCAAGTTCATTTTAAGGCCAATTTTCTGGGATTGGTCATTTAGCTCATTTAGCATGGTGTTTAGTTCTTGAATGTCGGTGCTCAGCAAGACAATATCGTCTGCGAACCTCAGATGGCTAAGGTGTATCCCATCGATGTTTAGACCTCTATTTTCCCATTCTAATTTCTTGAAGACATTTTCCAGTGCCAGTGTAAATAACTGTCTCACGCCCTTGCCGGGTGGTATTTTTTCTGTTTTGAGGTCATCATCTAATTTAACTTGGAAGGTTGCACTATCATAGATATTTTTAATAATGGAATAATATCTGGAATCAATTCTCGCGTGCTCCATTGCAGCTAGAAATGACCAGGTTTCGATGCTGTCAAAGGCTTTTTGGTAGTCTACAAAGACCATGTTATATGAAATGGAAACCTGGGTGCCGATACATGAAAGCATTAAACAAGTTGCAACAGAGAAACCTTAGACAACTCTTAAGAATCAAATGGTTCCATCATGTTTCAAACGTATCGATCCTTAAAAAAGCTAACTGGAGAGTATTGAAGTTATGATTACAAAATCACGCTTAAGATGGGCTGGTCACGTACGCAGAATGTAAGAAAACCACATACCAAAATCTCTGCTTTACGGTGAGCTTGTAGACGGTAAGAGGAGGCCGGGTGGACAACTCAAAAGGTACAAGGATATTTTCCACAAAAACTTAAAGGGGATTAACATGCAGAATGGCTGGGTATCAGCAGCCGATAAACGCAACGGTAAACGCAATGGTTAAATCAAACTCGGTGGCAGCGACGACCAAAAAGTAAAAAGGTAATAAAGCAATGATATTTTTGAATGTCCGGACTGTGGTAGATAGACAACATCACGTTTCAGTCACAGAAAAGCTCATGAAAAATCACGCTTTGCGTGACCATCTTCTGATGCGTTCAAATACTCGTCAGCGAGTAATGGCAGTAGTAGTATTTAGGTTGTAGATTGTATGGGAGGGGGGAAGTTAATCACCGCGACCTTATAGATCAATTGTGTCCTTTTTTCTTGACCTATATCTCATAATACAGTATCAGGGCTTTGACTAAAGCCACTATCTGGACGGTTTTACAGAGGTTAGTTCTCTATCTTCGATATCAGTCGTATCAAAGTTTATGGCACAAATGATAATGTGAATCTTGTAATTCTAATGTGAATGATAATGAATAATCTTATGTTTCCTCATTTTCCCCATAGAATCTGCATTTGCCGTTGTTTCTCAGGTTCAACCTATTGTATAGGTGTTCGTTGAGGAGACAGTGTCTTATTAAAATCCCGTTGCAATTCGAAGATTGTTCTTACTTAAATGAAGGAAAAGTTTTGAGATTTTTCTCGGTTTTAAGTTCCTAGAAATTTCGTCGAATGTTTTATACCCTTGGAGGATTTCCATTCCATGTTACGGATGGAGTCTTCCAGCTTGCTGAGTTCCGCTTTAAGTTTCTTCTTGGGAAGCAAAACGATTCTATAATGGAGTGTTCGCTCCATTTCTAACTAGATCGTTTGCTTTTTCATTACCTGCTACTTCTTGTTGGGTTGGCAGCCAGTGTAGGAGGATTTTATTTTCTTTGCCTAATTTGTTCAGCTTCTCTAGGCATTCCTTGACTAACTTTGAATTGATAGTTAGAAGGTTGATCACTTTTAAGGCTATTTGACTATCCGAGAAGATTAATATTTCTTGTTTCAGATTGTATTCAAGATAAGTTATACGCATCTTTCAATAGAGTAGATTTATGCCTGAAGGCTGCTGGGGTATTTAGTTTTCGGCCCAAATACTTCAATCTCTGTTCCTGATTTGATTTTGAAAGCATCAGTATACCGCGTTATCGTATGATCTTTTAGCTGCTGAGCAAACGTTTACTCTTCCAATTTGTTTTGTTGTTCATTGCTTAGTTGTACATTCTTGGTATGTCATCCACTGGGAGTTGGAGGAGTGGAATGTTCCTTTGCAGGTGTATTCTAATCACTGTCGCAATCCCGTATCTACTAATGACAATGTGCAGTGGTGTGAGGTCTAGAACAATGATTAAAGAAGCTAACAAAGACTAATAATACCCGAGACCAAATTGTTACCATACCTCCAAATAGTTCCATGGTACATATTTTTCTTAAATTAGCTGCTTGATGAAATATATTTTTGATAAATGTTTTGACTACGCCTATGGTGTATGCCGCGGTATCGTACTAATTAATTACGAAAAAAAAACGTATGAAAATGTTAACAAAAGGTACAAAACTAGTATCGACAATGTACTTATAGCTCATATCAAGTACCTACATATAATATCAGAAAAATTAATATCGAATTCAAAAAGAAAACGCTAAAAAGGTGGAGTGGACTGTTTATTTACCTATGAAAACGAAACTCCTGGCTCATTCTCATCGCTGGGACTTTTACACTTGGAAGCTGAACAACTAATCACCATTGTAATAAAGTTTATACAACACAGACTCACAAACTATTAAAAATCGTTAAAATTGTCGCTGATGACCAGGTGATGACTAATTCGTTACATCCAAAAAAATGACTTCTAACATCACAAATTTTGCTGCACCCCGTATATGGGCATTACGTGTCCTTGTATTATTTAGTCATTGATCTAGAATGACCTCCATGCAGAGGATGGGCAGGTTCTCACATTTCAGAATTAAGAAAAGAATTATAAAGTTTTATAGGTGCCCGGTGGCGTAGAGGTACAAGCTCTCGTCTACCAATCTCAAGGTAGTGGGTTCGAATCCTACACTCGGCATTTCATCAGCCGACTATTTTTATTAAAATAAAAATAGTTTGGGTACCTAGGCCGACTCAGCCTTAAATGAGTAGGGATTCACAATCCTGAGGTAATAATAGGCGGTTGAAGCGTAGTGCTAGCCACATTACCTTCCTTGTATACCGAACGGCTCTAGCATGGCAAGCTGTACCTTGCTACTCCCAAGGCGTTAAATATACGGGAGCTATTATTATTATTATTAATTATAACATTTTAATGTTTTTTTTTCTTAAGAGACAATAAATTTGAGGCTTCACATTTATTGAAGAACCGCTGCACTGAAGAAGAACTGCACCTTCTTTTATCATGATCATCATCATCAAAGAACAAGGAAAATACCACACATTTTTATACAGACATTAAGGATTAGATGCAAGAAATATCTCCTAAAATCAATGTAATTTTAACGTGTAAGAAATACTGATACGCCGGATACGCCCACATCTACCTATCTTTATTTCTTCCAAAATTTCTAATTCTACTAATGCAGTCTTCTTTTTTCTAGATTCCAATTAAAAAAAATAATGAGGTGGCAGTGTAGCTGACCAAAGCCGCTTGGGTATGGCGACAGGGTACTAGGATGGACAGGCGGCGGTCAGTGAGGCGACAGGGGCGGCGCTACAGACGGCCTTGGTTCAAAAAATGCAAAGAATACGCTAGAAATTTTATAGCTTTTCTATTTAGTAACGTAGGAATTATTGGACTTGTGGTACGTAATTTGTTCGAATTCTTAAGACACCAAAAACAGTTTCTTGGTCTAATGAGGATCCCGTTGTTTGCAAACCTTCTTCTTGCTTGAAATTATTTTTTTTTAAATAATTTACTTAAAGATAACCTTTAAGTAAAATCATAATAGCGTTACTTATTTTTATTTTTTTGATTAATAGTCTAAGAGCTGGCTACATAAAAAACCTTATCATCGTTACATGGCTAATTTTTTGTGTGAAGTATCTTTTTGTGTAGCCATTATGAAATAGTCATGTATGTCAGCGCGATCCCGGGGCTTAAAGCGGGAGCGGCCAATCGAAAGGGTGAAATTTTGACACTAAAAATATTCCAAAAAAATCCTATATGGGTTTATCGCCACTGCAAGAAAATCTACAAAACAAAATAGTTATTTATGTAAACACTTCTGCGTTAATCTCAAACGGAAAATACTTGTCAGAAGTTAGGTTTAAAGATATACAAATTCGCCTAACGAACAAAAAAATGCTTAACGTTTCGGAAAGTTTATCTCTTTCCGTCGTCGGAAGCAAAAAAATACAAAGAATAAAGAAAAAAACTATTTAATATATTTAAATTCAACTATTCGAGAACACTTTATTTTCTTTAAACAGATAGGTACGTCTACAACCATAGATAAAAGAAAATAATCTTCTATTAAGATAGATATGAAACTTAATAGTAAAATTTTGTGTCAAAGCGCCCCTCCGTGTTCTTAGTAGAGACTACGTTTATCCCAGCGCCTTCGCCATTTCTGCTGTAAATATTTTTTATGTTTATATTTGATTTCAAAGGATTTAGTTTTAAAGTTACACTGATATATTAGTATATCAGAGTAACTTTAATAAAACATAAGAATATATATATTTTACAGTTTATTAAATATAAATTTTGACTATAAGGTAGAAAGTAAATCACAATATTTGATGAAACTTATAAGTACCTATACCATTTCCACAGTTAATTAATAATAAAACTATTTCTGACTATGATATTTAAAATTTAGATAGATAGAATATTAAAAAACATACCGGTATTTGCAGATGCAGACCCAAATTCAATAAAAACCAAAATTTTTCCTTTTCCGAAAATCGGGCTTTTTTCACAGAAAAGGTATTTTTTGATTTATCAACAATCATTGTCAAGTTGACAATATACAGGGTGTTTTCTAATTAGTCTAAAAAATTGTGGTGTGATTCCTCATGTGTTCTTAAAACAATTTTTATATAACCATTGGGTCTAAAGCACTTCCTTTCTGATCTACAGGGTGTTAAAAATTTTAAAAACATCGATATTTTGCGTAACATAAATGGTACACTACTGCTTTTTTAAAGAAAATATATTTTTTTCTTGGCTGGTCATCCTTTTTCAACAAAATTGATCTTTTGAGTTTTTCTTGTTCATCAAACAGTTGCCGAGAAAAAAATAAATATACTTATTAAGAGCCCGCCTTAAGCCGTTTTCTAACGATTTTTTTTTATATTAATTAGGAGACACCCTGTATATGCATATCACAGGCAACCAAATAAACTAGTAACCTCTAAAAATTATTTTTCCTACCACTAGCGACATACCGTGTTTTTAGTGAGTACTAAATTATTTTATCAAAATTTCACCATATAAGTTTCCAGGCAATGGTCTACAACACGTCTACAAAAACCGTTGACGTTCTGTTAAAATGACATTATATCAAGTTAAACTTCAAAATTAACAATTACTACCTGATAACAATTACTTAATAAGGTAAAACCAACAATCCTCAAACTTTCTGTATGATTATTTTTAATGTTTACGTATGTTATGTTCATTTATGTTATGTTCTTTAAAATCAAGGAAGCGATTGCCATAGTAGCGTTAGTTATTTTTATTTTTTTGATTAACCTTTAAATAAAAATAAAATGTCTTAAAGGTTTACATTAGGTTTGTTCCAACAATGTAGAGAACCGCTCTTGGTACGGATATGCTTATAATATGTCCAACATGCTTATACGCAGTAGGGAAAGAGCGTTCCATGTTCCATCCAATAAAAGATTCGAAATTTATATCGAAATTATATTTAACAGTAATACCGTAGGAGTCCAGTGGCTTGGAAATGAACATCAATGACATTCCCCATTTAATTTTACATACAAAATGACAGCGATCTTCATTTCATAGCCATCGCTGACGCCGTTTTTATTCGATCATACGGTATATTTAGTCAACAATAATTCAGATTTCTATAAAAAACTACCTAAAATTATTATTGAGAGTCAATATGAAATATGAATGTCTTTTATCTACTCATCAGTAATCTTGGCTCAAATTTCACTGAAGTGTTATAGCACAAAATGAAGCAGCGCTTAAGGAACTTTTCATAGATAAAGAAGAAAGTACTTAAGCTTGAACTGGAAGGCGTTTACACCCGAATTTGGCAACTCATTAGAGAGAGACTCCAGCCAGATCGAACTTTAAGCTGTTATTAAACTAAAAGGGGTCAGAACTTTCTATTAAATAATATAATTACACTTTCGTCCCAATAATTAGTTACCAGGCTCATTCAAACATGTCTTTAGTAATTTTTGTTTTTGTTTTTAAAGGTTAAATACAGTTTTTAAAGATATGGAAAATTCCCCCAATGCAGCTCATAACCTGATACATAGTATAAGATAAGCGAATATCTAGGCAGGTTATATCCATGCAAGTTATCGTATGTCGACAGGCTGGTTATGAACAGGCTGTGATTATTACGAATTTTTATTTCGGGTTGTAGTGTTGTAATTTCTGAACTGTAGTTGATATTCGCATAAAAGCTGGTGTCTTGGTGTTTTTTGATATGAGAAATTTGATTTCGATGTAATTATAACTGCTACCTGTAGGAAGCGCTGCCTACATGTGTTTCAACTCTTTTGAAGTGTAATAGCGTTTTGTCCGTACTTGTATAAAACTACTTAATGAAAAAATATACATTTCCGTCATTTTTTATGTTAAAAACGCCTCTTGGTAAAAATCGATACGAGGAACCGTTCTCCAGATATTTAGAACGTAAATAGTAATACATGTCATTATTGACAAAAAATAAACATGTTGAGTAGATAGGTAGTTTTTTGACTGAAGTGATAAATTTGGAAACGTTTAATTTTTTTAATATTAAATAAAGATATATGTAATATAAGATAGATAGTAAATTATTAATCATAAATTTTTCGTCGAAAAAATTATAATAAAACAGTTTCTGTTGAACTACAAACTAAAGCAGAGTTTACACTGTGTCACTTTGGATGTACAACCAAAATGAATCACTTAGATTGAATTCATCCAAATTGAACATCCTTGTTTACATATTTTCATCCAGTTCGCAGCAGTTCACTGTTTCATCTTCCGCAGGCTGCTACATCTCCCAGTGTTTTGCCACCTCTCCGAGGTTAGCCGCACGGGTCGGCCTCGGCTGTTTACATTTTCCACTTGCCGTTTAATCTGGATGAATCAACGGTTCGTTGAACGCTCTTTCAACAAAAGTAGGAAGACCGTCAACTTGTTTCATCGTTCAATTTTAGTGTACACTTTGGATGAAACAGTGATGAAAGGCAATTTATACTTATCACTTTGGATGATTCATCCAAGTTGTACATCCAAAGTGACAAATGTAAATGAGCCTTAACAAATTTATTATTTCAGTCTAATAACTATTTACTCAACATGTATAATTCATGTCAATGATGATAGGTATTGATAATGTCGATTCCAAATATTTCGAGTACCATACTCGTAGAGGTTTTTACCAAGAGACCTTTTTTACGTAAAAAACGTCGTAAATGTATTTTTTCAGTAATTTTATACAGGTACGGACGAAAAGTTATAACTCTTCAAACTATTTGTAATATGTGTAAGTCGAGGTGTAAGTGGACCCTCTATACAAGTAGGAATCATATTGACACCAAAATCAAATGTATCATGCCAAAAATACTGCTGCCCAGACACCAATTTTAATCCAAAAATTATTTAGAAAAAGTCGAAATAAAAATGAAACTTACACTCTGTATCTCCGAAACTAAGCATTTTAGGACATACGCGCTTTTTTACTTATTTTTATATACCGGGTGCGTCTTAAAAGTGGCACACCCCTATTACTTTTTTATTTTTTCAGATAAAACAACGAGATTTGGTATGTTAGTATATGACATAAATTAGGATTGATTGACATATTCAACTGTTTTCGGCCACTTCCGGTTTCACTGGAAATTACTACAACTTTTGATTTTTAAATGGCACCCTCGGTATTTTTTTACTTTATTCGATAGAATATGTCACTCTGAATAGAATGACATATCATATGTCAACTTTTGACATTTTTGCATATGGTTTATTTGAAATTGTAAAATGCGGTTCATAACGACAATTTGACTCGAAATACCAAGTGTGTGGTATCAGAATATTCGTAAAAAATGCTTTTTTTCAAATATACTAAGAGGCATCCTTGTTCCATTTGAAAAAACTGATGATTAAAAATACGATTTGGGCATCTTTTAACCGGCCAGGACAAAACATTAAAAACGTTAGACCATCAAATGTATTTTTCCAAGGCTCCTTGATTATAAATTAGTGTTTTTAATACACCCATGGTACTCTAGATCGAAATTTAAAATACAATTTGTTTTTGAGCGAATATGTCAAAAGTTGACATACTGTTGTTAATTTGTTTATTACTCGCGGCAAGAGCTTTATGGTTGAAATATGGCAACCTCGGCCCGCTCGTCGATAGACGACGCGACGGGACGAGTCGGCAGAAAACCCTATAAGTGCATGCGCTCTCAATAGGCAGTGTTGCCATTTTGTTTCCCTATAAGTAACTGTCGAGTTAACAACCTGTATGATATGGCATTCGATTCAGAATGTCATTTTTTATCGAAATCTAAAGTAAAAAAAAGTTGTAGTCATTTCCGGTGAAACAGGAAATTACCGAAAACAATTGAATACGTCAATCAATCCCAATTTTTGTCATACATTAACATACCAAATCTCGTTTTTTTATCTGAAAAAATAAAAAAGTTATAGGGGTGAGCCACTTTTGAGACGCACCAGGTATAATATGTTGCCGAACTTTATCGAATGCAATTCGGACCACCCTGTATATGTATTTTATAAACTTTATTAAATAGATATTTTTTGTAGATAGGATATACTATAGCTGGTTCGTTCATGATTCAAGCTTTGGAACGAGGAAAGCCCATTCCAGTTCAATTATATGCAATAGGAAATAGAACTATGTTCGCCAAGAAGTTGTGGAATATAACCATGGAGCTGAATGCCAATGTCAAGTTAAAAGAAAAGGAGTACCGTGATACTATTGACGTAGAACTGATTCGATTCCAAGAAGTATGTATTTAGTTTTAGTTATAATATAATTTAATAAATCAGGGCCATTCTCAAATCAATATAACATATAGTTTAGTAGTACTTGTATAGTTTATATCAAATACATTTTTAGTCACGTGATTAAGCTTGACCGGCACAGCGTTGCCCACTTTTACATATTTTCTTTTAATAAAAATATTTTAGGAAACAAAAATAAATAAATTATAAATATATAAACAGAAATTATTTAGATCAACAAAACTCACCTTCTTAACAGCACTTAAAGGACACATAAAGGGTCATTCCACCGCTTTCCCGTTCAAAATATTCTAATAAAGTTGTGATGAGTTTTTTACAGCTATTAAGCTATCTTGTTTACTTCACATTAACAGAGGTTCTAAGAAGAAAAAGGTTCGCCTGCAAGGTCTGCTAGTAAAAAATTTTAAGCTTAAAATATTACAAAACAATTCATTTAAATCAAAAACTCGCAGTACAAAACTAAAGTGTCAAAACGAATGACAATATCAGGAAATAAATAAATAAATGTGGCAACTGGACATTTTTTTACAGCAAAGCTACAAGTTGAATCCCCAGCGGGAATTATAAATTTCAGTTTGTTAGCCCCACGCCGAATATGTCCATGGGTGGCAACAATGAAATTAAAAATCGCGCCCTCGATTACGTAACTAAAAGTTTAATTGGTATCAAATATATGTATATTATCGCATACTACTTTTTTTAAATTAGCAGTAAATATATTTTCTAAAATTTTGTGGGAAACAAAGAGTAAACAACAATAAGTAAATTGTAATAGAACATAATTATACATATGTTTTTTTTATAGATTTTTGTAAATTTAACAAGAAAAGGATACGATGGCAGTGATGATGCTTATGGATATAAATCATGGAGTTTTGCAGGTGCATTTTTGTATTCCCTTACGGTAATAACAACTATTGGTAAGTTTTTTAAAGATAAAAATCGATAAAAAATTAAAAAAAAAAACATTATTGTCTTAATTTCTGTTACTATACCGTTTAAAAATAAAATTAAATTTAATCAATAAGTATATTGTAACATTTCCTGTTACAAAGGAAATGAACATAAATTAATAAGAAATTCATAAATGTTACAACAATTTTACTCGAAATATTAAGTATGTGATTTTATCACCCTTTCTGTAGCATTGAACTAAATAAATCTTGTGCTTCCTCAACATTCAACTTCCTCACAAAAAAAAACCGGCCACTAAAAACTAGACCCAATTTCAAAGTTGGGTCTCGCGAACCACTCATTAGATTTTGATGATTTTTCTTTTAAATTGTGAATTAATTCCTTTTTAACGGATCCTTCGTTAGAAATTTTTTTTCCGAATTTATTTTACCAATGGAAGCACAAGAGACAAGCCAAAGAGATAATACAGAAGATTATGCGCAAATCACTTACAAGCAAGTGAAAGAGACAATAAGGAAACTTTCAAAAAAAAATCTCCTAATCAAGATAAAATACCAAACGAGCTAATAAAAAACGCAGGCACGGCTATCATAGAGGAATACACAAAACTGTTTAACATTATATTACAACATAAGAAAATACCAGAAGAATGGAAACAAAGTATAACAATACCGATTTTTAAAAAGGGAGATAAAACAGACCCAGCGAACTATAGAGGAATAACATTATTGAGCACCTCGCTAAAACTTCTGACTAAGATCATTGCGGACAAAATCTCCTCAATAGTGCCAATAAGCGAGGAACAACAAGGATTCCGAAGAAACCGATCAACTACCGATGCACTATTCATACTCAGGCAACTAGTTGAAAAATCCTTAGAATATAACTCTCCAGCCTATCTATGTTTTATCGATTTAAAAAAGGCCTTTGATAGAGTCCAACTAAAAGACATCATCACCATCTTGGAAAGCAGTAATGTCTCGAAAGAACTCACAGAACTTATCAAGGACTTAAACACAATCACAACAACCCAAATAAGAACAAACTTTACCTTAACGCAGCATCTTCGAACTACAACTGGTATTCGCCAAGGCGACAGTCTCAGCCCTCTGTTATTCACACAATCATGGATCAAGTAATAAAAACCGTCAAGAATACTGGATTAGGATATCGAATGGGAATGCATAAAGTAAACATATTATGCTATGCCGATGACGCAGTACTTATTGCAGAGTCAGAGGACGACCTCCAAAGAATGCTACAAGCTTTTAACAGACAGGCAGAAAAACTTAACATGCAAATTTCCACAAATAAGACCAAATGCATGACCATTACAAAGGAGCCTCTACGGTGCAAATTGGTAATAAAAAACAAAACTATTGATCAGATAATGTCATTCGAATACCTCGGATGCAAAATTACAAGCTCAGGATTCCTGGAAGAAGAAGTAAGGAAACAAGCCAATAAAGCTGCCGCAATATCAGGACATCTTAAATATCCCATATGGAAAAACAAACATTTGAGTACAGAATGTAAGTCAAGAATATACAAAACCTGCATACGACCAGTGATGACATATGGTGCGGAAACCAGAGCTGAAACATCAGTAACAAAGAGAATCCTACGAACTACTGAAATGAAGACCTTAAGAATGATAACTGGATACAAATTGAGGGACAGACAGAGAAATGTAGACATAAGAGAAAAGTGCCAAACAAACGACGTTGTCAGATGGATAAGGCAGAGAAGAGAATGGAACCAGCATGTCAATAGAATGGGCCCCGACAGAATGGCCATAATAATTCGCAACAACGTACCCCATGGCAGAAGACCTACTGGACGACCACCTAAACGTTGGCAAGACAGTTGGCAGTCAACTTCGCAAGAGTTGCTTAGACGAGGAGGAAACCGGAACTAAACATACGCCTTCTAAAAGAAGAAGAAGAAGAAGAAGAATTTATTTTGAGCATATACAGGGCACAACAATAAGACGAAGTTTTTTGCCCGAACTTTGTAACACCCTGTAGGGTGCAGCAGCGGTAGTAGCTATTGCTAAAATAAATCGCATTGTAGCCTCAACTTTTGTGAGCATTTTGTTTTTTTAATCACCACATTATCTCTTTTTGTATTGGAGATATGCTGTTTTAAAACGAACGTCTCGGAAAAATTCAGAATCATCTCGGAAAAGGCAGAAAGTTTTATGTGTAAATAATCAAAGCGACATAGGCGAAAACGAATTTATGAGTATTTGCAATATGAGAAAAACGGTTGTCAAATTAAAAAATGCCATTATCTGTAACGATGTTGCTCGTATTGTGGCTTTAATTGGGGATGGCCGAAGTCAACGTTATGTCTGCCGAAACCCTATACCCAGGGTTTCGAACAACATTCCAGGATGCCTGGAATCGGTATACGGAAACGGGAAATTTCACCAGGCCAGTGGACACTAGATATTAGTTCCTTAAAATTTCTTTACCTTTTTTTAATTTTCATGTTTTAGTTAGTTTACATCTACGTTCTGATGTTTGATTTGATCTTAAAGCTTTTTCGAGGCGTTTGTTTTAAAGCAGCGTATCTCCAATACAAACAGAGATAATGTCGTGTTTAAAAAAACAAAATGCTCACAAAAGATGAGGCTACAATGTGATTTGATTTAGCAATAGCTACTATAGCTGCTGCACCCTACAGGGTGTTGCAAAGTTTGGTCAAAAAACTTCGTCTTATTGTTGTGTCCTGTATATGCTCAAAATAAATTCGGAATAAAAATTGCTGACGTAGCATCCGTTAAGAAGGAATTCATTTACAATTTAAAAAAAAAATCATCAAAATCTAATGAGTGGTTCGCGAGAAACCCAACTTTGAAATTGGGACTAGTTTTTAGTGGCCGTTTTTTTTGCCGGTGAGTGTATATAAAAATTTTAAGGTGTTCGTTTTTCGTGCCGGTGAGTGTATATTTTTGGAAACTAATTAAACTAAATTAAAAATAATTCTGCCGAATTTATTGAAATTCATAATTTTAATAATCTCTGAATAATAACATCAATTTTATTATCCAAAACATCGCTTGTTTTTATCGCCTCGCCTGCCATCTAAACGCCCTAAAAAGCGAATAAAACTTTGACAAATACGCTGTTCCATCAAAGCGTAAATCTTAGTATATTTCCCGGCCGAAATGAGAAAGGAAAATGAATGTCGCCTAGGAAAATATTTTTCAAAGCTCTGCGCGAGGGGGAGAGTGAAGCACTTAATCCTCGCTGCTGCGGCCCTGCGTTTTCTCTATTCAAACTTACATATTTCCCGTTCCAGTTGAAAAAATTAAGATTTTTTCCGAGGAATTTCTTATTCGGCCTGATGGTCCTCGGTCGCGTTCGAGCTTTTAGTTCGAGATAAAAACAGTTTTCCGGAACTTAATTTATTGTGACTGTTTTGTCGTTTAGTTTTTTTTTCTCTTGAAAATAGGACATGTTTTAACCCAGTTCATCGAAAATGTTCTACTGTTATATGTTTTTTCGTACAAGTTGATTGTTTTGAATATAAAAATTAAGGAAGAAACATTTCAACAATCTTAGGTCAAGCGCGATATAGGCCACTGCATTTAAGCTTAGACCCGGAACAAATTAATATAAAGATGAGACTGGTGGCAAATGGTAGTGTTTTGTGTCCTGATTAACACACTAAAAGTCCCCATCCCTCCGTTTTGCATAACAACCTTAAATCATGGCCGCTATCTTGATTTTCGGTACTTTTTCTATAAAAGCCACTGTTAACTGAAAAACTGCTTAAAACTTTGAAAAATTGCAAGAGAGGAAAATTAAAGAAGATAAAAAAATACATAAAATAAAGTTATTTTTAGGTTGCTACCTATGTATTCTTATAGGTTAACAATCAACGAAATACTAGGAAGTTATGAAAATTATCAATTTAAGAAATTAAATTATTATTTCAGCCTTAAATAGGATCATATTATATAATGTAGATATTGTTCATACATCTATTTATTATAATATTCATATAACAGTATTAAAACAATCTAAATAAAGGCTAGACCGTCACGTCATAAAGGTGACACCAGGGGCGCTATTCTGTAAAATCGTCGGTATCGGTAAGTTACGACAGCTCTCGATACGTATTTGTATATAGTAAAAATGTGTTAATTGTTGTTGTCATAGTTACCGATCAGTCCTATGGCAGTTATCGCAAATTTGTACCGACGAAAATCGGTTTCTCTACCGTGCCCTTGTCAACCTCACGGTCGAGATACCGAGAGTCGTCGGTATAAATTTGCGATATCTGTCATAGGGCCGATCGGTAACTATGACAACAACAATTAACACATATTTACTATATGCAAATACGTACCGATAGCTATCGGTAACTCACCGATTCCGACGATTGTAGGGGCGCTATTCTGTACAATCGTCGGTATCGGCAAGTTACCGACAGCTATCGGTACGTACGGCCAATGAGCGTCGTGTTGATTGTTGTTGTCATAGTTACCTATCGGCCCTATGACAGATATCTCAAATTTGTACCGACGACTCTCGGTATCTCTACCGTGAGGTTGACAAGGGCACGGTAGAGATCAAACTTTAAGGTATAAAAAGTGTTATTATTAATAAAATAGATTGTTTTATTTATGTTGTTTTATTTATTCCTGTGGAATATTACAAATTTTTATTTGTACATAAGTTATATTGATAAAAATATAATCATAAATGCGTGAAGTTTGATGAAGCTTGAATGTAACAAATAGTTCTTTTGTATATTTTTTGGTATGTGGTGTCTTGTTTTTGTTTGTTTTGTATTAACACATACCGTTTTTTGTTAAATAAAATAACTCGATTACATTTTTTTTATACAGTTTTTTTACGATATTTTCAAGTAATCATTTGTCACTCAAGTTTTAAGTATATTTCCTGTTATGCGTTCCAGTTGTACCAACTTATTTCTTTGTAAAATAAAACAAACTACTTTGAAATTAAAATGACAGACACATCTATCACTGTCAAGGATATTGTCGTTGGACAGACTATACTTGTAATAAATGCATATCCAGAGTCCAAAAAGAACAGCTTTTCTCATTACTAATACATGTTTATATAGTATCATTCCTAATCTTCACAGAGAGTATGATTTAACTTAGTTTTTTATTTCTTATTCCTCAAAGAGGATAAAGAAAAAAGTTTGTTAAACGAATTAATTCGGTATTAGTTCAGCCCACAAAGATGTCTTTTAAAAAATATCCGAATTATAGGATACAATAAAAAAAATGTTTACGAGTTTTCCTTTAGCGATTTTAGTAATTAATCTAATTTTTTTCTTTGGATAAAAAAATCCTTTCGATTTAGAAAGATTAAGTCGAAGAAATTGCTAAAAGCTTTTTCATGTTTTTTTTTTATTTATGAGTAAATAAGAAGATAAAAGTAAATAAATAAAAAAAACTTGGAAAGTTTCTGAGATGATTTAGGATGACATTTTTTATAGAAAGATACAAAAATAATATTTAGAGTTCGCTGTAAGTAGTTTAAACTGTATAGCTTTGAACAAAAGTAAAAAAAAAAAATTATCTGTGATTGTGATTATAGTGGATATTTTAGTTCGATATCTTCTATAAATAAATAAATATATTGTTTCAGATTTTGTAAAAAAAATATAATAGAAATATTTTTAGGGGTAGTATATTTCGACTCTGAAACACTCTATATGATTTTTTTCGCGAAAACAAAATTTTGAAAATTTTGAGAGGATTTTTGGAAAATTTTTTAGTTTTTAGTTAAAAACCATAATTTTTTGATAATATGGCAACATTGCTAGTAGATTAAATTTACAAGAAAGAAAATCCGGAAAAGATTCATTGGTTCTCAAAATTTAAAAAAAAATTTTTTGGCTAAAAAAACATATCTTGCAGTGAAACATTTTTCTTTTTAGAACATCTTTTAGTGCGAAGTGTGCAAGATAGCTTAATAGCCGTTGTAAAAACTCATCGCAACCTTATTAGAATATTGTAAACGGGAAAACGGTAGGTAATGGCCCTTTATGTCCTTTAAGATGAGTTTTGTTGATGTAAATAATAACTGTTTATATATTTATAATTTTTTTTTTGTTTCCTAAAATAATTTTGATAAAAAGAAAATATGTAAACGTGGGCAGCGCTGTGCCGGTCTTCAAACTTAATCACGTGACTAAAAGTTTATTTGATATGATTTTATACTACTGCACTACAGTACTTATCTAGAAAAATTTGCTATAACTGCTTCCAGTTACAGTAAATTAAATTTGAACTTACTATTTTAGTTTCCTCTTAATTTAGCATATTTGGAAAGAGTTCCCTTAAAGTGCTTCTTTAAGGGAAGAAAACGTCTCTTAAGAGTTGAATTTTATACAGAATTTGCCGTTAAACTTTTAATAATATTAGCCACTTCGTAGAAGACCTGGAAGTAGGTGTAATGAGACAAAGAGAAAATTAACCTTGAAATACGACCATATTTATCTAGATAATGAGTTTGTATTAAGTAATTTAGAAGGAAATAACTTCAAGGCACTCGCGATTAATTTGCGCCCGAATTTGTTTTCCTAATTATAAATTCTGGAAGTTTATTCGAATCCGAAAATTAGAATTTTGTCCAAATTATGGCGCACATTTTTACCGTTGAATCCAGTGGCGTCTACTGGGGAAATTTTCAATGCGCTCTAGCGTTGATTGAAAGAATTGGGAAAGGTACGCAACCTAATGGGCAAATTCGTGACAAGGCTGATTTGATTTCCCCTTACATCTTAAGTGTTAAGGTACATTTAGGGTGAGAGCGTCGAGCGTCGCGTCGTGTCCGCTTCGCGTCCGCTCGTTCAGGCCGAGAGCGTCAGCGCAGCGTCATATAAGCTTGTTGTGTAGGTTTTCAGTTTGTAAAATGGCTTCAAGGAGAGCAGTTTGTCTAATGTCACTATTAGAAACACCATATTTTACATCCAAATTACTCTTAGATTATTAATTATTATAATAATAATAATAATAATAGCTCCCGTATATAGCGTTTAACGCCTTGGGAGTAGCAAGGTACAGCTTGCTATACTAAAGCCGTTCGGTATACAAGGAAGGTAATGTGGCTAGCACTACGCTTCAACCGCCTATTATTACCTCAGGATTGTGAATCCCAAGTACTCATTTAAGGCTGAGTCGACCTGGGTACCCAAACTATTTTTATTTTAATAAAAATAGTCGGCTGATGAAATGCCGGGTGTGGGAATCGAACCCACACTTTGAGATTGGTAGACGAGAGCCTGTACATTTACGCCACCGCCATTATTATTTATGATTAAAATACTTAAATTTTATGTAATTTATTATTATTCTATTAAACTAATTAATATATTTAAGAATTTATATTTATAGGCATTAACACAACGAAGGCTAAATGAGAAGTGCCTTTATTCTGGTTAAAAACCTTAGATAAGCACTAGCCAGACCAAATTCCTTTAAACTACAAAAACATTCACATTTTACAGTTATTACAAATACTTAATTTTTATTTTATTTTTTATGTTTTTATTTTAAGAGATTTAATCCAAATTATTATTCTATTATATTACAATAAGTAAAAATAAATCCATTAGTAAATACCAGCCAATGGAGAATTAATGACGACTCTAATTGATCCTTTTCAATTATTGTGATACTTTTAGCGGGTATACAAACCCCAAACAAAGAAATTTCGAGAGCTCTAATATATTTACTCGTACTGTGAAAAAATACTTACTAGAAATACCTAGAATTGTAGGTATTTCTTCAAGTAGTCGATCATGCAGATTTCTATTTTTATATTGAGGCAATTTTTGAATTCCACAGTGCAGATCTTGCCTTTATTTCGGCGATTAGCACCTCTGCGTACTGATCCTCAGACACCATGACAATCACTGAATTCCATTTCGTGGCGACGCGGACGCGACGCTCGACGCTCTCAGCCTGAATGTTCCTTTATACGGTGGAGCCTCTAATCATTAACCTAACCAAACCAAACCAAACGCATAAAACACTCGTTTTCTCTCATTTGTCCAGCGAAGGAATATCGAAGACGGTGTGGAACTGAAAGCGACAGTGTTGCCGTATTATAATGTGGAATATCGGTAATACGTTTGACGAAAATAAATCTTTGAATGAAAAATCCGCGTTTATGTAATGAACTGGGGCGTATACAGGAATTTATATTAGGGGGGGCGCAAATCAAAAAAGTAATATAGAATTTGCTTTTTAGGCGTCATTTTTAACCCAAAAGCCTAATATTTAACACAATTTACAGTTTTTAGGGGAAAGGGTTGGAGCCCCATGCCCCCCCTCTGTATTCGCCGCTGGTAATAAAAATTTATTTCTGCTAAACATAGAATAAGCAACAAAAATGAAAATTCTTTTATAGATACTAAATATTTCGTATGATCGGAAAAAAATTCGGCTTGGAAATGACGATTATTGACATTTACCATAATATTTTATATGTGAATTAACAGCAATCTTCATTTCCAAAACAACTCTGATACCGTTCTTTGTTTAATGATATAATATTATATTAAATTGTTTAATGATAGAAGATCCGTATTATTAACGTGCTGTACCCAAAATCCGTAAATCTACGGATTAATCCGTAGTTCTGGCAACACTCTCTCCAGCAACCAACCACTCTTTCGACTGAAAGCAGAACTACGCTACGGTATTCTTTATCCGCTGCGCTGTAAATGATTATCAGCGCGCAGCGGCGCAGAGCTAAACTAAATTTCGGGCAGCGTGATGGTAACCCAGCTACATCTCGGACAGATTTTGTGCATCGAAATTGCCCATATAAAAGGTATAAAAATAACAGGAAATTTTAAACTATTTTTATTTAGGGAATTTTTATCTATTTGCAATAAATATGGTTTGGCTTACGTCTTTTACTAGGTATTCGAATATTTTGCAGGCCAGGCTATTATATTAATTTAGGAAAAATCATGCAAAATACTATTTGGGAGTTAGCGAAATCGCCCAAGGTTAGAACACTATGATTTCCGTGGTACATAGATAATATGATTGTTAGGTTAGGTTAGATTAGTTACTGAATTTACTATATTTTGTCTAATTTTAAAACGACACAAATGTTGTATTTATTAATATTCCGGTATATTTGTATAAACCTTTGACGCTGCAGGTAGAAGTTTTGTTTGTTGCCAGGTTACTATTGTATTAATTGATCTGTTTATAAATTGTTGTCAATCGGTTGTTGTCAATCGATTTCAGTTTTTTTTTTGTCAAAAACACGCCTTTCACACGAATTCGGTACACATTTGAGTACGTTTCCATTAAAATGGAGGAAATATTAAAAAAAAACTGAAAAAGCACGACAAGCATTACTTCCACCTTAAAAGTGAGCCCATTTATCAAATGGAATATAAAAAATACCTTCAATGGATGGAACAGAAAAAAATATTGTAGCAGGGGAAGTCGATGAAGCTGTTCTCTTGTATTAATAATTTATTATAAGTGATATTAATGGTGTAAATAAATTATTAGAGCAGTTAGATGAGTGTTTATTTTCATTTTACATTAATACTCAAAATCTCTATTGCATTTCTTTGTTGTCACTTAAAAAAGGTAGAGGGAATTATGTCATCTTAACTCCCGTTAATACTGTCCCCAGGAAGTTATGAAACTATTTATGGTTAACGTAATCAAGACGATAATAAGCTTGTATATTAATTCAGCAAATGATAAAATATTTTCTTATTTGATAATAGAAGTATTTTAGATATTTTTTGTGTGTAGATTTAGCGTCACCCACCATCTGCCGCGCCGCCACTGCACGTTACCCATTATCTCGTGAAATTAATAACAAGTCAGGTCTTAACTTTACTCCATGTTTAATTTCGGTATTCAAAGTTAAATTTTGGACGGAGACCAGTATTTATGATTTTCGAAGCTGTAAACTGAAGGTTTTTAGTAACAGAAAAGTTCTAAACTTGTTTTAAAAGAATTTGCCTTCGACCAAAAGTATTTATTTTCGTGGAACTTGAAAAATAGGTTCGACAGGGAGAGATATACTCGTACTCCCTGAAACAAAAAGTTTTTTTTGGTTATGTAAATTTGATTATGAGCAAACGGTCACTACACTATTCGCGAAATAGCTCGAGGTAGGTCAAGATCGAATAGTATAGAGGGTTACCTATCTAGTGTTTCCTCGTCTACCTTTGTCTCGTCTCGGCTTATTTTCATTTCTTCTAAACTATTCGTGAAATTTTGGCGAAGCGCGTGGAATTATTTGTTTGGGGGACTTCAATTTCGTGTTGTTTCGAACTGCTTCCACATCATATCGGTTTGTAAACCTGAGTCAAAGGACAAAAATCATACTTCAGATTCTATTGAAAACTGGGTTTTTAAATTATTTTGTCTCATTTTATTCATTTGTATTAGCAAACTTAAAAACAATTTTTTAAAGTAAACAAAATAAATTGAAAATATTTTTTTTTTGTATCGTATCTTAATTATTATGGAAGATATCTGAGAACTTAAATCGATTATTATTAATTGATAACTGGTTATAATTGGTTATTGATAATAAACCAGTTGTTTATCCAGTGGCGTCGTAAGTACTTAAAAAAAATAACAATAAAAATAAAAATGTCTTATTTTAATAACACACCCTGTATCAATATTTATCAAAATTAGAACTTAAGTATCTTGGATAAGGAGGATTCAATATAATTTATCAGATATGAAATAAATACTGTCCTAAGGGTAGTTTACTCTTGACTCGAAAAATACCAAACCCCATTAAAACGTACATCTATGAGGTATCGCATTTCTTACCCTGGGCAACATGTACGTCTTATAGCCATACAGCCTCCTACTAAAAATGAAAAAGATCGCTCAACAAACAACCAAGATATTGGCTCGTATCCATCTTAAGTGGGACACCCTGTATAAACATTTATTATTTACATCAATAAAACTCACCTTTTTAAGAGACATAAAGGGTCATTACTACCGCTTTCCCGTCCAAAATATTCTAATAAAGTTGCGATGAGTTTTTTATGGCTATTAGGCTTATTATCTTGTACACTTCGCACTAATAGAGGTTCTAAAAAGAACAATGTTCAGCTGCAAGGTCTGTTAGTAAAAAGTTAAGTCAAAACGAATAGTAATGTCAGGAAATAAATAAATAAATGTGGCAACGTGACATTTTTAACAGCAGAGCTAGCACCTGAATCTCCAGCGCGAAATTTAAATTCCAGTTAGTCAGCACGGCGCCGAATATGTCCATGGTTGACAATAATGGATTTAAAAATTGGGCCCTCGATTACGTAATTAAAAGTTTAATTGGACATGAAATATATGCATAGTCCTTCCATAATTAGCCTAAAAATATTAGGCACTTTTTTAGTGAATTAAATGGATTGCTATGGACGTGATTTGCCTTTTTGAATCATCGTCTGTCGAAAGAATCATAAAAGAGAGTATAGTTAACGCTGTACGAAAATTGCCCTGGTCAGGTAGTATATTAATAAACATTAAAAGTATTACATTTCGCGATGTTTCAGTTGCCTTTGATGTATCATACATTTCGCGATGTTTCAGTTGCCTTTGATGTATCATAGTTGGTTTCAACCCTATCTATTTTGACATAGTTTAAATTATTGGTACGAGTTTCTCAATGATAATGGTCCCGACAACTTAACGCTATTTGAATATATTGAGTTTTCATCGCAGTGCATGTAACAAAGTTGTTTTCAGTTTAATAACAATTTCTATGAGTAGAGCAAAGGGATTGCAATGAGTAAGTTTGAAGTAGAGATACAAAATCATATTTTAATTACTTCCCGGATAGAAATGTGGATAATATATTTGCTCTCTGGCTGTCTAAAATGATATTATGGACATAACTATTTCAAACTCATTTATACAATATGTCCCCGGGTTGTCTTTACAAGAGGAAACACTTTTTTAGTATTGACTTTTTGAGAAAAGTGCATTCTTCATAAAAAAATTTGCTTGTCCTAAAATGGGTAATCTCGTTTATACTTTTCCAAATTTCCGTATACCGTTTTAGAGAAAATTAAAAAAAGTTGAAATATATATTTAATATCAATTAAACTTTTAGTTACGTAACCGAGGGCGTGATTTTTAAATTCATTGTTGCCAACCATGGACATACTCGGCGCCGGCCGCGCCGACTAACTGGAATTTAAATTTCGCGCTGGGGATTCAGGTGGTAGCTCTGCTGTAAAAAATGTCAATTTGCCGCATTTATTTATTTATTTCCTGACACTGTCATTCGTTTTGATACTTTGGTTTTGTATTACGGGTTTTGGTTTAAATAAACAGTGTTGTGACATACTTTAAGCTTGAAAATGTTTAGCAGACCTTGCAATCGAACATTGTTCTTTTTAGAACCTCTTTTAGTGCGAAGTGTACAGGGTGGGTCAAATTCGACGCTTTTAAATGGAAACACCCTTTTCTATAGGAGATAGACAAAAACTAATATCGGTGTCTGGAGCTCAATTTTTATCAAAATCATGATGGTGAAAACTGCATATCGATATCTGTTACCGTTTCGGAGTTACGGGGTGTTTTTCAAAAATATGCATTTTTAACAAATCGTTGTAACTTTTTTGCTATGGAAAATTTTGTATTTTTATGAAAACATTTCCAAATCACCTTTTTACGTAGAATTTAATGGTTTATGTATAATTTTTTTAAAATTAATAATTTAAGAATTATCAACAGAAAATTTGATTTTTTATATGGGACACCCTGTATATTTTTAATTTATTGAAAATAATTTAAAATTACCTTTCCAAAAATATAACACACTTGATATTTTGCTCGATTCCTCTTCGAGATATAGAGTATATAAAAATTCGCCCGCTTTAAATAAGTAGGCTTTGAACGGCACCGGCTGTAATGTAAAAAAAATCTAGCTGTGCGTATCATTTAAAACGAAAATAATACTTGCTATGAGAGATGCAGAATTTTATAACAATTTAAAATATATTTAACCAACATCAACACATTTAAACTATATCTAATAACAATAAAACTAAATAGCAAACCAAGACATGAGCTACAGGTGTTCAACATATCAACCGTCTTCTGTTATGGACAGACGGTGCAGTTTTTGAACATTTCTCGCGGAATTTATTAACTCAGTGGGTGTGAAAGATACCCTCTCATAACTGCTAAGTATTTGTAATTCTTGTCTAGATTACGGAAGAATAAGGAACCTTTATTCTTCCATAAATATATCCATAGGATTAGATCCATGGGCACTAAGTTAGGCGGCCTCGACGGCCAACGGCTGGGATCTTGGTTAGCTATTCAATTATTCTTAAATTTGACTGCAAAAATTTGCTGATAACTTCAGCGTTCAGAGGCGGTGCGTCGTCTTGCTGGAAAAATATGTTTACGAGTTCCATTAAGGGCATATCTTCAATAAGGGGTCCAAACCTGGGTCCAAAGCCTACTAGTTTAAAGTGGCGAACTTTTAAAAATTCTGTATTTCGAAGGGCATTATAACAAAATATCAAGTGTGCTATATTTTTGGAAAGGTAATTTTAAATTCTTTTCGGTTAATTAAAAATATAGAGGGTGTCCCAAATAAAAAATCAATTTTTCTGTCGATAACTCTTAAATTATTAATTTTAAAAAAATTATATTTAAAGCATTAAATTCTACGTAAAAAGGTGCTTTGGAAATGTTTTCAAATATAGAGGGTGTCCCAAATAAAAAATCAATTTTTCTGTTGATGTTCTGTCGAATTTTAAAAAAATTATACTTAAACCATTAAATTCTACTTAAAAAGGTGCTTTGGGAATGTTATCATATAAATACAAAATTTTCAATAGCAAAAAAGTTACAGCGATTTGTTAAAAATTCACATTTTTGAAAAACACCCCGTATCTCCGAAACGGTAACAGATATTGATGTGCGGATATTGATGTGCTGTCATTTACAATCACTTTCGTGATTGTAAATGACAGCCAGACGTGTATTTTCTATGAAATTATGGTATTATTCATCATGTGACAAATTTTCAAATCCGCAAAAATAACAGCAAAAATTTTGTAATTTTTTCAATTTTGAAGATGCCGCCATCGCCAGACTCATTTGCCAATTTCGTACATCAGTCAGATTCTTTTAAATCAGTTAAATTTTAAGCATGGGAAAATAAGGGTTGTCGATCTCAAAAATCTGTCAAATTTTCAGCCAGACTTTTTATCCTTCACTTGGGATTTGTCAGACTATTATTTCCATTAATAAAATGATTCACTTAAATAAATTTCAAATATTTATGACTGAAAAATAAGTGGACTTTTTTTAATTTTATTTAGTATGACGTTAATCAAAATTAATAACGTTAATACAATGTGATTTTATTTTACTTGCAATAACGGTATGATATTACGACACTCGTTTACTCGATCACTGGGTATTCTAAAAGAAAGACACGACAACCAGGATCGGCAAAGTTCCGAAAGAAGTTTAAATTAGGTCTCAATTAATCATCGAATGTGCTCCCTGCATTTGTCGTCTTCGACTTTGCGCTCCACTCTTTCCCAGTATTCCGTCCCCCAACTTTTAATTAGCGGAATAAAGGCGAAGTGGAATAAATTCAAGACGAGTCACGGGTCTTTGGAACCGGAAAAAGTTACCTATTTAAGAGAAAAAAGCGAGATACGACCCTGTAATTCGTTAGCGATAGCTTATGGCCTTGATTACAAGAAATAAATTTACAGACGAAAGAACATTTATCTACGGTTGGGGGTGTTAGACATACAGGGTAATAATTGAATTAAGATCAAGATGGAATGGCTAAATAAAGCTTATCAATGCTATTCATAAGTTCAACACAAAATAATCAATGTAAAATAATGTAATAATACAATTATTTTAATGTTGCCTCACGTTGGGCGCCAAAAATATATATGTGTTTTTTGTTACACCCTGAGTACGGCAAATTTTTGACGGTGCAGGTTTAGCAAATGTGAGATTCTTTGTTTATATGCAATGTTTAAGAGGTTGACAAAGAGCTATATGGAGGATTCAGTCTCCAAATGGCTATACTTGGAGCAAAATCGGACCTATGTTGGTATGAAAAATAATTCTTATTTTTAAGTGAGGAATCTCCCCACGATGGCACATGTTTTTGAAACACCCTGTATTTGGCTAGTACAATATCCCAAAAAATGCCGTTCACATTTAGTGATAAACTGTAGGTCCCGTGTACTTGAAGTATGGATAAAACAATGCGAGATATCGTCGAAGATCTATACACAGCATAATATGAGAAGAAAGAGTTATCGACTTGTATTTTTTTTTATTTTGAAGAAAGTACAGTCCTTCGATTCGTTCAAATCTCAACGTGTAGCGTGTAGTGGCTGGGTCGACAAAAATCTCATCGAAGAGATGAGATTCTCTCAATATGCTGAATTTATTTAACTACACAGAGCTCAGATTTGGCGGGAACAGACAATAGACTGACGAAATTATCATTTATAAAATCGGAACGTGTAGTATGACTCGCCCCTCAATGATGGTGCAGTTCGACAGCAAGCACGGGATGGTTGTCAAAAGTAAAATCAATAAAAATTTGAGGCTTAAATGAAAATAATATCAAATTATTAAGTAGTAATCAGTCATGAGAAAATTAACCTGAACGCAAACATGATCACAAATGACTCTCAAATAAAACTCAAAGCACAATTTTTTGAATTATTACTACAGCCAATAACAGCACACATTAAGGCACTCATTTTTTGTCAATCCGTCTCTGTGCTGGGACACAACGCTCGAACATAGCAGGTCGACGGACGGAACTCAACTGAAACGCTCTGCAATCTGCCGATATTCGACAGATTGTAAAAACTGGCAGAAAATATTTGGGAGAGTGCAACTACTGTTTTTCTTCTACTATGATATTACACCTATTAGACAGTATACCGATCGATTCCGATCGGTTGTCTGAAGCTCCCCTATTTGTTTATTTTTTATTGAACAAATAAAGTCCTTATTATTATTATTACATATTTCCTTCTGCCACACACCCGCTTTACCCGACCTCTGAGAGGAATCCGAACAGTACAGCGTAATAGACCCTTAGATCCGAACTGTGCGATTTAGCATGTAGATGAAATCGTTGTCTGTATAGAGCCTCTTTTAGCCGGGCCAGTTAAAATCTGGGTTAAAAAATAAATACAAATAATGTTTAATAATTTTCTCTAAAATCCTGGTTGGATAATTACGTTCGCTTATCTTATAAAGAGTAAAATAAAGGAAAAAACTTAATCGTTAGGTGAAAAGAGAAAACGTTGTCAAAGCGCACAAAAACTGAGATTTGCTTGCTTTCCAGCGTGCAGAATTATGCCCCCTACCTCCCGTTCTTAATAGCTTTACCGTAAGTGCACTCGGAATTTAATTATGGAGGCGTTTTTCCGCCAACTTGACGTTATCTCCTCCTCTCTCTCTATTTTTCTTCCTTGGCTAATGGAATTGCGATATGCGGATGTCGGATTTTTTATATAAGCCATTGAAAAAGACACATCAATATACAGTTCATTCCAAATAAACTTTTAGTCACGTGGTTAAGCTTGACCACCACAGCGTTGTTTACTTTTATATATTTTCTTTTAATCAAAATATTTTAGAAAACAAAAATTAATTAATTATGAATATATAAACAGTTATTATTTACATCAACAAAACTCACCTTCTTAACAGCTCTTAAGGGACATTAAGGGCCATTACTACCGCTTTCCCGTTCAAAATATTATAATAAAATTACGATGAGTTTTTTACGGCTATTAAGGTTTCTTGTACACTTCGAACTAAAAGAGGTTCTAAAAAGAAAATGTTCGACTGCAAGGTCTGCTAGTAAATATTTTCAGGCTTAAAGTATCACAACACTATTTACTTAAACCAAAAACTCGTAATACAAAACTAAGGTGTCAAAATGAATGACAATGTCAGGAAATAAATAAATAAATGCGGCAACTTGACATTTTTTTACAGTAGAGCTACCACCTGAATCCCCAGGGCAAAATTTAAATTCCAGTTAGTCAGCACGGCGCCGAATATGTCCATGGTTGGCAACAATGAATTTAAAAATCGCTCTCTCGATTACGTAACTAAAAGTTTAATTGATATTAAATATATTTAAAATACCTTGTGAGTATTGATATGTTGCAGTTAATTACAATAAACTCTTTATTCTTGTCTTTGTCATTATCAGTTTAAGTTGAAATTCAATAAGCTTAAATCCAAAGAATTTTAGTCATTGCAGTTCAGCATTGACTTCAGGAATATGATATATTCTAGTCTAATCTAAAGACAATGGCAGTCCAAGAGGATTTTATTTTATAAAACTTCTGTTATCAATTTTTTTATTAAGATCAATTTTTTTAATAATATCGGAATAAATAAACCAGAGTAAGGTGTTTTAAAACGGCCCACAGACGATTCAATCTGTTGTACCACAAGTTGGACGATTTGGTTTGATCCAATGTGGTTGAACGTCTGTGGCTTTTTCACCGACTTGTTGCTACTATGTTAATACAGAAATACATCGTGTAGTGAGATTGTGGTGTTTCATTATGGAGGAAAATAGGCAGTTTTGGACAGAATTTATTGAAATTTATAGAGACCATTCGTGCTTATGGAATGTTAAAAGTGAGAAATATTCTAATAAACACAAACGGAACTCCAGATACGAGAAAAATGAAAGAAATAAATCCAGATGCAACATTAGAAATTCTTAAAAACAAAATTAATAATATCAAAAGCGACTACTAGTAGCTACGGTTTTTTTGACATGGCTTGTGGTATAGTCAAACATACCCTGAGTCACTGAACTAATTCATTTAAAACATTTAACTAATCATACTACAAGTCGTTTTAGAATGTCGTGACGTTTGTGGCCAAAAGTATTTACGGTCTGTCTGAACGATTTTTCGTCCAACCTATCGTACGATCAGTTGTACAATCGATTGTATCGTCTGTGGGCCCCATAAGACAGAAACTAAACAGTTTATTTATATAAAAAACAATAAAAAATTCCATAAAAAAACTGCTCCCTCATTTTTTCTGCCACTGATACAGCATTTTCAAAATAACGACCATTCCTACAAGGAAACATGTTTGGACGTTTTTACGATCCAAAAATAGGGGATTTACCGGCTGCTAATGGGACATTCCGATGACATATGAGGCCTATATATGGTAATGCAAGGAAAGGGAAAGGCACATCACAAAGGTTTATGATGATATTGGCTTACATAAAGGTAAAATGGTCTTATTAAATAAATACCATTTCTCAATGTAATAAATTTAAACGGATTTTTTATCACTCAACTTAGAGAATCAGATGTTTTTTTTTATTAAAAAAATAAAATTAGAAATTTATTAAAAAATATATATTTTTAAAATTACTATTTTATTTATTAATTTTTTGGACTTCTAATATTATTAGTCTGGAAGCTATTTTTATAGCTAATATATTTATGAGTAGAGTTATTGAAATGCTTTTGGGGTATTTTTTATGAGATTATGAGGAGTTTTTCACTTTTTTCTTTCTTACTTTTAATAATAAACGCTTTCTATTGAAAGAGCAGAAGTCAAATCCTGTCTTATATTTCCAAAAAACACAATTTCTTCATTATTATTTTTAATGAGAAAATTTTAGATATACCGGGTGCGTCTCAAAAGTGGCTCACCCCTATAACTTTATAATTTTTACGTATTCAAGTGTTTTCGGTCACTTCTTGTTTCACCGGAAATGAATACAAATTTTTTTAAATGAGACCCTCCGTATTTTTTACTTTATTCGATAGAAAATGACACTCTCGATAGAATGACATATCATATGTAAGCTTGTGACATTTGCGAATATGGTTTAATTGAAATTGTTCGAAATTGGAGTCGAAATACCAAGTGTGTGTTATCAAATTATTCGTAAAAATGCTTTTTCCAAATATACTAATGAGCCACCGTCGTTCCATTTGAAAAAATTGAGATATGATTAAAAATACGATTTTGGCATCTTTTAACCGGCCAGGACAAGACACTAAAAATATTAGACGATCAAATCTATTTTTCCCAGGCTTCTTGATTAAAAATTAGTGTTTTTAACATAGCCATTTAACACTCTAGTTTGAAATTTAAAATACAATTTTTTATTAAGCGAGAATGTCAAAAGTTGACATATGTTATGGCATTCTATTCAGAATGTTATTTTTTATCAAATAAAGTAAAAAAAATATCAAGGGTGCCATGAATCAAAAGTTGTAGTTATTTCCGGTGAAACAGGAAGTGAACAAGAAAACAACTGAATACGACAATCAATCCAAATTTATGTCATATACTGTTACATAACATAACAAATCTCATTTTTTTTATCTGAAAAAATAAAAAAGTTATAGAGGTAAGCCACTTTTGAGACGCACCCGGTGGATGTTTAATAAAACTAAAATATTAAACAAAACTTTCTTCGACTATAATAATATACAGGGTGATCCATTTGAAATAGTAAGTATTTTATTCGGAGTATAAATGTATATTTATGCTTCGCGTGTAACTTTAGATTCGCTAAAGCTCATCTGTCAAACATCATTTTTACTCTTATTACTTTCAGATTCAACCATTTTCAATTATGGTGTACCCTCCCTCACATACTCTCTTTGAAGTTGGGACTATGTTGCCTATTGTTGGCCATGAGGGTCCAAGTTATCCTTGCTAATTTCTTAATATCATGGAGTCCCATCTCAGGTTCGGTCGTCCTCCTCTTCTTCGCTCCTCCTCTTCTTCGCTTCTCCGCTCGCTTAGCCGCACGTTGTCGATTGTCTGTACTCTTCATATAAGGTGTAGAGTGCCGTTTTCGGCTCTTCGAAATAGGGTAGCTGCATGCGTGAGGTCGTCCTCTAGGTCTCTTAATTCGTCGTAGGTACTTAATTCTTCGTCAAGGTGATTTGAATAAACTAAATAAGGAAATATCAAGAGAAATCAGAAAAGACATAAGAAAGCACAGAAACGGAAGAATTGTTAAAACTATCGAGGATAATAAGAGCATGAAAATAATGAGACGCAAGCTCACTAATGGAAAAAAAGAAATCGTCAAACTCAAGGACAAAAATGGTAATATAACATCTAATAGAGAACATTTATTACAGATTGTGGAAACATTCTATGAAACACCAACCATTCTACTCTAGACTCGATGAAGTACCTACAAGGAAAGGTTCAAAATCAGGGTTCTGAGGATGTTCCGGAAATCTCTGTAAGTGAAATTTACAATGCTCTAAAAAAGATGAAGAACAATAAAGCTCCGCGGGATGATGGTGTCGTCACAGAAGCGATAAAGATGGGAGGAACAGTATTAATGACCAATATTCAACGGCTGTTCAATCTCTGTCTGGAAAATCAAAATATCCCTACAAAGTGGAATAACTCAATAATTATCCTCTTACATAAAAAAGGAGACATAGCAGACCTGGAAAATTACAGACCAATTAGCCTTCTTAACCATCTTTATAAACTATATACCCGAATTATAACAAATAGACTAGAGACAAAATTGGACTTCTACCAACCTAAAGAGCAAGCTGGTTTCCGTTCCGAATTTGGTACCAACGATCAATCCGATACAATCGTCCCCTAGCACTGATATTTGTCGATTTTAAAAAAGCGTTCGATACTGTAGAATTACCGGCCATCATAACAGCGCTACAAGAATGTAGAATCGACCATCGATATTGTAACATAATGAAAAACATTTATGACAATGCTACAACAACTGTAAATCTACATTCCACAACTAACTAGATAAAAATAAAAAGGGGGGTTAGGCAGGGCGATACCCTATCGCCAAAATTGTTTATTACTTTTCTTGAGCATGCATTCAAAATGCTTGCTTGGCAACAAAAATGAATAGTTATCGATGGAGAGAGACTCAACCACCTACGCTTTGCGGATGATATATCATTATAGTGTCAGATAGTCTGGGAGAGATCAAAGACATGCTTCAAGAACTTAACGATGCATTACACGGGATTGGACTAACAATAAATTTTGACAAGACTAAGATAATGACTAATATGGTGCCCAGCGAACACATACAAATTCTACTGAAGTTGTGGTTGGTTCCTTGTGAAACATCGTTGAAATATTAGTATTTTAATAAAGCACGCTTTTAGATGTTTCAAAAAACTTTTAATAAGAGTAACTTTAACTCTACATATATGTTTCGGCTTGTTAGGCCTTTTTCAAGAGTTTTTTAAGAACTAATCGTCTAACTACACTGTAACTATATATATATTTGCTATGGGGGTGGGTTCAGAGAGTTTATTAATAGGGGTAATAAAATGTGTTTAGAAATCCTTGTTGGTCGTTAACATTATTTTCGTTTTTAACAGATTTTAGTATTTCTAACTGTTCAATGTAATTTAAGCGTCTACCTTTTGTTTCTCTGTGTAGTAACTTAATTGAGTTTTCATTAAATTTGTGATTATTTACTATACAATGAGTTGCAAGACCAGAACTATGCTGGAGATTAGTCTGTTAATAATCTCCAGCAAACGACCAACAAGGATTTCTAAACACATTTTTTATTACCCCTATTGTAAACTCTCTGAACCCACCCCCATAGCAAATATATATATAGTTACAGTGTAGTTAGACGATTAGTTCTTAAAAAAACTCTTGAAAAAGGCCTAACAAGCCGAAACATATATGTAGAGTTAAAGTTACTCTTATTAAAAGTTTTTTGAAACATCTAAAAGCGTGCTTTATTAAAATACTAACATACAAATTCACAACAACAGAATAGAATTAGTCCACAAATATGTATACTTGGGCCATGAGATCAAAATAAGCACAGATAACCAAACCTGTGAACTGGCTAGACGAATTACCTTGGGATGGGCGGCTTACGGAAAAATGAGGGACATCTTTAGAGCAAATATCCCAATACACCTGAAAAGAAAGGCATTTAACCAATGTATCCTCCCGGTTTTGACCTATGGCGCAGAGACACTCACTCTAACAAAAGCAACCGCAGAAAAATTGAGAGTGACACAGAGGCGGATGGAGAGATCTATGATTGGCCTGACTTTGAGAGATCGAGTAAGAAATGAAGATATACGCCGACGTACGGGAGTGGATGACATTATCCAGCGAATCACAAAGCAAAAGTGGAGATGGGCTGGACACATTTCTAGAATGGCAGACGGGAGATGGACCAAAAGACTTATAGAGTGGAGATCAAGAGCCGACAAGCGTAGCCAAGGCAGACCTCCCACCCGATGGACCGACGACCTGAAACGAATAACAACTAACTGGATTGCAACAGCTAAAAACCGCGAGAACTGGAGACGTTTGGAGGAGGCTTATATTCAACTATGGACGTGAAAGGGGGCTGCGTGATGATGATGATGATGATGATGATGATGACGACTTAATTCTTCTGTTGATTTCTGGTAGCAGAGATTCCGAGCTGTGTATAAGTTGTCCCAAATATATATTTTCTTCTACTATTTTCAGTGTTGTGTTATTTATTAGAATGTCTTTTCTTTCCACTAGTTCGTTGTACATTACTTTAGTTTTTGCTAAATCCATTTTGAGATCTACAATATTGCTGGCTGTATCAGTTCATTAATTTGTGCTTGTAGTTCTTCAGGACTATTTCCAATTAGGACTATGTCATCAGCGAATCTTAGATGGTTAAGATATGTTAAATCTATTTTTAACCCTTTGTTGGTCCAGTCCAGTTGACGGAACTTTATTTTAATCTTCCTGTAAACAGCTTTGGAGATATCGTGTCTTCCTATCGTACTCCTTTGCCAGTTGGAAACTCTGATTCAAATAACATGAAATAATAATTATTTCTGTTTTGACACAATATTTGTTTGCCAGAAAATCTTAATAATACATAATTTGACTAGAATGAAGTGTTACTAAAACACATTTTATCATTAGCATTAATGAAACACCGAAACGCGGTCCTCTCTACTCGTTTGGCAGTTCAGACAAAGTTTAATCGGTGATTTTCTCGCGCTGGGCAAACACAAGATGGACGTCGCCGACGGCTAAATTGCCGCTCGCCAGTCCGAAATAATCAGGTAATTTGTTTAGCGGATTAATTTCATTACGCGAAGAGCATCTGGCTGCGAATTAGCCCGGTCCTGACCTGCTCGCTCTGAGTTGGCTACGCTGCAGGACACAGTGAGCGCCGTCGGTTGCGGATGAGTTGCATTGTTTGCGTTTCCAGTTGCTCTCTAATTGGAGGAGAGATCGTGGACGGTGTAACGGACGGTCATTAAATAACTGTGTAATTGAATGGTTATTTAGGAAGAAAGTTACCGTGAGAATTACACTAGACTCACCAGAAAATCTGGAGTGTGTATTGCTAAATGTAAGGACATCCGACATCGAGTTGGCGAGTCATCAACTCTAGAGAAGAAGGCTATGGTTTGGTAATCTTCACAATAAGAATTCGCCTCAAATCCAAGTTTTTCACATTTGTCTTTCACACTTTTAATAATTAACGCCTTCTATTGAAAGAGCAAACGTCAAATCCTGGCTTATATTTTCAAAAAAACACAATTTTCTCATTAAATATAGATTTTAGTAAAACTAAAATATTAAACAAAACGTCATTCGATTATGATAATATACAGGGTGATCCATGTGAAACAGTGAGTATTTTATTTGGAGTATAAATGTGACTTCGCCTGTAACGTTAGAGTCTCTAAAGCTCCTCCGTTAAATATCATTTTTTACTCATAATAAAACGATATGCGAGGTTAAATTTAGAAAACTTATAAAGTTAATATAATCAAAAAATGCAAGAGCTCGAAAAAACTCAGAAAAAATTTAACCTTTTCCCGTATTACTAGCGATAAACTAAAATTTCTTGCATAATTGCGCGTAGTTTTTGCCAGAAATTCACTGGCGCGTTCTATGAATCAAAGTCACTTGTTAATAAAAGCGGAGTGGCCAGAGATAAATCTTCGCAGTTCGTAGCTCGTTATATCCAGGGTAATTTAGTGCCCGGCCGCGAAAAACGTGACCTGCCCATCTAATGCCCCCCTGGCCCAATTAAAACTACAAATAAATGCGGCGCTAGGCGTTTATTTCACGCCGAACGTAGAAAGAAATAAGTGGAAATGGCCATTCGAGGCGTCTCAAATTTATTTGCTTTGATTGAGACCGTGAAATTGGTTTCGGGAACGGAATACTCGCCTCAGGTTGACACGTAAAAGCATCGGCAGGTTTAAAAATACATTTTTAATGGTTTTTTGATGTATTAAATGCGCTAGTTCTTGGAAAGAAACAAGCCAAATACAAATTATATACAGGGTAGCCCATCGAAAACGTTCCGCAAGGCATAGCGGCTAGGGTATTCTTTTTTTCAAAAAATCCAAAAACACGTCAATTTTGTTTGTGAGGGGGACAACTTTTGCTTCAAAAATGATTGCAAAATCTTCAACCCTCTAAGCGGGGGTGTCATCCCCCAACTTTTTTCAAATAGGAAGGGGGGTCAAGTGGCGCCGCAATGAAAAGAGCTTTCTATTCTCTATATTTCCCCGCCTCGTTTTTGATAATCGGTCGAGTCATTGAGAAAATATGAAGGATTAAAATTTGAAAAATTTATTTAAACATTTTTCAAAGTAAATGATAAAGATAAATTCCTTCGGCCAATTTGAGGTTTTTTTATTATTTCTAGATGTTTACACATTTTTTCACTTGTCACAAGGTTGAACGATCAGGTGCGGTAGATGCTAGATAGCTGTTCTGTGACTTGTGTATTGAAGTTCTCAATATCGTTAAACTGGCCTACAATAGAATTTCCAAAAATACCAGCCCACACGTCCAATTTCTGAGGGTTTTGTGTATGCACCTCGTGAAAAACTCTGGGGTTGTCCTCAGCCCAGTACCGACAGTTGTGCCGATTAATTACACTGTTCAAAAAGAAAGTAGTTTACACACTTATCCGAAAAACACACAATAGGAAATTATTATCATTCGCCACTCGTTCACTCATAGTTTCACAAAATTGCAAGCGACGATCAAAATTGTCTTCGTTGAGTTCTTGTACCAACTGAATTTTGTACGGCTGGAACTTGTGTTTTTTTAATATCCTTTGGACACTTGTACGATTCACGCCGGTCTCATTGGCTAAGTTTCTTGTACTCTATCGCTCTATATTCTTGTAGCGTACTATCCATGGCAACTTGGCCCAATACAAATACCTCCATAGCTTTATTTACTACAGGATTTTCCGGTAAGAATCGGTAATAACAGGAAAACGTCACATCCAAAATTTGTAAATTAAAATAAACAAAAATTGTAAATATGAATTTTTCAAATGAAGAAAAGCGTATAGATGCTTGCGCATCAATAAAGTGGTTTCAACATGACTTTCATTATGACACACCACCCCCCACCCCCCATAATGAAAGAAATGTTAAAAATCATAATTATACAAACGCAGGGATATGAAGAAGTAGACTAATTGCGTGGGCCTCCCCGATCATCTGACCTATCCATTTTAGAATTTTTTATGCGGTATAGTTAACAATAAGGTTTACAAAAGAACTTATGAATTAAGAGAGGCACTCGAAGTGGCGGTACAAGAAAAGTTTAATAAAGTCGACCGGTCCTTCTGTGAGAATAGGTAGTAATTCAGTTTTAAAAAGATGCAACTCAATACAATGGCGGATTTTTTGAACATTTTCTACAGTAACTTAGTGTATGTAGTGATATTATTTTTTAAGTATTAGTTTGTCTAATGTAAATTGTAAATAACCGTTTAGTAATATATTCTGACATTTTATAAGTTATAAATCATAACAGAATAAGAATACCATGCAATCTAAGTGAAATTAGTCAAGAAAGATAAAAATTGGCTATAACTAAATTTAACTTTTCTAACATGTCTTAAAAACCGTTTTCTAAAAAACGTAACAATCACCGGTCAACGTATTCTCGAAAATGTATGGTCAAGAAAAGTTGAACCAATAATCCTACACGCTTTTCTTCATTTGAAAAATTCATATTTACAATTTTTGTTTATTTTAATTTACAAAGTTTGGATGTGACAGCTTCACATTTATGAGAGCAAAGATGATTAAACTTGTTTCCATGGCTAACTAAGTGAAATTGTTTAAAAATGATAAGAATTGGTTATAACTCAGTCATTTTTCGAAGAAAGCATATTATATCTTATATCGCTGAAAACCTTAAAAAATGGCGCTTTTTATGAAGTCATGGCCAACTGTGGTTCCCGTTTAAAAAAAACCTATGTTTGTGTCATATGTCAAAAATGACAGGCTTTAGAAAAAAACGGAGGACACAGTCTCATTAAGGATGCGATTATCTACAACTTTTATCTGAAAACATTTTGTCTAAAATAGCTTATAATGAAATTGGGGACAATTTTTAAAATAGCCGAAATTTGTTTTTTTCGAAATATCTAGTAAGCCATGAACTTTTTCAAAAATCTGAAAGGCGCATATTTATGACCCCACAAAACTGCAATTCTTTCCCCATTTAACCGACTCTCTATCTCCAGTAGTTTCCGAGATACCCATAGAGAACATCGTAGGAAACTCACCCTGTATAATATATATTTACTGAATTGTTATATTTTACTCTCATTTTATTTTTCAGGTTATGGAAATATTTGGCCCCACACACCTCAAGGAAAGATCGCCAGTATTGTCTACGCAATAATCGGCATGCCCTTGTTCCTGCTTTACCTGTCAAACATTGGTGACGTGATGGCAAAATCATTCAAATGGATTTATGCCAATTTTTGTTTATGTCGATGGTGTCCAGGGGTAAGAGCTTAGTTAACTAGAAAAAGCCAAACTATATATAGTTACTCCTATATGATATGTATTATTGATAGGTAGCGAAAAGGAGAGCTGAACGTAGAATTCAAAGGGATCAACAAATGATAGAAGATGGCAGTTCTGATAGTCAGAGTAGGAAAAGTAATTCCTCTAGTGGTTCGCCCGATGTAAGTTATTTTTTAGATATTATATATTCCACAAAGAGGGGCACGTTAAAATATACAGTACACATAATATTTTGATGCAAACATTTAAACAATATACTTTACACTATTACCTTAAAAATACAGCTTAAATAAAACTACGTATATTGAAAAAACTTTTTATTACATAAGCTATACAGGGTGAGTAAAAAAAAAGTCAAAGTGCAAATATTTTTAGGGGTGGTATATTTTGACTTCAGAAATACGTCTATGAGGGATTTTTTCGTGAAAAGGAAATTTGAAAGTTTTATATTTCTTGAAAATTTTTAAACATACATATATATTTTTTTTGAGTAGATTAAATTTAGAGGAAAAAAAAACAAAAAATAGGGCATTCAAAATTTAACCTAATATTTTTTTTTAATGTTTAAACGAAGTAAAATCTCTTAGATTACAGATAGAGGTTGGAACCTTTGTAGAAAATGTTTATACCACTGTGGCGGATTCAACTCTTAAAAAAAATTCCAATGGGTATTTCGCCACTTGTACTGTAAGAAAAACTACAAAATAAAATAGTTATTTCTGTAAACACTGCTGCATTAATACGTACATAAATACCAACTACAACGGACACCAATTTGTCAGCAATGGTTTACTAATAAACAGATTTGCCTAATGGATAAAACAATGTTGAACGTTTCGGGAAGTTTATCTCTCATCGTCGCCGGAAGCACAGAAACACAAATAACAGAGAAAAAAAAATATTTAAAATATCTAAATACGACCATTCAAGAGCATTACACATTATACAGGGTGTTTCAGAAACAAGTGCCATCTCTCGTAATTTTATTATCATTAACTTGCGAAAGTTTTCAATAAGTACTCATTGATTTTTCATAAAAAAATATGAAAAATTCCTATAAATATGGGTATGGAAATGCATAGTTTTATAGTTACAGGATGTTAAAACTTTTTAAAATTAGGTTTTTTCTTATTATCTTAAATACCATTATGTTTTTATTTGAAATTGCTGTAGATTAGACTAATAGTAATAATAATTAATATTAATAATATTTAATAATAAATTAGGAAAATATATACTTAATTTATTAACTTTATTTTTATTTTTATTTTACTAATTATGATTAATAAAATTGCTTTTATCTCATCAAAAAGGCCGAATTCGACAAAATATCAAGAGATAACATTTAATTAGCATTAAACGGCCTATACAAATTTGATATAAAAAAAGTCAGTCGTGTTTTATTTTTTTTTTTTTGAAAAATATTTCAGTGTACTGTACATAACCTAACCAATATGCACGTCCATGATTACTTTATCGACACTTTTTTAGTATTAAAATCTATAGCACTTAGTAACTTTCACCCTCAAAATTTCATTCGAATCACTAAAACTACTTAGAAGAAAATTATAATAAACCGAAATATTATTAAGATTTCAATACCCTGTAGCTACGAAACAACACTATGTTGATATGAAAAATAAATCTTATTTTTACGTGAGGAATTTCCCCACGAGAGATGGCACGTGTTTTTTGAAACACCCTGTATTCTTTAATTGGAACATTTAAAGGTCTAGATGTTTCACCAATATAAAATTTATCACATTCACATGGTATTTTGTATATTTTTTTGTTTGTGTTCATTGGTATAATAATATAATAAAATACACTTTAGATCTATTTTAACTTACACTAAAAGTTAAAATAGATCTAAAGTGTATTTTGTGTTTTGAAGGATGTCCGTATGTTATATTGTTTTCTTATTTTTCTTATTTTTTCTGAAACGCCTCTTAGGTAGGTATGGAATTGTAAGTTGTATATTATAATGTGAATTGTTATCATTGTGTGTTCTGCCTATGATTTGGAGTTTTTATTTAAGGTCAAGGACTTGAGAGACCTCGCCAGAATTATCATGGGTTGTGTTTTCTCAGCCGTCTTTAACACCGTTTTTTTCGATCGTCTGGTATAAAAAATCTAACGTATTTATTTTTTGTTACTTCTTGTGTAATTTTTATTCAAAAGAAAGTCGAATCAAAGCCACAAAATCGTCCATCACACGTCAACCTATCTTTTCTTGGTGGCCTACTCACACACACCTCCTCCTCCGTCGAACCAACCTCTCGATATTTATCTCTCGACACCATTTATCAACTTATTCTGTTGAAAAATGACGGCCGACCGACGTTTTTTATTCAATAAATATCACTCCGTCGTCGTCCGTAGTGAAAAATGAGATGGCTCGCGCCGCCGACAAGTTTCATCACAATTTTATTGGGGGCTGGTGGGGCGGTCGGTCCTTGTTAGCCCCACGTTCCCCTGTTTGTCGAGAGATGACCGGAATATATTGAGGCGAGTGGCTCTCGAGCGATAGACAAATTGGATGCAAAGTTTGATGTGGGTTGTGCTTGTTTTTTGAACGGTTTTGATAATGCCACGTATTACCGGGTGCGTCTTAAAAGTGGCTCACACCTCTTGTTGTAAAATTACCGGTAATTTAATAATAATAATAATATCTCCTGTATATAGCGTTTGACGCGTTGGGAGTAGCAAGGTACAGCTTGCCATACTAGAGCCGTTCGGTATACAAGGAAGGTAATGTGGTTAGCACTACGCTTCAACCGCCTATTATTAGCTCAGGATTGTGAATCCCAAGTACTCATTTAAGGCTGAGTCGACCTAGGTACCCAAACTATTTTTATTTTAATAAAAATAGTCGGCTGATGAAATGCCGGGTGTGGGATTCGAACCCACTACCTTGAGATTGGTAGACGAGAGCCTGTACCTCTACGCCACCGGGCAATTTAATAATACTAATAATAATATAGCTCCCGTATAATATAACGTTTAACGCCTTGAGAGTATCAAGGTACAGCTTGTCATACTAGAGCCGTTCGGTATACAGGGAAGGTAATGTCTTTGCTAATGTGGCTAGCATTACGCTTCAACCGGTAATTTATAAATCGGTAATAACACCGGTAATATTACGGTAACATTGGTAACTTATTAAAAAGCAGTTTTTTAAATAATATTATTATTTTTATTTCATAACTGTAAAAACACTACAAAGACAAGAAAATTTTTTAAACAAGTCAGGGTTAGACTGGCCTATGTTAGAGTACGTAATAGAGTGGATAATGACAAATCATCTTCAATCTCGTCATTTGGTTCTTTTTCTCTTTCGTTCGAGTCAAGTCTATTACTTTGAAATCGATATCTACTTTTCCTATTTCTCTCTCAATAGCTTGTACCATTCTTAGATGTTCTTCTCTATTTAGTAAATTATAATTTTGGGCAATAATAAGTAAGTTTTCCTGCCCTTTTCACGCTAAGTCTGTTTCTTTTTGGCTGATGAACAAATTCTAAATATCATCAAGTATATAGTAATCATTTGGTGATGATGCTAATATGGTAACGGGTTTTTTTTGGGTTGCGGTTGTTAAGGATGGTACATTTAAAATGTCTACAGCCAACATACTTATTTTAGAACTGGACAAATGAAAAAGCAAAAGCAAAAGCAAAAAGCAAAATTACCGGTAATATTACCGGTTATATTGACGGTAATATTACCCTTTACATCATTACTCGCACCTATAACTTTTTTATTTTATTATTATAGATAAAAAAAAAACGAGATTTGGTATGTTAGTATAGGACATAAATTGGGATTGATTTGCGCATTCAATTGGTTTTGGTCACTTCCTTTTTCATCGAAAATGACTACAACCTTTGATTTTTAAATGGCACCCTCGGTACATTTTTACTTTATTCGATATACTTACATTCGATAATAAATGACACTCTGAATAGAATTATATATCATATGTCAACTTTTTTTTTAATTTTCGCTTAAAAAATCATATTTTAAATTTCAATCTAGAGTACTATGGCTGTGTTAAAACACTAATTTTTAATCAAAAGCCTTTTTTACGATTTTAGATTTGATCGTTTTTTTTTTCGTGTCTTGTTCTGGCGGGTTAAAACACGCTCAAATCGTATGTTTAATCATATATCTCAATTTTTTCAAACGAAATAAGAGTAGTTCGTTAACATATTTGGAAAAAGCATTTTTTTCGAATAATTTAATACCACACACAGTTAGTATTTCTAGTCAAATTGTCGTTATGAACCGTATGTTACAATTTCAAATAAACCATATATGCTAAAATGTCAAATATGTAATAATAAACATAATCAATATATGTCTCCCAAGTATAGTCAATGTCTCTCTTCATCATTCTTTCATTAATTTTAATTAATTTAAAAAATATTGTGTGTTATCTATTCCTCCTCCATCCGCGAGCTCACAGTCTGTCATCGGGGACTTTTGATACATATCAACAAAGTTCTAAAGGATTTTTTCAAGGATTGCCATTTTCAAAACTATGGGAATTTTTTTCAGCGATGAGCTTTTTTTTTATTATTTTATGCTTACTGCAATAGAAGACGTTATCATTTTCTAAAAATGGAAACCTAAAAAATGAATAAATAATTCTAGGTTGTTACACCGAACTATAACTTCCTTTTTTGTCATTATTGGTATGTTTTCATGTACTCAGTGGCTCGATTTAAATAGCAACCAACACAAGCGGCAACGTGTTGCTCTTATGAAATACGAGCGACTATATTAACTTCAAAAACCGCAACACAGTTGTTTGGAGCTTATAAATATCACGAGCAGTTTTAGCTTCCTTTACCGAGCGCCCATATATCGCTTAAAAAGTCAGACTTCCTCTTCCATAGAACGAAACGCGACAACGTTTTCTTCGTAAATTTAAATTGGAATTTATTGGTTAACCCAAATATATTATAGGACTATATTGCTAGTACTGCATTTATAATACAATAAGTGGAAAAGTGAAGCCAAAGAAAAGAAATAAGAATATCAATCTTGCATAAGTCTATCCTTTTGGTTCAACAGGATTTTCGTCCACACGCGCCAAATAAAACGATCTGATTCGTCTATTTTATCGCTGAAAGCTGTCACCTGCCTGCGCACTATTTTAAACTCGAAATATTAACATCGTATAATATATTATTTTTTTATTGGTAATGACATTATTTCAACCTGTTATTTTATATTACCTATTGGCTACCGTATTAATTTTAGAGCTAACTCGTAAATAGGTTTTTAAAGGTCTGCCTACGCTGAATACACATGCCAAATTTGATCATTTTTGGACAAGCCAATTTTAAGTAATTTAAGAAAAACTACATCTATTTTTAAATTAAAACTGAACAGGTAACAACATAGATAAATGAAACAAGTTTAGATTGGAAAGTGCCCATAAGGATAATGTAAACACTATTTGGCGCTATTCTTGCAACGGTCGCGACCCAAAACTTTTGAAAATTTCGGAGCGGTTCGGCTTTTTCCGGTATTATATCGCCAAATATTGTTTATTCCAATTTATTAATATTTCCGTTTAATTTTATAAATAAAAGACAGTGTGTTGCATACAAGAAACTTTATTTTATATAAGGACGCATATATGAAATTAGTGATGGGCAAAACTGTTATTTTTAGATAACAGTTGAAACTGTTATAGTTATTTATAAAAAACAGCTTAAAATAACAGCTTAAAAATAACAGGTTTCTTTATTTTACTGCTAAATATCTGAAAGAGTATGAGGCGGTCACCGCCAGGCGTATTAACGCAGTTGCAAGTTGCAACAATGACGTGCTCGGTGGTAGTATTTCCAGGGTGTCAAAACATTTCTAAATATCGATTGTTATCTAAAATACCTCTCTAAAAACGGTGGTTGTTTACAAATAAGCGCTGTTTACAAATTGCGCCAACTACCAACTACAATTAGCCACTCGAATTAATTTTACACTTAAACTACCTGTACCCGCGACTTCGTTCGCGTCGAAGATCCTGAATTTCTAATGGCAGTGATAAAGCAAAACAAGAATTTCCATTAACATACAAACTGGATAAAATTTTCTCACATTTGCCAAAAATAAGCTTTCTAACGTCGAGCAGTTTAAGCAGAATCGTGGTTAATCAATTACTCAACTTTTAGAACACCCTGTATGATTTTTTTTAAAAATTTCAAAATATGTAAAAAAAAATAAAATAAATTATGCGTATCCAGGCGTTTTCCCGAAAGACTAACCGTTTTTTAAATAACAAATATTGTAATATTAGAGGGCGTTTTCACCCTGTTGGAATTTGAGATTCGATTGAGTACCCCTCCTTATCGAACCTAAACCCCACAGTCAATCCGTTTGCCAAAAATCAGCTTTAAACGTCAATCAGTTTAAGCAGAATAGTGATTACTCAATGGTCATATTTTATGAAACACCCTGTATATATTTTTAAAAAATCTTAAAATATGTAAAACAACATAATAAAATATACGTGTTTTAAGAGTTTTTCCGAAAAACTCACCGGTTTTTAAATAAAAAAAATATTCTAATATTTGAGAGTAGTTTCACCCCCTTAGAATTCGAGTTTCGAAAAAATCCCTTCTTATCGAACCTCTACACACTAAAGTCAATCCGTTTTCCAAAAGTCAGCTTTTTACGTCAAGGGCTTTAAGCAGGATCGTGATTAATCAATGACCAGATTTTTCAAAACACCCTGTATACATTTTTAAAAATCTTAAAATATTATTCCTAAATAAATACCTAAATATTGAAACTTAATAAGTAAGTACTGAAACATACAGCGCCATAATATCTCGACCTCCGTCCGTTATGCTCGTAACAGGTTGAAACAGAATGTATCTAAAACAACTGATGCGTTATTCCCCAACCTGTTTCAAACCTCCATCACTCCGATTATCTTAACCGCCGCCCTGTTATGCTCATAACAGGTTGAAAAACAACATATCTAAAATGACTGCTTCTTCAACCCGTTGCGAGCCTCCATCGACAATCGACCGATGCAGCAGCGTTTCTTTCCCACTTCTGTTATCTCGACCGCCAGGCGTTATGCCCGCAACTGTTTCAAAAAACCTGCTTCTTTTATATCCTATTATTTTTCAGCTGTTGCAAACCCAATACGACCATCGACGGTTTCGACCGAAGCAGCTACGTTCGCCGTAGCGCTTTCCCCACTCCGTTGTCCGTTGTCTCGCCGCCTGTATCGATGGTTGACGAAATAACATGTTTTCCATCCATACTAGCAGAGATACTAGTTGTTTTTTGGAATTGCTTCGAGCAGCACAGAATTTCGTGGTGGTGTAGAGCGGCGACTTCGTTTTTCGTTTCACAAGCGGCCGATCTCTACGTGTCGTTATTTTATATCTGTTATGTTTTAGAAGTAGCAACAGTTGCGTTATGTTATTTATAAATAATTGTTATAAAATAACAGATAGTTAAATAACAACCCATCACTATATGAAATACCTATGAAACATTGGAAACCGACGTTATGCCACGATCCACGATGGTTTTTGCAGTTCACAGTTTACAGCACAGCTTTTTAAGTTTTTAATGCCACTTTTTCACAATTATCACCGGTTGGAGTAAATAAAACTTGAATTAAACTCACAAGATAGCAATTATTACTTTGAAAATGGACGCTATAAACACTTTTCGGAATTTCTTTAATGAGAGCGGTTTAGATTTTGAAAGATTATTAGGATTTTTGAAGATTCTGACTGTGACAAGAGAAAATTATTTCTGTTTTTGTTTGCCGTTGTTCTTAGCGACCGCTATAGCTGCGCCAGATCGCGTATAACGGTCGCGACCCAAAATAATTTCGCGACCTAAAATTTTTACGGGCTTTCCAATCTAAGCTAACAATGCAAATCCAGTCAAATGTCAACCTATATCAACCTTAAGTTGTCAATCTACGATTTTATCATTGTTAAATGTAATTTGTTGTACTGTCTACATTACTAAGTTATAGTACCTACGCTTAGTGTCCCCAAAATGTATTTTTGTAATTTAAAATTGTTTCGAATGAGGTAAAAGTTTAATGTTTAGACAATACAATTTGACAATACAATTTGACATTAACAAAATTATAGGGTGACAACTTAAGGTACGTTGGCATTTGCCTGATTTTGCATTGTTACCTGTTCAGTTTTAGTTTAAAAATAGATGCACTTTTCCTTAAATTACTTAAAATCGGCTTTGTCCAAAAGTGTTTAAATTTGGTATGTGTATTTAGCATACGTAGATCTTTAAAGAAATTGGGTTGGGTGAAACAACAACGTGCGCATATTTTAAGTGAAACTTCTTCTAGTCTGTCTGTCTGTCTGAGGACTCCATTCGGGTATCTCTATCCACGTGCCGAGCTTGGTACCAATCGACCCAGAATTAACAAAAATCCTGATGATTTCGTCGGTTTAGAGGCATCGGTTCGAAACGTCAAGGGCATCATCCTGTAGCCCGTCCCCAATTATGCCGAAATCGTCCCACATTTTTTTTCATTATCGAATCGTTAGTCCCACCTTGATGAAGATGTAAACGAAACGTCGCGTCGTATCCAACACTGCAGGGTTGCACCGTGTGTACCGTCGCTAACATTGCCTACCTTCCAAATTTGGTCGCGATCGGACGACATCAACTTTTGACGTTTCTTACGTCAAAACTGTCACGGTGACACGCGTCACGGTCAAGTTGGCCTTGGTCTAATCTATCAACATACCAAGTTTCAATTAAGTCGGAAGATTTTTTGATTTTAATCATTGATGATGGGGTTTCGTAGTGCACGAAACGTCGTCAAAATATCATAAAAAATCTACATTCCGAGTTTCAACCCTCCAGTTAACATAGGTGGCCGTAGCTCCAGCGTTAGTGTGTCGATCTGTGGAGCGAAAGGTATTGGGTTCGATCCTCAGCCAGTACCGTCGCTTTATTTATTTAAATAAAATATATTTATTTATCTAAATAGAGCGACCAACGAGCCGCCACCTCAAGGAAGGCAATGGCAAACCACCTTGAGTATATTTGCCTTGTACAGCCCCTCAAATAGTACCGTTCGGATTCGGCAATAAACTGTAGGTCTCGTGTACTTGTGAAACACTGATGACACACACCATCAAGTACATGCGAGAGGTAGCCGACGCTTTATACAGGGTGGTCCGAACTGTATTCCGGAAACTCTGGCAGCATATTCTACAGATCAAAATAAGTAAAAAAAGTTCGTATAAATGTATGTTCTGAAATACTTAGTTACGGAAATACAGGGTGTAGAAGTTTCATTTTTATTTCAATTTTTTCCAAATAATTTCTGAAGTAACGTCAATATTTGGATGAAAATTGGTATCTGGGAGTTTTGTGATACGAGAATTTTGATTTTGATGTCAAAATTACTACTATTTGTAGGGGGCGTCACCTACATGTGTTTTAACTGTTTTGAAGAGTAATAACTTTTCGACCGTACCTGTATAAAACCACTGACTAAAAAAATATACATTTCTATGACTTTTTATGTAAAAAATGTCTCTTGGTAAAAATCGCTACGAGCAACCGTTCTCAAGAATGGAAATAGTCAATACATGTCATTATTGTCAAAAGATAAGCACACGTTGATAGAGTTATTTGACTGAAATAATAAATTTTTATTTTTTTAAATTAATTATAAGTTTTTCTGCGTAAAATTATGATTAAATAGTTTCTGTTGAACTTTTGATACAAAAAGATTTCAAATTTATGATTTCAGTCTAATAACTATTTAGTCAACAGGTTTAATTTATGTCAATGATGACAGGTATTGATAATTTCGATTCCAAATATCTCGAGTAATGGTTACTCGTAGCGATTTTTATCAAGAGACTTTTTTTATGTAAAATAAGTCGTAAATGTATATTTTTTTACTCAGTAGTTTTATACAGGTACGGACGAAAAGTTATTACTCTTCAAAACAGTTAAAACACATGTAGATGGCGCCACCTACAAATGGGAGTCATCAAAATCCCCAAATATCTCATGTCAAAAATCACCTATCCACCAATTTTAATCCAAATATTGATGTTACTTCAGAAATTATTTGGAAAAAATCAAAATAAAAATGAAACTTCTACACCCAGTATCTCCGAAACTAAGCATTTTAGGACATACATTTATACGAACTTTTTTACTTACTTTTATCTACAGAATATGCTGCCGAAGTTTCCGGAATACAGTTCGGACCACCCTGTATAGAATATGGCACTGTAAGAAGAAGAAGTTAACATAGGGCCCGAGTTACGACGCTCCAAAGACCCATTAAAGGATGGGGCTTTTCAACCCCTTAGCTCACATAGGGCACAAGTTACGACGCTTCAAGATCGATACCATTTTTGTGACGCTTGGCGACCTTGGCGTGACACTTCGCGTAACGCTAGCTCGTGTGTCGTTGCCTTGAATTTTTACTCCTATCGCGCGGAAAGAAGTTTCGCTTCAAAAACCTACTTACAACTTTGCTGTAAAATTAACAGGGGAACCAATATCGGGACAGTTTAAAATTTGCATGCCATTTCCTATGTTCCCAACGACGAGGCACCACTCGGTATATAGGTTGTCTTTGAACTAAACCAACAACATTTACATGGAATATTTTATTTTTTTGTAGGTTAGCATAGAAATGACCAACATGAATGCCCGACAATCTGTTACTAGCGACGCTGTCACCATGACGTCCAACGGATCGTATGACGTGGAAAGCGTTAATGTGCCGATCACAGTCTGCTTGATGATAATGGTCGGGTAAGTAAAAACAAATCTCGTCAATTTCTGATGAAAGCCAATTTCAAAATAATACGCTTAAACGAACGCATTTGGCTATAGTATAGAGAAATGGCTGATTTTAACGGAAAATAAATTAGCTGAAAATGTATTTGCCAGTATTGAGAGTGAAATTAATATGAACAGTGCAAAGGTATTTGGAAAATGGAATATTTGCCGTGTGTGATTTGATTTTGCAAGGCTTAGTTGGCGTATTAATTATTTTGAAAAGCTAAAGAGAAAGACTGCAGTTAACAATCTAAATGATTTTTAACTTTGAAAGCAATACCGTATGATCGAAAAAAAAGGCGTCAGCGATAGCTATGAAATGAAGATCGCTGTCATTTTATACTAAGGTTAGTTTTGGGTCGGGATTTCCGTATGTAAGAAAAATACAATTTGTTTATAATGTACTCAACAAAGAGAGAACAGTAAAAACGTTGCCAAACGTATGAAATAAACCGAGAAGCTGTGCACATTGCTAAGAGACGTGAAAGGGGAAAAGCAGATTCATCGTGGTCGACCGGTCGAACCAATCAGTCATCAATCAGTACTTATAAAATTCTAGGGAAGAGTGTACATCATGGGTTTAGCTTCACGATTTAATTATGTCTTGTGATACTTTATTTGTTTATTTATTAACGGTCGTTGTAATTTTCCCTTTAGCTGTACGTTAGAAACAGTTGCACTTTTGGTAAAACTAAGTGGAATTGAGTTGGTGTTCGACAGTGGTCGCGCTATTAGAATTCTGAATAAAAAAATCGATATTTTGAAATCCATAGAAATAATTGATTGTAGTTTTTTTTTCAAAATCTTTCTTAATATTTCTGCTATATTTTCTTCACAGACAGTATGTGAAAATCTGTATAAATAAAAAAGTTACACGATTACTGAAAATTGCTATGCACTGAAAGTAAATGGATGGGTTCGTTAGAATTTTTGAATGAAAAAAAAAACAAGCCTATCGAATTTTTCTTATTTAAACATCTTGTATAAGGTCCGAATTTCAAAATAAAAAAAAGTTTCAATATCTAAAGTAGTTCTTGAGTTATCGCGTGTGAGGTTTTAAAAAGTTGAGTTTTTTTTTAATTATCGTGACAACTGACGTTTTCTCGTTATAAATTAAAAAAATAAAAAAACTCGTTCGATAACTTCTTTGTACTTACTCCCGTCGCGCTTAAAGAAGTTTCACTTCAACAAGAAATAATAAAAAAAAATCACCGTAAAGGACAATTAAAGTATTATCTTTCGTAGGTACATATGCGGCGGTGCCATCCTATTCTTCCGCTGGGAGTTTGATTCTGGCTGGACGTTTTTAGATGCTTCTTACTTCTGTTTCATCTCCCTGAGTACAATCGGATTTGGAGATTTTGTCCCAGGAGACAAAATCTACGGCCAAGGAGAATTCGACGAGATCCTAGAATTAAAATTCGTATTTTGCTCCATGTACCTGATGCTAGGTATGGCCTTGATTGCTATGTGTTTCAATCTAATGCAGGTGAGTCCATTACTGGTATTAGTAGTTAAAATAATACCAGATGATAAAAAAAAACGTCGTACTGCGTTGGCTTTGAAATCACGATCGATACATTTCGAATATCATTTTTCATTCAAAATAACAGCAATCGTCATTTCTAAGCCATCTGTCACGCCGTTTTTTTTTATTGTATGTATTTTATATTTTATATTTATATAACTTATTAGCTTTAAGTATTTAGTTTAATATAGAGGGTGTTCCAATATTCCGTGGATTTAGAACTATTACGTATTTTTGCACGACAAGTGCACGACGCACGACAGTCTTCTGTCTCTGTCTAACTCATCGTTCGGTATCGACGCGACGTAAGTCGGAGTTGTATCATATTAAGGCGGGGCTTAGGTGAAATCTTCGGTGGCCTATATCAATGTTTTTCACCAATATAAATTAATGAATAAATTGCAGATATTATATTATATTAATAATTGGCGATTATAAAATAATTTATGGAGAATAGTCTTGGAATTATATTTCCAGAGGCTCTCAAAATGTTTGTTTTGATTGCTACTACATCATTTAGATACAAGTACTTGGGTTGAGAGACATTTTTCATGTTGTACGAAATTAAAATTTTGTCGCCTACCCAGTCCCACGGGTCACGAGCCGCCGCTGATCTCCGCGTAATATTAGAACACCCTATACAGGGTGAGTCTTAAATAACTGCAAACATTTTTCAAACAGAGCTGGTAGATCTCGATAAAAGAAACATATTTTCTCTTTACCGTTTTTCAAATATATCCACAATAACCAATTTGACTTTGAATATTTCCAAAAAAGTGATATTTTGCTTAAATTTTGAAAACCTAACCTTGTAAATTTAATCTACTACCTATGTATGTTGCCATATTTTTTTTCGCAAAAAAAAACTCATAATCGTGTTTCTGGGGTCGAAATATACTACACCTAAAAATATTTGCACTTATTTAAGACTCACCCTGTATATAGGGCGACTCTTAAATACTTAACTACAAATATTTTTAGGGTTAGTATTTCGACAATAGAAACAAGTTTTATAGATTTTTTCCACAGCAGCAAAAAATTTGAAAAATTGACTTTTTTTGAAATTTGTTTAATTTTTTTGTTAAAAAACATAATATATTGATAACATGGCATCATAGGTAGTCTAACCAGAAAGAAAATCAAAAAATTAAACAAAAAATGATGTTTTTTATTTTTTAAAGTAAAATAACTCGATTATTTTGAACTCATTTGAAAAAAGCTAAAGAGAAAATATGTCTTTATCGAGATCTACCAGACCTGACCTGTGAAAATATTTGCATTTATTTAAGACTCTCCCTGTATGCTTTAAGTGCTTTACTAATATTTCCAGAAAAATATAAGATACTTTCTAAAAAGATGAAAAACCAGATAAAATTAAACTCATTAATACAAAATAAATCTAAAAATGATAAACAATCAAAATCAGTTTAGGGTTAAAAGGTGACCTAAAACTTCAGTATTAAAAATTGATATTGAGGGATTTGAAAAATTATTTTTGGAATGGACGTAAAAAAAGGCCTGACAAAATTTAATAAATGTTTAATTACTTTTGGACAAACAAGAGTAAGATGAGATTTTTTTCTGGTGAGGAAAATCTCTTGAAATAACGAGATTTTTAAACAACAAAATTCGAATTAATAATGAAAGAGCCAAAATCTTTCTTGCTGGAGTAAGTCTTTTGTTAATTCGAACGTCTTTAATAAAGCCTTGAAAGTAAATATCGTTTATCTATTATTTACATAATGTAAAAGGGTTACTTTTATAATTGGACCTTTTAGAAATATTAATGAAAAATGTACTATGTTACAGGGGCTTCCAAATTTAATTAAATTATTTATAATATAATAAATAACTTCTATACAGCTTAATTGAGGTTCATTTCCAGAAAAAAATCTGGAAGTAAAATCTAACAAAACTTAGTAGTACAACAGAAAATGCTTAACTTTTCAGGAATTATATCTGATAGTATATTATTTATCTCCATCGTCAGAAATAAACAAAGTCTCTCTTCCAGTGGACAAAAGCCCATATTTTTTTAAGGAATTTCTAAATATATTTATAACAAATAATCATAAATAGTATTTTTTAGATACGAATATACAATATTTTGTATAAAGTCATAAATATACAGGGTGGTCCGAACTGTATTCCGGAAACTTCGGCAGCATATTCTGCAGATAAAAAAATAAGTTAAAAAGTTCGTATAAATGTATGTCCTAAAATGCTTAGTTTCGGAGATACAGGGTATTGAAGTTTCATTTTTATTTCGATTTTTTTCAAATAATTTATTAAGTAACGTTAATATTTAGACGAAAATTGGTGTCTGGGAGATTTTTGACATGAGAATTCTGATGTTGATGTCATTATGACTCCTATTTATATGGGGCGCCACCTACATGTGTTTTAATTGTTTTGAATAGTAATAACTTTTTGTTCGTACCTATAGAAAACTACTAAGTGAAAAAATATACATTTATGGAGTTTTTTACGTAAAAAATGTCTCTTGGTAAAAATTGCTACGAGCAACCGCTATCAAAATATTTAGAATAAAAATAGTTAATGCATGTCATAATTGACACAAAATAAACACGTTGAGTAGAGACACAGTTTCAGAAATTTTTATTTTTTTAAATAATTAATCATAATTTTTTGGGGGAAATGATGATAAAACAGTTTCTGTTGAACTTTTGGCACAAAAACATTTCAAATTTATGATCTCCGTCTAATAACTATTTAGTCAACATGTTTAATTATGTCAATGATGACAGGTATTGATAATTTCGATTCTAAATATCATGAGAACCATTACTCGTAGCGATTTTTACCAAAGAGACCTTTTTTACGTAAAAAACTCCATAAATGTATATTTTTTTACTCGGTAGTTTTATATAGGTACGGACACAAAGTTATTGCTCTTCAAACCAGTTAAAAAATATGTAGGTGGCGCCCTCTACAAGTAGGAGTCATACTGACATCAAAATCAGATTTCTCATGTCAAAAAACTTCCAGACACCAATTTTCATACAAATGTTGATGTTACTTCAGGAATTATTTGGAAAAAATCGAAATAAAAATGAAACTTACTACACCCTGTATCTTCAAAACTAAGCATTTTAGGACATACATTTATATAAACTTTTTTACTTACTTTTATCTGCAGAATACGCTGCCGAAGTTTCCGGAATACAGTTTGGACCACCCTGTATACAGGATGAGTCTTAAATAAGTGCAAATATTTTTAGTGATAGTATATTTCTACCACAGAAAGTGACAGAAACACGATTATGAGGTCTTTTTTCGCGAAAAAAATTAAAATTTGGAATTTTTTTAAAAGATTTTGGATTTTTTTTAGTTTTTAGTTAAAAACATAATTTCTTGATAATATGGCAACGTGGGTAGTAGATTAAATTTACAAGAAAGAAAACCTAGAAAAGTGCCAGTGGTTCTCAAAATTTAAGCAAAAAATATTTTTTTTTTGGAATTTTCAAAGTAAAATAACTCGGTTATTTTGGACCTATTTACAAAACGGTAAATAGAAAATATGTTTCTTTTATCGAGATCTACCAGCCCTGAAAATATTTTCACTTATTTAAGACTCACACTGTATAAATGCATTTAGTTGGTACATATTATTATGTTTACATATGTTTCTTAAGTTATGTTATAAAGGGGTTTGAAAACATGGAATAAATAAAATATTTTCAAAAAAATCTATCTAAAGATAACTATTTAAATGGTTACTTTATGTTAAATGTACAGGGTGGCTCGAATTCGACGCTCATCATTGGGATTTCGGAAACCGTAAGAGATATAGGATCGGTTAAATGGAGGCAAAGTTGCGCAATTTGATGCTTAATAAAATGCCGTATTGCATTTTGAAAAATTCCGAATACTTCCGAATATATTCAAAAAAAAAACGTTAAGAGTTATCAACAGAAAAATTAATTTTTTATTTGGGACACCCTCTATATTTTTAATTAACTGAAAAGAATTTAAAATTACCTTTCCAAAAATCTAGCACACTTGATATTTTCTTATAATCCCCTTCGAAATACAGAATTTTTAAAAGTTCGCTACTTTTAACTAGTAGGCTTTGGACCCCTTATTGATGATATGCCCTTAATGGAACTCGGAAACATATTTTTCCAGCAAGACGACGCATTGCCTCTGAACGCTGAAGTTATACACCAAATTTTTTCAGCCAATTTCAAGAATAATTAAATAGCTGACCAAGATCCCAGCCGTTGGCCGTCGAGGCCGCCTGACTTAGTGCCCATGGATCTAATCCTATGGATATATTTGCGGAAGAATAAAGGTTCCTTATTCTTCCGTATAATCTAGACAAGAATTAGAAATACTTAGCAGTTATGAGAGGGTATCTTTCACCTCCACTGAGTTAATGAATTCCGCGAGAAATGTTCAAAAACTGCCCCGTCTGTCCATAACAGAAGACAGTCGATATGTCGAACACCTGTAGGAAAATCTTATGTCCTGGTTTGGTATTTATTTTTATTGTTATTAGATATAGTTTAAATGTGTTGATGTTGGTTAAATATATTTTAAATTGTTATAAAATTCTGCATCTCTCATAGCAAATATTATTTTCGTTTTAATTGATGCTCACAGCTAGAATTTTTTTGCATTAAGCCGGTGCCGTTCAAAGCCTACTTATTTAAAGCGGGCGAATTTTGATATACTCTATATCTCGAAGAGGAATCGAGCAAAATATCAAGTGTGTTATATTTTTAGAAAGGTAATTTTAAGTTCTTTTCAATAAATTTAAAATATACAGGGCGTCCCATATAAAAAATCAAATTTTCTGTTGATAATTCTTAAATTATTAATTTTAAAAAAACTATACTTAAACCATTAAATTCTACGTAAAAAGGTGCTTTGGAAATGTTTTCATAAAAATACAAAATTTTCCATAGCAAAAAAGTTACAGCGATTTGTGAAAAATGCATATTTTTGAAAAACACCCCGTAACTCCGAAACGGTCACAGATATCTATATGCGGTTTTCACCATCATGTTTTTGAGAAAAACTGAGCTCCAGACACCAATATTATATTTTGTCTATCTCGTATAGAAAAGGGTGTTTCCATTTAAAAGCGTCGAATTTGACCCACCCTGTACACTATACCGGATGCTTTTCAAAAGGGCCTACAACTTTTTTATTTTTTTTCAGCTAAAAAAACGAGGTTTGGTATGTAGTATGTCACATAAATTAGGGTTGATTGACGTACCTATTAAATTGTTTTCTGTCACTTTGACACAATACCAAAAATAGACTACGATATGCCATTCTATTTAGAATGTAATTTTCTATCGAACAAAGTAAAAAAATACCGAGGCTGTCATTTAAAAATCGAAAGCCGTAGTAATTTCCGGCGAAACTGGTAGTGATAGCAAAACAATTGAATACGTGATTCAATCCTGATTCACGTCATATACTGACGTACCAAATCTCGATTTTTATCTGAAAAAATACAAAAGTTAAAAGGTTGAGCAACTTTTGAGAAGCACCCTGTAAACTAAATTAATACAAAATTAAATACTCTTTGATGCAGTATCGGACACAGAAAAAAAAGTCTATAATTCTTTTTAAAAAAGTCTATATTCGTCTATATTAGACTTCTGGGTTAAAAATGGCGCCCTAAAAATCATATTCTAGATTAATTTTTATTTGACCCCTCCTAAAATATATTCCTTTATCCGCCCGTGGTTTGTTGTATATTTATATTGTTATTAATTAACATTTTAATTATCTAAAATATACCAGTTTATAAACATAAATTAGTATTATATAAACAATTATTGCATTGGACCAAAGAAAATCAAATATTCGTATATTTTTAATAATTGTAGTTTAATTATAATATATTTATAATTAGCGGTCGTAAATAAATTGTTTTAAAAAATGTCTATACCTATGTGGCGGATTCATATCTCCAAAAAAATCCTTTATGGGTATTTCGCAAAGACATCTAAATATAGGTATTTCGCCACTGCACTGCAAGAAAATAAATTATAATACTTTCATTATATTTTTTTGCCAAAATTATAATGAAAGAAGCGATAGCCTCTAAAAGAAAAATAAAAGAGGCTTTTTTAGTTCAATCTAATAAAAATAAATGTATTGCTCATGCATCTGTAGGTGTTAGTAATGTATGGGCAATCGCTTCTTTGATTTCAAAGAACATAACATAAATAAACATAACATACGTAAAATTTAAAAATAATCATACAGAAAGTTTTGGATTTTTTGGGTTTACCTTATTAAATAATTGTTATCAGGTAGTAATTGTTAATTTTGAAGTTTAACTTGGATATAATAGCTTTTTTCGTTTTCTTGTTATTACCGATTCTGAACCGTACTAGAACTCTGCAGCGCATGCGTAAATGAAATAATGTCTTCATATTTCCTTCTGCGCATACTCATCACAGTTCTAGGACGGTTTAGAATCGGTAATAACAGGAAACCGAAAAAAGCTAATGATATAATGTCATTTTAACAGAACGGCAACGGTTTCTTGTAGACTTATCTGTTTTAAAAAAAGTAAAGTGTTCTCGAACAGTTGAATTTAAATATTTTAAATAGTTTTTTTCTTTTTTCTTTGTATTTCTTTTTTGCTTCCGCCGACGGAAAGAGATAAACTTTCCGAAACGTTAAGCATTTTTTTCTTTGTTAGGCAAATTTGTATTACTGTAAACATAACTTCTGACAAGCAGTGTCCGTTTAGGTTTAAGGCAAAAGTGTTTACAAAAAAATAACTATTTTATTTTGTAGATTTTTTCTTGCAGTGCAGTGGCGAAATAAAGTGGCCCATAAAGGATTTTTTTGGATAAATTGTTTTATCGCAATATGTGTGTATACGATATACCCAGATATAAATATTATTTATGAATTGGCAGGTCTTTTAAATTTAAAAACTCTACTATATTTTTATTTTAACAAACTCTATTGAGTAATTTATCTTATTTAATCTTCCTAGTGTTCTTATTAGGAGATACAGACAAAATAATATGAAAAGTTTCTGGTTTGCTAACTAAAGTAACAATAAATTCAAAATGATAGTGGTCACTGTTAGTTTTATTATACTAACATCTTTAACATGTTTTATCACGAAACATCTAAATGATTTTGTTATATAGTTCCTTTAATCGTTATCGCGATGAAGTTGTGGAACTGTTCTAGTTTGTTGGAAGTTAAATTGTCACAATTATTCGCAGTAATTGTAGTTTAGTAAATTTCGTTTAATTTGAGAAGTTCTTTATGTGTAGATATACAGGGCGAGTCTTAGATAAGTTCAAATATTTTTAGGGGGGGGGGTATATTTCAAACACAGGAAGAACGTTTATAGTTCATGCATATTTTCTTTTAATCAAAATATTTTCGGAAACAAAAATAAATTAATTATAAAGTTATAAACAGTTATTATTAACATCAACAAAACTTACCTTCTTAACATCACTTAAGGGACATAAAGGGCCATTACTACTAGGGTTTCCGAAACCGGAACTGTTTTTCGGAACCGGGAATTTCGGTACCGTGCCTCTTAGGAACCAGGATTTCCCGTTTTTTCGGTACTTTCGGTACTGACTAATTTTTGTTCAATGATGATGCAGTTCATCAATCAGAAAGCAAGGGTTAGTTTTAAGTAAAATGTATAAAAAATTGAGATTTTTAATGAAAATAATATCAAATTATTAAGTAATCAGTCATGAAAAAATTAACATGAATACAAATAAAGAAAAAAGTTTAGGTAACTTAAATTTCACATGATCATAACGAACTTAACTGAATTTGAGACAAAAACCTTAAAATATTGAATTAAAAATGGAAATACATATTATAACATAACATAATAAATATTATAGGAACTTCAAAAGAGAAAAGAAGCAAGAACAATAAGAAATAGCATCATGACTTATTTAGAAGAGTGTGATTTCGACCGCTAGAAAGTATCAAAGGACTTTCTCACATGACAAAAAATATTTTTTTAATTATTGTTACCGCGGCCCGGTTCTGTGATGGCCAAAAAGATCTGAACCCGTCTGAACCCTACTTGGTAGTAGTATTAATTAGAGTTTCGAGAACCGTACTAAAATATTTTATTTATATAAACTCTACCAAGCCTCAGCTCCAAGTAAGTGTGTTTGTCCAGTAGGCCGCTGGCTTTATTTTTAGCGGTACGATCTGTGATTGTCACAGCTGCCGCTAGATGGTGTAGAGCGTCTAGCACTCGTCGTAGTAGTACGTTTTGTACTCAAATGCTATTCTCTGCTTTTCGTTTGTCAGATCGAGGGTTACAGCAAAGTCGGCCTGACGATGGAGATAAATCACATGAAAACAAATAATGAAGACAAGCGAAAAAAAACACATGGGTAGCTTAAAAATTACACGAAACATCAACCATCAACCTCGAAACCAATTTAACGAAATTAGAAAAAAAACTTAACATATTCAATTAAAGTTGCAATGCCTATAAAAAAACTAAAAAAAATATAACACAAAAAAGTATAACTAATACATTCAGAAATATTACACTAAATAATAAAATAACATATTTAAACTACATTAATTGCTCATAAACATTACAGAAACTTCAAAATAACTTATGATCGAATAAAAACGGCGTCAACGATGGCTATGAAATGAAGATCGCTGTTTTATATGTAAAATTATATGGGCAATGTCATCGATCGTCATTTCATAGCCAACGCTGACGCCGTTTTTATTCGATCATACGGTATTAGATACAACTTCAAGGTACTATTGTTTTTATTTTACTGAATCAAAATTAAATGTACCACGAATTTATTTTAGAAATGAAATGGCGTTATACATAGGAAGAACTAGAAATTCTCGGGCAATAAAAGTGACCTGAATTTTCCTCTCTTTGGCACATTCGCGTCCTCTCCGCGCAACACAACGGCTATATTGTGATATTGTATTAAAGCGAGTTTCGTGCTCTATTGCAGGAAGAAGTTATTAACAAAATAAGAACCACCGTTCGCACAGTGAAGTACATTTTCCGTTGCAGAAGATGACTAATTAAAGGATCGTTGGAAGAGTTTCCAGGAAACCACACAGTACGCCGTGAAAAGACTGAAAATGGAATTACGTTTGGCTGCCTTTATTTCTCTTCCGTACGAGGTGCGATTAAAATGTTCCCGGAAACTGCTACTTGACTATGTCGATTTTTTAAATGGATTTTTTTATTGGACATAATATGATACTGTCAATATTAGACATCTTTATTTACAATTATAATTATTTGACAATTTCTCGGCCACAAATTCTACTAATTAATATACTTTAAGCTTCATTGAGTACCTCTAAATTAATAAATTAGTGGAGCGGAAAATTTGTTCCTCTAATTTCAATGAAAATTCCATACCTGTAATTTTTAACTAATCAAAACGTGTTTTTTTACAAATCACTATGGTAACGGATAAATTTTATAGTGAAATTTTTTTCCCTTGTGGGCACCCAACAGCGAATTATACTGGAAATTTTTGACGTTTATAATGACAGAATATCTTTTTGAGTCTGGTTTTTATTTGTTTACATGATAATTTTGATACATTTCAATTACAAAATTGAGATGTTTTCTACAGGGTGAGTTTCCTACGATGTTCTCTATGGATATCACGGAAACTACTGGAGATAGAGAGTCGGTTAAATGGGGAAAGAATTACAGTTTTGTTGGGTCATAAGTATGCGCCTTTCAGATTATTGAAAAAGTTCATGGCTTACTAGATATTTTGAAAAAAACAAAGTTCGGCTATTTTAAAAATTGTCCCTAATTCCATTATAAGCTATTTTAGACAAAAAGTTTTCAGATAAAAGTTGTAGATAATCACATTTTTAATGAGACTGTGTCCTTCGCTTTTTTCTAAAGCCTGTCATTTTTGACATATGACACAAACATAGGTTTTTTTAAATGGAAACCATAGTTGGCCATGGCTTCATAAAAAGCGCCATTTTTTAAGCTTTTCAGCAATATAAACTATAATATGTTTTCTTCGAAAAATTACTGAGTTATAGCCAATTCCTATCATTTTTAAACAATTTCACTTAGTTAGCCATGGAAACAAGTTTAATCGTCTTTGCTCTCATAAATGTGAAGGTGTCACATCCAAACTTTGCAAATTAAAATAAATAAAAATTGTAAATATGAATTTTTCAAATGAAGAAAAGCGTGTAGGATTATTGGTTCAACTTTTCTTGACCATACATTTTCGAGGATACGTTGACCGGTGAATGTTACGTTTTTTAGAGAACGGTTTTCAAGACATGTTAGAAAAGTTAAATTTAGTTATAGCCAATTCTTATCTTTCTTGACTAATTTCACTTAGATTGCATGATATTATAATTCTGTTATGATTTATAACTTATAAAAAGTCAGAATATATTACTAAAAGGTTCTTTACAATTTACAGTACACAAACTAAAACTTAAAACAATAATATCACTACATACACTTTAAGTTATTTTAAAAAATGTTCAAAACATCCGCCATTGTTTTGAGTTGCATATTTTTAAAACTGAATTACTACCTATTCTCACAGAAGGACCGGTCGACTTAATTAAACTTTTCTCGTACCGCCACTTCGAGTGCCTCTCTTAATTCATAAGTTCTTTTGCAAACTTTATTGTTAACTATACCGCATAAAAAATTCTAAAATGGATAGGTCAGGTGATCGAGGAGGCCCATGCAATTAGTCTACCTCTTCCTATCCCTGCGTTTGTATAATTATGATATAAATAATTTTTAACATTTCTTTCATTATGGGGGGTGGGGGGTGGTGTGTTATAATGAAAGTCATGTTGGAACCACTCTATTGATGCGCGAATATCTACACGCTTTTCTTCATTTTAAAAATTCATATTTACAATTTTTGTTTATTTCAATTTGCAAAGTTTGGATGTGACAGCTTCACATTTCTGAGAGCAATGGCGATTGATCTTGTTTCCATGGCTACCTAAGTGAAATTGTTTAAAATGATAATAAATGGCTATAACTCAGTAACTTTTCGAAGAAAAGACATTATAGCTTATATCACTAAAAAGCTTAAAGAATGGCGCTTTTTATGAAGTCATGACCAACTATGGTTTCCATTTAAAAAAACCTATGTCTGTGTCATATGTCAAAAATTACAGGATTTAGAACAAAACGGAGGACACAGTCTCATTAAGGATGTGATTATCTACAACTTTTATCTGAGAACTTTTTGACTAAAATAGCTTATAATGGAATTAAGGACAATTTTTAAAATAGCCAAAATTTGTTTTTTTCGAAATATCTAGTAAGCCATGAACTTTTTCAAAAATCTGAAAGGCGCATACTTATGACCCTACAAAACTGCAATTCTTTCCTCATTTAACCGACTCTCTATCTCTAGTAGTTTCCGAGATACCCATAGAGAACATCGTAGAAAACTCACCCTGTATATTCTTTGGACACCTCCTTTCTTCTTAATGGCGAAAATGTAGGACTTGGAATGGGCTGAATTAAATGTCTATGTCTAATGAAATATATATCATATTTAGACACTATTTTATTCACCCTTTTTCCATTTAGCAATTTGAATTTTGAGTAGTTTAGATGCAAATATTCGTGAACAATTCGAAACAAATTTTCTTTCTTCAAGTAGGAGCCACAATCCTCTATTAATGCGGGTAAATAAGTCATCGCACGATGATTGATCATTACATCAGACAATATCACGCATATTTTGCATGTAGTATGATTTTCAAACCGATTCATTTTTACAACAAAGAATTTTGTTGGTTTTTCAAGCTGCACAATATTTTTTATTACAACAAAACGTGAGTTTTTCTGATATTTTGAACTGTCAAAATACGATGATCACAGCCTTTTATGATTGACGCTTGCTGACGCTGCGCTCTGGTTATGAATTCCATACCAATAAAGCGTTTATGAAAAGTTAATAAAAATGCAAAAAAGCAATTTTCTATCACTTGTAGTTACTCAAAACTTATGTAAAATTAAAGAATATATTGTGTTGTGTCTTGAGATGGTATTTTCGTGCAACTACAACGAGTAGAAGTCAACAATTTAAAGGTCTAAATTGCTGCCAAAACTGTGACGCGCTGTAAATCTGTTCATGCAGCGTTCCGAAAAACCTTTTAAATTATGATCTTCTACCACTTGTAGTAAGCCCAAGTAACTATAAAATGAAATAATATAATATTTTAGGTTCTAAAATGGCACTTTTGAGCTACTACAATCGGTAGAAATCAACAACAGTTTATAGGCTAAGAATTCATTGGTGACAGGACAAACTGAATCTGTTCATGTATGTATCTATAGAACTAATAAAATTTTTATCTTCTACCACTTGTAAAAGCCCAGAGTAAATAAAAAATCAAAGAATGTAATATGTTTTATTAAAAAACTGCATTATCGTGTAACTACGACACGTAAAAGTCAATAATATCTCATAGGGCAGGCTCAGAAGCTTTTGTTAAATTGTATGTCTACGTCAAGTTTTTAGTCATCTGCTTCAATAAAAAGATGACATGGCTGCGTTCGACTTAACGAGCCGGGAGCCCAGATAACTAAAATACAACTGAAACATTTTAATCACACCTCGTACTTCTAGACTTTTATTAAAGGTTTCAGAATTCTACAAATAGAAAATAATTTGTCCAGCAAGACAAAAATAAATTCAATTCCAGAAGGAATAATTTTAAATTATATTTGTTTATGTGTTTGTTAATTATGATGAAAAGTAGAAGAAGAAATAAAGCTCGTATAGAATGAAAGATAACTACTTTTATTTTTTTCTACATAGGTATCGAGATACATTTATGTATGTATTTTTTATTAATTATAAAGCTCTTCAGATATGATCTTGTGTATGTTGAAGTAAAAGCCAGAAATCGGTAATAGATAACAGATAATCGCCGCAAACTTATATCAACCAACGATCAGTCGTATCAAAGTATATGGCATGAATGGTTGTTCTCTCGGCATGTTCTAGTGCTTCCCCATTTTCCCTACATAATCTTCATTCGCCGTTGTTTCTTAGCTTCAATCTACTGAGGTGTTCGCTGAGATTTTTCTCAGTCGTAAGTCCTGAGAAATATCTTCAAGTGTCTTAGACCGTTGAAGTATTCCTATTCCAGTTACGGATAGAGTCTTCCAGGTTTTTGAGTTCTAATTAAGTTGGTTTCAACTTTGCAAGCTAAACGGTTCTGGTCTAGTTAGCAGTGCTTGCTTCTTGTTTAGCTATACAGGGTGTCCCAGAAATAAGTGCAAGTATTTTAACTGGTAGTATAGTTCAATCCCAGAAACAAGCCTATGAGGTTTTTTTCGCAAAAAATGTCTTTGAAAATTCGAAATTTTTTGAAAAATTTTTTGGAAATGTTTTTAGTTTTTAGTTAAAAAACATAATTTCTTGATAATATGGCAACATAGGCATTAGATTAAATTTACAAGAAAGAAAATCCAGAAAATATCCAGTGGTTCTCAAAATTTTAGCAAAAAATCATTTTTTTGGAAATTTTCAAAGTAAAAACACTCCGTTATTTTGGACTTATTTGAAAAATGATAAAGAGAAAGTATGTTTCTTTTATCGAGATCTTTAAAATACTTGCACTTATTTCTGGGACACCCTGTATAGAGGGTGCTAAAAATAGTGTATCTAACTTACTTCTAGCGGATGATTCCACAGATAAAAATAAAACAAAAAGTTCCTATGAACATATGCCCTAAAATGCTTCCATAAGAAGTTACAGCCCTCCGAAAGGTTATATAAAATAACATATTTTTTTATTTTTAAGAACATTGGTAAACCATTTTTCCTGAAAGTTGGTACTCATACACATATTTTAATGCCAAAGCGAATGGCGATCGTGGAAAATTCCGTAACAACCCTGAAAGGGTACTTTCCATTAGTAATTTCAACAAATGACATAAAACTGAAACGGTGAAGGATTTTCAAAATATTTGCGTTTAAAGATTACGATGCATCGACTTTAGTATTAGTGAAATGATAAAATGTAAAGAAATTTTAAATAAATTAATCTACTGATTTCACTAATACTAAAATCTAGTGAAGTAAAATTTCCTGAAACATTGGAAATATATGGAAATATTGGAAATATATGAAATATTTTAAAAAATAAGAAAAACTGAAATATTCAAAAACATCGCAAAACACAAAATGCTTATACATAAACACAAATAAAGAGTTATTCTTCAAATTAAAAAATAAATTAAGGTCAAATTTGTACAAAAAAAAATATTTTTGACACACTAGTCGAGCAAGAGGCATATCTTTATTGCTGTCATTAGCATCACACTCAATAACATCTTGCCAGTCTACTTCCTCAAAATCTTCAATAGTATCGGAAATAAAAATTGATCTATTGCCGTTTCCTATTTTCTTCAGCAAGTTTTCATTGTGGGATACATAGAGTAGCTTAGCGGCTCTATCATTAGTAAGCCTGTTTCTCTTTTTTGAATGAATATGACTATAAACGCTAAAACTGCGTTCCGTGGCAGCCAAAGATGCTGGCATCATCAACATTCGTGAAGCTACTTGTCATAATGAAGATGAAGAATACAGTCCTTTCCACCAGGAGACTGGGTTATCAAAACTACTTTTCCATATGAAGTTATTTCCAAATAACTTGCCACTTCTACAACGGTAATCTGCTATTTCATCTATTATTTCTTGCTCCTTTATATGGAGTTTATTTTTTTATATATTAAGTATGCATTCTATGGCAGAAAGAATTTGGGTTTCATCAAGTTTAGAACCTTGTGATTTTGGATTTAGTAATTCTGCAGCATAATGAATGGGTTTAATAGCAAATTTTTCTCTTTTGTCAACAAACTCCAACAATTCGGATTTTTCTTTGTCGTCAAGTGAGGACAATGCAAGATTATTCTGAATTACCCTTCTAATATCACAAAATGCTTTTACAACAAAATGAATAGTGCTATAATCTCCTTCTACAATTTTTAACCATTTGCCAATAGGTTCAAAAATGTTAATTACGTTGGAAATTTGGGCCTAAAATACTTCGTCATCTAATATCCACTGCTTAACATTTTTATCAATTATTTGTGTTGCTTCTTGACTAACTGCAACTCTTTGTAAACTGAGCCTAGTATTGTATACACTTTTAAAATTGGTCAAAATTGAAGACCGGCGAGTTTTTACTACGCTACGACTTACGAGCTCGGGACTTCCCCGTAGCAATGCGAGGTTGCAAATAAGTTGGTGAATCCTCAAACTCGATATATTCACCATATTATATGTTTGTAAAACTGTTCTATAGTAAGTTTAATGTTTATAGGGTTACAAAATATGAAAGATATATTAATAAACATCGGGTTTGAATCCTTAATGACAAGATTTAAGTATTTTTAAAAATATTTCCAATATTTCCGAGACACGTTTGGAAATTTCCAATATTTCCATTTACAACACTATTAAAAACCATGCGACGCAACGGAACCTTTAAACGTAAATATCTTAAAAACCGTTCACCGTTTCAAACTAAATGAAGAGCACCTTTTTTACATAAAAAAGTCCTAGCTTTAATTTTTATTTGTTGAAATTACTCTATCTAAACATAAAAGAAGTACCACCAGTAGTACTCTCTACCCTAATGGAAAGTACTCTTTCAGGGCTGTTATAGAAATTTACACTAGTACTATTCGCTTTGCCACTAAAATGTGTGTAAGAGTACCAAATTTCAATAAAAACGGTTTACCAAAATTCTTAAAAAACAATTCATTATTTTTATTAAACCTTTCGAGGGTTGTAATTTTTTTGGGAAGCATTTTAGGGCATATGTTCATAGGGACTTCTTGTTTTATTTTATCTGTAGAATCATCCACCGCAGTTAGATATCCTTTTTTTTGACACCCTGTATAGCTTTTATCTCTTGGTGGGCTAGCACCCAAAGTAGGACTTTTGCTGTAACATATATATGCTTTTAAAATTTGTTTTTAATAATAAATCACTGTTTGGATATGTACGTATATTGGTTGAAAGTAATATAAATTTTTAACATTCCAGTATTTTAATATCAAGAACCAAATGATCCATGCTCTTAATTGATTGACTATTAAAAATCTCTAGGTCTACTAATCTCTTGTTAGGTATAGAGTTTGCAATTTAGGGTCAGTACCTTTCAACAAAAGACAGTCTGAAGTTCTAATACTTTATATTTAAATAAGAAAAAGTTTATCATATCTTATCAAGTTATGAAAATATCTAAAATTTTAAGCTGATGCGATTATATTATGGAAGGTAAAACTTTAAACTTTTGCATATCATCATCAAACAGCTCGGCTGTGGACCGGGAAAAATAATGGGGTTTTTGACCTCTTTTAAAATCGACTTAAATAGAGTATTACCCGAAAAATGCATCCCACAAAGAAGTACGTAATTTTCTGGCAGAATGTAAATCTTCTTATCGAAACTATATTTTCGCTCGGCGTAAAATTCTCGCTAGAGTTCGTTTTTTCTTATTTTGCCGCTTCTGGTGCCATCTCAGCGAGAAAACGGAATATTTTAAATGGATTTGTATGAAATGTTATAGGGAATGGTAATTTGTATATAAAAATAAGTGGTGTCTGTTTGCAGCAATGGTTCCCGAAGTAGCATTTGGACGTTATCTAACGTCGGGTATACGTCGCGTTCAATAAACACGACGTCGGGTACCAACGTCGGTTCGACCGCATGACGACCCTTATTTGCACCTAAATGGGGAATACAGATTCGGGTCGCCTCGACGTCGGTATCTGACCTAATAGGGAATGTAATTCTACCAATTACCAACATCATATTACGTTGGATTTTAGTCACTAAAAATTCGTTGCTAAGCACTTACGTTATGTTTGCTTTCAAATTCGCTACCAAGAATACATAAAGATTTTCCCAAAGAAAACTACCTAATTACAAATGGATTCATAATCACTACTCGAATATAACTATAAGTGCCTACCTAATTTCATATTATAATAATTCTGAATCATTAATCCAGAGTTTTCATCAACGGAAGTCACTTTTTTGATATATCTGATTAAAATAATCCGGAAAACAACGAGCGCCTTCAAAATTAGGTAGATTTATAAAATAAAAATATCTATAAAAAAGTAACTCGCAAAATATTTTTTTTTATTTTCGAGCTGGTTTAATCATAAAACTGTACTGTGGTTCCCCCCAAACTCAACCTTATCAATATTATTCTACTAGAAATCGGAATGTGAATATATAAATTTTAAAAACAAAAAACGATTTTAAAATGGCTGACAATCGGATACTTGTTAAGAATGGCGGATTTTTGTGTCCGACTTAATATGAACTACCAATATACCAATTCCGACCGGGTCTCCAACATTAGTCGCCTCACACGACCGAAGTCATCAAACCGAACGACCGGCGATCGTATTATGACGTATATAATTCCAACGTACGCCACGTAAAATTTGTGATCGGCCGGCATACCTAGGAGCATCCGTCGTCGGCCACAGAGCATATAATTTTTCGTTTTCCTGGTAAACGATTCCCGACGTTGTCTGTTATTTGTCTAAGATAGGTCAATTGTTTGTTGTCAAAAAATGTTTGACGGTTGACGGTTCAACGGTTTCGTAGGCGTAACCCATGATACAAGGAGGGTTAGATAAGATCCTTGGCGGTCGCAAATCTGTTCTCCGCGCGCATGACGTCACTCGGATAGTAATTTTCTCTTAAGCTCAGCCAACTACATGCGCAATATCTTCTCTCAGAAGATCCCTGGCGGTGGCAAATCGGTTCTCCGCGCGCATAACGTCACCCGGATAGTAATTTTCTGTTAAGCTCCGCCCACTATATGCGTAATATCTTATCTAACCCTCCTTGTATCATGGGCGTAATCTCACTTTGCGTATCTGTGATTTGTGGACTTGTGCAATTATATTTTAGTTTTTGTTTTCTCGTTAAAAAAATGGGCAGCCACTTTTTTAAGATAGTATATATACAAAATTTAAAAGAATTGGAACCAGTACCTCACATGAGGGAGGAGGATGGGGTCTGCTGGTTTCCTAAGCTAAAAAAAGAAATTAAGATGCACCGGTGTAATGCAGCATCTCTTCCGGATAAAACGCATTCGTGGGTGGAGGCAAGACATCACTACTACTATAATTATTTTGCAAAAGCCTTGACCTCTTTCTGTAAAATGTAGATGAAGGTCTAAATGCCTTTTTAGTGTTTCTTTAGGCATAATAAAAAAAATTAAGTTTGTTTACAAAAACTTTTTATTAGGTTATGTTCATGATGTTCATTAGGCCGCAAATGCTACTTAATGGGTTGTATTTACGGACGTAAATAAAGATACGTAAATTAGGTTATAAATATGAACATAAACTACAACAAAATATAATTGGACGTTACTTTAGAGATTATCAGTGAGACGTATCCCATTCGGACAACGGGTAGATGTCGGGCTAGTTCGAGGATATATACGTCGTGCAAGCCAACATGGGAACGACGTTGGGAAATGAATAAAAATGGTACGTTGTTATTTTGTACGTCGACAGATCGTTGCATTTACCGACTCGGATCCAACGACGTCGCTTTTAATAGGAAAGCGACGTCACCAGTCGTATCACCCGACTTAAATTTGCACAAAGTCTGACGTCGCTTCAGGTCAGATTTAGTTCGAAGTCAGATAGATGCTACTTGGGTCAACGTTACGTCATCATTATTTGTCAAATAGTTAGGGTGTGTCTGAGATCAGTTCATATTGTCAAGGAAGGAATTATTGGATATTATATATCAAATAATTTAAATATATTTCGTAAATTAATAATTCGATTGAAAGGAAATATAAAATATTTAAAGTTCATTGGCATATCGAGTTTACGCAACAAAAATAAATTTTTCAAAATCAAAATTATAAGCATAATTGGCAATTGCAAAAAATATTTCCTTTCAATATTACGAATTTATAAAATTGTCAAATCAGCACTAAGGCGTTCATCGCACCGATAGACTAATAATACCGATTTGATGATTCGACGTATCGAACTAATAAATACAAAAATGTCACCTGTTGGGGGGACAGTCGACAGTCGATAATTGATGTTCGAGAGGGTCGCGGTCGAGATTCCGGCATTGACATTCGAAGCCCTGTGACCTGTGACGCAGCCCCCGAGCCAGTGATGATAATGTTCGTCCATAAATATATGTAAGTAACATATAAGAATTATGTATTATTCGTAAATTAATTAAAAGTGTTAAAATTAAATCATCTGTTTCATTCCGCTATGCCCCTAGTCTTAACCCACAAAATGGGGTGTGACAATATTAAAAACCGATAATTGCAAAAATGAAAGTCGAAGAGGCATTTTTAGTCAAATGAAATTAAAAATGTTAGAGAAATTAAAATATTGAAGCCTAGTCTACAAAATTTACAGGGTGTCCCAGGCTGAGCGTGCATTAAAAGTTTCTAAAGAACTACAATATCTAGATCGGAGATTTTTTGCAGATCATTGTTTCACAACGAGATCTATCGATTAAAAATATTTTCAATATTTCGGCACTTCCGGAAATACCGAAAGTTGACAGCAACTTCCTTATTTTAAACGGGTGCCCCCATTTTTTATTACATAGTTAAATTCTCTGTCAATTTTTATGAATTTCGATATTAAAAACTCTATAGCTAACTTAAACGTTTTTGAGAAAAAAATGTTTAAAATTTTTGGAGGAAAAAACTGCCTGTCAAAAACATGTGTATAGCCTAAACGGCAAATTTAGTGATTGCCACACAGCCACTCTGACATAAAGAGAGGACATGTGGCTATCTATTTCAAAAATTAAATTGTTCGAATGCCATAATGGCCGCAGTTTGTAGTTAAATATTGCATTAAATAGTGAAAATAAATCTAGAGTGTTATATATTTTTGAGAAGCTTATGGCAAGCCAGATCATATAATTTATAAATACACAAGGTGTTCCATTTAAGAAAACGTAACAGACCACGCCACTGTATCCTACGTAAAAAGTTCGACAATAAACAGTTTTTACCGTCTCAGAACCTTTAACAATAACAGAGATACAGGGGGTGTCGCAAATTGCATAATTTTCAAAAAGACCCTGTAGCTCAGAAACGAAGAGGGCTATGAAAATTTTGTTTACGGCATCTTCCGTGTGACAAAAAAGTGACACAGGTTTGTGCAAACCGCACCCTTCTATCTACACGAATAACGGAGATACCGTATGATTTCAACCAAAATGGGACACCCTGTATAGTCAAAAAGTAACGAATTGGAAAACCTTTTCACTAGTGAAATAAAAAAGGGGGATTCTATTTGAAAAAAATGATTTATGTTAATTCTTTAATAGTTCAATTCCATCACAGCTGCCGCCATTATTATATGACATTCGAACAATTTAATTTTTGAAATAGATAGCCACATATGTCTACTCTTTATTTCACAGTGATTGTGGTGGTAATCACCAAATTTGACGTTTAGGCTATACAGAATTTTTTGACAGGCAGTTTTTTTGTCCAAACATTTTAAATATTTATTTACAAAGAATTTAATTATGTATTTTTTGTCAATTGTCACCCATTAAACGAGGGCCCATAACAAAGATGCTGTCAACTTCTGGAACTTCCGGAAGTGCTGCCATTTTGAAAATATTTTAATCGCTAGATCTCGTTGCGAAACAACGATGTGCAAAAAATCTATGACCTAGATAGTGTAGTTCTCTAGAAACTTCTAATGCAAGCTCAGCCTCGGACACACTGTATATTTCTTTAAAAAACGTAATATATTAATAAAAACCCCTTGGTTGAGTTAATTTTTTTTATAACCCGGCAAGTGTACATTCTGCAATAAAATCGCAGTTTTCCTATGTTTATTATAATCTTAGTTTTTATTACTTGTAAAATTTTAATAGATTTGTAAAATATTTTAAAGAAGCTGCACTAAAGAAATTTTTACGTCTAATATAGTCACGTCGAGATAATAAATGCTGCGAGTTTTTTTAAGGGACCCTTTTTTATGATTCTAAATCATTTTTAAGGTGTTAACGTTGAAATTAAACGTGGAAGTCACTTCAAAAATTTTCGCGTTTGGTCGCTACATTAAATTATACAAGCAGAAAAAAAATAAAGGTGTAAATAAAAATAAAATGTTTCCTCTCGGAAACGATAAGTAGCTAAACGACCAGTCAGGTGCAGTAGGTGAAGGGGCACTTCACCGAAAAAAATACTCAAATTAAAGAAAAAACTTTACTGCTTAAAATATTAATTTAGTTTAATATATTTTGTGTTATGTTTCCACGTCCACAAGTACAAGTGAAAATTTTTGTATTAGTGAGCCAAGCGGCTGCACGGTTTCCATGGTAACGTGACGTCAGCATTTAATTTTTTATCGGTAACCGATGTGAATGACTTTTTGGGCAGTTTTCTTCGTCTTCCTTCAACTTAATTGTTCAGGAAATGCGTGACGGCTAGCGGCGTTGGCGCATAATTTATGCTAATATTCGGCTACTTCGGCGAGTAATTAACCGTGTAAAGACTGTAAAGTTGTTGTTAATTATTTATTGTTGTTTGTTAATGTTTTTTGTTGATTTAACTTGTTAATTGTTGCTGTTTGTTTTGTTGTTGTGTTTTAAAACTGTTTTGGTTGTGTGTGTATGTGTTAAAAAATGAACCCAATTAATGACTTGTGTGCGATTTATTGGAATTGATCACCCCCCGATTGTCGATTTTCTGAACATATCCCATTTGAAAAAAATTATTTTTTTTTGTTTATTAATTTTTCCACTTTTCTAACCTGGTACGGTTAGAAGACGTTAATGTAAGAATTTTAAATGCAATTTGACCTCCTTTTTATGTTGTGTTGTATTTTTAAAGAATTTCCGAAAATGAAAAAATCGTTTTTTATTTATTTTTTCTCACCCAGTATGTACTTTTTTGACAAACTATGTATGCTATAAAATTAACTAATCAATCTGCATCGATCCACGCCCAAAAATTTTTCAAATCGGTGAAAAATCAATAAGTGAAAAAAGATTTTGGCCGGGAAATTTTTTTGGAAATTTTGCTTTTTTCAACTTTTTTAGGAATTCTAAGAAACCATTTATGCACCCTCAGATAGATGGCTTATGGGGCCCTCCCATGGCCTATTTTTCGTTTCTTAGCTTTTAATAAGGACTGGTAGAAAACGATTTAAAGAAATGAAAGTGAAATTTGGTCAAAATCAAAAAACTCAAATATCTCGGAAAAGGTACTTCGAAGTGACTTCCATAGATAAAGGAAATAAATTTGGATTGGAAAGCCCGTCAAAATTTTAGGTCGCGAAATTGTTTTGGGTCGCGAACGTTGTACGCGATCTGGTGCTGCTATAGCCCTGGCTATAGCCGTTGCTAAGAACAACCGCCAAACAATCACAGAAATAATTTTCTCTTGTCGAAGTCAGAATCTCCAAAAATTATAAAATCTTTCAAAATTTAGACCTAATTACCGTACCGAAAAGTATTTAAAGCGTCCAATCTCAAAGTAATTATTGCTATCTTGTGAGCTTAATTTAAATTTTATTTACTCAAACCCGTGATAATTGTGAAAAAGTGGCATTAAAAACTTAAAAAGCTGTGCTGTGAACTGCAAAAACCATCGTGGATCGTCGCATAACGTCGGTTTCCAATGTTTCATAGGTATTTCATACATGTCCTTGTATAAAATAAAGTTGCTTGTATGCAACACACTGTATTTTATTTATAAAATCAAAAGAAAATAATAATAAATTTGAATAAACAATTATTTGGCGACATAATTTCGGAAAAAGCCGAACCGATCCGAAATTATCAAAAGTTTTGGGTCGCGACCGTTGCAAGAATAGCGCCAAATAGTATTTACATTGTCCTTATGGGCACTTTCTTCGACTTCCACGCTTAATTTCAACGTTAACACCTTAAAAATTATTGAGAATCGTAAAAAGGCCCCTTTCTAAAAACACACGGATTTTGGTAGCTCAACCTTACTAAATAATTCTTATGTAAAGCCTTAGGTATCAACATATTTATATACCGTGCTGGCAAGTGTTACTTTTGGGTCGGCATTTACATGTGTGCAAGTAAATCGCATAGAGACCTTGGTGTGCTGTGCCGAGACGACGGTGTGCTGTTGCGGCGTTGCCGATACGCCTTTCCCTATCAAGTAAAGTAAAATCACGATCGCAAACTGCTTGATAAAATCATTAGACATGTTTCTGAGCATCTGAAATGGAATTATAAGGATATCGTTAGGGTGTCAAATTTTTTTTTAACGAGAAAACGTCAGTAATCGCAATAATTTAAAAACTCAACTTTTTAACACAACAGGCCATAACTCAAGAACCACTTTAGATATTGAAACTTTTTTTTATTTTCAAGATTGGATATTTCACAATATGTTTACATAAGAAAAATTCGATAAGGTTGTTTTTTCCATTCAAAAATTGTAAACAATCCATCCATTTACTTTTAGAGCATAGCAATTTTCAGCAATCGTGTAATTTTTTTATTGATAAAGATTTTCACATACTGTCTACAAAGAAAATACAGCAGAAATATTAACAAAGTTCTTGAAAAAACTACAATCTATTATTTCTAATAGATTTCGAGAAATCGATTTTTTAATTCAGAGTTCTAATAATGCGACCACTATCGAACACCCACTCAATTCCACTTATTTTTACCAAAAATGCAAGTGTTTCTAGCTTGCACTTGAAAAAATTCAAGCTATAAGGGAAATTTACAACGACTCGTTAATAAATAAACAAATTAAGTATCACGACATTAAATCGTGAAGCTGAACGCATGACGTACACCTTTCCCTGGAACTTTAAGTACTGACAGAGGTATTGACAGCGTTGCCACCAAAGATCACGATAAATTCCCTATGCGGTCTTTGAAATTTCCCCAGATTGACGCTTTATTCCCTAGATTTTTTAGATGCACTATTTTGATGTATTTACTTACTGTATTTTTTAAATTAGCTGTAAACTTATTTGAAATAGTAGATTACTACACAATTAAATGCCTATTTCTGAAAATAAAACTTTTTATTAAACATAAATATGTATCTCTTCTACAAAACACGATTGGTAGGGAAATAACAAAATTAAAATATTTGAAAACAAACAAACATTGTTCAAATATCTATATAGGTATAACAGGAAAATAAAAATTCACCTTTCATCACACTATCACACAGTAAATTATTACATTAATAAGCTAACCGTTAACAAGCAAAATCAAAATGAAATGATAGCCAAGTAAAAACTAAAAACAATCAACTAGAAACGGGGATTCACCAGGCAGGCTGGTCTTATGATGGGGAACCCCGATAGGACGTAAACTTTAAAGCGTTGGGTATGCAGGCGGGCTGTCTCTGCGTCAATTTTTGTGTTTTAGTTAAGTAAGTATAGATGGCGATAGAAAACTCTTTTCTAAATACAGGTAGCAATTGTTTTAATAAATTTTCTTTTAGTTTGAATTTGTGTTTTAAGATAAGGAACATTTTTTTTTGCAACGTCTAAGATTTCCCTAGAACTCACGTAGTTTTCCCCAATTCCCTAGAAGTAGCAAGATTTCCCTAAAATAGGAAAATTTCCCTAGAGATGGCAACGCTGGGTATTGATTGGGTCGACCGGTCAACTGCGACAAATCTGCTATATCCCCTTCCACGTCTCTTAGCGATGTGCACAGTTTCTCGGTTTATTTCATACGTTTGGCAACGTGTTTGCTGTCTTCTCTTTGTTCAGTACATTATAAACGCATATTGTACTCTTCTTACATACGGAAATCTCGACCCAAGACTAACCTTTGCCAGCCCTTAGTATAATTTTATATGTATTGTAGAAACTTTATAGTCTTACAAACATAATATTTTGTAAATATTCTCAGCTAGGGATTTTTTAATACGGTATATAAATTTTAATATTCATAAACGTAATTCATAAACGTAAGTAATTGAGATTTTGTCGCATAAACAAATTTATGTTGTAGTAAAAAACTGTTAAGTATAAAATAAAGTCTACCCGTGGTGGCATTTCTTTGGTAAATAGATATTTTAGATAAAAATAGGGAAATAATGATATGAACGAAAAATCCATCAAGATTTCGACATAAGAATCAAAAAAATTATCAAAAAGTTACAAAATATAATCAATACATATACAGGGTGAATCTTAATTCAGCACAAATATTTTCAGGGATAGTATACAGGGTGTTCCTTAATGACATGCTAATATTTAAGGGGGTGATTCTTGGAAGAGAAAAACTTCATATGAACGTATGCTCTAAACATTTTAATTTTTGAGATACAAGGTGGTAAAGTTTTCTAAAAAAAACTTTTTTTCATAATAACCCTGAATGTACTACAGATATCTTTATTAAACTCGATAGACGTCTTCTATGCATCAATATATATTTTTTGGTGTACAAAGAATTTTGAAAATGAATATTTTTGGAGAAAAAAGTGGTGCACCACTGACTTCTCATAAAATAAAAATTATTTTCAAAATCTCTATTCATTTCTAAACAATTTTTACCTCTTAATTTTTTCGTTCGACACATAGTTTTTGCTTAAAAAAATTAAAGTCAGTCTACTTCAGGGTCAATTTGCTGAAAATCTGATGCGGTGATTATTGTGTAGAAATCATTTCTGCATTGGCTGGAAGAAAACTAAGAAATGAAATAATTTTTCTTGTGTATCAAAATAAGCATTTTGATGCATGGAAGACGGTGTATCAAATATAACATCAGAGATGGCAGCTCTACACCGAGAATTTAACTGAGTATAATAAGGAGATTAGAAGGGCAAAACGGTCTGACTTCAGATCCTTTTGCGAAAACATCACTTCAACTACTTATGCAGCTAGACTACACAAAGCTATGGCCAAGAGTGGGCCCATCCCCAACATGGCACTTAAGAAACCTGACGGAAGCTACACGGAAGGAGATGAAGAGAGAGCCAACCTCCTACTTCATACACACTTTCCAGGTAGCATATCTATTGATACGCAAGTAGCTCCGACCGAACCCCACAATCCTCGCAGGGAAAACTGGGAGACGGCCAAGCTAAGACGGGCAAACGACCAAGTTAGTAGCCAAGCTACTAACAGAACAAAAACTAAAATGGGCTATCCTACTTCCTACTACCTTTCAGCCTTAGAAAACAGCAGGAATAGATGGGATTTTTCCTGCCCTTCTAAAGAAGGGTGAGCAAATAGCTACACACTATCTATGCAAATAGCTACACACCATCTATCTGCATTACAAGAAGCAGCTTAGCGATGGGATATATACCAACCATCTGGAGAAGAGCGAAAGTAATCTTCATACCCAAAATAGGCAAAACTGACTGGGCTAACCCCAAATCATTTAGGCCTATTAGTCTCACATCGTTCATATTAAAAACTATGGAGAAAGTAGTGGACAACCATATTAGAGTAAATCATCTAAAGGTTAAACCACTGCACGATAGTCAGCATGCATATAGAGCGGGCAGATCCACCGAAAATGCTCTGTACCAGTTAACTAAGCTAATACAGGCAAGCCTGGATAGCAAAGAAACAGCACTTTGTACCTTCTTGGACATTTCAGGGGCGTTTGACAATATACCTCACAAGGTGGTCAAGCGATCTCTTGAAACAAGAGGGGTGAACAATACGATAATTCGCTGGTTTTGGGAAATGCTCTCAACACGAACAGCAGAAGCTGAGATAGGTACCAAAACTGTGGTTGTTAAAACAACGCAAGGAACTCCACAAGGTGGAGCTTGGTAGTGGATGAACTACTGGAAGAATTAACTCTAGCGGGAATACACTGCATAGGGTATGCAGATGACATAGTCATGATTGCACGGGGGAAACATGAAGGAAACTGTGTGATATTGTCCAAAGAGGACTCCGCATCACTGAGAGATGGTGCAGGACTGTCGGGCTGAGTATCAACTCAGATAAAACCGCGGTAGTGCCATTCACCAGAAAGCGAAGTTTGAAAAACTTGAAAAGAATCCATCTAGATGGAAAGGAAATACTGCCATCACAGGAAGTGAAATATCTAGGAATAACCCTGGATAGTAAACTTCTCTGGAACAGGCATATTAAGAACATTACCAGCAAAGCCACAAAGGCTCTCATGATATGCAGAAGACTGGCGGGAAATAGGTGGGGCTGCGCCCTAAAAATTTTGCGCTGGATGTATACCATGATAGTAAGACCCATGATTACATATGGAGCAGTTGCTTGGTATACAAAACTAGAGCAACGTACAGCAAGGCAAAACTTGTGCAAAGTACAGAGACTGGCATGTATCTGTATCACAGGTGCCATGAGAACATGTCCAACAGCAGCAATGGAGGTCATTTTAGACCTAACACCACTGCATATTGTCGTCGGTAGTTATGCCAATACGACAATGATTAGAATGGTCATAGACGGAAACAATACTGGGAGAATTTTTAGGTCAGGAGCCTGGAACACCCTCAAAAAGAAAATTCCACTTCTCCAACTCCCAGTGGATGACATACCAAGAGTTTACAACTTTGAGAAACACCTCACTGTAGTATTGAGTAATAAAAAGGATTGGAAGGAAGAAACGTTTACTCAGCATATAAAAGACCATACCATAACGTGGTATACTGATGCTTCCAAAACCAAAGCAGGGACAGGGATAGGAGTATTTGGGCCGAAAACCAAATACTCCGAACCAATGGGCACCTACCCCAGTATCCTTCAGGCAGAAATTTACGCTATCGAAAGATGTGTACAATTTATCTTAGACAGGAACTATCGAAAACAGGAAATTGCCATCCTATCCGATAGTCATGCAGCACTAAACGCGATCAACTCAGTAACCATCAATTCGAAGTTGGTCAAAGAATGCCTAGAGAAGTTCAACAAGTTGGGTAAAGAAAATAAAGTCCTCCTACTCTGGGTGCCTGCTCACCAAGGGATAGAAGGCAATGAAAAAGCAAATGATTTAGCTAGGAAAGGAGCGAACACTCCACTAACTGGACCAGAACCGTTCTGTTTTCCAAGCGAAAACCAGCTGAAAGCGGAACTGAAGAATCTGGAAGACTCCAACCGCAACTTAGAATGGGTGTCTTCCAACAGTCTAAGACACTCGAAAAGGTTCCTCAGAACCTACGACCGAGAAAATTCAAAGGCTTTCCTTGATTTAAGTAAAAACAATCTTCGGATTGTCACGGGGTTTCTAACAGGACACTGTCTCCTCAACGAACACCTCAGTAGGCTGAAGCTGAGAAACAACGGCGAATGCAGATTCTGTGGGGAATATGATGAAACACCAGAACACCTCATCACTGAGTGCGCCGAGACGACGACCATTCGTGCCATGAACTTTGGTACGGCTGATGTCAAGGATGGAGAGCTGGCCTCTAAGAAGCCGTCTCAGCTACTGGCTTTTGTTAAAGCCTTGAGACTGTATGATGAGTTATAACTCGTTATAGCTCAAGAAAGGGGAACACACAATAGATCTTTAAGGTCGCGGTGACTAACTAACTCCCCTTCTAAAAATTCTACATTCTACAACATCAGAGATATTTTGATAAAAACTTATAAAATTTTACCGCCCTGTATCTGAAAAGCAAAGACGTTTCGAATATATTCATATGAAGTTTTTTTCTTATAATAGGTCCAAGAACCACTCCCTTAAATATTAGCATGTCATTAAGGAACATTCTGTATTTCGACCCCAGAAACAAGTATATGAGGTTTTTTACGCAAAAAAAATTATTTTGAAAATTTAAAATTTTTTGAAATTTTTTTTTGAAAATATTTTTAATTTTTAGTTAAAAAAGATAATATTTTCATAATATGGCAACATAGGTAGTAGATTAAATTTACAAGAAAGAAAAGCCAGAAAAGATCCAATGGTTGGAGAACTTTTTTACTTTACTATTTTCTTAATTTTATCTGCTATTCATTCCCAACAACTCGACCCGTTTTAAAACTAAATACAAATAATATTTACGGTTCTCTAAGGCTTTCTCATATTTGAGGAAAATTTTACTTCAACAAATATCAGAATAAATAAATTGCGAATCGACAATGGAAAATATTGGAAATAACAAACTTCTTGATTGTCAACAAAGGAAGCTGGGTCCACTCGACGCAGAATAACCTTTCCATAATGGAGGAACGATCTTATCTGGACTTTTCTCTCCTGCCGGAAAGAGACCGGGCTATTTGTTGGCTTGCCATCGGAAAAATGTATTTCCAGACCAACTAAATTGTCATATGTTTTTCTTTTTTCGTTACATTTTATTTTCTCTGTCTGTCCATTCAATAACTCCTGTAATGAAAGTTTTGTGTGTACGGACAAAAATAACCGTTATCTTGCTTGACGTTTCTTTTAGAAGTAACAACAAAAAACAGGGATAGTTTTTCATAAGAGGTAAAATTATTTTTAAGAGTAATATTTGTAAAGATTATTTTAGGTGCTTTTTTTTCAATAACAAGCTGCCATCCTCTGCCGCACACACTGCGACCTGTGAGGCCTATTGTGTTTGTCCTCCTTCTATATCTGCATCCATTCTCCTATCTTTGTTCCTGCACCAACTTATGCAGGTGCTTGATAGGATGAGAGCATAGTTCCTCCGGTTATAGCCTAACTTTTCCTAATACAAAGTGTCGATTGCGATCCAGAGCTTCGCAGTGACACATTATGTGCTCCGCTGTTTCAGGATCTTTATTGCAGTCTGCAGCAAAGACTTCCTTGATACAGCTTCAGCTTGTTCAGGTAACATTTGGCAGCTATGTGTCCTGTCAAGAGGCCTGTTGTAATACGCACTTTATTCCTGCTAAAGCGTTTTGATTGCATTGGTTTCAACTTCTTTCCGGAGGGGTTTAATCTTTTTTTGATATAATATAACTAAAAAAAAAATTAACCTCCCGCATAGAAGTTGTAACCAATGCAATCAAAACTCTTTGTGGAGGGGTTTAATCTTTTTTTGATATAATGTAACAAAAAACAGATTAACCCTTTCCGCATAGAAGTTGTAACCAATGCAATCAAAACTCTTTCGTACAACTTCGTACAACGCGAAATTGGCAACCAGGCGTAACGGGCTGGCAACCATAACTGAGGCTTTAGCCCCCCAGATCTAACGACCTAACTTCGCCCATGCACAGGAAAAAAGTTAAGATTCGTAATCTACGACCTCAAAATAGGGTTTATACCAATTTTGGTAAAATCGGATGATTTCCACTTTTCCCAATAATTACCCTGACTTTTTTCAATGCCCTGAATCTACAATCTATCCTTGTTTCGGGTCCGTTCGACTTTACGGACACAAGAATTTTAAAAAACAAAAATTGTCCTGAAAAGTACGTGTTTTAGTAGGTAATTTAAGCCAAAAAAATTTGCGGATTATCCAGTAAATTTTAAAATATTGAAATAAAATGATGGTACTATTTGATGCTGCGGAGGAATTTTGACAGATGGCACAAACATATGATGACATTAACCTGTGCGACGTTGCCGTTATTTTACGCCAATTTTTCAAGTGCCGGTCGCGGGGGGAACGGCTACTACGGTGGCGCCATCACGGTGAAAACAAATAATTATTTTAAAATCTGTGTTTAAAATCAAATCATTGAAAGCACTCAGATTCGTATTAAAATATAAAAAAATACAGCTAAACACCCCTCACCATAGAAAACCTAACCAAAGCAACCCCAATCCTAACCAATCTAATAATATTTTTGCAAAATCACAGTTAATTATTAAAATATAAAACCACAGCTTAACACCCTCCACAAAGAAAAGCTAACCAAAAATTCAAAAGCACAGAACCCCTAAAAGAATATCTAACATAACCTCACTTCAGTAGAAAATTATATAAAATAATTATATTGACAACGTCGCAAATAGCATGCGAAGGCCGTCGATCAACTGTCAATCAAAAAGTCAATGGTTGCTAGCTCGGAATATTGTAAATACATGTATTTTCTTAATTTTCACGCTTACAAAGAGGTTTTCTTGATTTTTTGTGCTTAAACTAGGTCAATCCACATTTATATAATGTAGTAAAGTGCTAATATTCTAGAAAATTTAACGTTTTTAGTGTCCGTAATATCGACTGGAACCCTTGTTTCTTTTATTTAATGATCGGAATAGATGAAGCCCCAAAAATTTTCCGGGCGTGCCTTTAAATCGAGTAGGCCTTGGTCCAACCCCTACCAAGCGCAAAATTTTCAACGCGTCCGCTCTTTCAGTGCAGCGGTAAACTTCGTGTGGAAATCTCGTAGTTTTCCCGCCCCCGAGTTCGGACATTTTCCGACCACGTATAGACGCGTTTTCTCATGAACTCTCCAACAAAAATAGTGTTCTAGTGTATATTTTATTAAGACTATAAACCGAAATAGAATAGTGTCTTGTTATAAACCGATGTGTTTGTTCATCATCCAGTTTAATGCTAAATACATTTTTGATTAATCGTTCGAAAATTTTGTGACAGTGTCTGGATAATTAATAAGGTAGGTAAGATAGATTGCGTAAATTATATTCAGGGAGTGTTTCTTGCTGGTTTCGATGTTTTATGGGATGTAATTAATTGGTTTTATTTTATTATTATTAAGCGAAGCGCTCAATAGATAAGAATAAACAGTAAAATGTCCTAAAATCAAAACTATATTAGGTAGGTATTTACTGTAGTGTGCTACACAAAAAAACTGTGCGTACTTAACTATGCTACAAGCATCTTAACCTTACACCATACGGTGTGTTCAAAATCCTATGCCAAACTTTTTAAAATATAAACTAGTTCTTGGTCTTATTTTTTTTGTTAGATGGAGAACTAAAAATGAATATTTTTTGTATTTAATATATTTTAAAATTTTTAACGGTTTTGCGGATGTTCGTGGTATTATATTTCCAAGAATATCCGCAAAAGTTATACAGGGTGTCCCAGAAATAAGTGCATGTATTTTAAGGGGTGGTAGATCTCGATAAAAGACACATATTTTCTCTTTACCGTTTTTCAAATAAGTCCAAAATAAAGGAGTTATTTTACTTTGAAAATTCCAAAAAAAATATATTTTTTGTTAAAATTTTGAGAACCAATGGATCTTTTCTGGATTTTCTTTCTTGTAAATTTAATCTACTACCTATGTTGCCATATTACCAAGAAATTATGTTTTTTAACTAAAAACTAAAAAAAATCCAAATTTTCAAAAAAAAAAATCGCAAAAAAAAACTCATAGGCGTCTTTCTCGGTTGAACTATAGTCCCAGTTAAAATACTTGCACTTATTTCTGGGACGCCTTGTATATAATACCACGAATATCCGTAAAACCGTTAAAATGTTTGAAATGCCTTAAATATAAAAAATATTCATTTTTAATTCTCCATCTAACAAAGAAATAAAAACGAAGAAAAACTATTTTATATTTTAAAAAGTTTGGCATAGAATTTTGAACACCCTATATGGGGTTTTCAACAGTATGTTTTTATCAAAGCTACCCAATAATTTTTATCTGTTATTTTACCGTTGAAGGAGTCATATGTAATGAAACATATTTGCGAAACCGCTTAAAATTTTGAAACACTTTAAATATAAAAAATGTGCAGTTTTTAATTCTCCATTTAACAAAGAAATAATATACAGAGTGTTCCATTTAAAAACACGAAGATAAAATATTTTATATTTTAGGAAGTTTTGCATAGAATTTGCATAGAAGTTTTGCATTGAATTTTTTAGAAGAACGCCCTGTATGGTTTTATATTACGATATTTGTAGTAAAGTAAGTAGAGAGAAAATAATAAAGTAAGTACAGTAAATACCTAATATAGTTTTGTTTTCAGGACATTCCTTTTATTTTTAATATTTTTCTTAAATAGGCTGAAAAAATAATTATTTTATTTATTTACTAATATCTTTGAAACTAACAAAATTTATTTAATAATATCCTAGGATTAAAAGTGAATAAAGTGATCAAGAGGAAGCCAAAAATGCAATAATATATATAGGTTGTTCGGTTAAAAAAATCATTCCGATGCACTCACACTTTTTTGAGCCACCCTGTAGAAGTTAAAATATTTTACTGAAATACATCCTAATACACACTTTAGGTATGCACATAAACAAAATTCGTAACTTTTTTATTAAAGGAGCTACAGGTGACCGACGCACTTTTGCCGGACCCTGTATATGTTACTTTATTAGATTTTTTGTTACCATTTTACAACAAAAAATTATATATGCATATCGGCGGATAAAATAGTTAATCATATTTGAGGGTTAATGCATTTTTAATGATTTAATATTCATATAGTTTTAGAGAGTGTGTGTTTTAATACACTTTTTATAATTTTTTAAAAATGTAAAAATAGAAAAATAAATATATACATGAAACTGTATTAAAAATTAACAATATTAAAACTTGATCTTTTTTTGATAATATACCTATTTTTGGTCTATGTATTTTATTTAGTGTAAAAAATAAAGGTAACTTTAAAAACTATTCGTATGTATGTAAAATCGCTTATTTCTGGGGCTTACTCAACCAAGTCTCACAATGCAAATTCACTTCAAATATCCATTTAGCTGGTTATTGCCAAGCAGACTCTCATTGTACATGAAAATAACAAAACAAACATTTACTGATCTGGATAAAATTGATAGTTAAAATAGTAAAACTCACCCGGGGGTACCCCCCCCCCCCCTCCTAACCACTGACACTATATTGAACAGGACCAATATATCCCATTCCATATCTTCCATCTAATTCAAATATTATACGGATCTATTGGTTAATTATCTTCAACAACTAGCTAGTGCAGGGGCGCATATACGGGAGGGGTAATGGGGGTAATTACCCCTCCCAGAAAGAAATTAATTTATTTTAATTATTACTTTCGAAAATCGACAACTATGAAACTATGAACACTTCCCGGACACAAACGGTACATTGTGAGACAGGAAATTGTAGAGAGAAACAAGCCCTATAACATAGGATACAACTTTTTAATGAACAGTGCTTTCCATAAAATCAATAAAATGAATAATGTTGAGGGCTGAGCCGTTTAATGTTTTTCTTCTTTTTTATACATTTCCCTCATTATTTCTTTCTTGTTCAAAATGAATAATATACGAAATAATATACATGTTCTGATTTCTTTCGAAAATCGACAACGATGAAACTATGATCCCTTCCCGGACACAAACGGTACATTGTGAAACAGGAAATTGTAGAGAGAAACAAGCCCTATACAATTACCCCTCCTAGAAAGAAATTAATTAATAAGATAAAATTTGGTATAAAATAAAATTGTTACAAAAAAGTTAATAATATAAATTAAAACAGAATATCCAAACCAATCCAAGTAGATTTTTTCCACAGTTACAATACCTTCCAGCAAAAATTTAATTCAAATTTAGTACTTTTTTGAATATTCACACTACCTCTCCCAGACTCAATCTCTAGATGCGCCACTGAGCTAGTGTCAAATGAAATAAGTATAGTGGCTTCCTCCGGACGCAAATCTGCCGCTAAACAGATTCGCATCCCAATCGATGAGGCTAATTGGGGTACCTCACTACCCCAACGCCAGCGTGTCAATCGAGAAGCAAGGGAGACCTCAAACTCTCAAGACCAACCTCGAAGGCAAGACGTCACAAGAGGGTTTCTTTTCAATAGTCAAACGACCAACTCACAACTCAAATCAATACAAAACACAACTTTACAGCCGGCCGGCCACGACAGTTTTAGCGCTACTAGATAAATAAATAGAGTTTCCGAAGGAATGCATATTTTTTATTAGAATAGTGAATAAGAAAAGCATTATTATAACGAACTTTTTCCAAGTTTTACACGTATATCTTCACTTACGTATTACGTAAATGGTTTTAGCTTGGGTACAGAAGCAATTTATAGGTCATGACTAGCCATGACAGACGGCGTCAAACAAACAAAAAATTATTGCTAGAGAAACGTCAGTAATCGACAATAATTGTTAAGAAAGGACACCAGTGCGATTAAAATACGTAAAACAAGATATTTTGAACTGATTTACTAGTTATAGAGTGTGTATACAGTGATAAGTGATGGTAGTAACTGATAGTGAAGCAGGATTATTTTATGAAAAAGCGTTGTGGTCAATTTCTTTTAAATTTTCTGGTGCTACAGAAATAAATACATTGGAGAGATCGGTGAGTACTTTATAAGAAAGTAACTAGTTTTACTAATTTATAAATTTATTTTTTATAGCATATTAAATACTATACTAGCATAATATATCGTCGTCTTTATAACAAAAAGGCGTATCTCGATTTTTGGAAATTTCGAGATATGCCCAATGGGTCATTTTTTAGCATGGAAAATTAGCCTTATCTCAATATTATATACTTATCTTTCATTCCTATTATTCATTTTATATTCATTTAAAAATTTGCCCTATGCCAAATACCTACTAGAATTATTAAATAATTAGAATTATTAAATTGCTCTTGCAAAAATCAAGATACGCCTTTTCATCATAAATCCGATATATTGTCTTTTTTTGCATATTACTGAATTATTAAACTTTTAAACTTAGTCACGAACACTGTACGTTGAATATCTAGATAATCTTCTATGTGCTTGTTTGGATAATTCTGTTTATTAAATGTTTATTACACTATAATATTAGAAAAAATACACATTTTTTCTGGCAAATTTTTTCAAATAGATAAAATACCGTATGGTCGAATAAAAACGGCGTCAGATGGCCATGAAATGTCGATCGATGACATTTCCCAATATAAAATAATATATACAGGGTGTTTCAAAACAAATGCGAAAAACTTTAGGGGGTGATTCCTTGTTCAAAATAAAGGGTAGTTTGCTTTATAAACGTTGGGTCAAAAGTCAACCATTAGGGAGATATCGCGGTACAAAGATGGCGGAAAAATAATGTTTTTATTTTTTATCTTGAAAACGAAAAGAGATAGACTAATGAAATTACGGAAAATTTATGGAAGCATTACTGTTATGAAAACACACTTTCAGGTAATTTTTTTACTTTTTTAAAATGAGTGGAAGGGGTTGAAATAAACTACCCCTATCATTCTTGTTAACGAAATTTAAAGAAAAATCTTATCAAACACATGCAAATGCTTTAATTTGGATAGTTTAGTTTGTTTAGAAACTTTTTTACCTCTTGTGTTTTCTTGATAAAACTCACCGATTGGAAATTAAAAAAGAAAATGTAAAGCATTACATGTCAGGACAAAAAACATTTTTAGATTAAGAATCTAGTGATAATAACGATAATAATAATCATCTAGGTAATAACGTATTGCAGTAGAGTAATGTCAAATAAAATAATATTAGGAACATCCTAAAAAGTAACAGCGGCCGACTAGATTTTTTCCTAAAAAAATTACAGCAGCCCACTAGATTCTTTATCAGAAAAGGTTTTTTGTCCTGACATGTAATGCTTTACATTTTATTTTTTAATTTCAAATCGGTGAGTTTTATCAAAAAATAGAAGAGATAAAAAAGTTTCTAAACAAACTAAACTATCCAAATTAATTTTTTTGCATGTGTTTGATAAGATTTTTCTTTAAATTTCGTTAACAAGAATGATAGGGGTAGTTTATTTCAACCCCTTCCACTCATTTTAAAAAAGTGAAAAAATTACCAGAAAGAGTGTTTTCATAACAGTAATACTTCCATAAAATTTTATTAGTCTATCTCTTTTCGTTTTCAAGATAAAAAATAAAAACATTATTTTTCCGCCATCTTTGCACCGCAATATCTCCCTAATGGTTGACTTTTGACCCAACGTTTATGAAGCAAACTACCCTTTATTTTGAACAAGGAATCACCCCCTGAAGTTTTTCGCATTTGTTTTGAAACACCCTGTATAAATAAATTTACATATAAAATGACAGCGATCTTCATTTCATAGCCATCGCTGACGCCTCGCCGTCTTTATTCGATCATACGGTATTATAGTACACAGATTTTCCTTTGCCTGGCAATATATACTTTTGTGATTGGATATAAACATATACAGAGCGGACCACCGTAGTAGTAACATAGGCAGAACCGGACGAATTAGCGCATACCCGTCCGCCGCCGCCAGATAAAAAGCAGGCGAAAAAATGCGATAAACTAAAAATAGGTAGATATGTGATAAGAATGTTTCAGAATTTGTATTTATTCGTGTTTTAATAGCCAAAACGAATACATAGATTCTCGCGACAGTTCTCGTGTAAAATTTATTTTTTAAGTAAAATAATGGATGTTTAAGAAGTTCGTGAGAAAATTGAAAATGTAAAATGGTATTTCCAAAATAGGTCTTATCGGGATATACAAACAATTTTTCCACAAACTTTTGTAGACCGGCCCCAATTCCATCTCTACCTACTGTATCAAGAGTTATTAATAATTTTGAAACACATGGGTGCGTGTTCCCACAAAAACAAAAAAAGCCTGATGTGTTGATTAATGAAGAACAGGAGTTAAAGCAAGTGTTCATTTGTGCTACCGCGGATCAAAATCCCACGTTTTCAAGTAATCAAATTGCTGAGTGATAACCGTTTAATTAGTGGATATGGAACTATTTTGTGGCCCGCTAGATCACCAGATCTTTCTCCCAGTGACTTATTTTTGTGGGGTTATGTAAAATCCAAAGTGTATGGTCCATAGACTTAAAATAAAATATAGACTGAGCATCTCATTCATAAATAGCTGGAACATGCGGTCAGACACTGTCTTGTTATTGTTGTGTTATTGTTTTAGGTTATAACGAGTGCGACACGAGCGATAGATAGGTTGTCTCTGTCGTAACGGTCGTTCCCTGACGACTCTGCCGAGAAACACAACACTGTCTTTCGTTTCTCAAGTACACCTGAACTCTCCGTATCATAGCCGGGTAATTTTTTTATTTTAATGAAGCTATAATTAAATTAAAAATATATCGTATTTAAACTTTTTTATATTTTATTAAGATTTTTTAAATAAAAGTTTAGAAAAAACAATTTAGAGTCCAAAAAGGATAAAAATAATAAAATACACGTTATAGAAGAAATTTTATCATCGAAATTAGGTAATTTTTGAAATTAATAATAAATTATTAATTTTAGTCAAACATTTACAACCCCTAATATTAATCAAAACAGGATCTATTCCACAGATATAATAGAATCGGCAACAGGGAGAGAAAAAAAATATGATTGTTGTAATTTTTTTTCTGGTTAAGTGATGTCTTATTATGTAAATTAGAGAAAACATAAATCTGTTCCATTAAAGCAAGGAAGGTGATAGGAAGTGGATAAAATAAAAACTACATTTATAACTCGGTACTGTCTTTATTATACCGGGTGCGTCTCAAAAGTGGCTCATCCCCATAATTTTTTTATATTTTCAAATAAAAAAAACAAGATTTAGTATGTTAGTATATGAAATAAATTAGGATTGATTGACGCATTCAATTGTTTTTGGTCACTTCCTGTTTCACCGGAAATGACTATAACTTTTAATTTTTAAACGGCACCCTCGGTATATTTCTACTTTATTCGATAGAAAATGACACTCTGAATAGAATGACATACCATATGTCAACTTTTGGCATTTTCGCATATGGTTTAATTGTAATTGTAACACGCGGTTCATATATTCATAAAAAAATGCTTTTTCCAAATATGCTAATGAGTCACCCTTGTTCCATTTGAAAAAATTGACATATAACCGGCCTAGACAAGACACGAAACCTATTAGACGATCAAAACTATTTTTCCAAGGCTCCTTGATTAAAACTTAGTGGATTGAAAAAAACTGGATTGAAATTTAAAATAGGATATGTTTTTAAGCGACAATGTCAAAAGTTGACATATGATATGTCATTCTATTCAGAGTGTCATTTTTATCGAATAAAAGTAGCAATATACCGAGGGTGCCTTTAAAAATCAAAAGATGTAATCATTTCGGTGAAACAGGAAGAGACCAAAAACAATTGAATACGTCAATAAATCCTAATTGATGTCATATTACTAACATACAAATCTGTTTTTTTATCTGAAAAAATAAAAAAAATTTATAGGGGTGAGCCACTTTTGAGACGACCCGGTATATTAAAAAATATTGTTTCATAATGTAATATCATTTTAAAATTCTTGTATGTTATTTTAGATTCTGAAGATAATTTTAGAATAAACCGGAATATATTTTTAATAAAAACATTATTAATTATTAACAGGGTTATAATTATGATTTTGTTACAATGTAAGTAAGTAAATAATGTAATGTAAGAGAAAAAATTCAGATTTTACATTTTACTAAAATATTATCTAAATAAGCGCCTTTCTACAACAACGCCACTGACTCCCAATGGGTAAATTGAGAGTTGCCTACCGGTCAAAAGTCGTTTCAAGACTTAAATGGATTATTTAAGTCAAATTTCTTGCAAATTTGGCACTGGCGAACCATATTTTATAGTTCTTGAACAGAAAAAGTCAATAAAATAAACACTTAAGCACTACAAGCTAAGAAAATGCGTTAATACAGCCGGGGAGATAGCGGCAACAAAGCTTTACCGCACACGTGCGACACGTACTACAAGGTAATAAATGAATGAATAGGCTCCCTCGCCTCTAATCGGTGTTGTCATATTGTAAAGAACTTATCCTTTTTAAACAGTATCCGACTTATAATTTAGTAGTATAAGGACTATTTAATACATCTCTGGAATATTAAAACCTACTTTATTAAACTGTAGTATTAATATCTCAATATATGTGTATAACAAGAAAAAAAATATTGATAATATTAAAGACGTGACAACATAGGCTGGATGAGGAAGGCTCGGTCGACTGTACCCAGAAGTAAACATGTGTACAAAAAAGGTTGTTTGTCCGCGTTGAGATGTAAATAGTGTAGTCTATATTTTATTTTAAGTCTATGGTATGGTCATAATAGGGCTAATAATCTGGAGCTTCAAGTAAAAATACGAGAGGCTTCCCAAACTATTAGCCCTAATATGTTAGCCAATATCGGACGAATTTTACCATCGCCTAGGCTTCTGTCTAGCACAAGAAGATGGTCTTTTTGAACACTTTAACTTTTAATTTTTTGAACACTTTAACTTGATAACTTTTTTTATTTAGAGTAATATTTTAGTTTTATTTGGGTTTAGAGAATTTAGTTTTGGCTTGTAAACACACTCAAATAATAAATATTTAAGTAATTTCATTTTCATTGTTACCTTAGGTGAAGGTAAACACTTAAAATGAAAATAATAAATACTCGGCACTTCTCGAGTCGTATTCCTAGTCTGTCATTACCGACCCGTCCAAGCAAAACTGCAACTGCGTACTGCCTGACCAGCCGACTAGCCGGCAGTGACTCTCGAGTACGAACGCAAAACGGGTAAACGTAAATTCGTCCGGCAACTTGTTATGTTACTAGTAGCCTGGTCTTCTCTGTATACATATCATTGCGTCAATTTTAATAACATTATCTCATATCATGGTGGTATCATGTTTTTCTACTTAATTTTAAAACTCAAAAAATATGTATTTTAAAAACTTTCCCAGATATGGGTTCCATTTTAGATATTATTATGCTAGGTTTTAGATAATGCTATATAAAACTTTGTAGGTACATATCGGGAGTAAATTTGGATGTATTGTTTATTTAACAAATTAATAAACAATAGGTGAATAATTATTATTTGTCTAGTAAAGTTTACATAACTAGTATATTATCCAATATCTCATGGTATTAATTACAGTTAGATTAACAAGGATTCAAGCTCAATTAGTTATTTTAAATACAGGGTGAGTCTTAAATAAGTGCGAATATTTTTAGGGCTCGTAGGTCTCGAAAAAGGAACATATTTTTTCTTTACCGTTTTTCAAATAAGTCCAAAGTAACCGAGATACTTTACTTTGAAAATTTCCCTCAAAAAAAATGATTTTTCGCTTAAATTTTGAGAACAACTCGATCTTTTCTGTGTTTTCTGTCTTTTAAATTTATTCTAGTACATTTGTTGCCATATTATGAAGATACTAAGTTTTTTAACTATAAATTAAAAAAAATCGAATTTTTTTCTCAAAAAATTGCAATTTTTTTTCGCGAAAAAAATCTCATAAGCTTGTTTTTGGGGTCGAAATATACTACCTCTAAAAATATTTACACTTATTTAACTCACCCTGTATAAAAAAAAATATTTTTTTCGAACAAATCAGTAAAATGCAATATACAGGGTGTCCCATTATTCAGTGGACAACTAAAATAAATGGCACACAATTTATGTCTAAACAAAAGTGATTCGTTGTGTTCGTTTAAAACCCAGTAAGCGATCATATTCTAGTTGTCGAAAATGTGGAATGTTATGCCAGTGTTCTAAATAATATTTGAAAATAATAGTCATAAGTTTTAATTCAATTATTTTTTGGATTTATTTCTGATCGAAGCCCTCTATGCCAACCCTGCTTTTAAGTATTTGGAAAAGTTCTTTTTTTCTAAGCTAAATCAAATTAGAATAATTAGAATTAAATATTATATTATTTGAACATTATTCACATTCTTTGTGTTCATTTTTAACCAAATAATCTGCCTTTATCATATCAAATTCGTCCAAGAAACTAATAAACATAATCTAAAAAATTCGGAGCTCATCATAAGAATGCCTTTTATAAGATTTTTTTATAATACAAATATTGATTTCATTGTAAATATATATATACTAATATTTGCCTTCGGTAAAGGACATCAAACGAGTCAAGTTACTTTTATTCTTTAATACACGACAGGTTAAGCTTTTTTCATTTTTGTTGGAAAATTCTCTTTTCATAGAGAATTTTTAATATTGCGTTTCCTTTCTCTTTGTTTGCATTTTGGGTCCGAAATTTGTATGAGCTGAATAGCTGTATTGTTTTTGTAGCATTGTCTGGTTTTAAAGAAAATTATTTTATAATACATATATGAATGAATCTCAATTAAAAAAGTTAATAAAGTATGGTAATTGTCTGCAAATTGTTGATACATTAAATTGTTCTTCTCATTATAAGCAACTTAAAAAGTATACCGGGCGAGTCTCAAAAGTGGCTCAACCCCTATAACTTTTTTATTTTTTCAGATAAAAAAACGAGATTTGGTATGTTAGTATTTGACATAAATTAGGATTGATTGTGTAACAGTGAAATTTCCTCGCAACGACCTCTGTGTGCTAGCTCATAAATTATCGCAAATATCTATTATTTTTGCATCATGTTTACTATAATTTTATTGTTAAATATTATTTTATTTAAATTTTACAATTATGCAACCCAATATACACCGCGATATACAGCTATAGATACACAATATTGTCACTGGACCAGGCACACCAGCAGTAGTAGGCTTTTTGTCCATCTCTCTATATCTTTGATCATCACCTGTTCGTCACTTGTCACTGTCAGATCAAATCAGATGTTTTTGGATTTATTTATCCTTTGTTTTGGTTATAGAAATTTTATAATTATCAGATAAAATTTCGTAGTTAAATTGGCTATTTTTGATGTGGATCGCAGTGTGCAATTCGTTCTTTTAATTGTGGAATTTCTGAGTTTAGTTCGTTCATTGACCGGATATGGAATATGGCCGAGGAGAAAATATTCTAGAGCATCATTTTTTATTTATGCCTTTTTGTGAGTTGGACTAGTCAAGATATATAGTTATCTATCTATATCCTGGCGGGAGATTTCCGGTTGAAATCTGATTTTGTGAAGGAAATCGAATCCTTGCATCACTTCTTGTGCCGGCTGAAGAGTTCTTCTCCCCGGCTGAAGAGTGTCGTCGTGAAGAACTGGCTGCCGTTTCGTGAAGTATTCCCTGTTGGTGAATAGCAGGTCTTCGTAAAGAAGGATTAAGGCTTCCGAAACATATTTGGTCAGAGACGTGGTTGGATTTTGATGATTTTTATGGACCGCCGACCAATTTCGACGGATCGCCGACCAATTTCCGCAATGGGATTAAAATAGCCAAATTTTCCGACCGATATTCCGATTCCACGTGCCCAAGAAGTCCCCGAATAGTTTCAAGGTATGCTATAATTCTTCTGCTTATTCTAAGTCAATGTTCAACTGATTTTTGTTCATATTGTTGTCTGGTTTTCCACGCCCACGTGGTGTAGAAAGATTAGTTGAGTGTTATCTTTCTTAAGTCTTATTTGGTTGTTCGTAATCGTAGAGCAAGAAGACCGATCCAGACCGTACAGCACACGTACCAGACCGTCCAGAATTCCATCCGTTCCTGTTGCCCGTGTGTAGAGTTACCCGTTGGACATGATAAACCCTCGTTGAGGTTAAGTTCAGATTTGATTAGTCCTTCTTTATTACCTTTATTAACTCCTACACGTTGTGCTAGTCCTTGTTCTATAATTGAGGCTCTTTTCTAAGACAACCAATGTTATTTAGGGTTTTTATGTTCACCATTTGAAACCTCAACAGCTTGCCTTTCATCTGTACGTCTGCTGACATCCGTGGGCTCCAGTGACAGTACACCGAGCTGCTGTACCCTGCTGTAGCCACCCCATAGCTATACACCGTAGCTCAGCCGGAGGAACTTCCGAGTTGTTTCAAGATTGTACATCGATTAGAGTAAGACTGTTTAGATTTAGATTTGCTATTTATAAACCATCCTGACTGTATCTAGTATAAGTTAGCTAAGGGGGATGACGTCTTAGATTTAATATAGCTTAGATTATTTTCGTATTTTTAGTAATTCTTATCGATTTAAACTTCTTAACACATTTCATTCATTTCTTTATAAACTTTTAATATTTTAATAAATTACTTGATCATTTTTAGTAGTATTATTTACAGTCTAGTCTCATAGTTAAGTTAGAGTCACTTAAGTTCAAATAATTATAGTAAGATTTGAAGTTCATGGCAGTTACACTCAACAGTTCGAGGTTAGTGTTGAAGTCTACCTAATAGTAACATCTTTTATGCCGAGTTCATAGATAATCTCGTGGCGCCCTTTTATTAAGATCTTTGAATCCCGACCACCCGGCTGTTAAAATTAAAAGCTACTGGCCTCTATGCAACTCATTACCGATTAAGTAAACTTGTGTTTTATTGAACTTCGAATTAGAAAAGGGCGTGGCAATTGATGTATTCAATTGTTTTTGGTCACCTCCTGTTTCACCGGAAATTACTTTTGATTTTTAAATGACATCCTCGGTATTTTTTTACTTTATTCGATATAAAAAGACACTCTGAATAGAATATATATATGTATCCTATGTCAACTTTTGACACTTTCGTATATGGTTTATTTGAAATTGTAAAATATGCGGTTTATAACAACAATTTGACTCGAAATACCAAGTGTGTAGTACCAAATTATTCGTAAAAAAATGTTTTTTTCACATATGCTAATGAGCCACCCTTGTCCAATTTGAAAAAAAAAAATGAAATATGATTAAAAATACGATTTGGGCATTTGGCAACACAGCCATGATGGCACTCTAGATTGGGATTTAAAAAACAATTTTTTAAGAGAAAATGTCAATATGTCAACAGTTCAATGCGAAAATCAATCCTAATTTATGTCCTATACTAATATACCAAATCTCGTTTTTTATCTGAAAAAATAAAAAAGTTATTGGGGGGTGAGCGACTTTTGAGAGGCACCCGGTATTAATATAAAATATAAATACAGAGGGAGTCAGTTCGATATACTCTTGTCGAGAAACTTATCGTTTAACAGTCAGAGTAACAATTTTGGAACAAATTCCTTTTAATGTTCTTTAGTTCAGAGTTCATGATTGTTTACTACCTGTGATGTTTGCTTGATAACAAAAAAAAAAGTTTTGAATATTTCTAGTTTGGTTGCTTGAGAATGATTCGACTGAGAACATAAATATTGCCACGTGTGTGATTTCTATATGCAGGAGAGTGTTAATTAATAGATTCACCGATTTTACTTTTAAGAACATCCAAAAACGGTATACAGAAGTTGTATACCTGATAGATTTATCCTGAGAATTGAGGTGATTGAGAAAAAAATCCAACTGTCTATTCTTGTATTGCTGTTTGCTGAACGATGGCTGCTTTCGGTGGTTTCAAAAATATCCTTATATTAGTGAATCATATATTTACCTTCTACTTTCAAACTAATACACTTATCAGCACACTCCGCTTATGATACACATACATTTATTACCATCTAAGACTCTAAGATAAGTTTTTGCTTAAGCTTTTAACATACACAAGACACTTGACAAAATATGACACTTGTAAACCAGACGAGGAAGAATAAATCAAAATTGTAAATCGTCAAATAATTCTCTCATCGGTTGCTTTACAACTACGAATACCGATAATAGAACGGTTGTTTGACGGAGCTGCAAAATCAAATTCTCATCGTCGTAACACGAATTTAAACTGTTTCCGCGAAATCGTTCCGACGGATCGCATTTTTCATCTCGATGGAAATGCATAGGAAACGATCGAGCAGTCTTTGGAGACGTCGACAGCTATTTATGCTTCCCACGCCTTCGAGACGACGACTTAATAGTCAGTAGATACGTAGGGGCGTCGCGTCGGGACGACGCAACGGAGGGCTCTAATAACGCTCGTGACGGAAACGGTATTTTGAGCGGCTTCCGGTGATGGCTTGCGGCTTCCGCTGAAGCGGAAAAAATGCTTTCCATTGAAGGAAGCTCGCTTTTTGTTGTCGGCCGTGTTGTATTGTATAAATTGGTTTGGCTAGAGGAGGTTAAGTTAGTTTCTAAATGATTATTTTCTGCTTCTGACGGAAGAAAATACTTAATATGGTTTTAACCTGACATTGTCTTTAATGTTTTCACCCTTCTGCGTACGTTTCTAATGCTCTTTAAGATGTATAGTTAGGGGATGGTTTGTCTCTCAATATTTAAATCACAATATTCACGCACTTGATAGATGCACTGTTTCTTTTGTTCTGAAGATTCCACTTTTGTTTTTGTTAAGTTGCTTCTTAGAGTAGTTCCAGACCTAAAAGCAATTTCTTTTATGTTATACTCGTTAACTATTCGTCTGATCTTTACAAATGCACCTTTAAAATATGGAATCGTCTAAAGTCAGAACATCTTCATCAAGCTGACGCACTAACGATTCTGTCTTGCAGTTCACAGAGTAACAATTCTGGAACAAATTCCTTTTAATGTTCTTTAGTTCAGAGTTAAATGATGATTGATCACTACCTGTGATGTTTGCTTGATAACAAAAAAAAAGTTTTTAATATTTCTAGTTTGGTTGCTTGAGAATGATTCGACTGAGAACATAAATATTGCCATGTGTGTGATTTCTATGTGCAGGAGAGTGTTAATTAATAGATTCACCGATTTTACTTTTAAGAACACCCAAAAATGGTATACAGAAGTTGTATACCTGATAGATTTATCCTGAGAATTGAGGTGATTGAGAAAAAAATCCAACTGTCTATTCTTGTATTGCTGTTTGCTGAACGATGGCTGCTTTCGGTGGTTTCAAAAATATCCTTCTATTAGTGAATCATATATTTACCTTCTACTTTCAAACTAATACACTTATCAGCACACTCCGCTTACGATACACATACATTTATTACCATCTAAGACTTTAAGATAAGTTTTTGCTTAAGCTTTTAACATACACAAGACACTTGACAAAATATGACACTTGTAAACCAGACGAGGAAGAATAAATCAAAATTGTAAATCCTCAAATAATTCTCATCGGTTGCTTTACAACTACGAATACAGATAATAGAACGGTTGTTTGACGGAGCTGCAAAATCAAATTCCCATCGTCGTAACACGAATTTAAACGGTTTCCGCGAAATCGTTTCGACGGATCGCATTTTTCATCTCGATGGAAATGCATAGGAAACGATCGAGCAGTCTTTGGAGACGTCGACAGCTATTTATACTTCCCACGCCTTCGAGACGACGACTTAATAGTCAGTAGATACGTAGGGGCGTCGCGTCGGGACGACGCAACGGAGGGCTCTAATAACGCTCGTGACGGAAACGGTATTTTGAGCGACTTCCGGTGATGGCTTGCGGCTTCCGCCGAAGCGGAAAAAGTGCCTTCCATTAAAGGAAGCTCGCTTTTTGTTGCCGGCTCTGTTGTATTGTATAAATTGGTTTAGCTAGAGGAGGTAAAGTTAGTTTCTAAATTATTATTTTCTGCTGCTGACGGAAGAAAATACTTAATATGGTTTTGGCCTGACATTGTCTTTAATGTTTTCACTCATTATTTTTGTGTACGTTTTTAATGCTCTTTAAGATGTATAGTTAGGGGATGTTTTGTCTCTCCAATATTCGAATCACAGCATTCACGACGCGCCTGGTAGATGCACTGTTTCTTTTGTTCTGAAGATTCCAGTTTGGTTTTTGCTAAGTTGTTTCTTTGAGTAGACTCGTCAACGAATTCTCATCGATTGCTTTACAACTACGAATACCGATAATAAAACACCTGTTTGACTGAGCTGCAAAATCAAATTCCCATCGCTGTAACACGAATTTAAACGGTTTCCGCGAAATCGTTCCGACGCGACGGATCGCATTTTTCATCTCGATGGAAATGCATCGCGAACGATCGAGCAGTCTTTGGAGACGTCGACAGCTATTTATGCTCCCCATTCCTTCGCGACGGGGACTTAATAGTCAGTAGGTTACGTAGGGGCGTCGACGGCGGCGTCGGGACGAAGGAAGGCGCAAATAACGCTCGTGACGGACACGGTATTTTGACCGGTTTCCGATGATGGCTTGCGGCTTCCGCCGAAGCGGAAAAAGTGCCTTCCATTAAAGGAAGCTCGCTTTTTGTTGCCGGCTCTGTTGTATTGTATAAATTGGTTTAGCTAGAGGAGGTAAAGTTAGTTTCTAAATTATTATTTTCTGCTGCTGACGGAAGAAAATACTTAATATGGTTTTGGCCTGACATTGTCTTTAATGTTTTCACCTTTCTGCGTACGTTTTTAATGTCCTTTAAGATGTATAGTTAGGGGATGTTTTGTCTCTCCAATATTCGAATCACAGCATTCACGACGCACCTGGTAGATGCACTTTTTCTTTTGTTGTTTGTTTCTTAGAGTAGTTCCAGAATTAAAAAGAATTTTTAATATTATACAATTTAACTATTCGCATCATCTATACTGATGCATTATTTCAATAGGAAATCGTTAAGAGTCAGAACATATTTATCAAGCTGACGCATTAATGAGTTTGTCATGCAGTTCGATATACTCTTGTCGAGAAATTTCACAGAGTAACAATTTTGGAACAAATTCCTTTTAATGTTCTTTAGTTCAGAATTAAGTGATACTTAGTCACTACCTATGATGTTTGCTTGACGACATAAAGTTTTGAATATTTCTAGTTTGGTTGCTTGAGAATGATTCGACTGAGAACATAAATATTGCCCCGTGTGTGATTTCTATGTGCAGGAGAGTGTTAATTAATAGATCCACCTATTTTACTTTCAAGAACATCCGAAAACGGCATAAGAAGTTTTTTTCATTTTAAGTTGTATATTTGATGAGTTATTCTGAGTATTCTTATTCAACTGTCTATTTTTGTATTGTTGTTTGCTGAACGATGCCTGCTGAACGATGCTCTAACCTAATTATATTAATCTGCAGTCTATCGGATTCTCCTTTTCTAATGTTAGGTAAGTTTTTTACTTTTAAACTGTATTTTCCAAGTCGTTTTTAAATCTTTCTAGTTGATGTGTCATCACTGGGCGTAGAACAATAATAATATAATAATAATCGTCTTTATTGATGAAAAAAGATGTGTAACACACACACACACATTACATATATTATTACACATCATGCAACAAGGGTGGCGAAATTTAACAAAAAAAGTTATTCTTACATTTAGTAGGTGAGATTCTGGTAATTGTTTGGTATTTACGGCCGATTACCGATTGTTGCCATTTCTATTTTCTTTTAATAATCAAAATTAAATAACTTGGTTATTATCAATTTATTTTAAAAGTGGTAAAGAGTAAATAAGTTTCTTTTGGCCAGATCTACCACCCCTTAAAATACTTAATAATAATACTTTAAATACTTGCACTGATTATTTTTGGGATACCTTGTATAGGAAAATATCGAAACCCACAATAATATACGTAGAATCATTTTGGGGATAAAATAGGCTAATAGTACTAGCACATATTTAACATCAAAAAGGAATGCTGTGGATGAGGAAACGACTCGATAATATCCCAAGTTTAGTCCATAAGAAGATCCCAAACGTCCCATTTCGATATCCCACGGTATCAGGGATAAAATGGGGAATAAAATGCGAGCAGTAAAGGAAGTTCTCAGGAGGAAAATATTGCGTTTTCGTCCGATATCTAGTATGAAGTGGATCATTTAAGATACCGGTTTTGATCTTAATCGGGTTTGTAAACTTATGGAGAGGACTTTTTTCTTGAATTTTATTTATAATATTTTTATTTACTATAAGCTTACATGAAGGCAGGGTTGGAAAAAATCATGATTTTTTTAAAAAAATCAAAAAAAGCAGATTTTTTTGATTTAAATCAGTTTTTTTTAATTTAAATCGGATTTTTTTGATTTTAATAGAAAACATTACTTAAATCGAATTTCGAAATAATTAGGACTTAATTCCAATTAAAGTATACTATCCTAATGGCTAAATCTTCATAACTCTGCCCGATACTGATAACATTAACAATTCTACGGGGCGTTTTATTTTCCCACATCGGTCACCAACTTAGACTAAAGTCACCAATATATTCCGCAAAAAAAAGTGGCTCGCTCAGATTAAAAGTATTTTTTTTTGAAATGTCACAAGAGTATTAATTTTTGTCATTTCAACGCCTAGGCATAAAAGTAAAGCACTTTTACACCTAAGCACAAAATTACAAAAATATATTATTAAACTGATATTAAGCGTCAATTTCAACGAGTGTACAAATTGTTACTCAATTACTTACAAGGTATTACTTTTTATATTATATGCAACGTTTGAAATTGATTAAAAAATTATTTTTAATGTTTAATTTGTAAAAATATAGTATATTCTACACGGAGTAAAATTGTACTTTTGTGCCTCCCTGTTTACGCTAGTCAACCGTACAACCTCGTCAAAAAAAGTATAATTTTTACTCCTTACACAATACACTATTGTTCGGAAATAGTCTTAGGTCGAGAATGAAATTAGTATTATTTTGGTATTATCTATCTATTGTCAAAGTGTAAAATAGTTACTGCAGGTCGAAATTTCGGTAGAAATTTGGAAAGAACTAGAAGATAAATTGATGAAGGCAGAAGTTATCTTCATCAATATACAGCTGTTTCAAAAAAGATATAAAACAGCATATTTTCTGACAACGATTTGAAGATACAGTCTAACATCTAAAGAACCTTTTTCTGCACTGATGGTTGCGAATGAAATGAATTCTAATAGCGTTTTTTTGTCACTAGTACATAAATTTCAAAGCAAATCCCTGCCCTTTAGAAGTGTAATGGATTCACACGAAATTACTTCTAAAATCGGTCCAACATTTTAATTGATGAATAGATATGTAGTAGGTATAGGCACATAGGTATGTGTTATACAAATCAATTTTTATATAGTTTTATAACATGTACAATTATTTTTTGATTTGTTAAAAGTATTTAAAGGCTACCATAGCAAGTGCAACATTTTATTTAATGAATATATAGGGTATATCTGTTATATAGAAATATTTTTTATAGTTTTCTAGGACACATTTTTATAACTTTTACATTTATTTTTCGATTTATTGTAAAGTTTTAAAAAAGTTGATTTTTTGATTTAAATCACGATTAAAATTAAAAAAATCACTTGATTTAGGAAAACAAATTCTTTTTTTTTATTTTTTTTTGCGTTCTAACCAATAAGCGTAAAAATCAACACATATTCTTGTAGGAAACTGAACGGTTTTCAAAAAAGGTCTACTATGAATTTTTATTTAATCGACTGGTTTGAAAGATATTGAAGGTTCAAATTTTTTATATTTTATCACGAAATATTGGCTCATAAACATAAACTATCATATTTTATCACGAAATAATGGCCCAAAAACCTAAAATATTATATGTTATGTTTTTGAGCACTCATTTCGTGATAAAATATAAAAAATTGTTGAAGGTAGGTATCATATACGATTTGAAGTTGGACTTTAACCTTCAATAACTTTCAAACGAGTCGATTAAATGTAAATTTATATCAAATCTTTTTTGAAGGCCGGTTAATTTCCTACAAGATTATGTACTGATTTTCACAAAAAGCTGATTTGTTAGAACACAATATAATTTCAAAAGAAAAATCTTTCCTCATGTTATTTAAATGGGAAATAGAAAATCACGATGAGGCTACAACCTCTTAATATTTTAATATTAAAAACTTAACTTTACCAAACTTTCTTTATCATTCTGAACGATATTTTGACGGTAACTAAAAAGACAAAGACAACTGGCCTAAATAGTTCTTGTTCATCTTTGACGGCAATTTCCTGTTCCATTCTCCATCTTTGTTACCTCAAAGACAACGATTCTGCTAATTGACCAATTCCGCTCGACTATTAATAGGAGAACGGAGCCATGTTGTTTTAACGTTTAATTGAAACTCATTTAAATTAATCTTCGAGCTTAAATAGAAGCGGCTTTAATCATTAAATGCTTTAGAGTGCCTGGAATAGAGTGGAAAGAAAAATAGTTTTGTGGGTTTCAAGATGAAGAAAAACTTACAGTTGCTTTAGGAATTTTCCAGAAATTAACTTATTATGCATCAACATTGAATAGTTATTTATTCAAGGGAGTTATAAGGGTGATAGTTACCGTGGGCAAAGTGGTAAGAAGAGGTTTTTAACACTATAATTCCTAACACAGGTAAGACAGCCACACAAAATAAAAAAGTGGTCTATGCTTTTTAACAGACCATTATATCTTATAGTATTTTTCGAAGCTAAGCACGAATCCGCTATCAGAATTACGCTATCACATCTCATTCTTTTTCTGACCTCAAAAACTTGGTGAGCTAGCATGTCTCATATATTTTCTAACCTCAAAAAACCTACCTCAAGCCCAAGGTTATTAAAAGATAAGTTTGTCTCGTAACTTTTGGACCAATAGGAGCGAAGCTGCAACTACGTCACAGGGATGATACAGAACGTATAAAATCATAGATAAAGGTATAAGAAATAAAATGCAACCGACAAAGAGAGATAAATGCACAATACAAGAAAGAAAACACATATCAAAGAACTGAAAACTATTGACGCCATACACTATAAACAATAAAGTATAAAGTACACAATGATTATCGATTCGGAAATGCACTGTCGGACTGTGGGCAGTTTTTATCCCTTTATCTATGAGTGGTATCATTCCTATGACGTAGTAGATGACGTTTTCGATAATGGCGGATCGAGTTACGAAACAACCTTATCTTTTAATAACCTTATTGCCTCCAGCCATGATTTTCGAAAATCGCACCGATCTTAACCAAAGTCGGTATAGGTTTTTTTTTGGGTCGCTGATCATGAATCTGAAGTTAGATGAGTCATTGATTGCGAATCTGACGTCGGATTGGCAAAATTCAAGATGGCGGATCCTATATAGCCGACCTCAAAAACGGTGTGGGTCCGATTCGAATTGATCTCGCGCCCACAAGGTAGGCCATGGCCATACTTGAGGGACATTTTGTTCTTCAAGAATCACATTGGTCGAAAATGACAATGATTGCAGTGTTCCCCTCTTTTGAGTCATTTAATTTTCAATACTCAGCTATTAAGTACTATATGCATCTCCAAGTAAGCTTAGATTTGTCAGATATGTTTATGCAGATTAGAAGAAATAAGAGAGATATCTTTTTAAACTGACAGTGTCGTTAATTTTGACCGTTATCAAGAATGAATTAATATGAATCCTAAAAATACTGAGTTTACGCTGAGGACGCCAATATTGTTACGATAAGTGGTTGCTATATTGTGGAAAATGCTATACTTGAATTTCTTAAGATAATGTAGGCTTGTCATAGAAACGGCTTTTTTAAATTTACGCTTATTCAAATACCGTTTTGCTTGGACTTCAAATGGTCAGCAATACCTGAGTTCATTGTTTTTGTGTTCGTTAAGACTCACATTACCAGGTTTTTCTCTTGCAATAAATGATTCACTACATTCAAAAGGTACCTCTGATAGATGCACTCTTTCTTTTGTTGTGATGTTTCTGGTTTTGTTTTTGTTAATACACTTTCAGAGTAGTCGCAATCTTGAAAATAGTTTTAATATTATGGTTTAAATATAAAATTATCCAGTTGTGTAAGTTAGTGAGTGATTTTTTTTTTTATTTTAAGGTACTAATGTTTTGAGGGAAAAATGCTAAAAGTTTCGCTTTTCATACCCTTTTGAAAAGAGAAAAATGTATGCTGAAATCTACAAGAGGTCATAATAATTGAAGGCGATGTTATAAATAGAGAAAAACATATTAATTTATCTGAAGCAGAGTTTCAACATAAAATACTTTTTATAGACCTACTTGAATAGAGGTTCATTCTCATCCATATATTTCTTTTAATAATTATTTTTAGCATTTTTGAACACTTGAAAGAGCGTCTGTTATTTTTTAAGTTATTTTACTAAATGTTATTATAAATTACATGTTTTCTTGTTTTTTAATTGAATTTGTTAGCTAATTGACTCAATTATATAGTATATTAGTTTAATTTGTTGTATCAATGTTTTTAGTGTTTATTTTGACATTGTAATTTAATAAAAAAAAAAATTAGATAATAAAATTTTTTGAAGATGCCCCGAAATTAAGGGCGAAACGTCAAGACGATGTTTTAAAAAAAATTATTATTTATTAACGAACCTCAACCCAAGAAGATATGACATTTTTATATTTTACTAAATGTATATATAAGCATTTCCAAAAATATTTCTCTGAGTATAATGACTATAATTATACGTATATATCTTTTTCTTGGTGTGGTGGTATAAAAAAAAATAAAATGAAATATCCATATATTTATTAACTAAAAATCTGGACTCTGGGTAATATAAAAATAATCTGGTAGATAATAGGCTGTAGTCAATATCTTACTATAGAAGTTAATGTGAAAGCAAATGATCTAGCTAGAAAAGGAGCAAACACTCCACTAACTGAACCAGAACCGTTCTGCTTCCTAAGCAGAAACCAACTTAAAGCGAAATTCAAGAATTCGGAAGACTCCTGGTATGGGAATGGAACCTGGTGATACTCGAACCTGGTCTCCTCAATAAACATCATAGTAGATTGAAACTAACAAACAACGGCGAATGCAGATTCTGTATGGAAAATGGGTTTGGCACCAAAAAAACACCAGGACATCTCATCACTGAGTGCGCCGAGACCAGAACCATTTCTGCCATAATCTTTAGTACGACTGATATTGCAGATGGAACAACTGACCTTTGTAAAACAGTCTCAAGACTTAACATTGTGTGATGAGTTATAACTCAATAAAGAGGGACACAATAGATCTCTAAGGTCGCGGGGATCAACTTCCCCGTCCCATACAACCTACAATTTACAACACAATACACGTACTGCCTCAATGCAGGCCCCTGGCAGTGAATATCCTCAGTGTATGTCTTAATTTTTATTAATACAGAAATAAGTCCACAGCCAATGTTAGATGCACAATATCCACAAAACCTAAGAATGCCTCTAGAATGCCTCTAGCAGTTTACGCTCTAAGGTTTAAAATACATTTTAAACTCATTTGTTTCCTTTTCCCCTCCATTTGCTCTCTTACCTAGTTTAGCGGTGGCTGCCACCAGATGGCAGAGTAATGAGCGGTTGCCCGGAAATATTTTCAATAAGTTCAGTTTCTCGATGTTTGCAAACATTAACTCGCCAGTATTTACAACGGCCATGAATAAAACATGAGGACGGAGAGGAAAAGGAACGCGGCAAAAATAACTGTAGTTGATCTGGTTGGTAAAGGACCTTTTCGATTTCGTCTCCCCAATTTTGAGTTTAGCTCGATATTTATTCGAATTTGTTTTTGTAACGGATCCGATGAGATCGTTTTTATATACTTTTCAACTGGGGGGACGGGCAGCAAAGAGAGTTTCGGGTTTTATTGGATTTGGATCCATGGATATCGACGGGAAAGACAAACAGTAAAATTGGAAGATATGGTCGTTTTTTTAAAGAACTACGATCTTAAAAGTTTGTTTTTAAAAGAAAGAAACATAAGTAGAATTCTTTTGAAACGATAATAGTATTTTGGTATTACTACTTAGTTGTAACTAATTTAATGTAACTTTGAATGTGGTAGAAAATGATTCAATATTGAAACTATATACTAATATTGAAAAAAAATATCGGACTTATTATTCGGAAAGGAATATGCAGTAGTGATGTGTCGGTATTTGAGTAACGCGATTTTGGAGTAACGTCGTGTCGCGCTCCACAACGAATCAGGAACCTGTTACTGAAGAACGACGATCATAATGACGACAAAATTATAAATTATTTATAATTTGCAAATAAATTATTTATAATCGCACTTGAAGTTAGCTCGAACCGTAGTAACCGCATAGCGACGTGTTTAGCTCTAGCCGTCGCGATTTCGTCGGGACGTGTTCGCTCCAGCCGTCGCGTCGCGTCTCGTAAGCACTGTGCGTCGCATCTCGCGTCGCGCTCCTAGTGTTGTAGTTCCCTGTCGCGAACAGAAGTAACTACTGTAATTGGGCATCGACGCTGGACCTCGGCGCGCGGCGCCGACCTACTTCGCTCCAGCCGTTGCGCTCCTAGGGTTTTAGTTCCCTGTCGCGAACAGAAGTAACTGGTGTAACTGATTATCGACGCTCGACCTCAGTGGCCACGCACTTCTTTCCAGCAGTCCCTGGAGTGCTTCCAGGGTTTCGGTTTTGCTTGTCGTTCCGTGGTTATAAAAAAGAATTTTTAAGTAATTCTAAGTTTTGAAAGTTGATTTTTACCTTTAATAGTGCAAAATAAATTCAATAGATATATTTTTATAGTTTGTGACCGTGGATGGTTTGTTGGTTTGCAAAAAAGCTTTACAAGAAGTAATAATAATAATAATAATAGCTCCCGTATATAGCGTTTAACGCCTTGGGAGTAGCAAGGTACAGCTTGCCGTACTAGAGCCGTTCGGTATACAAGGAAGGTAATGTGGCTAGCACTACGCTTCAACCGCCTATTATTACCTCAGGATTGTGAATCCCAAGTACTCATTTAAGGCTGAGTCGACCTAGGTACCCAAACTATTTTTATTTTAATAAAAATAGTCGGCTGATGAAATGCCGGGTGTGGGAATCGAACCCACACCACAGAATAGATATCAACCAGAAACCTAACTGGAGCTGAAATCCGTGACGTTTCACGAATTGGGCCGCCATTTAATAGCGGTAGAACACAGAGACGTATTTAATAAATTTCCGTTGAATGTATACAGAGTTGTATTTATTTTTTTGTTGTATATTGAAAAGTATAGAATTAATTAATATCATTCGGCAGTTAATAAAACTACTGCTTAAAACTTTAATAGGTGAGTTTGTTAAAGTTAAAAGTAAAGGCTAATTTGTTTAAGATGCTGTAATATTGGTTTAGTACAAATGTCCCAACATATTTTATGGAGTAATATTTTTAATGTAAAACTTATTGCCAGCGATAAAAAACACTGCATTAGTAAACCATTAGAGATATCGCGGTATAAAAATAGTTTATATTTTTAAACGATTTTATATAACTTTACCATACCTTTGTTTGTTGCAAATCTGGCAGCAGCTTTATTGATCACTTCTATTATTCCAATTTTTCCGAAACGTTGCACACGTATTGAGTTCCGGTGACACTTTTATATGGCGGATTTTTTAATATAAGAAGAGATTTGCTTGAAATTTAAAACTTTGGGTTCTTTATAAGGACACTTGAGATACTTACCTTCAATTGGCCCGTTTTAAAACATCCTCTAAAGATAGGGTAGGTGTTCATTTAAGTTTCAAACGAAATAAATAAACAAGCTAACATCAGAATACTTAGGTATTTATTCATGCCTCCATATAATTAGTTTGTTTTTATTGGCTGTTTTAAAATTAAGGTTTATCTTTTTTAGTATGTATAATACAATTTAGTATTTTTTTTTAGTATTTTTTAATTTAGTTACATATTTTAGGGGAAAACTAGTACATGGATGTTTGAAATTAATTTGTTGGCATATTATATATATTTCTTTAATAAAATGTCTTGTCCCATATTCTTTATAATATTTACTAAAAACAAGTTCTAATGAAGAAACAAAAGATACAAAATTGTCATGTGACATCTGAAGATTGCCAAAAATATCTAAATTATTATTTTCACTCTTTATTATTTTCATAGGCACGTAAATGGCAAAACAACGATGTATCATCTAACTCACTGTGTGCCTTTGCATATTTGGTACATATATCACATGAATGTATACTCAAACATTTTTTTATTAAATATTCACAAACGTATCGTAAAACATTTTGCGTCCTGGCGAAACATAACTCCGGCTTTTGCACATTCTTGAGGCACAAACTGAACCAGTAGTCTTTGAAGTTATTATAAATAATGTACCTAGCACAACAAATATTTAATAACTATTCCAGACTATTCGCTCTGTTCAGTTATAAAACAACACAAACTACAATATTCAATATTTACGAATGACGAACAGCTACTGCTCTCAGCAAAACGCAAAACATAAGTGAACTGTGAACGCCAGTGCGTTGACAGGTTCTACCGCTATTTTTAGGTTAGGCGATGTTTCCCGCGCAAACTCTAAGTTAGGCTTCTGGTTGATATCTATTCTTGTGCCCACACCTTGAGATTGGTAGACGAGAGCCTGTACCTCTACGCCACCGGGCACCTACAAGAAGTAAATGTCATTATATATAAAAAAATATTTTGATAAGGAGAGTTCTGGAATGTTCAGTTCACTGGTACTTTATTAAACAGTCACTGTTTGATCGAGCTCGAAACAACAATGTAGAAATTAGTATAGTAAATTTAAAAAAAAATAGTTTTTAATTTAAAGAAAAGTAATGTCGTTGGATATGTATTTTAATATTTTATAAAGGAAATATCCTTGTATTCCAGTGTCATATGAGATTAGTTTTAAGGCCTTTTTGTGACAAGGATGTTTTTTGCTAATTGACTAAGTCAATTGTTTTTTTCTGTTGTACAATTTTAAAATGTTAATGCCTTTTTTATTTATACATTTTAGAAACTGTCCTGATAATGGAAATAAAATTCTCGAAAGCTTGACAAATTTGAAAATGTAGTTTTATTAGCCTGTGTGGTGATTATTATTGACTGCATCCTCACTTAAATTTTGAGTTTTTTTATATTTGCATATATACATAGGTTTGTAGCTTTTGAATAACGGTCTAGTCATTTAGCTAATTTGGTAGCTCAGAATTAGAATTATTAGAGTTAAGTAACTCAAATTTTTATTGGAAGACATCGTCATATTTATTTCAAACCAATAATCAACGACCATATTCGTATAATTTAGCAAAATTACTAGTGATGGGATCACTCGAGTGAAAAATACTCGGTACTCGGCCACCTGAGTATTCCTCGGTATGTCTCGAGTATTTTTGTCGATCCTCGAGGATTACTCGGCATGCAACTTCCATCGGGTGTGGTATACCGTCCTCGCTGCTCGCGACGATACGGGCGATTTACGATTTCTACTGAAACCTTTTTTTGTCGCTCGTCGAGGATTACTCGGCGGGTTATTTTCATTTTTTCCAATTAATTTCTGAAGTCACGTCAATATTTCGATGAAAATTAATGTCCGGGAGTTTTTTGACATGAGAAATTTGATTTTGATGTCAATATGACTCTTATTTATAGGGAGCGCCACCTACATGTGTTTGAACTGCTTTAAAGGGAAATAACTTTTCGTCCGTAGCTGTATAAAACTACTGCGTGAAAAAATATACATTTCCGTGATTTTTTACGTAAAAAATGTCCCTTTGTAAAAATCGCTTTGAACAACCGTTCCTAAGATATTTAGAATGGAAATAGTCAATACATGTCATTATTGACTAAAAATAAACATGTTGAGTAGATAGTTATTTGACTGAAATGATAATTTTTTTTTCGACAAAATGATGATAAAACAGTTTCTGTTGAACTTTTGGCACAAAAACATTTCAAATTTATGGTTTCAGTCTAATAACTATTTAGTCAATTTATGTCAATAATGGAATGTATTGATAATTTCGATTCCAAATATCTCGAGAACCATTACTCGTAGCGATTTTTACAAAGAGACCTTTTATACATAAAAAACGTCGTAAATGTATATTTTTTACTCCCTAGTTTTATACAGGTAACAGATGAAAAGTTATTACTCTTCAAACTAGTTAAAAATATGTAGGTGGCGCCCTCTACAAGTAGCAGTCATATTGACATCAAAATCAAATTTTTCATGTCAAAAAACACCAAGACATCAATTTTCATCAAAATATTAACGTTAGTTCAAAAATTATTTGGAAAAAACTGAAATAAAAATGAAATTTCTATACCCTTTATCTCCGAAACCAAGCATTTTAAGACATACATTTATGGGAACTTTTTTACTTATTTTTATCTGTAGAATATGCTGCCGCAGTTTCCGGAATACAGTTCGGACCACCCTGTATATCACTTTTTCAAACATGTCCTTCAAATCCTCCAATTTAATAGCTGTTAGTAAGGAGTTTCACTTCAAATATTATGTGCACGTAGTGTACACACAATTTTTTTTTGTTTCTCTAACCAATAAAAAATGTACCTAATCACAAAATCACTGTTTTTATTATAAATATATATATACTTATTGCTTATTTTTATTATAAATATTTTGGTCAGCTGTGATGGACATTTTACCAGAATACTACTTTTATTTTATCTGAGAAAACCTCGGTTTACATAAGTAGAAAATATTTTATCTTAACTTCAAGTACGTTTCAGTATCACTGTGTTTAATGGGTTACAACTCATCAAACGAAAAAGAGGACTCTAAATCTCTTTGATCTTAAACCTTTTTTATTTATATAAAATATATCAAAGGTGGTCTTACTTTGCTGACCGCCACCACATACACACAATCTCGACCGCTATTCCGGACGGTCAAGTTGGAATGCGGCCAGAAAGCGGTCATCGCCACCCCCAAGCACCCCCTTCCCAAATATATCACCCCTATATCCTCCCTAAGCACCCCCCTATGTAAATCGGAGTGGTCCGGCGGCTGCTTAAGACCTCTCATAATGAAGCTAGTCTGCTTTAATTTCCGTTGGAGGTAAAATTCGATGAGCGGATTCGTTAGGGATGGTCCTAGAGCCGGATGGTCGAAGGTCAGACACAATAAGAGCTTATAACGTATACAGGGTGTCCAATTTTCGTGTGTTTTATGAGGTTTCTCGTTTATGAGTAGACTAGCGTGTACCAGCGACTTCGTTCGCGTCGAATTAATCATTTGTAATGGTGATGATAAAGCAAAGCAAGAATTTTCATTAACATACAAACTGGATAAAATTTTCTCACATTTATGTCAGCATGAGAAAAAACAATATGGCGATATTATTATATAACTTGGTAATATTTGAGGGGTAGTTTCATCTCGTTGGAATTTGACTTTCGAAAAATCCGGTTGCCAAAAATAAGCTTTTTACGTCAAGCAGTTTAAGCAGAATCGTGGTTAAGAAATTACCCAACTTTTTGGAACACCCTGTATGATTTTTTTAAAAATTTTAAAATATGAAAAAAAACCAAATAAATTATGCTTGTCCAAGCGTTTTCCCGAAACACTAACCGTTTTTTAAATAACAAATATTGTAATATTTGAGGGGCGTTTTCACCCTCTTGGAATTTGAGATTCGAGAAACCCCTCTTTATCGAACCTCTACACCCCACAGTCAATTCATTTGCCAAAAATCAGCTTTAAACGTCAAGCAGTTTAAGCAGAATCGTGATTACTCAGTGGTCATATTTTATGAAACACGCTGTATAAATTTATAAAAAATCTTAAAATATGTAAAACAACAAAATAAAATATACGTGCTTAAGAGTTTTTCCGGAAACCTCACCGGTTTTTAAATAAAAAATATTTTAATATTTGAGGGATAGTTTCACTTCCTTAGAATTCGAGTTTCGAAAAATCTCTTCTTACCGAACCTCTACACCCTAAAGTCAATCTGTTTTCCAAAAATCAGCTTTTTACGTCAAGCTCTTTTAAGGGAGGCTACACCATAATTCGAAATGGTTGAATACGCTGGAAATGATGATGATGAATTATTCATAAATTTTATTAATAAGGTAAAAAATGCATTATTTAATTTTTTAACATAAAAAAAATAAAATAAACTGAACTCATATTAAACTTGTGCAGCTTATTACACGCTGTTAATCAAAATTACTGCTATTTTTGATGCCCCTAGTAATTCTACACACAGAAACTAGCGTGGAATAGCCAATAACCAAAATTTCACGTCGAATAATATAATTATTTGATTGCGATAAGATTTTATGTTTGTAGAAAACAGTTTGACTTTATTTTTAATGTGTAGGTATGTATGAAATATCCATCAGTATAATAATATGGGTATTATTATTAAATAAATATCCCGAAGATTTTTTCACAATATAATGCGATATGCATATTTGCTAATCAGAATAAGTTACAATTAGTTGTTCCAATTAAACAGATTCCACTATAGTTTCGTCTGGTAAATATATACAGGATGGTCCGAACTGTATTCCGGAAATTTCGGCAGCATATTCTATAAAAATAAGTAAAAAAGTTCGTATAAATGTATGTCCCAAAAATATTTAGTTTCGGAGACACAGGGTGAAGAAGTTTGATTTTTCTTTCGATTTTTCCCAAATAATTTCTGAAGTAACGTCAATATTTGGATGAAAATTGGTGTCTGGGAGTTTTTTGACATGATAATTTTAATTCTGATGTCAATATAACTGCTGCTTGTAGGGGGCGCAATCTACATGTGTTTTAACTGCTTTGAAGAGTAATAACTTTTCGTCCGTACCTGTATAAAACTACTGAGTGAAAAATTATACATTTTCGTGATTTTTTACTTAATGTTTCCTGATGAAAATCGCTACGAGCAACCATTCTCAAGATATTTAGGATGGAAACAGTCAATACATGTCATTATTGATAAAAAATAAACATGCGTTGAGTAGATTAGTTATTTGACTGAAATGATAAATTTGGGAATTTTTTCATTAATTTTTCCATCATTAATTTTTCTTCTAATAAATGATGATAAAACAGTCTCTGTTGAACTTTTGACCCAAAAACATTTCAAATTTATGATTTCAGTCTAATCTACTACTATGTTTAATTTGTGTCAATGATGACAGGTATTGATAATTTCGATTCCAAATATCTCGAGAACTATATATACTCTTAGCGATTTTTACAAAGAGACATTTTTTACGTAAAAAACTTTGCAAATGTATATTTTTTCACTTAGAAGTTTTATACAGGTGCGGATCAAGAGATATCACTCTTCAAACCAGTTAAAAATATGTATGTGGCGCCCTCTACAAGTAGAAGTCATATAGACATAAAAGTCAAATTTCTCATGTCAAAAAACTCCCAGATATCAATTTTCATCCAAATCGAAATAAAAATGAAAATTCTACACCCTGTATCTCCGAAACTAAGCATTTTAGGTCATACATTTATACGAACTTTTTTACTTATTTTAACTGCAGAATATGCTGCCGAAGTTTCTGGAATACAGTTCGGACCACTCTGTATTATAACAAAAAAAAATCATATGCAAAATATTATACAAAATCCCAGACGTTTTGAATTATACATAACCATTTTTTTCAAAAAGAGCTTGTCTCGATAAATCAACATAACGCTACCGAACAAAATAAGACAATATCCATTTTTTCGATTTTATTTTTCTTTGTTTTTTTTTCTTATTTTTCCCTCAGCGCCAATAAAGCACACTCGAAAAATATGAGCCCACTTTTCTCTATGTCAATAGTCCAACGGGGCGACATACTTCTCACTTCTTTTGGCGTGTACTTTTTCTCGAGAGCCTGGAACCAAATTGTTTAGTGGTTTTTCCACGAAGAAAAAGCGGAAATTTTCGAAAAGATCGAAAGCCTCTTGTGTTTGTGGACCTTTTTTATGATTACCACTTAACATTATTGGTTCATTTCTCAAGACTGACGGGTAAGAATGGCAAATAAGCGATCACGCACAGTTCTCAGTTGTGTCAATGTATTTATTTGTCAAATAAACGGTACTTAATATTTCAATTTGACATTTTTTCTAAAATAAAGAGTTTAAAAAATGGGATATAAATTTAGTGTTAATGGCATCTTGGTGTTGTAATGGAAATATTTTTTGTTCATTTAAACCATGCTTATTTCCAGAATAAAAGTGGAAGAATAGTACTAGAGTTCATACCAAATAAACTGTTAGTCACGTCACTAAGCTTGACCGGCACAGCGTTGCCCGGTTTTATATATGTATTTACTTTTATTCAAAATTATTTTAGGAAAAAAAATTGATTATCTATATTAATATATAAAATCCTTAAGTGACTATTTATTTATCGTTTGGCGAACACATAATACTATAAAAATAATATGTATAAATATACACAACCAAAAAAATATAGACAAATATGTAAAACACTTAAAATTATAAACAAAATATATACACTGACAGTGGTATAGATAAGAAACAATTAGTATATATAAAATATAAAAAGGAACATATAAAAAACAGAACAAAACAGATATTAATATAAAAACTTTACAGCGCTATATCCAGGCCTTCGATCCATTGAGTTGCGGTAAGCGGTAGGGTAAAAAAGTCGTTCTTATCCCCAGGATAAGATCGATTTTCGCACTCGGACACAATGTGCGCCATAGTCTGACAAGCGCATCCGCAATCACATTGAGGAGTCGCTAGTTTTCCCCATTTATGCAGGAGGTCTGCACATCGGCCGTGGCCTGTACGGATCCTGTTGGCTGTTTTCCATATTTGGCGAGATGCCTCAAAGCCCTTCGGTTTACAATTGACAGGAAGATTCAGATGGATGTTGGGTGGAGTGGACTCAGACCATATCTCGGTCCATTTGTGAATTACCCCAAAATTATCTTCCTGCAATTCTCGAGCAGTTTTAATTACGGGTCGGTGAGACTTCAGTCTAGACAGGGATGCAGCAGTCACATCCTCATGTATAGGATGGAGTTCGTTGGCTGACAATTTATTATATTCCCGGAGTAATGCGTCTTGCCTTCTTAAGTGTGGTGGCGCAATACAGGACAACGTTGGAAGCCAATATGTTGGTGTAGACTTGATACAGCCAGAAATAGTGCGCATAGTGTTATTAAGCTCTGTATCAAGTTTGTGCACATGTACACTATTTAGCCAGATAGGTGCACCATATTCTGCAGCACTGTAGACAAGACCTAGGGCCGATGTTCGGAGGGTTTCTGCTGTCGCACCCCATGTTGTGCCACATAGTTTTCCAATAATGTTATTTCTTGTTCGTACTTTTGCTGCGGTGTTGGTTATATGCGCCTTGTAGGACAAAGTTCTATCCAGTGTGATTCCTAGGTATTTTGGAGTTGGATTATGTCGGAGAATAGCACCATTAAATGATATTGTGAGCTCCCTGTTAGCTAGTTTATTATTTAGGTGGAAGCAGGTGCTTTCTGTTTTGCTGGGGTTTGGTGTTAGTCTCCATTTACGATAAAAATCACCCAAAATCTCCAAATCGTTGGTTAGGGTCTGTTCAGTAGCTTCCATGCTTTTATTACTCACTACCAAAGCTAAGTCTCAGCGTAAGCAAATTTTTTAGACTGCGTTACTGGCATGTCCTATATATATAAATTAAATAAAACTGGAGCAAGTACGGAACCTTGTGGCAATCCGTTTTGTAACGTCTTTAACTTGGAAAAGTCTGTCGCACAGCATTGTGTTAAGTAACTTGGCTAATTTTATATTTCGAACTATTCGCAGGAACTTATACAGCAAGCCGTGCCGCCACACTGTGTCATAGGCAGCAGTCAGGTCAACAAATACTGCTGATGTTTTCAGTCCTCTTTGGAAACCAGCCTCAATATGTGTTGTAAGGCTCATTACCTGGTCTGTACAGCTACGATTTGGTCGTAATCCTGCTTGATATACTGGCACACAGTTGTTTACTTTTCCCACTATTCTTTCCAAAATTAGCCTTTCTAGGAGTTTATAGCAAGAGCTAAGAAGGGAAATGGGTCTATAACTTTCTGGCCTATCTTTAGATTTGCCAGGCTTTAGGACAGAAACTATTTTTGCTTTATTCATGTCTTTAGGGATCGCACTATTATTTAATATATAGGTAAAGAAATTTGCCAACCATTGTCTTACATTTGGTCCTGTATTAATGAGAAATTCGTTATGACATCTTGGTCTGGGGAGCGATCTTATAACAGGTATTTGAGTGCCCACCTCAAGCAATATGGGACGGTGCTGGCTTTTGGGAAAATCATCAAGTACCTTTCTGGCTATATTGATCGGTTGCCCTTTATCATCGCAAGTCACAAATGTTAAGTCCAGATTGAATTCTCTATTCCACGCAGCAGATCTGAAAGATGCTCTGTCCTTTGCATCAAATACTAAGTGGAGTCTATGCACTTCAGCCCACTCGACGAGTGCTTCTCCACCCGGTGAAACCACCCCTCAAATATTACAATATTTTTTATTTAAAAAACGGTCAAGTTTCCGAAAAAACTCTTAAACACGTATATTTTATTTTGTTTTTTACATATTATAAGATTTTTTAAAAATGTACAGAGTGTTTCGAAAAATGTGGTCATTGGTTAATCTCGATCCTGCTTAAAGCGCTTGACGTAAAAAGCTGATTTCTGGAAAACAGATTGACTTTAGGGTGTAGAGGTTCGATAAGAAGGGATTTTTTGAAACTCGAATTCTAAGGGGGTGAAACTATCCCTCAAATATTAAAATATTTTTTATTTAAAAAACGGTGAGTTTTTCGGAAAAAACTCTTAAACACGTATATTTTATTTTGTTGTTTTACATATTTTAAGATTTTTTATAAATTTATACAGGGTGTTTCATAAAATATGACCATTGAGTAATCATGATTCTGCTTAAACTGCTTGACGTTTAAAGCTGATTTTTGGCAAAAAGATTGACTGTGGGGTGTAGAGGTTCGATAAGGAGGGGTTTCTTGAATCTCAAATTCCAAGAGGGCGAAAACGCCCCTCAAATATTACAATATTTGTTATTTAAAAAACGGTTAGTCTTTCGGGAAAACGCTTGGACAAGCATAATTTATTTGGTTTTTTTACATATTTTGAAATGTTTTAAGAAATCCAAAAAAGTTGGGTAATTTCTTAACCACGATTCTGCTTAAACTGCTTGACGTAAAAAGCTTATTTTTGGCAAACGGATTTTTCGAAAGTCAAATTCCAACGAGATGAAACTACCCCTCAAATATTACCAAGTTATACATATAATAATATCGCCATATTGTTTTTTCTCATGCTGATATAAATGTGAGAAAATTTTATACAGTTTGTATGTTAATGGAAATTCTTGCTTTGCTTTATCATCACCATTACAAATGATTAATTCGACGCGAACGTAATCGCTGGTACACGCTAGTAAATATATAAGCAGTTCTTATTTACATAAGGTCTGATAATAAACATTATCAAGCTTAAAGTATCACAGCACTCTTTATTTAAACCAAAAACTCGTAATACAAAACAAAAGTGTCTAAACGATTGACAATTTCAGGAAATACATTACAACTTGACATTTTTTACAGCAGAGCTACCATCTGAATCCCCTGCGCGAAATTTAAATTCCAGTTAGTCAGCACGGCGCCGAATATGTTCATGTTTGGCAACAATGAATCTAAAAACCGCGCCCTCAATTACGTAACTAAAAGTTTAATTGATATAAAATATACGTAATCAGCCTTTGGTTATTATGCCAGACAAATAATTGCTCTGGGAGAATAACATTAAACTTTGTATTATTAAAAAAAAGTGTTGAAGACTTTTCTTGACAATTTTTTGGAATATACGGTAAGTATTTCTACAATAATTTCAAAAATTAAATGTGTTCTCACAGAAACTATAAAACGAAACCGTTTATTGTTTGGTAAACTATTAAATAAGTATTTTATTACCAACCTGGATAAACCATTCCCTTTTAATATGTGGTAATAACCGAGTTTTAATTTTGTCCTGGAATTTTCGTCGTAAATTCTATTTTATCGATCGCAGTAAAGCTGGGTCTTTCCTTTTTGTTTATTTTTACATTCCGTCGTCCTACTTATTTAGCTTTTTTAAGATCCACGTTATTTAATGTCTTTCCAAATGGATTTTATGAAGAATATTTTAAAACTCTCTCACTTACTAATTACGCTTTTGAATTTGGAGCATATTGGATTAATATTTAACAACTGCTATCTCTATAAAATCACAGAACGCCTCTCAACTTCTATACACTCACGTATACTGAAATATTTCGGTCACGTTATGAGGAGGGATACTGACTGATGTATGGAAAAACTCATTATACAGGACAAGGTTCCGGGAAGAAGACCAAGAGGCCGCCCGCCCTCCCGATGGATAGACCAGCTATCAAAAATCACCCAAAAGCCACTGCACACGCTTGTATATGAAGCACAAGACAGGGAATTATGGAGACAAACCTCACAAATCACCTAGCCACTACATTCCTCTTGTAGGAATAAAGATAGAGAGAGAGAGAGAGAGAGAGAGAGAGAGAGAGAGAGAGAGAGAGAGAGAGAGAGAGAGAGATTGGTGTAATAGGCAATATTGGATCAACTGGTGAGTAAAATTATGTTTTGTTTGTGCTTCCAAAGTTAACTATTTTCAATATTTTTTTTTTACTGGAAATAGTTATATCTAAAATTATGTATATGTATTATAGAAAAAAATATAGTTAGTACAGATATATAAATAAATATACCTCAAGACTCAGTCTTGATCATCTGCGGATGATGCTAACATGGTTAGCGAAACGCGCGTCCAGTGTAAAAGTTAAACTGTTTTGGTGTATTGTGGTGATTTAGTGTTTTATTTTGCTGCGTAACACCAAAGGTTCTAACCTCCAACTCTAATGCTGTTAAGAAGGTAAGTTTTATTGATGTAAATAATAACTGTTTATATATTTATAATTTATTTTTATTTCCTAAAATATTTTGATTAAAAGAAATTATGTAAAAGAGGGCAACGCTGTGCCGGTCAAGCTTAATCACGTGACTGAAAGTTTATTTGATATGAACTATATACAGGCCCGGTAATAGGATATCTAGGCATAGGAATTACATGCATTGGAATGAAACGCCTATAAAAAGTCTAAGCTTAAACAGAGATGGACAACAACTTCCCCGTTTCCACTTCCACTACGACTGTCGAGTTAGACAAACTCCAATAAGATAACAAATTTTGGAAATTCCGCCGCCTCCCATCCACCCATGATATCCACCTGCCCTTTATCACCATTATTTTATTTCCCTTCCCGCGCCTCCGCAAAACGCCATCACCTCAGTCCACACAGAGTTGCCAGGTCTACCGGTTTCGTCTGTAAGCTACGGATCTACCGATTTAAACAAAAATCTAACGATATGTTCAACTGCGTCTTTAGTCTAATCTGACTTTATTATTGTTTATTAAATTTTATTTAGTAATCATAGGTCATTGTTCTGTCTAGTTGCAGAGTGACAAATATATTCCTACAAATCCTTATTACTCTTTATTAGGCGCGGTATTGGCGATATGCCCGAAGACGTTGATATCTTTTGAAAAGATTTTGTTTCATTCATTTACTAAAGTTAAACCCATATTTCACCCCCCAAAAATATAAACAAAAAACAAAATCTAAGTTAAAAAACAAACTGAATACGAATAAATATTTTAGTGCTTTTCCTGTCAAAAAAATATATTAATATGAAAAAAGAGTTGAGAGTTGCTACAGCTTTCCCATTGAAATAAAATTAATTTTAGATATCACTGATCAAAATTTGTACAAAGGTAAAAAGTGACTGCTTTAAAAAAGGTAAAAAGTGACATCCCTACTTGTTATAGTTTTTATTAATATATTAATATTGTTTAATTCAATATATTTTTTTTAATATTAAATAATATACCTCTACCTCAACCCGGATTCATCCACTCCTGGATATAGGTCTCTCCTATCCTTTTCCATGACTCTTTGTTTTGTGCTATATTTAACCACCGTTTACCTGCCACTTCCTTAATGTCACGCAGGGACGTGCTCCTGCCCACGCGAGCCTTATAGCTTATCTCCCAAGACCATACTGGGGAAATCACTGTCCCATCCCATTCTCATATCCAAACCTCAAAATTTTCTAATCAAAAGCGTGGCCTTGAAATTACCAAACCTCTAAACCACGAAATGTCGAACCTTAAAACAAAACTACCCCATGCGAGTAGAACGTATGATTCAGAATCTCGCACTGAATATAATATACCTACCTATTTCTAATTCTTGTTATATTTACTATATTTGTATTTTATTTGAGTGATCTAGTATTACGACACATAGGAATGCTAATTTTGGACTTAAATATTATATTTTATTTTGTTTCTGTACTTTTGATTTTTGTTGAAGATCTACCGAGAATTTTGTTCTCGTATGGAATTATAATCTAATAAACCTGGCAACCCTCTTCGGCTACTCCTTTATAAAGTTTTTTCGGCCTTTTTCCCTTGTTGCCGCCGCCGACCGACCGGTCGGTTTCGGGGCGACTGCAAGGAAGGTCGTACAGTATTGCCATTTCATAGAATTGCACTTGCTATTTTAGAAATGATTTCAAACTTCTGCATGTTACTTTTTGTTTTAGAAAGAAGTTGTTATGTGCCTAGAGAAAACATTCTTAAAATTGTTTTGTACTTTATTTAATATTTCATTAAGTAGGCAAGATAATCGGATTAGAAGATTCGGGATTTAGGATAAGCCAACATAATTTTGATTTAACAGAATGGCAACACTGTCCTTCGTCTTTCTATTTTTTCCATTCTATTCTATTCGTAGCCGGTAGCCCCCACACAAGCGTCTTAAAGACCCGCCCCCTCACGCAGAAGCTCTCTCGTCGTATCACTTCTATGATCACTTCCCCTATACAATGGTAGGGAAAAGACACTTTATCCGTCTCTGTTGTACTGCAGTGTATTTTGCAGCCTTACCATCTTTTTTTATCGCATTGAAAAGCTCCTATTGCTAATGAAATTTTGCCACACGTGTATGTAGAAGCATATTATAGTATTGAGCGAAGCAAAATTTGTCTAGGTATGCACTGATATTGCAGTATATTAATGAGGTCATGTGATATTTGAACCTCGGTCCATTGACCTACTTGGCTGTCAAATATATTCAGGATATTGGTTAATGGATTTTAGGAAAATCGACATTTATAAAGACATTAGTAGGAATGGGATTAGTAGCTTAGTTCACTTTTGTGGATTTATTTATTTTGATACTTTCACAAACTTTTAATTGCCTGTAATTTTGGATATGCTTAAGGAATTTTAAATTATTTTCATCGTCATCATTATTTACTTTAGTTCCTAAGTGGAGCCTAGGGCTTCAGTGAAAACCTTCCATCTTGTTGTGTTTTCAGCAATTTTCTTAGCTTCTGGCCATGATGTTCTTGACTTCGCTAGCTCTTCCATTACGGTTCTGCGCCATGCATATTGTTTTGGGCGTCCTCTTTTCTGTTGTCCCTGTGGGTTCCAGTCACGGGCATTTCTTGCGATGTTGTCGTTAAGTTGTCTTAGAGTATGCCCTATCCATCCCCACTTTCGTATGATCACTTCTTTGCTTATCTTAGTTTGGCCAGTTAAATGCAATAGATTTTCGTTTCGGATTGAGTGCGGTCAAAATATGCAAAGAACTCGTCTCAGGCATCTATTAATAAATGTTTGAGCTTTGATGTTAGGGTTTTGGCCACTTTCTATGTTTCACATCCATACTAGAGAACCGATTTTACATTACTGTTGAAAATTATCAGCTTAGTGTCAATGTAGAGCAAAATAAAAACACTAAATCACCACAATACACCAAAACACTTTTACTTTTACACTGGACGCGCGTTTCGCTAACCAAAGTACAATCTACAAGTTGAGCGTTTATATACTCGCCCAGTGGGCACCGAGTGGGCGTGGCAAAATTTAGCCAACCGAGTCAGAGCCCACTGAGCGTAACAGTTAGATTTCAGCTACTAGAGTAGTAGGAACAAAGAACTTGAAGGAATTGGACCATTGTCTCTGTTCATACTATCTTTACATTTATTAATTCTGATGCTTTCATATGCATCTAATTGCCTGTAATTTGAGACTTGTTTAATTAATTTTAAATTATTAAGATCTATACAATGTTTTTTTATCAACAATATGTTCGGCAACGCAAGATTTATCCGGTCTACCATATCTTATCTGAGCTAAATGTTCTTTAAATCTAGTTAATATTGATCTTCTAGTTTGCCTAACATATTTCTGATTAAAATCTTTACAAGAAATTTCATAAATACCCGACCTTTCCAGTGGAGGTGTTTTATTCTTTGGATTACAAAAAATCAGACACTACAAAACTTAGTGATACATATTATGGTTTAACTCATGGTACAAAGAATACAAGGTATGATATTGCGCAGGTTGGTCGCTACGTCACAGGTGATAACAGGCACTATTGGTCAGCACGCTCCGCGCGCCAGTTCAAATCGTCAAGATATTGTTATAAACTTGTTTTTTGTTTATATACCGTCATTGAATTATCGCTAAGCAAGTTACTGTGGAGCAGTGCGTAAGGAGTCGGGCTAGGAAGCGAGAGACCGGAGTTCGAATCTCGGCCGGGACATAACTTTTTATTTATTTTTTTAAATACTGTTGTATTCTATAGTTTATTTTTGTAGTATAAAAAAAGAACTATTTATTCTGTTATTTTTTAATCTCCGTTATTAATATAAATTGATTGTTGGTACAATACCTCATTTAATATAAAATAATATTCTACTTTTTGAAATGTATCGGGCCCTAATTGTACCTAAAAGTAATATATTTTTAGTGATATACCATATTGTAAACTATTTAATATTTCAGTCACTTAAAAAGTTAATTTGCATTGAATAATTGTTTACCATTAAAGGAAATTTGAGCTATAATATAATCCTCGATGGGCATATTCTGGGTATGCAAATACTTCCTCTAAATTTTGGGTGTCGTTCAACCAATTTATTCTCAAAACCAGAAACATCTACATATAAAAAGAAGCACAGGTCACTAATTATGATAAACTTCACCCTTGGTATTACTTCCACAAATTATAATAAACTTCACCCTTAGAATTACTTCTATCACAATTACAATACGTTCATCTGCATTGGCATTTTCTACTTTTCAATGGGAAACAATAAACTTCCCAACATTTTTTAAATGATGTAACAATTCCTCTTGTGGTTACTTTTCCATAGATATCCTCAACTCTGTCCTCATGTGAATTCAGAGGCAATGAAAATTATTTACCATAAACATCGCAAACTAAAAACCTAATAAACAATTTTATACCGAATATAGAAATAAATTTAGTATTCTTACCTATCGTCCAAATCCATGTTAATAGATAATTATTATTTTTAAATATATTTTTGGAACTGCTGGTTTTAGGAATTATTAAATTAAACGAACTAAAAAGTCTTAAAATTAAACAATTCTTAACCATAACCCCAAAAAATGCAGATCTCCTGTCAACTTTCTTTATTTTTTACTTCTTTCTTATTCAAAGATTTTTTATTTATTCATTATTTTTCTAGTGACGTCACAGGTGGTATGCGCGAACTTAACGAAATTGGAGTCGCTATCGATCATACCTTGTATTCTTTGTACCATGGGTTTAACTCATTGTAATATAATATGTATAATATAACATTTCTGTTTGACGTTTCAATTGACACATTTAAATTTGATTTGACATTTCGCATTTGTTGTACTTTTCTGCATGAGCTTATTTATGTTATTTATATCTTATTTTTTATTTTTAATTGGTTTTGTTTAGAGGTAGTAAATTGAGATGGATATGGTGTCAGAACTCAAATTAACAGTGACCTTATGCGACGTCCAGAAAAAGGTGTCAGTAGCGTACCTGCTATTTTTGTTACTAAATAATTATTACAACTTATCTCTTTTTATTATAAATATACTTTTTTGACAATTTTAATAATTAATAACAGTTATTCTCTAGCCTCCCTAGAATATAATATTGTTGCTGACCCGTGACTAATATGACTAATATGCCCCGCCGCCATTCGAAAAACGAATGGAATAATCAAGGCGGCTAAAAACATTCGAGTAAAATCTGAACTGTTTCTCTCATATACAGTACATCTGCTGGATCTGTGTCTATGAAAGGAATGCGGGCAAAAAACATTTAAATAAACAGCAATATATTTTATACGTCGATTTGACGAGTGCGTCACCGCAAATCGCTCCGCCCACTCACTTTATTGGCTACTTGCAAATTTGTCGAATGTTTATTGATGGAACGCGTCGTCTATTTTTTTACGAAAAACATCGAGAAAATATCGTTTCCCCTCTCACGGATACCCCGGAGCTACAGAACGGACAGACGTACTGTACCTACTATAATCCAACGCCTCGGACCTGAGGAGGACAGAAACAACAGATCGGTCGACGTGTACAATTGCCGGGCTAAATTGAAAATAAATTCCTTTTAGATAAATAGTTAGATAAATAATAAATAAGTTGTAAATAGTTCTTTAAGTAAGTAGTTTTATAGTTATTGTGTTGTTACTTAGTGTAAAATAAATTGTGTTTAAATAAATTAGACTCTCTATCCACACGGAACCGAGGAGAAACGTAACAATATTTTTAGACGTTTTAAATATAATGAGAATAGCACTGAAAAATCGGAATTTAAATCAGCCATAATAATCCTCCATTTTCCACATGAGTTTCACCTCAATTTGTTGATATGATTCTTTCTCAATCTTTCAATTCAAAAATTTAAACAAATAATTTTTTATTGTTTTAATAACGATTAATTGTGCAATTTCAGTTGTTTGGAATTGCATTACGGCTATAAGTAAATATTTAAAAAAATCCTGTCGCTATTAGTCATGTCCCATGTTTTGTAAAAAAACAATGGCGGTAATTGGCGAAGTGTTGTTCTTTCGTGTTTGGTTTCAATAGCGGACATCGATGTCCCAACAACAAAAGGCAAATTAATATACATTCTTTTATCTATTGGGCATTGTTTGTTCATGTGCCATGTTACCAAATAACAAACAATGCTTTTTTATATTTGTAGTTTTTTTTAATTATTACTATTTTTTACAATGTTAACAAGGTCAGCAACACGTGCGTCCGGTTTTTAAAATAGTGTAATCCACCTGAAATAAAAATTTGACACAATGGCTTTTCAGATCTATAATATACTTCATATAAAACCATTTGAAAAACAGGAAAAAATAAAAATGATTTTTAATTGTTCCAAGTCGTTTCCAAGCCAACTGGACGCCGTTTTTTTATCATACGGTACATTAAAAGCGAGCTAAAGTATTTAAATTAAAATTAATACTTTACATTCTCTCAAATTACTTAATAAGTTAGTTTATTGCATAATATACGAATTGAGAAAATTTTAGATGCGTACCTACAATTTTTGCTATAGTCGGAACTATAAACTTTTTCTATTTAGTAACTTTGAAGAATATCTTCTGACAGGAAGGAAATATAGCTTCTACGAGATTTATGTATTTTGCCCTAAAATTTTACAAATGCTGATGTAAGCGATGCCCTACTTTTAAGTAAAATGCCAGCAGTCGAAGACGACAAATTGTCTAGAGAAGACTCGCTCAAAAATATATATTTTTCCAATTTTTTAACTTTTTTGGCTTATTTAACTAATTATCTAAACTCCAAGAATCAATGTGATTAACAAGGCAGTTTATACCTATTTATGTAGGTATCAAGGGAATTATTAGGATGTAAATTACCGAGGGTAAAGAGGGACAATATCTGCCCTAGGTTATTAGCACTTTACAATTCCCATAGTACATAGATACTTTTATTTCTTACTGAATTTAGTATATTTAGCCCATTTTAAAACGATACGAATGTTAGATTTATTAGTCTTTCGGTATATTTATTTGTAAAAACCTTTGAATAACAAGACTAAGGAAGGAGCATAATGCTATCCGTGTATTCATGCATGGTGGGCGGAAAAGGCACCATAAAAGCTCTCTAGGGTGGGGATCCTTGACAGTTCTGTTTGACGATTCATTTGAATTTGATTTGAAATTTTGTGGATTTGTCAGTCTTTACGAAGCTGATTTTATGTTATTTATTATTTATTCTACTACTGATAGTTGTATAAAGGTAGTAAATCTAGATGGAAATTGTGGCAGAACTTAAACTAACAGTGACACTATCGCGATTTATCGAAAAAGACTAAAATAGTTGGTTGTGTAGCGTGCGGTAGATCTCGGCAAAAATTGAGTGAAATAATGGAACAACTTTTCGCTAGTAAGTAACTATATAATATACATACGTGTAGTAAACCGATCATTTATGAAATTCACTTAAATTAACTAAATTATATATTTTTCTTGCATTTTAGCACGGGGGTGTCACTTGTATATGAAAACAGGCAACAGTCAAATTTAAACGTGCCAGGACCAACGACAAAGAAAGCAACATCTGCCAGGCATTGGCTTTCTTTGTCACTCACATTGCTTAAATCATGATACCGCGGCCATTTTGTCAACAAAGAAGCTGGCCGGGCTGTCCTGGCAAGTGATTTAAAACAATTTTGCTTTTTACAATATTAAATTACCATTTGGATGTATTTAATGCGATTATTCAGTTAACTGGTAAGTCAGAAATTACACACAAATACTTTATTCGTAAATACAACTAAGATGTAAACGTATTTTTTGTATTTTTAGATTTCAACTCTTGCAAAGACCCGCTGATAGAACTTGCCTGGCAGCGTACCTGTTTAACTAAACGTATTATTTCCTGATAATAATATCAAAACACGTAAGTACCTCTATAATTTATGATGAAAAATGATTTTGATTATGTTTTATATTATTTAAATACTTTCTAACCTCAAATAATAGTACGATCCTTGTTTATATCGCACAGCCCATTCAAAACTGTATTGTCTTCAAAAAATGTTTACAAAACAAACAATTATTAAAAAAACAATGTCCATTTAATCTGATTTATACCTCAGAAGGATGCCAGTAAAATTTTATTAAATCAACATAATATTATTTGGCCGTTAATATGCAAAAAGGAGCATATTGCCTTAACTTAAATTTTCTTTTACTTCTCCTGACAATGCTCTCTATATTCTCTATTTTAAGTTAGTAAACTTTTGAACGGGATGTGCGATATATAAAATACATAATATATCCAAGGGTATGATCTGATAAAAGTATTTTTTGATGCATTTTTTGGTTGTTTATGCACGTTGGCTTGGTTTATGTTTTATTCAGCTTATATTTATTTAGTATAACAGTTTTTTTTTGCCTTTGGAATGGCATGCATTGAGGCTAGATAGTGTTTCATTAGATCATTAAAGGAATTTAAATTAGCATATATTTTTTGTCACATTAGTGTGTTATCATGATACAGGTAGTTGTATCATAGTGCCTTATGCATGTTATTTACCTATTATATACTTATGTAATGTATTATCAGTAAATAGATGACAACATACTACTAAAATGTCTTTTTAATAGTATGTTTATCTTTCCAATTCACTAGTTATTTGCAAAATGTATTTTGAACTAATTTAAGTCATTAATTGATCATCTTTCTTTTTCAGGTTCCGGGATATTCTTTTTCATTGTTAAAAAAATATATATATTTCAATATTATTGTAATATAAATCGCAGCTCTAAAAAATAAATGATATTGTTTACTAATGTGTAATTTATTTACTATGAATTTTCTCTGAAAATAATAAGTCTTTAATAATATCATTGATTTGCTGTGTAAAGTTAATAGACATATTTTTTAATACATTAAATTATATTAAAGTAATAAAAAATATGTTTATTAACTTTAAACAGTAAGTCAGTGATACTTATAAAAGTATTTTTTTAAAAATTTCCCCTCTTTTAAGCCCCGCCCCTCCAATTCCCCTCAATTTAGCTAGTACTGCCAGGCGACACCAGGTGGCGTCTGTTTCCATTTTTTAACATGAAGTTAGCATTTCTTTAATGTACCTATTCTCTGCATTTTAGCTTTTATTTATTACTTGTCAAAGATTAGATGTCAAAGAATTTAGATACGTTAATTTGACTTACCTGCTTCAGTAGCGTATCGGATGTTTGTGTTAATAAATACTTATTATAACTTATCTATTTTTATTAGAATTATATATTTTTATAACAATTTTAATAACTACCAACATTTATTCACAACGTAAAATAAAACAACAAATTATTGAGTCTACCCCACGTCTACCCTACATCATAGTTTTACATTTTTTAAATAAAATTAGAACGACACTGATAAACCGGAATTTAAGTCGGCCATATTTGAGGCCCATCGCGGTGTACCTAAGATTTTTGATATGCTCCTTCCTTAGTCTTCTTATTCAAAGGTAAAAACGCTGCTGGTAGGAACTTAGTTGACAGATATCTATTGTATTAAATAACCTGTTTATAAATTGACAGTTGTTGTCAATCGAGTTCAGTTTTTTGTTAAAAAAACGCGAAGCGGTCGAGGGTTTTTATTCTAAAATTATTGTGCATGAAACTATTTTCTAAAAAGCAAAATCATGCAAAAAAATATATGGGTAGTTTAATCATTTAAATTTATAGGTTGAGTGATATACGGCTAGATTATTTCCTGAATGAATTCATGGAAACCGTGAATTCATTTTCACTACAGCGGTAAATAAAATTTAAAGACGTTTCAAAAAGACGTCTCGTAAGTAATGTTTGTGCTTCTGCTACCTTGGTTACGCATCCCAACAATGCATCGAGAACCGTTTCGCATGTCAACATATCAAACTCTGACGTATTTTTCTCCACTTATTTGTTCAAAATAATATTGAATAAGGGCGTTTCACCATGCCCTAGACACTCAATGGTAATTTTATAGAGCTACAAATTTAGTTTCTTCCGCATCGCCAGACGGCGCAAAAGACATTAAAGTACAGGTTTCTAATTTATATTATGAAGATGACATGACAGTCTCTATGTTAACTACTGTCCATAGATAAAAGAAAATAATCTTCTATTAAGATAGATATGAAACTTAATAGTAAAATTTTGGGTCAAAGCGCCCCTCCGTGTTCTTAGTAGAGACTACGTTTAACCCAGCGCCTTCGCCTTTTCTGCTGTAAATATTTTTATGTTCATATTTGATTTCAAAGGAGATTTAGTTTTAAAGTTACACTGATATATTAGTATATCAGAGTAACTTTAATAAAACATAAGAATATATATATATATATATATATATATTTTACAGTTTATTAAATATAAATTTTGACTACAAGGTAGAAAGTATATCACAATATTTGATAAAACTTATAAGTATACCATTTTTACAGTTAATAAATAATAAAACTATTTCTGGCTATGATATTTAAAATTTAGATAGATAGAATATTAAAAAACATACCGGTATTTGCAGACGCAGCCCAAATTCAATAAAAACCAAAATTTTTCCTGCGAAAATCGGGCTTTTTTCACAGAAAAGGTATTTTTTGATTTATCAACAATCATTGTTAAGTTGACAATATACAGGGTGTTTTCTAATTAGTCTAAAAAATTGTGGTGTGATTCCTCATGTGTTCTTAAAACAATTTTTATATAACCATTTTGTCTAAAGTACTTCCTTTCTGATCTACAGGGTGTTAAAAATTAAAAAAAAAATCGATATTTTGCTCAACATAAATGGTACACTACTGCTTTTTTAAAGAAAATATATTTTTTTCTTGACAGGCCATCCTTTTTCAACAAAATTGATGTTTTGAGTTTTTCTTGTTCATCAAACGGTTGCCGAGAAAAAAATAAAAATACCTATTAAGAGCCCGCTTTAAGCCGTTATCTAACGATTTTTTATTTTTTAGATTAATTAGAAATACCCTGTATATGCATATCACAGGCAACCAAATAAACTAGTAACCTCTAAAAATTATTTTTCCTACCTCTAGCGACATACCGTGTTTTTAGTGAGTACTAAATTATTTTATCAAAATTTCACCATATAAGTTTCCAGGTAATGCTACTGTCTATGGTCTAGTTTTTGTCTAGTTGACAAAATGTTGGTGATCCGTCAAGTTATTTTTAAATCCTTATTTAAATAATTACTAATTCAGATATTCCCAGATATTCCTGATTTGTCGGAAAGTTCAGTGATTTGTGTTTATAGTTTGTGTTTTTATTAGTTTGTGCATTCTGATACTTACAGTCGATCATCATTTTCGTGTTAGATACTAAACTTTTTTATTAAAGTCATTTTGACATTTTAGAAATAATAATTTATAAACCAAATAAAAAAATAGTTTAATCATAAATAAGTAAGTACATAGTTGGTAATATATAGTATTTTTAGTAACAGTTAATTAGTAGTCTATAATATTTTTACTATATTATAATTTAGTTGTTAAATCAAAAAAAATAGGCGCTATGTGATCTATTGTTGGTGTTTAAAATGTATGTTACACTTCTAATGATCTAATAAAACATAAAATGGGGGGCAGTAAAAAAGTCTATATTTATTATTTTATATTTTACAAGGAATAATTTTGCGCTTGAATAACGTTACCGTTTTAATTAGCGTTAATAAGTAACGGAACGCTAAAATTATGTTATGTCAAAACTCTCCATTAGTTTCTTCCGGATTACCAGGTGGCTCTAAATGACGGACCCATTTGTTTTATATCAGTGTCCAATCTATCTCTAGTACGTGACATTAGTCTATGGGTTTCACCGATTACAATCGTTATTAAGTTATACATATGAGCTGTAAATCAATGTTTTTAAACGAACTGTTGCCAAAATCTCTCAGAATTAGTGATAAACGACAAAAAGAAAACCCAAAAGGAAGCCGAAAAAATAATCGCGGTTAAACTGGTCTTGGGATTTAATCACTTATCTAAACAAAATTTATTCGAAAAATTAGATTAGCTGATTGGTCCATTTCACGATGAGGGAAATAATCGTTAATAATGTCCCAAGGAAGTTATGACTCTATGGTTACAGGACTATTTTTTATGGACAAGGACTATTTATGGCTAGCGTACCCAAGAGACGAAATAAGCATACCGGGTGTTGCATCGTCGAGCGGGACATAGGAAATCCCATGTAAATTTTAATGGGGTCAATTATTGGCTTCCCTAATTATTTTAGAGAATAATTCTATATAGGTTTATTGAAGAGCACTAAAACCCACATTCAAAAGAATAACTTTAGATATTTTTGATTAGCCCGTTTACGAGTTATCGCCGATTTCTTTTTAAATATTTCTCCTTTCTTATGGCCCTGTATTTACTTATGAGCACCAGTCAAGGTAAAATATAACTGTCAAATGAAGTTGTTATTTCAGAAATTTATCTATTTAGTGCTTTATTATTATTATTAAATCTCATACCTACATCGAAAATATTAGCCATGAATCTACCGAAGAAAAAGTATTGATGATCAAATGGTATTATCAAGGAAATAGTTCTCTAAAGGTGTCGGACATGTTTGCTGCTCTGTATCCGAATAGACCGATACCTGGAAAATCTACAATCGGAAGGAATATCCAGAGATTTGGTTTGGTTTGGTTTGGCTTGGTTTAGTTTGGACTAAAGGTACCCTAATAAATAACTGCAGATGTGAAGCAAGGCAGGAACAAAGAGAAGATGCAATAAATGATACCGACTTGGAAGTTTTATTGTGCGTGGAAGAGAACGTTGGAAAGATCAGCACAAGGAAACTTGAGGATGAAATAGGAATAGATCACACTACAGCGTTTCGAATTTTGAAACGACATAAATACTATTCCTTCAAACATAAATACCATTCCTTAAAACTATTGTCTAAATACCAAATATTTCGACAATAGTTTTAACGGAAACGTTATTGACCTAAATCATACAGTAAATTGGCCAGCAAGGTCTCCTGATATTTCGCCAAATGATTTCTTTCTCTGGGACCATTTAAAAAACAGGATATACAAGGATAAAAAATACTCAAATCTAGACTAGTTAAAAAATGCTGTTTCTGCCGAATGCAATAGAATTTCAGTTTACCAACTAGCGAATGTAAGAAGAGCATTTTATGATCGCATGGGTTATTGTCTAGCAGTCGATGGAGGAATATTTGAACATCTTTTTAAATTCTAAAGTTCTAACAATTTCATAGTACCTAAATTAATAAGTTATTGAATATTGTAATAATACTATAATTAACCTTGTAATTGTTTTTTTTTAATTTTTTAATTTTTATTAATTTGTATTTATAAATACATCTTTAAGATTTCCGATGTAGGAATGAGTTTTCAATAATAATAAAGCACTAAATAGGTAAATTTCTGAAATGACAACTTCATTTGACAGTTATCTTTTACCTTGACTGGTGCTCATAAGTAAATACAGGGCCATAAGAAAGAAGAAATATTTAAAAAGAAATCGGCGATAACTCGTAAACGGGCTAATCAAAAATATCTAAAGTTATTCTTTTGAATGTGGGTTTTAGTGCTCTTCAATAAACCTATATAGAATTATTCTCTAAAATAATTAGGGAAGCCAATAAATTGACCCCATTAAGATTTACATGGGATTTCCTATGTCCCGTCCGACTATGCAACACCCGATATATTAATTCAGTAAGAAATAAAGGTAATTTTCTTATAATAAATTATTCCTTCTTTTTCAGAGTATTTTTTAGACACATTTTTTCAAGTCGGCGACGAAAATACTCCTCTTTCCCCGCAATTTTTTCCCTTCGTCACCCCCTCTTTCTAGTCAAAGTTTGGAGGGTAATTAGGTGCTAATTGAATTGGACCCTTTGGGCTTATCTCCGTCTCTATCCGCCTTTTCCTCTCTCCGTTGCACGTGTCTCATTTTCGATGTGACGCAGATTAAAGCAGGCGTCTGACGTCGACCGAGACTGTGGAAAAATTAAATGACGTCCAAGTTCCAGCATTGGTCCTAAATTATTTAAAGGCCAGGTAAAAGAAAAAAATGAGTAACTGCTTAATAAAAAGAAAGGAATTTTTCGATTGAATCAAGAACTTAATTAATGCTTTTATTTCTTACTGAATTAATATAAGCTTATATCGTCATGGTTACGCTAATCGTAAATATAGTCATAAAGTCATAACCCTAGGTAATAACTCCCTAGGGACATTATTAACGGAAATTAAGATGCCATAATTCCCTCTAACTGTTATAGGTAACAACCTGTTATAGGTAACAACCACAATAGAGATTTTAAGTAATAATATAAAATAACAATGGAAGTTAGTTAGATGCTACTCAAATAATTTATTTACATAATTAAAAAATGTTTCCAATTATAAATCTCTCCAAAAAATCCTCTATGAGTATTTCGCCACTTGCAAGAAAATCTACGCAATAAAATTGTTATTTTTTGTAAACACTTCTGCGTTAATCCCAAACGGAAACTACTTGTCAGAAGTTTGGCTTACAGTTATACAAATTTGCCTAACAAAATGAACAAAAAAATTCTTAACGTTTCGGATAGTTTATCTCTTTCCGTCGGAAGCAAAAAAAATACAAAGAATAACGAAAAAAACTATTTAAAATATTTAAATTCAACTATCCGAGAACACTTTAGTTTTTTTTAAAGATCGTCTACAAAAATCGTTGACGTTCTGTTAAAATGACATTATATCAAAATATACCAAAAAGCGCCAAACTTTCTGTATGATTATTTTTAATTTTTACGTAGGTATGTTATGTTTATTTATGTTATGTTCTTTAAAATCAAAGAAGCGATTGCCATACATTACTAACATCTACGGATGCATGAGCAATACATTTATTTTTATTAGATTGTACTAAAAAAGCCTCTTTTATTTTTCTTTTATAGACTATCGCTTCTTTCATTTTAATTTTGGCGTTATTATAATTTATTCTGTGCCCTGTAAAAATTAAAAATAATCATACAGAAAGTTTGGGGTTTTTTGGTTTTACCCTTTGAATAAGAAGACTAAGGAAGGAGCATAATGCTATCCATGTATTCATGCATGGTGGGCGGAAAAGGCACCATAAAAGCTCTCTAGGGTGGGGATCCTTGACAGTTCTGTTTGACGATTCATTTGACACATTTGAATTTGATTTGAAATTTTGTGGATTTGTCAGTCTTTACGGAGCTGATTTTATGTTATTTATTATTTATTCTACTACTGATAGTTGTATAAAGGTAGTAAATCTAGATGGAAATTGTGGCAGAACTTAAATTAACAGTGACACTATCGCGATTTATCGAAAAAGACTCTAAAATAGTTGGTTGTGTAGCGTGCGGTAGCTCTAGGCAAAAATTGAGTGAAATAATGGAACAACTTTTCGCTAGTAAGTGACTATATAATATACATACGTGTAGTAAACCGATCATTTATGAAATTTACTTAAATTAACTAAATTATATATTTTTCTTGCATTTTAGCTTTTATTTATTACTTGTCAAAGATTAGATGTCAAAGAATTTAGATACGTTAATTTGACTTACCTGCTTCAGTAGCGTATCGGATGTTTGTGTTAATAAATACTTATTATAACTTATCTATTTTTATTAGAATTATATATTTTTATAACAATTTTAATAACTACCAACATTTATTCACAACGTAAAATAAAACAACAAATTATTGAGTCTACCCCACGTCTACCCTACATCGTAGTTTTACATTTTTTAAATAAAATTAGAACGACACTGATAAACCGAAATTTAAGTCGGCCATATTTGAGGCCCATCGCGGTGTACCTAAGATTTTTGATATGCGCCTTCCTTAGTCTTCTTATTCAAAGGTTTTACCTTATTAAGTAATTGTTGTCAGGTAGTAATAGTTAATTTTGAAGTTTAATTTGATATAATGTCATTTTAACAGAACGTCAACGGTTTTTCAAGACTTGAAGTAAATAATGTTCTAAGTGCCAAAATCATTATTTCGAGATAAACAACATTTTTTGTGTCATAACCAATGTATAAGAACGGGCGGTGGTCTCTGTTGAGAATTTTTTTCAATACAATTTAATAGCTGTGGCACTTAGCGCTTGATGTATGTTGTTCGTTATGGAACTTAGGAAATTTTACAAGTAAAACTTGACAAACTGTTTTTTTGGCACTTAGAAATAATAAATAATGTTATTTACTTCAAGCCTTCTTTTGTAGACGTGTCTGTTTTAAAAAAACTGAAGTTTTCTCGAATAGTTGAATTTAAATATTTTAAATAGTTTTTTTCTTTATTCTTTGTATGTTTTTGCTTCCGACGCACGGTGGGGTATTAGCATGAAAAAGGTGATCGAAATTCGAAAAAGCAAATGTGTTTAAGATTTTCCAAAAAAAGATAAATGATAAGTTAAATCACGTCTGCCATGAATGGCGTTGCTATGGGTGTGTTTAGTTGCTTTCATTTGTTTCAACGAAACGTCAAAGTTGTTGCTTCTCACAGATAAGAGGTAAATGGCTAAATTTTATGTTTAAAATTATAAATTGTTGTTGTTCTTGTGCTCTTTTACGTTTATATTATGGTTTTGATTGAAAATGGCTCACCAAGCTGTAGGTATCTATTCTACAAAAACCTATTATTTATTTTGATATTATCTATACAAACGATTTTTTTTGCAATTAAAAGTTAGGCGTTCAGAAAATTTGATTAAATTTGTGACATTTTTATTATACTTAGAGATTTAGTTGCGCATTTCGAAGAATTCAGCATATTGTCTATATACGTTTTACTTAGTAAACATTGGGCTTTCATACAGTAAAATAAAATACTGCGACTTTTTGCGATTTTGCTGATAAAATGAGAAAAACATTCCTGGTTTCCTCTAATCTGCCAATCAGTGATATACTAATGCGAGGTGTAAACCGCGATGGCATTGTTGTGTACAAAGCGATCGCATTAGTGCCATTAGCAGTATAGCACAATTTGGCATTAGTAGCGACTTTAGTGGTATGGGCATTGCTCGCGGATCAGTCGTAGCATTAGTAGTATTAGTTGCGATATTACTACTGGCATTAGTGGCATTGACTGTGGAAACACTGGAACAGTGATTTTTCTTTATTTTTTAGAATCGACGAATTATCCTTTATTTTGTTCATATTATTTCCTCTTTAATTGAAAATAGCAATAATTTATATAAGGTCTACATAAAAAAAATTCGATCAACTATCTGTGTCAAATACCCCACTGTGCGACGACGGAAAGAGATGAACTTTCCGAAACGTTAAGCATTTTTTTGTTCGTTAGGCAAATTTGTATAACTGTAAACCAAACTTCTGACAAGTAGTTTCCGTTTAAGTTTAAAGCTTGTTTCATATAGACGCGAATCGCGAGTTGCGATTTTGCGAAACTGTTCTCATTGGTCCAATTTTAATGATCATGCAGCGCTGTCAGAAATTTTAAGATTTTGGCGATTCGCAAGATTTAAAATTTGAGGGGCGGGAAAGTTAAAGTGTTTTCAACTTTTTGCGAATATTCGCGCGATTTTAAGGTTCGCGTTTGCGCAGAATGGTGTTGTGATCCGGTTATCGATTATTTTGACGACGCTGCCACAAAGCAGAGCACAAAGTACCAAAGCAGAGACCAAAGTACAAAGTAACTGAAAGCATTTCTCAAGATGAAATGGGTTCTCGTGTATATGTTTTTGATATAATATGGTGACAATTTTTCAACCAAGTTATCAAACTCCTGTACAGACAATCTGTGAAAATTCCTAAATTTTTCCTCATCTTTTGTCCTCATTTCTTGAATTAAATTGCGATAAGCACCATGTTGCTTACGAAATTTAAATATTTCACATGTCCCAAATGACCTATAAACCCGTTCTATTCTACGTTTTAACAATAAGTAAATGGTAATTTTGTGTTCCAATCCCAATCTTCTGTTCCAATCCCACAATCATAATCAATATTCATAATCATTAAACAAATTTAAACTCATATTGTATGCTATAAAATATAAAATAAAGATCGTAAACACGAATAAAAACAAATTAAGTTATCTCAGGTTATGATTTTTTTTAGTAACTTTCAGTGGAGCAAAAATGAAATGTCCCTAAAAATTCGCCACTCTATGTAATATGTCCAAATTTTGCGAATATTCTTGGCGAATCGCTTTTCGCAATTCGCGATTCGCGTCTATATGAAACAAGCTTAACGCCAGAAGTGTTTACAAAAAATAACTATTTTATTTTGTAGATTTTCTTGCAGTGGCGAAATACCCATAGAGGATTTTTTGGAGAGATTTACATGATTAAAATGTCACATAATATAATAAATTTACAAGAGAACACACACAGTTTCATCGGCATCCCCTGTTACAGTATTTTTCTGTACCTACTATGTAAGGTTTCTTTTATATTCCTTTTGGTAAATTGATCCAATTTTAGGTAGAAGTAATGCTTGTCGTGCTTCTTCAGCTTTTTTTTAATATTTCCTCCATTTTATTGGAAACGTACTCGTACCTGTGCCCAATTCGTGCGAAAGGCGTTTTTTGACAAAAAACTGAATTTGATTGGCCAGAACCATCAAATTATAAACAGGTTAATTAATAAAATAGGTAACTCTGGTAACAAACTGGTAAACTGGTAACCTCTGGTAACTCTGGTAACAAACAAAATTGCTACCAGCAGCGTTAATACAAATATACCGGAATATTAATAAATGCGACATTTGTGTCAATGATATTGGCACCAACCATATCAACTCTACCTGAGTAGCCGCCTGCATCCCAAGGACCTCAGTACCTGCGGGTGGGGACCTGCTAACTAACAAAACTTCTTCAGTTATGAATGTATTAAACCACAAACCTTGGTATTTGTATTATTATTTCTCTTTAATTAAAGTTCAGAACAGCATAGTTGGATTCTCTGGAATAGTGATCAAGGTTTTCTTGTGTCTCTGTCGTGCTCTTTTACTCATAAATTCCAGGCAGAATACGGCACTCCTTTCATTTCATTTAATAAAATAAGTATAGAGCTATTTACAAATTTAGCGTTTTATTTACATAACCTATTCGCCTCAAATATTATTCTGTCGAGCGGATCCGAGGTAATCACAATAAAACATATTTTTAACACAATGTAGGTTCTTTTCATTAAAAAAAATAGATAAGATTATAAAAATTTCATTTAAATTGTTTATATACAGTTAGGCCAAAATATTGGCCTAACTGTATAAAAAACAATTTTGGGAATGGTTACAAAATAGCAATGAGATGGATAAATGGCTTTCAACCAAGACCAAATTTGGATATGGATTGTATGGAAGAAGTAGTAGCTTATCTCTTCCCTATACACCCAAAAGTCTGTGATAACTTCTGTGATAACAACATCTGTGATATAAATCAAACCGTAAACTGTGATAATAGTGATAATAATAAAACGATCTGTGATAGAATACTAAGCTTTAATAAGGACGAACTACTGGCGGCTTGTAATAAACTTAAAAATGGCAAAACTCCAGGACCAAGCAATATACCCGCTGAGATACTAAAAGAAGCAGTTTTATACCTACCAGAATATACATTAAAAGTATATAATAGATTAGTAATGGCACAAATCTTCCCAGAGGAATGGAAACCATCAAAGCTGATCCTACTTCAAAAGGGTGAAAGTAGAATTCGAAGTCCAGTAGCCTACCGTCCGATTAGTCTTCTCGATACACAGGGTAAACTATATGAGCACTTGATACTAAATAAACTGAATGAAGAACTAGACAGAACAGGAGGGTTCTCAAACTATCAGTTTGGTTTTAGAAAAGGCAGACAAACGGTTGGGACAATTGTTGAATTGCTAAAAAAGGCTTTAGAAGCAGCGGACTACGCACCGAACAACCGAAAGTTATGTGCTGTGATAACTCTAGATGTAAGAAACGCATTTAATAGCGCATCCTGGCAAATTATTCTGGATAGATTAAAAAAGAGAGGCATCGAGAAGAGATTAATGCGACTTATCGCATCATATCTATCAGACAAGTTGATACAAGAAGCAGATAACCAGGTTAAAATTGTGGAGATTAATAGTGGGGTACCACAGGGCTCGGTACTGGGTCCCACCCTGTGGAATATTTTATACGACCTTCTTGAAACAAAAATGGCTGAGGGTACCAAACTAATTGGATTTGCGCACGACCTGGCAATGGTGGTAGTTGCAAAAACTGAAGAGGCACTGATGAACACTGCCAACACTAGTTTGATTAGAGTCTTAAATTGGATGAAAAAAGATAAACTTCAATTAGCCCCACACAAGACGGAGGCAATTTTGTTGACAACTAAAAGGAAAATTTCAGAAATACATTTTAACCTTGAAGACATAGAAATTAAACTCAGCAAAACCATTAGATACTTAGGAGTATGGCTTGATACCAAAATGAAATTTGGCGAGCACATTGATAAAACGGTAACCAAAGTAAGCAAAACATTAGCTGTACTGTCGCGTCTACTTCCAAATGCCGCTGGATCAAGAGCTTCTAAGAGAAGGGTTCTAGTGGGGGTCATTCACTCCCAACTTCTATATGCTGCACCTATATGGTACAAGGCAATGGAAAATAATAAATATAGGCAGAAAATAAACAGCATACAGCGTACAGCGGCTATAAGAGTCAGCAGTGCCTACAGAACCATTTCTGCAGAGGATGTTCGCGTAATAACGGGTATACCCCCAATGCATCTCTTGGTTCAAGAACGAATTGAAACCTACCAAGGAACTTTGAAAACTGAAGCTCGAAGTAAACTATGGATAAAATGGCAAGAAGAATGGGTCAACGGCAAGTATAGAAGTTGGACGTATAGTTTAATTCCTAATATTAGAGAATGAATAGAGAGGCTATATGGTGAAGTAGAGTATTATACCACCCAGGCACTATCGGGCCATGGATGTTTCAAAAGTTATCTATTTAATCGAACGAAATCACCAACAAACCATTGTGTATACTGTAACGAGTTAGATGATGCTCAACATACCTTGTTCGAATGTCCAAGATGGTCGGTGTTAAGACATCAGTACTATGTAGCTATGAGCATTCCTTTTACAACAGAAACTATGATGAATAGCCTGAAAGGTGGAGAAAAAAACTGGACTCTGGCCTATACAGTGATAAAAGGAATCATAAAAACTAAAGAGGAAGAAGCACGTAGAAATACGTAAACAGTCCTCACGTCGAAGAAATGCGAAAGCGGTACCGGCGTGATGTGTCGTAGAGAAGGGGAGGTGGTTTTAGTTAGTAGGAATCTGACACTCCGTCTTATGCAAGATTTCCTCCTCCTCTAAAAAAAAAGCCAAAATATTACCTCTTCAGCTTTGTTGAACGAATTTGGGTTGTTATACTACAATAGATTTTATTTTACACTCTTGCCATAGAACAGCACAACATAGCTTCCGGACGGACACCTGTTCATCCACTCGCGTCGTTTAACTTCGGTGATTTATCTACTCGATTTAAATATTCTTCTTTATAATTTTGACAAATAAACGTACTTGCATAACTCTTCTCTGCAGATACTTAATGGACCTAATCATGTATTATAAATCGGGAAAATTATTAATACTTCTACATTATACGAACTATGAGCATTATTCATAGCGCTGGAGCAAGATGAATAATGAGATCTAAAATGAGCAGATTTATTAAATGTTCGTTTTAATACACCACTTTATCAGTTTAAATTGGGTCGCTTAGCTACTATTATAATATTGTAGTTTTTAGTGGATTTTTATATTGAAATAAATTAGATAAAATATTTTTTAGCTATTTATCGCAAAATAAAAACACTAAATCACCACAATACACCAAAACACTTTTACTTTTACACTGGACGCGCGTCCAGTGTAAAAGTAAAAGTGTTTTGGTGTATTGTGCTGATTTAGTGTTTTTATTTTGCTGTGTAACACCAAAGGTTCCAACCCTCAACTGTAAGCTATTTATCTATAGCAAATAATTGGCAAATAAAGTGGGTCTCAACATGAATTTAACAAAAAAAAAATGTACAACGAACTAGTGGAAAGAAAAGATATTCTAATAAATAACATAACATTGGAAATAGTAGCAGAATACCTGGGGTTGAGTCCTAGTGCTTTTGTTTTTTTTAAATGAAAAGCATGAAATTCATGAATGTTTACATGAATTTTTACATTTTTTCTCTATCAATAAGTTTCATAGACTTGGTTATCCAACCGTGGTCCCGTAGATTACTTAAGTACTTAAAAATTTTCTAAAAAAATAAAAATTAACACATTTTTTAAACACAACAAAATAATAATAACTAAAAAAACTGGAAAACATCATTTTTACTACATCACAAGCAAATAAAAATTAATACCTAGCTAAGAGTCAAAATCCAAGATTCCTCTTGTGATTTCTCTAGGCACCACCGGGCTCCCCTGTAGTTACGCCAATACATGTTTACTATACAGGGTGCTACAAATTCGAGGTACGAGCATTGGTATCTCGCTAACCGTAATAGATATGAACATGGTTAAATTGGGGCAAAGTTGCGCTTTGGGATGTTCACAAAGATGCCATCAAAAAAGTTTCAGAAATTTCAAGGATTGCTGAGTTTTTTGAAAAAAAACGGATTTTTTGGAAAATCAATTTTATTTTTTCCTATCGTTACTTTCTAGGAAATGAAAAAACTAATTGCACATTCTCATAGCGTCTTTATTAGGGCTATCTGACAGTATTTTTAGATTTTCAAATTATTTGATAATTTGTGAGATACAGAGGCCAACTTAATCTTTTTAAATACGGACCTGCATTTTTTATTTCAGATTTTGAAATAACTCGGGCTCCTGAGTACAATGATGTGCCACACTTAATATTTTTTTTGTTTCGGACATTTGAACACAATTTATTTAAACTATTTTCAAGTCCAGCTCTGCTTTTTTTTAAATATTTAATCTATTCAGCGTTAGAACATTGATTAGCTTTCAAACTTAACAATGACGTGGGGTAAAAGATTGATTAAAATATTAAAAAATAATATAAAATAAATAATATAAATATTATATAATATAAACAATCAAATCATTTCCTCGGAAGAATTGGAAATGGTAGAGTAGTATAATGGCCAGGGAGGTTCCTAGTCCTGTCGCCAAGGGGAGCGGGGGCGGGGGGACATTACTTAACGTCATTTGTAAAAGTGAAATCAATACATCTCAACATTTACAATAAAGAGTACAAGATGCATTCGGAAGTATAAAAAGATCTTTTCAAAGAGCTATAAATAAAATTTAACGAAATATAAACTTGTGCAATAGGGAGGGTGGTAACCCTGTCGAACATTTGGAGTATTAGAAACTAGTTTGTAGAAGTATATTTATAATAACTATGATTAATATGATGCATATTATTAAGGTGCGTATTCATTATCCGCACGAACGAACGAATGTTCGCTAGTGGTATGGACGGGGACCGCACGATAGGACCGCACGAGAAGACCGGAGGCATTTGTTGGCGAACGCCTTTGATGTAAACTGACTCGAAACGGATGGTCGAGCGAACGAACGAACGAACGGCCGCATGCGTTCGGTCCCCGTCCAAATATACTGCACTTTCATTCGTTCGTTCGTTCGTTCGTTCGGATAATGAATACGCACCTTTAGATCGTACACTGAAATTTTAAATTCACAAAAAAAAATAAAAAAAATATCTTTAAATTGATGACCTGGATATTATATATTTAAATCATTCAGTTGGCTCGATTTTCCTTATTGAATGTTAATTAGCAGTAATCAATATTGATGCGATGAATATAATCAGATTAAATAATTTAAAAAACCAGAGTCGGACTTGAAATTATTTAAAATAATAATTAAATAGTTTTGTTGTTGTTAAGGTACCCAAAACAAAAAATATAAAGTGTGACATATCATTGTACTCGGGAGACCGAGTTCTTTTAAAATCTGAAATAAAAAATGCAGGTCCGTATTTAAAAAAATTAAGTTGGCCTCTGTATCTCACAAATTATCAATTATTTTGAAAATATAAAAATACTGTCAGATAGCCCTAATAAAGTGGCTATGAAAATGTGCAATTAGTTTTCTCATTTTCTAAAAAGTAACGACAGGAAAAAATAAAATTAATTTTCAAAAAAATTAGTTTTTTTCCAAAAAACTCAGCAATCCTTGAAATTTTTAAAACTTTTTTGATGGCATCTTGGTGAACATCCCAAGATGGCAACTTTGCCTCAATTTAACCATCTTCGTATCTATTACAGTTTTCGAGATATCAATGCTCGTACCTCGAATTTGTAGCACCCTGTATAGTTATGGCTACAAGAAAATAAGTTTGAAAATGTTTTTGTGGCAAAGATCCAACAGAAATTTTTTTATCATAAATTTTTCTAGAAAAAAATATTTTTAATTAAAAAGTAATATCTTTTTAGTGAAATAACCATCTTCGTATTTATTTTTTGTCAGTTACGTATTGATTTGTTCGATTCCAAATATCTTGACAATGCTTGTTTGTAGCGATTTCTGCAAAAAGTCCTTTCTTACGTAAAAGCAACAGAAATGTATGTTCTTCAGTAGAGTAATAAAGGCACAAAAAAAAACTTATTACTCCTCAAAACAGTTATTTTACTAAAAAACAGCTAGTTATCTAGGAGTCCTACTTACAACAAAATTGAATTTCTTATGCTAAAAATTACTCAGACACGTTATTTGAAAAGAAAACTGAATTAAAAATGAAACCTTTACACCCTGTATCTCAGAAACGTTTAAGAAGTTTGTAAAATCTTAAATTTAGCAAACATCTAGGTAAACTTTGTCGTCACTTATCTTAGCCTAAGCATCTCAAATTAACTGGGCCTCAGCTGAACAACAAGCCTAAACGTAAATCGAGCTCTAAGCCTCGCTCTCTACATTAACAGATTCTCCACTCGCCGCTAATGAACTTGTTCAAATCTGTTTGTCTATGATAACAGTATTACTGTCGTTATTGCTACAGCCTCTTAGTTTACGATCGTTTATAATTCCAAGAAGAAAACTGACTTGGCAACAAGGAATATGCATTTTGTCGAGACTGATACAGCTTAGAACAAAATAACGGATTTTTACGTCATGAGTCCGGTAAATCAACTTTTACAGTATCGTCTTCTTCAAGTGTCATGTTCCTAGTGAACGTTGATGACTGCCATTTTATCAACATCTCTGTATCGCTCTCGATCTTGCGCTACGTGGCGTAATTCATCCGCGCTCAAGCCTGTCCATTGCCGCAAGTTCCTCCACCACGAAAGCCTCTTGCGCCCAATCCACTTCTTCCATTCGATTTTTCCGTTAAGGATCAGTCGGAGAAACTCATAACGAGGTTCTCTGGTTATATGGCCAAGGTATTCAAGTTTTCGTAGCTTGATAATCTTCAGAAGTAGTCTGTCGTGCTTCATTCTTCGAAGAACTTCTTCATTTTTGGTTCTGGTGGTCCTATATATTTTAAGGACCAATTTTTTTTTCAAATGTTTCGATTTTATTTATTGTTTCTTTATTATTGAGGGTTTGGTGCAAATATCTTTAGATTATAAGTTATTCTATTTATTGTTTTTGGTTGCCCTTTTGCGAGCTAAGATACACGGTCGAAAAATGTTAGTACACTCAACAAGGCCCTTATTCTCACACTTAACCACAAACATCGGCAGGAATTAAATGCATGAGGTAATCAAAAAAATATTTAATAACAATAATTGAAACTTGTTTAGAACAAAACTATTTTCAGTATAACAATGAAATATTTAAACAGAAAGATGGGTTACCGATGGGTTCCCCAATTTCACCGTTATTCGCAGAAATATTTATGGCAGATTTTGAAAAGAAGCTATTTAAAAACAAGAGTAGTTTAATATCAAAAATAAATTATTGGGCAAGATATGTAGATGACATTTTTTTTGTATTTGGTCAGGCACCGAGAGAAATTTAAACAGTTTTTAACATTATTAAATTCAATTAACCCAGAATACAATTTACTATTGAAAAAGGTATTAATACCATCAATTTTCTTGATGTTACAATTATAAAACAGTCTAATAGATTACAATTTGATATTTACAGGAAACCCACTACCACAGACACTGTAATACATAGTCAATCACACCAATCCTGGCAAATCAAAATGTCACCCTTTCATAGTTTAATTCATAGATTAGTAATGTTTCCACTGAGCCCAGAGAATTTTAAAAAAGAGTTAAATATTATTAAACAGATCGCCATCAACAATGGATATAAGTGTTCCCTTATTGATAATATGCTAAAGAAAAAACAAAACAAAATATTAATGAAAAATTTTTAATCCGCTAATTCTAAAGACAATAACAATTATCAACCTTTAAACTACATTCCTAATTTAACTAACAAAATATCAAATAATCTCAATAAAATAGGATGTAAAACTATTAACGTAAATAAAAGAAATTTAGGTCAAATTTTATTAAATAATAAAGACAAAACTAATGTCAAAAATAAGTCGGGTGTATATAGGGTGGATTGCAATGATTGTGATGCCGTGTACATAGGCCAAACAGGTAGAAATTTAGATATAAGGATTAAAGAACATGTAAAGTCTATAAATAATCTCCAGCATAGTTCTGGTCTTGCAAGTCATTGTATAGTAAATAATCACAAAATTAATGAAAACTCAATTAAGTTACTACACAGAAAACAAAAGGTAGACGCTTAAGTTACATTGAACAGTTAGAAATACTAAAATCTGTTAAAAACGAAAATAAAGTTAACGACCAACAAGGATTTCTAAACACATTTTTTATTACCCCTATTGTAAACTCTCTGAACCCACCCCCATAGCAAATATATATACAGGTACGGTAATAGGATATCTAGGCATAGGAATTACATGCATTGGAATGAAACGCCTATAAAAAGTCTAAGCTTAAACAGAGATGGACAACAACTTCCCCGTTTCCACTTCCACTACGACTGTCGAGTTAGACAAACTCCAATAAGATAACAAATTTTGGAAATTCCGCCGCCTCCCATCCACCCATGATACCCATCCACCTGCCCTTTATCGCCATTATTTTATTTCCCTTCCCGCGCCTCCGCAAAACGCCATCACCTCAGTCCATCACAGAGTTGCCAGGTCTATCGGTTTCGTCTGTAAGCTCCCGATCTACCGATTTAAACAAAAATCTAAGGATATGTTCAACTGCGTCTTTAGTCTAATCTGACTTTATTATTGTTTATTAAATTTTATTTAGTAATCATAGGTCATCGTTCTGTTTAGTTGCAGAGTGACAAATATATTCCTACAAATCCTTATTACTCTTTATTAGGCGCGGTAGTGGCGATATGCCCGAAGAAGTTGATATCTTTTGAAAAGATTTTGTTTCATTCATCTACTAAAGTTAAACCCATATTTTCCCCCCAAAAAAAATATAAACAAAAAACAAAATCTAAGTTTAGAAACAAACTGAATACGGATAAATATGTTAGTGCTTTTCCTGTCAAAAAATATATTAATATGAAAAAAGAGTTGAGAGTTGCTAGAGCTTTCCCATTGAGATGAAATTAATTTTAGATATCACTGATCAAAATTTGTACAAAGGTAAAAAGTGACTGCTATCCCTACTTTTACATAATTCAATACTTTCTACATAATTCAATATATTTTTTTTAATTTAAATAATATACCTCTACCAACCCGAATTCATCCACTCCTGGATATAGGTCTCTCCTATCCTTTTCCATGACTCCCTGTTTTGTGCTATATTTAACCACCGTTTACCTGCCACTTCCTTAATGTCACGCAGGGACGTGCCCCAGCCGTATGAACGTATGATTCAGAATCTCGCACTGAATATAATATACCTACCTATTTCTAATTCTTGTTATATTTACTATATTTGTATTTTATTTGAGTGATCTAGTATTACGACACATAGGAATGCTAATTTTGGACTTAAATATTATATTTTATTTTGTTTCTGTACTTTTGATTTTTGTTGAAGACCTACCGATAATTTAGTTCTCGTATGGAATTATAATCTAACAAACCCTGCAACCCTGTTCGGCTACTCCTTTATAAAGTTTTTTCGGCCTAATTCCTTTGTCACCGCCGCGTCGCCGCCGACCGACCGGTCGGTGTCGGGGCGACTGGAAGAAAGATCGTACAGTATTGCTATTTCATAGAATTGCACTTGCTATTTTAGAAATGATTTCAAAGTTCTGCATGTTACTTTTTGTTTTAGAAAGAAGTCGTTATGTGCCTAGAGAAAACATTCTTAAAATTGTTTTGTACTTTATTTAATATTTCATTAAGTAGGCAAGATAATGGGATTAGAAGATTCGGGATTTAGGATAAGCCAACATAATTTTGATTTTACAGAATGGCAACACTGTCCTTCGTCTTTCTATTTTTCCATTCTATTCTATTAGTAGCCGGTAGCCCCCACACAAGCGTCTTAAAGACCCGCCCCCTCACGCAGAAACTCTCTCGTCGTATCAATTCTATGATTACTTCCCCTATACAATGGTAGGGAAAAGACACTTTATCCGTCTCTGTTGTACTGCAGTGTATTTTGCAGCCTTACCATCTTTTTTTATCGCATTGAAAAGCTCCTATTGCTAATGAAATTTTGCCACACATGTATAGTTACAGTGTAGTTAGACGATTAGTTCTTAAAAAACTCTTGAAAAAGGCCTAACAAGCCGAAACATATATGTAGAGTTAAAGTTACTCTTATTAAAAGTTTTTTGATACATCTAAAAGCGTGTTTTATTAAAATACTAATAATTATTACTGCACTCAAATATGAAAAATAGCTCAACCTAGAGTTGTTATATATTTTTAAGAGAATTCTTTGTTATAACAGAATAATTTCCTCGTCTGTAACAACTTGAAACTGTATCAAAAATTAAATTTTTAACAGACGCATTATCCTAAAAAAATATCATATGTTCCCTAATTAAAAAAAAAGATAAACCTTCTTTCAGCTTTTTTTCCTGCTCCTTTCTGCAACAATTTAAAAGCTCTAAAAGCTGTCTGGCTCTGACAGTTTCATTTCCTTTCTAAACTCGGCCATTAACATCCGTACTGGAGAATTATTAGCTTCGTTAGGGCTCTTCGCTAGTTATGTAGTTGGCAAACATGACTTTCTCTCTTAAGTTGCTACTCGTAAGTTTTTTTTACATCCGATCAAGCCGGCAGATTCTCGCTTTTGTAGATATTGACAAATTAAAAAACAACTACTTTTACAAGGATTTGTCTCAGAAGGGTTATTCTGAGGAGACTTTTGGTGAGTGTTTATTTGTTAAAAATTACTGTTGAAAAACCCATAGGTAATATATTATTGCGAATATCTGCAAAACCGTTAAAAATTTTGAAATACTTTAAATACAAAAAATGTTTATTTTCTAATTCTCCATCTACCAAAGGAATAATATACAGGGTGTTCCATTAAAAAAAAAGAAAAGAAACTATTTGATATTTTAGAAAACTTGGCATATAATTTTGAACACCCTGTATGGTTTAATATTACAATATTTATTAGAAAAGTTAAGTATAGACCAACTATAGTAAATACCTTTTTTTAGGTTTTGATTTCAGGACATTTCTGTATTTTTAATATTTTTTTTAAAAAAGGCTAAAAAATATATTTTTTTTATTTATTTATTAATATCTCTGAAACTATCAAATTATATATAATAATATTTTAGGATTATGTAAAGCAATCAAAAAGGAAGCCAAAAATGCAATAATATACAGGGTGTTCCATTTAAAAAAATCATACCGAGCCAGTCACACTCTTTTGAGCCACACTGTAGAAGTTGAAATATTTTCCTGAAAGACATCCTAATACATACTTCAGGTTTTCACTTTTTCATCAACAACATTTCGAAGTTTTTTTTATTATAGGAGCTACAGATGTAGGTATATTAATTTATATGTAGGTGTTTATATTGGAGCAACGCGTCGAGACACACTTTGCAGTTGAGCAACGATAAGAGCAGCGCTTACTGTTTTGGCTATTTTCTTCAAGAGTGATCGACACATGGATACCGATAATTTAATAAGTGAAATATTTATTAGACCTGCCTTGTTGGACCAAACAAATAAAACCATCATAATAGATTGAAATTGTGAAATTTTCCAAACTTGTGCCTTCTGGTATTTATAGGGTGTGCACAGAATTTGCATTTTTTATCTGCAGTTTTAACAATATTATATTTAACAGCATTTGAAGCTAAAAATAATTCCTCTTGGGAATCATATTTAAAACTAATTACATAAAATACATGTCAAACAAATATATTTTCAGTCGATTGATTTGGTCTCAACGTCTACTTGGAAAGCAAAAATCGCCGTTACTATCACAGCTCCATTATGAACGGCACATTATAGAAGTGAATTTTGCACAGCTCTTATCGTTCCTTTTATCACTGCTTTTATTGTTTATCGCAGCTCCAACATAAACGCAAGTGCACCCTAAGTTTCCTATAATAACATAAATAAATTACAATATTTTCTTTTTTCGCGTCTTGTAATAATAAGCTTCCAATTTTCTCAGAATTCTCTAGGAATCTGAACTTTGGCTCATTAAGTAAAATACGATGTAATACAGCATTGAATGCAGAGCAAATAAGCTCATCTATTTCAGTTCATTAACTTCGTATCTTCATAAACTTTTCCAACAAACATTCCCCGGGTATTGATAATTTCAATTTGGCTTCAGCTGTAATCAGTGGAAGTATATTTGTATTACGAAATTCTGTTTAAACCAATCCTTTATTTAAACTCTTACCAAATAAAATATGACACCTTGGTCAATATAATTGAACATGAGTGGATAAAAGTGTCGTGTCGCTTTTTTAAAGTTTCGAGTAAATCGACAAAACACGTCTAAAAATTATTGATGGTGTATACAGGGTGCTACAAATTCGAGGTACGACCATTGGTATCTCGGTAACCGTAATAGATACGAATATGGTTAAATTGGGACAAAGTTGCGTATTGGGATGTTCACCAAGATGCCATAAAAAAGTTTTGAAAATTTCAAGGATTGCTGAGTTTTTTGGAAAAAACTGATTTTTTTGAAAATCAACTTTATTTTTTTCTGTCGTTACTTTTTAGAAAATCAAAAAACTAATTGCACATTCTCATAGTCACTTTATTAGGGCTATCTGACAGTATTTTTAGATTTTCAAGTTAGCTGATAATTTGTGGGATACAGAAGCCAACTTAATTTTTTTAAATACGGACCTGCATTTTTTATTTCAAATTTTGAAAGAACTCGGTCTCCTGAATACAATGATGTGCCACACTTTATACTTTTTTTTGTTTTGGGTTACATTAACAGCAACAAAACTATTTAATTATATTTAAAATAATTTCAAGTCCGACTCTGGTTTCTTAAATTATTTAATCTGATTATATTCATCGCCACAATGTTGATCAGCGCTAATTAATTGAATAAGGAAAATCGAGCCAATTGGAAGATTAAAATAAATAATATCCAGGTCATAAATCTAAAGATATTATTTTTAACTTTTTTTATTGTGAATTTGAAATCTCAGTGTGCGACCTAATAATATGCATAATATTAATCGTAGTTATTATAAATAAATCAACTGCTACAAACTAGTTTCTAATGTTCTACATGTTCGAAAGCGTTACCACCTTCCCTATTGCACAAATTTATTTTTCGTTCAATTTTATTTTTATAGTTCTTTGAACTTCCTTCTTATACTTCCGACTGCATTTTGTACTCTTTATTGTAAATGTTGAGATGAATTCATTTCACTTTTACAAATGACATCAAGTAATGTAGTCCCTTGGCGGTAGCTACAGGAACCTCGCTCGACCTTATACTTGGAAATGGTAGAGCAGTATAAATTATATTACTCTACCATTTGCTTATATTTTATTTATATTAATAATATAAATATAATATAAATAATCAATATTGTAACGATGAATAGATTAAATATTAAAAAAAACAGAGCCGGACTTGAGATTAGTTTAAATAAATTGTGTTCAAATGTCAAAACAAAAAAAATATTAAGTGTGGCATATTATTGTACTCAGTAGACAGAGTTCTTTCAAAATCTGAAATAAAAAATGCAGGTCCGTATTTAAAAAAATTAAGTTGGCCTCTGTATCTCACAAATTATCAACTAATTTGAAAATCTAAAAATACTATCTGATAGCCCTAATAAAGTGGCTATGAGAATGTGCAATTAGTTTTTTGATTTTCTAAGAAGTAACGACAGGAAAAAATAAAACTGATTTTTAAAAAAAATCAGTTTTTTCCAAAAAACTCAGCAATCCTTGAAATTTTTAAAACTTTTTTGATGGCATCTTGGTGAACATCCCAAAGCGCAACTTTGCCCCAATTTAACCATGTTCGTATCTATTACGGTTACCGAGATACCAATGCTTGTACCTCGAATTTGTAGCACCCTGTATACCTTTATCACCTAGGATATTCTTTATGGTATTTATATTTGATATTTAGAGTCCATTGGAGGATAGATCTGTCAAAGGGATGTTGAAATACTGAATAAAACTGATTTTTAAAAAATGCGACATGACACCTTTATCAACTCATGTCTCCAATTATCCTTTTTACAACTAAATATACAGGGTGAGTCTTAAATAACTGCAAGTAGTTTTAGGACTAGTATATTTCAACCCCAGGCACACGTTTATGACGTTTTAGCTGTGGTTTTAGTTGCGAAAAAAAAATTGAAAATTGAAAATTGGAATTGAACATTCTGGTTATGGTAAAGTAACATTTTTATACTGTAGTCTGTAGCAAAGTTTAGTTTACGAATGCGGTTTTCTTTTTCTAGTTTTAATTGTCTAAATCCCTGCATAATAAATACTAGTCGAATGGATTTATATCAAACCACCCTGGGTGCTAATAAAAGTATCGTTTGCAGATTTTTCTTAAGAACAATAAAAGAACATTGCTTTTAAATAATGTGCGTAGACCATACTTTTATTGGCATCGGGTCAATTAATAATTTTCACAAGAGGATATATTGATAATGTTACCAGTATTACTCATCAAGCAATACTACTGTTATATTAATCAATTAAGGCCGTAAACAAACATATCATAAGTAATTTTATATACTAATTCATTACAATAAAATTAAATCATAAAAACATATTAAAAAAATATCGTAATAATATTCCTGCAGTTTAAGTGAAAAGGTTTGTTCCTAAATATCTACTATACATACAATAAACGCGTGTTCAAATATTAATTCCGTGGAATATATATCAATATAACATAAAACCAGATATAATTAACGAAATATCATCGTAACAACAATATTATGAGATTTATGAAAAAAAATCAAATAGCTCAAAACAAAACAAAATTGAACGAAGCAACAAAAAACGCCAAAAAATCCCCCCTCGCCCTCCTCACGAGTAGTTTTCAGGCGCTTTTAAGAATCGAAAGTAGGTCGAGGCAAACCGAAGTGGGTCAAGACAACTGGAAATAAATCGAAAAGCGTTCAAAGTTGGGCGACGAAATGCGTCCTTGACATGTTTAGAATTGTTTCTTGCATCGTGTGTACGCTGTTTTAGAATAATTAAATAATACATTTTTGGTATACTCTCTAATTTAAACCCGTGTATTTGTATATATCAGTTATTTGCGATGTTTTCCGATGGTGGCAGGACCGGCTGATAATGCACCAAGCCTATGTCCACGGAATATTAGGACATCCTTTATAAACTGCAAATAATAAGAGGTGCAAATGTTGGGTATGGACTTGGTTACCTTTTACGAAGAATATTTAAAAATTTCGCCGTTTTAAAGCAAAACTATGCTATATTTTCTAGATAAAATCTAAACGTTGTTAGCCTTAAAAATAATTAAGCTCGCTTTCTGCTTTCTGTCCTTTCCACGTCTCCGTGGAAATAACGATAACGCCAGATAAAAAATCTCACTGCTCTTGGTCCTTACAGCGCCAGAGATAGAGGGCGCTTCAGTCCGGAACCATTTCTCCAAATAATTTCCTTATTTAAAAATAATTTCCTCTCTCGGGCTAATAAAATCACGACTAAGTCCGTGCGCGCAGGAGGAAAATGGAAAGAACATTGCTAATTTCTTCCGTTGAGCTGGAATATTCAAATTAACCGTTACTTTATTTTTTTTTCTGTCGGCCTGGAATAATAGACTACGGTTAATATGATTTCTTTTCCTTTGTTTTGTTCTATTTTTAGTACTAATACTGTGAAAGGTAATTAAGGGTAATTCAATTTTTAGTTTGTTATAATTAAGAAAGTCTAGCTAATAACGTAAAGAAAATGAGGAAATCACTTAGAGTGAAATCAGCCAGTGTAATTATCCTTGTTTACATATTTTGTTGAAACATACAGTGGTTGAAAAGATAGTTATTTGACTGCAATAAAAAAAAATTGCCAAAAGTTCAACAGAAACTGTTTTATAATATTTTTTTTAGAAAAATTTATGATTAATTTAAAAAAATAACAATTTCCAAATTTATCATTTCAGTCGACCAAACCAATAACTATCAACTAACGTTTGTTTTTTGTCCGTGATGACATGTATTGATAATTTCCATTCCAAATATCTTGAGAAGGGTTGCCTGTAGCGATTTTTATTAAGAGACATTTTTTACGTAAAGAGATAGCATGATCGGTATAAAAATAACTTTTTGAAGTACGCGCACACTGACTAGAGCTGCAGGCGCCGCGCGCGCAAGAAGAAAAATATTGTTTGTGTTGCTTTCAATCAAGGTGCGCACACTAGCCAGAGCCGCACAAATCGCATCGACGAAAATGCGGCCAGCATTGTTGGACCAGAATGATTTTCGATAAATGCGGCTAGTGCTGCTGACGTCACACGCAATTCCTTCCACTCTACGTAGGTAGCCAAAGAGGAGATTAGAAATTCAATAATGCTAAGAAAGTTCGCAAATTTTTCATGGCTCATATTGAAAAAAAATTAGTTCATCCTCAATTAAATATGGAAATAATGTGGATTTTTGCAAATATTGTGAACCTATAATGATTGTGAACCTTATTGATTTTTTCTCGTGATTTCTTCTTCTTCTATTAGCAAGGAGCTTATAATTATTTCTTGTTCGTTGTCATTCATTGTCAAGAAATATTAAAAAAACACGCTTATCACGGCAGACAGGACTCTGGAAGTGACTGATAAGAAATTCGATTTGTAAATACGGGTGTAGTAGGGGCAAAAAGAAACAAAATAACGAATAATGCAGCGCGTGCGGCGCGTTCGGTACAGCTAAGTGTGCGCAACAAGAAAAAAAAGTGCGATTCGTGCGGCGCGTGCGGGGAGTTGCGTCGCTGGTCAGTGTGCGCGTACCTTTGTGCCTCGGCATCAACGTACAGCCTCGCCACGGAAAGTGTCATTGTTACTCCTAATAAAACATTATACTATTTCGTATTGTTTTCGTACTTTTATGCCTAGGCGTTAAAATGACTTTTTTATATTGTCTCTCAAGTCGCAAAAATTAATACTATTCTGACGTTTGAAAAAAATTGTGTATTGTTTTATTAGGAATAAATATGATATACTTTTTGTATCGAGTCTGTACGTTTGACATTACAGGCGAGGTACAAAAGTCATTTCTACTCCGAATAGAACATGCTATTTTTTCTCAAATGTTACAAATAATTTCAAATGTTGCCACTAATATACAGGGTGGTCCGAAATGTATTCCGGAAATTTCTGCAGTATATTCTGCAGGTAAAAATAAGTAAAAAAGTTCGTATAAATGTATGTCCTAAAATGCTTAGTTTCAGAGATACAGGGTGTAGAAGTTTCATTTTTATTTCGATTTTTTCTAAATAATTTCTGAAATAGCGTCAATATTTGGATGAAAATTGGTGTCTGGGAGTTTTTTGGTATCGGAAATTTGATTTTGATGTCAATATGACCCCTACTAGTAGAGGGCGCCACCTACTTGTGTTTTAACTGTTTTGAAGCGTAATAACTTTTTATCTGTACCTATATAAAACTACCGAGCGAAAAAATATACATCTCTGTGATTTTCTACGTAAAAAATATCTCTTTTTAAAAATCGCTACGAGCAACCGCTCTTAAGATATTTAGAATGGAAATAGTAAATACATGTCATTATTGACGAAGAATAAACACGTTGCAGTTGAGTAGATAGTGATTTCACTGAAATCATTTTTTTAAATTAATCATAAATTTTTCTGCAAAAAATGATGATAAAACAGTTTCTCTTGAACATTTGGAACAAAAACATTTCAAATTTATGATTTGAGTCTAATAACTATTTAGTCAACATGTTTAATTTATGTCAGTGATGACAGGTATTGATAAATTCTTTTCCAAATATCTCGAAAACCATTACTCGTAGCGGTTTTTACCAAGAGACCTTTTTCACGTAAAAGCGTCGTAAATGTATATTTTTTTTTACTCAGTAGTTTTATACAGTTACAGACGAAAAGTTATTACTCTTCAAACCAGTTAAAAAAATATGTAGGTGGCTCCCTCTACTAGTAGGAGTCATATTGACATCAAAATCAAATTTCTCATGTCAAAAAACACCCAGACACCAATTTTCATCTAAATATTGACGTTACTTCAGAAATTATTTGTAAAAAATCGAAATAAAAATGAAACTTCTACACCCTGTATCTCCGAGACTAAGCATTTTAGGACATATATTTATACAGACTTTTTTACTTATTTTTACCTGCAGAATATGTTGCCGAAGTTTCCGGAATACAGTTCGAACCACCCTGTATAAAGATTTTAAACTAATACCCTTAAGTAATTATATATCGAGAAACTATGGTTACGGGAGTCGTTGAATTCTACACTTTAAGAATATGTCAGTTTAATAATATATTTTTAGGCCTAAAAGTCCTTTACCTTTATGCCTAGGCATAAAAATGACTTTTTAATGTTGTCAATCACGTCGCGAAAATTAATACTTTTGTGACGTTTGAAAAAAAATATTTTTAAAGTCTTTTCAAAACGGTGTAACTAAAATTTTGTACCAACAAAGCCTTAACCCATTCATTATGGACCCTTTTTACCACTAACAATTTTGTTCTTGTTTATTTATTTTAATATTTTTTTTGAGTTCATTTTAATTTTAATGTCGCAGTTTGAAAAATTTACTAAGGTAATTGATGAATAAACTTTATTTCCAGTAGTCGTTTGAATTTTCTTTTCTTTTCTGCTTGTGGAGGTCTCGGGTTCTTGTTCTTCACTTAAAACTCTTTTGCGGAATGTTCAGTGGCGCAACTAGGGGGGGGGGCAGGGTTGGGGGTGCTTTGCCCCCCCCCCCCTGTTGACCAGGGCGTGTCGTATAAAAATTTTTGAGCCTCACATGAATCTTATCTTATAAAGACCTAAGCCCCCCCCAAAAGATTTGAGCCCCCCTAAAAGTATATGTCTAGTTGCGCCCCTGGGAATGTTGCTGCGAGGTGTCCAGTACTGGTCCTTGGTTTATCTTCCAGGATTTAACAATTTTTTTCTCTTTAGTTAAAGTCGTCATTAATAATAATAAAAAATGTCTATACTAATGTGGCGGATTCATCTCTCCAAAAAATCCTATATGGGTATTTCGCCACTGCAGTGCAAGAAAATCTACAAAAAATAGTTATTTTTTGTAAACACTTCTGGCGTTAAACCCAAACGGAAACTACTTCTCAGAAGTTATGTTTACAGTTATACAAATTTACCTAACAAAGAAAAAATGCTTAACGTTCCGGAAAGTTTATCTCTTTCCGTCGTCGGAAGCAAAAAAAATACAAAGAATAAAGAAAAAAACTATTTAAAATATTTAAATTCAACTATTCGAGAACACTTTAGTTTTTTTAAAACTGATACGTTTACAAGAAATCGTTGACGTTCTGTTAAAATGACATTATATTAAGTTAAACTTCAAAATTAACAATTACTACCTAACAACAGTTACTTAATAAGGTAAAACCAAAAAGTCCCAAACTTTCTGTATGATTATTTTTAAATTTTACGTATGTTATTTCTATTTATGTTATGTTCTTTAAAATCAAACAAGCGATTGCCATACATTACTAACATCTACAGATGCATGAGCAATACATTTATTTTTATTAGATTGTTTTAAAAAAGCCTCTTTTATTTAACTAACTTTCCGAAACGTTAAGCATTTTTTTCTTTGTTAAGCAAATTTGTATAACTGTAAACATAACTTTTGACAAGTAGTTTCTGTTTGGGTTTAACGCCAGAAGTGTTTACAAAAAATAACTATTTTATTTTGTAGATGTTCTTCCAGTGCAGTGGCGAAATACCCATATAGGATTTTTTGGAGAGATTAATAATAATGTTAAGGTGTTTTTTGCATGAGTACAAGAAATAAGTTACTTTTTGCAATAGTGTAAAAAATTTGACTTTAAAACAGTAGAAATAGCTACTTTTTGCACGATCATAGAAAAATTACTTTCATAATGTCAATTACGTCGCATAAGTTAATACTTTTGTGACGTTTGAAAAAAATTATTAAATATACTGGAGAAGAGAGGAATGCTCTTAAAAGAAAATGATATAAAATTGAAATTAAATCATTTTAAAGCTAAATAATAGAAAGGACGAAATGATACCCACATTAACTTTTTATTAATTATGAGACGAGACCCGTGACGACCTAGCCCTCCGTGTGCCTCGAGACTTTTTAATTAAATTCAGGATCTGGATAAAGAGGGCGCCGAAACTTAATGACACAAAAGGGCACCGAAAAGAATTATTAGGTCGAAAGAAGTCGGAGGCCAAGGGTGGGGGTAATAAGCCGTCTAGGGCCTTTAGAGTGCCTGCAGACGCCCCGATTTTGAAGAACTTGTCGATGGTGATGGCGGTCGGTGTGGGCTCGATTATGGTAATTTTGATTTAGGAGGCTTATTGTTTAAATTTGGGGTGTGTTGGTTAAAGGCTAGCAGAAGTTCCCAAACTTTTTTTCTCGTAGACTTTCAAAATTTTACTGCTTTCGATGAGCGGTCTGCTGCTATATCTTTACCATGTTTCCAAGTCCCGTGAAAAAAATGTGAAGATTAGATCAAACAATGGAAATTTGCCCTGTACCGTGGACCATTATGGAAATCACTGTGCTAGAGTATAAATAAAATTATGAACAGACCAGTGATGAATTAATCACCGCGGTGAATTAATCACCGCACCGGCACGAAAAACGGATACCTTAAAATTTTCGTGAATTTTAAAGTTTAATATATTTTGTTCTATTCCGCCGATTTTGATGATTTTTTAAGCAATTTGTAAATTTCTAAATTAAAAATGAAAGTTTCCATCTGCCAATAATGCGAGGGAAAATAAAATGTTGATATTTTGGTGAAAGTTTGAAACATCTTGTGGATTATATTAGCAATGCAAGGAGTTTAAAAACTACTTTATCATCTAGGTACATGTTTTCTAGATAGTTTGATTTTTGATTCATCTCAATATCTTTATTTTCTTATTGGAGATATTCGCTTTTAAATAAGATAGTAACGATCGCTACAGAAATTTTAGTATTAATTTTGGGTCCTTATCACATAAACAATTTGATTTAATTAATTTCGACATGCTCAGTTTCGTTTAACTATGCCATTTTGCCGAAACTGTGATACTTAATAATATTTGACATTAGTTCTCAAGTTAGAATTTATAGATTTTAAAATGAGAGTATAGCCAGAGAAGAACAATCACAATCGTAGAGAAGCGACAAAACGAATCCCGCCTAAAAATTTGAAGTGGGAGGTAAACCGGCTAACTGTCATCTCAACGTGTTTTCGGAATACGGCCACCGTTGCCATTGTTAATGATAAAGTCCTGAAATCTTACTATTTTTTATTTTAATAAATTTTTTTGAGTTTGTTTTAATTTTAATGTCGCAGTTTAAAAACTTTACTAAGGTGATTGATGAATAAACTTCATTTCCAGTAGTCTTTTGAATTTTATTGTCATTTCTGCTGGTGGAAGTCGCGGGTTCTTGTTCTTCACTTTAAAAACTCTTTTGCGGAATGTTGCTGCGAGGTGTCCAGTACTGGTACGTGGTTTATCTTCCAGGATTTAACAAACGGGTAAATTAAAAATAAAAGTTTCCATCTGTCAATAATACGAGGGAAAACAAAATGGTCATATTTTGGTGAAAGTTTGAAACACCCTGTGGATTATGTTAGCAATGCAAGGAGTTTAAAAATTATTTTATCGTCTAGGTACATCTTTTCTCGATAGTTTGATTTTTAATTCATCTCAATATCATTATTTTTTTTTAAATAAAAATTGAAATAGTTAGGGGAATATGTAAAACAGAAGGAAAAAATTAGTCGGCAAGCCCTCAACAAACTCGTAACCTTATACACCAGTGTACACTACTGTAGACATTCAGACTTATACACAACAATCACACCTACGTCAGTGTACACTAGTGTAACTGCCTTCCAGCATCATCAGTACGGTAAGGAATCAGCAAGCGATGACAACGATCCCAAAAATATAAACCAGGAAGCAAACGATGCACGAAGCACCGTCTGCAACCTAGTAGATGAAAAAAAAGAATAATGAAAAACAAAAGGAGCAAACGGGAGCCTAAGGCCCCAATTTTATTAATTTTTTTTATTGCAGATATTCGCTTTTAAATAAGATAGTAACGATCTACAGCAATTTTAGCATTAATTTTGGGTCCTCAACAACAGACTTATAAAATAGTGTTTACTGTTTTTGTAATATCACTGAATGACATTGAAAAGTTATATTATTATTGTTTATTGGCGTTTACTCTAGTAGAGATAGTTTCAAGTACTCAAGTATAGACTATTGCTGATTTAATAATTAACCATGATCAATTATTGATCATGGTAGAGATAAACTTTTGGACTTAAAACCATATTTGCTAGAGTAACTGCATAACAGGTATCAATCATAAACACAATTTTATAGCTCTGTTGACTAGGACCAAAGGCATGGTTTCAGTGTAAAAAAATACGAAAAAATGTTAGCGTTGTCTTCAAAACCGAATAGGTATCTCCGAAAGTACAGCTATTGAGGTGAATCGAAAAACAAATTATCGAGAAAAAATACACCTAGATGATAAAAATTTTACATTCCTTGCTTTGCTAACGTACTCCACAGGTTGTCCCAAACTTTCACCAAAATATCAACATTTTGTTTCCTTCATATAAAATTGACCGATGGGAACTTCGAAAAAATTCGAATAATTTAGGTACAAATTGCTGAAAAAATCATAAAAATCGGTCCACTAGAACACCATATATAAAACTTTAATACATGAAAATTTTAAGGTGCCCGTTTTTCGCGCCGGTGAGTGTATTTTGTTCTAATGATACGACATTGATGATTTTTTAAGATGAACATCTCATAAGATGAGGAAATAAAGTAACAAATATTTATTTGTGTCTTTATCTTCATCTTCAATGTGCTGGACATTGAAGATCTCCATTTCGACTGACATTAACAAAAGGGCAGCGTTAGTGTGGGATGCCTCTGTTAAACAAAATTTAAAATAAAAAAAAATAAAATAAAAAAAAGTTCGAAATGGCTTAGAAATATTAAATTTTATTAAAAATCACTAATCAGTTTTAACAATAAATAAGCTAAACAGACTTGTCACAAATGCTGATTCGAAATACATTTTAAACCTTTAATGACTTGATCGGTTCTCGAAGTGGTAGTTTATAGTGTGACTTCTTGTGTAAGTATATACAGGGTGAATCTTAAATAAGTGCAAATATTTTCAGGAATGGTCTATCGAACGAATCTCGATAAAAGAAACATAATATTTTCTCTTTACCGCTTTTCAAATAAATCGATAATTTTACAATTTTACACAAGATTTTTTGCTAGAATTTTGAGAGCCATTGTATTTTTTCTGGATTTTCTTTCTTGTAAATTTAATCTACTACCTATGTTGCCATATTATCAAGAAATTATGTTTTTTAACTAAAAACTAAAAAAAATTCCAAAAACTTTTTCAAAAAATTCCAAATTTTCCAAAAAAAAAAATTTGCGAGAAAAACTCATAATCGTGTTTCTGGGGTCGAAATATACTGCCCCTACAAATATTTTCACTTATTCAAGACTCACCCTGTATTTGTGATTATTTTGCTTAATTTAAAAATAAAATACAAACGTATACAGTACAAAATAAAACAGATTAAAAACTAAATTACCTACACTAATTAACACATGTACAGATTAAAAAACACCATATACATAAATTATATTCGATTATCACAACAAAAAATATATTAAATAATACACAAATAATTTAAAATTATATTTGTTCCCTTTTGTTTCTTACCAGTTGTTGGATTCTATCCCTTCCTCCCATCCTTTACCCGAAAAACCTTAGTGGGTACGTAGCCGTAGTCGAATACGAGAGAGTGACAAGATCGGCCGAGTACACAGTGTACACCTCCAAGCGCGCGCTATCCTCAAGTGTTTTGTTCAAGCAAAAAAACAACAAGTACGAGTCCAGAACGGGAATAAAGGTGAGTGCCCACAATCCTGATACATTAACTCACCCTAATGAACTGAGCCCCTTAATTCTCGCCCGTAACATTGGTCCTTCCGCCGCAGATCCCTTTCTGAACCACGTACATATTTTACTTATACTCATAAATTGATTATCATAATTAATTTCTCAAAATTATCTAAATATCATTAATATTTTTGTAATATATTATTTTAAATATATTCAATAAAATAAATTCTCGAACAAAATCTATATTTATCTTCTTTAACGCAGTAAAAAAGGTAGTACATTTTTGTCACTGGTTCCACTGGCCAGGAATTTGCCACCGACCGATCGATTTTTAAATTGCCGTACCGGTGTTAAAAGCGATATCTAGCGCTGTTTCGCGATACTGGTCCGGATATATCTTTTTACGCTCAAATTTATCGATACGCATTTAGTCTCAACTCTAGTCTGTCTCTCTCTTAATAATTTAATTTTTTAATTAATAAATACACTCAATTAATACGAATACCTTAGTAAAAATAATAATTATTTTCTCATATCATATTTTATTGTAGAATATATCATTCTTACTCTCTCTCTCTCACACACACACGCACATACACTCTCTCAGTTAATTATTCTATTTCTCTCTTATTCTCTTAATTAATTACTCTCTCTCTCTCTCTCTCTCTCTCTCTCTCTCTCTCTCAGTTAATTATTATATTCTATAATATTTTATTTTCTCACCTTATAAGGTGTAAAAATATAATAATTATTTTCTCATATAATATTCTATTGTAGAATATATCATTCTCTCTCTCTCTCTCTCTCAGTTAATTATTATATTCTATAATATTTTATTTTCTCACCTTATAAGGTGAAAATATAATAATTATTTTCTCATATAATATTCTATTGTAGAATATATCATTCTCTCTCTCTCTCTCTCAGTTAATTATTATATTCTATAATATTTTATTTTCTCACCTTGTAAGGTAAAAATATAATAATTATTTTCTCATATAATATTCTATTGTAGAATATATCATTCTCTCTCTCTCTCTCTCTCAGTTAATTATTATATTCTATAATATTTTATTTTCTCACCTTATAAGGTGAAAATATAATAATTATTTTCTCATATAATATTCTATTGTAGAATATATCATTCTCTCTCTCTCTCTCTCAGTTAATTATTATATTCTATAATATTTTATTTTCTCACCTTATAAAGTAAAAATATAATAATTATTTTCTCATATAATATTCTATTGTAGAATATATCATTCTCTCTCTCTCTCTCTCAGTTAATTATTATATTCTATAATATTTTATTTTCTCACATTATAGCATTCCATTTCTCTCTTACGCTCTAATTAATTATTATACTAATTTTCGCTATGTCTGCAGACGCTCGCAAATTAAAAACTCTTATAGCTCAACGCTCTGTAGAACTTACTAAAATTAAAGAACTTAAAAAATCCGCTGATCAAGCTCTTGAAGATCCAAATTTTCACCCTAACTTTAGATGTAGAGCAAAACACTTAGAAGATATTTATAAAACTTTTGATAAGATTCATAATAATATAATTTTATTAGTCTCCGCACAGGATAATGGCGATATTGATCCTCATGTCAAAATTCAAACTGAATTTAATGATTATTATTTTCACATTGAAGCATTATTCACAAATTTATTTCCGCAAACGAAATCGGAGCTGGATACTACACAATTACAAAACACTACTGCTCAATGTTCGGTAAAACTTCCTAAAATTGAGGTACCCCATTTTGATGGTGAATTTAAACATTGGCAAACATTTATCGATATGTTTGATTCTCTTATACACTGTAACTCGTCTCTTAGTGATATATCGAAATACAACTATCTAGTGAGTTTCTTACGAGGTCCTCCTTTAGCTTTGGTATCTAGTACTCCACTTGCCAATCAAAATTATAATATAGCATATCAAGCCTTAAAAAATAAGTACGATAAGAAACGTTTGATTGCAAAAGCTCACTGGCAGGCTCTAGAAAATATTAAGCCCATCTCTAACGAAAATAATCATGAAGCTCTAAGAAATATGATTGATATTTATACTCGTAATATTACAATTTTAAATAACTTGGGTTTTCCCACAGAGAGCTGGAGTTTTGTGCTATTTAATATGATTTATGATAGACTTCCAGAAATTTTGCAAACTAATTTTGAACTGGAATGTGGCTCTGTTTTATCACAAGATATGCTATACCTCAAATCATACGATACACTCATTGAATTTTTAGAAAAACAATGTTCAGCTAAAGATACAATCTCTCTAACTAAATCGTTTTCTCATTTTAATAAAAATAGTAATTATGACAAAACTAAAACGAAGTATTCACAAAAAAGTTATAAAAATAAACCTACCTCTTCCTTTGTTGTCAACACTCAGTTGAAACAAAATTTAACTTGTCAAGTTTGTAACAAGGATCATTTTATTTATAACTGTCCAGATTTTATTGCTTTTACTCCAAAACAGAGATATGATTTAATTAAATCCCGAAGTTGGTGCTCAAACTGTCTCGGCACTAGACATTCTTCTAAGAGTTGTAATTCTCGTTCCTCATGCCGAACTTGTGGCAAAAAACATCATTCGCTTTTACATTTCGAAGGTCAAATAACAACTCCTGTAAACGTTCCTCCATCCACTTCATCGCAAACTCTTCCAGTTCTGCAAGCAAGCAGCTCTATCTCAGAAGTTGTATCTACAAATTTATTTGCAAAACATAAGAATAAAGCTCTTCTTTCTACAGCATTAATCAATGTTCAAGATGCGTGGGGTAATTTTCATGTAATACGCGCTGTAATTGACAGTGGAAGTGAAAGTCACTTTATTTCAAAATCTTGTTTTAATAAATTAGGTTTATCTAAATTTTTCCTCCCCATCCAATTGTGTGGCATCGGGAAAAATATTTCCAAAGGTTCTCACGGTGTTAGATGCAACATTAAACCTATTGGAAAGTCTGATCCGATCTACTCCTTGGAGTTTATTATATTAAACGAAATTAGTGATAATTTACCGATTAATTCTCTTCCCGTTGAACAGTTCTCAAAGTTTTCTCAATTGCCCTTAGCTGATCCCAACTTTCACCTCTCTAAACCCGTAGATATACTTTTGGGTGCAGATATTTATGGTTTCTTGATAACAGGAAACAAACTCCTCTCAGATCCAGATCAACCCGTCGCTTTAGAAACTATATTTGGATGGATAATTACAGGAAGAGTTAAAACATCTAGTGTTTCACTCTCTGTAAACTCATACTTTCTTACCTCTTATGCTTCCTTGGATCAATCACTTCAAAGATTCTGGGAGTTAGAGGAGTTCCACAATCCTCGACGCTTTCTTCAGATGAAAAGCTTGCCGAAGAACACTTTTGTAAAACATTTTCACGCACTCTTTCTGGACATTATAAAGTATCTTTACCATTTAAAACTTTGGAACCGATCTTTGAAGGTTCTAGAGATGTCGCCCTTCGTAGATTTTTCTCCCTCGAAAAACGATTGCTTCGAAACCCTCAACTTTATTCTCAATATTCTAATTACATGCGCGAATATTTAGATTATCAATATATGGTTGCCGTGCAAAATCCTTCTCCCAACGCTTATTCTTATTATCTGCCTCATCATTGCGTAATCCGACCAGATAGTCTCAATGACCAAACTTAGAGTTGTCTTTGATGCTTCCGCTCGAGATTACACAAATAAATCTTTGAATGACACTCACTTAACTGGGCCAAAATTACAGTCAGATATTTTATCTATTTTACTTCGATTTAGATCGCATTTGATTGTATATGGTAGCGATATTAAACAAATGTTTAGTCAAATTCTTGTTAATGAAAATCATACTGAATACTTCAAAATTTTATGGCGATTTAACGCTAATGAGCCCATTCAAGAATACAAATTTACTCGTGTTACTTTTGGTTTAAGCTGTAGCCCTTTTTTAGCCATTCGAGTTATAAAACAAATTGCTTTAGAAAATTTAGTAAAATATCCTGAAGCATCAAAGATTTTAGATATGGATACGTATGTCGATGATATTATATCTGGTTGCGATTCTCTTTCTCTTGCTATAAAAATTCAACGCGATCTCATTTCTATACTGGAACACAGCGGGTTTTGAACTTAGAAAATGGACTTCGAATAGCTCAGATTTTCTTTCTCAGTTATCTCCAAATGAATGCAAAATGGATTCTTCTCTCTCTTTAAATATAAATTCTCTTTCTTCCTCTAAAGTTCTAGGACTAAACTGGAATCCTCTACAGATGAATTTTTCTTTTGATTTACCAGCGTTGTCCTTGACAAACAAAATCTGTAACAAACGCAATATTCTTTCACAACTCGCAAGCATATTCGATCCTTGTGGCATGTTAGTTCCTCTCACTCTTCACCTAAAACTGATTATACAAGATTTGTGGAAGTTAGGTATAAATTGGGATGATCCTGCTCCCAATAACATTGCTACATCTTGGCATCAACTCGTTCAAGAATTACCTTGTATTTTCTCTCTCAAAGTTCCTCGATATTTTCTCACTCTCAAATATTTATCCCTGGAAGTACATGGTTTTTGTGATGCTAGTGAAAAAGGCTATTGTGCAGTAATTTATTTTAGGATAATTCTTCCAGATAACTCTGTAAAAACAAATTTTGTCTGCGCTAAAGGCAAAGTAGCTCCACTCAAAAAAAATCTCAATTCCAAGACTGGAACTCTGTGCAGCCTTACTTCTGACCAGGTTAATTGATTTTGTTAGAACTTCTCTTTCTAATAAACTTATTAATGTTAGTACGATTGCATGGTCCGACTCGATGGTTGTTTTGCATTGGCTTAAAAGTGAACCATATAAGTGGAACACCTTTGTAAGCAATCGAGTTTCCCAAATTCAAGAGAAATTACCTCCTTCCTTCTTGTTGGCGTCATGTAGTCTCCAAAGACAACCCCTGCTGATCCAGGTTCTCGTGGTCTTCAACCTAGCGAGTTACTCGACAATGCCTTATGGTGGGCGGGACCTCCATGGCTAAGCCAACCGGAATCTTATTGGCCGCAATCAATTTTTACTTTCCCTGAAATTGAAGAAGAACAACGAAAAGTTATATTGACATGTACTTCACAGCCCTCATTGTTTGATACTCTCTTTGAAAAGTTCTCTTCTTTCTCTAAAATTATAAATATTGTCACGTTTTGCAGACGCTTTCTCTATAATACTCGACATTCTAAATCTCGTAAAACCTCTCCTCTCTCGAAATTTGAAATAAATGAAACTCTAGAATGTATTATTAAATGTGTTCAATCACAATATTATGCTAGGGAAATTCTCTTAATAAATAATTGCAAATCTCTACCTAAATACTTAAGAAAATTGACCCCCTTTATCGACACCAATGGAATTCTTAGAGTTGGTGGTCGCTTGCGCAATGCTTCTCTAAATTTCTCTCAAAAACATCCCGCACTCTTACCCAATAATCATAAATTTACTACTCTACTCATAGAATATACTCATAAACTCTATTTGCATCCCGGTCCCCAAACTCTTCACTATATTCTCGCTCAACAATACTGGATTGTTTCTGCTAGAAAAACAATTCGTAGTGTTCTCTTTAAATGTCCTCAATGCTTTCGCGCTAATCCAGTAATGCCTCAGCCTCCTATTATGGGAGATATTCCTGCTGTAAGACTTTCTCAAGTAAAACCTTTCTCTGAAGTTGGATGCGACTATGGTGGTCCATTCTCTTTATTAAGATATCGTGCACGAGGTGCTAAGTCCTGTAAAGCCTATATTTGCTTATTTGTGTGCATGGCCACGAAAGCTTTGCACTTAGAACTGGTTTCCGACCTTTCCTCCGAGACTTTTCTGGGTGCACTGCGTCGATTCATTTCTCGTAGAGGTCGCTGCAATCATATTTATTCCGATTGTGGAACGAACTTTGTCGGAGCTTCTAGAGAACTGATTAATATGCTAAAATCCGCCGCTGAGCAAGAACAAATTTCCTGGCACTTCAATCCTCCAAGCGCGCCTCATTTTGGTGGCCTGTGGGAAGCAGGAATAAAGTCTGTAAAAACTCACATTAAAAGGGTCATTGGTGATCAATTGCTCACGTATGAGGAATTTTATACGCTACTGGTTCAAATAGAAGCAGTGCTTAATTCTCGTCCATTGTGTCCACAAAGCTCTGATCCTAATGATTTGTCAGTTCTTACTCCAGGACATTTTTTAACCCTAGAGCCGTTAAACGCCCCTCCGGAAGATATCTTTCCGGGATAAAATTAAATCATCTCTCTCGCTGGCAGTTGATATCACGCTTGCACCAAAGCTTTTGGAGCCGATGGTCTAAAGAATACCTTCAAACACTTTTACAAAGAGCTAAATGGAATGACTCTACTATTCCAATAGAAATAAACTCGGTTGTTTTAATAAAGGATGATAATCTTATTCCGCTCAAATGGAGCATTGGAAGAGTCTTAGAGATTCACCCGGGCCATGATCGTGTTACACGCGTGGTTACTTTAAAAACAGCAAAAGGCATTCTTAAAAGACCAGTGACAAAGATATGCCCACTGCCTTACTGCAAATCTCATAATTAAAATTTACTCTCTAAAAAAAACATAATCGCAAAAAAAAAACATAATCGCAAAAAAAACATAATCTCATTATAAACATAATTAACATCTCTTATTTAATTACTTTTCTCTACTCTATAACAAATGTAAACTCTCTTAATATTTAATTAAATTACACTCATGCATTAACCCCAATAATGCATTTTTCTAAATTTCCTCTAAATTTAACTTCATAAATTTCACTCTTACTTTCTTTTAAACATAACGCATTTTTTCACTTTTTTTTTTATTTTACTTTACTATTCTCAAACGAAAATGGAAAATATTTCATTTTGGTGGGCGGTATGTTGGATTCTATCCCTTCCTCCCATCCTTTACCCGAAAAACCTTAGTGGGTACGTAGCCGTAGTCGAATACGAGAGAGTGACAAGATCGGCCGAGTACACAGTGTACACCTCCAAGCGCGCGCTATCCTCAAGTGTTTTGTTCAAGCAAAAAAACAACAAGTACGAGTCCAGAACGGGAATAAAGGTGAGTGCCCACAATCCTGATACATTAACTCACCCTAATGAACTGAGCCCCTTAATTCTCGCCCGTAACACCAGTTTCTTCTCCAAAAAATCTTTTGACTGCAACCTAATATAGATTTTTCTTTTCTTTAACTTCCTTTAACTGTTCTTCTTAACAGTAGAAAATATAGTACAAATGTAAAAAGAATGGTGTAATTAAATATTGTTTCTAAATTACCCTTAATTTCTAATGTTTAAGACAACAGTAATTTTCAACCATTTCCCGGCTTTATCTTTTATTAATTATAATAATAAATTAATTTATATTATATTATAAGTTATCTATTGTTAAGCCATTTTAAATTTCTCTAACAATTTTATAATTAAACAATTGAAATACTTTTAACTATATGTAATTTTTATTTATTTTTTTATTGACTGACATTTGTTTATTCGACTGGTTTTATGAAGTTTTTTACTTTGACTTTTTCAAACATGGCGCTCCGCTTTGTGAAAAAATTCAAATAATTTTTTTAATACAAGACTGTTAGGATACTATGTCTTTATCCCCTCATCAGAGACATACATTTAAAGATAAAATTATTGTAAATCATGATTCAAAATTTCAGCAAAAAGTGTTTTAAACATTCTGTTTAAATTTCGAAAACCACTGTTTTTTTCTGTTTTTTTTTCTTCCATTAAGTTTTAAATCACTATAAAACCATCAATCAACCTGAGGTTTAGTAGGATTTCTACCATAAAATGTAACTTACAAAAGATGTTAGTCAAGCATCGACACGGTGCTTTTCTCGTCCCATTTCTGCTGGACATTTCAGAGCGATCCAACAACAGACTTGTATCCGCGAATCGAACCCGGATTTTATGGATACCGGCGGGCAAAAAGCCGGGTCTATTGTCGGCACCGACAATGTATCAAGCGTCGACAATGAGACGTGTCAGCAGTGTGCCTGCCGGCCCTTTTCCGTTACGACCCTGCCTCCTAAGCGAACAAGATTATCGCCGAACTAGTAAGTAAAATAGTCAATAAACCTTGCCAGTTGCCGAAAATAGACTCGCATTTTCGAGGATAACAATTGCATTCTGGTGAAAAAGCATAGAAAAGGTAATTTTTAACAATATTCTGGAAGAAACGCTGCTTAAAAATAGTTTAGTCTACTTTTTTTTCTATAACAAGGGGTCGTCCTCTGCCGGAAACACTGCGACCTGTGAGGCCTATTGTGTTTGTCCCCCTTCTATATCTGCATCCATTCTCCTATCCCTGTGCTCTGCACTAGCTTATGCATGTCATTGATAGGATGGGAGCATAGTTCCTCCGGTTCTAGCCTAGCTTTCCCAAATAAAAAGTGTCGCTTGCGATCCAGAGCCCGCAATGACATATTATGTGCTCCGCTGTTTCAGGGTCTTTATCGCAGAGTCTGCAGCAAATACTTCCTTGATACAGGTTGAGATACTTGTTCAGGTAACACTTGACAGCCATGTGTCCTGTCAAGAGGCCTATTGTAATCCGCACTTTATTCCTACTAAGCATTAGCAATTCTTTTGCGGTTTTAGCGCTAAGTCCTTGGTTAAAAGCCTTGCTGTGCCTGGTGCCCCTGTCTGTTTCAGTGTGCTTTTCCCTGATCCAGACTTTTAGTGCACGACGGGCCATACATTTGGGTATTCCCAGTACTAGCTCTGGACCAAGATAGGATGCCGATGATCCCTGCCTAGCTAGCTCATCGGCTTTTTCGTTGCCTTGGATGCCGCTGTGGCCCGGCACCCAGAATAATTTAATTCTGTTCCTTCGTGCCAGAACTCCCAGTTCACCCAGGCATTCCCAGACGAGTATTGACCGTATAATCCATTATAATTAGATAAATTGACAGAAAAACAAATAAGGCAATAATCAAATCATACCTCAATGCACAATTCAAAGAAATTTACTTAAACATTAGTCCAATGTATTTTGAGGGATAATTTTTTTATTTTTTTTTGTATTAGTTATGTTACGTAAATTTCTTTGAATTGTGCATTGAGGTATGATGTGATTATTGCCTTATTTGTTTTTTTTTTCTTTCAATTTATCTAATTATAATGGATTACACGGCTCCCCTCACCTTATTATTATAGTTTACAGTACATCTGCTGGATCTGTGTCTATGAAAGGAATGCGGACAAAAAACATTTAAATAAACAGCAATATATTTTATACGTCGACTTGACGAGTACGTCACGGCAAATCGCTCCGCCCACTCATTTTATTGGCCACTTGCAAATTTGTCGAATTTTTATTGATGGGACGCGTCGTCTAATTTTTTACGAAAAACATCTAGAGAATATCGTTTCCCCTCTCACGGATACCGCGTAGCTACAGAACGGACAGACGTACTGTAGTTGTTTTAATTTTCAAATTGAGCTTGCCATAATGTTATCTGTGATTGAATAATTATTGTGATTATGTGAGGAATAACCTTTTAACCTTTTAAAAAAAATTAACTTTTTAATTTGCTTTGTGATCGTATTTTATAATTTTGACATCTATATGACTATTGGAATTTTATATTATTCTGATTGTAATTATTTTAGATTTCTAGGCCTGAAGATGGGAATTGTTAAGTCCCGAAACATGTCGCCCCCCTGCTTTTTTTGAAGCATTTAAATTTAAATAAACATCTTAAAGATTGTGAGTTATTTGTCCCCTTACCCGCCTTCAGAGGTTTTACTTTGATAATATGTACTCACACTAGGTTAGAGAACGTTTAGAGTAATAATAATTATTATTCATGAAATGGAGAATCAGAATCCAGTAATGGTTGGTAAGTGTTGTTTCAACTATATACTCACTAACTCACTTACTTATCCTCTCTTTTATGATCCTTTTATGCGTAGTTTCCTGTTATTTCATTGCAGTGGTAGAATCTTCGAACATTTTTTTATAAATAAAAAATTAATTAAAATTTCCGAACGATTTACTCCGCACAATCTCACAAGCAAAAGTATAACGCACACGCATTCGAATTCGTAAAAAATAACCAAGGCAGAAGCATCAGTCGGATGCTTTGCCAGATTACTTTGCCTTGGTTATCGATAATCCCTGCCAATATGCTTTAATGCGCAAGTCAACACAAACAGTTCTCAATTTGGACCATGTACCGAAATTACCGTTCTGAAATCGTAACTAAACGATCCCAAGGTTGGTTGGTACGCAAATAGGATCGTCCGATAACCGTCAAATCTCGGTTGGAACACATTTGAATTACTGCGCACGAGCGTGATCGTTCGGTGACAGTTCTGCGGCGGGTTGGAACAAACCTATTGTCCTTATAGGCAGTTTCCAATATAAACTTGTTTTATTTATCGACGTAAAATAGTTTAAACAATAAAAAAATATTCCAATCCTGTAGAAATACTATTTAATAACCATTTTGATATCTCAGATATAAAACTGTTTTACACTGCTACTAAAACTGCAGAACGAACCATTTTACCTTCATGCATATTTTAAATTCTTATCGGAAGTTTAAATTGAATGAAAAGTAGAAACCTGCAGTTCATTTCTTTATTACCTGTTTTACAGGTTCCTCTCTCGAATAAATTCTTGGTATTTTCGGGATAGTAACGTAGTAAAATTTATTTGTGAATATCCTGTTATAAAACAATTCAATTATTTCTAAAATAGAGGTAATAATATGGTTTATAGTTTCTGTACGATACTTTGCTTTCTTTTTTTTTTCTAAAATTGATAAATTTGAAAAGACACTCTGTGATGATAAAAAAAATTCTCAAGAACGTTTCACGTCCCCACGTAAAAAATACACAGCATTCGATTTAAATACTACATTTTAGTGTTATATTTTTATAGTGTATTTCATATATTATTAGTTTATACAGTTAGTATAAAAATATATTTGACTCACTCGTATACCGGGTGCGTTTTAAAAGTGGTAGAGATTTGGTGTATGACATAAATTAGTATAAATGACATATTATAGGATTGAATGACTTGATGAATTGTCACCTTCTTGGGGTTTCACTGGAAATTACTACACTTTTTATTTTTAAATGGCATCCTCGGCATTTTTAATGAAAATAACACTCTGAATAGGATGACGTATCATATGTCAACTGCAAGTCAGTGACTAACTAAACAATACAGAATAGAAAATCGACGGAAAATAGTGGAAAAATAGCATATATAAATCTAAAAAGATATTGAAATACCGGGTGCGTCTCAAAAGTGGCTCACTTCCTCGCTCACTTCTATAACTTTTTTATTTTTTCGGTTAAAAAAACGAGATTTGGTAATTTAGTATATGACATAAATTAGGATTGATTGACGTATTCAATTGTTTTCGGTCACCTTCTGTTTTACGAGAAATTACTACAACTTTTGATTTTTAAATGGGACCCTCAGTGTTTTTTATTTTATTGTATGATTTTCTATCAAATCACACTCTGAATAGAATGACATATGTCAACTTTTGACATTTTCGCATATGGTTTATTTGAAACTGTAAAATGTAGTCCATAACGACAATTTGACTCGAAATATCATGTGTGTGGTACCAAATTATTCGTAAAAAATGCTTTTTCCAAATATGCTAATGAGCCATTCTCGTTCCATTTTGGTCAGGACAAGACACTAAAAACATTGGACGATTAAATCTATTTTTCCAAGGCTCCTTGATTTGGTTTGGCCAAACCAAAAACACTAATTTTTGTATTTTTAACACAGCCATGGCACTCTAGATTGAAATTTAAAATACAATTTTTTAAGCTAGAAAGTCAAAAGTTGACATATGATATGTCATTGTATTCAAAGTGTCATTTTCTATCAAATAAAGTAAATAAAAACACCGAGGGTGCCATTTAAAAATCAAAAGTTGTAGTCATTTCTGGTGAAACAAGGAGTGACCGAAAACAATTGAATACGTCAATCAATCCTAATTTATGTCATATACTAACATACCAAATCACGTTTTTTTTATCTGAAAAAATAAAAAAGTTACAAGGATGATCCACTTTTGAGACGCACCCGGTATATCTATGAAAATATTTATAAAATGTGCGTTATTATTTTTTTCGTATGTTATAAAACAAATATGAGTAAAAATCTGAAATAGAAAACCTAATTTGAGGCTTTTTCGAAACATTGGGCCACTCCGTAGCTATAATACCGCCACTAAAATCTCTCTTATCTTTTCATATCCCCATTTCTCGCGCGAAATGCAATAAAAAATGCAAATTGTCCGAATAGTGGCTGCCTCAAATATGCACAAATTCCATTTGCACGAAAGCTATTTCGTTGGAACGATGGCAGAAGAAGCGTAAAGAGGTTCTTGCAAAGGCATAATCGCCTTTGGTAGCGCCCGAAAGGAAAATCTCGGAAAAAGAGACCTTCGTGCTAATCAATTTTCCGCATTTTTCTTCCACAAATCTACTTTTTTTTTCGCTGGGCTGCTTATTTCGTAGATTTCCACGGAATTCGGCGTAAGAACAGCGTGGAATAAAAAATAGACAGATACTTACTATCTACTTACTTACAAACTAACTACTTTTATTATTTAAGTTTGATTCTCACTATACCTTCCGTTTACATAAAATATTATATCATGTAAATGAATAGGACAATGCACACTATCCATTCAGTTTCCCTTCCGTTCCATATCCTTTCCTTCCATACATTTTTTCGACTGACGGACTGAAGCGTATCCGCAACGGCGTTGTCAAGTTCTTACATTTGTACCAGCTTTGTTAACATTATGCTGATATTTATTTATCCTTTCTCCTCTTACTTAAATCTACTACCTCTTTCAAAAGATACAAATTTTTAAAATAAAACTTTCCTAATTATATAAATTGTACAATAAAAAGTATGGAACCGATACGGAATGGAAGATTACGTATATACAATAAAAAATACGGAACGGATATGGAATGGATAAGGAATGGAAACGGAAGGTATAGTCTATAAAATGAATAACTTTGAATTTTGACCGTTATTTTTTACCAACATGGCAAATATAAAATCCCTCTGTCAAAAAAGTTACTGATATTCTTTAAATTGAGTGCCTGAACGAATCAGATAGGTAACTCTTTTTACTTTCGTGAAATAGAAAAGGAAAATAATAAAACACGTAATAACACGAATAAAAATGCATCATCTTCCAAAACGCAGGGTATTTGACAAAACTGACAAAAGTTGACACAAAATTATAACCTCTAATTTGGCAAGACTTTGACAAGCGTCAAAAATCTAAAGGCGAGTTCATACGCATCGGTGTCCGTTTGTCGTTCATCGTTCCGTCAAACCAATAAAATTGAAATACGATCTGTCATTTTTGAAATAAACCAATAAAACTGGTTAAAAACAACAAGAGACGACGCATGGTGGATTTATATTTAAACCCATCCATAGTTAACTTAAAAATTATTAGAAACTTTTTTTAGTAAAATAAATAGATTGGTATGGGACGTCATCTGCTTTTCTTCTGTCATCGTCTGTCGAAATCTTACCTGAGAAACAAAACAGAGTATAGTGTTCATCGATCTAGTTTGACATCCATCCTAAATTCCAGATGTGTATTATTCTGGCCGATGACCAATTGATAGGCTCTACCTTCCCCTAGCGATATACATTAAATTAATGATCAGATTCTGTCGAAATATCTCGGAAGCCTAATTTGTTTAGAGCCGCGGAAAAATGAGCGTCAATAAAGTGGTTGCCATTAATTAAATTCTACCAAATATTAATTAAAATTTGACCGGAATCACATTGTCGGGCTCGGAAAAGATTATGAGTCAATTTTTACGGGATAAAATTATTAAATTTTATTAGAGATAAAAAGTTAAAAATTTTGCGTAACAGGATTATTACAGTTGAGGGTTGGAACCTTTGGTGTTACATAGCAAAATAAAATTACACTAAATCACCACAATACACCAAAACACTTTTACTTTTACACTGGACGCGCGTTTCGCTAACCATGTTAGCATCATCAGCAGATGATTATAAACTAAAGTACAATCTACAAGTTGAGCGTTTACTCGCCCAGTAGGTACCGAGTGGGCGTGGCAATATCTAGCCAACCGAGTCAGAGCCAACTGAGCGTAACAGTTAATTTCCGCCACTAGAGTAGTAGGAACAAAGAACTTGAAGGAATTGGACCGTTGACTCTGTTCATAGTATCTTTACATTTATTAATTCTGATGCTTTCATATGCATCTAATTGCCTGTAATTTGAGACTTGTTTAATTAATTTTAAATTATTAAGATCTATACAATGTTCTTTATCAACAATATGTTCGGCAACGCAAGATTTATCCGATCTACCATTTCTTATCTGAGCTAAATGTTCTTTAAATCTAGTTAATATTGATCTTCTAGTTTGCCCAACATATTTCTGATTACAATCTTTACAAGAAATTTCATAAATACCCGACCTTTCCAGTGGAGGTGTTTTATCCTTTGGATTACCTAATAATTGTTGTAATTTATTATTAGCACTATACACAAGTTTATAATTGACATTCTTAAAAATTCCTTTTAGACCACGGGATAACTCTCTATCAAACGGTATTGAAAAATATTTAGACGTATCTTTCTCCACTTGAAAAGTCGAATTTTCAGAAATCATTAACCTATACTTACGTTTTCTAATTAATTTATCAACTAGTGAAGGAGAATATCCATTACACTCAGCTACATTCCCAATGTAATCTCTTTCTATTTCATATCTTTCGTTGGAAAGTGGGAAACTAAGTAATCTATGAACTAAGAAATTTAAACTAGCCATTTTATGTTCAACACTATGATGTGATTCATTAGGAATATATCTGCGTGTGGTGGTATTTTTCCTATAGATATCAAATTAGCAAGTATCCAATCCCTCACTACCAAAATTGTATGCTTTGCCAAAAATTCATAAACCGGACAAGTCTATGCGCCCAATTGTTTCGGCTGTAGGTTCTCCGACTTATAATTTGGCAAAATGTTTATCAAGGGAGTTCGAAAATTTATCATGAACCTTCTTTCTCATGAACCTTCTTTCTCAGTTAAAAATAATATTGAATTCATTAACAAAATTAAAGATATAACATTGCATGAAGGTGAAATTTTGGTCTCCTTTGATGTGTCTTCGTTGTTCACAAGTGTTCCAATTCCACATACTTTAGGCTACTTGAAGGAATTACTGAACGCAAATGGTCTCGACAACAAAACTGTGATTGAATATATTGAGCTTACATCGTTATGTATGAAACAAAATTGTTTTCAATTTAATAACAACTTTTTTGAACAGCGGGAAGGTACAGCAATGGGTAATCCATTGTCTCCATTTTTGGCTAATTTATTCATGAGCAGGTTTGAAGTGGAGGCTAAGAATCAGTTTGAGTATTTTCCAAGAGTATGGTTTAGGTATGTGGATGATATTTTTGCTGTTTTTGGCACACATTCAGACACCATAGATAATTTTATTTCTAAGTTAAATAATCGTTTTCCTTCCATTAAATTTACGCATGAAATTGAGAACAACGACAGATTACCATTTCTAGATGTATTAGTTATTAGAAATACTAATAATTGCCTGGAATTTGATATCTATAGGAAAAATACCACCACACAGATGCTCAGTTTTACCGCTCAGGCCGCGTGTGCAAATATGGTTTATAAATAAATAAATAAACAACGCTTTATTGTACGAAAAGCCAAAATAGCTTCATCGACAAAGCATTTACAAAACAAACAAAAGCACAAAAACAAATATACAAATAGTAAAAAAATATCATACATTACAAATCAATTCAAAAAAGTTTACGTTATTAAAATTTGCCTTCATCCAAGTCTAATCGCAACCCTTAAAAATTTTTAATAGCATTAACTTACGAAAGTTTTATATAAGTACACGTTGACTCCTCCTCAAAAAATATAAAAAAAAATTCCTATAAGCTTGGGTATGGAAGTGCATAGTTTTAGAGTTACAGGATGTTAAAACTTTTTAAAATTAGGTTTTTTGTAATTATCTTAAATACCATTATTTTTTTATTTGAAATTGCTGTATGTGGGACTAATAGTAATAATAACTAATACCAATAGTATTTAATAATAAAGTAGGTAAAATATATAATTTACTAGCATGTACCCGCGACTTCGTTCACGTCGAATTAATCATTTGTAATTTGTAATGGTGATATGATAAAGCAAAGCAAGAATTTCCATTAACATACAAACTGGAGCAGAATCGTGGTTAATCAATTACCTAATTTTTTGGAACACCCTGTATGATTTTTTACAAAAATTTCAAAATATGTAAAAAACAAAATAAATTATACGTGTCCAAGCGTTTTCCCGAAAAGACTAACTGTTTTTAAATAACAAATATTGTAATATTTGAGGGGCGTTTTCACCCTGTTGGAATTTGAGATTCGAGAAACCCCTCCTTATCGAACCTCTACACAGTCAATCCGTTTGCCAAAATCAGCTTTAAACGTCAAGCAGTTTAAGCAGAATCGTGATTACTCAATGGTTCTATTTTATGAAACACCTTGTATAAATTTTTAAAAAAATTTAAAATATGTAAAACAACAAAATAAAATATACGTGTTTAAGAGTTTTTCCGAAAAACTCACCGGATTTTAAATAAAATATATTCTAATATTTGAGGGGTGGTTTCACCCCCTTAGAATTCGAGTTTGGAAAAATCCCCTCTTATCGAACCTCTACACGCTAAAGTCAATCCGTTTTCCAAAAATTAGCTTTTTACGTCAAGCGCTTTAAGCATGATCGTGATTAATCAATGACCAGATTTTTCGAAACACCCTCTATACATTTTTAAAAATCTTAAAATATGTAAAAAAACAAAATAAAATATACGTGTTCAAGCGTTTTTTCGGAAACTTGATCGTTTTTTAAATAAAAAAATATGGTAATACTTGCGGGGTGGTTTCACCCCTTGGAACTGGGATTTCGAAAAATCCTTCTTATCGAACCACTACACCTTAGAATCAACCTGTATGCCAAAATTGAGCTTCTTACGTTGAGTGGTTTGAGCAGGATCGTGATTAATCAGTGAGTCACTTAAGAATTTTATATATTAGTATAGATTATTTGAGGGGCGTTTTCACCCTCTTGGAATTTGAGATTCGAGAAACCCTTCTTATCGAACCTCTACACCCCACAGTCAATCCGTTTGCCAAAAATCAGCTTTAAACGTCAAGCAGTTTAAGCAGAATCGTGATTACTCAATGACCATATTTTATGAAACACCCTGTATACATTTTTAAAAATCTTAAAATATGTAAAACAACAAAATAAAATAAACGTGTTTAAGAGCTTTTCGGAAAAACTCACCGGTTTTTAAATAAAAATATTCTAATATTTAAGGGTGGTTTCACCCCTTAGAATTCGAGTTTCGAAAAATCCTTTCTTATCGAACCTCTACACCCTAAAGTCAATCCGTTTTCCAAAAATCAGCTTTTTAAGTCAAGCGCTTTATGCAGGATCGTGATTAATCATTGACCAGATTTTCGAAACACCCTGTATACATTTTTAAAAATCTTAAAATATGTATAAAAAAAGAAAATAAAATATACGTGTTTAAGCGTTTTTTCGGAAACTTGACCGTTTTTTAAATAAAAAATATTGTAATATTCCACCCCCCTTTTTACCCCCTTAGGGGATGAATTTTAAAAAATCCTTTCTTATCTCACGTAAACATCATAAAAGGAACCCCTGTGCAAAATTTCAGCTATCTAGGGTCAAGGGTTTGGTCTGGGCGTTGATGAGTCAGTATCAGTCAGGACAGTCAGATTTATATATATAGATTAATTTAAATTTTTATTTTAATATTATAATTATGATTAATAAAATTACGTTTATCCATTGGCGTAACTACAGGGGGGCCCGGGTGTGCTGGGCACCTCCCAGAGATATCCTGAATTATGACTCTTGGCTACGTATTCATTTTTATTTGCTTGTGATGTAGTAAAAATGACGTTTTCTAGTTTTGTTTAGTTAATATTATTTTATTGTGTTCAAAAAATGTGTTATTTTTATTTTTTTAGAAAATTTGTAGGTATTTAAGTAATCTACGGGAACACGGTTTAATAACCAAGTCTATGAAATTTATTGATAGAGAAATTCATGTAAAATTTTATTCAAAAAATGTGTTTTTTAAAATTATTTTTCATTTTTAAATAACAAAAGCTCTAGGCCCTCCCTGAGGTCAACCCCAGGCCCACCCCAGGGTAAATTGCTAGTTACGCTAATGCGTTTATCTCATCAAGGAGGCCGAATTCGACAAAATATCAAGAGGTATTTTTAATTAGCAGTAAACGGTCTACACACTTTTGGTATCAAAAGAAAAAAAGTCAGTTGTGTACATGTTTTTTTTTTTATTTTTAGCTTTTTTAGCTTTAAAATATGTCCCACTTATAGTAACTTTTACCCTCAAAATTTCATTCGAATCACTAAAAGTACTTGGACGAAAATTATAATAAATCGAAAGATTATTAAGACTTTAACACCCTGTAACTACGAAACAAAACAGTATATTGTTTTAATCTTTTTATGTTGCAGCTTCATGTCTTTTCTCTGTACACAGACGCAAACTTGTCCCCTTTTGTCAAACATAGTTTGAACTAATAAGACGACCACGACAGAGGAAGGAAAATGTCCTGAAGGACATCCTGACAGTCCATGCTTCAATTAATATTTCGATTCGGGAGCGGAGCAACTCGCCCGAGGAAATAAAGGCAAACCTGGAAGCGATTATTTGACTTCCTCAATATTGCCGTCGCTGCTAGATTGGTCTGTATCCAAGCAAATATTTATTATTTTTTTATAGTTTACTAGCGTGTACCAGCGACTTCGTTCGCGTCGAATTAATCATTTGTAATGGTGATGATAAAGCAAAGCAAGAATTTCCATTAACATACAAACTGGATAAAATTTTCTCACATTTATGTCAGCATGAGAAAAAACAATATGGCGATATTATTATATAACTTGGTAATATTTGAGGAAGATATATCTTGTTGGAATTTGACTTTCGAAAAATCCGTTTGCCAAAAATAAGCTTTTTACGTCAAGCAGTTTAAGCAGAATCGTGTTTAAGAAATTACCCAACTTTTTGGAACACCCTGTATGATTTTTTAAAAAAATTCAAAATATGTAAAAAAACCAAATATATTATGCTTGTCCAAGCGTTTTCCCGAAAGACTAACCGTTTTTTAAATAACAAATATTGAAATATTTGAGGGGCGTCTTCACCCTCTTGGAATTTGAGAATCGAGAAACCCCTCCTTATCGAACCTCTACACCCCACAGACAATCCGTTTGCCAAAAATCAGCTTTAAACGTCAAGCAGTTTAAGCCTATGGTTTAAGCAGAATCGTGATTACTCAGTGGTCATATTTTATGAAACACCCTGTATAAATTTATAAAAAAAATCTTAAAATATGTAAAACAACAAAGTAAAATATACGTGTTTAAGAGTTTTTCCGAAAAACTCACCGGTTTTTAAATAAAAAAATATTTTAATATTTGAGGGACAGTTTCACCCGCTTAGAATTCGAGTTTCGAAAAATCCCTTCTTATCGAACCTCTACACCCTAAAGTCAATCTGTTTTCCAAAAATCAGCTTTTTACGACAAGCGCTTTAAGCAGGATCCTGATTAATCAATGACCAGATTTTTCGAAACACCCTGTATACATTTTTAAAAAATCTTAAAATATGTAAAAAAACAAAATAAAATATACGTGTTTAAGCGTTTTTTCGGAAACTTTACCCTTTTTTAAATAAAAAATATTGTAATATTTGAGGGGTGGTTTCACCCTCTTAGAACTGGAATTTCGAAAAATCCCTTCTTATCGACACCTCTACACCCTAGAATCAACCTCTATGCCAAAATTGAGCTTCTTACGTTGAGTGGTTTGAGCAGGATCGTGATTAATCAGTATGTCAGTCACTTAAGGATTTTATATATTAGTATAGATTTTTAGTACTTTACGCGCGTTGGGAGTAAAAATTCAAGGCCGTGACACGAGAGACGCATGCGAGACGGCCGTAACGTGCGAGCTAGCGAGAGAAAAAGTTATAGCGGCACGGCAGTTTGAATGGCGTACATTAGGGGTAGATCCTAACCCTTTTATAAAACAAGTTAACCCTCTATCTTTCGTGATAATCTACTCCGATGGACAATAAGCTTGTTGCAACACTGGGTAACGATGCATACTTTCATCGATAGGTTTGTAGATTCTGAATAATGGTCTAAGTAAAGCATCTAGCTTATCTGCTAGCTCATAATTAGAATTTAGAGTTAGTAGCTCGCATTTTTATTGGAGGACACTGTCATATTTATTTTAAACCAATAATCAACGAGAATCAACAATTTTGATATAAATTGTTAGTATCAATATTAGTCACCTTTATTTCTATAATAATTATAATGACTTGGCAATTGCATGCACGGCACCATAATTATAAAAAAAATCTACTATTTCGATTACTAAGTAAATCTAATAAACGGTGCACTTAAAGTTTTTTAATTACTATAGAATATCATATCGTGCAATTGCCAAATCATTATAATTATTATAGAAATAAAGATGACTAATACTGATACTAACAATTTATATCAAAATTGTTGAATAAATTCGGGTCATTCAAAATAATATTAAAGTTTGACTATAATTCATAAACTTTGAATTATCGTATAATTAATTAAGTCAGATAATATCAATTGAATTAATTCTAATTTTCTAAGGACTTGTGTTTCCGACTTTCGTTATAACTGAAATATCAACTGTAATAATGTTCAATTTATAATTTTACCAATGCTTATTCAAAATTATTTTTTTTTGGTTTGGTTTACATATATTTTATTTTTTATCTATAACTATAAGAGATAAACCCTTGAATTATTGTTTAAGATATGTATTTAAAATTTTACAATCAGAATATTAACGAAAATAAAATAAAAAAATTATGTCCCGATGCAGCCCGTCGAACTCGGGAGGCCCGAGTTCGACGGTCATGTCAAAATTAAAGAAATGTCGAAATTAAAAAAATTTGGCAAGCGATAATTCATAAACTATGAGGGATAATTACTCAGGACCGTTCCTGGCGAGCGTGCAGTGCGTGCACGCACGTAGGCGCAACATTTTGGGGGCGCAAAATCGAAGTGTCAATCAGTACTGTAGCATAATTTATAACATATATGTGGGAAATATTAAATATAATACATTAATTTAATATAACGTTAAATTAGGTTTCTGTACGTTAACATTAGGTTTCTTATAAACAAATATATAGATGGCCCTGGTAGTTCAATTTATAAATTTCGCTTTTTTGCAATAATGGAATTCGGGTGATCGCCATTTTATTTATACCGCTACAAGTGTTAACAGCCTTTGGTTTTCGACTTATTACCAAATATATTATATTCTTATTATTTTGGGATATAAACTTGGTGTTAGGTAAGAAATTGATTTACAACCCTTGACTCGGTTACCTATTAATTATAATTTATTTTAAAACTTTGTAAAACTTTTCCTAAACCGCACTTACAACCATCAGCGTGGAAAATAAAAAAGATAATATTTCCTGCAGTAGTTGTTTTATTGACCAGTCTTCAGAACCTTACGTTACAGTACTTTGTAACAAAAAACCGATAAGCTTTCTTGTTAATAAACAAATACTTAAACATACATCATAGGATAAAGTTTGCTTAGCGTCTTTTTTGCGTTGGCCGCACCAAAGAATATTATAGTTAATCATCTTTGGCCGCACCGAATAAACAAGTCTAGGACAATCTGTCGGCAAGACATTGATCTCATCTATTTATTTTTCATTTTATTCATTTTATGGAAAGCACTGTTCATTAAAATGTTGCATCCTATGTTATAGGGCTTGTTTCTCTCTACATTTTCTGTCCCACAATATACCGTTCATGTCGGGGAAGGGATCACAGTTTCATAGTTGTCGATTTTCGACAGAAATCAGTATTTCGTATATTTTTCATTTTATTGATTTTATGGAAAGCACTGTTCATTTAAATGTTCTATCCTATGTTCTAGGGCTTGTTTCGCTCTACAATTTCCTGTCTCACAATATACCGTTTGTGTCGGGGAAGGGATCATAGTTTCATAGTTGTCGATTTTCGAAAGAAATCAGTACATATGGATATTATTTCCTATATTTTTTATTTTATTGATTTTATGGAAAGCACTGTTTATTAAAATGTTCTATCCTATGTTATAGGGCTTGTTTCGCTCTACAATTTCCTGTCTCACAATGTACCGTTTGTGTCGGGGACGGGATCATAGTTTCATAGTTGTCGATTTTCGAAAGAAATCAGCACATGTATATTATTTCGTATATTTTTCATTTTACTGATTTTATGGAAAGCACTGTTCATTAAATTGTTTTATCCTATGTTATAGGGTTTGTTTCTCTCTACAATTTTCTGTCTCACAATATACCGTTTGTGTCGGAGAAGGGATCATAGTTTCATAGTTGTCGATTTTCGAAAGAAATCAGTACATGCATATTATTTCCGATTTTTAGTTTATTGTTTTTATGTATTTCATATAAAATGGGTCAGTTTTTTTCTTTACGGTACTATTTTTGTTACTAAATATTATTGTGGTTTTGTTTGTTTTTTTTATTTAATAAATGTTTTTATACTTTAATTGGAATAGTTTTTTTACATTTCCAATTAACATATTGCTCGTTTGTCGCAGAATATAAATTCTTTAAATTTTTGAGATTAAGATTAAAATATATAATTGATTTAAATATAAAAAGGGCGCACCAAAGAATGCTGCACGTAGGCGCCAGATACCCCAGGAACGGGCATGTAATTACTAGATATTTTGGTAACCTAGCCAGCTATAGTATGTCTTCAAGTATAGTGAAAATTAATATTCTTGCTTTATCCACAACGAAGTTACAGGGTGGTCAAAAATGCCACTAATACCTTCGAGAACAGGATGGTACGGCTGTGCTCGAATCGGCGGGCGCACTGCCGAGCCTCCCGATATTCGTATAATTTAATAAGATTGCTGTAAATCACTATAAATAATGAATTGTTTGTAATTGAGCTATAATTTCTGTATTATTAATCCGGTAAATGATGGAGATAAACAATTGTGATTTATTTAAACTTTATTTCAAGATGAAACTTTTGTTAACAACGTTCTGAAAATACGAATAATCAATTGATAATGATAAGACAAGTGACATCGGTCTAAAAAAAGACAATTTGGTTATGTAAAATTTGGAGTGACAGTTTTGATTATGCAAAAGAAATGCATATTCTATGAGTTTACTGGTTGCCTAACGATTAACATTAATTTATAAATAAATCCCAAACATGAATAATGAACAAAATATTTAAACAAAAACAGACCACACAAAACAAATTGTTGGTTAGTAGCAATTAGTAGTAGTCAGAGATATGGATGTAGTAGTATTTTGGTTTAATGGCCACAGCTATCTGTCCGGATAATAGAATTATCGTTTTTTAATAAAAAATAAAAAACACAAAGTTATAAAGCTAGAATTCTATATTCTATATTAACTCTATTTTTTTTTGAAATTTATAAAAAGCATTCATAAAAAAATATATATCCTTCAAATCTTTCAATTTAATAGATGTTATTTAGAAGTTTTACTTCAAATATGCTCACTTAGTGCATACACAATTTCTTTTAAAGGAAAGTAGCCAAATATGGAACACCACAATGCTTGCGTATCTTAAATCCTAAATCTATTAAGAATGTAATTCTTAATAGGAAAGTTTCGTGTATATCCTAACATATGCTCAAATTAAAATGAATAAAGAGAAACCAGGACTAACTAAAATAACTGCCTTGGTTTCTTACCACTGATTTTAAATTAAGACTTGTTACGTGTGTTATATCTTTACCTGTAAAGATTCCTTTAACTTAATTTTCCCTAAAATAGAAAACAGCTTCATTAATCAGATCAAACGACGTACCAAAACGATGCCGTCAAATCCCGGAAAATCTGACAACGCCGCTCGGCATATGCCGTCTAAATTTTACCGTGACGTGCACAAAAGCCTCCCCCAAAGGCTGTAATAAATTTCCTAAATTGAATTTACCATATTCATTAACGTGTCTAAATAAGAGCGATGTCGTAAAGCTCTAATTAAACATCTGGAGTAGTAATATGTAGGTATATTACTTAAGGAACCAGGTGAGGAATTATTTACCTACGTAAAGAATATTATAGCGAGTCGAGAGACAACTTATGTCAGTGGTAAATGATACGTGGTAGTTATTATCGGGTAGAATGAGTTCGAGTTTAAAAATAACTGAAATTCGTATACATCGCGTGAGAGTAAAATAGAAGATTTTGAAAAAAAGGGGGTTAGACAAGTGGTGTATTTTGTTTCTCCAATGTTGTTCAGTGGCTGGCCATAGCTCCAGCGGTAGTGTGTCGATCTGCGGAGCAAAAGTTACTGTTACTTCGATTCCCAGCCAGTACGGTCGCTTTATTTCTTCCTTGAGGCGGCTGCCTCAAGGAAGGCAATGGAAAACCATCTTGAGTATATTTGCCTTGTAGTGTACAGCCTCTCAAACAGTGCCGTTCGGATTCGGCGATAAACTGTAGGTCCTATGTACTTGTGAAACACTGATGACCCACATCACAAGTGCGAGAGGTAGAACAACAGAATTTACTTAAATGGAAAAGTTATCATACGGTCACCCAATTTAAGGACACGGGATGCATGATAAACAAAACATGGTATCCAGATCAGGAGATAATAATCATAATATAATTTAGGATCTAACACGCTTGAACAACTTTCCTAAAACTTCGTAGGGTTCTCACAGATAGAAACTTGAACTTAAGCCTTAACTTAAACTTAACCGTTCGGTTATATGCCGTGGAAGCATGGACAGAGACACCTTAGACAACTCTTATAGTTATTAATGACACAAGTTCGATACGAATATCATAATGAAACGCGTGTAACGTTAAGCCACGAGGCGTTAGCCGAGTGGCTTAGTTACACAAGTTTTATTAAAAAGTTCGTATCGAACGTGTATCATTCAAAACTTAATCTACGACGCGACACGAGGGACGATCCAAAGAGATTTGATTTAATTTAAAATATCAGGCATATTCTCCTGGCATATTTTGCCAGGAGACATCGTTTTAACAACGTTTTAAACATCTTTCAAAACATAGGAAGGCTTCATCACTTTGGGTATATTATTCCATCTACGTTCAGTTATATCAACGAAGAAAAATACGGATATTAGTAAGTACGTCCATTTAATTGCATTTCTAAAAAGAAAATTGGAAGGATTTCGGTCAAAAAATCGAGAATTTTAAGAAAAGAAGACATAACTCGTTTTTTGTTGGAAGCGGAAGCTGATGATAAAACTTATTTCCTGACAAAAGTTTCATTGATAGTGGGACTTGCGCGAGCCTGTCTGCAGCTGCAAAATGTTAAAGATGAAGGACAATGCATTCATGTCATTATTCCATTTACGAAAACAAAGATATCACGAGATTTTTTTATAACGAAAGGGAATGTTGAAGGAATAAATATGGTGGAAATGGTTCGAAGATATATAGCTATGCGGCCAAGCAACACAGAGCATACTCGATTTTTTGAGGGGTACAGAAATGGAAAATATATTAAGCAACCCGTTGGCATTAATAATACTTTAGGGAAAATGCCGTATAAAATAGCATTGTTCCTAAGTCTTCCAAATCCACAACAATACACTGGACATTGTTTCTGTAGATCGTCTGCGTCGTTGCTTGCAGATTCAGGAGTGGATTTATTAACTGTTAAAAGACATTGTGGTTGGCGCTCTAACACAGTGGCAGATATAGATATGGATCTAGAAAATTCCAAAGAAAAGAAGTAAAAAGTGTCATGTAATATTTTGGGTAACATTTCTGGCAATGATGGGTCTTCAACAAGTTCAAGCACTCAGGAAATAAATTTACTTTCTAAAAATTCAAGTTCAGATTAGTTATGTTTTATTTAACAATAAATAAAAACAAAATGACTGTCTGACAATGTCCCAGCGCAGATTTTTCACAAAAAAACGCAAAATGAAACTTAAAAGTAAAAACTCGAAGGCTTTGGTGGTGTTGTCAAATTGAATTTTGTAAGCCTATATGACATTTAAATGCTGAGTTAGGTTATTACGAAGTATCCTACATTTTCATAAATAAAGGAAATAAATTTAGATTGGAATGCCCGGCAAAATTTTGGGTCGCGACCGTTATATGCGATCTGGCGCTGGTATAGCGGTTGCTAAGAACAACCGCAAACAAAAACAGAGACAATTTTCTCTTGTCCATATCTCTTGTCATGAATTAATGAACGAGTTCTAAACCAAATAAACAAGGACCGAGAACTCCTCGACATAATAAAAAAGAGGAAAGCAGCCTATTTGGGCCATATCATGAGATATAGCAAGTATGAATTCCTTCAGCTCATCATCGAGGGTAAAATTGAGGGAAAGCGCGGACCCGGACGACGGCAATGCTCCTGGCTGAAGAACGTCAAAGATTGGACAGGCCTGGACTCACATACTTTGCTGAGAAGAGCGAAAAATAGAGAGGAATTTGCCATGGTTGTTGCCGATCTTCACTGAATGGAGAAGGCACTTTAAGAAGATCTCTTGTCAAATTCAGAATTTCCAAAAATAATAAACTCTTTCAAAATCTAAACCCCTCTCAGAGAGAAAAAAACCCAAAATTGTTTAAAGCGTCCATTTTCAAAGTAATGATTGCTATCTTGTGAGTTTAATTTAAGTTTTATTTACTCAAACCCGTGATAATTGCGGTGGCATTAAAAACTTAAAAAGCTGTGCTGTGAACTGTGAACTGCAAAAACCATAGTGGATCGTGTCGGTTGTCAATGTTTCATAGGTATTTCATACATGTTCTTATATAAAACAAAGTTTCTTGTATGCAACACAAAAGAAAATAATAAATTTTAATAAATAATATTTGGCGATATAATTCTGGAAAAAGCCGAACCGCTCTGAAATTTTTTTGCAAGAATAGCGCCAAATAGTGTTTACATTGTCCTTATGAGCACTTTCCAATCTAAACTTGTGTCATTTATCTATGTACACTTTAAAGTCTTACATATTACAATATTTAAATAATTATTATTGATTATTATATTACATTATTATCTTCATCATATCATATTTAGTTAATTTATCTGTGTTGTAAATCTAATATTCTGATAGTATATTCAAAGCCAGTGGTTTGCTCAGCAACGATGCAATATTTTAGAAATACCGATAAAAGAGCAAGTCTATTGTATTCCAGAATCCGGCCAGGGTTTACAATAGGGTCCCAACGAGCTGTACTCCAGCCATAGATAAAAAATGCAAAGCCACGAAAATTCAATCGAGATAATTTGATATCGGAATATTCAATTCTTTGGCCTTTCTGTTATGTTCTGTACAATTAGTAATTCTCAAATTCAAATTATTTAATTATTGTTTCATCATGTTTAATTTATCAATGATGACAGGTATTGATCATTTAGATTCAAAATATCTCGAGAACCATTACTCATACTGATTTTTACCAAGAGACCTTTTTTATGTAAAAAACGTCGTAAATGTATATTTTTTTACTCGGTAGTTTTATACAGATACGAACGAAAAGTTATTAGTCTTCAAACCCATTTTAAAAAATATGTAGGTGGCGCCCTCTACAAGTAGGAATCATATTGATATCAAAATCAAATTTCTCGTGTCAAAAAAAAACCCTGATTGTTATCGACGCCTATGATCCTTATGATAGGCAGTCATTTTCACGCCGTGCCTGCACCCCGTGTCCGCTGATGTTTGTGAGTAGCGGAGTAGTAGGCTTTGGAAACAGCTGAATGTCAGAGTTTGTTGATTTCGGGAGAGGGAAGACATTGTTGGTCAAGCTAGTTAGAATTATATTTAAAATATCAATTTCTGTTAAATACATTAATCTCCCGATTACATCAGAAGTGACGATGAGTTTAATCCAGCGTTCTTAGGCCGTAACGGCGTATTTCTGACTTACTGACGACTATTGACTTGACTTTGACCTTTGACCATATCGTGTCGTAAATGCGTCGGTTTCGAGGATCTTTTCGGTCGTCTCAGATACGGGTACCCGTAGGCGTCGGATTTCGGATACCGTCGTCGGATCGGCGAAGCGCGAAAAGAAAACCGGAGGGATCATTCTGCTAGCTCTAGTGCTCGAAGGTAATAGCGAAAAAAAAATCAGTGCTGAAAAGAAGCGTCATATCACCCCTACAAGTTACAGACTCCAGAAGAATAACAGGAAAAGCCATATCTCACTGCCTGAATACTGTTTGACATCCACGTGGAATGGGACAAGTAGAGAGGCATAATCTTTAGTATGTGTAACAAGTTGCATTACGATATCTAGGTTGAAAATGTTTCAAACATTCAGTTTGGATTGTGTGGAATCTAAGCACTAGGAGCAAAATGAGCGTATCTGGACAAGTTGAGTTTATCCCTCCGGGCGTAAATGATAAAGTCGGCGTTAGCGAGTTTCGGCGTAAATTAGTAGCGAATTATGCGAAATATCAAGCGGAATAAAAGAAAAATTGGATGCGTAGCGAACTATATTCAGCGTTAGATCTACTAAGGATCGCTTCGACACAGCTAATAGGATCCCAATCAACTCCATGGTAGACAGCTGCGGTAGACAGATTCATTTGAACTTCTAAGCAGCTGAGGATTGGATGATATGAAGTTAGAAACATCCTAGGATGGCTTGCAACGTCACAGAACAAGTACTGTGGAATAGCTAGGTTTGGCAAGCTATGGATTTGGTTATGGTAGATTCAAACGTGTATTAGGATAGGAAAAAGGAGTAGGGTTAGTTCTACCCGGTACTCTCTTTTCAAGGTATACGTTAGTATGATAGCTGGGAAAAGGCGTCTGGTGGTTGCTAAGGTATGAGTTTACCACCTGGGCGCTTTGTGAGTAGGGCGGACAAGACTTGCGAATAGGGATGAGTCCCGGTATTCGGTCTGGTTAGTTCGACCCGGATTGCTCTCTTTTCCAGTGGCTGGAATAGGCGTGGGCCCATAGTTAGATTTAGATTTTACAATTTAGATTTATATTTTAGAATTTAGATTTAGATTTTACAATTTACATTTTAGATTTATATTTTAGAATTTAGGTTTAAGATTTTAGAGTTGATATTTGACTTTATTTTGTTGCACGCAAGCTGCAGATTGCGTGTAACACCAATATATAATAAGTAATTCGTTTATTTTGCCTTTTGAAATCTTCTTTTGTCCCTGAACAATTTATTTATCCATCATGAGTTTTTGAGTATTGTTTCTGAGTGAGTTGCGATATTTTATTTTTACTTATTTAAGTAGCAAATAAGACGTAGCTCCAGTATCAGCAGCAAACAATTTAACATACCTATATTTTTATTTCAGCTTTTAAAAATGTCCTTTAAACGATTCTGATTACTTTTGTCCTTTTAGTGTGATGTAACAATGGTAGCAAGTAGCTGATAAAGATATGGCTCAGCAGCAAACAAGCTAATAAATATTTTTATTTCAGCATTTAAAAATGCCATTAAAAGGTTCTGATTATTTATGTCCTTTTTAGTGTGATTCAGAGGAGTGAGGACACTCATAAGTCAGGAATAGCTGAATGTTATCGACGCCTATGATCCTTATGATAGGCAGTCATTTTCACGCCGTGCCTGCACCCCGTGTCCGCTGATGTTTGCGAGTAGCGGAGTAGTAGGCTTTGGAAACAGCTGAATGTCAGTTTGTTGATTTCGGGAGAGGGAAGACATTGTTGGTCAAGCTAGTTAGAATTATATTTAAAATATCAATTTCTGTTAAATACATTAATCTCCCGATTACATGATACCAATTTTCACCCAAATATTGACGTTAGTTCAGAAATTATTTGGAAAAAATCGAAATTAAAATGAAACTTCTACACTCTGTATCTCCGAAACTAAGCATTTTAGAACAAACATTTATTCGAACTTTTTTACATTTTTTTATCTGCAGATTATGCTGTCATAGTTTTCGGAATACAGGATACGGATCACCCTGTATTTGAGACCATCCGGAGGCCTTTCAAAACACAGAGCAAAAACCGCCAATATTTTAAAAGGTAGGCTATGACCGGCACCGGCTTTGCGCTTGTCTAAATTTCAACAAGCACGCCAGTTTTTTGTCTCTGCGTTCTCAGTAAACAAAATAGTTCAGAATTATACAACAAAATAAAACAATTTTTGTGTTTTAAGTGGTGTTTGAACGTAAAAATATGGTGAATTATATCTGTGTTAAGTGTTTTGGTACCTTTATTGGGGTAAGTCGAACATTGTTTAATATTATAGATTTTCAGTGATAGTTTCTAATGATACTCGACAAAAATATTTAAGAGTTTCGAGTATACTTTTAAAGGTGATATATCATTTCAACATTATGAAATATTTATTTTATTGATATTTTAATCACGAATTTTAAAAAATGCGAACTGTTTTATATGCAGTTTGTTTATAAGTCAGATGATTTAATATTACAGTTTTGTCAGGGATATTTTTTAATAATATCTTGTTAATATATTTTTATAATATTATGAATCTTTAATATTATATTTTATGTGGAAATATTAATATAATTAGATTGTGTTTTTATTTGTGGCATAGGGCCAAGTATAAAATAAGTTTATAATGTGTAGATGATCCCTATCTACATTTTTTTTAGTTTTCACATCACTGTGCTACTTTTTTATGAAATAAGATGCTGCACACAGGTTCGTTCTGGCCCCCTTGGTTTCTGAAATACAGGGCGAATTTGAAAATGTTGTATTTTCCTATCGCCTTTATATTATCTTGGTTATCTTATAACTTATCAAAAAGTGAAAACTGGGTCCCGTAGAGTTTTTTACATAGAATTCAATGGCATAATAAGTTTTTCGGTGGAAGGTTTACAGGGTGTCCCAATATTCCGTGGACATAGAACTACTACGTATTTTTGGAACCAAAAATACGCGTTTCTCGAAATCGAGTTTTTGTGTTTTCAATCAAATTTTTTTGGAGAATTTATTTTTCCAAAGCAGACCTGCAAAATATACAGGGAGTTCCAATATTTCGTGGACATAGAACAACTACGTATTTTTTGAATCAAAATAAGTTAATTGCACATAATTTACCTTTATAGATAACAAATATAGTGCTTCGTTTGTCCGCTAGAGGGCATCAACCTAAATCCGGACGTTAATAATTTAAAAATTATTAATTTTTTTAAGCTTTTTGTCAAATATAAATTTTGATACTAGTATAAAATTCCATATTTCATTCCATATACCGAGATTTGGTATATCATAAATATTGTATACAGGGTGTTTCAAAACAAATGCGAAAAACTTCAGGGGGTGATTCCTTGTTCAAAATAAAGGGTAGTTTGCTTTATAAACGTTGAGTCAAAAGTCAACCATTAGGGAGATATCGCGGTACAAAGATGGCGGAAAAATAATGTTTTTATTTTTTATCTTGAAAACGAAAAGAGATAGACTAATGAAATTTTACGGAAGCATTACTGTTATGAAAACACACTTTCTGGTAATTTTTTCACTTTTTTAAAACGAGTGGAAGGGGTTGAAATAAACTACCCCTATCATTCTTGTTAATGAAATTTAAAGAAAAATCTTACCAAACACATGCAAAAAAAATAATTTTAATAGTTTAGTTTATTTAGAAACTTTTTTATCTCTTGTGTTTTTTTGATAAAACTCACCGATTGGAAATTAAAAAATAAAATGTAAAGCATTACATGTCAGGACAAAAAACATTTTTAGATATAGAATCTAGTGGGCAGCTGTAATTTTTTTAGGAAAAAATCTAGTCGGCCGCTCTCACTTTTTAGGATGTTTCTAATATTGTTTTATTTGACATTACCCTACTGCAATACGTTATTATCTAGATTATTATTATTATCATTATTATCACTAGATTCTTAATCTAAAAATATTTTTACTCCTGACATGTAATGCTTTACATTTTATTTTTTAATTTCAAATCGGTGAGTTTTATAAAAAAATACAAGAGAAAAAAGTTTCTAAACAAACTAAACTATCCAAATTAATTTTTTTGCATGTGTTTGATAAGATTTTTCTTTAAATTTCGTTAACAAGAATGATAGGGGTAGTTTATTTCAACCCCCTTCCACTCATTTAAAAAAAGTGAAAAAATTACCAGAAAGTGTGTTTTCATAACAGTAATGCTTCCATAAAATTTCATTAGTCTATCTGTTTTCGTTTTCAAGATAAAAAATATGAACATTATTTTTCCGCCATCTTTGTACCGCGATATCTCCCTAATGGTTGACTTTTGACCCAACGTTTATGAAGCAAACTACCCTTTATTTTGAACAAGGAATCACCCCCTGAAGTTTTTCGCATTTGTTTTGAAACACCCTGTATATGTATTGGTATATATTTGGTATGTATGATAATGTATATTATATGGTATATTTTTATATGGTATGTTTTTATATATTATATGTGGTATGTATGGCATAAATTAGGATTGATTGACGTATGCAATTATTTTCGGTCAATTCCGGTTTCACCGGAAATGACTACAACTTTTGATTTTTAGATAGTACCCTCGGTATTCTGTTATTTTATTCGATAGAAAATGATACTTTGCATAGAATGACGTATTATATATCAACTTCTGACATTTTCGCATATGGTTTATTTGAAATTGCAACACCCCATTTCTTAACGACAATTTGACTCGAAATACCAAATATGTGGTATCAAATTATTCGTAAAAAATGCTTTTATCAAATATGCTAATGAGCCACCCTCGTTCCATTTGAAAAAAATAAGATCTGATTAAAAATACGATTTGGACATCTTTTAACCGGCCAGGACAAGACACTAAAAACATTAAACGATCAAATATATTTTTCCAAGGCTCCTTGATTAAAAATTAGTGTTTTTAACACAGCCATCGCACTCTAGATTGAAATTTAAAATGCAATTTTGTTTTAAGCGAAAATGTCAAAAGTTGACATATGATATGTCATTCTATTCAGAATGTTATTTTCTATCGAATAAAGTAAAAAAAATACCGAGGGTGATGCCATTTAAAAATCCAGTAAAAACGTTGTAGTCATTTCCGGTGAAACAGGAAGTGGCCGAGAAGAATAGACCTATGAAAAAAATGCATTTAACCAATTTCGTAGAGAATTTTCTGAGCTTCCATTTTTTATATAGGGTATTTTTTCGTACGTGTCATATTTACTGAGATATAAGCTAAAAAAAGTCATAAACGTGACATATAACTCCTCCCCTCTCCTCGAGTTCGTCGTCTATGTTTGGGGACTTTTGACACATATCAGCCCAAGTCCAGAGAAATCATTTAAAATCATTTTTGAAACTGTGAGATTTTTTTCCACCTATTTCTCTAATTTGACTGGGCTAAAGAATTAGCTCTAAAACACGCGAAAATGTGACATCCTGTACAGAGAACCAGCACATCTCTTTAAATCGCAGCAGTTACAGCCCACTTCACGCGTCCGGAAATCACTCGGCCTCGTATCAGAAAGGGCTTTACAGCATCGCTGACACGTCGCTGTCAGCTCTTGATACATTGTCGAAGACGACAATAGATCTGCCGTTTACGCCAAATCCTGCAGCGCTCGGCAAATACTCGACTTGCGTCAGCCTGCCCGGTTGCAGTTTGCTGGACAGATACACAAGTCGCAAATTGTATGGCGAAGTGGAAATGTTACAAAAGCTTTTTTATTTGGTCGTTTTTCTTCTTCTCTGCAAAAAAAAACACTGAAAAAATATTCTTTCATTGGGACAATGATTTTTTTCATTATATTAATGATTTTTTAATCATAGATCGATACCTGATTTATTAATAGTATGAATCTAACTTCATCAATATAATGAAAATCTGGTTATTAAATTAATGTAAGATTTTCATTAATATAAAGAACGCGTTCATTGTCCCAATGAATGCGTTCTTTGTTTTAATGCTGAAACTTTAATGAACACATATTCATTATATTAATGTACTAAATCATTGATTAATGAGTTGTACAGGGTGTCCCATTTTAGTTGAAATCATACGGTATCTCCGTTATTAGTGAAGATAGAAGGATGCGGTTTGCACAAACCTGTTCCACTTTTTTTTCAAACGAAAGATGCTGTAAATAAAATTTTCATAGCTTTCTTTGTTTCTGAGCTACAGGGTCTTTTTGAAAATTTTGCAATTTGGGACACCCCCCGTATCTCTTAGTGCGAAAGGTATCGAGTAGGTGAAAACTGTTTATTGTAGAACTTTTTAAGGAGAATACAGTGGCGTAGTCTGTTATTCTACGAAAATAATATTTTCGAAGATATGAACTAAAGTTATGTATTTTTAAATGGAACACCCTGTATATTTATAAATTATATGATTTGGCTTGCCATAAGCTTCTCAAAAATATATATCACTTTATATTTATTTTCACTATTTATTGTAATATTTAAAAGTTTCTATTAAAAGATCATATTTATTAGTAGGCCATGATTGATAATAAAACAAAATGTTGTAAATTATTAAAAGTATACTATCTGTCTCTTGTTTTATTTTAGAGACCACTAATAATTTTTTTATATATTAGGAAAACTTAACTCTTTACCGCTATTTGTAAATCTTGGAAGTTATTGTACCGGAACTTTTAGATATTCCTTTAGCTAATTTACTTGAAATATACTTTCAGCAAGATAAATGAAAATATTAGAGTTTTGTTAAATTATAATTTGTCAAATCAATGAATTGGAAACAATGGCCCCATATGATGGCCATCCCTGATTCCCGGATTTGTCCTTTCTCCATTTCTGATTTTGGGGATTTTTAAAATATGAAATATCTCGTGGCAACTTCAACAATGTCGAACACTTAATAATAATGCAAGCTTTTAGATATTTGCAAACCCATCCTATTATAATAATTCCGTTATAAAGAAAAAGAATATATTTAGAGATTCAGTGATAACAGTTCAAAAGTAAAATATATCAATCCCAAATAAAAATTTGATGTGTGTATGACTATTTTAATTAATGCCATTTTCATTTTTATGTTATTTATCACGGCCTACTAATAAAAAAATTATATATTTTAAATATTGAAGTAATGAAAATAAATATAGCGTGATATATATTTTTGAGAAGCTCATAGCAAGACGGATCATATGATTTATAAATATACAGGGTGTTCCATTTGAAAAAAACATAACTTTAGTTCATATTTTCAAAAATATTTTTTCTGTAGAAAAACAGACTACACCACTGTATTCTACGTAAAAAGTTCTATAAGAATCAGTTTTCACCTTCTCGATATCATACACAATAACGGAGATACGGGGGCTGTCCCAAATTGCAAAATTTTGAAAAAGACCCTGTAGCTCAGAAACGAAGAGCGCTATGAAAATTTTGTTTACGGCATCCGTTTGACAAAAAAGTGGGACAGGTTTGTGCAAACCGCACCCTTCTAACTTCACTAGTAACGGAGATACCCTATGATTTCAACTAAAATGGGACACCCTGTACATTGTGACAATGAACAATGTTATTAATACAAGGAACACACTACATTATATTAATGTACGCGGTTATTAATATCATGAATAAAATATTAGGGCATAAATGTCCGCCATGTTGATCGGTTACTTTGGCACTTTAATAACACCTGTGTGGTTGAGTTATTCAGTGAGGCTTGTTCATTAGAGCGGTAAGCTGTTCTCTTCCAATATTTAAACTATTTTAAATAAAAGTCAAAGTCCTATCGTATTGTATTTAATTTGTTGTGTTGTCAAATCAAATTCCGCTTTGTGAGATCTCTGGTGTGGGTATTCATTAAAACAGCGGTTTCCAATGATGTTTTCAGAAGATAAAAAACAAAAAGAAGAAAAAAACCCCACTTAGTAACAAGTCGAGGCATGAACTGATTATGTAAATTCGAATGTTCTTTTAATATTTGACATTTTAATTATTTTGATAATACGTCTTTTAGAACCGGAAGAAGATGTTAGGACCTGCCTTCAAGCCCTCAAATTCCACAATTTAACATCGGACCCCACTTGATGCGACTTGAAAGGCTTGTTGCAAATTCGTCTAGATGTTATCAAATCTAAGGATACAGCTAATACTTAATGAAAGAAATTGTCTTTTTATAGAAATCCCTCAGGATATCGACTGGTAAATTAATTTTCTTATTATAATTTACCCTAAAATTAATAATAACATTACTACTCTCTTCATCGATTCGATTTTTTTAATTTTTAATTTGTATATGCTATATCGAGTTTAATTTAATAAATTTTTATTTTAGATTTGTAAGACACCCTGCCTGCCCTGCTGCGCTTTGTTGCGGACTTTTTCGCTGCAAACGTAAAGCAGAGTTGGAAGAATTGAAATTGATTCGGGGAAAACGGAACGTGTCTTTTGTTTATCAAAATTGATGCCTTTAAACGTATAGGTAACCGCACACATAGACTTTTTCCGTAAGGCAAAGCTTTTTTGAGAACACTCTTCCCTGAGTTGTAAAAGAGACTATAGTCAACTCAACTGTATACTATTTCTTAATTAGCAAACTAATCCTCGTATCTCAATTTCATACCAAAACATTCAAACGACTCCAGTATAACCCTTTTCCTCTAATCGAAATACCGTTATTCAACACGTCCAATTTCCTTTTTCTCTCTCTTCCTCTCAACCTTTCCCGGGCTGGATTTTTCCCGATTGCAAACGAATTAGTATAAAAGAATAGTTTTCTGGAAAGTAGCAGCAGCCTGAGAAGTATAACGACTAGCGCGATCGTGGAAAAGCCATAAAACGTGGCCAACGATTTAAATAAATGCCTTTTCCACTAATGTCCGCCATCGGATCAAAATGGATAGATTCGGGCCGGAATAGAAATGAGACTCTGGCTCGCAATTTATTTTAGATTTGTAAGACACCCTGCCTGCCCTGCTGCGCTTTGTTGCGGACTTTTTCGCTGCAAACGTAAAGCAGAGTAGGAAGAATTGAAATCGATTCGGGGAAAACGGAACGTGTCTTTTGTTTATCAAAATTGATGCCTTTAAACGTATAGGTAACCGCACACATAGACTTTTTCCGTAAGGCAAAGCTTTTTTGGAACTCTTCCCTGAGTTGTAAAAGAGACTATAGTCAACTCAACTGTATACTATTTCTTAAATTAGCAAACTAATCCTCGTATCTAAAAAAAAACGGAAATAAGGCAATTTCATACCAAAACATTCAAACGACTCCAGTATAACGCTTTTCCTCTAATCGAAATACCGTTATTCAACACGTCCAATTTCCTTTTTCTCTCTCTTCCTCTCAACCTTTCCCGGGCTGGATTTTTCCCGATTGCAAACGAATTAGTATAAAAGAATAGTTTTCTGGAAAGTACCAGCAGCCTGAGCAGTATAACGACTAGCGCGATCGTGGAAAAGCCATAAAACGTAGCCAACGATTTAAATAAATCTATATACACCTAAGTGTCCGTCATCGGATCAATATGGATAGATTCGGGCCGGAATATAAATGAGACTCTGGCTCGCAATTTATCTTTAGATTTGTAAGACCACCCTGCCTGCCCTGCTGCGCTTTGTTGCTGACTTTTTCGCTGCAAACGTAAAGCAGAGTAGGAGGAATTGAAATTGATTCGGATGAAAACACGGAACGTGTCTTTTTATTAACATTGAATGCCTTTAAACGTATAGGTAACCGCACACAGAGACTTTGGCCGGAAGGCAAAGCTGGGGGTGAACGCTGCCCGGAGGGGGAAAGACGAGAGGCAGACTCAATCGGGACAGGGGGAATAGCAAACGGAATCCGCGAGCGAAAAAACGCAACAGACAGGCGAAGGGCATGACAACAGGCAACACGCACGCAGAGAGCAACCCTTGGGCCGCGAAGCGAAAGAACCGGCGCAACACCTCCAAGGCCGGGGGCGCGCGCGGCCGCGCAACCGTGCCCGGGCGGGAGGGGGCCCGAGGGCAACGAAGGAGGAGAAAGAAGAGGGGGCTGAAAGGCAGCAGCCGGAGCAGGAGAAACGAGCGCGAGCGGGAAAAAGCCAGAAAACGGGCGAACAGGGTAAATAAAGGCACGGGGCCACGAAGGCCGCGAGCAGGCGGAGCAGAAGGAGAGAGGCACCTGGCCGGAAGAGAAGGGACGCGGGGCGACCAAGAGGACGAGAAGGGGGAGACACCGGTGCCGGCCCGTGCCGGCGCGTTGAGGCGGACCGCAGGGCGCTGCAACCCCGGAAGGCAGGAGGAACAGGATAAGGGAGGCGGGAAAACGGAACGGTGGCGGGGGGAGCCAAAAGGGAGTGCCGGAAATCGGAGAGGTAACAGCCACAGAGACGGGCGGAAGGAAGGGGGGGCGAACGGGCCCTGAGGGCGATAAAGAGACGATAGGCAACGCAACGGAGACGACGGCGGTAAGGAGCAAACTAAGCCGCGTAGCGAAAAATAAAAACGGAAAGAAGCAAGGGCAGACCGAAAACAGGTCAAACCGAACGCCCAGGGACCCGGTGCCGCCCGAAAAGCCCCGGGAACCCAAAGTGGAAAAAAAAA